>NC_141673.1:107426457-108626457 GCF_028749965.1 Puma concolor | reverse complement strand
TCCCAATGTAAGGGGCAATGTGAGGAAGTTCAATATGGGCTTGTAGCATGCAAAATGAATAATGGAGAAGACATAACATGAAGGAGAAAAATCAGGATATATTTGCAATAACTTGAGGCAGGACCTGTAGGATAATGGGAGAATCAGCACAAAATTGGGACAGTTAGTAACAGCTGACAAAGAAAGAGGGCAGGAGAGGTGCCTGGCTGACTCAGTCAGTAGAGCATGTGACTCTTAATCTCAGGGTGGCGAGTTCAAGCCCTGTGCTGGGTGTAGAGCTTACTAAAAAAGAAAGGAAGGAAAGAAGGAAAGGAGGGAGGAAGGGAGAGGGCAGGAGGCAGAGAAAAAAGCTAAAGGATGACTCCTATGTTTCAAGCCTGGGTAGCAGGTGGTATTGTGAACAAATTATTGTAAAAACAGGGGTTGGCTTAGAAGGGAAAATAAAAACCTGAGTTCTAGACCTGAGTGTCTAATATTACACTAGTCACTAGCCACATGCAACTTTTTAAGTTTAAATAAAAATTAAATAAAATTAAAAATTCAGTTCCTTAGTCACACTAGTCATACTTCAAGCATTCAACTATCTCATATGACTTGTGACTACAATATTGGACAGGGCACATACACAACATGTTCAAAACTGCCCAAAGTTCTATTAATTAGTATTTTTCTAGACCTATCCGGCTATCACTAACCAGAAGAAGGTTTTAGAAAAGTAAATGAAACTAGAAACTGAAAAAGACAAGTTTTAAGGAATTTGTGGGCTAACTGAAGGACTGTCATTCACCCATTCCAAAGAAGGCTGATGAACACCTTACATGTCCCACAGCAGGAGACTACAGGTATTTAATTACTGACATGGATAGATGTTCAAATATGTTGTTAATTTTTAAAATGTTATCAAATGACACAGGTATTACCTCATTTTTATAAACCATAAATTCAAATTTACATGTTCCTATATAAGTAGAGAAAAAAATGTTATTTTAATTACTGGATTATAGGATTTTTTTTCTTACTGCCTTTTATTCTTTTACTTTTCCAAATACTTTCACATATATTAAAAACATTTTAATAAAAAAAGAAATACAATTAAAGATTGGAAGTGACAAGGAGACAGACTTGGACTTAACACTAACATCATTTAGTTTTGTGCATAAATGGAATGCACCTCTCAACAGTAATGAATAAAATAAGGTTCCCTGCACTGATAACAAGTGTCAGCAAACTATAACCCATGGGCCAAATCTGGCCCACTGCATATTTTTCTACAGGCCATTTTTAAATGGTTGAAAAAAATAAAAAGATTACTATTTCGTGACATAAAAATTACAGTGCCTACAAGTAAAATTTAACTGGAATACAGCCAGTTGTTTCATGCTACAACAGTGGCAATGAATGGTTGTACCAAAGCCTGTGTGTGGCGCTCTCGCAGCTTCACACTGTTGCTCAGCACACTACATACTGCAGTGACAGTTATAACTACACAGCATGTCAATCACCATGCATACTGCCATACCACAACTTTTATTTTACCTATGCATACCCATCATGTCAAAACAAAACAAATAGAAAAGTGGGCTTTGAATATCCTACTTACTCTTAAGGCACAATGGAATATACATTACCTTGTTATCAAATTAGGCGGCAAAGTATTGTGCTTATTATGCAGTGGCATTATAGCTGTGCTAGAAGCACACCACATACACTGATATTACCAGACTATAAAGCACTCATCAAAAAAAATAAAATAAAATAAAATAAAATAGCACCATCAGAGTATTCCCAACTCACAGGAAAGCAAGTCAGGAATATTAGAAAATTTTAAATGGAAAATTTTTAATTTAAAATGGAGGGGCACCTGGGTGGCTCAATTAGTTGAGCTGGCATCTCTCAATTTCGGCTCAGGTCATGATCTCACGGTTGTAGGATTGAGTCCTGCGTCAGGCTCCCTGCTCGGCATGGAATCCACTTGAGATTCTCTCTCTCTCTCTCTCTCTCTCCTCTCTCTCTCTCTCTCTCTCTCTCTCTCTCTCTCCCCTCTACCCTTCTACCCCTTCCCTACTCTCTTTCTCAAAAAAAAAAAGAAAGGAAAGAATTTAAAATGGAACTTTTCATTGTACAATTTCTTCATAAAAATAATAAATGAAATAAAACATGAAAAATGAAATTTTCATAAAATTCCTATTTTTATGAATTCAATAAAATTAAAATTAAAATTTTTATGAATTTAATAAAAATGAAAATGAGGCTGCACCCAAAGTAAGTTTCTAAGTGGCTCAGCGGTTAATCCAACAAGGAAAGCCATTTCCAGATGTTGAGTTAATTAAGCTATATTCTCCTGAAGCAGCTGAAGAAGTATGTCAAAAAGACAAAAGTTCAAGATTAGCCTTTTGGAGAGAATAGTTGCTCAAGGAGTTGGGGACAATAGGAACAACATCAACAGTCAATTGAAATACAAGGCAAACAATTTTGAGTGGTTTTCTTTGGCTCTTGATGCACTGCTCAGCTGTTGTTTATTCAAGGAGTCAATGACGAGTTTGAAGTGACTAAAGAACTGGCATAGCCTACACAAAATAATTATGGGTGAGAATATTTTCAAAGAAATTGAGAAAACACTAATTCACTACAATGCAAAGTGGAATCTGCTAAGATATGTTACTGATAATGGCAAAATATGTGTGGAGCAGAAAAAGTCTTATTAGTTTGACAGATTATGAAAATGTAAAGTATTTAAAACCTATGGTTATTCACAGTAGTGTTCATCAGTAGGTACTCTGGAAAATATCAGAATCTATCTCATGTTAATGAACCGGGAGTTTCAACAGTGAACTTCATTTGCTGTTGTGGACTTAATTACTGTCAGTTTCATGAATTTTTGTCAGAAATAGAAGCTGAATGTTCTGACCTACCCTACCACACAGCAGTTCAATGCTAAGCAGTGGAAGTGTTTCACTGCAATTTTTTGAGCTCAAGAATGAGACTGAAATTTTTCTGAACAAGAAGAGCCACGCCCAACCACTATTATCAAATAACAAATAGCTATAGAAATTACCTTTCACTGCAGACGTAAAAATGTTTCTTAATAACTGAATCTAAAATTACAAGGCCTACCGTTTGCCAACACTGCCCTAGACAATGTTCCTAAGAGTCAGTGACACTACCCCTTGGACTACATTCTCCTTGTTAGGTCCCCAGGGAAAGAAGTCTGTCCTACAGAGAGATACACTCACTCCTGGTTCCATACAACAGAGCAAGTATTGTTCCCTGATAATGGAGTTCATGCCCCACAAGTAACAATCCGTAACCTGGTAGATACCTCCCAAAGCAATCTACATATTCTATGCAATCCCTATCAAAATAACCCCAGCTTTCTTCACAGAGCCAGAACAAACATTCCTAAAATTTGTGTGGAACCAGAAAAGACCCTGAATAGCCAAAGTAATCCTGAAAAAGAAAACCAAAGCTGGAGGTATCACAATTCCAGACTTCAAGCTGTATTACAAAGCGGTAATCATCAAGACAGTATGGTACTGGCACAAAAATACATAGATCAATGGAACAAAATAGAGAACCCAGAAATTGACCCACAAACATATGGCCAACTAAACTTTGACAAAGCAGGAAAGAATAGCCAATGGAAAAAAGACAGTCTCTTCAGCAAATGGTGGCTGGGAAAAATGGACAGTGATATGTAGAAGAATTGAACCTGGACCACTTTCTTACACCATACACAAAAATAAACTCAAAATGGATGAAAGACCTACATGTAAGACAGGAAGCCATCAAAATCCTAAAGAAGAAAGCAGGCAACAACCTCTTTGACCTTAGCCGCAGCAACTTCTTACTTGACATGTCTCCGGAGGAGGAGGCGAGGGAAACAAAAGCAAAAACTAACTGTCAGGACCTCATCAAGATAAAAAGCTTTTATACAGCAAAGGAAACAATCGCCAAACTAAAAGGGAACTGACAGAATGGGAGAAGATAGTGGCAAATGACAGATAAAGGGTTAGTATCCAGAATCTATAAAGAACTTTTCAAACTCAACACCTCCCCCCAAAAAACAAATAATCTAGTGAAGAAATGGGCAAAAGACACGAATGGACATTTTTCCAAAGAAGACATACAGATGGCTAAGACACATGGAAAGATGCTCAACATCAGGGATATACAAATCAAAACCACAATGAGATACCACCTCATACCTGTCAGAATGGCTAAAATTAACAAGTCAGGCAACAACAGATGTTGGCGAGGATGTAGAGAAAAAGGAACCCTTTTGCGCTGGTGGGAATGCAAACTGGTGCAGCCACTCTGGAAAATAGTATGGAAGTTCCTCAAAAAATTAAAAATAGAACTACCCTAAGACCCAGCAATTGCACTGCGAGGTATTTATCCAAAGGATACAAAAATGCTGATTCGAAGGAACACATGCACCCCAGTACTTATGGCAGCACTACCAGCAATAGCCAAAGTACAGAAAGAGCCCAAATGTCCACTGACTGATGAATGGATAAAGAAGACATGGCAGGGGTGCCTGGGTGGCTCAGTCGGTTAAGCGTCCGACTATGGAATTTAAGATACAAAACAGATGAACATAAGGGAAGAGAAGGAAAAATAATACAAAAACAGGGAGAAGAACAAACCATAAGAGGCTCTTAAATACAAAGAATAAACTGAGGGTTGCTGGAGGGATTTTGGGTGGGGGGATGCACTAAATGGGCAAAGGTAATTAAAGAGGACACTTGTTGGGATGAGCACTGGGTGTTTTATGTAAGTGATGAATCACTAAATTCTACTCTTGAAATCATTATTATACCATATGTTAACTAAGTTGGATGTAAATTTAAAAATGAATTAATTAATTTAATAAAATAGTCAGTCACCTGTCCTTAACCTAGCTACCACAGCCAATGCAATGGCACGAGCCCTAGCACATTAGCAGATAGGTCTAAATGTCCTTGCATGGGGGCGCCTGGGTGGCGCAGTCGGTTAAGCGTCCGACTTCAGCCAGGTCACGATCTCGCGGTTCGTGAGTTCGAGCCCCGCATCAGGCTCTGGGCTGATGGCTCGGAGCCTGGAGCCTGTTTCCGATTCTGTGTCTCCCTCTCTGTCTGCCCCTCCCCCGTTCATGCTCTGTCTCTCTCTGTCCCAAAAATAAATAAAAAATGTTGAAAAAAAATTAAAAAAAAAAAAAATGTCCTTGCATGGATTATAATGGGTAGAAGACTGGCCTTGGACTACAATCTGGCCAATACCTCCTACTGAGTTGGATTAATACTACTGGTTAAGTGGAACAAGCCATACATGCTAAGGAAAGGAAACTAATCTGAACTCTGAAGACACCTACTAGTCCCTTCTGAGACTTACTCACTTGGCTGAATCTGGGATCCTGAGGTGGATAGCTGAGATCCACATTGCAGAAAGCCTTCATCCTGCTAATTGGGATCCTGTTCAGAATAGCCTTAATCTAGGGGCACCTTGGTGGCTCAGCCGGTTAGGTGACCGACTTCAGCTCAGGTTACGATCTCACCATCTATAAATTCGGGCCCTGCGTTGGGCTCTGTGATGATAGCTTGGAGCCTGGAGCCTGCTTCAGATTCTGTGTCTCCTCCCTCTCTCTCTCTGCCCCTCCCCCACTCACGCTCTGTCTCTCAAAAATGAATAAATGTTTAAAAAAATTAAAAAAAAAAATAGCCTTAATCTAGTGTTATACAAGACAAACTAAATGGATTTCACTGAATGTCACTGCATCTAATTTTCAAGGGTAGATTGCAATAGCCTGCAATGAATCCCAAGGATCCCTGTATGTCCTTACTGAGTATGACAAACTGAAGACCTAACTGTCCTCTGACTCTAAGCCATTTTTATAACTAGTAATGAAGACAATTAGGTCAAAATGACCACAAAGTAACTGCTCACTCTCTGAAATAGGTAACTAGCTTGCTACAAAAGGTGCTAAGCCCTTAGTACTGGGTACCTCAGCTGCAGTACAGCCCACTACATAAAATGCCATCAAGTGGGCTCATCACATTACCCCTTGGTAGATCGAGGCAGGGTGAACCAGTGTTACCATGTAACATTCTTGGTGTTTGTTAGGCTAGGGCAGTAATACATGGTCTTACTCTTATTCACTGGGTCTTGATGTCCACTTTGGCATCTATGAAGTTCTAGGAGACTGAAGTATAAAAACCACATGTGTTCCATAAAATTAATCCCCAGAATCTTCCTCCGAAAGCAAAATGTTGGTCCAGATACAATTCCTACCTCAGGTGTGCTAACAACGTATGCATTAATCACTATCAACACAACTACTTGGTTGGATTCCCTGTATGTCTATTATGGTATATGTTCACTGAGTCTAGACACCTAAGTCTTAAAACAATGGAATCCAGCACTTTCAGAAGTTATAACTAGTTTTTAAAACAATGTGTAAAAACTTAAAAAGTTATACTATATGGTATGACAATTTAGAAGCCACATATTTATTTTAAATGACAAACTCCTTATAAAAATATTGTTATTCCTTGATCCGATAGTTTGACTCTAGATGATTTAGCAAAAGTAAATAAATGAAAAAAAGCAATATATAAAAGCATTCTTTTTAATTTTTTTTTTACATTTATTTATTTTTGAGAGACAGAGTAAGACAGAGCACAAGCGGGGGAGGGGCAGAGAGAGAAGGAGACACAGAATCTGAAGCAGGCTCCAGGCTCTGAGCCGTCAGCACAGAGCCTGACACGGGGCTCGAACCCATGGACCATGAGATCATGACCTGAGTCGAAGCCAGTCACTTAACCGATGGGCCACCCAGGAGCCCCTAAAAGCATTCTTAACTAACCTCTACTGAAGTGATTTGGTGAATTAAGTAACCCATTACGATTTCACTATAAAATATACTGAATATGCCCGCTGCAAGCTGAACACATACAGCTAGCAGACTACTTTCTAGCACATGTAAGTTATATTCTTACCAAGAATCAGCTATTTTCTCCTGATCTATTTATGAAAGTTGTACTTGTCACTTAAATTGTACAATTTATTTAAAATCACAGACATTACTAATATGATTGTGCAAAGAGACTTGACACTTCTCTAAATTAAATATTTTATAAAGTTGCTTTAAAAATACCGTATTAGGGGCACCTGGGTGGCTCAGTCAGTTAAGCGTCCGACTTCAGCTCAAGTCATGATCTCATGGCTTGTGGGTTTGAGCCCTGCATCAGGCTCTGTGCTGACAGCTCAGAGCCTGGAGCCTGCTTCAGATTCTGTGTCTCCCTCTATCTAGCCCTCCCCCACTCATGCTCTGTTTCACTCTCTCTCAAAAAATAAACATTAAAAAAAAATTTTAATAATAATTGAATTAATTTAAAATTAAAAAAATTAAAAAAAATAAAAATACTGTATCAGAGTGCCTGGGTGGCTCAATCACTTAAATGACCGACTCCTGATTTTGGCTGAGGTTATGATCTCACAGTTTTGAGGTCAAGCCCTGAATCTGGCTCTCTGCTGTCAGAGCAGAGCCCACTTCAGATCCTCTGTCCCCCTCTCTTTCTGTCCCCTCCCACTCGCATGCACTAGTTCTCGCTCTCTTTCTCAAAAATAAATAAACATTAAAAAAAAACAAAACTGTATGGGCGCCTGGGTGGCTCAGTCAGTTAAGCGTCCAACTTCAGCTCAGGTCATGATCTCACAGCTCGTGGTTTCGAGCCCCACATCTGGCTCTGTGCTGACAGCTCAGAGCCTGGAACCTGCTTCGGATTCTGTGTCTCCCTCTCTCTCTGCCCCTCTCCAGCTTGCACTCTGGCTCTCTCTCTCTCTCTCTCTCTCAAAAATAAACACTAAAAAAAAATTTTTTTTTTAAATACTATATCAAATTGGTGTGAGAGAAACAACTGTAAAAGATTGGGAGGAAATCATAAAAATCTAGAATGACTCTTCATACTGTTTTATAAATGTCTTTATGTTCTAACTCAGCTTTAAACAAATTGGAAAACATAGGTAATAGAAATGATTTATGCTAGAAAGATGACATGGACATCAACAAACACATATTTTTTTTAAAAAGACATGACCTTTCACCAAAATTGCTAAATAAATGTATATCCATTAACATTTTAAGTTAAAATTTCTTTTTTTAATGTTTACTTTTTATTTTTGAGAGAGAGAGAGAGAGAGAGAGAGAGAGAGAGAGAGCATTGAGTGGGGGAGGGGCAGAGAGAGAGGGAGACACAGAACCGGAAGTGGGCTAGAGCATGGAGCCTGCTTCAGATTCTGTGTCTCTCCCTCTCTCTGCCCCTCCCCCACCCACGCTCTGTCTCTTTCCCTCAAAAATTAACATTAAAAAAAATTAGGGGTGCCTGGGTGGCTCAGTGGGTTGAGCATCCGACTCTCGGTTCTGGCTCAGGTCACAATCTCACATTTTGTGGGTTCGAGCCCCGTATCGGGCTCTAAGCTGACAGCATGGAGCCTGCTTGGGTTTCTCTCTCCATCTCTCTCTGCTCCGCCCCTGCTTGTGCTGTCTCTGTCTCTCTCAAATAAGTAAATAAACGTAAAAAAATTTTTTTTAAATAGAAAATAAGAAAGTAAAAGAGTTACTGTGTGACTTTGGTTATAAATTATAAATTAAATAGTTGGTATTGCATTTTCTTTTAGGAGTTTTTAAAGTTATTTTGATGCAATTTTGTTAAAATAGAAACCTGCTGGGGTACCTGGGTGGTTCAGTCAGTTAAGTGGTGACTCGATATTGGCTCAGGAAATGATGTCACAGTTCGTGAATTCGAATCCCACTGTGTGCTGACAAGGTGGAGCCTGTTTGGGATTCTCTTTCTCCCTCTCTCTGCCCCTCCCCTACTCGTGCGAAGACTCTCACTCAAAATAAATAAATATTTTTTTAAAAAAGAACATTTAGGGGCACCTGGGTGGCTCAGTTGCTTAGGCAACTGACTTCAGCTCGGGTCATGATCTCGCAGTTTGTGAGTTTGAGCCCCGCATCGGACTCTGTGCTGACAGCTCAGAGCCTGGAGCCTACTTCAGATTCTGTTCTCCCCCTCTCTCTACCCCTCCCCTGCTCATAGTCTGTGTCTCTCTGTCTCTCAATAATAAAAAATAAACGTTAAAAAATTAAAAAAAAAAAAAAAAGTAACATTTATGGGGTGCCCGGGTGGCTCAGTCGGTTAAGCATCCAACTTCGGCTCAGGTCATGATCTCATTGTTTGTGAGTTCGAGCCCTGCGTCAGGCTCTGTGCTGACAGCTCAGAGCCTGAAGCCTGCCTCAGATTCTGTGTCTCCCTCTCTCTCTGCCTTCCTCTGCTTGTGTTCTGTCTCTCTCTCTCTTAAAAATATATAATAAACGTTAAAAAATTAAAAAAAAAAGAACATTTATGATGATGTTATATCTTATGAAGAAGGCTAATTTAGACTCCAGTAACTGTTTTAAGCTTCATTTGGTAAACTATTTACAGAAGAATACATACAACTTCACAATACAAAGAATTATGCTAAAAACTCTCTTAAGCCTATCAGATACATAAATCTATTGTTTAAATCTAATATCCTTGACGGCACAAAAACAGACACTCAGATCAATGGAACAGAATAGAGAACCCAGAAATGGACCCACAAACATATTGGCCAACTAATCTTTGACAAAGCAGGAAAGAATATCCAGTGGAATAAAGACAGTTTCTTCAGCAAGTGGTACTGGGAAAACTGGACAGCGACATGCAGAAAAATGAACCTGGACCACTTTCTTACACCATACACAAAAATAAACTCAAAATAGATGAAAGACCTAAGTGCAAGACAGGAAGCCATCAAAATCCTCAAGGAGAAAGCAGGCAAAAACCTCTTTGACCTTGGCCACAGCAACTTCTTACTCAATATGTCTCCTGAGGCAAGGGAAACAAAAGGAAAAATGAACTATCGGGACCTCATCAAAATAAAAAGCTTCTACACAGCAAAGGAAACAATCAGCAAAACTAAAAGGCAACCGATGGAATGGGAGAAGATATTTGCAAACGACACATCAAATAAAGGGTTGGTATCCAAAATCTATAAAGAACTTAATCAAATTCAACACCCAAAAAACAAATAATCCAGTGAAGAAATAGGCAAAGACATGAATAGACACTTCTGCAAAGAAGACAACCAGATGGCCAACCGACACATGAAAAAATGCTCAACTTCACTCATCATCAGGGAAATACAAATCAAAACCAAAATGAGATACCACCTCACACGTGTTAGAATGGCTAACATTAACAACTCAGGCAACAACAGATGTTGGCAAGAATGCAGAGAAAAAGGATCTCTTTTGCCCTGCTGGTGGGAATGCAAACTGGTGCAGTCACTCTGGAAAACAATATGGAGGTTCCTCAAAAAATTACAAATAGAACTACCCTACAACCCAGCAACTGCACTATTAGGTATTTATCCAAGGGATACAGGTATGCTGTTTTGAAAGGGCACATGCACCCCAATGTTTATGGCAGCATTATCAACAATAGCCAAAGTATAGAAAGAGCCCAAATGTCCACTGATGGATGAATGGATAAAGAAGATGTGGTATATATATACAACGGAATATTACTCGGCAATCATAAAGAATGAAATCTTACCATTTGTAACTACGTGAATGGAACTAGAGGGTATTATGCTAAGCGAAATTAGTCAGAGAAAGACAACTATCATATGACTTCACTCATATGAGGACTTTAAGACACAGAACAGATGAAAACAAGGGAAGGGAAGCAAAAATATATAAAAACAGGGAGGGGGCAAAACATAAAAGACTCTTAAATATGGAAAGCAAACAAAAGGTTACTGGAGGGGTTTTGGGAGGGGGGATGGACTAAATGGGTAAGGGGCATTAAGGAATCTACTGCTGAAATCATTGTTGCACTATATGCTAACTAATTTGGATGTAAATTGAAAAAATAAAAATTTTTAAAAAACTAATATCCTTGAAAAAAGTCAATTCAAGAAACAACTATATTAAAAGTTTTAACATAATTGTGTAATTCTAATCTATGTCTTGTTAAGTATAAAATCTCTAAAGAAGGGTAGATTTCTGTTCATTTACAGGTACTTAGTACATTTTTACATGTACCAACAGCAGTCATTTACATTATCATGCTCTTAAAAAGCATTAAAAGTCTTTTCTGAGAATGGATCAGGGGGTGGGAAGGGATGGGATAAGGGTTTATTCTTTAAAAAAATTATTAGTATTGTTTGATCTTATAACCACAGATATAAATTATTTAAATATATGTACTTTTAAATATGAAGTAATTATTAGTACTCAACAGAACCATCATAAGCCAAAGATAATACCTTGGGGTGAGGAAAGATGTTGCTCTTGCAGCTTCTCCTGAGAGAGGAGTCCCAAGTAGCTGAGAACAACATACTTTGTTTCATAGTGAAATCCTAGAGGCACAGTAGTAGAGGACGCCATTGAGTTTGCTGGCAGAGCTCCAAAAAGGTCTACTTATGGATGTGTAAAACCTAAAACATAAAAGTATTTTTTCAGTTTAAAGTTTATTACATGCTATACATTTCCCCATGGACTCCAATTATTCAACTAGATACCAAAATAAATATTTGACTATTCTTCTCAGTAATCTTTAAAAACTGTAACTTTAGTTTACTTACAAGTGGGAATTTATTAATTCAAATTTCAAATCAAAGGCAAATTTCTCTATCTCTCCCTAGTTTCTCTGTTTTCACCTATGTGGCAAAAAAACTGGCTATGTCCCCACTTCCCCCACCCCAATATATGTTCTCTTATTTCTTTTTAATAATAAAACCTCCCAGGGCCACCTGGCTGGCTCAATCAGTAGAACTGACTCTTTATCTCAGGGTTGTGAGATTGAACCCCATGTTGGGTATGGAGATTACTTAAAAATAAAATCGTAAAAAAAAAAAAAATTAAAAGAAAAATAAACCCTCCTAGTCTTGTTAGACACATGGCCACACAACTGCAGACCACATTTCCCAGTTCCTTAGCAGCTTAATGTGCCATATGATTAGCCTGAGTGAGGGGAATATGAGAAGTTATATGTACAATCTGTGGGTCTCTCCTTACTTTCTCTTTCCTCCTTGCTATGGTTTGGAATGTGAATACAGCAGATACCCGTTCTAACATGCAAACAAGGACCCCACCGTAGGGGATGGTAAAGAGAAAAGGAACTGGGCTCTTGAGTGACCATGTGTAGCAGAACCGCCCTGCCGGCCTGAACCAACCACCTCTGGACTATTATTTAAGGCATTTCGTTCTGAAATCTCTTCATTAACATGTACCCTAATTAATATAACTACAGCTTTTACCTCTTCACACAGACTTAGTAGCTGTTGTACCTACCATGTACCGTAACAGTTGTTTCAAATAAAAAATTATAATAAGAAGTTTGCAAATAACTTTGTTTTCTACTTAAACAATACTAACTGCTTTAAGATCACAAGAAATATTCAGTAAAAGAAAAAGAGGTTCAGGAGTGCCTGGTTGGCTCAGTTGGCAGAGCATGCGACTCTTGATCTCAAGGTTGTGCGTTCGAGCCTCATGTTGGGTGTAGAGATGACTTAGAATAAAATAAAATATTTCATTTAAATAAAATCTAAGAAAAATAAATAAATAAATAAATAAAATCTTAAAAAAAAAAAAGGAAGGAAAGAAAAAGAGGTCCAGATAACTAACAATATAAGACAGAGGCAGGCAGGGGGTGAGCCTGGGTGGCTCAGTCGGTTAAGTGTCTGACTCTTGATTTCGGCTCAGATCACAATCACAGTTTCTGGGATCAAGCCCAGGGGCGCCTGGGTGGCGCAGTCGGTTAAGCGTCCGACTTCAGCCAGGTCACGATCTCGCGGTCCGTGAGTTCGAGCCCCGCGTCGGGCTCTGGGCTGATGGCTCAGAGCCTGGAGCCTGTTTCCGATTCTGTGTCTCCCTCTCTCTCTGCCCCTCCCCCGTTCATGCTCTGTCTCTCTCTGTCCCAAAAATAAATAAACGTTGAAAAAAAAAAATTTAAAAAAAAAAAAAAAAAAAAAAAGCCCCACATTGGTATCTGCACTGACAGTGAGGAGCCTGCTTGGGATTCTCTCTCTCCCTCTTTCTCTGCCCCTCCCCTGCTCACACACTCTCTCAAAATAAATAAATAAATATAAAAAAAAAAAAGAGACAAGCAACGTTGACAAAATTTAAGATCTATAAACAAACTAAGAGAAATGTACAAGACTGACAAACAATGAAAAAATACATACAGGATTTGAGATACACAAAATAAAACAGTGACTATATAAAGAGATAAAAAGGAAACATAGCATAAAAACATGCTTTCAATGGTTAAATACGGTCTTTAAAAAATGAGAGTGCCTGGGTGGCTCAGTCAGTTAAGCGTCCGACTAGATTTTGGCTCAGGTACTGATCTCATGGTTCACAGGATGAAACTGTGCTTACAGGACAGAGCCTGCTTGGGATTCTCTTTCTCTCTGCCCCTCCCCCACTTTGCTCGTGCTCTCTCTCAAAAATAAATAAGCTTTAAAAAATGCATTTATGGTTGCTATTATCAGTATTCACTTAGGCTGTCAAAAGAAATCTTAGTTCAACATTTAAAAATCCCTATTGTTTCCCATCTTCAGGGAACAATGCTACCAAATTACACCAAAACATACAATAATTCAAACAACAGGCCTTGGACTACCCTGCTCAACTTTAGAAGTTTACGAACTTCAAAAAGGTATTTCAAAATTACGAATACATACTCCAAAGAAAGGGAAAAAGTGTTACATTTTACTTCACCGAAATAAAAGCCACAACCACTATGTTCTTACCCGGTGTTTTACCAAATATTTCATACTTTTACACTGTTACCATTTAATGGTGAGAAGACAGAATTTCAAAATTAAAAATATGAAAAGGGATACCCATAGAGATAAAATAAGTTTTCTGAGGCCTATCAGCCAGGGATTAACTAGCAGCAGTGCTGTACTTCAGTTTTTGTTGTTGTTGTTGTTGTTGTTGTTGTTGTTTAGCTCCTGCCTGCCATCTGAACCCAATTTCCTATGTATCCAACATTGTGTCAATCTTGGTTGGAAACAAATCTCCCAACCCCACTACAAAAACTAAAACAACTAGACTTTTTCTCTCCTGTTCTGTTCTGTGGCATGCAGCGTCAGCCAAGTCAGAGACTCACACTAGGATCTAGAATCTGGAAAGACACGTAATGATAATTCATGGATAAGCTTGTGGTCCTAGGTCAGCAGAGGCAGTGGTGCAGATCCAATAGCAATGTCCTATCTCTTCTATTCCTTGGCCTGACCCTGGCTGAATGTGCAGCCGAGTCTCCCTTGGTTCCTTCCTGCTTTCCCGTCCATTCTGTGAGCTATCCAATGCCCTTTTCATAAGTTCCTTTTCTGCTTAAATAAGCTAAAATCACTTTGTGTTGTTGGCAACCAAGATGTAACTGGAACACGGGCCAAGACTGGAACCTAATTTTCTTAAAACTTCTAAGGCAGTTTCTCAACAATTTTAATACACTACTTTCATGTGAAGATTATTAATTTAGTTTAGAAAAATCTTCAAATTCTAAAAAGTCCACATATCAACCTAGTAATTATACCTCCTGAAACAGAAGACAGTATCTTCTGATAATTTTTTGTGTTCATTCAACACACACTTATTTCTTAAGATACAAGGTACTCTCCAGGCATTAAGATAAATCATCTGCCCTCTGGAGTTTTTGACCAAGTAAAAGAAAACAAAAAATACCAATAACAATAACATTCTATGATACAAGTCAGTATCCAGAGTAGGGAAGGGCAACCCAAAAGAGTCTCTCTGGGACAGGGAAAAAGTAGAAACCAGGAAAGGCTTTAGAAAGTAAAATACGAACCAATCTTGGAACATGAGTAGATATTCACTAACTGAACCAGTTTAGGGGGATGGAATGAAGGAATTCAGATGTGAAGATGACCAGAAAAAAAGCACAGGAATGTTTTGAAACAGCATTGAACATAAAAACTATGGAATTTAACATGGCTAAATCATAAGATACAAGGGGGATGAGGTTTAGCAGGAGTAAGCAGCAGTCAGCATTTGGTATGCTTTTTATGCTATGGGATGTGAGGAAGTTTAGGTTTTATCCTATAAGCAAGGAATTATTTTAACCATATTCATGAATGAACCCCCTAAATGCAAATTCTATGTGCATGTGCATTTTTTTTCTGGAGAGAAAAATCATTCCATTTCTTTCATTAGATTTTCAAATTAGATCATGATGTAAAACAGGCTAAACACTACTACAACTATTGAAGGGTTTTAAGCAAAAAAAGCATATCAAGAGATTATACATATATGTATATGTATGTATATATATATATACACATATATATGTATATATATATATACATATAAACATGTATATTTGTATTTTTTTTTTAAGGTAGGCCCCACATACAATGTGGGGCCTGAACTCACAACCCTGAGATCAAAAGTTGGATGCTCTACAACTGAGCTAGCCAGGCACCCCAACAGATTATATTTTAGAAAAAATCATCCTGGAGGAGGTATTAAAGATAGAAATTGGAGGAAAGGACACAAGTTAGGGGAATATAGGAATAATCTAAACAAGAGATGTATGAAGGCATAAATTAGAGCAGGAACAACAGAAAGGGGGATAAATAGGAAAAATATAAAAAGTTTCAAAGATTTGTTAGCTAACTCAATAAAAGGGTAATCTAGGCAGTATATGGAAAGTGGTATTTAAAAAATTTTTTTTCATTTTATTTTACAAAGTGAGCAGGGGAGATGGGCAGTGGGGAAGGGGGAGGGGGAGTGAGAGGGAGGCGGGGTGGGGGGGGAGAGAATCTTAAGCAAGCTCCATGCTCAGTGCAGAGCCCAACGCAGAGCTCAATCCCACAACCCTGGGACTATGACTCAAGGCGGTATTAAGAGTTGGACACCTGACCGACTGAAGTGCCCTGAAAGTAGTGTTTATTCCTATTTCTCAAATCAGGTAATATAGGAAAAGCTGGCTTAGGAGAGGATAACAGGTTCACTTTAGGGCATACTGAATTTCAAAATACCTATGAGTTGTCCAGGTGAAGATGTACAAGTAGTTGGACATACAAGTCTTATACTAAGAGGTCTGGACTGGAGATACAAAATTGTGCTCTACATAGATACAAGTCAATGAAATTATCTAAGGAGAGTGAATGGAGAGTTAGTGACTTCCTAGAGGTAGAAGTGTCAAAATTTCCAGAAGGAGTGAGAAAGAGTACTACATTTCAAAACCCATATTCAATAGATAGTTTCACACTGGAGAAGGAAATATTACCTACTGTTTTCGATTAAAAGTATAGAAAATAAAGCTCAGTAAATCTTCAACCTTCTTTGTAACAGTGACTTCATGCAGGGATGGGAGGGAAGAATAAATACACCTATCACTTCCTACCCCAAGCACTACCATCAGAATAGGAGCCAGAGAATTTTTTATTTACCAAAAGGAGACATGGTTTAAAAAAAACATGTGAGTGGGGCGCCTAAGTGGCTCAGTTGGTTAAGTATCTGACTTTTGGTTTGGCTCAGGTCACGATCTCATGCTTTACAAGATCAATCCCCATATCGGGCTCTGTGGTGACAACACAGATCCTGCTTGGGATTCCTCTCCCTCTCTGCCCCTCTCCCCTTCTCTCTCTCTCAAAATAAATAAACTTCAAAAAAATATGATGAGATATACTGGTTTAATCTGAAAAACAAACACCACTAGAATTCAGGGCAAAACTAACATTTCAGGTATGGCCAAAAGATGAAAAGCTGGCAGAGATGACCTCTAAAATCAGGACTGAAACAGTCAGAAAGGTAGGAAGAAAACCAGAAAAGAGTGTGGTCACAGAATCAGGGGAGGCACTTCAACAAGAAGATAGTGAAGACATGTACAAAATGCAACAACACACCAAAAAGAACGAAAATATCAAGGTAATGATCCCTGAAAGTCCAGTTCTATGTGGCTGGCAAGGTCAATGGCAGAAGGTAGGGAGTTGAAGAATGAATGGGAAGTGAAAACGTAGAGAAAGGAGTTGTAAGCTATTCTTTCAAAGAGCCTGGGTTGGAAGAGAAGAAAAGAATAGAGGCCAGAGAGAGACAGACAACGTTTGAGAGTCCATTTGTTTTGTTTTTGTACACAGTCTTAAGCATGTTTACACTCAAGTGGAGTCAAATGAGATATAAATAAATATAGAAAGCAAGGAATAAATTATGAAGTTCCAAAAGAGAGGGGAGAGCACAGCAAATCAGTAACAAAACTTCAGCTCTACAAAGGTCTCAGAATTTTTTGGTAACAGGAATAAAGTATTCACATTTTGAATAATGCTTTAAATAAAAAACTCATGTTCTCAAATTTGTTATATTCAAATTCCTGTATTTATCAAGCATTGGTATCTGAAGACAATTTTAGTCATTCTCTGACCCAGATGCCATAGAAAAAGCATAGTTCACTGAATTTCCAAATTTCATTTTTAGCCTAGTGCTCTTCAAATTTTCTTACAAATCCCAATTGCCTAACCATAAATGCAATCTTAATCATAGATTTCATAATTTCCCATCTTCCATACTCACTATTCTATTTGCAACAAAGTCCTCAGCTCTAGTATACATGTTAATATCCACACATCCATATATTTGGTGGATGGTTATATTCTATTCAATCATTTTTCAATGATGGACACTAATGGGGATGATACTACAAACTTTAATCATTTAAATTCAATATACAGTTTTTAGGCTTTAACTGTGTATCAGAGAATCTAGTTATAAACATATCAGACCTAAACATGCCAGACTTATAGTATGAGCTTCCAGTCATATAGCAACAAAGCAGCTCACTCAGGCCTGTGGTTAGGTGGTGCAGTAGACAGACCCTAGGAACACTATTACCCATCTAGTGTGTTTGTATTAAATTACAGAACAAAGGCATTGAGAATGTGCAAAATGTAAACTCCACAACACTACTACAGGGTCAGTACTCTAAGGGTATTCTGGGAAGAGAGGGCATCCACTTCCATTGCAACATTCTGTAGTGCAGAGTAGCCCATATTGCACAATGGGCTCTTGCATTTCAAACAAATAGAAATAAATTACATCTGCACGAGACCTCTATTTCTAAAGCACTCTTCCATGTGTTGTCAGACAATCCTCTATGCTAGAAGGAAAAGGTAATAGTCTCAATTTATTGATGAAGAAACAAGAATAGATAATTTATTTACACAAAATCATACAGCTAATTAACAGTGCAATCACTTGGTCAGGTACATACATCCTCTTCAGTTCCGAACTCTGAGCCTTGCATTTGCTCAACACATATTTACTGTATGCCAGGCAAGGTACTGGGTGAGAAAAACGCAGAGGTGAAGACACTAACAACAATAATAGGGAGAACTGGTAGACTAACAGGGTGTTTTTGCAGAGTACTGAAAGAAACAAATTTGTCAATTTTAAGAATGGGACAAGGAAAAAAAGGAAAAAGAATGGATGAAAGGTAAATACGATCTGAGATAACCACCCAGAGCTTTCCTGGAAACAGAATACAATGCTCAGGTCCACCCCACTACTGCCTGACCAACACAGAGTACATTTCATATCTAAGGCAGCCCAAGCTTCCTTTTAAATGGTAAGAAGAATATAGTTACTTTTACTCTAAATTTTGTCCAGTAGAACCCTTTAGAATTCAAATTAGGTATAAGTATTCTTGGTATCCAGAAGTTTAAATACAATTTTAAATACAAAAACTATCCAGGTGCCTGGCTGGCTCAGTTGGTGGAGCATGTGACTCTTGATCTTACGGTCGTCGCTGAGTTCAAACCCCATGTCAGACATAGAGCTTAGTTTAAAAAAAAAAAAAAGGGGCGCCTGGGTGGCTCAGTCGGTTAAGCAGCTGACTTCGGCTCAGGTTATGATCTGGCGGTCCGTGAGTTTGAGCCCCGCATCAGGCTCTGTGCTGACAGCTCAGAGCCTGGAGCCTGTTTCAGATTCTGTGTCTCCCTCTCTCTGACCCTCCCCCATTCATGCTCTGTCTCTCTCTGTCTCAAAAATAAATAAACGTTAAAAAATTTAAAAAAAAAATTAGAAAATAAGTAAATATAAAAACTATCTTTTGCACAATTCTAACAAGCCACTGAATATATCTGTGTCACCTACCTGTTTCCTTCTCAAACTTATACCTTTAGTTTGCTCCTCTATTAAATTACAGGCAGTTGTCAGCCAGATGGACAGCTTGAGGAATCTTAGGGTAACTTAATCCTATGTTTATACATTCATTTGGTGACATCTCCAAAACTAGGCACAAATAAAACACCCATGATCCTCCAGTAACAAATGTAACATCCACAATTTACAATAAATAGTTTGCTTTATTTTTTTTAACCAGTCTTCTATTAATGAATACTAGTGCAAATTTCAGGATGCTAGCACCAATAGTACTACAGGAATTAAAGCACATTTATGAACTACAACCAGAAGGTAGGCAGCAACTATTAAATTCGACTTTAAATTCTTATGAAAAGCAAATCTGCAGCAACATGAGAGTTTTTTGTAGTTGTTTCCCAAACTTGTCTGATCGTAATCACCTTGAATGTTCATGGAAAACACAAATTTCTAGTACCACCTCCAACACAGGAGTTAGAATATCATAGCTATATTGTATTCTTTAAACCCCACAGAGCCAAAACAGAAACAGATTACAATTTAACATGGTTTAATTAAATTACTTCAAGCTTTGTTTTTAGATCATTTCTGTCTACTAAAATAAAATTACAATGTAATAAGACTGTTACATACTCCAGTAATACAGTTGAACAGATCTATAATCCCAGTTTATAAAAAGAAAAATAAAAATCCACAGATAACTCAATCACAAATCAAAACTCTGGAACTGTAAACATTAACAACGTTTTTGGGTTACCAGATCTCTAGTTTCAAGACTCACTAGTGTTTTCAATAGGGAGTTTTTTAAAGTTCTATAAATTAAGTCCAATAACTATATTTTTTTAAATCCATACTTTATTAGCCCGTATAGAATTCTAGAACTTTCTCCAAAATAAAAGAAATAAAATTAAATAATCCTAATAAAAATTGTTAAATTTAAAAAATTCACCCCACCCAACTGAGAAATGCAACTGGGCGAGGGTGTCATTTTTAAAACTCAGCAGACACTAATATTCTAGTGTAGATAGTCCCTTTCACACCGAAACGTGCTTAATCGAAATACTCTAGTTCAATCTTGTGTTAAGAGCTGCCTCAAAACGTTTTCACTCAGCAGTTGGCATTCAAAGATAATGTATGAAGATAATGTACTTATAGAGGAATGCCTCACTCTCACTCTGCCTTTCAACATAATTAGGCTTCCCATGCATGTGTAAATAGCTTTGTAAAAGGGAGGCATAAAATTCAGTTACTCTGTCTCACTCCTACGTATATGCTAAAGAAATGAAAACACGTGTCTAAACAAAAACTTGCACATGAACAGTTACAGCAGCATAATATTTAACAGCCACATAGTGGAAATAACTGCCCATCAACTGATGAATAAAGAAAATTGGTATATCCCGATGGCATATTATGTGACCATAAAAATAAGTACTGATACATGCTACAACATGCAAGAATCCTGAAAACATCATGCAAAGTAAAAGAGGCCAGTCACAAACGACCACATGTTGTATAATCCTGTTTATATGAAATATCCAGAATTGGTGAATCTATAGAAATAGAAAGTAAAGCGATGCTTGCCTACCTAGCGGAGGTGGGGAATAATGAATGACTGCTAAAGGCTGCAAGGTTTCTTTCGGGGGTGATCAAAATTGAGTTGGTGGTTTCACACTCTGTGAATATACTAAAAACCATTTCAAAAAAATTAAATCATGCAATTGATGAATTGTATGTTAATAGATCTTGATAAAGGTGTTAAATAATCAGCTACTCTGAAAATAACCCCCTCCCTTCAACGCTGTAATATATATTAAATAAGAAATCTTGGTGACTATTTGGAAAAAGATATGAATCAAAATATTTGAAAAACAATGATAAAAAGCAAGACTGACTGTTTAAAACTTGTTTTGCATGTCTAAAGTATTTCATGAGAGAAATGTAGTTTTAAAACAATGATTACTGTTGCAAATTATTTGTCCTAAAGTTTAGTATAGAAGGTATTTAGTACTGACTAACTTACATGATAGAGAGCATATCTTTCCTTTACAAAACTGGTTGGACTCAACTTTATATATCCTTCAACTAAACTCAACTGCTGGGGTACAAGCCTGCATGAGAAAATGAATCATTAAAAAAAAAAAAAAAAAATACTGAAAATAGTACCCGACCAGAGTAAAGATTTCCAAAACCCTTATTGGCCTGTTATCAAAGGAAGAATATTCCAAAATGGCTTAAATAGTTCAATTTGCAGGTGCAGATGTGCACTGTACATTTATCCAATTATGTATATGAGGCATAAATAGTTTACTACCTACAAAAACATTTGCTTAATTTTCTGAGATAAAAAAGAAGGTACTAGAAGGGTGTGGCAACTCATCCAAGGTCACAACAAGTTAGGGCAGAGATCAACATTCTGGTTTACACCAAACGTCCAGAAGAAATCTTACTGACAATTTCGCAAAAGACTTTATGTTTGTTTTGCTTTATATCATGAAAACAAAAAACAAAAAACAAACACGGGGTGGGGGGGAGAGGCTAGAGATTAACCTCAGTTCAGCTTAAAACTTCTAGAGACAGTGAGACAGCTATTTTGTATAAACAAACAAATACTTGAGCGGGGAGTGGTTAAGACAAAGATCCCAATGGGGAGCGTGTGAACTGGTCAGATCCGTCTGATTTTCAACCCAGGTTTAAAGCCTCAAATCAAAGTCTAGGAGTTCTGCTTCATAGCTGGTTATGAAGGAAAGAAACTTGGCATTTCCTTGGAATAGTGAGAGGATAAAAATCAAAGGAAGAAAGGACTTAGTGTGAACTGTACTGCCTCCAAGAATAAGAAAGCAGATTTTTCTGCAAAATAAGTAATAATGAGGTGTCAGAACAGCAGTGAATAAAGGCTAAAAAATTTCTAACAATCTGTGAGAAGAAACAACTAGGACTGGCAGACCTAATCTACAATCATTCCAAACGAATCGCATGAAACCTTCTCCCTCGACCAAAAAGAAATCCACGTTCCCCAGCCTGGTCCTAAAAATGGACACGGGTTTTCCACGTGAAGGTCTTTGTGGGGAACAGCAGCGGTGTAGGGCAAGGGCTGAGCTCCTCCGCCTCTGGCAGCCCTCTCAGGAAGCCCCGCTCAACAAGCGTCCGCGGTGGGACCACGCTGGACAGGTCCGGTTACAAAGAAATGGGCCCCTCATGCTTTGAGAACCCTCGGGCAAAGGAGCGCCGGTACACACACACACTCTTTCACTCACTCACAGTCACACACTCACTGACACTCACTCACGCGTCGTCGGAACCACTGGGGAGCCAGTGGTTCGGCACAGTCTCTGGATACCTTCCTGCCCAGTGAAAACCGCCTGAGGAGCTGGATAAGGACCCAACTCTGCCTTGCCCAATACCCCACTCCCCTCACCTGGCCCTGGCCCCTTGCCCCAGAAGAGATGGAAGGGGCGGCGGCGGCGGCAGTCGTTTCCGACAGGGTCCCCCAGCGGCGGTGGCTGCTTCGACCCGCGGCCCTAATCTACCGCCGCCGCCATGTTGGAAGGTGAGGTCACCCCCGGCGTGCTTCCGTCACCGACAGCGTCGGGGCGGGCCGGGAGCGCAGAGGAACGCCGGAAGAGAGGTGGTGCTGTTCTTCCGAGCGGAAGCGCGAATCGTAGAGGTCCGGAGATGTCTTCGCAGATATGACCCGGAAGAGCCGACCTCTCTTAGCCTGCTCTTACCAGGAGTCGCTCACGTCTATGATTCGGGGGGCGGAGGTCTTTGATGGCTGGAGAAAGGGTATTGGGATATTGAAGAACCAATCGTGTGGGGAGAGAGGCTGGCCGTTCCCGCGGAAAGGAGCATTGCTCCTTTTGCAGAACGTTCTGGGGATGTATTGGACTAACAAGTATTGAGGTTTAAGTGTGTGCAAACGAACGGGTTAGAGAAGCGTCTGGAGAGTTCAAGAGAGCTGCAGAGTTCGCAGCCATTTGTCGGGGAAGACGGTCCTTGAAAGTTGGGAAAGTTTTCTAGCGGTAGCGGGTGGGTGGGGGTAAAGAGGGCATTCTAGGCGGAGGGTCCATAAAGCACAGACACTATGCAGTAAAGGAAGTCTTCAGTAATATCCATTTTGCTCACAGCACCTAGCACAATGCCAGAACAGAATGTGTAATAATGGGTGTTTATTTACTTGAATCCAAACGTCCTTTGGGGGGAGTCACAGAAGGTATCTAGTTAAGAAGGTGTAATATCTAAACCATGCTTTAGGGAAACCGAATTGTCTGGTGTACATGAAATAAATTGAAAGAAGGAAAGCGCTGAAGATGATGAATTAGAAGACTGTTATAAGGAGCCAGATAAGTGATGAAAACCTAATAAGGAGTGACAGCTAATGAGTACAGCGTTTTTTGGAGGGAGATGATGAAAATGTTCTCAAATTGATTTTTGATGGTTGTACACCCTCTGAATATACCTGAAACCATTTTAAATAGGTGAATTGTATGGTATGTGAGTTATGTCTCAATAAAGTTGTGGAAAAAAGTGATGAAAACCTGAACTGATATGAGGGCGAGTGGGGGTGGAAGCAAAAAAGGTTGGAGCTGGTGTCATAACAGGCTTTAAGCCTGAGTGACTGAGGGAACAGTAAGTGCCATTAGTTGACAAATTGGACAGAGATTTGCCAAGAAAAGCTTAGTGAGCTAGTAAAACGATCAATAATTCTCTAAGAGTCACTATATGTTAACTAACTTGGATTTAAATAAAATTAAAAAAAATTTTTTTTTGAAGGGTTCCTGTGGAACCCTGGGTGTTCCTGGTGTCTCCAATCCAAAAGGACACAGATTAAAAAAAAAAAAAAAAAAAAAAAAAAAAAACCTACCTAATAGTACCTAATAACCAGTTATATTTAAATTTCTTCAATGTCCAGTTGTTTAAATTCTTTTTCCTAACTTCCTTTCTCTTCAGGATGGATTGTTTCAACAAGTAATTTGTAGTAATGACTGTGTTGACTTCAATTTTGGAGTGTTGTAGGTATGTTAAAAATTGGGTCTTGTCGAAGCCAACACAGAACTTGCTGCTGTGTTTTTTTCTTCAATGATAAACACTTACAGAAAAAAAAAATAAATTTCCTCAATGTCCAAGTAATGGTTTTTATAGGCTTTTGTTTTTTTTTTTTTTAAGTAGGCTTTACATTCAATGTGAGGTGTGAACTCAGGACCCTCAGATGGAGAGTTGCGTACTCCAACTGAGACAGCCAGGGCCCCAATAACTTTTTTGTTTGTTTGTTTGTTTGTTTGTTTGTTTTAACCAGGATCATGCATTTGGCTGTTACATATTTTATTAGTTTCCTAGTTTTATTTTTAATAACATTTTTTCAAGCATATTCACACAATGGAAATTATTCAATAATAAAACAAAAATATTGTGATATTGTGAAAATTAACAAATGGAAACCTCATTTAAAATAGAGGGAGTGCCTGGCTGTCTCAGTCGGCAGAGCATGAAGCTCTTGATCTCAGGGTCGTGAGTTAGAACTCTATGTTGGGTGTATAGATTATTAAACAAAAACAAAACCCAAACCTCAAAACAAACAAAAACCTTAAAAAATAAATAGATAAAATAGAGTAAGAAGCCAGAAGGGGGAGCTCTCATGCCCTATCAATCTGTCAATTGCTGATCCAATGGTTGGGGGGGGGGGGGGAGGGGGGCGGCGCTGGCTGGCTTAGTTAGAGCTTGTGACTCTTGATCTCTAGATTGTGAATTCCAATTCCACATTGGGTGTGAAAATTACTTAAAATCTTTAAAATAAAATAAAAATAAGGAGTGCCTAGGTGGCTCAATTAAGTGTCCAACTCTTGGTTTCTGCTCACATCATGATCTCATGGTTCCTGAAGTCAAGCCCCGTGTTGGGCTCCTTGCTGTCAGTGCAAATCCTGCTTGGTATTCTCTCTCCCTTTCTCTCTGCCACTCCCCTGCTTGCTCTTTCTCTTTCTCTCAAAATAAATAAACTTAAAAAAAGTAAAATTTAAAAAAAAGGAAGAGGGGGTACTTTGCAAGTCCATACTACCTTACTATCCCAGTAGAAGAAGGATAGGTTTTTCCCTTCCCTCGGCAACAAATGAGCCAATGAGAGATGGTCACAACTTAGCTAAAGAAAAGCTACTCTACTATACTTGGAACTCCCGGTTTACTGAGTGGAGTTACTTTGTTTTTGTTTTTATTTAGTAATCCCTACACCCAACATGGGGTTCTAACTCATGTCCCTGAGGTCAAGAGCTTCATGCTCTTCTGACTGAGCCAGTATAATATCCCATCTAGCCATTTTCCTCTATAATAAAGAGCAGTCCTCTCCTTTGTTCTCTCGATTTGCCAGAGCTTGAATGTCCTGAATTGCAATTCTCTGCAATTTCTGAATAAACCTATTTTTGCTGGCAAAACAAACAAAAATACCCTGACAGTTTTATTTTTAAGGTTAATATTACATGTGACAATATGAATTAATCTCAAAAGCATTGTGTTGAGTGAAAGAAGCCAGACATAAAATGTACAAATTATGTAATTCCAATTACATGAATTTCAGGAATAAGCAAAATTAGTCAATGGTTATAGAAATCAGCACACTGCTGCCTGGAGGCAGAGAGTCTGGGACTGACTAGAAAGGAACTTTCTAGGGTGGTGGAAATAGTCTGTATCTTGATCACACAGGCATCAGAATTCATCTAATTGTACTTTGTAAGTCTCTGCAGATTATTGTATGTAAATTTTTTTAAGCCACATGAAATAATTCTATGGTTATGTTACAAATTTGATAGGTGGTTAGGTTCATTTCTTTCAAATTGCTTCCAGTTTTAAGGTTTGCTGTTTTTCCTTTTTTTTTTTTTTTGAATGTATACGATAAGGATGGAACGCAGGTCAATGGAACAGAATAGAAAGTCCAGAATGGGCAACTGATTTTCAGCAGAGGTGTCAAGACAATTCAATGGGAAAAGGGATAGTCTTTACAGTGAATGGTATAGAATAATATGGTCCTTATACAGGTATTATTTGACTTTAATCACAGCAGCTTATGGGTTTTTTTGTTTTTTAAAGCAATTTTTTAAATGTTTTATTTACTCTTGAGAGAGAGAGAGAGAGAGACAGAGCACAAGCAGGGGAGGAGCAGAGTGAGAGAGGGACACAGAATCCGAAACAGGCTCCAGGCTCTGAGCTCTCAGCACAGAGCCCAACGCGGGGCTCAAACTCACAAGCCTCCAGATCATGACCTGAGCCAAAGTCGGATGCTCAACCGACTGAGCCACCCAGGTGCCCTGTTTATGGGGTTTTGTTTTTTTTTTTTTTGACAGATCTTATAAGTTACACAGAAGTCTACTCTGTAGCCTGATGTGATTAATAAGCCTAAACTCAAAAAATAAATAAATAAATAAAATCTAAACTCTAGACTCGTCATTTTATTCCTTCTCATTTTCATTATTTATAGAACCCCTACTATTTACCAGGCAGTGTGCTGGATTCTTGCAAAAACAGTGATGAGTAGATCATACATAGTCTCTGCTATGAAGCAGATATTTTCATTGGAAAACCACATAAAAACCTAAAATCAAAAAGAGAAAAACTTTTTTTAATTGTGGCATGTCCTGAGGTAAACAAGGGGCTGGAATAGAAAGGAAGGTGAAAGGGTCTTTATGAAAAGCTTTCTCTAAGGAGGTGATATTTTAAGTTGAGATCTTAAAGAAGGAAAAACAAGCTAAGTGAGAAGTGCAGGAAAAGAATTCAGGCAAAAAGCTTGGTGTTTTCCAGGAGTTGAGAAGAAACCAGTAAAGCTATAAGGTGGTGAGCAAAGGGAAGAGGAGCAATGAGGTCAGAGAAGCAGACAGGGTCAGATTGGGCAGCACTCACACAGACCATGTGAGCTGTGAAGTGTTCTCAAGCAATTGGAAACCATTAGAGGGTTATAAATTAGGGAGTTACTAGATGCCATCTAGTTTTTTTGTTTTTTTATTCATTTTTGAGAGACAGAGTGTGAATGGGGGAGGGACAGGGAGAGAGGGAGACACAGAATCTGAAGCAGGCTCCAGGCTCTGACCTGTCAGGCTCTGAGTTCGATGTGGGGCTTGAACTCACGAACTGTGAGATCATGACCTGAGCCGAAGTCGGACCTGTAACCGATTGAGCCACCAGGCGCCCCTAGTTTTGTTTTTTTTTAATGTTTATTTATTTTTGAATGAGAGAGAGAGAGAGAGAGGAAGGAAGGTGGAGGAAGAGAGAGAGAGGGAAACAGAATCCCCAGCAGGCCCCATGATGTGACAGCACAGAGTCCCAGGTGGGGCTCAAACTCAAGAACAGTGAGATTAGCAACCAAAATCAAGGGTCATGTTTAACCGATTGAGCCCCCCAGGTGCTCTGCCATCTAGGTTTTAAACCACTCTTTCTGTTGTGTAGGAAATTAGCTGGAAAGGGGTAAGAAGTGTGGGCACCTAAATTAGAGTTTCACTGTGTTCTGGTATCATTTGCTTTTTCTTTTTAAAATTAATTCTTCAAGAGTCGCCTGGCTGGCTCAGTCGATAGAGCATGCAACTCTTGGGTCTCAGGGTTGTGAGTTTGAGCCGCACCCACATTGGGTGTAGAGATTACTTAAAAATAAAATCTTAAAAAGAACACCTAATTTTTCAACATTCAAAGAGAGAGGTGGCTTACACTTTTTTTAAGTTTATTTTTATTTTTTTTAATGTTTATTTATTTTTGAGAGAATAACAGAGCGTGAGCGGGGCAGGGACAGAGAGAGAGGGATACACACAGGCTCCAGGCTCTGAGCTGTCAGCACAGAGCCCGGCATGAGGATTGAACTTATGAACTGTGAGATCAGGACCTGAGCCGAAGTCAGAGGCTTAACCAACTGAGCCACCCAGACACCCCAAGTTTATTTTTTTTAGTGATCTGTACACCTAACATGGGGCTCAAACTCACAAACCCCAGATCAAGAGTCATGTGCCCTAGTGACTGAGCCAGCCAGGTACCCTAAGAGGATTTACATTTACCTCTAGTCTCTCTGTGTGTCCTCCCCAGCAAACCAGTTCAAGAGTTACTTTATCTATTCTGCTGATTCAACATCTAAGACACAGACTGAAGTCTCAGCTTGGGAGCAGGTGAGACAATTTCTGTGACTAACCCGACGGGAATCTAGGACAGTGATTTTGTGAAGCCATAAGTATATTTAGGCTCATCTAGGAGTGGGATTTTTGGAAATTATCTGTAAAGCTGTTTTAATTTTTTTTTTTTAATTTGAGAGAGAGAGAGAGAGAGAGAGAGAGAGAGTGGGGGGGAGAGGGGTAGGGGGAGAGACAGAATCACAAGCAGGCTTCACACTCAGCACCAGGCCAACGCAGGGCTCAATCCCACGGCTGACCCTGGGATCATGACCCCAGCAGAAATCAAGAGTCGGATGTTCAACTGACTGAGCCACCCAGGCACCCCCATCTGAAAAGCTGTTTTAAAAAAGCTTCAGGGGCACCTGGGTGGCTCACTCAGTTGAGTGTCCAACTTTGGCTCAGGTCATGATCTCACAGTTCGTGAGATCCAGCCCCACATCAGGTTCACTGCTGTCAGCCTGTCAGTGCAGTGCCCACTTGGGATCCTCTGTCCCCTCTCTCTGCCCCTCCCCTGCTTGTGCTGTCCAATCAATCAATCAATCAATCAATCAATATAAAAGAGATTCACAAGGGGCGCCTGGATGGCTCAGTTGGTTGAGCGGCTGACTTTGATTCAGGTCATGATCTCATGGTTCCTGAGTTAGAGCCTGAAGGAGCCTGTCCCCCTCTCTCTCTGCCCCTCTCCCTCATGCGCTCTCCCTCAAAAATAAAATAAACATTAATAAAATAAAATAAAAAAGCTTCACAAGACCTAAGAGATTGGATTTAGAAAACTACCAACTAGTTAACCTTTTATTGTACTTATAATAACTTTTCCACTCCAGAGACTGTCTCTATGAAGCTTACACATATTCTTACCAGACAGGACCTGGTCCATTCCTTGGTGAATCAGCAAAATACTGCAGAAACTAGTTATAAAGAGCATTAACATAGAGGAGGAGAAAGTTGCACAAAAGGGAATGTCAACTATATCTGTAACACTATTTAACTTTAGAAATGAAGTCTTAAAGTAAATGTGAAAAATATTATTTGTTGATTCTGGGTGCTGGTACATGCTACATGAATATTGAAATTATTCTTTGTATTTTTCTATATTTTTTATTGTCTCAAATTAATAACAAATCATAAAAATCAGCACACTGTTTTCCATAAACCCAAAACACATTGATCTGTTACAGACATTAATTTCACAAATGATTAGACATGTGGCATTAGATTGCTGCTCTCACTCCCCAACCCTGTTATTTGCAGAACATTGTAAAAATTAAATGGGAAGAGGGATTGTAATTCAAATGAATGAATACTACCTCACCCTGCCCTAGGGACGCTAGAAAGAGGCATAATCCTGGAAATCTGTCTTCTGAGATGGCAAAGAATGAAGTTATTAATACAATAACTAACAAGATGAGAGAAATACACCTATCAACTGGTTTAGCTCAGTTGATTACAATACTGATCAAGTTAAGGTCAACTGCACGGATTTCTATTGCTCTGTTAGTGGCCGAATCCTTCCCTTATCCAACATTACCAATGTTTTCAAATATGTGCACCAATCCATCGCATACTATAAAGATCACTGTATACCAGTACAGCTGGAAAACAATTTGGCAACATGTATTAAGAGCCTTAAAAATGTGTGTACCATTCTCATTAAAGGACAAACTGAAATGTGGTTTTCTGATGTGATGCACTGAGGATACAATATCACAGATGTAGTGCTCCTTCCAAAATGCATAACCTGAATCTAATTATGAGAAAAGTATCAGTATCAAATGTGTGGAACTCTTCAAAAATGTCACTATCAGGAAAGACAAAGTCTGAAGAACCATTCCGTATTAAAGGAGACTAAAAAGACATGATAATACAGTAGGTGATCTTGGACTGCATCCTGGATCAGGAAAAAAAATGCTACAGAGGATATTGGTGGGACATATGGCAAAATCTGATAATGGACTTGTTAAATTTCCTGAATTTGATTGATGAAAAGTGATAAAGCAAATACAGCAAAATGTTAACAATTGGTGAATGCAGATGAATGGAGTTTATTGCATTGTTCTTACAACTTATTATATTTGGAATTTCCTTAAAATAAAAAGTTGGTAATAAAAATGTATGTACCTTTCGACCTATAATTCTACTGCTAGGAGTCTGTCCTAAAAATAAACAAATTTTCAAAAGTCATTTTTTAAATAAAGATTAAAAAAATGCTTAATGTTTTAGTTATTTTTGAGAAAGAGAGGGAGGGAGCACAAGTGCACTCACCCGCTCCAGAGTGAAGTAGGGGCAGAGAGGTGGGGGAGGGGGACAAAGGATCTGAATCAGGCTCTGCACTGACAGCAGAGAGCCCAAAGGGGGGCTTAAACTCACGAACTGTGAGATCATGACTTGAGCCAAAGGCCAAAGTCAGAAGTTTAACCGACTGGGTCATCCAGGCACCCCCTATAAAATTGTTTACAATTTAAGTTAGTTAGTGTATGTATGTATGTACATATGTGTTTGTTCGTTCATTCATTCATTCATTCATTCATTCATTCATTCAGGGTATGCGAGCCAGGGAGGGAAGAGAGGGAGAGAGAGAGAATCCGGGGCTCAAACTCACAAACTGTATGACCATGACCTGAGCTGAAATCAAGAGTGGTATGCTTAACCAACTGAGCCACCCAGGTGCCCCTCAAATGTTCTTGTCTTACAGTTGGGGGGAAAATGGGGCTTGAGGCAAACAAATCTGTGGAAATTTCTGCCCTAATTTTCTGAATAATTCCCTTTAAGTGGGTCTTGGGAATGATGTTGGAAAAGGCATAGGCTCATTCAGAATTCCAAATAAATTCTTGGGGCGCCTGGGTGGCTCAGTCAGTTAAGCATCCGACTTCGGCTCAGGTCACGATGTCACGGTCCATGAGTTCAAGTCCCGCGTGGGGCTCTGGGCTGACGGCTCAGAGCCTGGAGCCTGCTTCCGATTCTGTGTCTCCTTCTCTCTCTGCCCCTCCCCCATTCATGCTCTATCTGTGTCTCAAAAATAAATAAAAACGTTAAAAAAAATTAAAAAAAAAAAAAGAATTCCAAATAAATTCTGTACATACTCCACCTTTAAGGAAGTGGAGAATAACTTCTCACTCCTTCCGTGTGCACTTCACATAGTACTTCCTTCCCAAGATTACAGTATGGAAAGGGAAAAACGTTTAACTTTAACGGAGAAAGCTGCCATGTGACCAAAGTAGGCATCAGCAATCAAAAATAGTATTTTTAAAAATTTTTAAATTTTGGGGGCACCTGGGTGGCTCAGTCGGTTGAGCGTCCGACTTCAGCTCAGCTCATGATCTCGCGGTCTGTGAGTTCGAGCCCCGCATTGGGCTCTGTGCCGATGGCTGGGAGCCTGGAGCCTGCTTTGGATTCTGTGTCTCCCTCTCTCTCTGCCCCTCCCCCACTCATGCTCTGTTTCTGTCAAAAATAAACATTAAAAAAAATTTAAAAAAATTTTTTTAAATTTTTATTTAAGTAATCTCTACACCCAGTGTGGGGCTTGAACTCACCACTCTGAGACCACGAGTCACATGCTCCTCAGAGGGAGCCGGCCAGGCACCCCTCAAAAATCATACTGACAGCATGAATCCTAGGTATTATGTGATGAAATGGCACTTTACCCCTGTAATCTTCCAACCGAAACCACTGACCAATCATAAGAAAAATTCCAAGAGCCGTACATCCTATAGTATACCTAATTAGTATCCCTCAAAGTTGTCAAGGTCATCAAAAAGGAAAAGTTGAGTTAACATTCACACCCACCAAATTTAGGAGACATGACAATTAAATGAAACACAGTATCCTGGACGGGATCCTGAAAAAGAGTAAGCGCACTAGGTTAAAACTAAAAAAATCCGAATAAATGATGGACTTGGGTCAATACATCAATATTGCTTAATTAATTGGAACAAATGTGCCATAGTAATGTAAGATGTTAATACAGTAACCAGTGTGTGAGGGGGAGAAAGATACACGAAAACCCTGTTTCATCTGCTTAATTTTTCTGTACATCTAAAGCTGTTCTAAAAATAAAATCCATTAATAAAATATTGGTGAAATTTGCTTTCATTAAGGCCAAGAAAGCAAAATAATAAATTCTGATTTTGTGCTAAAAATTTAAACCTAAAAAAAATTCAAGGGCTATAAGGCTACAGAAACTCACATAATTCAACTAATTGCAGACACCAGAACTCCCATTCTCTCCCTTCTACCGAGGAAGAGGCTTTTGAAGAAAACAGCTCAGAAGTCACGAGCCAGTGACCAAAGGAACTGGGACTGAACCAAGAAGGACTGCCCGCGCAGGCGCCCAGCCAGGGAAGGGCGGGGCCAGGGCGGGACTTCCCCGAACCAGCTCTTTTCCCACTGGCTGAGAAGGGCGGGAGTGTGCCGTCACCTGGCAGGAGCCGGAAGCTGGAGTTATAAAGCAAAGGAAGCCGAAACCTGCGCCGGGTTTTCTTTTCCACTTCCTTTTACCTCCCTGTTCTAATCGCGTTCCAGCCAGTGTCCCTCCGGCCTAGTACCACTTTCGCTATGGCTCTCAGCGATGCTGACGTGCAAAAGCAGGTGAGGGCCTGCGGTTGGGTCTGGCGTAGTCGCAGCGTCGGTCCCGGGGTGACGGGCTGGAACCCGGCTCAGGGAGGACGCGGGCCTCGGACAGCCCAGATGCCGAAGGAGGAGTCCCTTACCTCAAGTCCCCGGGGCTTAGTGGTCTGTCTGCGGGAGGGAGGTTTGACTCACAGCCTTAGGTCTTCAGCTGGGGTTTCGCGTGCCGCCTCCTTGATGTGCTGCTGGCTTTTTGCCTCCCACCTCGGCATTCCCTATTTTACCAGGGTACTCGCTGTGGTTGTTAGAGCAGAGAATTTAAAACAAGGGTTGAAATGCAAATTGAATGCAAGGATTAAAAACCTCTTTTTCGTTTGATTTTTAACCCTGGGAGAAGGGTTCACAGTAGGATAAAGTGCTGATGGGAGACCGCTGCTTCCAATGTTGTTTTGAGGTCATTCATTTTATGAACTGTTTATCTTCATCTTGGAAGAATCCCCTCTATCATAATGAATTGTAATGGTTGCTCTCTCAGTAAGTGTGTACGTTAATATTTTGTAAATATTTATTAATCATAATGCAGAATTCCTCTCTTAACATTTATGAATTCCAGCGCCAGTGTTTGGCATAAAGTAAGTAAGTCCAGGTCAGTGGAAAAAAATGATGGAAGTCGTGAACCTACATTATTTTTGTAAGTGTATAAACAGTCCTGGGAAACTTTAGGGGTTTTTTGTTTTTGTGTTTTTAAGGTGTCATACCTTCGAGTTTGTAGGCATTGAGAAAGTTATAATTTGAAAGTCTCCCAGGATAATATGTTGGCATTGATAGGCCTGTAAGTAACAGGAAAAAGTGGTTTCCATTTGCCCTGCATAGATACTTTGCAACCAGGGTCCTTGAATTTAGTAGTCATATTGCCAAAAGGTTTTTCAGAGAAAGAAGCTTAAGCCTGCAGTTTAATCTTTAGGTAATTTAGAGAACTAAGTCCATTTCTTTTTGAAGTACTAGGAAAATTCTCTGACTAAAGCTCACTCACTGCCTTATGAATCTTAAGTGACCAATAAAATTTTTTTTCCTTTTCCTAGGAAATGACTCTGCATTTTAATCTAGTATGCACTAAGAATGGAGTGTTTCTTCATCAGTGGTCTTATGATAATCATAAAGGGGAAATCGTGTAACAAAAATAGTGTCTATGGAGACGATTAAGAAATCTTAACAATATTCTTACAAAACAATGGGGTTTTTAACATATAAACTGCTATTTCTGATTTTTACTATAGGAGAAACTTGGTGCAGTGGAAAAGTACTGTGCCTTCCATACCTTCTAGTAGTCACAATTACAGTGCTGATTCTCTTCTTCCACTTGTTCCTTCATCATTTTCCTACCCTACTTATTGAAGAATAAGGCTTCCCCAGGAAAAATATATTTTAAAGATAAAGTGGTATATTTCCTTAGACTGAAACTATTTGTTTTTTCTGTAAAATTGAAAGATGAAGAAATTTGTTCTCTGCCTCTCCACACTCTAAGCTCCATAAGGGCAGTGTATTTTGTTCCCTGTATTTGCAGCAGTGAATAGGCCAGGCACCAAGCATGTAGTAAGTGTTTATAAATAGAGGATTCCCTGATGTCTTCCCTATTGTATTAAAATATTTATGTAGGGGTGCCTGGGTGGCTTAGGTGGTTGGGCATCCGACTTTGGCTCAGGTCATGATCTCACGGTTTGTGAGTTCGAGCCTGGCATGGGACTCTGTGCTGACAACTGGGAGCCTGGAGCCTGCTTCAAATTCTGTGTCTCCTTCTGTCTCTGCCCCTCCCCTGCTCTTACTCTGTCTCTCTATATCTCAAAACTAAACAAATCTAAAAAAAAAAAAATTTATATATATTTGTTTTTATGTGGGGAGTATGGTTATTTCATTAAATTTTCGAAGGAATCTGACTTCAAAAAACTTAAAACCTAGTAGGGTTAGCAGGAAGAAGAAAAGTATTTTCTAAAGGCCAGATTTTTCTGCCTTAGGGGCGGAATTAAATGTCCTGAAGGGTTTCACTATTTCTCTTGTTGGAACTCCTGAAGACAGAATATGATCATGTTGGCTGTAAACAGGTTCTCTGACCTGGGTTAAAATGAGTGTGTTTTGCTCTAGGCTGTGCTGATCTAGTCAAATCTGGTAGCAGAGGGTCCACCATGAGTGATAAAGGCTGATAATGCAGGTTTGAATCAGAGTTCACCTCTACAGGCCCATGCCTTGTGGCATTTATAAACACCTGTTTTGATTACTGTATTTGAACTAACTACTTTAAAATTCCAAACTGAGTTCAGTAAGGCTTCAAACTGAACGTGTGGAGATAAGATTCCTTACCGTGAACACACACACAAATCTGTGGGGGTTAATGCTTTTAGCAAGGTCACAGTTTTTCTATAAAATGTACCTCTGGATTAGGTACTACAAATATTTCAAGGCCTGAGACTTCATAAGTATTGTATTACCTATGAAATAGGCTCTGATTATCATATTTATTTTGGTTCCTCAAGCATAGTGTAGCTGCTAAGAATTTTGATAAAAAGGAAATCTTACCTTTTAAAACCATACTGTGTGTTTTCTTTAAGACTTTGATGGCATGAGCTTGTATTATTAATGCACTTTATATTATATTATTTTTTTTATTTAAAAAAAAATTTTTTTTAACGTTTATTTATTTTTGAGACAGAGAGAGACAGAGCATGAAGGGGGGAGGGGCAGAGAGAGAGAGGGAGACACAGAATATGAAACAGGCTCCAGGCTCTGAGCTGTCAGCACAGAGCCCGATGCGGGGCTTGAACTCACGAACCGTGAGATCATGACATGAGCCGAAGTCGGACGCTTAACCGACTGAGCCACCCAGGCGCCCCTATTAATACACTTTTTAAAAAATATATAAAACAAACTTACTCAGCCATTTTTAAGTGTATAGTTCAGTAGTGTTAAGTATGTTCACCTTATTATAAAACAAATCTTGGCTCACTTTTGTACATCTGTGTGTACCTTAATTTTATGATATCTTTGTGGTATATGGAGAAGCTGGGAATTGTTTCCAGATTGTTAAACTCTAAAATGTACTGGGGGGGTGGCGCATAGGTGGCTCAGTTGGTTAAGCATCCAACTAAGCATGATCTCATGATTCGAGCCCTGCATCAGGCTCTGCGCTGACAGCTCAGGCTGCTTCGAGTTCTGTCTCTCTGTCTCTCTGTCTCTCTCTGTCTCTGTCTCTGTCTCTGTCTCTCTCTCTCTCTCTCTCTCTCTCTCTGCGCCCCTCCCCCACTCACACTGTCTCTCCCTCTCAAAGATAAATAAACATTTAAAAAAATATAGGGGCACCTGGGTGGCTCAGTCGGTTAAGCATCCGACTTCAGCTCAGGTCATGATCTCATGGTTCGTGAGTTCGAGCCCCGCGTTGGGCTCTGTGCTGACAGCTCAGAGCCTGGAGCCTGCTGCAGATTCTGTGTCTCCCTCTCTGCTCCTCCCCCGTTTATGCTCTGTCTCTCTCCTTCAAAAATAAATAAAAACATTAAAAAAATTTTTTTAAGTAAAAAAATATATTTATATAAAAATAAAAAGTACTTGGGATATCTCAACAGGCTTAAAATACCCAGCAGGTTCTCATTCATTCACAAATGTTTATTGATTACCCACTGTAGTGGCAGTTGTTCCCTTCTAGAGTTATGATGATATAAAAGACAAGATCTCAGTACTCATGGAGCTTACCTTAGATGGGAGAATTAATAAACACAATGAATTAACCTAGAGCTTATTGATGTTTTTAAAATCAGCTTTTTTTTTATTCATCATTTCTTTCATATAGAGCCCCTATGAAATGAAACTACTAGTGAGTTTGGTGAGCTGTGTTACTTGTATATTCACTTGGGTGTATTTTACATCTTCACTGGAGACAATACTTCATTTATGAGTCTAAATTGGATCAGTCACCCCAAGCCCCATTCAGAAGACTTCAGTGGACTTTATTCTCTGTAGCCAGAGCTCTAAAGCCCTTTAACAAGGACCTCACCTTATAGTTTAGTTGTGGATAGGGACAAGTAAGCAAGGAATTATGAATATGTATTTAGGTAGAGGAAGTGTGGAGTGCCCTAGATGCATGTAGGTGAGAAATTCAGAAAAGATTTTCCAAAGGCAGTTAAGCAAGCTGAATCCCAAGAAGTTAGCTAGATGAAGCAGGAGGAAGAGTATTCCAAGTGGAAGGAACAACATATTTGAAATCTCGGAAATGAGGGAGAGAGTGGTGAACTCAAGGAACAGAAAAACTGAAATAAGTTTAGTAGGATAGGAACCAAGAGTCTGAAGAGTGGCGAGTGGTGAAAGTTATTTTTCATATAATGCTGGCAAGGTAAGCATTGACCAGATCATGTACCTTCTAAAATCTTTGAGCTTGATCATAAAGCAAGTTGGGGTGTGGGGGAATGTGATATGTGATGAGACCAACATTTTTTAAAGGATCTTTCTGGTTGCAGTGTAGAGTTGATGAAAGAGGAAACAGGGCTGGAGGCCAGTAGATAGATTTGGAAGCTGTGGTAATAATTCAGCTGAGAGATGGTGATAGCAAAGACTAGGATAGTGGCTAAGAAGATAGAGAGATGTGGACAAATAAAAGAACCATTGGAAGAGAGAATTGATTGGACTTGGTGGTTGATTGGATGTGAGGACTGAGGTACAAGGAAGAGTCAAAGTTGAATGTTGTACTAATCCTCCAGATAGAGATCAAAGTTGGGGGCAGAGAGTGGTTAACAGTTCATTAGTGAGTGTTTTGGATTTAGGTTGCTGTGAGTAGGATATCTAAAAAAGAGCAGTCTAGGAGGCAGAGGCACTGAAGGAGAACAAGGAAGTCAAAAGGAAGAGATTGTTTAAGAAGGGAGGATTGGTTAACATAACAAGAGATGCTGAAATGTCAATTAAGGTAAGGCCAAGATTTAAGGACTAGGAGATTATTGTCATTTTATGAGAGTAATTTCAGTGGACTGAAGGGGTAGAAGTGAATTAAAGTATGTTGAGAGTAGAAGGTAAGAAAGTTGAAAAAGTATGGGGCACCTGGCTGGCTCAGTCAGTAGAGCATGTGACTCTTGATCTCAGTGTTATAAGTTCAAGTTCCATGTTGGGTATAGAGATTACTTAAAAATAAAAAATAAAAAAATCTTAAAAATAAAATCTTTTTTAAAAAGTTGAAAAAGTAAATCTAAATAGGTCTTTGATCCATTTTATTAGAAATGGAAAAGAGAAAAAGAGGGTCCTGGCCAAAAGGGGTATGAAGTAGAGGAGGGTATATATTTAGTCCATCCTCCCCCATAAACTCTAAGTTCTTTGAGAATAGGATAATGTTCTGTGATATTGAATATTGCATCTGGTCCATTTGCTAGAGCAAATTCCAGATTATAAGATATCTGAGACCAGAAATTATCTCATTTATCCTTGTATACAATGCCTGGCACATAATATGCATTCAATAATTATTGATTGTTGAATGAATCAGAAAAGATAGGTACATTTTCTTTTCTTGTTATACTCAAAAATAAAATAATCTTTTCATTTTTTTCTTACAGATTAAACATATGATGGCTTTTATTGAACAGGAAGCCAATGAGAAAGCAGAAGAAATAGATGCAAAGGTGAGATTTCCTTTTCTAGGTTTAAGAAATTATCAAAATTTCGTATTGTTTTTGCTTTGGTAAGGAGTAATTTTACTAGTTGTTTAACAACACATCACATAGGACTGCTAAGAATATCTTTTCTCTTTTTTAAATATTTTTTTAATGTTTATTTTTGAGAGAGAGAGAACATGAGCGGGGAAGAGGCAGAGAGAGAGGGGGACAGAGGATCCGAAGCAGGCTCTGTGTTGACAGCAGAGCCCGATGCCGTGATTCGAGACTCAATGTGAGGCTTGAACTCAGGAACCATGAGATCATGATTTGAGCCAAAGTTGGACACTTAACCAACTGAGCCACCCAGGCACTCCAAATAGCTCTTATCTTTAATATTAAAAAATAAACTTTCCTTTCTAAACATCTTGATTGTCAATAAGTGTCCTGAAATTTTATGGTAGGGAGTAGAAAAGTAATGGGTTAATTTTCTCATGGAATCTGGAATCTAGACACTTAGCATCTATGGGTAATTATGATAGCTGGTTAAGGGGGGTGTAGTATTGGGGCGCCTGGGTGGCTCAGTTGACTGAGGGTCTGACTTCGGCTCAGGTCATGATCTCACAGTTCATGGGTTTGAGCCCCATGTTGGGCTCTGTGCTGACAGCTGAGAGCCTGGAGCCTGCTTCAGATTCTGTGTCTCCCTCTCTCTGCCCCTCCCCTGCTCACACTCTGTCTGTCTCTCTCTTTCTCTCAAAAATAAATAAACATTAAAAAAAAATTTTTTTTAAAGAGGTGTAGTATTTTTATGTTGTTATTTTGCTTTTTCATTAATTTGTGCTTGTTTTTTTCTTTTTAAGTTTTTTAAAAGTTCATTTATTTAGAAAGAGCACGTGGGAGGGGTGGAGAAATAGGGAGGAAGAGAGAATCCTAAACAGGGTCCACACTGTCTACACAGAGCCCAATGCGGGTCTCAAACTCAATGAACTGTGAGATAATAACCTGAGCTGAAACCAAGAGTTGGCCACTTAACTGACTGAGGCACCCCTAATTTATAATTTTAAAACGACTGTTAGATTCATCTTATTTTTCTGATCAATGGAGGCAAGAATGCTGTTATAATTCTTTTATTTTTATAAGGGAGGACTAAAACTGAGATTACTTGACCAGATTCTTTAGGCAGTAACCCAGATCTTCTAAACTCCAAATTCTGTGTTCTTTTCATTAGCCCCCTAGTAAGCAAATGGATTAAATTTAGAATACATAATGATTTTTTTTATGTTTATTATTTTTGAGAGAGAGTGAGTGTGAGTTGGGGAGGTTCAGAGAGAGGCTGGGGTACAGAGGATGTTAAGTGGCTCCACACAGATGGCAGAGAGCCTGATGCGGGGCTCAAACCCATGAACCACAAAATCATGACCTGAGCGGAAGTCGGATGCTCAGCCAAGGCGCCCCAATGATTTTTTTCACATACAGAACCTTCTATCAATATATCCTTTATGACTTTGTGGGTAGGTACTATTATCCTTTTTCTTTTTCTTTTTTTTTAATTTTTAGTTTAAGTAGGCTCTACACCCAACGTGGGGCTTGAACTTAGGACCCTTAGATCAAGAGTGACATGCTCTACCAACTGATCCAGCCAGGCACCACTGTGTATGATTATTTTTGATCAGGTTTTTAGTTTTCTGGTTCATCATTTATGATGAAAATCAATGGTTATCTCTTTTAAGTAAATTAGAAATAATTCTTGAAGACAAGTCATAATAAACTTCCTATGTTTGATATGGAAAACGATAATTATAAGCAAGTACCTCTGGTTACCAGCTGCTTAAAATAAAACTCCAGATCTGCTGTAATGAATTAATAATAATTAATTCCTTGGTAGGCAGAGGAAGAGTTCAACATTGAGAAAGGTCGTCTTGTGCAAACCCAAAGACTGAAGATTATGGAATACTATGAGAAGAAAGAAAAGCAGATTGAGCAGCAGAAGAAAATGTAAGTAGATCCTGGTCACAATATTAGCTAAGGAAGCTTTGAAAAGTCAGTGGGACAAAAGACAGAGCATGTGCTTTGGAGTCAGGGAGGTATGGATTCAAGTCTTAACTGGACCAACTTACACTTTTCTCACCTTGGGCAAGTTGCTTAATTATTTTCCTTCCTTTGTGAAAATGGAAGCTTCACAGGATTATTGAAAAAAAGTTGGAATAACTGATATAAAAGTGCTTCTTTATCTTTGAAAATAAGTTTATAGAAGCCACTCGAGTATATGCAAAGAGGAGTATTTGTGCGTATGTAGGAAGCTGTATATTTTTTCTACAGTTTCTATATTTTTATGCTGTACTGCTACTATTTTTCCATATCTTTTGCAGTCAGATGTCTAATTTGATGAATCAAGCAAGGCTCAAAGTCCTCAGAGCGAGAGATGACCTTATTACAGTGAGTAATTAGCCCCTATTATAAAATTGTAAAGTGTTTATTTACCTATTATAGAGAATGCACTAGTTAGCATTAGCTAATTAAGGAGGTGATTTGGTTTTTAGAAAACATTTGGTCAGCAAATCATTATACTAGGTGTTGTAGTAAATACAAAGTGAATAAGATATTGCCATGTCTTCAAAGACCCTCTGATCTCACAGAGCGTATAGACTCTTTTGGTTATACAGCACATTATGGGTGGACCATACAGTATGTGAGGGTGATAGGGACGAATAAAATTAGTAAAATTATGGTCAAGAGTGCAAGGCTAAAAGAGCTTCACCTATTTTCAGTAGAAGCTATTGAAGTTTTTATTTTATTTTATGAGAATTATCATAAATAGGGTTCATGGTATGAGTATGTAGGCTAAATTTAAGAGGGAAGAGGTTAGGAGCACCTGGGTGGCTCAGTCAGTTAAGCATTTGACTTCAGGTGAGGTCATGATCTCACAGTCCGTGAGTTTGAGCCCTATGTTGGGCTCTGTGCTGACAGCTCAGAGCCTGGAGCCTGCTTCCGATTCTGTGTCTCCCTCTCTTTTTGCCCCTCCTCCACTCACACTCTGTCTCAAAAATGAATAAATATTAAAAAAAAAAAAAATAAGAGGGAAGAGGTTAGACACAAGATAGCCATTTGGGAAGTATTGTCATCTGAGGAAGAAGGCAGAAACCTACTGAAACATACATTTAGTTGAGAAAGTTTAAAGGTATTTGAATTAGGGACTCTTGACTGGCTCAGTCATGAGAGCATGTGAGTCTTGATCTCGGGGTTGTGAGTTTGAGCCTCACATTGTGTGTAGTGTTTACTGAAAAAAAAATATTCATATAAATTATATTTCAGGAACCAACAAGGATGCCTGCTGTTTCCACTGTTCTTCATTGTGGTGGAGGCCTTAGATTCCTTTAAGGTGGAGAAATAGGAATTATACACAAATTAAGAAGGAATAATTTTTTTTGCAGATATGATTGCCTATACAAAAAATATAACATCTGAAAAACTGTAAGAACTAGTGATTAGTTCAAAGTGGTGACTGGCTATAAAGAGAGTATAAAAAATGAATAGTTTTTCTATATACCAACAATAACCAATTAGCAAGTAAAATAAAAAGTAGATTCCTTTGTAGTGGTTACAAAAACTACGGATAAATGGTTACAAAAACTATGGGTAAATGCTAGTGAATAAGCCAGCATTCATATGAAAAAGCTATAAAACTAAAAATATAAAATTTGAATAAATGGCAAACACACCTTTCTTTGGTTTGTTTGTTTGAGAGAGTGTGTCTGTTCATGCAAGCTGGGGAGCAGAAGGAGAGGGAGAATCCCAAGCAGACTCCAGGCCCATCACGGAGCCTGATGTGGGGGTTCAATCTCATGATCCTGAGATCATGACCTGTGCTGAAATCAAGAGTTGGATGCCTAAGTGACTGAGCCACCCAGGTGCCCTAAAAACATACCACTTTCTTAGAAGATTAAAGAAACACAAACGAATATAAGTGTGTCAGTGTTGACACATTTTGCAGGAAGACTTTCCAGACATTGACTACTGACTAACTCTTCTTCCAAGTTCAGTGCTAAATACTGAATTTCAGATGTGGTTAACTAGGAGAATGGTGATTGTGTTAATGAAATGGGAAGTTAGGAGGGCAAGCTCTTTTTTTTTTTTTAAGTTTATTTTTGAGAGAGAGCGAATGTGCGGGGAGGGGCAGAGAGGGAGAAAGAGACACAATCTGAAGTAGGCTCCAGGCTCTAGCTGTCAGTGCAGAAGCCAACCTGGGGCTCCAACTCACAAACTGTGAGATCCTGACCTGGGCCGAAGTTGGATGCTTAACCGACTGGGCCACCCGGGTGCTCCTGGAGGGCAAGGTCTTTTAAGAATAGCTAGCTTAAAACAAACAAACAAAAAACAAAAAACAAAACAAAAAAAAGAATAGCTAGCTTACTTTTGGACATACTTTAAGGGGCCAAGAAATCTCCAGTTGGATGTGCTGTCAGGATGTTAAGTGAGGGGCTGAAGTTCAGGACAACAGAGATTGCTTATTAACATAACCTTCATAGCACTTCAAATGTGAATGCTTTTAAATTCTAGGAATATGGGAAAATAGGGAATGTGTTGCTAAATTATCTTGTTACATGGGAATGAATAGTTCATACTCTCTAAAATATAAAAGGAGGACTAGACAGCTTTTTGTGGAAATGTTGACTGCAAAATGTTAACACCTGAGGGTAGTTGTTACCTAGTGTCTTCACTAAAATGTTGAGTTTCAGTAACCAGTGGTTGATTTTTTTCCACAGGATTCAGATTTCTTTAGCAACCAGAATTGATTGACCTAGTTTATACGCTTCTCTTAAAATAATAGTATGTGCTTAGGGAAGGTAGTTTGTTGTAAAAGAATTTGGGCTTACAAGTCTTTCAGCTTTGCCATATTAGTTTGAGTAAATTATTATTTCTGACCCTCAATTTCCTCTTTGGTATGTATTAATTATGGTGCTTGGTTCAGAGGGCTGGGTTTTTCTCTTTTTTATTTTAAATTTTTTTAAGGTTTGTTTATTTTTGAGAGAGAGTGAGAGAGAGAGAGACAGAGCATGAGTGGCCAAGGGACAGAGAGAGAGGGAGACACAGAATCCGAAGCAGGCTCCAGGCTTGAGCTGTCAGCACAGAGCTTGACATGGGGCTCGAACTCCCAAACTGTGAGATCATGACCTAAACCAAAGTCAGACACTTAACTGACTGAGCCACCCAGGTGCCTCTGGGTTTTTCTCTTTTTAAAAATAATTTTTAAACTGTTTAAAAGTAAAATTTATTTTGGGGTACCTGGCTGACTCGGTAGAGCATGCAACTCTTGATCTTGGGGTCGTGAGTTCAAGCCCCAAGTTAGGTGTGGAGCCTACTTTTAAAAAATGAAGGGGCATGTGGGTGGCTCAGTTGGTTCAGTGTCCAACTTTTGATAACGGCTCAGGTCGTGATCTCGTGGTTTGTGAGATCGAGCCCCATGTCAGGTTGTGCACTGACAGCATGGAGCCTGCTTGGGATTCTCTCTCTCCCTCTCTCTTTGCCCCTCCCCCACTTATTCTATCTCTCTTAAAGTAAATAAACTTCAAAACTAAATAAAATATTTAAAACATCAAATTTATTTTTAGGTAGTGTTACATACACATTAAAAATTTAAAGAATCGGATACCAGGGTAGCTTGGTTGAGCATCTGACTTTTGGTTTTGGCTTCGGTAATGATCCCAGGGTTGTGGGATCGAGTCCTGAGTTGGGCTCTGTACTAAGTGTGGAGACTGGTTAAGATTCTCTCTCTCTCTCTCTCTCTCTCTCTCTCTCTCTCTCTCTCTGCCCTCTTCTGTCTTACACACGTACACTCTCTCTCTAAAATAAAAATAAAAATTTTAAATTTAAGGAATCAAATCCATAAGGCTTATACCAACAAATATCAGTCTCTTGGCCCAGTTGAAACAAACACAAGGTTCTTAGGCTCTCATAAGGATCGAATGCAAGAATGCATTTAAATACTCTAGCTTAACACTTGGCATATAGTATTTGTTTAAGAAGTGTTACTTCACTTTCCCCACCCCATCTCCTCCTGTGGTGACCCTTCTCTTAATTGGTCTGGATAGTTGAAATATTCTCCCAGCTGTTTGGTGCCAGTGCTCAGAAAGCCCTGAACTATTTAAGTTGCTACATCTTTGATATATGCCTGGAGTCAAAAATGACAACTGTGTCAGCTACTGTGTAGATGCTGTTATTTGTATAGTCAAGAGTTTAGAGACCTGTAACTTAAAATATCTCAGTAGCAGGCCTCAATATGAGTGCCAAGGGTCATAGCATGTATTGTTTTTTTAATTAAAAAAAAATTGTACTTTTATTTTTATTTATTTAGTTTTTATTTTTAAGTGATTTTTAAAAATTCACTTATTTTTGAGAGGGTGCGAGTGAGCAAGGGGCAGAGAGGGAGGGTGAGAGAGAATTCCACTCAGACTCCGCACTATTCGAAGTGGGCCTGGAGCTCATCTGATGCAGAGCTTGAACTCCCTGAGATCATGACCTGAGCCAAAGTCGGCTGCTTAACCGCCTAAGCCATCCAGGCACCCCATTAATATCTAAAATTTAGATTAATCATTTATTATCAAATCTTTGAATTCTTACCAGGTGCAAGCACGATTCTAATTACTAGAGATATAATAAAATTTAGCTCCTGCTTTTGTGGAATTTAATATCCTAGTATGCTATGTATGAGTTGTGGTTTTAAGTTGATTGATTTTTTTTTTTTTTTTTTTTTTTTTTTTGAGAGAGAGCTGGAGGGGCAGAGAGAAAGAATCCTGAGCAGGCTCCACACTATCACTGCAGAGCCCAACATGGGGTTCGAACTCACAAACCTTGAGATCATGACCTGAGCAAAAATCAAGAGTCTGATGCTTAAACAACTGAACCACCCAGGCACCCCCAAAATTTTATTTTTATTTTTATTTTATTTTATTTTAAATTTTTTTAATGTTTATTTATTTTTGAGACAGAGACAGAGTGCAAGTCGGGGAGGGGCAGAGAGAGAGGGAGACACAGAATCTGAAACAGGCTCCAGGCTCTGAGCTGTCAGCACAGAGCCCGATGCGGGGCTCGAACCCAGAGACCGCAAGATCATGACCTGAGCCGAAGTCGGACGCTCAACCTACTGAGCCACCCAGGCGCCCCCAAAATTTTATTTTTAAGTAATTTCTACACCCATTGTGAGATTCAAACCCATAGCCCTGAGATCAAGAGTTGCACACCGCACTGACTAAGCCAGCCAGGCGTCCTGAGAGGTTGGAACTTCTATATGGACAGCACACTGATTCCAGGTAGAGCTGAAGGAATGGATGAGATCACCAAGGTTGTGGATGTCGAATTATAGGGCCAAGTAAACAAACTGAGAAGCATCTTTTTTTTTTTTTTTTTTTTTTAATTAAGTAAGCTCTGCACTCAATGTGGGGCTTAAACTCATGACCCCAAGATCAAGAGTTGCATACTCTACCAACTGAGCTAGCCAGGTACCCCCAAGAAGCATCATATTTAATAGGCAGGAAGATAAGGGATTGCTAAGGAAACATGAAAAAAGCAGTGGTGTTGGAGAAGAATAAGAAGCTAAGGGAACAGAAAACTTGAACAAAATGAGAATCTAAAATAGCAGCTAATGCTTCTAAGAATCAGAGTAGGTAGAGCACAGATTTGGCATTCAAGGTGTCATTTCTGACTTTTGCCAGAGCACTTTCATTGGATTAATGAAGGCAGAAAGCCAGACTGTAATGGCCTGAAAAGTGTGTGGTGTAAGTAAGTGTGTGGTGAGGAACTGGAAGCATGTGCATGGCCTCCTAAGGAGCGGGGCTGTGGGAGCTGCTGGTGCATTGATCTCAGATACAAAGTTATAAGTATTCTATAGCATGCAACTTGAGCTCAGTGTACAGCTGAGCTTTTATTTTTTTAATTTATAGTGAGAATTTTGTGAAAATAAACATTTCTATAATTTTAGTTCTAAAGACATGTGTTTCCTTAGCCCTTTGCCAAGTCTAACTTCTTACCATCAAGTAATTTAGAGTTTAGCAAACACAGTAAGAGGCCTAGAGGGCTGAGGAAACAGAGCAGACAGGGTTACATATTCATCAAAGCATACATACCTGCTTTAAATGGATTTCGCTATTTGAAAACATTTTATTTCTAGTAGTTATTTTCTCTGATGTTTATCCTTTTTCCTTGCCTGCCCTGATGTTTAAGAGCACAAGCTTTGGAATTCCTGTGAGATTTGAATTTCTGTTTCCCGGTATCAGCTATTCAGTGGGCAAATTTTTTAAGCACTTTGAACCTTCTGTTTCCTATAAAACAGTCAGGTTTAAGAGGGCAGTTAGGTTAGAGGCAGTCAGGTTCAAGTGGGCAGATATGTCCTTCCAAAGTACTGATTATAAAATGTAAACTGACATGTGAACTGCAGTAATTTACACATCTCTCCTTGGAAAAGCTGCTTGGGGAGCCAGATGATAATCAGAAGGTTGGAATTTATTTATTTTTTAAATGTTTATTTATTTTGAGAGAGAGAGAATCCCAAGCAGGCTTCGTACTGTCAGCACAGAGCCTGATGTGGGGCTCCATCTCACAAACTGTGAGCCAATATCAAGAGTTGGACACTTAACCAACTGAGCCACCCAGGTGCCCCAGAAAGTTTGAATTTAGTATCAAAGAGTGTCACTAAGATATTAGTGGTTTGTACCATTGTTGATCATAATTTGCCTCTTTCACCTATGATGACATATCTTTTAAGTTATGGGAATACTCAAGGGACAGTATAATTTATGTCAGTCAGGTTTCAGCCTTCTTAGCTAGAGTTTGGGTTTATTCTGGCTTCCCTGCCTCCTTGATTGGAGTTTTAGATGGTGTTAAAAGTCCTCACTTAACCTATTTCCAGATTTTTCATAGTGGGCTACTTTTACAGATGGCTAGTATTGCTCTTTACAAGTCGTCTTTATTTAATTTTATTTCTCTTACAGCAAACCTATCTCCATACTCCACTCCTCTTTGCTTGACCATAGTTGATTGGTCAATTCCAGCCCAGAGAAAAATGCTTGAGGGATTCCACGATGAGGAGGGGCTACAGTTTCTTTCAGCCAAACATCTTACAGAGTGTATGCTTTAAATCCTTGTGCTCATAAGCTTCCTAGATTGTGTGAAGCCTTAAATGACTTCTTAACCAGACTGTTCGGATTGAAGTGATAATACTTCTCGGGGTTAGGTTGTTCTGATGGACACTTAAAATTAGAGGTTGAGGGGCGCCTGGGTGGCTCAGTCGGTTAAGCATCAGACTTCAGCTCAGGTCATGATCTCACAGTCTGTGAGTTCGAGCCCCACATCAGGCTCTGTGCTGACAGCTTAGAGCCTGGAGCCTGCTTCAGATGCTGTGTCTCCCTCTCTCTCTGCCCCTCCCCTGCTCATGTTCTGTCTCTCTCTGTCTCAAAAATAAATAAAAACATTAAAAATAAATTTAAAAATTAGAGGTTGATTTTTGAGCACCTCTTAATAGTTTCACTATGTTCACGTAGAAATTTTAATTCTAAAAAAAAAGAAGAAATTTTAATTGTTTTGTCAGGGTATCATATTCCACCCAGTTTCTTTAACCCCCCCACCAACCCCTCACAAATTGATCCACCTTTTTCTTTCTTTCTTTCTTTCTTTCTTTCTTTTTTTTTCTTTTTAAATCTATGCTCTTCCTCCTTTGAACTTAAAGAATGTTTTTTACATTACTGCTGTCATCATGTCTTTCAGTGTCTGGACTAACTCAAAATTATAACCCTGTCTTCAGACTCCAGGTCTTTGTGAGGAGATGGATTACTGTTTAAATATTTCTTGCTCTGAGGGTTTAGTCTGCTTTGTGTAGAATATATCTGAGATTGACTGTTGCTGTGGGGGAGATTTTGAGGGTTTACTTTCTCTTGAGCCCTCAGGGACTAGAAAAGTCATTTTTGTTGGTTATTTTATTTGGCTTTGTTTTTTGTTTTTGTTTTTATTTGATTTGTGGTTTCAGGAGAATTTAGTGATTCATCACTTACGTATAACATCCAGTGCTCATCACAAGTGCCCTCCTTAATACCCATCACCCACTTAACCCATCCTCCTGCCCACTTCCCTCCATCAGCCCTCAGTTTGTTCACTAAACTAAGAGTCTCTTATGGAGGGACTAGAAAAATCTTAAAAGCTAATCACACTCAGTGTATTAAAAGGGTAATAGTCTTACAGTTTCTTTAGTAGATTCCTTTATTAGTGGTTATCCATAGAAATACCTCTGTCAGATAAATGCTTTAAAGCAAAAGCTAGCTGATGTTCTGTAACAAATGGAAATAAAGCCAACCTGATACAACCACTGAGATAATACCACCATGGGGAAAATGTGAAAAAGAAAGTGACTATCGTCTAATAATTACATACTTAGAAGAAGGAAAAGGATTGTCCTTTTTGACATTTTGTTGTTAACTTTTTTTTTTTAAGATTTTATTTTTAATCTGTATACCCAATGTGGGGTTCAAACTCACAACCTTAGATCAAGAGTTGCATGTTCCACTGATTGAGTCAGCTGGGTGCCCTTGTTGTTAATTTAAATGTATTTGTTTTTCATCATTAAAACAAAATAGGGGGCACCTGGGTGGCTCAGTCAGTTAAGCGTCTGACTCTTGACTTCAGCTCGGGTCATGAGCTCATGGTTTGTGAGTTCAAGCCCCACACTGGGCTCTGCGCTGATAGTGCAAAACCTGCTTGGGATTCTCTCTCTCCCCCTTTCTCTGCTCCTCCCATGTACTCTCTCTCTCTCAAAATAAATTTTAAAAAATAAACTTAAAAAACAACAACAACAAAACAGCCAAAATGGGAGCTTACTGAATGGGAGAAGATATTTGCAAGTAATACATTCAATAAAGGGTAAATATACATAACAACAAAAATACATAACAACAACAAAAATACATAAACAACTTCTACACCTAAACACCACACCACCTCCCTGAAATAATCTGGTTAAAAAGTGGGTGGAGGACCTAAATAGACATTTTTAAAATGGTGTTCGATATCAGTAATCATCAGGGAAATGTAAATCAAAACCACAGTATCAGCTCATACCTTTCAGAACGGCTACTGTCAAAAAGATAAGAAATAAGTGGTGGCAAGGGTGTGGAGAAAAGGGAACCTTCATGCACTGTTGGAAGGAGTGTAAACTGGTGCAGCCATTCTAGAAAACAGTATGGAGGTTCCTCAAAAAATTAAAAATAGAAATACCATATGATCCAGGGATGCCTGGCTGGCTCAGTTGGTAGAGCATGTGACTTCTGATCTCAGTGTCATGAGTTCAAGCCCCATATCGGGTGTAGAGATGACCTTAAAAAATAATAAAAATATCTTTTTAAAAGGAGAAATACCATATGATCCAGTACTTCTCCTACAGGGTATTTACCCAAAGAAAATGGAAACACTAATCAAAAAGATATATGCAGCCCTACTATAGCATTATTTACAATAGCCAAGACAAATGTCCCAAATGTCCATTGATAGATGAATAGATAAAGAAGGGGGTGTATATACACAATGGAATATTAACCATAAAGAGAGAAATCTTAACTATTTGTGACAACGTAGATGGATAAAAGACTATTGTGCCAAGTGAAATGAGTCTGAGAAAGACAGGCACCATATGATTCTGCTTATATGTGGAATTTGAAAAACAAACAAGTGAACAGATACAGAGAACAAACTGGTGGTTGCTAGAAGGGAGGGTGTTGGGTGAGGTGAAGGGGATTAAGAGGTACAGATATAAGTCAAGTCATGGAGATGAAAAGTACAGCGTAGGAAATATAGTCAATAATGTAATGTCATATGGTAACAGATGGTGACTAACGGTGGTGAACACTGAGTAGTGGGTAGAATTGTCCAGTTACTAGGTAGCACACCTGAAAGGAATATAACATTGTATGTCAACTGTACTTCAGTAACAAAAAAAAGTACTTGGTTTTGCTTAGGTAAATTTAGCAAAACATGCCTGTTAACTTGTTTCAGGCTTCAAACTATACTATTTTGCTGTTACTTGGGCCCATCTCTCAATAGGGCCTTGTTGGGAAAGGACTCCTACTTTGGGTCATAAGCAGGGAAACAGTAAAAGAACTTTCTATCCTTTTCTGATTTATTAACGAACTAGAATCTTGCAAACTCCTCTGGGAATTTTAACTACTTTTTCAGTTTTGTGCAGAATGTAATAAGAGTGATTTTTTTTTCTTTTAGGGAAAAAAACTTAATTAGTATATTAAAACTGCATTTTAAGTTTAAAACAATTATAATACTCCTATCTTCCATTTAACAAGTGGTATAATCTAGTTAAAATATAATTATGCTGGGGTTCCTGGGTGGCTCAGGTGGTTGAGCATCTGATTCTTGGTTTTAGCTCAGGTCATGATCTCATATTTCAGGGGGTCGAGCCCCGCCTCCGGCTCTGTGCTGACAGAAGACTGCTTGGGATTCTTTCTCTCCCTCTCTACTCCTCCCCCATGTGTGCGAGCACGTTCTCTCTCTCTCTCTCTCTCTCTCTCAAATAAACTTAAAAAATATATATATGATAATTAATTAAAAGTGGGGGCACCTGGGTGGCTCAGTCAATTAACTGTCTGACTTCGGCTCAGGTCATGATCTCATGGTTTGTGAGTTCAAGCCCTGTATTGGGCACCAGGCTAGCAGTGTAGAGCCTGCTTGGGATTCTTTCTCTCTGCCCTTCCCCACTTGTGTTCTCTCTCTCTTTCTCTCTCTCTCAAAATTAATAATCTTTAAAAATATAAGTCGGGGGCGCCTGGGTGGCGCAGTCGGTTGAGCGTCCGACTTCAGCCAGGTCACGATCTCGCGGTCCGTGAGTTCGAGCCCCGCGTCGGGCTCTGGGCTGATGGCTCAGAGCCTGGAGCCTGTTTCTGATTCTGTGTCTCCCTCTCTCTCTGCCCCTCCCCCCTTCATGCTCTGTCTCTCTGTCCCAAAAATAAATAAACGTTAAAAATATAAGTCGGGCACCTGGGTGGTTCAGTCGGTTAAGCATCCAACTTTGGCTCAGGTCATGATCTCGCAATTCATGAGTTCAAGCCCTGTGTTGGGCTCTGTGCTGACAGCTCAGAGCCTGGAGCCTGCTTCAGATTCTGTGTCTTACTCTTTCTCTGTTCCTTTCCTGCTCACACTCTGTCTCTCTCAAAAATAAGCATTAACGGGGTGCCTGGGTGGCTCAGTCGGTTAAGCGTCCGACTTCGGCTCAGGTCACGATCTCGTGGTATGCGAGTTCAAGCCCCATGTCGGGCTCTGTGCTGACCGCTCAGAGCCTGGAGCCTGTTTCAGATTCTCTTTGACCCTCCCCCGTTCATGCTCTGTCTCTGTCTCAAAAATAAATGTTAAAAATAAATAAATAAACATTAAAATATGTGTATGTGTATATATATACGTATATATATACACATATACACATATGTATGTATGTGTATATACACATATGTATATGTGTATATATGTGTATATATACATGCATATACACATATGTATGTATGTGTATGCATACATATACATATACATATATACATATATACATATATACACACATACATATATACATATGTATATATGTGTATATATACACACATACACAGTTATAGATGAAAAGTATGAATCATTGACCAGTGAATGGCATTTGGTCATGTTTGGTTTGGGGACAGAGTATATATTGTAACATAGACTGAAATACAAGAATAGGTAAACTATATTCATGTTAAAAGTTTCTAAAGGAGACAAACTGCAGTCATCACTTGATGTTTGGAATCCTTGCATTTTGGATCAACCCATTTACATAATTTGGGGAGGAAAGCGCTCTAATAACAACATAAGAGCATTTGGGCAGCTTTATAACAAGCATTTCTTTGCAAATAACTCACTGTACGTGTGGTTAGTCTTTGTTTTCAGATAAACAGAAAGTCAGCTTGGATATACTACCACTGTATTTTTGTTTTCCCTTACTTATGGATGTTCTAGAGACATTAATCAGTATAAGGTCTTTTGTACAGATGTTGAATTCAGTGAAGATAATCTTAAGGTGTATAATAATATGTGAATTAGAATTTTTTTCAACTATTTTATTTGCTTTTGAAAAAGAAAAATTTTAAGTAGTTCGCATTATAAACTCTAATAACATGGATTCTCAGAACACCTTCATGAAATTTTTGGGGGTGTCCAGCCACAGATTAGAAATCTACAGTGAGGCACCTGAATGGCTTGAGCGTTCGACTTTGGTTCAGGTCATGATCTCATGGCTCGTGAGTTCGAGCCCCACGTCAGGCTCTGTGCTGACAGCTCAGAACCTGGAGCCTGCTTCAGATTCTGTGTCTCCTTCTTGCTATGCCCCTCCTCTGCTCACGCTCTGTCTCTCTCAAAAATAAACATTAAAAAAACAAAAAGAAGAAATCTACAGAAACCAATTTTGTACTGTATATTGACTAAAATGAAAAAAAATCTTCCACAGTAGTGCATGCTCGTATTGTTTAGTTTTTCATTTGTTAGTATGTTACAAACAGTCTTCATATGAAAGCATGTATGTGTTTGAACTTTGATTAGTTGTCTAATGTCAAAATTGACAGAAAATTGCTTGCAAAGTTAATCTGTACAGGTGAAGGGCCACCATTCTTCTTCTTAAAAAAAAATTTTTTTTTTAAACATTTATTCATTTTTGAGAGAGCACCAGCAGGGAAGGAACAGAAAGAGAGGGAGACACAGGATCTGAAGCAGGCTCCAGGCTCTGAGCTGTCAGCACAGAGCCCGACGCGGGAGGCTCGAGCCCATGAACTGTGAGCTCATGAGTCGAGCCAGTCTTCTGAGAAGACACCTAACCAACTGAGCCACCCAGGCTCATACCATGATACGATTGAAGTAGTGCTATTGAAGTCTTTGAATTTATTTTACTTTCTATTAAAAGCTTTTTTTTTTAATTGGCACTAAAGTGAATACTTCTGATTTTTTTTTTTTTTAATAAGTCTTGGTGTATTTGCACTTAGTGAATGTCAAATGATGAAAGAAACGTTTGCTTGAAATTAGATGTGTGATTTGAATGTCATACCAAATGCCCTCACCTAGGCGCCCATTGTGGAGCAAGAGCTCACTGCAGGTGTCCTGCATGGCAGTGGTTCTCAGAGGGGTGGGGATGAAGGGTGACTCTCAGAACAAAGGGCTTTTCAACATAGAGGGCCACTTCCTCCCCTCCACCCTCTCTCCCCAAACTCTGGTCTCTAGGTGAGCATGTGTCTCTCCTTCCTCCTTAAAACACCAAAAAACATAACTTTCCAAGGATTATACTAACGAGAATAGACTGTGTCGGAGAATTTAAGAGGCATTATCTCTGCCTTTTAAAAGACGAGACTCCTGGGGCGCCTGGGTGGCGCAGTCGGTTAAGCGTCCGACTTCAGCCAGGTCACGATCTCGCGGTCCGTGAGTTCGAGCCCCGCGTCGGGCTCTGGGCTGATGGCTCAGAGCCTGGAGCCTGTTTCCTATTCTGTGTCTCCCTCTCTCTCTGCCCCTCCCCTGTTCATGCTCTGTCTCTCTCTGTCCCAAAAATAAATAAACGTTGAAAAAAAAAAATTAAAAAAAAAAGACGAGACTCCGTTTTTTGCCAGTAAGCCAATAAATGCTTGTTACTTAATGAATGATTTCCAATGTGTTCTCTTTGTTATGTTTCCTAATAATCCCTTTTAATTTTTATTTTAGTTACTTTTATTATAGAAGTCAATGTTTATTATAGAAAATACAGGGGCACCTGGGTGGCTCAGTTAGTTAAGCATCCGACTCTTGGTTTCAGCTCAGGTCATGATCTCATGGTTTGTGAATTCAAGCCCCTCAATGGGCTCTGTATTGACAGTGTGGAGCCTGCTTAGGATTCTCTCTCTGTCCCTCTCTCTCTGCCCCTCCTCTGCTTTTTCTCTCTCTGTCTCTCAAAAATAAATAAATAAAAACTTAGAAAATACAAACTAGCATAAAGAACACTGAAACCATTGGTGGGTGAGGGGATGGGTTAAGTAGGTGATAGGAATTAAGGAGGGCACTGCTGATGAGCACCAGGTGTTATACGGACATGTTGAATCACTATATTGTACACCTGAAACTTATTATACTGTATGTTAACTAACTGGAATTTAAATAAACACTTAAAAAAGAAAATTGAAATCATTGATAACCTAGCCTCCCAGAGGTAAACATTGTTGACGCTTTGCTATCTATCCAGATATTATTTGTGTTTTTCCTAATAAAAAATATAATCCTATTGCACAATTGTCCTAATAGCTTGCTTTTAAAATCTTTACCATGTAGCTCTTTCTATGTTAGTTTTGTAGATTTCTGAATTGATTGATAATCTGGGCTATTCTGCTTGAGTGTGAACTCCCCAGGAGTTATGGATGATTCTTCATGCTTCCTTGTATTGACATATAGGACTTGGTATGACATCTGGTTTATCATCTGTCTTGGAATGTGTTTTGAATGAAAACAGTAATATAATGTGAAGCAATTGGGTGTGAGCCAGGACCATCCTCACGGTGGGTTCTGAGCTGATGACCCAGAAACTTATTCTTCTCTGCTCTTTGTAGGACCTACTAAATGAAGCAAAACAAAGACTCAGCAAAGTGGTAAAAGATACAACCAGGTACCAGGTGCTGCTGGATGGTCTGGTGCTCCAGGTAACTTTATAGGTTATCAATAAGATGTGTTAAGAGACCAGATCTGTTTTGTCATCTCAGCTTTCTTCCTTTCGCTCTTTTCCTTGTCTAATAGACAAATGCATGGGAGGACAGTAAAGTCTGGTGGTTAAGACTTCCAGACTTTACCACTCTTTTATGTAGTCTTACTAGTCCCTTAGAACTCAAGGGTCAAATATGCTTGCAACCTCCGGCCTTAAACTTCCTTAATTTGATTGCACCACTAAAATACTTGCTTTAAATTATGAGGCTCAGACCAGAGACAGTATGCATCTTAAATGTTTGCTGCTTGTTTGTGAATTCTTATTTTACTTACGTTAATTACAATAACATTTGGCCTCTGTCTAGTTGATGTAAGAGAAGATTCCCATATAAATTTTGTTTCTACCACTGGAGTGTTGGGTGTATTTATCTCGTTTGTGATATCAAAAGCTTTTTATCATGTTCTCATACTGTGTGTTCTGTCTTTTTCCAAATTACATGAAAGAATTATAAAAATATTTTGTTTGGTATTGGGTTTTATGAATTGCATTTCCTACTAATTGAATCTGATTGTGTTTTAAAGGGTTTGTACCAATTGTTGGAGCCGCGAATGATTGTTCGTTGCAGGAAACAGGATTTCCCTCTGGTAAAGGTAAAGAGCTTAAAGAAGACATCTATTTTTTTTTTTTTAATACATTGAAATGTTAGAGATTATATTGCTTGCTTTAAATAGATGACAGCTCAACCATGGAAATTAGGGATGTCTTAACACATTATGGACATTAAGTGTACCTAAGCCTCTTGATTTCTTTTCATAAAGAGGTCAAATTGCCCCATCTGAGTTAGTACCCTCTTCCCTTTCTGGGAACATTGTAGTACCATAATGTTCTGAAAGTTCAGCAATAAAAACAGTCCATACTGGATTGGAACAAAGATGGGCAGACAGTACCATCTAAAAGAGGCACACTACTCCCAGACTAGCAAAGTTTGGCTGTAACCCAGTGTATTCCTATACTTGAAGTAATAATGTGGGTACCAGAAAAAAAGGTTGGTCAGCAGTGAAAATATAGCTGCAGGCCCAGAGGCAAATACTAAGTTGTTCCTCCATGTCCTGTCCAACGGAGAATATGCCCCAGTGTGAGGGGTGACTGCTGGCACCATGGCAGGTACATACAGGCTGTAGCATTAGAAGGATGCTCTAGACCAAAGGACCTTGAATCAGAATGAGCTCTCCTAGCTCTGATTCTGTGTCATTGTGTTGCTCTTCAGATTAAAATTCTTTCATGTGGAGTGCTGGCTCAGTCAGAAGAGCATGTGACTCTTGATCTTGGGATTGTGAGTTCGAACCCCATGTTGGGTGTAGAGGTTACTTAAATAAAACTTTAAAAAAATAAAATATTTCCATGCAGTTTGCTTTCAGGAAAGGATTGAGTGCTTGATCCCTTAGCAAATATATTTATTTTGTTTGTTTTTTTGTTTTGTTTTGTTTTTGGGAGAGAGAGAAGTGGGGCTCACCCAAAACAGGGCTTGAGTTCACCAGATGTGGGGCTTCAAATCACAAACCACAAGATCATGACCTGAGCCAGAGTCCAAAGCTTAACCGACTGAGCCACCCAGCCTCCCCTAGCTAACATTTCCTTAGCAATTATATTTCTTATTGTAAATTAGTACACTTAATAGTACATAATATATTTGCATTCTTACTATAATTTGTTTCTCAAGCAACTTGTCTTCTAGGAAAGAAAAAGTGCCAGCTGGAGAACACAGGTGTTGATTCCTCTCACTCTCCACTATAAATTAATTAAGTGTGATTCTAGGGGCACCTGGGTGGCTCAGTCAGTAAGCGTCTGACTCTTGATTTTGGCTCAGGTCAAGATCCCAGGGTTGTGGGATTGAGCTCTGAGTCAGGTCCACGCTCAGCGTGTGGTTAATATAGTCTCTCTCTCTCTCTCTCTCTCTCTCTCTCTCTCTCTCTCTCTCTCTCTCTCTCTCTCTCTCTCTCTCTCTCTCTCTCTCTCCCCGCGCTTCCCTACCCCCCTGCTCGCACACTCACATGCTCTTTCTCTAAAATAAAAAAAATAAATTGTGATTCTAGTTTATAAATCATCCCAGTAACCTGAACTCATGTTTGTGCTGACAGCCTCATGTATGAACTTGTAAAACAGAAAGCTAGACATACTGGAGAGTTTGCCAGGGTGATAAGCATTCTATGGAGGCAGGTCTGAGCTTCCAACTAAAGTTCCTTTTAGAAAATGTTATTTACATGTCTACTCCCACAGAATATTATTTAGATAGGACTTTCCACTAATTACATTTTATCACCTTAATTGCAGTATAGCATTTTTTTCCTCCTGATGTGCTCATTTGTTTTTAAAATTATAAAATGTACTTGGTATAAAATTAGCATTCTAGCTGTACAGTGGCCTTAAGTACGTGTACACTGTTGTGCAGTCATCACCCCATCACCCCATCCCTCTCCAGAACATTTTCATTTTCCCAAACTGAAATTCTGTCCCCATTAAGCACTGACTCCCCATTCCCCTATCTGTAATCCCTGGTAGCCACCATTCTACTTTCTGTCTCTTTGAATTTGACTACACTGTGTACCTCTTACTGGTAGAATCATACAGTATTTGTCCTTTTGTGAGGTTTTCGAGGTTCGTCATGTGGTAGCATGTGTCAGAATTACCTCCCCCCCACCTCCCTTTTTTTTAATGTTTATTTGCTTTGAGAGAGGAGGGGAGGGAGAGCATGAGCAGGAGAGTGGCAGAGAGAAGGGGAGACAAAGAATCCCAAGCAGGCTCCACGCTGTCAGCGCAGAACCCAACTCAGGGCTGGAACTCCGGAACCATGAGATCATGATCTGAGCTGAAATCAAGAGTTGGACATTCAACCAACTGAGCCACCAGGGCACCCCAAATTTCCTTCCTTTTTAAGGCTGAATTATATGCATATATCTTTTGTTTATCCATGCATCTGTTAAACACTTGGGTTGTTTCTACCTACCTTTTGGCAATTGAATAATGCTGCTGTGAACGTGGTTGTATTAATACCTGTTCAAGTGTCTCCTTTCACTTTTGGATATATACTCAGAGATAGAATTGCTGGATCATATGGTAATTCAGAGTTTAATTTTTTTTTGAGGAACTGCCATACCATTTTCCACAGCAGCTGCATCATTTATGTTCCCACCAGCAGTGCATCTATTCTTTTACTGGATAAATAGGAATACCCTTGCTTGTATAGTTGGCTGATTTTTTTTTTGATACCTGTTGCTGAGTCTCTACTAAAACCTCTTGTTTTCTGTTTTTCAGGCTGCAGTGCAAAAAGCGATTCCTATGTACAAAATTGCCACCAAAAAAGATGTTGATGTCCAAATTGATCAGGAGGCCTATCTGCCTGAGGAAATGTAAGGAGTATTCTGCTTTTAACATCTAAGCTTCTTTCACTGTGAGAATGGCTTCTGTGCTGAGTCTTTTTTAAAGTTTTCTCCAAGGCACTCTTTACTAACAAGAATGGAGGTGTGGTGGTGTTCCACTTGTAATTATTGCTGTTTTTTTTTTTCCTGTCACTACTGTGTTGTTCCCTCTTGTTAAACAGCTGGACATACTCTAAACATCCTGCTTCCTATGGGCACTTAGTTTATTCTGCAGAGAGGTAGCACTAATTCTTTACCCAGAACTCAAAGCTGGGTCCACATCTCTGTATCAGATGCTAAGGAAGAGAATTGTTACCTCTAAGTTTCTTGGAAATAAGGAAAGTAATCCCATATAACAGTGACTACTGTATAGACGAATAGAACTTTCTAATAGTTAGGTTCCTTAGATATAGAATTGCAAATACCAGTGGTACTTCTGCTGTGAGGAAATGACAGGACATTTCTTCAGCATCCCTAATAAGCTTGGTGCAATTGGGATAGGCAACAGGAACTCCTGACAAGGTCAGCCAAGGTCATTTCCTTGATTGCATCTGTGTATCTGATGCTGCGTAGGCACACATTGACTAACATTGCAGAAAGTCCTTGAGACATGTGAACCTAGTCGAAAGAGCACCAGATGTAGGTTTGAGTCCCGACTCAGCATTTTGTTAGCTATGGGACCTGGATACTGATTGCCATCATTTGTAAAATAGGGCCAATGCTTTTAGCTTTTTTGTTTCATGAACTGAGGAAAAGAGATGAGATAGTACATGTGAAAATGCTTTATATACCAAGGTGTATAAGCTGGTGACAAAAGCTTCAGTATTGTCAGATTTAGGCTTGATTCTCCACTCTGCCACATACTAGCTAGGTACTCTTGGACTAGTTACTTAATTTCACGGAGACTTATTTCCTCACCTCTAAATTGGAATGAATTCTTGCCTCACAGAATTCTTGGAAGCTTAAATGAGATAATGTCCATACAGCACTTAATGCAATCCTGGCACATGCAATATACATAGTTATTCAACTGCAGATGATCATTGTTATGGAGATTAAGCAGACAGGACATAAGACACTTGGTTCAGAGTCTGGTAAATAATGGGTTTCAGTCCTGAAACCTTTGGGGGCCAGATGTTTTTTTTTTCAACGTTTATTTATTTTTGGGACAGAGAGAGACAGAGCATGAACGGGGGAGGGGCAGAGAGAGAGGGAGACACAGAATCGGAAACAGGCTCCAGGCTCTGAGCCATCAGCCCAGAGCCCGACGCGGGGCTCGAACTCACGGACCGCGAGATCGTGACCTGGCTGAAGTCGGTCGCTTAACCGACTGCGCCACCCAGGCGCCCCGGGGGCCAGATGTTTTGAATATGCGTTTAGAAAAGCAATAAAGTGCATATGCTACACATTACATAATATCTCCAACAGGGTCTGAGGCATCACACCTGTGATCAAATACATTAATATTTCTGAATGGGAAACTAGGAATATTCACACTACAAGGGGTAAATCCATAAAGATTCACTAAGTCATTAGCTGCCAAGTACTAGAGATCAGTTCAGCTTGTGGAGACACACAAATTAGACTTCTGTTCTGACAGCTTTTTGAATTTCAGAAATGTAGATAAGGAACTGCAGACTTACTCTAGTGCTAATTTGAAGTAGCATTTTAAATATTGTTGTTTTATTCAATCAGTTCATTCTATTGAATCTCTTTAAACCTGTTTTCCTGTTTGTAAAATGGTGAGGATACCTAGACACTGGTGGGGTTGCTGTGAAGACAGAAGTTGTGGGCAGCCCTCGGCTTTCCATTCTATGAGTGCCTGGCACACAGTCGATATTCTCAGACAGTGGTGGTCTTCCTCCTTACTCCCTCTGTGAGGACAAAATATTCTCTCACAGACATTGGGGTCAGGATTTCGGCAAAGAACCAACCATGTCCTTATGAAGGATATAGTCTGTTTAGAGAAACCAAAGGTAGATTAAACAAAGAAATGCCAGGGGGAGGGAGGACAGAGTAAGAAAATAATATTAACGTAATAGTCCATTAAAATTTTTCAAAGAAAATTTGCAAAACCTTTTCCCAGGCTTTGTCATATAGCTTGCTCATTTAATAAAATTATTTCATAAAACTCTAATGTAGTAAAAGAATGTCATTCCTGGGGAGCTCCTTTTAAGAGTTGGCCTATTATATGCCTTAAGCCTCTAAGTGCTAGAAACTTTAGAAATGACAGAAGTGAGGTGTGGCTTGGGGCACCTGGCTGGCTTAGTCAAAGGAGCGTGTGACTCTTGATCCTTGGGTTTGTGGGTTCGAGCCCCATGTTGGAGAGATTACTAAACAAGAGTAAACAAAAATTGGGGCACCTGGGTGGCTCAGTCAGTTAAGCGTCAGACTCTTGATTTTGGCTCAGATCATGATCTCACAGTCATGAGATGGAGCCCCTTATACCCAGTGTGGAGGCTGCTTGAGATTCTCTCTCTCTGCCCCTCCCCTGCTCATACTCCCTCAGTCTCTCTCTCAGTAAATAAATAAACTTAAAAAAAAAAGATTACTAAACAAAAATAAACACAAAGCAAGAAGAAGAAATGAGTTGTGTCTAGAGGCAGACCTTTTTTTTTTCTTTGAGAAAGAGTGCACTTGCGTAGGTGGGGAAAGGGTGGAGGGAGGGAGGGGGGGAGAGAGAGAGAGAGAGAGAAAATCTTAGGCAGACTCCACACTCAGCACAGAGCCCAACTCGGAGCTCAGTCTCACAACCATGAGATTACGTGAGCTCAGTCTCACAACCATGAGATTACGTGAGACCTGATCCAAAATCAAGAGTTGGATGTTTAATGGACTGAGCCACTCAGGTGCCTCTAGAGGCAGGACTTTCTTTCTTTCTTTGTTTTTTTAATTTTTAAATTTTTTTTAATGTTTGTTTATTTTTGAGAGACAGAGTGTGGGTGGGGGAGAGGCAGAGAGAGAGGGAGACACAGAATCTGAAGCAGGCTCCAGGCTCTGAGCTGTTATCACAGAGCCCGACACAGGACTTGAACCCACAAACCGTGAGATGCCCTAAGCTGAATTTGGGTGCTCAATTGACTGAGCCACTCAGGCGCCCCTAGAGGCAGAATTTTCTAAGGGCAAGTTTGGCACAATATTGCTGTTGTACCTTTAATCTGATATACAGTGCAGTTATGAATATTGCTTTATCAGTACTTGCTGGTAATTAGCAGGATTGGGCATTTAAGAAATATTCAGATGAGGACTCCATTGATATGCAAAATGGGACCAAATCCTCCCCCTTTCCATTTTGTTGAGGAGAGCTGGTTGTTAGAATTAAGTTAGGTGCTTTTGGGATGAGCACTGGGTGTTGTATGGAAACCAATTTGACAATAAATTTCATATATAAATAAAAAAAAATAAATAAATAAAATAAAATATTGCCAACAAAAAAAAAAAAAAGAATTAAGTTAGGTGCTAAGCATAAAATCAGATTGGCACATAGCAGTCACTTGGTAAGTGACAGTTATTATCACCATCCATACCTTAAATCCTCAGAGGCTTTTTGAATTACTTTTAAGCTTATTGCTTATGTTTATTGGTCCCTTATAGTATTTAGACGCTCCATACACCAAAACAGCTTTCTTCCAAGGGAAGAAAGTAAATGTACCATGTGTCTGTCTTCCTCAAATCTATAAAAATTGTTATTTCCTGTGTTCTTTGTAGAGCTGGTGGAGTTGAGATCTATAATGGAGATCGTAAAATAAAAGTTTCCAATACCCTAGAAAGCCGGCTGGATCTCATAGCCCAGCAGGTGAGTGTGGGAATACTTCTTATTAGTTGGTCTGTTGTTACTTTGAAGTGGTACAGAGAACATATGTCCATTCCCTGGTATTTGGGGTTTGTCACTCTTTCCACATTTTGTGGCATTTTCTTGAATGGGCAGTGGGCACTTAGTGGCATTTACTGAGGTGATACCATTTACGTGAGAGTGGATTTAGGGTTGAATGAAGGTTTATTTAGGATTCTAATGTAAACATTTTACTACATGTAGAGGTGCTGAGCAGAGTCCTTTTCTCCAGTAATAATGGTGGGATCTAAAGTAAATATTGTTTAAAGGAATTCCCATAGGGCTGCTGGCTCTCCAGATGTTTCCAGGTTTGCACAAATGAGCTCTAGGAAACAAGCCAGGGAAATCCAGTTATCTCAAAATGTGGGGCCTCTTTCAGCGGTGGTAGTCTGCTGCTGTGGCTGCTAACTTGTCTTACAGTGAAAGCACTTTGACCTAGAGTATCATCTGCTGGTAACTTACACCGTAAAGCTGTGTTTCCCATTAGAGTAGCCACTACCCACATATGAATAAATTAAAATTAAGTAGAATTAAAAAATGAGTCCCATGGTTGCACTGACCATATTTCAAATGCACAGTAACAACCAAATGTGGCTAGTGGCCTCTGTCGGACAGCATAGCCTTAGAAGTTTGAACTTACATCCTAAGGATTTTTCAGTTGCCGTACGAATGAGTGCCTCATTACAAACTGGCATTATGTGTGTTCTGCTTGGCACATAGTAGGCACTAGTAACTGTTGAAAGAAACATAGCTGATCCAGAGTATTGTTAAGGGATCATCTCTTCTCCCTACATCACAGAGTAACAGAAGCCTTAAGCCATACGGGCATGCGCCTGGCTCAATCGGTAGTGTGGGACTCTTGGTCTCGGGGTTGTGTGTTCGAGCCCCACATTGGATGTAGAGATTACTTTAAAAAAAAAAAAAAAAAAAGATGCCTTAAACGATAATGGCTTTAGTTATAGTTTTTTTTCTTCATCCCCTTAAGCAGTCAGTCATAACCACAAATTTGCGATTGGTTAAGTTTCTCGCCAAGGATTCTGTTAATAGTTTTTTGGATAAGTAAGGACAGATTGGTCCTTACACAAAGCACGTAGCTTTGTGATTTCTTTCCCAGCCACGTAAGGGTCAGTGACTCTCCACTTGCAGTTAAGATGTGCAGTTCTTTCCATATTTTCCAGTTGACAACACTTCCCTATTAAAGAACTTATTTCTTCACAGATGATGCCAGAAGTTCGGGGAGCCTTATTTGGTGCAAATGCCAACAGGAAGTTTCTGGACTAAGCCTTTGGGAGAGGTGGAGTTGATTCACTGCTCTCTGGCTGTGATGTGGAAGTTTCTAATATTTGAAGAAACAAGATATCTGTGTGGCTTCCTTTTCCCTGTTCTAATATTCTGTATTTATCAGTGGATACTCTTCTGTAGCTAATGCCTATGGCCTAATTGTTAACAATGAGAGCAAGTTCCACTTAATGTAATCAGGAAACCTCCTTCTAGCTACTCTAAAAGTAGCACAGCTTTCATTTGCTTCTGTAGCATGAAGGTGAGGGTATCAGATGGTGGTTATGGGAGCTTCACCAAGTCTTTGCTCTTCCTCTGATTTCAGTTCTCCAGTCTAGAGGGTGACGTGTATAGTGTTCTCTGATATTAAATCTCTGCTTTTAGGCTTAAAATGCATGGTGGGGGGTGGGGGCACGCATTCCTTCCAGCAGTAGTAGCTTCACTGTTAACCTGTTTGGGCCTAGAAGTGTTCCTCATCTGTAAATGTGATTTAAAATCTAAGCCATGAATATGTTTTATTTATTAAAACAAAAGGTTTACATGGATTTCACTGTGTTTTATTATGCAGGGTTCTACAAGTTTGTCGTTTGAGAGGGTCCAGTTCTTCCTGAGGTATCTAGATAAGCAGCATTTTCCTAATCCCCATAGCATTTGCTGGTCAACAGCTGTCACTACTTGAAACCATTAACCCTCTGTGTCCTCTGGCACTTCCTGCTCACTTTTACCAGGCCCTTATCCAGAGGTGTTCCTTGTAGCCCCTTAGGATCTTTCACACACACCACACGCACAGGTGTTCAATATTACCTGTCCTCCAGAGGGTTTGACAGCTTTATTGAGGAAATAGTTTTATTAGCTTTGGCAGAGTCAGAAAAGAAAAGCATCTAGGGGCTTATTGGAGGAGAAGGGTTACTGTGTGTTAGGCCTAAACCCTTTCACAAAGGGCCTTTTCTTCCTCTCCTTGTTCTTTATTTTTTTCTCAGATGACGACTAATAACTGCCCAAGATCTTACCGGTAGGCAGAGTTGCAATCTAACTCGGGTCTGTCTCTGCAGCCAGACTCCAATGTGGGCTTCTCTAGAGAGAATGAGGCTACTGAGGCTGGCCGTTTTTTCATTAACATAAGTGAGATTAGATGGGGACTAATGTAAATACCAATTCTCGGAACAGGCATTTTTTACCTAAGACTTGAGCCTGCATGCTGATAGCATTTCTCTGTGGCAGCCCTCTGGCGAAGGCACTGGTGCATGGGAACTGTCACAGTGGATCCCATTCCTCAAGGTGATGCAGTTAGGAAATGATGGGGTCAAGACTTCAAACCCAGTGTAACTGAAAGATAAAGTATCCCCATGGCTGTCCTCTGACCTCATGAGTGGTGATTTGAAGGGTATGTGCTAAAGACCTGCCTCAGAGCTCATTTTCATGCATTTTGGTTCTGGGATGGATGGGGAAAGGTGGAGGGAAAACAATCCATTGCAGCGGGTCTACTGCTCCCACTAATTACAAGACGAGAGTTTAATCAGTTTTATTTAAAACCATGTTCCATGGACATTGTTCTGTGAGAGTCTGTGTGGTGCAGGACAGCCGCCCTGACAGCCCAGGCCGCTCATCGGCCTAATCTCTCAGCTGCTTGGTTTTGAACAAGGTGCTGACTTTGAGGGCTTTCATGGTCCCCTTGAACTTCTGATCCTCCTTTTCCCCCAAATCAGTGCTAGAACTAACCATAAGTTATTTAACTCAGAAATAACACTGAATCTTCAAACTGACTCAAGTGTATGGAGTTTGAGTGTGAACTAGAAACGTAAAATGGAGAAACAACCCCTCTGTCTTACTATGTGTTAGGGTCCCGCAGTTAATACACCCCAAGCACATACTATGTTTGCTGTTGAAAAGTAGGTGCTTAAGGGCTTCTGAAGCTCCCTGGTAGCTATAACCCCGCCAAAAAACAGATGTGGATATCACGAAGGGAGAATGGGACCATACCCAGCTTGCTTATTGGGATAAGAGTGTGTCTTCTGAGAGTGAGGTAGCACTACAGGTTAGAGGACAGAGTATGACATGGGGGGCGTCTCGCTCATCCCTCTCTAAGTAGAATATGCTAGAGAGCTGGCAGCAAGTAAAGGGACTTGAGCTCCAGCTCTCTACTCGAAACACTTTAAGATCCGCTCTCCAATACCAATGAAGTAGACCCCTTGGGCAATCCCAAAGAGAGGGGCTATGACCAGGGCCCGGCAGCCTGCTCCCTTCATGAGGGCGGATGGTCCCTCCTGAATCCAGATTTTCCTGCAGAGAGAGAAGAGCCCTGTGAGCTGATTGACAGGAGTGCACTGCAGACGGTGTGAAGTATCCGCTCTCCTCCAACATGTGCACATCTCTCCACGGAAGGTAGATGTCATTTTTCACAGCAATAGCACCTCCCGGGCCTGTGGGAGCCTTGCCCCACCCATCATGTGTGTGCAGTCTGGTTACTAAGCAGCCGGGCTGAGCCCTGGGAAAATGGTTCAACCTGTCTTTCTGGGAGAAAGATGCTGCAGGGATGCAAGGAGAAAAAAGCTCCCTCTACATCCTGTTTCTGTTGAGAGGTGAGGGGAAGGAGCAGATCTCAAAGAAATCCAGAGCTCAGCGTAGTGCGGTGATAAACTGTTGCCCTAGGTGGGGTGTAGGTAGACATGGACGCAGCCTGTGAGGGCCTGTGAGGGGCGACAGGGCTCTCACCTGGCGCAGTCGGTGATCCCACTGTAGCTGTCCTCACCCAGGCCTTTTTTGAGGGTTTGGATTCGAGTTTTCAAAACTAAATCAAGCAAAAGTTAAAATAAGTAATGAACGTCTTGCTTTTGGCATCCTATCCTCCACACGAAGTGGTTTCCTAGCAGAGCCAGTGTAGAGAAAACGGAATCCTGAGGCCAGCTCTGCCATTGTGTGATCTGGAATAGAAGATCTTCCTGGAGGAATTAGAAATGACATAGTTTCTGTAGGAAAAGTGTGAGGGTCCACCTGCCTGTTGGAGCAGCCGAGTATAGCCCTGAGGATAGGAGAAGCCTGTTCTTCCCATACTGCTTAACTCCTGCCTTTAGCCTTTTAGATTTTAACTGCCCCCACCTCGAGGAACAAAAAACTAATGAAATCAGCACCTAGGAGGTGAAGGGATTTGTCGGTGATAAGAAATAGAGCAATGGTCTCACTGTTGCCACTTTATCTGGAAAGACTCTTGGTGAGTTTCTGCCAGTGACCACAGGTTGTGACCCAAGAGGGGTTTCAGGTTGGAACTGTTTCATTTCTGTCCTGAAAGTGGAAGATTCCTATTTATCCTATAGACAACTATACAGCTATCTAATTTGTAAAGCAACCCTTGAAGACCCTCATCTCTGATGCACTTACCGTCCAGAGGTGTTACTGTGACAGCAGCTATGGAACCCGCAACACAGCCTGACATAAAGGAATGAGCAAAGGAGGCCTTCCCGGTACGCTCGTTGAACCCAAGGTTGTTAAGGTTGGCAAACAGTGGGAAGTAGATGATGGAGAAGGGAATGTCTCTGCAGGAGAGCAAGAGAAAACACTGAGCTACCTGCTGCTTCCGGGGCTCCCACCCAAGGTCATGCGGTACGCCTTTCCAAGAGCTGTAGAGCCCAGCAGATGGTCAAAGACAAGCCCACAGTTACCTGTTCCCTCTCTGGCACTCTGTGATAATGCAGGGTGTAAGGGAGACGATGGAAGAGAGACGATGGGTTTGTCTCCCCACCCGCAGCCATTCTGTGAGGAGCCAGCAGCGGGTGCAGAGACTGGCAGTGCGTTCAGTGAGAAAGGGTGACAGGCTATGTTAGAGTTAATGAGTTGAGCAAGTGTCTGGTGAAGGGCTATCCAAGCTAAGTGTTGAGGGGATGGGGTAGGCAGGAGGGTGAAGTTCATTTATCTATTAGGTAATAGATCTCCTAATGAGATCTGATGCAAGGAAACTATCCCCTGGCCTGGGACACTTCAGACCAACTTTAAGGATTTTGGCCAAGTAGCAAAGTAAAATGAGGGATCTGTGCACTCATTTGCTTATAAATGACCCAAAGTCCTTTGTACACAGGGCATTCTTAGGTGCCTTTGGACCACAGAACACCCAATACTCATGTGGGCCTGGTTACTGGAGCAGGGGCCTCAAACTAGTCTTCCAGGTTATACCCATCCTCTGCAATTCTGCCCAATTCTGGACAAAATAGGAAGCATCAAGATAGTTTGCTTTCTGGGGCTTAAATGTTCTAGGAAGAATGCAGACAGATTGGAGCAGCAGTGCCTCTGGCCCTCTGGCCCCTCTTCCTGTTCACTGGGACCCTTCTGTGTTCCAAGCTCAGGAAGAAAGTCTCACCTGAGGAGAGTGGCGCCCAGACCCTTATAGAGACCAGACAGGCCCCGGGTGCGAAGTAGTTCCCAGGCAATAAGGGTGGCAGACGGGCGCTTGTGGGTGGGAGCCGAGCGGGTAGTGTAGGACCTGGAGGAGGAAGGCGCTGAGGCCGAGCCCTGACGATGAACTGCTGAAAGGGAGAGGACAGACACTGTCACAAGCCAGGCCCCAGCAGGTATTGCAAAACACTCACAGGAGTGTACCCCCCACTTCCTACCCCTGGGACACCTTGGGGGCAAGGCTGACATCCTGATAGAATTCTGAGGCTTGTCCTAATTTTTATTTAAGTTTTGTTTTTTAATTTGAAAGAGAGTGAAAAGGGCAGAGACAAAGAATCTCAAGCAGGCTCCACACTCAGTGTGGAGTCCGATGCAGGGCTCGATTGCACCACCCTGGGATGATGGCCTGAACTGAAATCAAGAGTCTGCCACAAAACTGCCTGAGCCACCCAGGCACCCCAAAGATTTTTATTTTTAAGTATTTCTATACCTAACGTGGGGCTTGAAATCACAACCCCGAGATCAAGAGTTACACACTCCACCGACTTTGCCAGCCAGGAGCCCTGGATTGTCCTAATTTAAAAAAAAACAAATGTTTATTTATTTTGAGAGAGAGAGAGCATGCGAGCGGGGAAGGGCAGAGGGAAAGAGAGAGGAAGAGTGAATCTCAAGCAGGCTCCACACTGTCAGTACAGAACCTGATGTGGGGCTCCATCCCCCAAACCTCGAGATCATGACCTGAGTTGACACCAAGAGTCCAATGCTCAACCAATTGAGCCACCCAGGCGCCCCTGTCCTAATTTTAGAACATTAGTTTTTGGCTCCAAGGAAATCTTCCTAAGATGGTTATTATCTAATTTGTTGTCCCTACTGTACAAGGTGCTTGGTAAGAACACAGCCACAGCCTGCCCAGCTCCCTTCATAGGAAGCTATAGCAGCACCTGCCCCTACCTGCCAGGTCCTTATCCTCCTGTTAAAACTTGCTTTTGGTCTGGCTGCCATTTCTAAACCATCTCTGAGCTATTTACAGAGATCCTATTGGTACTTTGGGACATTGGAGTCCCATATGCCTTCTACCTAATGTGTAAAGCAGCAAATTCTTTTTGTCCAAACGCTTTCTCCTTCAGACTTCCAGAGGTGCCTCCTTGATCCAGTATTCCAAAATTAAGTGAACGTGGTCTTTATACCCTTTACCATTTGATAGAATTTGATTCTTCATTTTAGTTGAATAATTCGGAGCCTGCAATTTGATGAGTTAAACATCTAATAAATAGAATGGAATTTTTTTCTCCTGAGCATTTCAAGTACAAGCATTTCATATGTGGGTGAGTCTCCTTAATGACCACAGGGTTCAACACACTGAAATTGTGTATTTGTTTTCTTCTCCCTGAGAAGCTTTGTCTAGATTTTAGGTCCTTGCTAAAAAGAAGTTATTTCATATCCCAATTTCGTTTGATACCTAGCAGGGCAACATTTCATATTAAGAAAGCTAGTTGCCACACATTTTCTTGTGGTAGCAATCTAGGTGCAGGCCTCAAACAATTAGCTTTAAGAAGGTAGTTAATCAGAGGCACCTGGGTGGCTCCATCAGTTAGGCATCTGATTCTTGGTTTCCACCCAGGTCATGATCTCACAGTTTGTAGGTTCAGGCCCCACCTTGGGCTCCATGCTGACAGTATGGAGCCTGCTTGGGATTCTCTCTCTGCTGCTTCCTTTCTCTCTCTCTCTCTCTCTCTCTCTCAAAAATAAATTTATTAAAAGAAAAGGTAATTTATCAATGGACATTATTTTCCCCACTGTCTGCTTTAGATAGGTACATAATTCATCCATTCATTCATAGCCTTTCACTTTTTATGTGTTTTAGGAATACTGAAAACTCTCATCTGAGTTAAAAAAAAGAAATCTTCCAGAGCTTTTACTCTTTGTAGATCAAAACACTCTTTCCAGTGCCCAAACTTTATTTTTGCTGCAGTGTTATGTGCTTCAGGCTAGTCTGATCCAACCCAGAAAGCCAGTTGATTCTAGCACACACGTGCATACTTGGTTTGAGGAGGGGAAGGACACCCACATTCATTGACGACCTTCCCAGGTGCCATGTTAGGCACGTCACACATTGACTCATTTAATTCAGGCATTGTGGTTTCCCTCTGAGGAGAAGCCCTCTGCTCCACCCCTGGGGCTGGCCTCCCTTCTACCAGATAGCTAATGCTTGTTCTTAATGTATGCCTTGGTACCTACACCACTCTATATTTTTGAAAGGATCAGGATTTAGGAAAATTCTCTTCCAGAGAAAACAAAAATAATAGAAATGGTTCTCTTGTCCCTTGTTATGCCTTCCCACTAACAGCCAGCTTCTGTAGCATAATAGAATGTCTATTGAGAGAAATACTTGTGATCAGGATGTTGACACTTCTTAAAATCTTTAGAAAATCAAGCCTAAATGTCATGGTGATATGATAGAGGTATGAGGGAATTTTCTGTCCCTCTGAGTCAAGTTTCTCATTTCTGCTATTTTTTCTGAACTGGAAGTGTTGAAATCTAGAATAGATGGTTACTATTAAGACCATCTGACCGGCACATGAAAAGATGTTCAGCGTCACTCCTTATCAGGGAAATACAAATCAAAACCACACTCAGGTATCACCTCACACCAGTCTGAGTGGCCAAAATGAACAAATCAGGAGACTATAGATGCTGGAGAGGATGTGGAGAAACGGGAACCCTCTTGCACTGTTGGTGGGAATGCAAATTGGTGCAGCCGCTCTGGAAAGCAGTGTGGAGGTTCCTCAGAAAATTAAAAATAGACCTACCCTATGACCCAGCAATAGCACTGCTAGGAATTTATCCAAGGGATACAGGAGTACTGATGCATAGGGGCACTTGTACCCCAATGTTCATAGCAGCACTCACAACAATAGCCAAATTATGGAAAGAGCCTAAATGTCCATCAACTGATGAATGGATAAATTGTGGTTTATATACACAATGGAATACTACGTGGCAATGAGGAAAAAATGACATATGGCCTTTTGTAGCAACGTGGATGGAACTGGAGAGTGTGATGCTAAGTGAAATAAGCCATACAGAGAAAGATACCATATGGTTTCACTCTTATGTGGATCCTGAGAAACTTAACAGGAACCCATGGGGGAGGGGGAAGAAAAAAGAAAAAAAAAAAAAAAAGAGGTTAGAGTGGGAGAGAGCCAAAGCATAAGAGACTGTTGAGAACTGAGAGCAAACTGAGGGTTGATGGGGGGTGGGAGGGAGGAGAGGGTGGGTGATGGGTATTGAGGAGGGCACCTTTTGGGATGAGCACTGGGTGTTGTATGGAAACCAATTTGACAATAAATTTCATATATTAAAAAAAAATAATAATAATAAATAAATAAATAAGTAAAAAATAAATAAATAAAATTTAAAAAAGACCATCTGACCAAACTGTTAAGATGGTTAACATAAGACTTCTAAGGGTGCCTGGCTGGCTCATCAGTAGAACATGTGACTCTTGATCTTGGGGTTGTAAGTTTGAGCCCTGCAATGGGTATAAAGATGACTTAAAAACACAAAAAATCTTGAGGCGCTTGGGTGGCTCAGTCTGTTAAATGTCTGACTCCTGATACTGGCTCAGGTCATGATCTCACAGTTTGTGAGTTCGAGCCGCCATGTTGGGCTCTGAGCTGACAGTGCAGAGCTTGCTTGGGATTCTCTTTTTCTCTCTCTCTGGCCCTCTCCCCCCAAATAAATAAATAAGCTTAAATAAATAAATCTTAAAAAAAAAAAAAAAAAAAAAAGAGGCTCCAGGGTCGCTCAGTCGGTCAAGCATCCGACTCTGATATCAGCTCAGGTCGTGATCTCATGGTTTGTGAGCCTGAGTCCTAGGCTGGGCTCTGTGCTGAGAGTGTGGACCCTGATTTGGATTCTCTCTCCCTCTCTCTCTGACCCTCACCCACTCGTGCTCACTCTCCCCTTCTCTCTCAAAATAAAAAAAAGACTTCTGACCCAGAAAGCTGATTCAATAACACAGTCTAGCAAATGAGTGTAGAATGTGGGGGAATCTATTCTGATCACAGCCCTTTATTAATCTCATGTGGAGTTGGGAGAGACCTCACCCAAGCGGCCAGCATCCTGCAGCTGAATCTTGAGCATTTCCATGGGACAAGTGACAACCACTTGGCACATTCCAGCTCCACATCCAGCTAGCATCTCCATCTTCAGGTTCCGCTGCATCCTGTGGGACCATGAGTCAGGCTCTTTCAGCGTCAGGCTAGCCCTGCCACCCACCCTGACCCCATCTACCTTCCCTTGGTAGTTGGGGCTTTCCATGCATGGTATTTAGCTGTGTTCAGATCAGCTGGGTGAATAATCACCTGACCCTCAAACTAAGCCTCTTTAAAACATGAAACTACCTTTAAATCAGGCTACCAGGGAGGTAGCACCTGCATAGAAGTTGAAACTAGTAAAATGAAACTACCTATTGCAGGGATTTGATTGTCCCTGATCCCTTCAGCAATATCACTAGGCCAATGGGAGGCACAGAGAGTATTAGAAAGTGTTTGGGTTGATTTTCAAAAATTTATCAGCATAAAAACAGACACATAGATCAATGGAACAGAATTGAAAGCCCAGAAATATACCCCTGAATATACAGTTAACCAATATCTCACAAGGGAGCCAAGAATTCTCAATGGCGAAATGACAGTCTCCTCGATAAATTGTGCTGGGAAAAATCAGATATTCACATGTAAAAGAATGACACTTAAGCCCCTATCTTACACCACTTATGAAAATTAATTCAAAATGTATTAAAGACTTAAATGTAAGACCTGGAATCATAAAACTCCTAGAAGAAAACACAGGCAAAGCCCCTTGATATGGGTCACCTAAAGCACAAGCAACAGGAGAAAAAAAAAAGTGTGGCTACTTCAAACAGCAAAGGGAACGTCAACAACACAAAAAGGCAACTTATGGAATGGAAATAAATATTTGTAATTAAATAAATCATATATCCGACAAAGGCTTAATATCCAAATATACAAAGCAATCATACAACTGAATAGCAAAGAACAACAAATAATCCAATTAAAAATAGGCAAAGGACCTGAAAAGATATTTTCCAAAGAATATATTATTTTTTTAACTTTTTATTTTTGAGAGAGAGAAAGGAAGAGAGGGAGACAGAAAGAGAGAGAGAGGGGGAGACAGAATCTGAAGCAGGCTTCAGGCTCTGAGCTGTCAGCACAGAGCCTGACATGGGGCTCGAACTCATGAACTGTGAGATCATGACCTGAGCTGAAGTTGGACGCTTAACTGACTGAGCCACCCAGGCTCCCCTCCAAAGAGGATAAATGACCAACAGGTACATGAAAAGGTGCTCAACATCATTAGCCATCAGGGAAATGCACATCAAAACCACAATGAGATATCACTGCACACCTGTTAGAACGTTTATCATCAAAGAGATGGTAAATGCTGGCATGGATGTGGTGAAAAGGGAACCCTGTGCACTACTGGTGGGAATGTAAATTGGTGCAGTCAGTATGGGAAACAGTATGGAGTTTCCTCAAAAGTTAAAAACAGAACTACCACATGATCCAGTAATTCCATTTCTGTGTATATATCCGAAGGAGACAAAACACTATGTCAAGATATCTGCACCCCCATGTTCACAACAGCCATGATATGGAAACAACCCACGTGTTCATGGACAGATAAGTAGATACAGAAAATGTGTGTGTGTGTGTGTATATATACATATATATATAACACAATACAATGTTATTCAGCCATAAAACAAGGAAATCCTGCCATCTAAACATGGACTTTGAGGGCACTATGCTAAGTGAAATAAGGCAGACAAGAGTAAAACGAATAACTCAATGGTCTTGTTTACATGAGGAATCTAAAAAAAATCCAAACTCATTGAAAAAGGGATCAGGTTTATGGTTATCAGAGGCTGGGGGTGGGAGGTGGGGGACAGGAATTAGGTGAAGGTGGTCTGTAGGCACAAACTTCCAGTTATAATAAGTAATGACAGCATGATGACTATGGTCAACACTGCTCTATGGTACATTTGAAAGTTGCTAAGAGAACAGATCCTAAATGTTCTCACTGCGAGGAAAAAAACTTTTTTTGGTAACTATATGAAGTCATGGATGTTAACTAAACTCATTGTAAGCATTTCACAGTATATCTACCTCAGGTCATTATACGGCACAAACATTACACACTGTATAAACTTATACAGTGTGGTACTGCAATTATGGCTCAATAAAACCAAAAAGATGTTCATCAGCTAGTTGATGAATATATGTGTATATATATTCTATAATGGTCTATCATCTATCACCTATCATCTAGAACTTTCAAATTACAACAGTTCATTTTCTCCTTGAGTTTGCACTTGCCCAAACATCTGCAGCCAACCTTCAGCCATTTGTGTGCACGTTTAGATAGATGAAGACAGGCAAACCAGCACATTCCTCTCCCTGTCACCTTCCCCCAAACTACAGACATAGGGTGAAGGACTTCCATCCCACAGCCCCCTGGCCTGGCCATACCCATCCTCCATTAGCAGCTGCCGGAAGAAGTCATTGGCTGCCAGCTTGATGGCCTTCTCTGGAGTGACCAAGGTTAGGTTCACTGCAGCCCCTGCAAGTAAAAAACCAGGATGAGCTAAGGCCATCTGAAAAGTAACAATTCTTGGAGCACCTGGCTGGCTCAGTTGGTAGAGCATGTGACTCTTGATCTCAGGATTGTTCAAATTCAAGCCCCATGTTGGGTGTAGAGTTTACGTAAACATTTAAATAAAAACTATTTTAAAAAGGAACAATTATCTGAGTCTTCCACTCATATAAACAGACCTAGCCAGGTAGGTTTCTGGGAGTAACTGGGGTCTTGGGAGGAAGGGGTGTTGAGGAGGGCTCCTCTGCCTATTTTATAGAAACATGATTTTTTTTTTTTTCATCTCCCTACTTTGACTCCCCTCCCTCCACATTTCCCTTTTTCACGTATGTGTTTCCTTTATGGGCTTATTGGTGCAGTTATAAGGAAGGTATTTTTGTCTTTGTTAGTGCTGCCCATCTCTGATGATAAGTGAATAGTTCCCCAAATCAAGCCCCAATAAGAAGGTCCTGGGGGACAGGTATCGGTTTCCATTACTCTGTGCTTTACTAGCCCAGTCCCACTGGCAGCTCTTTGAGTCACAGAGGTTTTTACTTTATTTCTCAGGGGTTCTACATCAGCTCCTTCTCAACGCCAGTTTTGTATCCACTTTCCAATCTGTAATCATGGCTGTGCGGGGACACTGCAAGGGACAGGGACAGCACTGGCTTGTGTCAGGGAAGAGCCATCCAGTAACTCCTTTTCAGGAGCTCAAAACCGTTTCCATTCTCTTCCCTGTCAGCCTCTCCCCCTTCAGCCCTAAATGAGAAGTGGGGGGGAAGGGAAATGTGGGGGCCAGCATCACCCAGTGAGACAGTAGTGGTGCCATGATGAAAACTAGGGCTCCTGGGTTGCTCCAGTGTGCTCACTGGTGCTCCCTAAAACCTCACCATAACTGCCTCTGTCTCCACCAAGGAACGAGTGGGGGGGGGGCTTGTGAAAAACAAATGTGGCTTAGGATCACGTGGTAGCCCAGGCCCTGCCCCAGGAGCTCCCTGGGCAGAAGAAACACCAATTCCCAATGTTCTATAAACCCACAAAGTCTGGTGTCCTGTACTGCATCCTCTGTTCTCACTTTACCCAAGCCAGCCTTCCCCCAGGGATGCATCATAAGCCCACCTCGGTACATGCCCAAGAAGCCTTCCGCCCTGGCAGTTTTCACCAGGCAGTCTATCCTAGAAGCAGAGGCCAGAAAATGAAGTCAGTGGTGAGCAAGACGCTGCTCCATCAGCCCCGCTTCCCCTACCCCCGTGTCCTAATCCTGCTGGTCACACCCCAGTTGACCACCTCCCCTGACCCCACTCCACCCCCACAATGCATGACTCTCTAAATAAAGAGATGGGAAAGAATGAGGCCCCATATTCCTCCCTTGGGAGTCCCCCTTTCCCTGCTCACCCCATTCCCCTCACCAATACTTACATTCCTTTGTAGATATCTTTTCCATGTTGATTCTGCAGCCGAGTCTTGGCCAAGTCGATGGGGAACACACAAGTCACCCCAACAAGCCCTGCCACACCTCCATTGATGAGTTTTGCTGTAATACTAGTCCGTGAGGAGGAGGGAGGCAAAGAATAAGTGAGGGAGGCAGAGAGACACAGGAGTTCTGAGGGAGGCTGGCTGCAGAAAGCTGCACAAAGCCAGGACTAGATGGGGGGTGGGGGTGGGGGTGGGGGCAGAGAGGGTGGGAACAGCAGCCCACCTCAGCTCCACACCAGAGACCCCTCTCCTCAGCCTGCTTCCCTGACTGCAGCACCTCCTTGGCCAACCTAACCTGGGGCTCCCTCCCCCAGAGACAGGTGAGGGGCTGGGGGCCAGGGCCCCCTCCAGGGGCTCTGCACTCACCAGGACTTAGGCATCTTAACCCCTCCAGGAAAATGTTCCTCAAGCTAGGATGCTGCAAAGGCTTTTGGGAAGGAGGTCCAGAGTACCAACTCTGCCCCCTGGGGCCCTGCCAGGGTGCAGGAAGTCCTCAGCTCACCTCAGAGCAGTCCCTCACAGCTTCCACCCAGGGCCTGTTTTTCAGCTGATCCCCACCTTTAGAGCCACATAAGGAAGTTTTCAAACAGATTGCAATTTTATTTTGGCTTAAGGTCACTCAGAATGGAATTTGAATCCTGGCTATGCTGTTTACTTAAACAAGTTACCTCACTTCTCTGATCCTTTGTCCACCACCCCCCCCGCCCCCCGCTGTAAAACTGGGGATTTTGTGAGGATTAAATAAGTTAATGCACTTGGTAAATGATAGCTATTATTTATAATAAGAGAACCTGCTTCTAGTCAGCGTAAGATAACCAGGGTTAAAGTATTGAGAGTATCTGATTCTAGCCAAAAGTAAAAAAAAAAAAAAAAAAAAAAAAAAAAGTCACACTTTACATAATGTGAGCCCCCTTATCCAGAAATTTTAGAAGACTTAAAATAGAAACTGAAAGACTGAAAGACTGAAAACAGAAAATAAAGCTTCCTCAGTCTCCTTGGAACCTAGTAATATCTCATTATCTTTCAGGCCAAGGGCAACTGTGAGCAAAATATTTGGAGGTAGATTACCTGGAAGTAGTAGGAATAGATAATAGATTTTCTCACATCTGAACCCTGATTTCACAAACAAGCAACTTTGTGAAAACAAATAGAATTGTGACTGAAATTCTGCAGTCTGAGAAGATGTAGTTCAAACAATGACACTATATATTATATACACACACACACACATACATATATATATATATATATGTATATATGTATATATGTATATATACACATAGTATACTGGGGGGAAATGAGTCTCGCTTGCTCCTCCCCAGGACTCAGGAATCTGGTAAAGAAGCTGAATGATGTGTTGTTACCACATGTTACCACAGAAACCCAGCCCAGACAGTTGGCCATCTCAGCCAGTTTACCTCAAATCCTGGCTGGACATTCTGCTGGTGGGTCCCTGGGACACAGGCTGATGGCTCCTCAGGGAGATGGCTGGCCGAGGCAGATGTGGTGCCTGTGTCCTGGACTGTGGCCCACCGCAGCAGAGTGGAGAGAACACGGGTGTCAGTGGAGACTGGCCTGAGCCACCCTCCTGATGAGCCTCCGCAGGCCAATTTCCTCCTCTATGACATGATCAAAACAGCACTCATCTCATGGTATGAGAAACCTTGCATGTACTGGGACAGAACATTATTAATGGATCAATACTGCCAACTGGCTCCGTTACTTTTCCTTCATGAAACTTTTTGGACTTTGGGGATTGAGATCAGAAGAAAGGCAATGAGAGAGAAGGACAACGGGCCCAAACTAGGCTCAAGGAGAGGAGTTCTGGGACATTTGGAAGAAGAGCCTGGAAGTGGTGGTGAGGGAAGCTGATGGTACAAAACCGGGATTTTAAGAGTTGCTATGGACTAGGAACGCCTCTTGTCGGGCCCATGAACCACAATAAAACACAGAAATGTTCTGAAGTTATTTTTTGGCTCTTAAAATGTGTTTTCTGAACTTCCTATGATCCTGTTGAAAGACTAAGCTGCTTTAAGTCTCGGGGCTTATGTATAATGGATACATATGGAAAGCAGGTGTCAAAAAGTCAGGGACGGTGTCAAAAAGTCAAAGCTACAATAATAGTAATTATTGCAGCTTTTTTGGGGGCGGGGGAGGTCCTGTTTGACCCCAGTGGGGCAGTGTCAGGAAGAGTTCTCTGGGTGCTCCCATGGAGGCTGGCTTGAGCTCTGAGGAGTCTTTCTCCAGGCTCACTTCAAGCTGTGTTAGGGTCCCCCTCCTCTCCCATGCTCCTCATTGGTCCCTGAGGCTGCTGGCAATTTTCTGTTGTCTCCAAGGGTCTTGTTTTGGGGAAGACCAGCGAGAGATCAGTTCTCTTGGTGTATATTGACCCATGCAGAAAAAATTTATTGAGTGCCAGGCACTGACTGTTCCAGATCTGGGGATAGAAGACTGAACCAAAGAGTACAATCCTAGTTGTCAGGGGCTTAAATTTTAAAGGAGGAGACAAGCAATAAATGAAATAAGTAAAACAGGCACCTGGGTGGCTTGGTTAGTTAAGCATCTAACTTTGGCTCAGGCCATTATCTCATGGTTCATGAGTTCGAGCAGACAGCATGGAGCCTGCTTGGGGATTCTCTCTCTCTCTCTCTCTCTCTCTGCCCCTCCCCCCATGTGTGTGCTCTCTCAAAATAAATAAATAAACTTAAAAAAATGAAATAAGTAAATCCTAAACCAGATACTGATAAATTCTCTGGAGAAAAAAATGTAGAAGGGAAGGAAGATAGGAAAATGTCAGTGGGGTGGGTGTTTGGTGGCTTAACCAAGAAAGGATTCATTGAGGTGACTTGAGGATTCAGAGGAGGTGAGAGGGCAAGCCATGCGGGTTTGTGGGAAAGCACACTCAAGGCAGAGCAAGTGCAAAGACCCTGTAAGCAGAGACTGGTGAGTTGAAGGAACAGTGAGGTGGCCAGGAAGCGTGAACAGGGATGTGCAATAAAGACAAAGAGCGATAACGGGCAGAAGCATGACCTTGTAAGGCCTTGGAAGCTCTTTGGCTGTTATTCTGAATGAAAAGAGAAACAACTGGAGAGTTTTGAGCAGAGAAATGACATGCTCTTGACAGGACTATTTGGCTGCTGTGTTGAGAATAGGCAACAGAGGGCTCAAGATAAAAGCAGAAAGATCAATTAAATTATTGCAGGAATCTAGGCAAGAGGTAAAAAGGCTGCATGCTCAGGGTATATGGGTGGAGAGGGAGTGAGAAGTGGTTTAATTATGGGTGTATGTTGAACGCAAGGCCAACAGGATTTCCTGACAGAACAGATGTGAGAGACAAAGGGACTAGTTAAGGAGACACCAAAGTTTTTGTCTGAGAAACTGGAAATTTCGAACATGGTGTTTGGACCCAGAATGTGTAAAACTTGGATCTGTTGGAGAAATAGGAAGCTGGTCTGCAGAGAAAGAAACAGAAAAGTGAAGCAAAGATATCTGGAGGAGAAACAAAAGATGGAGATAGTCCTAATGTTGTTTAAAATCCCAGTTTCCAGTTCACTCCTGGATGCCAGTTGCATTCCTGTCCTTGGATTTTGTGAGACACTCAACAGTCCTGTCAATCGTCATTATTGCTTAACTTGCTAGAATGTGTTTCTGATACTCCCAACCAAAAGAGACTTCTATCCCCTAAACTAGGAGAGGGGAGGATTTGCAAATTATAAACCTGAAGCATGGACTCAGAGAAAGCAGGGAACAGGCTGTGAAGAAACCCTTTTCCAGGCTGAGAGGCTGGCAGTTCTTGTGTGGTGCCCCCAGTCACTCTTGAGGCTCCAACCACGTGCCTCCAAAAGCTGGAGCTTTAGGGAACTTGTGGGAAAATGCCAGGAAAAAAAATTTTTGATGTTTATTTATTTTTGAGAGAGAAAAACAGAGTGTGGGTGGGGGAGGGGCAGGGAGACAAGGAGACACAGAATCCAAAGCAGGCTCCAGGCTCTGAGCTGTCGGCACAGAGCCCTATGAGGGGCTCGAACTCACGAACCACGATATCATGACCTGAGCCGAAGTCAGACGCATAAGCAACTAAGTCACTCAGGCACAAAATGTCAGGAAATTAAAGTGTGTCAGCTGTTCTTTGAGACACTCACAAAGTTGTTATGAGAGAAAGATGTGTTGTAATCCCGGAACGGCACCTTAAAAGTAGATAAGAAACAATGGGACATTTAAAAAACCCTGTCAGTCTGAAAGCAGAGATTCAAATAATTGAGAATCTTGCAGCCATATTCCCTGCTTTTTCTAGAACAAAATTATTAGTTTATAAATTGTGGTTCACTGGATTTTGGAATAGGGGTATTTAAGAGAAGCCAGAGAAATTAGGGACACCCGAATCCCAGGGCCATAGTGCTTTCACGAGGCAGATGTGATAATGTCTCCAACCTCTAAGTGCATTTGCCTGTTGGTGTGTAGTGTGGGCATGCACTGCAGAGCACCCCCACCCCATGGGACTGGGCCATGCCACTGTAAGTCCCAGGCCAGGCAGTTCTCTTGGACAGACTTAGTATTCAAGGACTGGGCCACACAAGATTTCTGGCGCCAGTAAACACATTAGCAAACGGAGTCAACAAAGAGGAAACTGACAGTGAGCCAGTGAACGTTTTAAAGGAGTCATCACTCCCCAAATCCCAAACTTGGCAACAGAGTTCGTACTTGCTCAATACCTCAGGTAATCCATTGGCCCAAGTGTTAGTCACCCTAGAAACGCGTGGGGAGTGCTGACTGTGCCAGTGGCCACAGTTTCAGGCAGCCGGGATGCAGCTGAGAACAAAAACAAGGTCCCTGCTGGTTCCAGCCCTGACAGGAATAGACTTCCAGAGCGATACAGCACATCCTCCCACCGGGGGCGCTCCTGGGCACCGTTCTCTCCATATATAGGACTTGAAGGATCCCAGGCAAGGGAAATTCTTCGGGCAAGCCCAGCCTTGGGGCAGCCATTTGCCTGACCAAGTTGCTCCCTACACTGCCAAAGAATTTAGTAAACAAATGGATACTGACTAAAATATTTAGCCTTTAAAAAAAAATTTTTTTTTTAGGATTTTTAAAACAAGTTTTTATTTATTCATTTTTAAGAGAGACAGAGAGAGCACGTGCATGCATGCAAGTGGGGGAGAGGCAGAGAAAGAAGGGGACAGAGGATCCAAAGTAGGCTCTGCTGGGACAGCACAGAGCCTGATGCTGGGTTCAAACCCATGAGTCATTAGATCATGACCTGAGCCAAAGGCACATGCCTAACCTACTGAGCCACCCAGGCACCCTGTTTAATTTCCTTTTTTTTAGTAATCTCTACACCCAACGTGGGGCTTGAATTCACAACTCCAAGATCAAGTGTAGTAGACTCCTCTGACTGAGCCAGGTGTGCTCTATGTGTTAGACTATTGGCCAATAGATAATATTTCACCTGTTCTCTCTTCGAAATGGAATTTAGAAAAATAGTATTTGGGGAGTACTGGGGTAGTAATACTAATTATTTAAGCACTGGGATACAGAATTATGAGTATCTACATCTGGAACTCTTTGGGACCAAAGGAGAGAAGGACAGGATATATACATATAAAAAAAGTAATCTTTATCTGGATAACAGAGGCTCCCTGTCATTGCCTCTGGCTGCAGTATCTGGTCATGACATTAAATTATCTCACATTGGGAAGATAAGTGCATTTATAGTTTGACACGTGATTATTGATCCATATTTAGAAGAGGGAAATTTAGGGGCAACTGGCTGGCTCAGTCGATAGAACATGTGACTCTTGATCTTGAGGTTGTAAGTTTGAGCCCCACACTGGGGGGCAGAGATCACACGAAAAAATAAAATTTTTTTTTTCAACTTTTTTTTATTTTTATTTTTATTTTTTATTTTTGGGACAGAGAGAGACAGAGCATGAATGGGCGAGGGGCAGAGAGAGAGGGAGACACAGAATCGGAAACAGGCTCCAGGCTCTGAGCCATCAGCCCAGAGCCCGACGCGGGGCTCGAACTCACAGACCGCGAGATCGTGACCTGGCTGAAGTCGGACGCTTAACCGACTGCGCCACCCAGGCGCCCCAAAATATTTTTTTAAAAAAAGGAAAAAATGTGAATGAATGGGAAATGGTATGCCTCTGCACGTCCCCAGGCATCAAAGGGTGGGATGCAGTGATACAACTGTTGTAGCTCTTCATTACTGCATTTCCAGGAACCCCCATTCTCTCTTACCGTTCACCTGGTGGGGACTACCATGTTCCTAAAATGTGATGTTATTCTCCTGGGTAGTGTTGATTACCTGAGGATGGGCCCCTGACTTAATAGGTCATTTAATTTTCCTTATAGGTATTTTTTTTTAATTTTTTAAATTGTTTATTTTTGAGAGAGAGACAGACAGACAAAGACAGAGAGAGAGCATGAGTGGGCAGGGGGGCAGAGAGAGAGAGACGGAGACACAGAATCTGAAGCAGGCTCCAGGCTCTGAGCTGTCAGCACAGAGCCTGACATGGGGCTTGAACTCATGAACTTTGAGATCATGACCTGAGCTGAAGTCGGATGCTTAACGGACTGAGTCACCCAGGTGCCCCTTAATTAATTTTTACAGAGAGAGCACTCAGGTGTGCACAAATGAGTGGGGGTGGGGCAGAGGGGGAAAGAGAGAATCTTAAGCAGGCTCTATGCCTGCAGGGCTTGACAAGAGGTAGGCTCGATGCAGAGGTTGACGCGGGGCTTGGGGCTCGATCCCACAACCTTGAGATCATGACCTGAGCTGAAATCAAGAGTTGGGACCCTGGGGCACCTGTGTGGCTCAGTCGGTTAAGCATCTGCCTTCAGCTCAGGTCATGATCTCATAGTTTGTGAGTTGGAGCCCTGCATCGGGCTCTGTGCTGACCTGGAGCCTGCTTCAGATTCTGTCTCCCTCTCTCTCTGCCCCTCCCCAGTTCACTCTATCTCTCTCAAAAATAAGTAAACATTAAAAAAAAAAAAAAAAAGGGAGTTGGGACGCTTAACCAACTGAGCCACCCAGGAGCCCTGACCTCTACAGTTATCTTAAAGAAGAGATTGTGTAGCTTCTTTACAGATTTTGTCTGTAACATAACACTTGGGACTGATCTGCAGTCATGTTTACTGTCATGTGGTATTTGGGAAACAGAGAGATCATTTGTAGCAAGAGAGATGGATAAAGCAGAACAAGAGAGAAAGCAGAGAGTTCTGGTGGGGTTTGAAGCCCTGACTATACAGTAACCCACTTCATTCTCGACCTTAGGTACCAAAGGGATATTTCATGAATTGACTTATTGTCTTGTTGCTGTTGTTTTGGGGTGTTATGACTTATTGTCTTAAGCAAATTAAAATTAGTTTTTGTAATTGGGTAGCCAGAGTTTTTTTTTTTCTTTTTCTCTCTCTCTTTTTTTTTTTTTTTTGAGAGAGAGAGACCGGGCATGAGTGAGCAAGGGATAGAGAGAGAAGGAGAGAGAGAATCCCATGCAGGCTCTGCACTGTCAGGGCTGAGCCTGAAGTGGGACTCAAACTCATGAACCATGAGATCATGACCTGAGCTGAAGTCAAGTGCTTAACCGACTGAGCCACCCAGGCGCCCAAGTAGCCAAAGAGTTCTTAACTAATAAGCAAACTTTTTAAAGAACTCTCAAATTCCATTTTATTGCAATTGAGATGCTTAGATAGTGAATACTGTAAGTGTTCAGAGATGTGCAAGGCCATTCCAGCCTGGCTTGGAAGATCTAGAAGTGGTCTTAAAAAATAAGGGAAGCAGGGCACCTGGGTGGCTCAATCGGTTGGGCATCCGACTTCGGTTCAGGTCATGATCTCACAGTCCGTGGGTTCGAGCCCCACATCAGGCTCTGTGCTGACAGCTCAGAGCCTGGAGCCTGTTTCGGATTCTGTGTCTCCCTCTCTCTCTGACCCTCCCCTGTTCATGCTCTGTCTCTCTCTGTCTCAAAAATAAATAAACGTTAAAAAAAAAATTTAAATTAAAAAAAAAAAAAATAAGGGAAGAGCGCCAGGGTGGCTCAGTCAGTTAAGCGTCTGACTCTGGTCTTGGCTCAGGACATGATCTCACAGTTCATGGGACTGAGTACCACGCTGGGCTCTGTGCTGATAGCATGGAGCCTGCTTGGGATTCTTTCTCTCCCTCTCTCTCTGCCCCTTCTCCACTTTCATTCTCTGTCTCTAAATAAATAAACTTAAAAAAAAAAAACATAGGGAGGTGCTTGCTTCACCAGCACAGGTACTAAAAAAAATAAGGGAAAGTTTCTAAGAAGAGGAGGGGGAGGTGGCCTGGACACAGCACTGTGTGAGCACCTAAGGGGGCCAAGCAAAGGGCTGAGGGCACAGCTCACCGCCCTGGCTGGCTCACCAGAACGGTGGAAAAGGGCTACAAAAGTAGGTTAGGTCAGGCATGGAGAACCTGGGGCTTGCCCAATATAGTTTGTGCCCCCTAAATTAACTTTTCACCAATTTGATCCTGCAGGCAGTAAAAAAATACTGAATACTTTTAAGGGGGAAAGCACACTGTTGAATGTGGTATGAGGACAATGCAGGAAGAACAGGTTGAGAAAAGGAAATTTCGTGCGAGAAGCCAGATAGGCGGCATGATGGCAAAGCAATGAGGTAGAGAGAAAAGGGGGGTGGTGGAGAGTGCAGAGGGCAAGGGTTAGTTGGGAGAGAACTTTTTTTTTTTAATGTTTATTTACTTTTGAGACAGAGAGAGACAGAGCATGAACAGGGGAGGGTCAGAGAGAGGGAGACACAGAATCTGAAACAGGCTCCAGGCTCTGAGCTGTCAGTACAGAGCCCGACTCGGGGCTTGAACTCAAGGACCGCGAAATCATGACCTGAGCCGAAGTCGGCCACTTAACCGACTGAGCCACCCAGGTGCCTTGGGAGAGAACTTTTTAAAGAAAGGGTCTGGGCTTGGCGACTGTCCAGGGCTGAAGAACCATGGAGCTGGTGGAGGCCTGAAACCTGAGGGGCTGAGGAGTGAAAGGCAAGGCAGGAGAGGAGGCTGCCCACAGGGAGGGTCTGGCACTGCGAGAGAAGTTGAGGCTCTGGGAACAGTTTCCTCCAGCTCTGTGGGAAGTCAGTGACAAGGTGCCTCTTGTATGGCAGGCAGGACACCACTCAGCTGGCGCGCAGAGCCAGGCATTTTTTGATCCCTTATGTGTGCATTTCCAGAAGTATCTCTGCTCGGCGTGTGTGTGTGCACTCAGAGGGGTCGCCTGCCCCTTCTCCACTCTCCTGCTGACTGTTTTGCGAGCAAGAAGCTGGCTAAGGGCCGTACTGGTCAAAGAGCCAGAAGCAGACAGGTCCTTGGAGGGCCTGGGAGGGAGTCTGCATGGCAGGGCCCAGTCGGCTTACCTACCCTGTCTTGTCCAGGGGTTCTGCCCTTAACATCAAAACTGTAACCCATTTTGGGGTGCCTGGGTGGCTCAGTTGGGTGAGCTACTGGCTCTTGATTTCGGCTCAGGTCATGGTCTCGCGGTTCATGGGATTGAGCCCCGTGTTGGGCCCTGTGCTGATAGTAGGGTGCTGGCTTGAGATTCTTTCTCCCTCTGTCTCTACCCCTCCCCTGCTCTCTCTCTCTCTCTCTCTCTCTCTCAAAACAAATAAACTTAAATAAATTAAAAAGAAACTGTGACCCATCCTGTGTATTTCTTTAGGAGATAGCTAGTTAACAGATGCTTAGGAGGTGATCAGTTCCCTTTTGTTAATATGAACAATTGTTCTATTTCTTAAAGTATTTAAAGTACTAGAAAAAAATTAGAAAATTTGGAAAGCACAGAAAACTGTATAGTAATTTTCTTTTCTTTTTTTTTTTTTAAAGTAAGCTCTACGCCCAATGTGGGGCTTGAACTCAAGACCCGTAGATCAAGAATTGCATGCTCTAAGGACTGAGTCAACCAGGCACCCCTAAAGTAATTATTACATGGTTTCCCAGGATCATATTTTGAATGAGACTGTCCAGAGACACATCTATTTAGAAGGATGATTCTAGGTGGTGAGTTGCAGGGACCAGAGCAGGCCACGGTTCTCTGAGCTCCTGATTCCACCACTTTTCATTCCTCCCACATTAAAACATTCTATTATCTTGACCTCTATGACTCCTTGGCTCTCCCCAGTGGCTTCCCAGCCTCCCATGACCAGTGTCTTTGGTCACTGGTACCCATAAAGTCCTGCCAAGATTCTTGACTCCTTCCACTCCACTCCACTCCACTCCACTCCACTCCACTCCACTCCACACAATCATCCTGAAAACCCATCTTCTCCTGGGCTTCAGTCATTGTCTACTTGCTCATGATGTACCTGCAGCTGAGGATTTCTGCCCTGAGCCCCTCACCATTATCTTAACCAGCTCCCAGCCATCCCCATCTTAGCAGTCTGGCCTCACACAGTATAGTAATACCTCTTTTTACTTGTATCCACCCCTGTAGACCTGCTGTTTCTCTTCCTGGTTTCCTAGCTCTGGAAGCTGCACCACTAGCCATTCAGTTATCCAGGCCAAGTCTGTGAGCCATCTTTGATTCATCCTTTCCCCCTTATGTTTCCACAACTAATCAGTCATCATGTTCTGGCAATTCTTCCTCCTAAAGTCAGTGCTACTCAGGGCATGTGGTTCAGTGCTGATCTGTGACAACTACAGAAATTGAGAATAAATGCTTAGGAATTTTTATGGCATCTTGAGGAATTTCATGTTTTACAATTTACTGAGAAAAATGTGAGCTTATATTCTATCATTTAAAAAATTTTTATTTTTTGGGGTGCCGGGTGGCTCAGTCGTTTGTGTCTGGCTCTTGATTTCAGCTCAGATCACAATTTCACAATTTGTGAGTTCAAGCCCCACATTGGGCTCTGCACTGGCAGTGTGGAGCCTGCTAGGGTTCTCTCTCTCCCTCTCCCTGCCCCTCCCCTGCTCATGCCTTCTCTCTCAAAATAAGTAAATAAAACTTAAAAAAAAATTTTAAATAAAATTTCTATTTTTCTATCAATTGATTTTTATTGTATTTTACAAAATTATTGCTCCATAATAAACTAGGATAAACAGGTCTTTCATCATGGGTAGAAAAAAGCTGTCCTAAGTCTCTCGTGGGCCCACCAGCCACTGCTTGATCACACGGGCGTCATCCACTGTCTGGAGCACCTGGCAGTCTCCCCCCTCTGTCTCCCCCCTTGCTCCCCTCAAATCTGAGCTCCTCAAATCTGGCCACAACATGGCCAAGTGAGCAGAAGTGCAAGTCTGGACCCAACTGCCAGCCTGCCATTTAAGCACTTCCCTGCCTAAAGTGCAACGCTAACTTCCCTCCACTCTTAGGACAGTTTCCCAGCTCTTTGCCCAGACCCGGACCCTACTTTCCTACTTGACTGTACCCTCCCAAATCACCAAGTCTACTCTCCCTGCCAGCCATGGAGAACTCTCACTTCTGGGAACATATCACGGTCTCTTGCGTTTGAGCCTTGCACATACTGTCCTGTTGAGTAGGACACTCTTGCCCCATCTGTACCTGACGAATTACAATTTGTTTTTTGGAAAACAAAAAAGAAAAAAAAAAGTTTTTTGGGCTTCCTCCCATGAGCCTCTTTTTTTTTTTTTTTAAGTTTTATTTATTTTGAGAGAGAAGCCCAACCAGGCTCCACACTCAATGCAGAGTCTGACACGGGGCTTGTCTCACAGCCAAACATGAGATAATGACCTGAGCCGAAATTAAGAGTCAGACGCTTAACCCACTGAGCTACCCAGGGCCCCCCTCATTACTGGGAGATGAAAGTCTTAGGGTTGTGCCCCCAGAGCCTGGTGCAGAGGCATTCAATAAAGATGTTGGAATCAGTGAACCATGAGGTAGCTACCGCCTTTAACCTTGCAGTCAGTCTCATCATGAGACAGACAGTTCTGCTCTTCAGTTGTCTCTCCTCTCTACACCTTGTGAGGAGGCACTCAGGGAAGAGAGGCATCCTCTCTCTACCTACTCTAATTAGCAGGGCAAGCCAGAGTTCTTCAGAGACGAGCCCCTTACATGAGCAGTGCCAAGGAAATAACTTGCTTCCTGACTTAGACGTCATCTGGGACTATTGTCAGGGACTGGCCACTTCCTCTTGCCCACCTCCTTCCAACTCTGTGCAGCAAATGGAGACCCTTTCCCACAGGCTGCTCTGACCTTTCTCAGATGTTTATTTGCTAGAAGTGGGTCTTTCCCTAGCAACTCTAAGCTTGATACAGACAAGACAAACACTTACCTGCTTTTAGTAAGGAACCTTCTGTCTTTTCTGGATGCCAAGATATAGGCCAGATCACTGCTGAACTGCAGGAACTGCAGGAAGGGTTGGTTTACCATCCTCTTTTGGTATCGTTAGTGGCCCTCCCTCTTCATGCCCACACAGCCCCTTCCCCTGGGGCAGGTCGTCACCAAGCCATCCTCTACTCTGGGTCCCCAGCTTCTCTCCCACCTCCCAACACCTGTAAACAGATTGGGTTTGAATGAAACCCCAAAGAGGCCACTCTGCAGCCTAGTCAAGCCCAGTCCTACCTCCCTAGGTGGCAAGCAGGTGGCTGTTTACTTGGTTGTGGAATGACTGAGACAAAAATTCAGGATGGAAAAAGCTTTGTTCAAGGCAGTGTGGGGGTGGGGGTGAGGGGAGACTGGCCACCCACTCAGAGACCTGGAAGTCAGGGAGGAGGACAAACAAGGGAAAATCAATGCAATGCAAATGCTTCTGCCAGACTTTTGGGGTCAGAAGCCAGCCTCTGTTTGTCAGACTCACACTTTTCTAACTACAAGTGATTGCCTATTTCAGTGGTTCTGTATTTTCAGTGGTCCACCACGTGCTCTGCCGTGGCAGGGCCGCAGTGCTGATTTGGCACATTCCCTGCACTCACAAGTGGTACAGCTGAGTTGTGAACTCAGAGCTGCAGCTGAGGATTTCTTCCAGCATAGACAGCTGGAAAAGTTTTGGTAAGTAGTCACTGGTTTTGGCCTTGAAGACCGGAGGCAGAGAGGTAAAATTAAAACCCAGCTTCTCTTTAGTGGCAAAGTGTCTAATCTGGGGCAAGGGATGAGACAGTAGGGGGGAGTATAAAGCTGGTAACATATTGGGTCCCAAAGGTAGAGGACCTTGTTGCCCGGCCAAGGATTTGGGAGAGATGAAGAATCAGCATGGGACAGACTTTGATGTCAGAGACCCAGGTTCAAATTCCAGCTTCCAAGTTAATAACTACCTCACTTTAAGCAAGTTATTTAACTTAGTGCTTTTCTTTCTCAAAAGGGACTTGAGATATCCAGTTCATAAGACTGCTAATGAGGTAGGAGAGCAGAGTGGTTGAGTGGGCTTTGGAGTAAGACTGCTTTTGAACTGGTTTGAATTCTAGTTTACCACTTACTAGCTGCATGACCTTAAATTACGTAACTTCTCTGTGCCTCCTACCTCCTCTGTGAAATGAGACTCAGATGTAGAGCATTTAGTACATTTGGTACATTTAGCATTGAGTGCCTGGCACATAAAAGGTGCTCACTAAATGATAACATTTTTTTCCTCTCTTTTCCTGGTGGGCAATGGAAAGCTGACATAGGATGTGGAATGGGGGCCCAGAGGGCACAGTTCAGTTTTTTTTTTTTTTTTTTTTTTTAAGTAGGCTCCATGCCCAACGTGGGGCTTGAACTCATGACCCTGAGATCAAGAGTCACATGCTCTACTGACTGAGCCAGCCAGGTGCCCCCCCACTCCCTTTTTTTTTTTTTTTTTTTTTGGTCAGAGGTCAGGTTTATGGCAGTGCCAAGTGGTCTGGACAGGCCAGGAGATTACAATAATCCAGGTGAGAAATAAAATCAGAACCTGCATGCAGGAGGAAAGAGATGTGACTGATTTCTGTGAAGAATCAATAGGGCTTGGCAGCTGATTAAACATGCTAGGGACAAATATCAGGTTTGACACATGGATCAGCAAGAAAAGATATATCATCACCCCAACTAGTAGCATCAGAAGGGGTGGGTAGGTAAGGAGAGTGGGGAGGGAAGAAAAGTTTGGATGGCTATTGAGTTTAAAGTGGCAGCCACAAAACAGGGGATGGCAGTGTGCACTAGAAAGAGTGGTACCACACCTGCTAGGGTGCGATTATCAAACAAACAGAAAACTACACATGTGGGCAAGGATGTGGGGAAATTGGAACTCTTGTGTGTTGCTGATGGGAATGTAAAATGATGCAGTGGCTGTGGAAATCGGTATGGCAGGTTCTCAAAGAGTTAAAAATACAATTACCACATGACCCAGCAGTTCCACTTCTGGGTATACATCCAGAATTGAAAGCAGTGCTTTAAACACTATCTGTACACTCATGTTCATTGCAACATTATTCACAATAGCCAAAAGGGGAAACATCTCAAACGTCCTTTGGTGGATAAATGGATACACAAAATGTGGTATATACACACAATGGGATATTCTTTAGCCTCAAAAAGGAATAAAATTCTGTTACATGCTACAACATGGATGCACCTTGAAAATATGCTAAGCCAGAAGAAGGAAAAATACTGTATGATTCCACTTATCTGGGGTACCTAGAATAGCCAAATTCATACACACAGAAAGAAAAGTGGTTACCAGGGGTTGGGGGAGAAGGGAGGTGGGGTATTAGTTTAATGGGTATAGAGTTTCACTATGGGATAAAGAAGTTCTGGAGATGGGTAGTAGTCATGGTTGTATAATGAGGTGATTGTACTCAATGCAACTGAAGTATACACTTAAAAATGGTCAAAGGCGCCTTGGTGGCTCAGTTGCCTAAGCGTCTGACTTCGGCTCAGGTCGTGATCTCACAGCTTGTGGGTTCGAGCTGCACATTGGGCTCTGTGCTGACAGCTTGGAGCCTGGAGCCTGCTTTAGATTCTGTGTCTCCCTCTCTCTCTGTCCTTCCCCTGCTTGTGCATACTCTCTCTCAAAAATAAACATTTAAAATTTCAAAAAAGCAAAAGCATTTGTGGCACCTGGGTGGCTCAGTCGGTTAAGTATCTCACTTGGGCTCAGGTTGTGATCTCAGTTTGTGAGCTCAAGCCCTGCATTGGGCTCTGTGCTGTCAGCTAGAAGCCTGGAGTCTGCTTCAGATTCTGTGTCTCCCTCTCTCTCTGCCCTTCTCCCACTTGTGCTGTCTCTCAAAAATAAATAAACATTAAAAAAAAAAAGCAAATGCATTTTTAAAAATGGTTAAAATGGTATATTTTATGTGTATTTTACCAGGGTAGAAAGGAAAAGAGATAAGCAATGAAGGCAGTATGTTACATTTAAACATAAATGGATGGCATTGGAGGAAGAAGTGAAGATGTCAGCTTTTTTTTTTAATTTTCAAAAAATGTTTACTTACTTTCAAGAGAGAGAGAAAGAGAGAGGCAGAGAGAGACATACAGAATCCAAAGCAGGCTTCAGGCTCTGAGCTGTCAGCACAAAGCCTGATGTGGGGCCTGAACTCATGGACCACAACATCATGACTTGAGCAAAGTTTGGCGCTTAACTGACTTGAGCCACCCAGGTGCCCCAATCAGTTTTAATGTGGAATTATAATAAAATGGTTAAGGAAGAATGTTACAAACTAACAAGATGTAGGAAATAAAATTGTAAACCATTTCGGTAAAAAATTTAAAACAGTGGCAAATAAAAATCCCGGAACAATGGCAGTAGGGACATTTGGTGTCAATGTCCAACAGGAACTTGGAAAGGGTGACCAGAACATGGCAAAAAAGTCTGAATTGAAGATAGAAGTTGATTGCACAGAGGGACATCTTAAGTTGTAGGTAAAAGTGAAAGTCATTTAGAGGAAGGTGCACTGACTGCGTGATGAAGAGAAGAAAGAGGGGTGCTTGGCTGGGCTTGGTTGGTACAGCGTGTGACTCTTGATCTTGGGGTTGTGAATTTGGGCCCATGTTGGGTGTAGAGATCATTTTTTAAAAAGTCTCAAAAAAAAAAAAAAGAAGAAGAAAGCAAGTCTTAGGAAGAGCACACCTTTGGGAAGTGGAAGAAGGTCACTGGAAGGGCAGGCCGTGTCACAGCTGGGTGAGTGTGGGTCACGGCACCAGTGAGAACCAGGTCAAGAGGGGGTTGATCAAGCTGTCAGAGGCCACACAGGATGTTAAGTGCTGCGAAAGGGCTAAGGCTCTATGTAAGTCAGTAGTTGTAGAAAGGTAGGGAGGAAGCCAAATGTCAGGAAAAAAAGCCAGGTTCTATTAGTGAAGAGTTTGGATGAAGGTATGGGTCACTTGGCTGGCTCGGTCAGAAGAGCATGTGACTCTTGATCTTGGGGTTGTGAGTTCCAGCCCCACGTTGGGTGTAGAAATTACTAAAAAAAACCCCAACAAAGAAAACTTAAAAAAAGCTTGCATGAAGATAAAGAGAGGTAAATATGTGATATTCAAATAGAGGGAACTGGAACAACCTTCATAGGGAGGGAAGAAAGGAGGAGAGGCTAACAGATGGCATTTGGTAAGGAGGTAGACAGGGGAGGCTGGAATGCCTCGCACAAGGGAAAGTCAGCTTTGATGAGGGGACATTACCGGCAGAAAAGAAAAAAGGTGAAGATTTGGAAAAGTACAATGTTAGAGGACCACATGAGGGAGTCTCCATCATTTTTTTTTAATGTTTATTTTTGAAGGAGAGAGAGAAACAGTGGGGAAGGGGCAGAGAGAGAGGGAGACAGAATCTGAAGCAGGTTCCAGGCTCTGAGCTGTCAGCACAGCACCTGATATGGGGCTCAAACTCATGAACTTGGAGATCACGACCTGAGCTGAAGTCGGACGCTTAACCGCCTGAGCCACCCCGGCGCCCTGGTCGTCTCCCTCTTTAAATAAAAAGGCAAGTCCAGCAGTGTTGGAAAGCATGGATGGGTTTGAGGTCGTTCTGCTCTCAAAATGCAGTGAGCAACGAGCTTGTTAAATGTGAAGAACCTCAGGACCCAGTCCAGGCCTAGTGAACCAGAATCTGATCTGAACAAGATTCTCCAGGTAATTCATGGGCTTATTCAAGTCTGCAAGCCACTCGTTTTGGAAAGTGGTTTATACAATGTTGACTGGGCAACAGAATTACCAGGAAATCTTTGAAAAATCCTGTTGCCCAGGCTGCACTCCAGACCAATGAAAAACCCTGTGGGGTAGTGTTCAGGCATCTGATTTTTTAAGATTTTAATCTCTACATCCAACGTGGGGCTCGAACTTAACAATCCCGAGATCAAGAATCACATGCTTCACCAACTGAGCCAGCCAGACTCCCCTGAAGCCCAGGTTTTTAAACCCCTAAGTGGGCACCCTAGATTGGCCACCATTGGCTTACAGCATTGCAAAGCCACAGACATAAGCTCACTAAAATTTGTTAAATAAGTCACAACAGCAGACGTGGGAGATGTTGCCTGGAGTACACAGATTGTTGACCAGCAGGGAGTCTTGACATTACTGGATGGCAAGACCCTGGACTGGCAATGGTTGGTTAGGTTTAGATCTCCCAAAACACCCAACACTGCAGATGAGACAGAGGATGTGGAAACTGGGAGTGAGACTTAAAATTTTTCTTAATGTTTATTTTTGAGAGACACAGAGGGTGAGCGGAGGCAGGGGAGGGGCAGAGAGAGAGGGAGACAGAAACCGAAGTAGGCTCCAGGTTCTGTGCTCTCAGCACAGAGCCTGATGTGGGGCTCAAACCCACGAATCATGACATCATGACCTGAGCTGAAGTCGGACACTCAACCAACTGAGCCACCTAGGTGCCCCCAGAATTTGCATTTGTAACAAATTCCCAGGTGATGCTTTGGTCCAGAGACTACACTCAGAAGCATAATAGATGATGTGACCACAAGAAGACAGCAGACAATATGGAAGGCTGCCGTAGCGGGGCCATGCCATGGCCTCTACAAAAACATGCTTTTTTCCTCAGACCTATGTTGTTTCTAGGAAGCGTCCTCCTAGTACCCCCTGGGGAGAATTACTGGTGTCAGAACCGTTTGCTCTGTCTTCATCACTACAGTGTAGCCTCACGGGAACAGAACCAGGATGAAAGGGAAGAGGAATTCAAGCTGCAGCAAGGACCCTGAGAAAACTAGGCAGAGACTGAACAGAACAAGCTGAGACAGCAGGCCCAGACCGAGGAGATCCCGGCTCTGTGTTCTTCACCAGCACATCAAGTCAAATGGCTGTCCAAATCAAATGGCTAACAACACCCCACCCTCCTGCAATGATTACATTTCAGGGAGGGAATAAAAATCTTTCTACTACTTTATGCAGTGTGTTCTAACACTGTACTGTAGTCCAACTTCTTTGTATTGTTTTTCTCCCTTTACAGTGAACTCTGAGCAGAGGAAGCTATTCCCCCCCCCCCCCCGCCTTTCCACTGTTAGTAATTAGGCAAAGTAACTAGGCATACAGTTGGAATTTAATACTTACTGACAACTTGACTGCGAGTTAGTTCTTGGGGCACACACAGGCCAGGCTTCACTTGGATGTCTTTGCCTTCCTACTGTGGGCTCAATTCCTCCCCAAAGCAAAAACCTTGAATCCAATCCGTGGAACTGACTCCACTTTGTTAAAAAATTCTATCTAGCGTTAACTGGCTAGAATAGAGTTACTCCTTTCTTGTCATTCGCTGTCCAAAATGAGGTTCAAATCCAAGATTCTAGGAGCAGGTAGTGCTTTTCCAAACCTGAAGACTTCTCAAGGGGACCTGAATTTATATGCAGGTCATGGAAACAGAAGGGGGCTGGGATTTCAGCACACAATAGCCAAATCTGGGGATTTTCCAGCTGCCTCCTTGGCTGGTATTTCACAGTCCATCTTACACTGAAGGTTTTCGTGAAAATTGCCTAAGGAAACTAGAGTGAGCACTGGTAAGCAGAGAGGGGACTAAAACACACCCAGATGTTCTCCATTAAAAAACCCAAGGGAAAATCATGAGGCCAGGGAAACAGACCTGCATGGCCAATCTACAGAGAATCCCATGGGGGAGGGGACAGTGCAGGCTACAGCAGTTTGGACACTCAGAGCTCTGCCTCATTCCCAGTTGGTCTAGAATCCAGCCTCGGGGAGAAAAGGTCCAATGGCACTTCTTCCAAAGGCACCCCTTGCACAACAGTTTACTGACCTAGGCCTTTCACCTCTAGTTAGATTAAAGGGTGAAGGTTGACTTCCAAAAGAGTCCAACTGTGGGTTATTTTCTCCATTCTGTTAATACCACTCCCAGAGAGTGTAGATTATGACAAAACTGAACCCTATAGGGGCTACTTGTTTATATAATTAAGATACTTTCCTTCCCCAATGACAGGAATTGGTTTAGAGACGTAAGACACTAACACTTAACAAGAGAAGCACTTTGGATGTTTCCAAATGTCAAAAAAAAAAAGTTCCACAGAGTTTTGAGACTAATCCTCATGGACAATTTGTGACTTCCTTCGTTTTCCCTAAATCTTGCCCTGCCGGCTTTCTTTTCATGCTCCAATTTGAAGTAAGCAGCTCACCGATTATAACTGTTGTGTAAGTTATGTACACATAGGTTTAATAAGTGTTAATGTCAAATCATAGTTCCAAAAATAGAGCTGGATTAACACTGCCTACTGTATCAAATTTTGAAACACAGTTCACTTGTGGAAGATACTTTGTTTTGATCCCAAGGAGATAAATCTGGGAACACTCTAGGGGCACTAAGCTAAGAGCTAAGTTCCTATTACAAAGTAAATTAAACCCGATCATTAGCTAAAACAAAGAATTTTACCCTTTGCTTGGTGAGGAATTCAGGTCACAGAAGTGGTTGCAGTTAGGAATCCAGAAGTCAGCAATTAGTTTTTTCATGCATCGTAAGGATGTGATACTAATACCAACTGGGAGTAGATGTAGACCATGTCAGTGTCACAGTTGCCACGACAACAAAGGAAGCCAGGCCAGAGCAGTGAGTGGCCCACCCACCCTGTCCCACCAGTGCAAAAGGAGACACTGCAAAACATCTAACCAGCATCATGTCAAATCTGGGGTTTACTAATGATTTTCACTTAAAGTTGGTGGTGTTGCTTTTTTTTTTTTTTTTGCTTCAAAAATCATATGGAAATTAGGGGCGCCTGGGTGGTTTAGTTGGTTAAGTTTCTGACTTCGGGTGAGGTCATGATCTCATGGTTTGTGAGTTTGAGCTCTGTGTCGGGCTGACAGCTCAGAACCTGAAGCCTGCTTTGGATTCTGTGTCTCTCTCTCTCAAAAATAAATAAACATTAAGAAAATAAATTATATGGAAATTCAACTAAACTAGAAAATGTGACTGATATAATATTTTTTAGGAAAAATATTTTTAAAGGTTTATTTATTTTTGAGAGCCAGAAAGACAAAGCGTGAGCAGGGGGGAGGGGCAGAGAGAGAGGGAGACACAGAATCCGAAGCAGGCTCCAGGCTCCGAGCCGTCAGCACAGAGCCCGACACGGGGCTTGAACTCAAACTGAGAGATCATGACTGAGCCAAGGTCGGACGCTCAACCGACTGAACCACCCAGGCGCCCCTAGGAAAAATACTTTTTATGGAAGGTACACTTTTATTTATTTTTTAACATTTATTTATTTTTGAGACAGAGAGAGCATGCTGAAACAGGCTCCAGGCTCTGAGCGGTCAGCACAGAGCCTGATGCAGGGCTCAAACTCAGGAACCGCAAAATCATGACCTGAGCCAAAGTCAGCCGCTTAACCGACTGAGCCACCCAGGTGCCCCTGGAAAGTACTGTTTTAAAGCAGTCTCAAATATATGTTAGTCAATAATAATAGATCAATAGAGATAACTTAATACCACATAATCGGGAGGTGAAGAGAGATCTGTCACTGTCCTGGAAAGTGATAAAACTGAGTGAACAACAGAGTTGGAAACTGGTACTATTTGTGGTAGAATTTTTACTGAATGAGATTACTCACAAGGCCAAGTAAGGATAAAACAGTCCAGAAATTGTGGGGTTTTGGGATTACAGCTACTTTAAGATGGCTTCCTTGTTCTTTTTTTTCAAGCAATCTATAACCAACGTAGGGCTCAAACTCACGACCCTGAGAATGAGTCATATGTTCCATGACTGGGCCAGTCAGTTGTCCCAAGGTGGCCACTTTTTATCTATTCTCCCTCTCCCCCGTAACAAAAACCCTCCTAGGAACTGGAAATAAAACCTAAATGAACCGGGCAGGTAGAACAGGTAGAAGAGCCCCTGCTTACCTAGCCTTGCAGCTCCCACTTCGGACCACCTGTAATTCACACACAGCTGCCTGCCAGACCCCAGGCTGCCCTAGATCTTGGAAGGAGAGCAAAAGTAGTGTATACAAGTGTGTCAAAGGTGTGTACCAAGGGCTGGGGGTCTGTGGGTGGTATTGGGAGTGGGCGCAACAAGGTGGGTGTTGATGGGGCTGGCTGGGGGGTACTGTATCCCAGACATCATGTGGAACTGCCAGTTTTCGTGCCGTTCTGAGGCTCTCCACAGAGCATGCACCGCCATCACCTAGCCAGGGCACACTCTGCTGTCTGCCCCAACACCGCCTGCCCGTCTTGATGAAGCCAGGGGAGATGGGTGGTGGCGCTGGGGTCTAGTTCAAACCTTCCCGATGATAAAAGTGACACACGGACACACACAACTCACACATATCAGAGCCTTGCTATTTTAAGAATGTACTTTATACAAAATAACCAGTTCATATGGAAATAAAATCTACAGATCTCTGAGGATCAAAAAGCTTTTTAAAAAGTTCTTTTAAAAAATTATCCAACACACAATATCGAACTAACTATTGAGGTAAGTGTCGCTCTCAGTGAAACAGGGAATCAGCAGACCACGACAAAATATACACAATATAAAAATAAATAGCATTCCCCTTTCCAGTACTGGCCAGGAAAGTTCTCACGGCTTTTGCAGCAGGAGCAAAGAATCCCTGACACTGTGCCGCAGGCTGGTGGAGACTGGCCTGGGCTCCCAGGAGCTGTGTGCAAGGCAGGAGAGTGAGGTACCCAGGTCCCAGCTAGGGGAAAGGGGTCACACGGAGGACACTGAACGGGGTTCAGCACTTCAATAACTTATTATCCACGCCCCTGTTCCCAACCCCATCCCACCCTTTTCAAAAACACATGCAGGACAATCAGCTGCTTCTCAGGTATTTCTACATAAAGGTTCAGTCAGTCCCCTGGTACACAGTGAGAGACCAAGACTAGCTGGGGAGACAGCCTCACTAATGTCTGTTTAGCAAAGGCCTACAAAGCAGAGACAGATGAACACGCAACCTGGAGCTAAGGCTTGCGTCACAGCTTCATATGAGAGATGGGATGCAGAAATGTTCACTCAAGTTCCGTTTTCCCAATGGGAAAGCAGGGCAAGGCTGGGTGTCCTAAGGCTCCATGTTAGAGTCCAACCCACTAGAAAAGAAAAAGGGGTTTCTTCTCATGCAGCAAGCCTCAATCACATTCCTAGTTCCTAGACAGTGATGTGAGCCCCGGAATAAAAGCCTCTGCATGCTCAGCCAAGATTCCCAGTATCCTCACTGGAGTGTTGAACAGAGAGCTATCCACAGGGACCCTGCATCCCAGAACCCCCGACAGTGGCACAATCCTGACTCACACGCACACGGAGCTGACTTCCTCAGTGGAGGCCCATGCAGAATCTGGCAGGGGGCGAATGCACTGACACTCGGTCACAACGCAGGGGGTAGCAATAATGCTAGAAAACTCTAAGCCTTTCATTTCTTTGAAAACAGTTTCTTTGAAAGCATGACAGGATTCTGACACTATGTGACTGTCCTTGCCTTGGGACTGCTGGGTTAAGACTTCCTGTGAAATTCAGATTAGGTCTTAAGAGCAGTTTATTATTTACAGATTTGAACTTCCATTAAAAAAAAAAAAAGGGAAAAATTTCAACCTAGTGGTATGGATTAAAAGCTTGTTTCTGACATCTGTGGTGACTGCAACACTGGGATTTTGCGTGTTTTGGACAGCGCTTTGTTTTGGAGTATGTGTTTTGGACATACTCTTGAACTCCATGGGAATTAGCAGGAAAAATTACACAGCAGACAAACGCCACGGGATAACACCACCACATACTTAGTCAAGAGAAGCATTTCCAAGGTCTGAGGGCTAAGCTACGGCACAATGACATTTCAAGCTGAGGTGTGAGTGAACTAAGGCACATACATACTATGGGTCTTGAGGTTTTCAATAAATGTAAAAATGAAGATGAGCATGAAAGAGTTTTGCCTTTGGAGCGCAGTTTGACTTGGGCTCACTGAGAAAAAAGAATCCTTAATAACAAGCTCATGTGCACTGCCAGAAGAACTAAACCAACGTGATTAAGGAGAGGTGGAGTGGCTTTAATTTTATTTTTAGAAAGTGGGATGGAAAGTTCTATGGATCTGCGTATTTTGCCCTCATTTACTCTTCACATGCATCTACCATAATTTTAGCCAACAGCTACTTTTTAAATGAACAGACTCTGATGGAAAACAAAAACAAAAACCCAAACAGAAACCTTCCAAAAGGCTTTACTTTTCTTTCTGGATCATTTATTTCTCTTGGGTCTTAGGGAAACAGATTCTAACTTATTAACAAGTCTAATAAAGGCTAGCCATGACTATCAAATCAAACAGGTGTGAGAGTATTCTCATTACCTGTGGACCCCAGCTATCCCCTTCTGCAGACTACTGAGAGCTGAGAGCCAGCACACTGACCCACCGTGTGAAAGTCCTTCTAGCCTGAGAAAGGTCATTTTTAGGACCTCCTCACACACTACTTTCTAGTTACAGCATATCACATGACCATCATCCCCATTATGGAGAAGATGGCAAATGCATTTGCATCTGCTTAAGACACTTGGGAAGAGAAGTGCCAAAGGAGAAAGACGAGGAAAGAGGTCCTGTGGATCAGTGGTTCACAGCAGCTCAACGGTCACATGTGTTCCTGCAATCTTTCAGCTCCTGACTGCTTTTAGTAGATCTGCACTTCAAAGACCAGTAAAAGCTCAGGATATACCAGACAAGGGCTGAAGTGCTGGGACCTGTAATGCATGACCCAATTCCCACATGGGATGCAACAAGGCTGACAAATTTGCTGTTGCCCTTGTTCCCAGTGTTACGATATGAAACAGCAGTTCAATCCTTGATACTCTTCTTCCTTAATACCTTCTCACCTCTCTACATACTGAGAAGGGAGGTTAAGGATATAAGAATTTACGGATTTCTTCCTATATTGTTCACAGCTTCTAGCAACAGGGAACAGGGGGTGAGGGGCTGGGGGGAGTGTGGAGAAAAGGTTACCTTGAGTGGGTGGAAGGAAAGGGAACAAATCAACCCAACTATTGCTTATGGTCCGCTCCTACCCACGCCCCAGGGTCATTCAGCACAAAGCAATGCCTCCAACTTTGGTGCCAGGGGAACAGACCCAGTGCTCACTGTGCTCCCAGTTATACAGCAGCCAGAGGCCTCTCACCCAAACCAGCTTTCATGCAAAAAGAGAAAGGCTGTCACCAGCACAAGGCTCTGGGCCTAGACCAGCTCTAAACAGACCCAAACCAGCTGTCAAGACCAGTTGGTCTTTCTCTCCTCCCTGCTTCTACACAAACACAAAAACAGAAGAGGTAATGCTTCGGCCATGCTAGCTTACACTAGCTTAGGGGCTAACATGGAATCTGTTCTTCCTACAGGGATAAGGCTGACCTCTTCACTCCTCCAAACCAGATTATGCCAGTGATAGCTCTCTAACAAGAATTAGGATCAAATGAGAACACAGGCTCAAAACTCATTCCACATAAAAGCACATCAAATTTAAAACTGAAGTCTATTAGAGAAAAACTTGTATTTTTGTGCATTGTATCTTAAAGGCTCCCTGTGTTCCCTATGCAACTCTTAATCCTACCTGAGCTGTGAGCCACAACGCCAGGTCAAAAGCATTCCCTTATTTTTATGAGTCTCCATTACACTGGAGCTGGTATCTTGGGTTTCCATCAGTATAACATGGATTATTTCCAATTTGTTTCTCTTCCTGATAGCACATGCTTAGCAAACTTTAAACATATTGGCTCCACGTTTCATCAATGATGCTGGAATTGGAGGGAAAAGATTCTACTGGCCCCTCACAAGGCTGAATTTGTAAGAAACTAGGGCAGATTAATAATATATGGAAGCTTTTCTACTATCCCAAAGGCATGCTTAAAAATATGCTATTCTTTACAAAAACCTGTAATTTCAGGGCATTTTTCCTTAGTCTTATTTTTTTCTTTGTGGGATATTCAAAAGTTTAAAACATAGGAGTCCTAACTTTGGTGGCATCTCAGCTAAAATCAAATATAGAATGCTAACCAGGGACAATCCAGTGTAATTCACTTCTAAAACTGTAACAAAGTAATTTAATACTGTAAAATTGTTTCCTATCACAGGTATGACAAATGATTTCCAAGAACTTGTTCCTGAAAGCTATTTTAAATCACCATGACTTATCTTACTATGATTCACTTAAAATGAATAAAACCTATATATACCGAGATATTCCTAAATTCAACCTGTAAATCTATAGAATACATTTTTCCTATTCAAAACTGTGCAATTTCTTTATTGTACTAACATATACAAACCTGAGTAGTCACTTCCACAAAATGTGATTCGTGTCAGAAAGCTTTGTGTGATGCCTACCAGATCACAGTCCCAGCAGGTCTGTGACGAGGATGATTTATTTTGTATTTTAATAAGCAAAACACTCTAGTGATCCCAATTCCTGATACTGGTTTACAACTATCTGGTAGGGCTGGTGGCAAATCAGGAAGGGCACTGCTCTCTGAAATCCAGGATTTAGGCCACTGGATGAGAGGGAAGCCAGTCTTGTGGGCAGATGCTCCTGGTAGAACATGTGAGAGCACTCTGCCTTCCAATGGAGAAAGCCCACAACCAGGGTGTAGTGCAATGGTACCCTCTACGGCTGATCGGAAAGAAGGCCTTTAGCTAACAAAGGACTGCTAGCCACTGAGGAAATAGTGACATTTTACAAGAGTAAATTTACCCTACCCTCTTCTCCAGCTCCTGAAAGTATTCAGTGTGATATGATTGTAAACAAATGAGGATCACTCTAGTGCTGCGTGCCCACCATAGTTAGGACTTCCATTTCTTCCACACCCCCACCCACCCTTCCCACTTTATGTACAATACATTCACCACCAACAACAAAAATTATTTTTAAAAGGCAACATGAAAATTCTGTAAACTGGACCCAGCTCCAAACACATTAATACTACGAGTAGTCCCTTCCCCAAATATATACCTGAGTTTAGCTGCTCATGAAAGTTTACAAGCACCACTCCATTCATAAGTATGACCCCTCCCCCAAGTTTAGGATGATCTTCCCTGAAAAAAGAGTCTCAGGACTTAGAAAAGCTGTCACTAATTTCAGTTCATCTGTTTTTAACTATCAGCCATGCAAAGATCCCTGCCCAAGGACCGCTGCAAGCTGGTGTTAGTCTAGGACTCTGGGAATGGCTCCAGCTCTTGGATGGCACGAGTGATGCACTGTGAAGGGGTGTGGCGGAGGAACAGGAACAGAGATGGGCAGGGACCGTTCCCCTAAATTCTCCATGTTCCAGTCTTCATGCGCAGCTGTTTCCTTGGGGTTTATTTCCTCCTTGGACTAGCTCTGAGAGAAGCAAATAAAGACAATGTAAACAAAATTGACAGCTGTATTGTTTAAAAAAATTAAGTAAGCTGAAGAGCTGTACACATTCCTCTCCACCTGAAAAATGGCTTGGTTTTGGTTTCAGCCATCACAGTTTACTTCTGGAGGGTGGGATCTAAAATTCTGGACCTCCTGATCCAGACCCCAACCTCGTCACTCAGGAGCTGTGGGATTTCTTGCACATTAGGGAATGGAACTGATGTCGGTGAAGATAATTAATTCACGGCAGTCAAGAAAGAGATTAAATGAGATGCTGCATGCAGAAACCCTTAGCACGGTGCCTGGCAGAAAAGCAGCACTTGAAGGTAGCTACAGTTCTTTTAAAACTGGACTAACCAGTCTCTCTAAGATGAAATTGGTAGAATAAAAAAAAAAACAAAGCTATCTTATCAAAATAAATGCTAGTGGCCAGTTAGGAAACGAGGCTTAAACAACCCCAAATAGCTGGTTACCACAAGGACAGAAAAAAGGAACATACGGAGACAGCACAGGAGCTACTTCCGAGGTCATCTTCTCCTGGCTTTTCCCACCACTGAATCTACTTGGAGCACAGGGCCCGAGGGGCCCTTTTTACTTGGCTGCCAGTAGGACATGAAGCACTTCCCAAAACACCTTAAAAGATTTTTTCAGAATCACACCAAATTCACAATAAACTATTCCCTGCCACCTCGAAGAATAACAAAAATTCTAATTGCTGGTAATTTTTACCTGATCAAGGGGAAGTGTTGGGGGTTTATGTGGTGGCAGCTCTTCCTGTGACGTTGCTGGTGCTGGGGTCTTTGGGAACGAGGACTGTGACTGGACCGGATGCATTTGCATTCTGTAGCCACAAGAAAGCATAGTTAAGAATTAATGAAGACATGAATTAAAAATGAAAAGAGACACTTTAATCACAAAAATCTGGCAGACAGTGCCGTAATTATCTAGGTAATCAAACTTGAAATCAATACTGGGACAAAGTGCCATCGTGTGCCTCCAGATGAGATGCAATAAGAAGTATATGACACTGGGGCACCTAGGTGGCTCAGTCGGTTAAGCATCCCACCCTTGATCTCAGCTCAGATCTTGATCTCAGGGTTGAGTTCAAGCATGATGTTGGGCTCCATGCTGGGCGTGAAGCCAACTTAAAAAAAAAGTAAGTACATGACACCACCTATGTAGTGTTCTTGACAAATGTTTAATTGGACTCCAAACATGAGGAAACAATGAGAAGAATCCAGAGATTGGGACAGTCTACATGAGAACTAGCCTGGAGTCTTTGAAAAACAAAACAAAACAATGATAGCATAAATGCCTCAAACTAAGAGATTAAACAGACATAGCAACCAAACATATACATTAACCTTAAATGAATCCTGGATGGGAAAAAAAAAATAAAACAAAGAAATGTAGCTTCAATGTTTCATTTTTCGAGAATGACAGAGCGTGAGCAGGGGAGGGGCAGAGAGAGAGAGAGAGAGAGAGGGAGAATCTGAAGCAGGCAGCAGGCTCTGAGCATCAGCACAGTGCCCGTTGGGGGGTTCGAACTCATGAACCTTGAGATCATGACCTGAGCTGAAGTAAGACACTTAACTAACTGAACCACTCAGGTGCCCCAAGAAATGTAGTTTTAAAAGATATTTTGAGGGGCGCCTGGGTGGCTCAGTCGGTTGAGCATCCGACTGCAGCTCAGGTCATGATCTCACGGTCTGTGGGTTTGAGCCCCGCATTGGGCTCTGTGCTGACAGCTCAGAGCCTGGAGCCTGTTTCGGATTCTGTGTCTCCTCCTCTCTCTGCCCCTCCTTTGCTCATGCTCTGTCTCTCTCTCAATAATAAATAAACATTAAAAAAATTTTTTTAAAAGATATTTTGAGGACAACTGGAGAAATTAAGTAAGAACTCTGTATTAAATACTATTAGTGTTATTTTCCTTGGGTGTGAAAATAGTTTGAGATTGTGCTCCAGGAAAATGTTGTTATTCTTAGCAGATGCATGCTGACATATTTAGGGAGAAAGGGTCAGGATGTCTGCAACTTACTTCCCAATGGTTTAAAAGAAAGACAAAGAAAAGAAACATAATGTACTTAGTGAGGCATAAAACAAATAGGGCACAACGTTAAATGGGGGAGAGGTTTTGGAGGTAAGGTCTTCTTAGGTTGGCACTGAAGAGAGGCACATTAGTTTTTAAGTTGGATGGTATTGGTTTTAAGATTAAGCTTCATAACTTCATTTTTTTTTTTTTTAAGTTTAAGTATTTTGAGAGAGAGCGAGAAAACAAGTGGGGTAGAGGCAGAGAGAGAGAGAGAATCCTAAGCAGGCTCCACCCTTCCACCCTCAGTGAGGAGCCTGACTCCGGGCTCAACCGCATGAACTCTGAAATCATGACCTGACTGAAATCGAGTTGGATATTTAACCAACTGGGCCACCCAGGTGGCTTTATAACTTTATATAAACAACTTCATTTAACCACCTTTTATATATTATTAATTTGAAAATTTCATGGATCATAGGTCACCTCATCACTATTTTCAAGAACTCTTATGGGGACAGTATTTGACTTGTTTTAAGAAGAAATGACAGATAAGGGATAAAACCTGAGCATTACATGTGATCCCATAACCTCAGGATTTGAGAAAGACCCATTTTACCCTAGTCAGAGTATCTGAACTTAGCAGCATATTGACGCCTGTCTATAGCTTTCAACTGGAGCTATCAAGTTTCCAGGGTCAAAATCTGTCATTTAAATGCGAATTCACTTTCACGAGGGAAAAAAAGTGCCAAAGATAAAATCAGACTCTAAGGCTGATATACTTGCATTAAGTCTTCAATTATCAATGAGTCACATGTTTTTCTTGGACCTAGACTGCTAACATTTATCGTCATTCCTAAGGTCATTTTGCTCTTCAAAACTAACATCTATTTCTTTTTTCAGAAAAACAAAAAAACCCCAAAAAACAAAAAAAAAAAACAACCCAAAAACCACCTAATGTAACCTTACCCTGATGATCTGTACATTTCTTGGAAAGGTCCCCTTATTCCACTTCCAGTGCCAATCTGTTCCATCATTACAGCTTGAAAGTGACCCAGGCCATCTTCCTGGCAGCGATAGATGGGGCCCTCCTGAGAGAGGCCGTTGGGCTGGGCAGCCACTGGATGGTGAGGTGGGTGAGCAGCCACAGGGGAAGAGTAAGCTCTGGGCTGGAAATGACTGGCTGGCCGCTGAGGTGTATAAGGAGGCCCTGTCTGTAGCATCACACCATGGGGTTGGAAAGTAGATGAACCAAATCCCATCCCTGAACTCAGAGGTGGAGGAGTTCCATAAAGATATTCGTTGGCTGACAATGAGCTCTGTCGCTTGGTAGCTGCATTATGGTTGTCCAGGTCTAAAAATTCTTTGGGACTCTCTGGTCTCTCCATAGATTCATCCAGCTTTTCTTCCTCTGGAACAGGATTCTGCCCATCAGCTGAGACTACTTTAGCAGCCACTGCATCCATTTGGGTTGGGGAAGTTAAGGCAGCATTCAGTGTCTCACAGCCTTGCAGATTAGCCAAGGTGCTCTTATCTGAGAAGAGGGGCCTTGGTGGGGGAGGTGGATTAGGTGGGAGCCCACTTGGGCTTCCCGGGGGATGAAGATGTCTCTGCCAGTCAGAAAAGCTCTGTGGACAGGGATAATAAGGAGTTCGCTGATAGTGATGGTAGGAAGGCTGAGGTGGTGACTGGTAGGAATACCTCATTCCTTGGTGGGGGCGATACCGGGGAAAGACTCCAGAATGAGGGTTGCTAGATTGAAAGCCCCTAGGGGGAAAATGCTGAGGATGGGATACTGAGGGTTTACTTCCCATCACAGGGCCCAAACCTTGCAGGCCTGGACTGATGTGGTAATGGGCAGCTGAATTTGGGTATTCCAGGCCGGGCATGTACAAGGGAGAAAACTGGCTTACAGTGCCTCCCATCAAACTGGGGTCTGTGTTGGGAGGTGTAGCTGGGTTCTGTCCTGCACATGGCATGGTTTCCTGTAGTGTTTTACCTCTGGGGCAGAGTGGCTTTTCTGACCCACTACCACCAAGGCCCTTCCCCTCTGATCCACAAGGGGATGCTTCAACAACTACTCCATTTTCAGGTAGAGCCCCTCTATCTGCCAGAGTGGAGAGGTCTCGCATACATCCTTGACTGGCTGGGCTGGTATAGCCGCTCTCTGAAGGCCAGGTATTCTTGTTCTTTGTTGCTTTACAGTTGTCTCCAGAATCTGAGGAGTCGCTTTTGAGCTCTGGGCCCTCTGTTTCCCTTTCTTGTGGTGAGCTCTGCCTGGTACAGTCGGTCTGCAAGGGAGGTGTAGGGTGAGGTAGTTGTTTGAGGTACACGCCCTCTGAACCACCAATGTTTGGTGGTTTCTCCTCAAGCCCAGGCAAGGGATCTGCTGTAAGTGAAACACAGAACAAAATAGTAATTCAGTAGCTGAAATGATGACACTGATGGAGTTAGTTGTAAAAAGAACATGAAAGCTGTCAGATAAGGAGAGATAGGGTTGGGGTAGATGTGCAGCCATTGAAACTTCAGCTAGAAATTGAGTCCCTGGAAAGGATGATGATATTGAGGTCCTTGCAAACTCCCTCTTATAGACCAAGAGGTAAGACCTAGCACCTCTACAGCTACTCATAAAATGTCTGCCAAAGAATGGAGATGTCCTTGTTTCCCTCTTCCTGTGTGGTCACAGATCACTAAGTGAGGGGGAGATAATTCATGGCTCATGGATTCCACAGAGATGCATGTCACATATGGAGATACAATAAGATACAATGAGAAGGACGAGGACATGATGGGTATGTATCAAGAGGGCTGGATCCCTGACTTGTGCCCCTTCAGAACACAAGTTCCACAGCAGCAGGGACTTTCTTTTGTTCCCTACCACTCTTAGTACTTGCACAAAACAGGGACTCAATTGATATTTGCTGAATGAATGAAAATATCTTGTCTGGATGTCTTGAGAACAAGATGTCCTACAGGATAAAACTCGAAAGGCATCTTTAACACATTACAGAAATTTAATAAACCCAAATAAATTAATTTACTAGACTCAAATGCTTAATTAAAATTCAGAATTCTTTACCTTGCTATTGTATCAAACCAAAAATATGGTCTTACTATTACAATCCTTTGAACAGGACAGAGTTGTTGCTCAGGTGGATCAAAATACAATTCTGGTAACAAATTTTAAAGACAAGATTAAGGATTCATAACAACTTTTAAAGACCGACTAAAATCTCGGTCAACTAATGAACTAATAATGCTGTCTTCAAAAATCAAAGGCAGGAGCTATACAATGAAAATTAAATCTACACTTATCATTATTTTATCAACATAAAACATGGCAACTAAGAAATAGGCTTATCTAGTTTCACCAGAGGGACTCTACTTCTAAAGCTTCTTCCAGACTCCATGTGAAATCAGTATTAGACAATTCTGTTAGAGCTGGTTTTCACAAAGCAGGCCCTATCTCAAAAGAAACACTTTTATTTATTTTTTTTATTTTTGTTAATTCTTAAAATGTTTATTTTTGAGACAGAAAGAGCACAAGCAGGGAGGGGTAGAAAGAGAGGGAGACACAGAATCTGAAGCAGGCTCCAGGCTCCAAGCTGTCAGCACAGAGCTTGATGAGGGACTTAAGCTTATGAACTGTGAGATCATGACCTGAGCTAAAGTCAGATGCTCAAACTGACTGAACCACTGAGATGCTCCTCAAAAGAAACACTTTTAAAAAGTCTGACTTGGGGAAGATGGCAGAGTAGGAGGATTAGTATCAATAACCCAAAAAATGACTTTAAGGCTGAAACAAAAGACTCTCCACAGCTATATGTAGAGCAAGGGCCACATCAAAGAGGGTAGGAAGAACAAAGGTATTGACAGGAGTCAAATGGACTCTAGGACTGTCCACAGGAGGGAAGGATACAGCAGACACAGAGAGAGGAGAGAAGCAGTTCCCCAAGGCAGGCATCCCAGGCACAAGGAAATTACATGGGGAAGATGAATTCCCACAACATTTGGCTTTGAAAACCAAAGAGGCCCAACAATCTGGGACAGGGGGCGGGGGAGGATGACTTAACTAACACCTGAAACTAAAAATCAGTGGGCTTGGCTCTGGGAGAGACAGGAGGGCAGAGTCCCTGCCCTTAAAAGAGACAGCACAACAAACATAAACAGCCCCACTGAGATAAAGCTTAGAAGCAGCAGTTTGAAGACCTGGTGTATATATATGGTAAGGAGATTTATTTACTAATCTTGAGTGTATGCTAGAGGGTAGGGATTTTTGGGACACCTCTCCAAGAACAAAAGAGTTGAAAGGCAACATTGTCTCCCCCGCCCAAGGCTAGACAGATGGACACCTGTAGGAATCAGAGCAGTGCCAATACTTGTTACCTGGGTTGCTAACAAAGAGCCCAGCCCCAGCATTCTCCTGCAGAAACACTCCATCCAAGCCCAGGTGAACTTTTCCTGGGCAGCTGCAGTTCCCTCCTGCATCGGACTGGCTTGGAGCTTCCTGGAACTGTATGGGTCCTACCCCCATTGCCCTGTTGACCTGGCCCCTCCAATATGCCCTTGGCCAGAGCCCAACCAAAGTGATGGCACAAGCCTGGCAAGGTACAGGCAGCCCCAACAAGGCCAAACACTACTGCAAAGAGACTCCTCCTGCCCCAGAGAACGGGGAAGATAACTACACATACCAGTCTGACTATGGCCCTAGCAGTGGGCTGGGGGAAGACAGGTGTTCTGACTGAAGGCCAAGTCCACCACTGAAAGCTTCTCGGAGGACAATAGAAGGAAAGTGCCCAGCAGTTTGGTGCTACCGCATCTCTAGCAAATGCCTGAATTGATTCAGCTCAAGCCCAAGGCAGCCCCAGACTGGGCCACTGAAAACACAGGGATCAAACCTTACCCAAGACAAAGAGAGCCATTGCACACAACTGGAATGAAGGCAAATGTGGCTTAGTTATAATACCAGGGTGCACACAACACACATAGGAGACACCCCTAAAGTGCTAGGTTGTGGTGAACATGGGACACTGCACTGAAGGGCACTACAGGACCTCTTTTTCACAACGCCACTATTTTTTTTTTTTTTTTAAATCAACGTTTATTTATTTTGGGGACAGAGAGAGACAGAGCATGAACGGGGGAGGGGCAGAGAGAGAGGGAGACACAGAATCGGAAACAGGCTCCAGGCTCTGAGCCATCAGCCCAGAGCCCGATGCGGGGCTCGAACTCACGGACCGCGAGATCGTGACCTGGCTGAAGTCGGACGCCTAACCGACTGCGCCACCCAGGCGCCCCAACGCAACGCCACTATTTTAAAGAGCAGGAGACATAGCTGACTTTCCTAACACAGAGTTAGACAAAACAAGGACATAGAGGACTATGTCCCAAAGGAAAGAACCAAGCAAGACATAATCACAGCAAGAGAACTAAATGAAACAGGTAAGTAATATGCTCAATAGAGAATTTAAAGTAATGGTCATAAAGATACTCAAGTTAGAAAGGAGTGGAACTCTTCAGTGAAACTCTCAACAAACAGAAAACAAAACAAAACAAATCAGAGATGAAGAACTCAATAACTGAAATTAAAAATACACTAGAGGGAATAAACAGACAGACTAGAGGAAGCAGAAGAAAAAATCAGTGACTGGGAGGACCAAGTAATGGAAAGCAATCAAGCTTCACAGGCAAAAAAAAAAAAAAAAAAAAAAAAGAAAAAAAAAAGATTTAGGGAACTCAGTGACAACAAGTGTATGGATCTCAGAAGAGAGAGGAAAGGGGGCAGAACATTTATTTGAAGAAATAATGGCTGAAAACTTCCTGAATCTGGGGAAGGAAGCAGAAATTTAGACCTAGGAAGCATAGCGAGTCCTCAACAAAATCAACCCAAGGAGGTTCACACGAAGACACACACAGGAATTAAAATGACAAAAATGTAGTAATAAAGAGCAAGTTAAAAAAAATTTTTTTTTAATTTTTAACGTTTACTTATTATTGAGAGACAGAGCATGAGTATGGGAGGGGCAGGGAGATGGGCACAGAATCTGAAGCAGGCTCCAGGCTCTGAGCTGTCAGCACAGAGCCTGAAGCAGGCTCCAGGCTCTGAGCTGTCAGCACAGAGCCTGAAGCAGGGCTCGAACTCACAAATCGCGAGATCATGACCTGAACCGAAGTTGGATGCTTAAGCGACTGAGCCATCCAGGCACCCCCTCCCCAAAATTTTTAGCATTTATTCATTTTTGAGAGACAGAGACAGAGTGTGAGTGGCGGAGGGGCAGAAAGAAAGGGAGACACAGAATCTGAATCCGGCTCCAGGCTCTGAACTGTCAGCACAGAGCCCCATGTGGGGCTTAAACTAATGGACTGTGAGATCATGACCTGAGCTAAAGTCAGAGGCTTAACTGACTGAGCCACCCAGGTGCCCCAAGAACAAATTTTAAAAGTAGCAAGAGAAAAGAAAACTGTTACATACAAGGGAAACCCTGTTTCAGCTCATTTTTCAGCAGAAATTTTGCAGGCCAGAGGGAGTGGTATAATGTATTCAAAGTTCTGAAAGAAAAAAGAACAGCAGCCAAGAATACTCTATTCAGCAAGGCTCTCATTCATAATAGAGTTTCCCAGACCAAAAAAAAAAAAAAAAAAAAAAAAAAAAAAAAGGAATTCATGACCACTACACCAGCCCTATGAGAAATGTTAAAGGGGACTGAGTGGAAAGGAAAGACCATAAGCAGGAGTAAAAAAGGTAGGAAGCACAAAAGCAGTAAAATTAAGTATATCTATAAAAATCAGTCAAGTGATTTACAAATAAAAGGATAGAAAGTATGATAGGATATACTTAAAACCTGGGAGTGGGATGGTGGGAGTTAAGAATAGGTTCAAACGTAAGTGACCATCAACTTACATATTATATGCAGAAGATGGCGAATGTATATGAATACACATACAAATATATATATACATATACATACATACATAATGGTAATCACAGATCAAAAACTGGCAATTAATATGCAAAAAATAAAGAGAAAGGAATCCAACTATTATCACTACAGAAAGGCACTAAGTCATGACAGAAGAGAGCAAGAGAAGGAACAGTAGAACAGGGATCTACAAAAACATTCATAAAACAAGTAACAAAATAGCAGTATGTACATACCTACATATTAACTTGAATGTAAATGGGCTAAACATTCCAATCAAAAGACAGGGTGATGGAATGGATTAAAAAAACAAAAACAAAAACAAAAACAAAAACAAAAACAAAACCCATCGATATGCAGCCTATAAGAGACTCATTTCAGACTGAAAAACACCCACAGATTGAAAGTGAAGGGAAGGAGAAGCCTTTATCATGCAAATGAATGCCAGAAGAAAGCCCAGGTAGCAATACTTGTATCAGACAAAACAGACTTTAAACAAAGACTATTAATAACAAGAGACAAAGGACACTACATAATCAGTAAGGGACAGATTCAACAAGAAACAGCAACTGTAAATATTTATGCACTTAACATGGCAGCACCCAAATACATAAAGCAACTAATAACAAACATAAGGAAGTAATCACTAGGAATAATAGTAGGAGACTTTATTATTTTTAACATAAACTTTTTAAAGTTTATTTATTTTGAGAAAGAAGGCATGAGGAGGGGAGGGGCAGAAAGATGGGAGAGAATCTGAAGCAGGTTCCATGCTGTCAGCGCAGAGCCCCATTGGGGCTCGAACTCATGAACCGTGAGATCATGACCCGAGCTGAAATCAAGTCGGACGCTTAACCAACTGAGCCACCCAGGCACCCCTATTTTATTTTTAAAAGTTTATTTATTTAGGGATACCTGGGTGGCTCAGTCAGATGGGCAGCTGACTTTGGCTCAGGTCATGATCTCATGGCTCTTGAGTTTGAGCCCTGCGTCAGGCTCTGTGCTGACAGCTTGGAGCCTGGATTGGAGCCTGCTTCAGATTCTGTGTCTCCCTGTCTCCCTGTCCCTCCCCCGCTTACACTCTGTCTTTCAAAAATAAACATTAAAAAACATTTATTTTGAGAGAGAGAGGGAGGGAGGGAAGTTAGGAGGGAGGGAAAGAGACAGAGTGTGCACATGTGAGAGCAGGGGAAGGGCAGACAGAGCGGGAGAAAGAGGATCCAAAGCAGGCTCTGCACTGTCAGCACAGAGCTGGATGTGGGACTTGTAACTCACGAACTGTGAGATGACGACCTGAACTGAAACAGAGTCAGGCGCTTAACTAAGTCACCCAAGTGCCCCAATAGCAGGAGACTTTAATACCACACTTACATGAACAGAAAAACAGATCAAAACAGAAAATCAGCAAGGAAACAGTTGCTTTTTGAATGACATACTTGACCATATGGATCTACCAGACATATTCTAAAGAATTCCAAACTAAAAGGGCAGAATACACATTCTTTTCAAGTGCACATGGAACATTCTCCAGAACAGATCACATGACAGGCCACAAAACAAGTCTCAACAAATTTGAAAAGACTGAAGTTGTACCATGCAACTTTTCTGACCATAATGGCATGAAAGTAGAAATCAACCATAAGAAATCTGGAAAGAACACATGAAAGTTAAATAACATATTACTAAAGAATGAATGGGTTAATCAAGAAATCAAAGAGGCAATCAAAAAACACATGGAGACAAATGAAAATACTACAGTCCAAAATCTTTTGGATATAGCAAAAACTATTCCAAAGAGGGATGTTTAGGGGCACCTGGGTGACTTAGTCGGTTAAGCATACAACTTTGGCTCAGGTCATGATCTCACAGTTTGTGAGATTGAGCCCAATACCAGGCCTCCACTATCAGCACAGAGCCCGCTTCAGATCCTTGGTCTCCCTCTCTGGTCCTCTCCTGCTCATTTGCACATTTTCTCAAAAGTAAATAAACATTAAAAAAAAAAAAAGAGAGATGTTTATAGCAATGTAGGTCTACCTCAAAAAGAAAAATCTCAAATAAACAACCTAGCCTCATACCTAAAGGAGCTAGAAAAAGAATAAAGCCCAAAGCAGCAGAAGAAAATAATAAAGATTAAAGGAGAAACAAACAAAATAGAAACTAAAGAAACAATATAGTAGAATGAAACCAGGAGGTGGTTCTTTGAAAAGATCAATGAAATTGACAAATCTTTAGCCAAACTCAAAAAGAGAGAGAGAGAGAGAGAGAGAGAGAGAGAGAGAAATAACAACCAACACCACAGAAATACAAAGGATTATAAGAGATTATGAAAAATTATATGCCAACAAATTGAACAACCAAGAAGAAATGGATAAATTACTAGAAACATAACCTAACAAAACTGAATCAGGAAGAAATGGAAAATTTGAACAGGCCATTTCCAGCAAATAGAGTCAATAATCAAAAAACTTCCAACAAACAAACGTCCAGGACCAGACAGCTTTACAGGTGAATTCTACCAAACATTTAAAGACGAGTTAATACCTATTCTTCTCAAACTATTCTGGAAGATAGAATACGAAGGATAGCTGCCAAATTCATACTATAAGACCAACATTACCCTGATACCAACACCAGATAAAGATACTACCAAAAAAAACCCAAAAAACAAAAAACAACAAAAACAAAACAAACAAAAACAAGAGACCTATAGGCCAGTATCTGTGATGAACGAAGACACAAAAATGTTCAACAAACCAAACACAACAATACACTAAAAAAAATCATTCACCATGATCAAGTGGGATTTATTCCTAGGATGCAAGGGCAAATTAATCAACATGATACATCACCTCAACAAGAGAAAGGATTAAAAATATATGATCATTTCAATAGATGCAGAAAAAACATTCGACAAAGTACAAAACCCATTCATGATAAAAAACCTTCAACAAAGTAGGTTTAGAGGGAACATACCTCAATATAATAAAGGCCACATATTAAAAACTCATAGCTAACATCACACTCAATGCTGAAAAATTGAGAGCTTTTTCCTAAGATAAGGAAGAAGAAAAGAATGTCCACTTTCAGCAGTACCTTTATTCAAAAGAGTACTGGAAGTTCTAGCCACAGCAATCAGACAACAAAAAGAAATAAAAGGCATCCAAACTGGTATGGAAAATGGAAAACTTTTATTACTTCCAGATGACATGATACTACATATAGAAAACACTAAAGACTCCACCAAAAACTACTACAACCATAAATGACTTCAATAAAGTCACAAGATACAAAAATCAATATACATAAATCTGTTCAATTTCTATACACTAGTAGTAGAAAGAGAAAATAAGAAAAAAACTCCCATTTACAATTTTACCAAAAGTAATAAAATACCTAGGAAGAAACTTTAACCAAGGAGGTGAAAGGCCTAAACTCTGAAAACTATAAAACACTGATGAAAGAAACTGAAGATGACACAAATGGAAAGACATTCCATGCCAACAGATTAGAAGAACAGATATTGTTAAAATGTCCATGCCACCCAAAGCAATCTACACATTTAATGCAATCCCTATCAAAACACTAACAGCATTTTTCACAGAACTAGAAAAAATAATCCTAACATTTGTATGGAACCACAAAAGACCCCAAATAGCTAAAGTGATCTTGAAAAAGAAAAACAAAGCTGGAGGTGTCCCAATCCCAGGTATCAAACTATACTACAAAGTTGTAATAATCAAAACAGAATGGTACTGGCACAAAAAAAGTCATATAGATCGAAAACAAAACAGAGAGCCCAGAAATAAACCCACAATTATATGGCCAATTAATCTTTGACAAAGGAGGCAAGAATACACAATGGGAAAAAGACAGTCTCGTCAACAAATGGTGTTGGGAAAACTGGACAACCACATGCAAAAGGATGAAAGTGGACCAATTTTCTCACACCTTACACAAAAACCAACTCAAAATGGATTAAAGACCTAAATGTGAGACCGAAATCAAAACCCTGGAAGAGAACACAAACAGTAATTTCTCTGACATTGGCCATAGCAACATTTTAAAAATAAGTCTCCTGAGGCAAGGGAAATGAAAGCAAAAATTAAGTATTGGGACTACATCAAAATAAAAAGCTTCTGCAGAGCAAAGGAAACAGTCAATAAAACTAAAAGACAACCTACGGAATGGGAGAAGATATATGCAAATGACATGTCTGATAAAGAGTGAGTAGCCAAATATATTAAGAACTTATATAACTCAGCACCCAAAAAAATAAATAATCCGATTAAAAAATGGGCAGATGAAATGAACAGACAATTCTCCAAAGAAGACATTCAGATCACTAACAGACACATGAACAGATGCTCAACATCACTTATTATCATGGAAATAGAAATCAAAACAGAATGAGATATCACCTCATGTCTGTCAGAATGGCTAAAACAAGAAAAATAAGAAACAACAAATGTTGGTGAAGATGTGGAGAAAAAAGAACCCTCTTGCACTGTTGGCAGGAAAGCAAACTGGTACAGCCACTGTGGAAAACAGTAGGAGGTTCCTCAAAAAATTAAAAATAGAATTACCACATGATCCATTAATTCCACTACTGGGTATTTACCCAAAGAATATGAAACGCTAATTTGAAAAGGTGTATGCACACCTGTGTTTATTGCAGCATTAATTATAATAGCCAAGATATGGAAGCAACCCAAGTGACCATCAAGAGATGAATGGATAGGGGTGCCTGGGTGGCTCAGTTGGTTAAGTGACCGACTTCGACTCAGGTCATGATCTCACAGCTTGTGAGTTCGAGCCCCATGTCAGGCTCTGTGCTGACGGCTCAGAGCCCGGATTCTGTGCCTCCCTCTCTCTCTGCCTTAACCCACTCGCATTCTGTCTCTGTCTCTCTTCAAAAATAAATAAACATTAAAAAAAAAAAATGAATGGATAAAGAAGTGGTACATATGTACAATGGAGTATTACTCAGCCATCAAAAACAACAAAACATTGCCATATGCAATAACATGAAGGAATCTACAGGGTATTAATGCTAAGTGAAATATAAAAAAACAAAGAAAAGAGAAACAAACTGAAAAACAAGAGAGACAAACTGAAAAACTATAGAGAACAAACTAATGGTTACCAGAGGGGAGGTGAGTGTGGGGACAGGTGAAACAGGCAAAGGAGACAAAGAGTACACTTATCATGAGCACTGTGTAATGTATAGAGCTGTTGAATCACTATATTGTATACCTGAAACGAATATAACACTATATGTTAACTACAGTGGAAGTTAAAAAAAAAAAAAGTTTCAGTAGATATCCTAGTAACTAAATACATTAATTAAAACAAAAAGTAATTGCGTTCCAGGCCTACCATCAATCTTATGTGGAATTTTCATATTTGATAAAAGTCTAGGTGTCTATTCTCCAGTCATGCATTAAGAAAATTATATACAATACGTGGTTGACCTCTATCCCAGAAAAAAGCACTAATTACACAAATTACTCTTTTAATTTTTCTTCTCAATTTTCAGGTTTACTCTCTTAAATGACATTTCTAAGACATTTCTTCAGGATTTGCTAGGTCTCACTTTTTTTCATTCTTAGTAGCTATAGCTATGTGTCCAAGGAATAGAAGGATGGAAATAATTAGGCTTTAAGTAAAGTACTAAAAAGTTATTTCATAATGATAAATTTTAAGACAGCCATTAATAATAATATTTTTTTAAAGTTTAATTATTCTGAGAGAGAGAGAGAGAGAGAGAGAGGGAGAGGGAAAGGGAGAGAGAATCCCAAGCAGACCTTGCGTTAGAAGCGTGGAGCTTGACCTCACAAACCTTTGAGATCATGACTGAGCTGAAGTCAAGAGTCAGAGGCTTAACAGGTTGAGCCACCCAGGCACACCAAGACTGCCATTTTTAAAGGCAGTTTGATGATGCCATGGTTGAAAGCATGGGTGCTGGACTGAGTACGTCTGGGTTCAAATGTCAGCTCCACCACTTACTAGTGAGATGAGGGCAACCAATTTAAACCTTTGTGCCTCAGATTTTCCACCTGTACAAACAAGGATCATTAAATAGTAGCTAGCTCAAAAGTTTGTTTTGAGAATTGAATTACTATACGTACAAGTCTCAAAAAGACTGCACATTATGGTAAGGACTACATTTGTATAATGATCATTACCACCAAAAATCCTTTCAGATCTTTGGCCCAATCCTGAGTGAGTGGTTCAAGAAAAAGAGGCTGTAAATGAGTTTGATAGTCTTCATAAAAAACATTCCTTATGAATTAATAGCTTAAATGTCAGAAGTCAGACAAAAGTGATGGTGTAAATTACCTCGGTCATTTTCAGGCTCTTGTGTTTCACTGTTATCCTGTGTCCTCCCAGGATTCCCCAAGGTAGGCTTGGGGGCTGACACACTTACTGATGCCGAGTGAGCTACCTGTGGAAAAGGGCCAGGTAAATGGGGCGGTGTAGGCTGTCGGGGGTGGTAAGGCACACCTGGTGGGCAAACTCGGGAAGAAAGCTGCTGCATGGCAATCATCTCTGGGCTGTCCATCATGGAGTCCCCTCCTTGCACCCCCCGCAGAGCCTGGGAGGGTGCTCCAAATAAAGAACTTGGCGTTGGGGCTGGAGGTGGCTGTAACCGAAGTCCACCAGATTTACAGGGTGGTCGCATATACCCTGAAGAAGCAACTCCATGAGGTAGAAAGCTTGATTGTTCAGTCCACTGGTTTGGGGGGAGAGGAGGTCTCATCACTCGGGAATCCATCATATGACCAAGAGTGCGAGGTTGGTGAGAGGGTCCTGGCCCCATGGGGGGCTTCTCATCTGTGCCCAAGGGTCCTGGGTTTGTAGCACCATGGTTCCCATTCCAGACAGCAGAGTGTACTCGATTCAGGTACTTGTATGATCGGTACATGTGGCTGGGAGGAATTTCTGAGCTTTCAGGAAAGTCTAGGGGTCGGGCTGGAGCCCCACCATGCCTGGGAGGAATAAATCCTGACTGGAATTGAGTTGGGGGATAAATATTTCCATCCTGACTGGGGCCACCCATCTGCCTAAGCTGCAAGGATCCAGGATGTGATCCCATGTTAGTAAGGTGTGTCAGTCCCCCACACACTTGCTTCTCTTCTGGTGTGCCTAGCCTGGGTCCTCGGTGGTTGTTAATTCCAACTGGAGGCTGGCAACAAGAAAAGAGAAGAAAGCAATGTTCAACAGATGCATAGAATAAGTAATGTGCTTAATCTATAATAACAGACCCTACAGAATAGGAGATAATGAATTAAATTTAACCTGGGAAGAGACTAGATTTCTGAAATTTATCGTGAAATCCTTTGCATCTGCATATTCTGAGTATCAGGTTGCTTACCTGCATGGCAAAAGGCTGATGCTGCTGTACAGGCTCTCCAGGGTGTGGTTCTGGGACTCTAGAGGAGACATATAAATTGGCAGGATCTGATCCTCGAAGAGGGCCAAATGTTCCTGGTACTGCTGGCCTCTGGAGGGTGTTGAGTAAAGGCAAGTTGGGGAGAGGTTTAAAAAAAAAAAAAAAAAAAAAAAAAAAAAGGCACAGAAGACAGTAAGTAGAAAACAAGGACGTTCCTGCATATGGATGTACTGCTAAAATAACACAAAGACCTTGAACATAGGGCCAAGAAAGGGAAGAACGTCAGCACATGGGCTCACCCAGATCAGGGCTAGTTCCTGGGCCGAAAGCAATCTCTCTCTATAGGACAGACTGCTGTTTCTTAATCTTTTTTTCGTAACTGCTTCCTTCCCCAAGAGCCTCTTAAGCCAATTTTCCCCCAACTGCCCTGCAACATATAATTTTAATGCTACAGATATGCTGTGTATTTTAAGTACTGTATGTATTTCTGCGCTTCGTACACAAAGAGTTTTTTTAAAATCCCAATTTTGGCCCATACCGAGAGTATGTCAGATTAAGAGAAGGGAGATTTAAAATAAGAGGAAACATGAAGAAAGAATGGACAGATGAGAGGGAAAGAAATCATCCACATACAGAAAAATTATTTTGGAAGAGGAACCGATTAAAAAGGCTTCACCTCTCTTTGAATTCACCAACTAGGAGCAATCACAACAGAATTTTAAGCTATTCCTTACCATCTGGTTTAAAAGGGGTGCCTGGTTGGGCATCCCCCCATAATGTAGGGGACGAGAAAAGCCTCGGCCATTTGAGGTGCTCCCCTCCCGAGGGAGCTGTGTGGAACTACTGCTAGGATTATCTCCAGAAGAGGGAGCTCGGCGTGCAGGTGGCAAGGACTTTCCTCCATTCTCCACTGGTTGCTGTTTCTTGCTGGGCCCTTCAGAGTCCCTGGAGCGGGTCCAAACGTGGCTTCCGCCACTTCTCCCAGCCCGGCTCCGTCTCTTCTCTCGCTTTTCATCCTCTCTGATCCAAAATTCTTCATCTGTGTCTCCATCTTCCCCAGGAAAATGCTTCATCATTGCCCGATGGAAACACCTCTCTAAATTATCAGACATCTTGGTATATTCTGTGGGAAGATACAAGGATTGACTTCCAGATACAGCTTTTACAGGACATAAAAAAAAAATCTCCTACCAATAGACAATAAAAGATGCCATTTGTGTAAACTCTTGAGCTTAATCTGGCTTGAGTGCATATTATGTTATACAGCTATGGACACAAGAAGAAGGTACTGTTTTTGTCCTAAGACGCTCTAGGCTGTATGGCTGGAAGATGACTCTAGGACTATTACCTTAAATGAGTACAAATAAAGGCTAAAATGCAGAATTATTAAATACAGTGACTGTATTTAGTTAGAAGCTGCTTAGTTTTTAAACTAAAGCATTTAAGCTACTAGAGCCTTTTATATTATTTATTATTGGAGATATACTCTATGGACTTCTCAAGATGACTTAAAAATCTAGGGTCAGTCTTGTCAGTGGTTAACTTGCTGAATGAAGGAAGCGCAGTACAAACTAAGCCCAGCCTGGTCTTGAAGATAATGAAAACTAACCTGAGCCCAATTAGCCACCAGATATACTCTCTTGTCACACAGGATAGGAGTGGTTCTGGCATATATTGTGTAAGTGGTTAGAATGGCCAATCCTATGGCTTTTAAAGTGCATTGTGTTCATAGCCCCAAAGAAAGGTCTGATTCACTTCTGAAAGAGATGCACTTCTATTTTTGTGTATTTCTAAAAAAGACGGCATTTTATTCTTGGTTGAAATGGTATAATAAGTGTATCCATAGCAGACTCCTTCCCCACTTACCACTACTTTCCCCATTGTATTTTCGACAATTCCTGAACATAGTCTTCATGTCATTTACAAATTCCTCCTTGGTACAGTATAAACCTCCATTCAGTTTCTTCTCCATGCTTGAGATATCCATGGGGACCTAAAATAGGACACATTAAATCATAACATGCTGGAGAAAAACCATCTTGTAGTCCCTGTGAGGCAAAGGAATCATGCTATTATGAGATGCTCAGGAGCATGGCATATATCCAGCAACTCTGATTCTCAAGAACAACAGGTGAACTTAAAAACAGTGACAAAAATCAAGAAAGAAACACACACCATAGAAGGTATAACTGTAAAGGCAGCCTCTACCTTAATAATCTGGTAATAGTTTGGGGCATACGATTCATCCACAGGTTCTAAAAAGGGCCAAGAATCCTTGTGAGCCTTTACCACATCGAGAACTGAAAGCCAAAGAAGAGAGCTGCATTAACTCAGTCACACAAGAGTATTTCTATCAGAAATAGTTAATAGTTGAGAATGGGAACTGACCTTTATACATGGCAGTGAAATCATCATCCAACTCAAAGCTGTGAATCACAAAATAAGAAATAGTAACTTTGACAACCTTCTCTCCTTAGCTCTCTTCCTTTAATCACAGACAGGCAGCTGATTGTACCAAGGTTTGGAAGAGTCCCAATAAACTGTTTTTAAGGTAAGTTTGTGACACTGATAATCTCCAGAAAAGAATTGTGAAGATGATGGTTAGTAAACCTAAGCAAAAAACGGAGTATCATTTTCCTCATCCATAAAATGCTGGGGTTGACTCAGATGATCCATAACTTATGATTCTATAATGTTAGTTATTTCATAGCACATTATTTCTTGGGCTATATTTTCCCTTAATGAATATTTTTATAATCTAAATAACAGTAATACAGAAAGGCATACAGAAGAATGAGAAGCTTATGAACACTGAATATTACCTACCACACAGGGTTGTTGTAAGAATTAAATGAGCAAAGTGCTTAGCACAATTCCTGAGTGCTTCCTAAATGTTACTGTTTGCTACTGTTAGTATCATTAAATACTCACAGGTCTTTAGTCTTTTTTTCTTCTCTCATGGGGGAGTTAGGGTCCAGATGGGAAAGTTCTGGGGGGAGCTCCTTCCCTTGGGCCAGCAGCCACGCCCTTTCTTCCCTCAGCTTTCTCCTCTTTGCTCGATCTACAATGAACACAGTGCATTACAGTACAAGTGAGGTAAGTGCTTTTTAGAGGATTAGATTATATGTTAAGCATTTTGAGAAGAAACAAAGATCACCAAAACAGTATCATAAAATTATTCTTGCTTCTTCTGCCATCCTCTTTTGATAATTAGGATGATTCTATAGAAGGAATGCTTTATGAAAAATATAATCTTGTGGAACTCATTTCCTTTATGCATATTGAAATCAATGGTTGGGGGGGAGGGATGAGGGTGGTATGGCAGGCACTGGGATGGAGAGGGAGGAAAGAGCAAGGCTGAAAAAAACAGAATTAGAAGAAAAAGAAAAAAAAAAGATTGAATGAAGATTATCCTTCTTTCAATACCTGAGGACTTTCCTAGTTCTCTCAGAAAAGCAACATCCCCTTTTAAGGACCAGATTCTCAATCCAAAACATATACAAGATTTTATATGCACATGTAAGCACTCAAGGTTTTGCATTTGCAAAAATATCCTTGCACCCCAATTGTCTTTGCTCTTCAATCCACCCCCACCACTGGCAGCTGGACCCTACCAAGCCAGGGTAGTAATAAATTTGGCTGGGAAAAAGAGAAAGATGCCAGCTGGAATGGGCAAAGATCTGGAAGGCATGGATGATTTTTTTTCTGGCTCACAGCCACAGCCATGAGAAACACACTTGGCATTCCACTATTAGTCTGATGGGACACTCACTGCCAGCAGGGAACCGGAAGGTCAGGAGTAAAGAAAAGAGCCAGGAAGATAAAGAACACTGTCAGACAGAAAGACACAAAAATGGAAGGGAGAAGCCAGGACAGACCTTCTATTTTCTTACCCGAGAGACAGACTCCACATCTGCTCACTGCTATGAGTATGACATGACCCTGCTAATTTTGTTTTTGTTCTTACATTTTCCCTTATAAACTTAAATCTTTATCTGCTTTCATTAGTGAAAGGCACTTGGCTATCAATGACTTGTAATATTACTTTTTAAAAAACGATTTCAAGATTAAAGAACAATGTAACCAAGTTAATGAATATCCATGAACCTAACAAACTGGCAGATTTTAAGATTTTTGCTTTATTAACTTTAATAGAGTACTCCACAGCTTAATAATCCACTTTCCAGTTGGTTGCAATATGTCTGCATCTTGTAAATGTTATTATGACAATTCTTTTGACATATCTTCTCATGCATGCATGTGAGATTTTTAGGGTCCACAACTAGCAGCGGAACTTCCAGATAGTGAACTTCATCAGGCCTGGTCAAGGTGATTTCCAAAGGGGTACAGCTTTTCTCTCAACAGCAATTTGAGTGAACTCACACTCACTTGGTAGGATAAAAGGCGCATTTTTGCCAAACTACTGAGTATTGATAAGGAATTTTGATGTTTTCATCTGCATTTTCCTGACTGGAGTGATTACTTTGCCCTATTTTCTTTGGGTTGCTACGTTTCTGATTTAGATAAATGCTTTTAATAATCTGGATAATAAGACTTTGTTGTTGATTATGTGTTAAAATTATCTTCTTCCAGGGTGCCTGGGTGGCTCAGTCAGTTAGGCATCTGACGTCAGCTTAGGACATGATCTCACGGTTCAGGAGTCCCAGACCCGCATCAGGTGAGCCCAGCTTCTCTCTTCCCCTCTCTCTGCCCCTTTCTCACTTGCACCCTCTCTCTCTCTCTCTCTCTCAAAAAAAAAAAAATCTTCCACTTTGACTCATCTTTTCACTTTGTTTATGTTTGTGTCATATGTAAGTTTTGAACAATTTGTGTAGCCGAACATCAATCTCGCTCCCTTTATAGCTTGTGTTTTTTGTACTTATAACATTCTTTTTTATTCTGATATCTTGAAGACATTCATCTATACTGTCTTCAATTTGGTTTGGGCCTTTAGTTCATCTGGAACACAAATGGGAAGCAGACATATAATTTTCTTCCTCTGATTAGTAAGCAATTGTACTGGTTATGTGGTACTGGAGAACCCACATTCCTTCCCAAGGCCTGTTTCTATGTAGTTTACTGGGTTCATTTCTATCTCTATGCCAATATCATTCTCTTTTTTTATGTTTTTATTTATTTTTGAGAGAGAGAAACAGCAGGGGAGGGGCAGAGAGAATGGGGGACAGAGGATCCAAAGCAGGCTCTGTGCTGACAGCAGAGAGCCCAGTGCAGGACTAGAACTCACAAAACTGTGAGATCTTGACCTGTAGCTTAACTGACTGAGCCACCCAGGCACCCCAATACCATTCTTTTATTCACTGTTATTTTTATTTTGTTATCTGTAAAATAAGTGTCCCCACCATACTGTATTTAGAAATTATTATCTTGGCTATTCTTAGCCCTTTGCTCTTCAGTATGAACTTTAGGAACGTAAAAGGATTTATTTAATATCAAATATTGAGTCAAGGTCAAACTTTCTCTCTAGTGCAATAATTTTTTTTAAGTTGGTTTGTTCAAATCAAAACTAAAAAGGTCTATATACTGCATTTGTCTGTGTCTAAATTTAGCTGAATTTGTAATAGTGTTCCCTCCAATTTGTTGGAAAAATTGGGTCATTTTGTCTTTGTGTAATTTCCTGCATTCTGGATTTAGCTGATGGCATCCTCACTGTGGTGTTAATGTGTTCCCATACCTCTTGGATTTCTGTAAATTGAATTCTATCTAGAGGCTTTGATCAGACAAACATGTTTGATTTTTTGGGCAATATTATTTCATAGATGGTGTTGTATATATCTTTTTTCATTACATCAGCAGATATAATATCTACTTATCTGTCTTTTGTGATTTTGTATTATATCAGCGTTAACTTCATCTTTCCATTGCTAAGTTCCTCATCAGTCTTTCAATTGATGATTAACTAGAGTTCCAAAATAGAATTAAGCTGCAGACAAAATTATTTGTATGATCATTTTCTGTAATTTCAAGGTATATACCTAGTAAAAATGCATAGGAGAGAAGTCACTTCATTAAATACGATGCATGTATTAGGGCAGGGGTTTGCAAATGGCAAACTACAGAATGTAGGACGGTTAGCTGATTGTTTTTAGAAAAGAAAAGAAAAGAAAAGAAAAGAAAAGAGAAAAAGAAAGAAAAAGAAAAGAAAGAAAAAGAAAGGAAAAGAGGGAAAGAATGAAAGATTAATGGGAACACAGCCCTGTATTATCTCTAAGCTTAAAATATTTACTATCTGACCGTTTATAGAAAGTTAGCCTATTTCAGGGGTGCCTGGATGGCTCAGTCAGTGGAGCATATGACTCTGGATCTCTGGGTTGTGAGTTCAAGTTCCACACTGGGCATGGAGCCTACTTAAAATAATAAATAAAAAAAAAATAAAAAGCTTTATATTTTAAAACTTTAAAAAAAGTTAGCTGATCTCTACTTTAGGGTTTAATAGTCTCTTGGAAGCCTCGGTTGAGAAAAGCTCTGCCCAGGTCCATTTTTTTTATTATTTGTTATTCTATTATAATTGCCATTATTTATTGACCAAATTATTTTCCTCACCAATTATTTGCATATTCTCAAATACAGTCTGTCAGACTTTCTATTTTACTAGGTCTGAAAATAACAAGTTGTCCCATTAAACTCCTAAGGTAATCATTGATTTTTATAAAATATCATTATGGAGGCACCTAGGTAAGTCAGTTGGTTAAGCGTCTGACCCCTGATATCAGCTCAGGTCAATGATCTCACAGTTGTTTTCTTTCTTTCTTTTTAAGTTCTTGCCACCAGTGTTATCATTCTTTTTCTTTTTTTTTAATGTTTATTTATTTTGAGAGAGAGAGAGAGAGAGAGAGAGCTAGCATGAGCTGGGGAGGGGCAGGGAGAGGGAGACACAGAATCTGAAGCAGACTCCAGGCTCTGAGCTGTCAGCACAGAGCCTGATATGGGGCTCAAACCTACAAACTGGGAGATCATGACCTGAGCCAAAGTTGGATGCTTAACCGACTGAGCCCTACAGATGCCCTATGCATCTGGCTCCAAGCTGACATCATGAAGGTTGCTTGGGATTTTCTCTCTATCTTGCCCTTGCCCACTCCATGGGTGCATACTCTCTCAAAAATAAACTAGATTTTAAACTTACTTCATGTTTTTTGTTCATTTTCTTTTTTTAGTGCTCAAAAATATCCAATGATCGGGTGCCTGGGTGGCTCAGTCAGTTCAGATCTGAGTTCAGCTCAGGTCATGGTCTCATGGTTCATGAGTTTGAGCCCCGCGTCGGGCTCTGTGCTGACAGCTCAGAGCCTGGAGCCTGCTTTGGATTCTGTGTCTCCCTCTTTTCTCTGCCCCTCCCCTACTCGCACTCTGTCTCGCTCTCAAAAATAAATAAAACAAACAAACAAAAATCCAATGTTGGCCAGTGAGAATATATCTTTTGATAGAACTTTCAGGAGTCTTTGATGCTTCCTTGCTTTCTCTTATAAAATAATCTAGGCTCACACCTTATATTTTTTCTGCCCTAGTACTGAAATCAGTCATTTCTCCAAAGAATCTTGGTTCCTTCTGGAAGGAAATGATATTTAGAGGCCACTATCTGTGTAGTAAAATTTCCCATTGTTATTAAGTCATGTTTACAAATTATTCATATTAACACTTAAAATGAATCCAACTACTTGGCTTTATTCTTATTAGTTATGATAGTTTCTTGACATTTTATTGGAGTTTCAAATCATACATTCCTTAAACTATACATTTAATATGTATATAGTTCTATAATATAAATACACAAATATTCTTCCTTTGTAGAGAACACCCTGTGAAACAATACAATACAGAATAAAAGCAATGATAGAAAAAAATCTTTTCTTCTCGACTTTAAGAAGGAATACCTATAACGTTTCCCATTAAAGTCAATATTGGTTAAGGAAGTTCCCTTCTATTGTAAGTCTATGGAGATTGCCATAATCTAGAATTCAGATTTCTAGCTTCCAGAACTATGAGAAAATTAAATTTCTGTTTTAAACTATCTAGTTATGGAGGCTTGGAAAATTAATATAAAATTCAGCCCATTTTCTCCTGAATCCTATTATTACTCCTGAGAAGTCTATCACTGTTACAGAACATCCTTTAAGGTAATTTATCTTTTCCAAACTGATTACTATAAACACATTTTCTTAACCTTTATTTTTTGAGAGACTGAGTGTGAGTGGGGGCGGGGCAGAGAAAGAGAGAGTCACAGATTCTGAAGCAGGCTCCAGGCTCTGAGCAGTCAGCACAGAGCCTGACATGGGGCTCAAACTCAAAACCACGAGATCATGACCTGAGCCGAAGTTGGATGCTCAACTGGCTGAGACACCCAGGTGCCCCTCCAAACTGATTACTTCAAATATCTGTGGGTCATAGGTTCTATAATTCATTACCATGGGTCTACATGTAATTTATATCCAGTTTACATTTCTTCTTCTTTTAACTTTGAGGATTTGTGTTTTTCATCAAATCAAGAAAATTCTCAACCATTCTAAATATTTTCTCTGCCCCATTCTCTTGATTCTTTCATTTTAGAACTTATAGTAGGCACACACTGGATTTCTCATGATAACACCTAAGTTATTAAGCTATCAATATCAAGCTTGTAAGCTCTAAATCCATTATTTTTCCATTCTTTGCTAGTTTTATATTTTGCCAAAAGGGAGTACCAGAGGAAGAATGATAGGATGAGGCGAAGGGTTTTCTTTCTTCCTGTTTGTTATCGCTGTTCAACACCATGCTAGGAATGGTCCTTCATCTGGGACCAGATGAACCAACCCAGTTGGTTTTGATAAGCGGGTTCTTTTTGGTAGTCCCAGAACCAGGCTTGCTGCTTGCCTGTTCCAACTGGGCAGAGCCCCTCAACTTCTAGGTTGTGATAACCTAACAACTTCTCTTTGCTCTTCTTTGTGCTATCTCACAAGTCTCTTTTAACTTTTTTATTTTTCTGACTTCCATTTAACCAAAGACCCATTTGAAATTCTTTGTGTTGAGGTGGTTCAGTCAATTAGCATCTGACTCTTGATTTTGGCTCAGGCCATGCTCTCGTGGTTTGTGAGTCTGAGCCCCATGTTGGGGTCTACGCTTACAGCGCAGAGCCTGCTTAGGATTCTCTCTCTCTCTCTCTCTCTCTCTCTCTCTCTCTGCCCCTCCCCCCATGTATGTGCACGAGCTCTCTCTTTTTTACATAAAAAAAAAGTAAAATTCTTTGTGTTGAAATATCTAGCATAAGTTTTGTTTTCATGACTGGACACTGAAAGATTAACAAGTAACTTTTTATCTTAGTGCTGCATTCCATGTAATATCCCAGAGATACCTTCTAGTTGACTGATTCTCTTTTCACACATACCCTAAAGCTGTTTAATATTCCAATAACCTATACCTTACATTTCCAGGAGTTCTATTTGTTTCCTTGAATCTGCCTGTCATTTTCAACAAGGATACTTTTTCCTTATGTTTCCAATATCTTCTTTTTTAAGTATCTGATAGTACTGAATCTATTTCTTTTTTGTCTGCTGTAACTACCAACAACTACTGCTCACAGTGGTGCTTCCTTATTTGCTTTGAAATTCTTATCACCTCTTCATCCTTGTCAGGAATTTACTGATGGTTGTCATTTCTGGGGTAGGGGTAGAGCATCCCTAGACAGACCACTCCATACCCACAACTTATCCTGTTTTTAGTTACCATAAAAACAATGCTTGATAACTTCCTTTACTTGGCTAAGATATCAGATATGCTTTTTTTTTTTTTTAAGCTTATTTATTTATTTTGAGAGAGACAGAGATAGCCTATTGGAGGGGTGGGAGACAGACAGAGAGGAAGACAGAGAGAATCCCAAGCAGGCTCTGTGTTGGCAGTGCAGAGCCTGACATGGGACTTGGAACGCATGAAACCATGAGATCATGACCTGAGCTGAAACCAAGAGTTGGGCACTTAAACAACTGAGCCACCCAATCACCCTCAGATATGTTCTTAAAAAGGGTGTTTATACAATGTTAGACAAAATATTGTAACATATATATTACAAATAGAATTTATATGTATTTGAGGGGCGCCTGGATGGCTCAGTAGATTGAGTAGATTGAGTCATCAGTAGATTGACTTCAGCTCAGGTCATGATCTCATGGTTTGTGAGTCTGAACTCCACATTGAGCTTGCTGCTGTCAATGTAGAGCCTGCTTCAGATCCTCTGTCCCCCTTTCTGTCCCTCCCCTGTTCATGCTTTCTCTTTCAAAAATAAATAAACATTAAGGAGAATAAAGAATTTCTATGTATTTGAGGCAAGAAGAATTTTTAGGTTACATATCAACCATACTGAGAGATGAGAAAGTCTCAATGATGTCCATTTCCATACTGATTTGTTCAACTTGGTATGAATATTTATGTCACAATCCAGTTTTACTTCCTATACAAGTATCATATTAATAAAAAGCAGTGCATTTATTTGGGCTTTTCTTTCTTTTGGTTTAAAAAAAAACCTTTTTTTAACGTTTATTCATTTTTGACAGAGACAGAGTGCAAGCGAAGGTGGGGCAGAGAGAGAGGGAGACACAGAATCTGAGGCAGGCTGCAGGCTCTGAGCTGTCAGTGCAGGCCTAATGTGGGGTTTGAACCCACGAACCGGAGATTGTGACCTGAGCCGAAGTCAGATGCTTAAGTGACTGAGCCACCCAGGTGACCCGGCTTAAAAAAACTTTTAAAAAAGAGTAAAATTTACCTTTTAAATCATTTTAAGTGTACAATTCAGTAATATTAAGCACACTCACAGTATTGTGCAACTGTTACCATTTCCAGAACTTTTACATCATCCTAAACATTAGAAACGCTGTACCTTTAGTAAGAACTCCCCATTTCCTTCCTCTTGGCTTACTTTATTATAATATCTTCAAGGTTCATCCATGTTGTAGACTGTGTCAGAATTTCATTCCTTTTTAAGGATGAATAATAAACCATCATCGGTATAAACCTTACTTTGTTTATCCATTCATGCATTTCTGAACATTTCGGTTCTTTCCATCTTTTGGCTTCTACTTTTTCTTAATCCACTTCTCACTTTTCAAATTTCTTGAAACAAATGAAAGCTATGAGCCCTTTCCTTGGAAATATGTGTTCATGTCCTATCACATTAATTTTGCCAGCAATTTCAGGGGATCCCTATTCTAGTGACTGCCTGTCAACACTGCTGGGATGACAGGGTAGAAAGAGAAACGTATAATAGACTAAAACTAACTGATAGGTTCTGTGCTCCCTTTACAGACTGATCTTAAACAGTGTAAAATTTTTTGTTTTACCATCACCACAGATAAATATTATTCGTTATGGTAAAAGGACCTACATAATGAAATCCTCTTTGAATTTACTGTCACAAAAAGCTTATTTCTCTGAATTAACTATTTTAAACTTTAAAGTTATCAGTGAATAAATTCTCAATAAAAAAATCCATTATTCTCCCTGCCCTTTTCACTTAGCTTCTAAGAATTCAGGAAAAGTTTGTTGCTATTTTACAGCCTGTAAAAACTCTCTCTACAGATCTCCCATGATAACTATTATTTGTGAGCTTGTTGTGTGCTGGGGACTACCCATTTTTAAATTTAATCCTTCTAACAGGGTCTACAAAGCCATGGTCTGACCCCTGGTTATCTCTGTGAACTCATTTCCTGCCAATCTTCCCCCTGCTTTGTTCACTTTGATCCAGCCACAATGACCTTCTTCCGTGTATATTCCCTCCACAGTGCTTTTGCACTTGCTATTTCCTCTGCTTGCTATGCTCTTCTCCCATCAGATGTTCATATGGAACCTTCACTCACTTCATTACTATATGTCACATATTCAGAAAGGGCTTTAAGTTTATTTATTTATTTTGAGAGAGAGAGCGAGAGCGAGTGAGCACGTGTGCAAGCAGAGGGAGGGAGAGAGGGAGGGAGGCAGTGGGAGGAGAGAGGGAGGGAGGGAGAGGAGGCAGGGGGAGAGAGGGAGAGAGGGAGAGAGAGGGAGAGAGGGAGAGAGGGAGAGAGGGAGGGAGAGAGAGCGCGAGCACGTGTGCAAGCAGAGGGAGGGAGACAGGGAGGGAGGCAGTGGGAGGAGAGAGGGAGGGAGGGAGTAAGAGGAGGCGGGGGGAGAGAGGGAGAGGGAGAGAGAGAGAATCCCATACAGACTTGGCACTGTCAGTGCAGAGCCTGATACAGGGCTTGATCCTAAGATCATGACCTGAGTTGAAACCAAGAGTAGGACACTTAATTGACCGATCCACGTAGATGTCCACATAGAGGGCTTTCGTGACAATCTTATTTAAATGCCACCTGCCTCATGTCACTCTTTATCTCTAAACCTGTTTTCTTCTTTAGATCTTTCACTACTATTGATGATTCTACAATATTTGTTTATTGTTTCTTCCCACCACTGAAATGGAAACTCCATGAAAGGATTAATTTGTTCTGTTTAATATCTATATTCCAAGAACAACACCTGGCATAGAATGGGTGCTCTAAATATATTTGTTGATTTAAAGAACAATCTATAACATAGGCATTATTAATCATACAGGTATAGATACTAAGCCATAAAAATAAATTTTAAACCTGTTTGTGTAAAAGTCAAATGACAATAGTGTAGCCAGTTAAGAGTCCCAGTGAAAATTACAGAATCCCCTTAAAAAATATAAAGGAATAAAAGCCATAGTTGCTGTCTCAAGGAATTTAAATCTAGCACTGGAAATAAAACCTATGAAACATTTTACAAGTAGGACATACTACATACTGTGACACAGGCTAAATTTGTAGATTAAATGCCCTAAGGGTTTTATAATGAAGAAATGATCAAAGTTGGAATAGGGTTAACCTATGAAGAAACAGAAGGCACCACTTCCTCTTAATGGGAGGAAGAAAAGCACTTAATAAGGCCAGAATCCATTAAATTTCACACCCAAAATTTATTTAAATTTTGCAATGAAACACTGCATTAAAGAGGAAAACACAGGCCATGTAGTTTTATTAAAAAACTTAAAATATTCAATACATTTACTTAAAAGAAAAGAAATACTGATCTATATTCAGCTAAGCCAAATGATCTGTTACCACATGATTTATTAGGTTCAGCTTATAAATACAACTGCTATCTGACACATCTAGGGACAGTCATTATCCTTCGTATTAATTGCCAATGAAAGAAAAATCTCATTACACCAGACGAACACCTGGACGTAAGTCTGAGAAAACTATTCTGTCCTAATAAAATTAATGGTAATATTCTAAATTTGTATAGTGCCATACATGAAAAAAAATCTGTAAGACTTTTCTTTAGCACATTTCAACTGTGCTTAAAGTTATTTCTGTGAAACTTGTCATCAATACTTTAGTATTGTTTTCTATGTTACATGAGGAATGTATATAGATGAGAGGAAGGAGCAAGAGACTGAAAGGAAAACCAAGAATGACAAATACAAGTGCTGTAGAAGGAAAGCAAATGTAAGAAGACTGGATCCAAGACACAGCACAGTTAACAAGATATTTAATAGAAATTGCCAGAGGAGGGTTATTCCCATACCCCATGTACTGTGCAGAACCTACGTACCTTCCACTGCCTTGACCTTTTCCTCCAACTCTCGTTTCCTCTCTTCCTTTAACATCTGCTCCTGCTCCTTCTTCTGCACTGCTAGGAGAATCTGACGTTCTTCCTCCTCCTCTTTGCGCTTCTGTTTTTCTATTCTGGTAAGCACAGGGGTCTCCTGGAAAGAGCCAATCAAGTGTATAGAGTCAATACACAATCATGTAAGATCAGTTCTCTGCTCTAAGATTCAAGTTTTACTGAATTCAATTTATTTAATAAATAATATTAGGTAGGGAGCTTATACCCACAAGTTGATCTTATCTATAGAATAAATATATGGATGAACATTAAAACACAATGGCAGGGGCGCCTGGGTGGCTCAGTCGGTTGAGCGTCCGACTTCGCTCAGGTCACGATCTCACGGTCCGTGAGTTCGAGCCCCGCATCAGGCTCTGTGCCGACAGCTCGGAGCCTGGAGCCTGCTTCAGATTCTGTGTCTCCCTCTCTCTCTGGCCCTCCCCCCATTCATGCTCTGTCTCTCTCTGTCTCAAAAATAAATAAATGCTAAAAAAAAATTAAAAAAAAAAAAAAAAAAAAAAACACAATGGCAATTTAAACCAAGGTAAACGTGTTGGTCTCAACAATCTACATTTTGGGAGATAATGCTATGAATATGCTGGACCAGAGAAAAGAAACTGAGGCAGTTTGGAGATACCACTCTTACAGATTTACTATTTGAGAAAAGTGACATCTTAAAAAGTACTCTCATCTAAACAAACTTCAAAAAAGAAGAACATAGGGTCACGATTTCAGGGTGCATGACTTTAAAACCCTTAACTTTAATACTCTACAAACAAAACAATGAATAAAATTAAGAGTTTGGTGGAAGGGGCTACCATTTTGCCTTAAGATACCTAGAGGCAATTGTACAGAAATTCATAAAATTACTCAGATTGGCTATCATCTTCCCTTATTTTTCACACAATTAATATAAACATTTCAGATGGTAACTGGGAAAGTGATTATCTACGAAATCTAACAAAAGATAAGGGAAAAGAGGACCATTACCATCATAATGTATGAAAGTTTTACTCTGCATATTTTCCAATATAACTAGTTCCAAGCCATTCTGTAAACCAGAATAGTGAAGCTAGGGCTGAAATTGTTTATTTTCAATTCTTCCTTTGCCTTTTGTGATGTGAAAGCTAGAGCTTTTAAGAAAAATTTTTATTGAAGAGTAACTGTTCCCTGTATATAGAATTGCAGAGACAGAAAAATGAATCCAGTATCAACAAAGGGAGAATTCACAATACCCTCACAGAAAAGATAACATTAACTATTCCATTTTAAGGAAACCTTAATCAGGAATGTGAAGCTTTTCATCACACATCTTTTTGGTAGTAAGAAGACCTAAGGAATCTGCTGTACTGGATACATTTTCAAAAAATTTTATGCCATTCACAAGTGCTCTTTTTAAAGGGAGAAAAGAGACAAATGCATATTGACCTTTACAAGTCACTTATAAGTCTCCACTGAACACTGAAAGTGCTCTGATCAAAATTTTCTATTATTTTCTTTATGGTCTTTGAAACCAAGTTCAGATTCTCATTTGACGCAGAATTCAGAAGTGCTCTTGCCTAGATAGTAGACCTTCCCAAAGTCACTTGACCTTTCAAATTCTATGAGCCTAAGTTTGTTACCTACAAGGTAAAAATCTAAAATGAATGAGAAAGGAGATGAATATGGAAAAAAAAAAAAAAACAAACCCCAAAAAACAAACCCAAAACACCCAAACAAACCGAAAAACAAAATAACCATTATCACACCTAACATTGTAAAACTAAAGGAAGTTTCCTAAAATCTTTATTCTATAACCAGACCAGGTAGTTGAGATACACTGGATATTTTTTCTGAAATGGGGATGCTACTGACATTAAGGAACATTCTTCTGAAGAATGCTAATCTAGCCATTGCCTGCTAAATATTAGTTAAGCACCTTCTCTCCATTACACAAGTAGCTGCCCCCCCCCCCCCCCCAAGTCCTTAATTATTGCAACCCAGCTGAGAAGTTATAATGGAACAGATACCCCTAACAACTGATAGGATGGGAGAAGTGGAGGAGAGGAAAACTAAGCCTGGTCAAAGGAATTATTTCACTTGAATAAAACTGTAGTGGTTTCTATATAATGTATGTGTGTATTCTGCTTCTCCTTGCCAAAGGATAGCAGGTGAGAACATGTGAAATATTCTTCCTTCAACCAGCACAAGGGGATATTAATTAGGGTCAGCATTTTATTAAGGACTAAAGCAATTCAAGCTAATGACTTATGAATGGAAGCATTAAGTCACATAAGAATCATCTGCAAATAAACATGGGCGGTGTTTCATGTTTGAAGACGATGGAAGGGGTGAAAAAGTTAATTATTTAATTAACCAAAAGAATATCTATAAAATTCTTTTTGCAACGAATATGATTATTCTTTAAATTTTTTTTTTTTAATGTTTATTTATTTTTGAGAGAGAGAGACAGAGCACAAGCGAGGGAGGGGTAGAGAAAGACACAGAATCTGAAGCAGGAACCAGGCTCTGAGCTGTCAGCACAGAGCCCGACAAAGGTTTCTGAACTCACGAACTGTGAGATCATGACCTGAGCCGAAGTTGGATGCTTAACTGACTAAGGCACCCGGGTGATCGTATTATTGTTTTTTAAAAAATATTTATTTTATTATTTATTTAAATATTTTTCCTTAATGTTTATTTATTTTTGAGAGAGAGAGAGAGAGAGAGAGAGAGAGACAGAGCGAGTGCACAGTGGGAGAGAGGCAGACACAGAATCTGAAGCAGGCTCCAGGCTCTGAACTGTCAGCACAGAGCCTGATGCAGGGCTTGAACTCACCAACTGCGAGATCGTGACCTTAACTGAAGTCAGACACCCAACCGATTGAGCCACCCAGACTCCTGTAATGTTTGTTTATTTTTAAGAGGGGGGAGGCACAGAGAGGGAAGCAGAGGATCCGAAGCAGACTAAGAGCTAAGAGCCTGATAGCTAAGAGCCTATGTGGGGCTAACAGCCTGATGTGGGGCTTGAACACCTGAACAGGCAGATCATCACCTGAACTGAAGTCAGACAGACACTTAACCAACTGAGCTACCAAAGCACCCCAACAAAGTATTATTCTTACTATGTAAAGATACCTTACAAATCAATTAACAATAGCCCCCCCACAAAACAAATGGAACATGAATATCAAATTCAGAAGAGATATATAAACCACATCCATGATCAAAAAGAAAAGTAAAACAGCCTTTTCTTTTTTTTTCATATTTTAATTAATTTCTTTTTAAAAATTTACATCCAAGTTAGTTAGCATATAGTGCAACAATGATTTCAGGAGTAGATTCCTTAATGCCCCTTACCCATTTAGCCCATCCCCCCCCTCACACAACCCCTCCAGCAACCTGTTTGGTCTCCATAAATAAGAGTCTCTTATGTTTTGTCCCCCTCCCTGTTTTTATATTATTTTTGCTTCCCTTCACTTATGTTCATCTGTTTTGTCTCTTAAAGTCCTCATGAGTGAAGTCCTATGATATCTGTCCTTCTCTGACTAATTTCACTTAGCATAATACCCTCTAGTTCCATCCACGTAGTTGCAAATGGCAAGATTTCATTATTTTTGATTGCCGAGTAATACTCCATTGTATATATACACCACATCTTCCTTATCCATTCATCCATCGATGGACATTCGGGCTCTTTCCATACTTTGGCTATTGTTGATAGTGCTGCTATAAACATCGGGGTGCATGTGCTCCTTCAAAACAGCATATCTGTATCCCTTGGATAAATACCGAGTAGTGCAATTGCTGGGCCGTAGGGTAGTTCTATTTGTAATTTTTTGAGGAACCTCCATACTGTCTTTTAGAGTGGCTGCACCAGTTTGCATTACCACCAGCAGGGCAGAATAGATACTTTTTCTCTGCATCCTTGCCAACATCTGTTGTTGCCTGAGTTGTTAATGTTAGCCATTCTGACAGGTGTGAGGTGGTATCTCACTCTGGTTTTGATTTGTATTTCCCTGATGGTGAGTGATGTTGAGAATCTTTTCATGTTTTAGTTGGCCTTCTGGATGTCTTCTTTGGAGAAGTGTCTATTCATGTCTTTTGCCCATTTCTTAACTGGGTTATTTATTTTCTGGGTGTTGAGTCTGGTAAGTTCTTTATAGATTTTGGATGCTAAAATCCTTTATTTGATATGTTGTTTGCAAATATCTTCTCCTAAAATAGCATTTTCACTTACAAAATAGTGAAGGATGATAAAAGGTGATACATTTGTAAAAATGTGGTAAAGTGAATGCTATCAACTTGTTGGAGCACAGGTGGTTTGGAGGATAGTTTGGATATAAAAATCAAGAACGCTAGGGGCCCCTGGGTGGCTCAGTTGGTTAAGGGTCCAACTTCAGCTCAGGTCATGATGTTGCGGTTCGTGAGTTTAAGTCCCTTGTTGGGCTCTGTGCTGACAGCTCAGAGCCTGAAGCCTGCTTCAGACTCTGTCTCCCTCTCTGTCTGTCCCTTCCCCACTTGAGTTCGGTTTCTCTCTCTCTCTCAAAATTAAACAAACATTAAAAAAAAAAATGCCAGTTTTGTAATAAATGCCTAGAGAAAGAGCCTGAAGCAAATAGGTAAAAGTGTAGTACTGATGATTTGTGAATTGTTAGAGTACTATAGTCTTTTAATGTAGTCCGCCAAGTTTTCTTGAAGAGCAGGTAAATTCTTCTGGATTTAAAATAACTCCTTCCCAAGTAAGGGGGAATGAACTAGTATTACATATTCTGAAATGATCTAATTTTTATTGACTTTTTACTCCCTCTATATGATCCCTGTTAAAAGTCAAAAATTAAAATATGTTAAAGTACCCAAAGGTTAGAACATGTAGATTTTTTACTTAAAAAAAAAAAAAAAAAAATTTTTAATGTTTATTTTGTAAATGAGAGCTGGTGCACAGGAGCAAGAGAGTGGTGGTGGTGGGGGGAGATCTGAAGTGGGCTCTGCACTGACAGCAGCAAGCCAGATGTGGGGCTTGAACTCACAAAAGGCCAGATCATGATCTGAGCTGAAGTGAGATGCTTAATTGACAGAACCACACAGGTACCCCAGAACTTGCAGATTTTTTAAGATGAGGTACTAAAAATTGATTATAAATAGCTTAAGTTATTTTGGTAACAATGAAGCAGGAATCCCAAAGTTTGGGATAATTACAGATGTAAAAAATTTTCTGCTAAATCAGAGGCCCTACATCATTTAAAAACTATATAAAACTTACTCTCAATAAGTTTTTGTTAAAAATCAAAGTGAAATTCACATAAAATTAACAATTGTGAAGTGTATAACTCAGTGGTATTTAGTACATTCACTATGTTATGTAACCACTACCTACATTAGGTTGCAAAATATTTTTAGTACTCCAAAAGAAAACACTGAACCCATCAGCCAGCCAGTCCTTACTCCCCACTCCTGCAGCACCTGGCAACCACTGATCTGCTCTGTCTCTGTGGATTTACTTGCTCTGAATATGTCATATGATTGGAATTACACGGTATGTATCTCTTCAGTTGTGTTTTCAATGAATTAATATTTATGCTAAGCATGTAAGATACAACAGTTGAGTAACTTAAATTTATAGCATATTAAAAAAGCTTATTAGACAATTCAATAGCAAAAAAAACCCCAATCTTTTTCTTCTTAAAAAAAATGAGCAGAGGGGCGCCTGGGTGGCTCAGTCAGTTGAGCGCCTGACTTTGGCTCAGGTCATGATCTCACAGCTCTGTGGGTTCGAGCCCCACATCGGGCTCTGTGCTGACGGCTCAGAGCCTGGAGCCTGCTTCAGATTCTGTCTCCCTCTCTCTGCCCCTAACCCACTTGCATTCTGTCTCTGTCTCTCTCAAAAATAAGTAAACATTAAAAAAAATTAAAAAAAAAAAATGAGCAGAGAACCTGAACATTTTTCCAAGGAAAAGACACAGAAAGCCAACAGGTACATGAAACATTCCTAATCATCAGGGAAATGAAAATCAAAACCACAATGAGATGTTATTACTTCACACCTGTTAGAATGGCTATCATTAAAAAGACAAGAAATAACAAGTGTTGGCAAGGATGCAGAGAAAAGGAAACCCTCATGCACTGTTGGTGGGAATGTAAATTGGTGTGTGGCTTTGTTTCATCATGTGCTATAATTTCAGTTCTTATCTGATATGAATTCTCAACAATTATTATTTTATACAAATTGCATCATACAAATCTGAAAAAAAAAAAAAAATCCATGCTATGTACCAAGAATCTGTTTTAAAACTTTTGTTCTTGGGGTGCCTGGGTGGCTCAGTTGGTTAAGTGTCTTGACTTCGGCTCAGGTCATGATCTTGCCGTTCCTGAATTTCGAGCCAGCATCAGGCACTGTGCTGACAGGTCACAGCCTGGAGACTGTTTTGGATTCTGTGTCTTCCTCTCTCTCTGCCCCTCCCCTGCTCACACTCCGTGTCTCTCTCTCAAAAATAAATAAACATTAAAAAAAAATTAAAAATTTTTGTTCTCATTTCCAGCAGTACACCACCCCAAGCTAAAGCAAATATTAATGAAAATACCACTGAAGGATCGGACTCACTGCCTGGAGACACTTTTAGTAATGTTTTAATTTTTAATAGTTTAAACACTAAGAGTTTAAAGAACAAGTACAACCAAAGGAACAAAAACAAAACAAAAAAACCCTGAACAGTTAACAAAATTCTTATGCTGTTTGACACTGCATTTGTTTTTCCTTTATAAGTGGTCAGTTGTATAAGTGGGGGGGTATCTAAATTCTTTATTTTTTTTTTTATTTTTTAAATGTTTTATAGATAAGAGACCTGCTAGAATCAAGGGGGGGATTTTAATGAGAAGCTAATTAGAGACACCACTTTGAAATCCTCTAAAGTATTATAAATAGAATCCGGTTGAAGCAGTGCCTAGACTCCCCTTCCGTGCTCCCCCCTCACCCAGGGCAGGTTATCAGACACCCTGGCACCCTTGCCACCTTTAGTAGCACACTTGAGACCATACCACCACAAAGAGGTCCCTAGTAAGAGTAATGTCCAGAGTGTCCTGACAAAAATAACCAATGCAGCCCTAATCTCAGAGTTTAGAAAGACTATCTCCCTTCGCTAATATTTTCCCCAGGAGTCACAATTAAAAGACTTTTTGAGGCAAAAAGATTGGACTCCTAGGTAACAAATATAGGTCAGACATGCTGCCTAAAAGGTTTTAATGGCCTGATGATTCTCTGCTGCTTAAACAAAAGCACAAAACTCATAACACATCTAAGGTTTTCTCTAGGACACTGGGTACCGGAACAGATATTCAGGAGCTCTACAATTCCATGGTTAGTTACAACTAAAACTAAAGAAAACAGAAAAAAAAGAATATTACAGAGAATAACTAAAAGAAGAAATTTTAGTATCTGAAGTAAGCTTTGCTTACAGCCATGAAAAACAAATTTTAGGTCTGTATTCAGATTACTATGTGATGTGAAATGTACATTAAGGCATTTAGGACTCAGTACAGGGACAATGAACAGAAAATAGGAAAGAGAACTTTCAAAGAGGTGTTAACTCTTAAGGTATTGAAGAAAGTGGAGAGGACACAACAAAAGGAGCTAGAAAACCATTTGAGAACTATGGCTGGATACCAATTACCAAAGGCCATTCCGAAACTAATGATGCTATAGGAAAGAAGAGACTGGGGAGACTGAAGTCAGTCATGACAGAATTGCCAATCATTAAAAGTTGGGCAATTTATCTACTGGCAAGAACATGTCTATGAACTGAAAAACAGAAATAAAGGTTAAATGCAAATATATTTAAGTAAATAAAAATTTATAAATTAATTTTTTCCTTTTTTTAGGCTCAAGGTAGAATGTATTTAGTTAATGATAAGATCTCTGTAAAACAAATTATGCTGTCACCTGAATTTAAGTCATGAAAACATTACTCTGAGGCAGTAAGAAGCTCCATACTTTCTAAGACCACTAAACTATGTGATATTCAACAAAACATAATGCTAAAAGGCATTAAAAAGTTAAAAAGTACAGAGACTGTAAGAACTGCCCAGCACAGAGTCTGGATTTGAGATTGAAATTAGCAACAAAGAAAAACCTCTGGTAAAAGAAGAGTGAGGAAATGGAGGTTTCAGAGGATTGAGGGCCGTGAGTACAAGGCACCTTCTATATAACCTTCACAGACTGGGAAGGGGGATCTAGGGAAATCACTTGCTGGGTGCTTTCATTGTGACTGTCTCTCCCTGAATTCCACTCTCCTATTGGACTTCCAGCATCAAATGTATCATCACCTGCAATCAAGTTCCTTTGGCCTCACATTCCTTTACCACCTTGACAATTTTTAAATTTCAGTAAATGTAAGTATCAATTTTGTCCCTTCCTATACGTGTGCTGCTAAAATCATTTAACTACCCTAAACTATGGTACAAAATGAAAATGCCCAAACATAGTCGGCTTCTGGATGTGGGGAAACCCATTTTTTAATAAATTAGTTGTTGACCTAAATATTGTGTCTTCATTAGATCTCCATTCTCACCTTCAGAGGATAGATGAACATCCAATGTGAACTCCTAACGTTTTCCTGCCCCATCAAAGTTTGTGTCTTTAACTTAGGAGAAACGGGAGAAACTCCATGGCAAGGCCCTGCTTCGTAGGCACTTCACCTTACCGGAGTCAGCTACATGCAGTCTCTTTCTCATTCATGGACATCTTTCATGTCCATGCTACATCTCAATTTAAAAAAATGAAAATTCCACAAGCTCTCCTCAACCCTGCTTCCTCTTTACTTTTTCACAATTTGTTTTCTTTCACTTTCACTGTCATATTTTTCTTTTTTTTTTTTTTAATTTTTTTTAATGTTTTATTTATTTTTGAGACAGAGACAGAGCATGAGCAGGGGAGGGGCAGAGAAAGAGGGAGACACAGAATCTGAAGCAGGCTCCAGGCTCTGAGCTGTCAGCACAGAGCCCGACGTGGGGCTCGAACCCACGGACCACGAGATCATGACCTGAGCTGAAGTCGGACGCTCAACCGACTGAGCCACCCAGGCGCCCCAACTGTCATATTTTTCAAAACAACAAGTACCATGATACTAATGACCCTCATGCACTAATGACCCTCACCTGCCACTCCCCGACCTCCACCATTTCCTCCATTTTATTTATTATTTTAAATGTTTATCTATTTTTGAGAGAAGAGAGAGAAGGAGGGGCAGAGAGACAGGGAGACACAAAATCTGAAGCAGGCTCCAGGCTCTGAGCTGTCAGCACAAGCCCAACACAGGGCTCGAACTCACGAACTGTGAGATCACGACCTGAGCTGAAGTCAGACACTTAACCAACTGAGCCACCCAAGCACCCCTCATTTCCTCCATTTTAGACCTACATTTTCAGTAGCAGGGATTCCACTATTCTTTCCTGCTGGAAGTACACTGCTAATGGATTTCTTACTTTCCAGTGTTTCCTTAAAAAATCATTTATCATGGTGTGACCAGAAAGGTAGCTTCCTAAAACAAAGCTCTAATGACATAACCTCACTAACTACTGCCTGTCTACTGAAAATATAAGCTTGAGAGTCCGGAGACTCAAAAATTTCATCATTCTGGCATTTTCTTCCACTATATATAACAACACATCTTATATGCCAGACACATCCAAATATATACTGTTCTTTTACCACATTTATATATCATCATGCCTCTGTGCTTTGTTTATATTATTCTTGTGTATTACTCTTCTGCCCCCACTATCCACCATCAAAATCTTAGTCATTCTCCAAGGTTCAGGTGAAGTATAGTTCTGCTTGCCTCAACTCCCCTTTCTTTGCCCACTACTAATTTTTTCCATTTTTGCAGTCATGAATTTCAATGTTTATTTATTTTTGGGACAGAGAGAGACAGAGCATGAACGGGGGAGGGGCAGAGAGAGAGGGAGACACAGAATCGGAAACAGGCTCCAGGCTCCGAGCCATCAGCCCAGAGCCTGATGCGGGGCTCGAACTCACGGACCGCGAGATCGTGACCTGGCTGAAGTCGGACGCTTAACCGACTGCGCCACCCAGGCGCCCCGATGAATTTCTACTACATAGATATCTATTATAGTGCTTATCATTCTCACCTATATTAGATATGTATATGTTTATCATCACTGGAAATTAATTGTTAAGATCCAAAAGAGTGCAATGTCATATCTTACTTTTCAATGACTTCTTTTTCTAAAAGTGCATCTCATGTATAAGAATGCTCCATAAAAGTCTGAGATTTAGAAATTGAGGTAAAGGTAAATTAAAAAGTAGGAATAAAAGGAGTACCTGAAATAAAAATGGACCAATCCTTTTGAACACTTAAAACTCCTCTCTACTCTCACACACACTCACCTCTTGCTTGATGGATTTGACGGACAGGTGGTCAGACATCCACCTAGGCTGCAATTCTGCCTTTGTGCGCTGTGGACGCTTTCCCTATAGTTAGAAGTGAGGAAAAGAAAGGAAAAGACAGATTAGGGTGTTCTCAGCTACTGCTACTGCTGCTGCCAGGATTAGAGTGGCCTTTAAGGCACATGGGTTACGGCTTTACCTAAATAAGAGCCAAAGGTATCCTTTGGACAGTCAATAAAATGACTATTCAATTCCATAAGGTACCAAGCCAGTTTATTTTCTTAAAAGAAAAAAAGAAAAAAACAAAAAGCAAAAAACTTACAGACACCAAGTGTCTCCTCTATCAATCTTCATCACTGGCAAGAAACTCTTTTAACTATTTAGACACTAAAAAAAAATATTTTGTTGCAAATTATTAAGAGAAAGCCATGTTTTACCACTTTTCACTGAAGGGAATGGCTCTGAAAGGAGGCATTACGAGCAGATGGAGGCAGAACTCCCCTAAAAGGCAGCTCAGTGGCAGCAGTGAGAAGTGAGGGTGGCTGCCTCAGCTGAGAACCAAAGTAGCAAGACAGAAGTGGGGAAAAAGACTCAGGGACCAGAAATCAGAGAGCTTGCCTGAGAAGATTAGACTTGACAAAATTTAAAAGCTTGAAAGCAATCACTATAGGACATTTCAAGAAAGGAGTTTTGAAACTTAACTAATGCTAGGTATTTACCTAAGGTCAGCATAAGTTTTGGAATTTTTGTGGAATGAGCCCCATAGCTTCGCCAATGTAACCTATATTGAGGTGGTAAGCAAAGGCTTTGCAGTTAAGATGAGTAATTTTGTGGCTTCAGTATCAGTATCAGCATTACCCAGGTTTGGTTCCAGTACCACTTAATCCAAAGTCTTGAAACTTGAAGAATCAATGAGGTAAAGGCACAAAGGGTAGAAAAAAAAGTCAGTGACAAAAAGGTGTGGTCTATACAATGCAAACATACTGCAAAGCAATTGTGGTAGATTTAAAAAGAAGCTTTAGAAAGCTTTCCTGTTAGGAGAATGACCAGGCCTCAGTACAAATGTAATCTAACCGTCAAAGTGTCACGACCCTCTTTTTCACAAAAGCTACCACAGCAGTTTCCTCAAATATGCCTATGAGCGACTCCTTTACGAGCTTAAAGACCCCAAGAGGAAGAGCTCTTCAATTTTAAGTAAATGTGAAAATTTACCATGGAATTCTCTTTTGAAGGGATTGTACGAGTTTACCATGCTAGTAGCAATAGCGGCTAATATCAACTTGACTCCAAACTTTGCCAAATCAGACAAAAGTTACTAATGTGGAGACTAATGGTAGTCTTGATAAAGAAGATGAACTTGTTTTCCTACAACTTTACTCTTTTGTGTGAATTATCTATACTCTAAGGCAATTCATTTGTTAAAGACCTAATGTTTATAAGCTGTTTAAATATTACTGCCTGTAATATTAGTAACAAATACTTTTACTAGCTTAGATCTTTTATTTAAACCTTACCATAAAAGCTTAACTTTTATATGGTCAAAGAAAGCTTACTGATTCTTTTATTATTTCAACATTTAGAGAATTATTTATTTATTAATCTGTTTTAACTTTCTTCACACTTGCATTTATTTTGGTAAGATTTAGTTTTCTACCAAGGTTTCTCACCAATTATCTACAACCATGAACAATGGATGGGACAAGTACCTACTGGTAGCTGTGTACTATGCCAGGTACACTGATGTGGTTTCTTTTGCTTAATTCCCATAGAAACTTCTGTGAAGTTAGAGCTTTCATTTTACTAACAAAAAATAAAAATTTAGAGATATCAAGTAACTTATCCAAAGGGATAACTAGAAAAGGGAAGCACCATTATTCAATGAAGTTTGAAAGAAAAGCTCTTAACTCCTGCTATGCCATATTAACCCTCTGTCCACTGTCCTAGCTGTTTTGTGCTTTTACGTACTGAGATGATGACCTGAGCTGAAATCAAGAGTTGGATGCTTAACCAACTGAGCTGTACCACCCAGGCGTTCCCATACTGTATTTTATATATAATGGGTGTATCTGTGAGCACCACATTATGTTCTACTGATAATATGTTTCAAATGTCACATTTGAATCACTAGCATTTTTCATTATTACAAAAAAAAAATCTCTCTTGGACAACATAATTAGGATGGGTAGTAGTAGGGTAACATAGTTAAAGCAAGGAATTTAAAAAATGTATATACTTCAAGCATGTATTTTACTTAATGTATAAATGTACTGCCATTCACCAATCATATGATGCAGTACCCCATTGAGAGGGGTTTCCTATGAGTCAGTCATATAAATTAACCTCTTAAGCCATTATCTGTCCTACCAGTTTTGTTTAAGTGAAAGTGAGATGTTAAGGAGATTGGATTTGTAATCCATATGCAGAAACCTTATCATTTTAATGATTTTTGTCCTATTCAATCTTTTACTGCTTTGCTCTAATTTGAGAATTAGCTTTTTATTTTTTATTTTTAAAATAAACTCTACACCCAACATGGGGCTTGAACTCACAGCCCCGAGATTAAGAGTCACATGCTCTCCTGATTGAGCCAGCTAGGTGCACTGCCCTGAGAGTCAACTTTTTAAAGAAATGTTTATTATTTATTTTTTGAGAGAGAGAAAGAGAGTGAGCAGGGGAGGAGCAGAGAGAGAGAGATACAGAATCTGAAGCAGGCTCCAGGCTTTGAGCTGTCAGCACAGAGCCTGATGCGGGGCTCAAACCCACAAACTGGAGATCATGACCTGAGCTGAAGTCAGACCCTTAACTGACTGAGCCACCCAAGCGCCCCTAGAGAGTCAAGTTTTTAAAGCAACTCATATTCAATGATTTTTTTTAATGGAAAATTTTCAAAGAAATTTTTATGCTCATATTTTATTGACTTCATAATATTTGTGTAATTACTGTAACAAGTACAATAAACACAAACACATTTGTAAAAATATTACAAATGTTGATGAACATATGTCTTAAATGCTAAATGCCAAGGCACCTGAGTGGCTAGGTCTGTTGAGCATCCGACTTTGGTTCAGGTCATGATTTCACAGTTCGTGAGTGCAAGTCCCACATCGGGCTTGCTGCTGTCAGCTCAGAGCCTGCCTCGGATCCTCTGTACCCCTCGCTCTGCCCCACCCCCATTCACTCTGTCTCTCTCGCTCTCTTTCAAAACTAAATAAACGTTAAAAAAAACTGCTAAATGTCAAGTTCAGCAAAGACCGTGAAGATTGGTACATTTGTACTGCCTTGAGTAAATCATTTATGATAAGCATGTCTGTTACATGAAGGACCCTTCAGAATGCTTCCAATATGCTGATTTAAGTGATAATACATATGCTTCTTATCCACCTCTCCTAACACTCCTATTTTACAATACTTTTTATCCACCTGTTATTTTGGAGAAAAATTTTTATTATCTTGGGATTTGGCTAAGGCTATAATAAATCTCAATTTATCTTGGTGAATATTGATATCTAAGCATCTTTTCATGGCGCCTGTGTGGCTGAGTTGGTTAAGCGTCCAACTCTCAGTTTTGGCTCAGGTCATGATCTCACAGTTTCGTGGGTTCGAGCATGGATCCATGTTGGGCTCCGTGCTGACAGTGCAGAGCCTGCTTGGGATTCTCTCTCTGTCTCTTCCCCACTCGTGCTGTCTCTCTCAAAATAAATAAATAAACTTAAAAAAAAAATCTTTCGGGGCGCCTGGGGGGCGCAGTCAGTCGGTTAAGCGTCCTACTTCAGCCAGGTCACAATCTCGAGGTCCGTGAGTTCGAGCCCCGCGTCAGGCTCTGGGCTGATGGCTCAGAGCCTGGAGCCTGTTTCCGATTCTGTGTCTCCCTCTCTCTCTGCCCCTCCCCCGTTCATGCTCTGTCTCTCTCTGTCCCAAAAATAAATAAACGTTAAAAAAAAAAAAAAAATTAAAAAAAAAATCTTTCCTTCTAGGAACAGAGATCTTAAAATATTTACATGAGATTTAAAAAATATATATCTACTTTTACTTGAGATTTAAAAAATATATATCTACTAACAGTTCTGTAGCTTTTTCTTTCTTATCAACCATGTACGACTCAAGTTAGTTTCACAGCAAAATTTGTTTTGTTGCTACTGTATATGGGATTTTTTCAGCAATCTTTAAATATCAGTATGCCTAATAATCACCTGAGAGCTTCTACAACTGCATATTAACAAATAACACCTCTAACAATTCTGATAGGGGTTGGGAGTGGTATACTGGCAAGAATCTGAGCTTTTAATAAGTTTGCAATGTGATTCTGATGCAGAAAGTCTAGTTACCCAGCACTATTACTAACTTCTAATTAACAGACTTCTAAGCAGATTCATCATATTCCTCCAGACAAAATGTTTTGCCTCTGACTCTTGTTTGTATCATTATACTAGATAAAACTTCCAAGACAATGTTACCAATATTAGAACCTAGGGATTATTAGGAACAAAAGAATTATTATTCTTTTGGTGAAGGATGGCTTTTATTTGTTAGTATTAAGGACTTGACATTTATATTACTGAATGAAGAGGGTGTGTTTATATGAAGAATAGGAATCTAAGATATCTGTATCTGAATGAACAAGGGTAGCTACCCATTTCTTTCTTCATTTTTGAAATGTTTAGAAGTTATCTTATTTTAAGGGTTTAGAAAAATTTACCTGTGAATACATTCAAGTGATTCTGGAATTTTTTTTGTTTTTTGTTTTTAATTTTTAAAAATGTTTATTTATTATTGAGAAACAGAGACAGAGCACAAGCAGGGGAGGGGCAGATAGAAGGGGAGACACAGAATCCAAAGCAGGCTCCAGGCTCTGAGCTGTCAGCACAGAGCCCGACGCGGGGCTCGAACTCACAAATCACGAGATCATGATCTGAGCTGAAGTCGGACACTTAACCGACTGTGCCACCCAGGCGCCCCTGATTCTGGAGTTTTTGATGGGATCCCTTTGTGATAACTCTTTTCCCCTAATTACTGAACTGCTAAGATTTTTCTCTTCATTTTTAAAATTTTTAAATTTTTGAGAGAGATAAAGACAGAGAGAGAGTAAGCAAGCAGGGAAGGGACAGAGAGAGAGGGAGACATAGAATCCGAAGCAGGCTCCAGGCTCTGAGCTATCAGCACAGAACCCGACATGGGGCTTGAACTCACAAACCGCAAGATCATGACCTGAGTTGAAGTCGGACACTTAACAGACTGAGCCACCCAGGTGCCCCTTAGATTTTTCTACTGCACAATTTAGATTCTCTTGTTTTTGTAATCAATACCCTATTTTACTAAGGTTTGCTAATTTATAGCACTATACGCCTTTCAAAATACCAAATCTGTTATTATTTGGCTTGTAATTTCATGTTTCTTGAGAATTATAATTCATGTTTATCTTATTTTAAAAATTTTTCTTTTCTTGCAAAGAATAACTTTTGAAATTTTTCCCATCAAAACCATCAGTTTTATGCTTGTAAGTTTTTTTTCTTAGTTCATCTATTCAAAAAAATCATAGGTTGAACACTGCAGTAAAAAAGCAGAAATTATAAGAGCACCTGGCTGGCTCAGTTGGTAGAACGTGTGACCGCTGATCTTCGGGTCAAGGGATTGAACACAATGGATGCAGAGATTACATTCACTTATTTTTGAAAGACAGAGAGAGACAGAGCACAAGCGGGGGAAGGGCAGAGAGAGAATGAGAAACAGAATCTGAAGCAGGCTCCAGACTCCGAGCTGTCAGCACAGAGCCCGATGTAGGGCTCAAACTCACGGGCCGTGAGATCATGACCTGAGCTGAAGTCGGACGCTTAACCGACTGAGCCACCCAGGTGGCTCACGTAAAGTGAGCTCACGTAAAGTCACGAAAGTTATAAAACCATCTCCATATAATAGTTACTTTAAGAAAATTAGATTAAGGGTGCTTGGGTAGCTCACTTGGTTAAGCTTCCCATTCTTGATTTTAGCTCAGGTCACGATTTCAAGATCGTGAGATTGAGCTCCGTGTTGGGCTCTGCGCTGAGTGCAAAGCTTGCTTGGGATTCAATCTCTCTCTGTCTCTCTCTCTCTCTCTCTGCTCCTCTATCACTTGCTCTCACAAGTGTTCTCTCAAAAAAAAAATAAAGTTAAAAAAAAATCAGATTATGTGTTTCAATTCCTGGAAAAATTGTCACAGTGGGTAGCAGGTCACAAACTTAAGTATAATTATAGTATATAGAATTAAGTATGGTGATGGGGAAATGGAGATTCTTTTTTTGCTCATCCGTGAAAATGTAATTACTGAAGCACTCTATAAGATCTCTAATAAGAATGGTGACTTTCTACATTTTTCCTTTTAAAGCACCAACCCACTTAGAAAAGTTAGAAATATCACTGGATTCACAACAAATTAATATATTTCTCCTTCTGTTTTTCCCTGGAGGTGCTACAGCAATTAATTTATTCTTTCTCTTCAGATTTCAGTGGCAGGTGGTCAAAATTTTCTGACTTCTATGAACATGTGCAACAGTCAGAAGTATTAGAATTATTGCAATGAAATAAGCAAAGTCAATGACTCTTGAGCATCCACCATGGAAAAGGCTTTACATTAGGTGTTATGGGGTTTAAAACAGTGAGATATGGTGCCTAATCTAAACAAAGCTTAAACAACTCAAAACAGAATTAAGTCATGACAAAATGTGTTAGGTAGGGGCGCCTGGGTGGTTCAGTCAGTTGAGCATATGACTTCAGCTCAGGTCATGATCTCATGATTTGTGGGTTCGAGCCCTGTGTCAGGCTTTGCGCTGACAGCACAGAGCCTGCTTCGGATCCTCTGTCTCCCTCTCTCTCTCTCTCTCTCTCTCTCTCTGCCCCTCCCCCACCCCTGCTCGCTGTCTCTCAAAAATACATAAACATTAAAAGAAAAAAAACATGGGGCGCCTGGGTGGCGCAGTCGGTTAAGCGTCCGACTTCAGCCAGGTCACGATCTCGCGATCCGGGAGTTCGAGCCCCGCGTCGGGCTCTGGGCTGATGGCTCAGAGCCTGGAGCCTGTTTCCGATTCTGTGTCTCCCTGTCTCTCTGCCCCTCCCCCGTTCATGCTCTGTCTCTCTCTGTCCCCAAAATAAATAAACGTTGAAAAAAAAAATTTAAAAAAAAAAAAAAAAAAAAAAAAAAAAAAAAAAAAAAAAGAAAAAAAACATAAGGGAGAAAATCCTAAAATTAGGAGACACGGGAGATCTTACAAAGAGTAGTATTCAAATAGGCAGGGAAGTGGAAGGAGAAAGATGCTTGAGAAAAGACAGGGCACCTGGGTAGCTCAGGTGGTTGGGCGTCTTACTTTGGCTCAGGTCATGATCTCACAGTCCGTGGGTTCGAGCCCCACATCAGGCTCTGTGCTGACAGCTCGGATCCTGGAGCCTGCTTCAGATTCTGTGTTTCCCTCTTCTCTCTGCCCCTCCCCCACTCCAGTTCTGTCTCTCTTAAACATAAACATTTAAAAAAAAAAGGCATACATGAGGGTGTATATGCATGAAAATATAGAAAGTGTGATTTATGGAACTATAATGTGAAACCGGAAAAAGCATCACACATATGGAGCTGGCAGAGTGGACCTGGAGCTACAAAGACAAATACCCTTCAGAACTTGCTGCTTACTGGGAGAGAGAGGATTTCTGCCCCCCCCACCAAAAAAGCAGCATATATATATACACAAGTTTGCACAGGCTGATAGGAGATACACCTGGGGGCTTGGGGAACACTTTCTGAGGAATGTTATAGAAGGGAAGTTGGTTCTAAACTGTGAAAAGCCATCCTAAGTACTATGGAATGCGAGTCACTGAGGATTTTGTGGGGCTAAGGAGAATACTGGATGATCCACAGTGAAGGAGAGTGGGTGGCATGAGGTCCCTTTTTAACATTCCAGATCAAAGTGAAGGGCTTGTAGCACTTCCAGGAGACACTAGAAATGTATTCAAAACTTAATGAATCATCCTTAAATAAAGCAGCTTTATAGCTACTAAAGAGGAGGAACCACCTATTTGCATACCTTTTGGGCAATCATGTTGCAGATCTCAGGCAAGAAGTCCTCGCTGAGGAGCTTATAGAGCTGCCGTTCTCGAAGAGAGGTTCTCTCCCGAAAACTCTCAGTGACCTGTCTCCATTCTTCTTCTGTTTGGCACAGGAGCCACCAGGTCCCTTGACCTGGCCCTTGGGACCCTAAAAACGAAAGGATAGGTTCATTAGATAGATACCACTAGGACCTTTTTTCTGTTAATTCTCAATTTCATTCCCCCCCTGGGTATGAAAAAAACCAGGAAATTTAAAAAAATTTTTTAAAAAGGGTATTAATTTTAAAAAGTTGATAATGTATAATTTTGATTTTCCTGTTACTATTTACACCTAAAAGTATTGTGACCATCGTAATTACAGATTTTAATAGAAATGCTTAAATATACTTACTTTTCTATTCAAAAGGTTCTGATTTGATCTTCTGCAGTCTTCCTGTTTCATTTATGTTGACATACTGTATATAAATTGATATTCCTCTCCCACTCCCAGTTTTAGGCAATTTGGATTATGGAACTGAAATCTGGTTAGGAATCCAATATAATCCCTTACATAGCATTTTACATTAAAAAGATAGGTCTTTGAGAAGTTGCTCATTTATCCAAATGTAATGTGCCCATTACACTGTGCCCAGGTTAGAAAGCACAAGTGAAGATCTGAAGTTATCCATCAGATGGAGAGATAGGCACAGGTAAGTGTGAGGAAGAGAGAACTGAAGGGCAAATAAACCAGTTAGGAGGTTACTGCAATAATCTTAATTGCTTTGCATGGCTCCGGAAAAAGAGCTGTCATCATAATATAAATCAATCATATTTACTTAATCTTTTCTAGTTATTTTTGTATCTTAGCAAGAGAGCATGAGTGCGGGAGACAGGCATGCATGGGGTGGGGAGGGAAAGGGGGGGTGTAGAGATAGAGATAGGCACAGAGGCAGAGAGAGAGAGAGAGAGAGAGAGAGAGAGAGAGAGAGAGAGAGAGAGACTCCTAAGCAGGCTAAACATATGTTCAGTGTGGAGCCTGATGTGGGGCTGGATCCCACAACCCTGGGATGGTGATCTGAGCTGAAATCAAGAGTCAGATGCTTAACTGAATGAGCTACCACTCAGGTGCCCCAATCTTTTCTAAACTCCAACAAAAGTCATTACCATTTCTTGTCTGTGGCTCGGATGCCAAGGAGTTTTCTTCCTGTTTTTCACTGAAACACAGGGAAAGGAGGCACCAATTAAAACAAAGACATGTTCAAAATTGTTCTGTACTTCCCCTGTTAAGTTAGACCCAATTAATATTAATACAAGGGTGTGTGTGTTTCAATGGGACAAAGTCAGGAGGAGGAATGACTCTACTGAATAAATGAATACCAGGATGTCGGTGTGTTGGTATTGAGGGGAAAGACTGTCATAGAGAAATCCAGTGTAATGATAACACTTTATGTACAGGAAAATATTAGGTTTTAAAACATTTTTTTGGAAGTCAAACAGAGGAGTTAAGTGTTACCAGTTAAATGCCTGCCCCATCTGCCCTGCCCTAAATAATAGGGATTCTAGTGTCTTCCTCCCTGATCAGGGCTATACTGAAGAAAAGCATGTTTAATTTAACCTCATATTAAGGTAGAGGTTAAGAATGCAGGCTCTAAAGTCAGACTGTCCCCATTCAAGGCTTGCCTCTTACCATGTGACCTCAGGAAAGTTAATTAACTTTCCTTAAAATAGGCTATAAATAATGCCTACATCACAGGGATGTTGGAGATTAAATTATGAAATACAGAAGTGTTCAGTGAAATAGTGTTAAGTATCATCATCATTTGTATACCTGAATCATGTAGGTCACTCTCTATGGCCTTCTGTTTGTTTTCAATTATCTATAATAGTGCTGCTCTATAGAACTTTCTGCGAGGATGAAAATGTTCTGTATTGTCACTGTCCAGTATGGTAGCCATGAGCCATATGTGGCTACTGGGTACTTCAAATGTAGCTGGTATGACTGAGGAACTGAATTTTCAATTTTATTTAATTTAAAAATATACAAATACTGTACTGCATACAGAGCTCTAAAGAATAAAATCACCAGCAGAGGGTAGCACAAGTCCACATATGATGTTAAAATGATTCTAAAATCCTCATAGTAAGATACCTTAATTGTTGGTACTGAACAGGGAAATGGAGATAGGTATAAAATAGCTTCCTGAATCTATAAGAAAGTCTAGACTGCTAACAAAACTCTGAAATGGATGCCATGTGTATACAACATGATTATAAAACATCTCTCACAAAACCAATAGAGGAAAGCTATGCTTTGTAATCAAATTCCTGGAAAGTTAAGTGGAACACTGATTCTTAAGTTAAAAAAAAAATCGAATTCTGACTGATTTATTCATAATGATTCCTAGAAATAAATACTTCTTAGTAGTTAATAAGCAACAAAGAGAAATCTGGCCTACTTCAAGCATTTAGATTATTTAGTAGTTCTATAATTTAGAGAAAAGAAGTGGTTTGTCCTCTGTTATTAGAATTTTTAAGAAAATGACTTAACTTCCATAGGTATAGAATGATAGATCTGATCCTTAAAGAAAATATATTTATACAGTATAGGCCAGATTTTCAAAATTCTTACATTAAAATTCACATGGTAAAATTTCCTAAAAGATCACGATGTATAAAACAAAATTTCCCATATGTAACAATCTGTTTCCTTGCTAAGATTAAGCTCTTACCTGTAGTTTACCATAGGAAATTGTATTCTAAACACAATAAAACATATTTGCTACTAAAATCTCCTTATAGGGAAAGAATTAACTCTTAAACTTATATAGGATATATAAACCTATTAAATCCTGATTATTAGTCAACAGTTAACCAGAATTAACTTAGCTCTACACTCCTATGAAAAAACGTGTGGCACAACCAATTTTGAAAGTTAATACATATTGAGCACTTTCTGTAGGTCATGCATGGTTTTCAGTCATTTATACTGTTACATTCATTATCCTGTTCAACTTAATCCTTATTATTAGTAGTAGACCTACTGTCCAGTAAAAGAATAGGCTTAGAGAGGGTAGTTCATGCAGCTAGGGAAGCCCTAGTGTACACGTGGTAATTTTATGAAGATTCTGACCCAAGCCTTCATAATCTAAGTCCTATATCCTTCCAGTGGCACGAAGGAAAATCAAGGATGAAAGAGCAAGTGAATTAAGGCCCCTTCTAGTGTGCGGGTTTATGACCCTCATAGACTAACACGAATGTCTTACCTCACTATAATCTCCTCCTGTACTTTCTTCCGTTTTGGGGGTCTTCCTCTTCTTTTTCCGGTTTTCCCAGGAACAGCTAAGACACTTTTTTGGCCTTCACTTTCCCTACGAAATAGCACATTAAATCAAAATGTTCTGTAATAGAATTGATACTCAGCTCAGTCATGATCTTGGGTTCCTGAGTTCAAGTCCTGTGTTGGGCTCTGTGCTGACAGCTTGGAGCCTGGAGCCCGCTTCAGATTCTGTGTCTTCCTCTCTCTCTCTGCCCCTCCCCTGCTCTCGCTCTCTCTCAAAAACAAACATTTAAAAAAATACAAAAGGGGCACCTGGGTGGCTCAATTGGTTGAGCGTCTGGCTTAGGCTCAGGTCATGATCTCACAGTTTGAGTTCGAGCCCCGCGTCGGGCTCTGTGCTGACAGCTCAGAGCCTGGAGCCTGTTTCGGATTCTGTGTCTCCCTCTCTCTCTCTGCCCCTCCCCTGCTCGTGCTCTGTCTCTCTCTCGCTCTCTCAAAAAATAAACATTAAAAAAATTTTTTTTTTAATACAAAAAAAAAAAAGTTAGATGGTAGCATTATTTTGGGACACTATGGAAACAAGGTCCCTTCCTCATTTAGGAAGCATTTAGTAAGGCGTACATTTCAGGCATTCTTTAAGGTCCTTTCGGTCCTATGCTGATGAAGCAGATCGTTAATTCTAGTAGAAAAAAGGAGCTATCAAGAGTCGATTATGACAGGAAAACCACTGCAGTGATGTGGTGGCACTATGGGCAACCTGCTGTATAGAGCAGTCTATGTTAAGGCAGTGGGACTCCTTGGGAACCTCAAGTCCAAACAACAGTATCTTTCACCATACTGATAGCAGAGGCTACATTATGAATTCGTTTTTATTTCTGCATGAAATAACTCTTTGCCAACTCTTTATACACATGCTGTTATATCTGACTCCTTCAGAAGAAAAAAATTTGTGCTGCAGAATTCCGATGTATTTAATTTTAATGACATTTCTGTATCGTAGCTATCCCAGCCCTGACCTCACAGATTATACCTGCTCAAAGAGAGTTCTCCATTGGATTTTCCTTGCACTGGGTCCTCCTTATACATTCGTGTTCCATAGAAATACCAATAGAGTGCCCCAGAATTGTCTTCACCCAATGGTTCCACACGGAGACTGTCTGCATCCAGACCCTTGGTTGAAGAACAGGGAAAAGAGGTTTGGGGAAGTAGGAAACAAAACAAAACGGGAAAACTAAAATGAAATTTCAAATTTATAGTCAGATAGACCTCATATTTTAAAATGCCTAAGCATCTTATGTAATGTTCAATCAGGACATCTGAAACACAGATAGAATGGGAAGATGGTACCTTCTTTGAAGAGCAGGATATGGAAATATTTCAAATGTTTCCCACCCCCATCACTGCCCCCATTTTACCAACAAAACAAAACAACAAAAAAGGAATTTTGATGAACATATATTTGGTTTGGACTTACTGTTATTTATGTGTGTATCCATAAAAGGAAAGACAATTATAACAGAGTAGAATCCAATGTTGTGAAAGCTTTGTCCCACGTGAGCTCTATTGCAGCTCCACCGTAACCTACAGTAACCTCTTATTCTAGCTGAGATCCAGTAATACAGCTCCCAATTTACCCCAGGCTCTGACCTATTTTGGCCTCCCCACTGCTATTGAAAATCTTGAGTCCTCAGCTAAGACTGTACTTAAATTGCACAATGATTTTATACTGAGTCCATGAGCAGGGCTGAAATGAGAAGTCATCAACACATTTAATCATTTCTGACTGAACAGGATTAGAAACTGACCTCCTATGAGTGAAAAGCAATAGCTCACACTCTCCCTCTGAGATAGACTTCCAAAACAGATAACAGTAGAATAAGGAGAAGGGAAGAGATATTATATCTTCCTTCTCCAACGCATTTTTTGTAACATGTATGAACGTATGTATATAGTAGGGATGAAACTCACTCACTTGCATATGTGGGTTATAGTCTTTGTAGTTTTCAATAAATATTTCAATTAAATAAAATCAAATTTTAAAACTTGGGAAATAAAATTCAGTAGCTAATTTAGTTGCAATTTTGGCTGATGAAAGGGTGAATAAATAGGTGCCTGACTGTTCCTTTGTCAGCTGGAACTCAGCCACATAAAGACAAAACCAAACTAGAAATTAAACCAAAATAACATATAGTCATCTAAATGTATGGCTTGGATTGCCTTGGCTACAGTGGTCATTGCATACATTAATTAAGAGTCCCAAGACTAGGAACATAAGCCAAACTAGCTTTTCTTAACGTCATCAGATTTTATATCCTGATTGTCTGCTTTTTTTGCTCTAGGAAAAGGGTTTGCCAGTTGAGCACCTTGAGAAGATCGAAGACATCATCTGCATCTAGCCGATAATCACAGAGGCGGTGTAGGATTTCCACACGAGTACGAAGGGGTAGGTCTTGGAAACTGGCTTCTCTCAGAGGGTTGGGCTTCCCTTCTTCAAGCTCCCAGCGGTAGTTGATGATGTCCTCTAGGTAGCTGTGGAATGTCTGAGGCCTAACCATACGGCCCCAAACACAAAAATACATTAGTATAAATTACAGAGGATGGGTAGAAAAGGGGGAGAGAACTGATGGCTTGATAGTTGACAAATCTTAAACAGAAAGCAGGAAGTAAAAGGGGTCTGTCTCAAAGCCCCTTACTGAAGTTTCATGTTATTATACCATCTACTTGGACCATATACTGTCAAATTCCAAAGAAGATAAATATGGTAAGAGGGTTTCTCACAGAATAAGTTGTTGTACTTCAAACCACAAACAGCATGTTCTGGTGAAAAGATAAAAGTTCTAATAATCAATGGTATAGATTGTGAAACAGGCAAGTCTTACCTTCACTCATGCAATTAAAAAGAGACTATACAGTTTGAATGGATAGCAGTCAAAATTAGATCTGTAACTGAGATGGCAAACAAAAAAAGAAATTCAGTGTTTGCCTAACCTAATTAATTCATATTTCAGGTTAAGAAACAAAGATGGAAAAAACTTCTCTAGAATACAAGCAGCTACTCCTATATGCAAATACAATTTTGTATTGTTACATACACTTTAAAGCTTATCACAAAATACTATATTCTAAATTTTGAAGATTAATTTTTCTATAGGAAACATTTAAGACAGTTTGATGGCAACTTAAATTTTTCTTGATTAGAGTTTGGCAATTCTATAAACTGCATTTTGATTAGTACCTAAATGTGCCTTGTATTTAATATAAAATAAAGAGCTGTTTAGTTGTTGGATGGTTATTCTATCTCTCAACTATTAACAAATCTGGGCACAATTTCACCTATTGCTTGATTAAAATTTTTTTCTCACTAAGCAAGGAGCTCTAAAGAAGTTATATGTCAATGTAATTTTAAAAAGAGGCATGTACCATGTTGACTGACAATCTGTGGTAATTATGTTTGTAGAAAAAGTCAGAGGAAATATTCATGGGAAAAAAAAATCAAAGGGCCTTATGCAAATAAGAAATTAAACATTTTGCTTTTTCAAAGAGAGAAGACACTACCTCCTTACTATTGATACATCAACTGGGGAAAATGTGAACAGAGTTAGCTTATTATGCAGCAAAATACCTCCGCATATCAAGGCTCTCACAAATTTGATTTGATTGCAGCATTCACATTCAAAGCATAAGCACTGGCATATGAATACCTGGGCTTGAACCTTAGTGGGTATGGACTACTTCCTCTCTCCACTGCCTGTGAAGCTGCTACTGCCCCTTCAGGAGGGAGGAGCTGGACAAAGAATAGCTCAAACTGGCGGTAAAAAGCAGATACTGTGGCAATGGTGAATTAGAAAATAAAATGGGGTGTATTTTTAAAATTGTTTTTTTGGTAGCAAAGTGTATGAAGATTACAATCTCTTTGGTACAATAGCCCTTTACTACATGCTTTCTAGAATTTAAAAAAAAAAATTGTTGTTTATTTTTGAGAGCACATGAGAGAGACAGAGTGCAAGCAAGGGAGAGGCAGAGAGGGAGAGAGATACAGAATACGAAGCAGGCTCCAGGCTCTGAGCTGTCAGTACAGAGCCTGACGTGGGGCTTGAACCCAGGAGCCATGAGACCGTGACCTGAGCTGAAGTTGAATGCTTCACCGACTGAGCCACCCAGGCACCCCTCTATAATTTCTAATGTACACATAGTACTCCAAGCAACAAGGCATGTTTTTCTTGCAGTAAAATAAAATATGGAATCTATAATACTGAGATTATTTCACCAGAACGGCAGCTTCGCTGGAGGATGTGGCAGGAGTCAGGCTGGACCAGGCTAGGGAAACTTCTAATTCCAATGTGAGGCAAAGGAAGCACCAGCATACCAGTCCTGCAAACACTGAATGTGTATAAACAGTGTTGTTCTTTGTGCCTACAATCTGTCTGAAAGCCTCTACTTGTCTCAAAGAAGTGCATGTTTGAGATTCCTTTCCAATAGCCCTATTATCCTACTCAGTTTCAATTACATTGCTTTTGCTAAAGTTTTCTTAAGACATCTCCATACCTTACCAAGAGATACTTGAGGGCTTAGAATTCAAGCTAGATAAACCGCCTCATATAAATCTATATCCCTTTCTTAAAACATCAGAAATTCAAAAGGGGGGAAAAATGTTTCAAAGGCATTTAAAACAAAAAGCCTGCAGGAAGCCAAAAATCAGGCTAACACTTTCTATTTAGTGGTTCTTAATCTATAGGACATAAAGCTCTTCAAGAATTTGATTAAGACCATATACCCTCTCCCCCTGAAAAAGAGCACGCCCACAATTTTGTGTGGATGATCAGATTTTGTTTCTTGAAGAAGACTGTATAGGCACCATGCTGCTGAAAATTGCTGGAACATTCCTGACTTTTTCATCTATGTAGCTCGATGCAATTCTCTCTTAATGACTCAAATACCTCTCAACTTTCTGAAATGTAATGAATTAAAATGAAATTCTGAATTATAATGAAATGTCTCAATAGAATATGGTTAACAGAAAAATCAAACTAACCAAAAGTTCTGAACACAACCAGTTTCACTTTTCTCTGGTCTGAAAAAGTTCCAAATGCTCTTAAACACCGCTCTTTTCCTTATTCCAAAATCGCAAAGTTAGCTATTTTTGAGAACCCCACCAATTAGCTTCAGACAGTATATGCTTCTGCGGGTGAGACCAATTTTGCAAGGATGGCATGACCAGAGTAAAGTATGTTAGCACAAATCTTGGCTGCTTGGAGCTGGCCTCTTGATGATGCAGGGCAACACATTTTAATATCTGCAATCTATATTAAATGATCACAGATGAAAAGAAGACTCTTGAGTTCTTTGAGGCATGTGTTAGTTCTCTGAGACACGAAAGGGTATCCCACAGTCTACTTGCAGGGGAACAATTAAGACATGTCATCATGGGTAGCATAATGGAGACCTAAATGAAAAAATTACATTTCTTTCATTGGCTACAAGTATTTCTGAAGCAGATGAAATACATGTGTGAATAGTTAAGCCACATTTAACACCAAGCACTGGATTAGGAGAAAGATTTTGGTTCCAAGTGAAGCAACAAGTAAAAGGCTAAGAACATCTGAGAAACTGTTTATTCTTTTTTTTTTAAATAAACTGTTTATTAAAGATCATACAAAGACACAGAACAAAAAAATTTAAATAACATATCTTTTCTAGGGCCATATAGTGGCTGCCGTACCCAAACATCCTAAAATCAACATGACAGCCAGGATAAGTTAAAAAATCATGGTAATTTTAAAGAATTTAATTAAATTAAAGAATTTAAATTTTAAATTAAAGAATTTAAATTAAAATATGAAATATATCTTTTAGCAGAGAAGCATACATATAATATAAATTTTACATGCCTTTATGATTATTTATGTTGGGTAACAAAAAAGTACTAAAAGTCAACTGGAAATCAATATGTAATAATCTTTAAAAAGACAAAATACCTTTTTTGAATGGAAGCTGGATGGGACCTTAAATATTATTGGCATTGAGAAAACTGAAGCGTCAGGTAATATGTGAAAAGGCACAATAAGAATTCTGAATATCTTCTTTTTTTAAATTGATCTATCTATCTATCTATCTATCTATTGAGAGAGAGAGAGAGAGAGAGAGAGAGAGAGAGAGAGAGAGAGGAAGGGTCAGAAAGAGAGAATCCCAAGCAGGCTTCACATTGATAGCATGGAGCTCCATACAGGGTTTGAACCCACTTAACTGACTGAGCCACCCGGGTACCCCTGAATAGCTATTTATAATTTAAGGATGCATACTGCTAGCTCTAGACCCACTAAAACACACAGATACGGACACAGACACACACGCACACACACACCCAACAGAGGAAATAAAGTAACATACTAACAAAAATAACCCAAAAAGAAAGCACTGAAGGGCCAACAGAGGAACAAAATATCAGAAAGAACAAGAAAAGATGCTCAACATCATCAATCATTTGAAAATGCAAATTAAACCCACAATGAGACTAGCAGAGTGAAAATTAAAAGATGGATAATAACAAGTGCTGACTAGGATGTGGAGAAACTGGAACCCTCACATACTGTTGGTGGAATAGTAAAATGGTGTAGCCACTTTGGGAAAGTTTGGCATGGTGCTCTAAAAGTTAAACACAGGGGCACCTGGGTGGCTCAGTCAGTTGAGTGAGCGACCAATTTTGTCTCAGGTCATGATCCTCACAGTTTGAGTCCTTTTGTCAGGCTCTGTGCTGACAGCTCAGAGCCTGGAGCCCGCTTTGAGTTCTGTGTCTCCCTCTCTTTCTGCTCCTCCCCCACTCATGCTCTGTCTCTCTCTCACAAAAATGAAAACACATTAAAAAAAATTTTTTTTACAGTTAAATAAAGAATTACCATATGACTCAGACTGTTCCACTCTTAGGTATACATACTCAATAGAAATGAAAATATACATCCATACAAAAACATGTACACACATGTGCATACATAGCAGCATAATTTACAATAGCCAAAAAGCTGAAGCAGTGCAAATGTCCATGAACTGAAGGATAGATAAAATGTGTATCAATACAACAGAATATGTTTCAGCCATAAAAAGGAATGAAGTACATGATTCATACTACAACACAGAGGAACCTTGAAAACACTGTGCTAAGTGAAAGAAGCCAAACACAAAAAGGCAAATATTATATGATAAGCCCTATAACAAATACCTAAAACAGGAAAAAACACAGAGATAAGAAGCAGTTTAGTGGTTGCCTGGGAATACAGATTGGAGGAAATGGGTTGTGGCTGCCAAGAGGTATTAATTGTCTTTTGGGAATGATATTACACAATTCTGTGAATTGTACACAGAATTGTACACTTGAAAAAACCAGAGGACTAAGTGGAAAACCAACCTTATCAACAATTGCATTAAATGTAAATGGAGTAAACATCCCAACTAAAAGGCAGAAACTGTCAGACGGAGTGAAAAAAACCAAGACCAACTGTAGGATATCATCTATAAAACACAATTTAAATACAAAAATACAAACAGTAGAAGGATAGAAAAAAGCAAACAGCAGGTAAAGTAAAAAGTTGGTTCCTTAAATAAATATTTGAAAAGTTGATAAACCAGCAGAAAGACTAAAGAGGGAGAGAGGAACAACAAATTATATATCAAGGACAAAAAGTGAACTTATCACTGTAAATCACACAGAAATTAAAAGGAGAAGAGAGTATTATTAACAGCAACATGGAAATAAATTTTAAAACTTAAAGGGGTGCTTGGGTGGCTCAGTTGGTTGAGCGTCTGACTTCAGCTCAGGACATGAACTTAAATTTTGTGAGTTCAAGCCCCACGTGGGCTCGCTGCTGTCAGAGTAGAGCCCACCTTGGAGCCTCTGTACCCCCACCTCCTCAGCCCCTTCCCTGATCACACTATCTCTTTCAAAAATAAATATTAAAAAAAAAAAAAAACTTAGATAAAATAGACAAATTCCTTGAAAAATGCCAAAACAACCTACCAAAAATTACTTAAGAAATAGAACATGTGGACAGCCTTAATCTATTAAAGAAAGGGAATCAATAATAATCAAATGCTTGCACAAAGAAAACTACAAACCCAAAGGTGGTCAATTCTTCCAAATACTCAAAGAAGTATAAAGAAATTACACCAATTCTTTCAGAAAAGAGAAGAGAATACTTTTTAATCCTTGTACCAAAATTGGACAAAGATAGAAAATAAAATTAGAACAATATTCCTCATGAACATACAGGTAAAAATCCTCAACAGATTATCAGCAAATCAAATTCAGCAATATACAAAGGGGGTCAACACTTTATACTTAATGGTGAAAGAATACTTTTCCCCTAGAATTAAAAGAATATATATTGAGTTGTCTTAGCCAGTAGAATAAGACAAGAGAGGAAGTACAAGGGACACACAGAATGGCATGGAGGAAGCAAAACTGTTTTTAATTGCAGACTAGATAAAAATCATCAGGAATCTACAACAAAACCAGTAAAACTAAAAAGTCAATTCAGGAAGACTATAAAAACATGGTCAATATATAGAAATCTATTGTATTTTGTATATACTGGAAACAAATAACTAAAAAATAAAAATTTAAGGGGCGCCTGGATGGCTCAGTTGGTTAAGCGTCCAACTTCAGCTCAGGTCATGATCTCACAGTTCGTGAGTTCGAGCCCCACGTCAGGCTCTGTGCTGACAGCTCAGAGCCTGGAGCCTACTTCAGATTCTGTATCTCCCTCTCGCTCTGCCCCTCCCCACTCATGCTCTGTCTCTCTGTCTTAAAAATAAATAAAACATTTTAAAAAATTTAAGAAAAAATAAAAGTTTAAGTAATTCCATTTACAGTATCATCAAAAATGTAAAATACTTAAAAGCAAACAAAAAGATGTCCAATATTTTCACACAGAACACTATAAAATATTTCTGAAACTAAAGAAGAAAAACAAATGGAGAAACAAATACAGCTTTCAAGGACAGGGAAATTCAATGCTCCTCAAAATGTCTACTGGCCTCTAGCAGGTTGCTGCCTTTTTATTTATTTTTTTGAGAAATTAACAAGCTACTTAAAAATTTATATGGGAATGCAACAAACTTGGAACAGTCGAAACAGTGAAAAAAAAAATCCCCTCCCAATAAAATTGGAGAACTTACTCTCTGGATATTCAAGACAATCTGGTATATGTGCAAATATAAGATCTATTGATTTATGGAATGAGGCAAAGCCCAGAAATGGACTGAATATATATATATTCATAAGTGGGGGGAAAAAATGAAAGGGTGTCTAGGTGGCTCAGTCAGTTAAGCATCTGACTTTGGCTCAGGTCACAATCCCAGGGATCTCATGGTTTGTAAATTTGAGCCTGGCATCAGGGTCTGCACGGATAGCGTAGAGCCTGCTTCGGATTCTCTCTCTCTTTCTCTGCCCTTCCCTGGCTCGTTCTCTCCTCTCTCTCTCAAAAATAAACATTAAGGGGGCACTTGGGTGGCTCAGTCAGTTAAACATCTGACTCCCGGTTTTGGCTCAGGTCATGATCTCATGGTTCAGGAGTTCAAGCCCTGCATCGGGTTCCGCGCTCTCAGCACGGAGCCTGCTTGGGACTCTCTCCTTCTCTCTCCACCTCCCCTGTTCATCCTCTCTTGCTCTTTCTCAAAATAAATAAATAAAACTTATATATCTATACCTGTATATATATATGTGTGTGTGTGTGTGTGTATATATATATATATATATATATATATATATATATATATAACATTTAGCTTCCACTTCACACCCAATACAAATACGAACTCAAAGTTCATCATATTCCAACTGCAAAAAGCTAAAACTAAAACTAGAAGAAAATCCTGATGTTGAGATAGGTCCTGATTTCTTTGACATGAAACAAAAAATATGAAACATACTTAGAAAAAACTGATAAATTGGATTTCAACAAAATACTCTGCAAAACAAATGGAAAGGCAAGCTACATACCAGGAAAAAATATTCATAACCTATTATATATCTAGTCATCAAAGTGCAAATTAAAACCACAATGAGTTATCATGTTATACCCACTAGAATCAGTAAACTTAAAAACTGGCTAAAATTAAAAGTGGCAAATGTTGGTAAAGATATGGAGCAACTGGACTGTTTATATGTTATTAGTAGGAATATTAATGTTTCAACTACTTAGAAAATAGGCAGTTTCTTAACCATATTCTTATAACATGATTTAGTAATTCCCAAGAAAAATGAAAACATATGACCACAAAAACATTTGGATGCAAATGTTTATAGTTGCTTTACTCATCATAGACCAGAAGGAACATACAAGTCCATCAACTAGTGAACAGGTAAACAAATTGTGATATTTCCTTTCACAATGGAATACAATTTAGACTCCCCCTCTTCAAAAAGGAGAAAATTACTGATAGAAACAGCAGTGTCAACAAATATCACACAGACGTTATGCTAAGAAATTAGACACGAGTATATACTGTATAGTCTCACTCATATAAAATTCTAGAATAAGGTAAAACTTAATCTATAGTGATAAAAAAATCAGATCACTGGTTGCCTGGGGTGCAACGTGGGGGAGGCGGGCAGCGTAGATTTAGTAGCAAAGTGCACCTTCTGCAGAGGTGGAACTGTCCTGTCATCTTGAGTAAGATGGTGAAAACATGGTGTATTCATTTGTCCACAAAAAACCTGTACACTTAAACTGTGTGAATTTTATTGTATCTAAACTATATCTTAATAAAGAGGAGCTAAATTGACTCATTTCACAGAAGTATTGTAATTTCCAAAAAGATAAATAATATTTCTACAGAGGGTAGATAAGACCTCTAAATATTAAATGTTTAAGAGTCTTTAGAGAATTTATTACAGAACTTCCTTTTTCTGGCTGGAACCATGGAGGGTGCAGAAGAGAAGAAAAAGAAAGCTCCTACTGTGCCAGAAACTCTTAAGAAAAAGCGAAGGAATTTCGCAGAGTTGAAGATCAAGCATCTGAGAAAGAAGTTTGCCCAAAAGATGCTTCAAATGGCAAGGAGGAAGGTTATTTATGAAAAAGCTAAGCATTAACCACAAGGAATACAGGCAGATGTACAGAACTGAGATTCGAATGGCTAGAATGGCAAGAAAAATTGGCAACTTCTACGTACCTACGGAACCCAAATTGGCATTTGTCATTAGGATCAGAGGTATCAATGGTGTGAGCCCAAAGGTTCGAAAGGTGTTACAGCTTCTTCGCCTTCACCAGATCTTCAATGGCACCTTTGTTAAACTCAACAAAGCTTCAGTTAACATGCTAAGGATTGTGGAACCATATATAGCATGGAGGTACCCAAACCTGAAGTCAGTGAATGAACTGATCTACAAGTGTGGTTATGGCAAAATCAACAAGAAGCAAATTGTCCTGACAGATAACACATCGATCACTCGATCTCTTGGTAAATACGGCATCATCTGCATGCAGGATCTGATTCATGAGATCTATACTGTTGGAAAACATTTCAAAGAAGCAAACAACTTTTTTGGCCCTTCAAGTTATCTTCTCCACGAGGGGGAATGAAAAAGAAGACCACCCATTTTGTAGAAGGTGGAGATGCTGACAACAGGGAAGACCAGATCAATAGGCTTATTAGAAGAATGAACTAAGGTATCTACCGTGATTATTTTTGTAATCTGGTCAGTTAATAAATGACTATTTTCAAATTAAAAAAGAGAATCTATTACATAAAGTTAGGTATAGAATTAACCCCGAGAAGCAAAATGTGTAATTGTTATGAGTTTCCACTTTCAGTGGAAACCACAAGAAAGCGAAACAAAGACCACACTGAAACACAAATTAGTCTAGATTATCTAAAAAGCACTCTACTAAAGATGATAAAAGGAAAAAATCTTTTGGTGTCAAATATCATCACAATGAGCATTTGATGGGGGATATTTTTATAAAGCTTAAAGACACTGCTCAAGACACTGAAGCAATCTTATCTTCACTTTGACAGCTAAGAGCAAACCAGAAGTTCCTGATTTCCAATCCCTTGCTCAATTAGGGTAGGCTACTTCCCAATGAAGAAAAAGAACTGTTGCTTAGAGCAAGTAGTTGAAGAATCACTTTAAATGCCTACAGTTTTTATTGATACAGGCTCATAAAATCAACTGGCTAGAATTGCAATTCCAGGGAGACTAACAGGAGGAAAAGTACATAGTGTTTCAAAAGCCATAACAAGTATGTTACCAACTCAAAGTATGTTACTCTGCTTTTAAGTTTATATACTGAAGGGGATAAATCAGTAGAGAAAGTGCAAAAACAAAACAAAATAAGAACCCATGTGTCCACCATCAAGCTTGAGAAAAAGAAAATTAGCAGTTCCTTAGATCTGTGGCACTGTAAGGATGGTCCCGGACCAGCACATTAGCATCATCTGGAACTTGTAAAGAATGCAAAGTCTCAGCCAGATTCCAACCTACTGAATTAGGTAAAGAATGCAAATTCTCAGGGCACCTGGGTGGCTCAGTCGGTTAAGCGTCTGACTTTGGCTCAGGTCATGATCTCGCGGTCTGTGAGTTCGAGCCCCGCGTCGGGCTCTGGGCTGACAGCTCAGAGCCTGGAGCCTGTTTCCGATTCTGTGTCTCTCTCTGACCCTCCCCCGTTCATGCTCTGTCTCTCCCTGTCTCAAAAATAAATAAACATTAAAAAAAAAAAAAGAATGCAAATTCTCAGCAGATTCCAACCTACTGAATTAGATAGCCGTGGGGCCAGCAATCTATCTTTTAACAAGTCCTCTAATTGATTCTGATGTTCCCTAAGGTTTAAGAATCACTACTTTAGATGTTATTACCATTTATGCTTATCCCTAGCTACAGTATTCTCCCTTCCAACCAGGTAGAATCACTTTCCTGAATTGTGTTAATCATTCCCTTGATTTTCTTTATAAGTTTCCTACATATATTTATCCTTATTTAGTTTTTCTTGTTTGACATTTATAAAAACATAATCACTGGTACATATGCTTCTGTGATTTATTTGCTCAACATTATTTTCTGGCCTGATTTATCCATGGTTATGTATAGAGCTGTACTTTGGCTGCCCTCGGCTCGTAGAGGCCACTGCAGTTCTTAGTCATGTGAGCTTTCCCAACATGGTTGCTTACTTCATCAAAGCAATAAAGAGAGTCTCTAGAGCACCTGATAGCAAGATGAAGTCCTATATGGTATGAAATAATCAGGAAAGTGACATCCCATCAGTGTTGCCACATTTTATCGGTTAGGAGCAGATGCTACCCCACACTCAAAGGGAAGGAATCACACAAAGACACAGAATTTCTGAGGACCTACTCAGAGTCGAACTGCCAAGTCCACTACCCATCCAGATGCAGCAGTCCTGTCTTTGTGGTTTCACATTCCAGTTTCAGTAACCTGAGGTTCAAGCTGATGAAACTCCTTCTGACTTATCAACAGTAGCCTTAATGCTACATCAAAATGCCTACATCATTCACCTCATTTCATCTCATAGTTTAGGCATTTTATCATCTCACATCATCATGGTTAGTACAGAAGTATAATACACTGTAAGTACAGTACAGTGAGACACTTTGAGAGTGTGTGCATATTTAACTTTCATCACAGTAGATTCTTAGAATTGTTCTATTTTATTTTTATTGTTGTCAATAAACTGTGCCTAATTTTTAAGTATTTATCTAAATTTCAGTTTTTACTGTGCCTAATTTAGAAATTAAAGTTTATCATAAGTATGTATAGAAAAAAATACAGAATATACAGGATTCAATACTAGCCAGTTTCAGGCATCCACTGGGGGTCCTGGAACGTCCCTCTGCAGATGAGGGACTACTACTTACTGTACCACTCTTCCTTGGCAACAAAGTGAACAAATTCCTGAAAAACTTCTGAACTGAGACTTTATTCTAAATGTCTCTCAGATACAACAAATTACTAAACACAGTTATAACTAACACAAAGCCAAACCAAAGATTTGCAAACGAATCCTGCTGTATGATGCAGAAAATATTTAGACATATATGAGAGCAAATATTACAATAGCATACAATGGAACACATGTGAAAGTGACAGTCATGACTTGGGTACAGTTTTGCTGCTTACTTTAGTTTCCTCATGGATTAAAAAAACAAATTATGGGGCACCTGGGTGTCTCAGTCGGTTAAGCGTCCGACTTCGGCTCAGGTCATGACCTCACGGTTTGTGAGTTCGAGCCCCACATCGGGCTCTGTGCAGTCTGCTTCGGATTCTGTGTCTCCCTCTCTCTGTTCCTCCTCCACTCGCACTCTGTCTCTCTCTCTCTCTCAAAAATAAAGATTAAAAAAAAAAATTAAAAAAAAAAAAAAAAAAACAAATTACACCAGATGATACGAGATTTGAAAACCTCTTAAAGCACAGGTCCCCAGAGACAATTCACATGGTCCATGAAGCTAAGAAAATATTTTTATTTTACTAACCTATAACAGAAATTTTACATTCTGCTCAATTGTAAATGTAGGCAACAAAATAGTAGCATGAGTATTTTTTGTCAAAAGAAATCAGGTATTTTTGTATCACATTACAGATACTGTAAATATCCCAAAATAAACATTTGTAATCATGAATACTTGGAAGATAGTAATCTTGAGAAATAAAGCCTGCTGCTAGATTATGTTAATGAGTTAACAAAAAAATACATTACTGTATCAAAAATTTGTTTCATTAAATTTTACTATCCATATTTCAGTATATTTGGATCCTATTGTAATTCTATTTATTTTATGATTTCAAATCATATTCTTAGATATAGACTTCATTAGAATGCCAAAGAAGTACATAGTTCAAAATAGTTAAAAATCCTGTTTTAGATGAAAACCTGTAATGTTTTTCTTTTAATTCCTTTATAGAATGGGGCTGTGGGTTAGAGCTGGAGGTCTGGGATCACACTGCTAAGGGCCAAATCTATCCTATATCAATTACCAGCTGTGTAACCTTGGACAAGTTATTTAACCTCTCTGTGCCTCAAACTCATCATCCTTAATAGATGAGAAAGGAATTTATATTAGGCATCATAAGGATTCAATAAAAGTTCCTGAAAAGCATTTGCAGCATTGGCTAGGACAGTAAGGATAAACAAACAAGCATTATTCTATCCTGTAAAGGCAAGAATCTCAGTTTGCAGAACGCAATGAAAAACAAATGTGGGTTCCGTATGCTAGTTTAAAGGTTAGAATGAGTTAGTGGAAACTAGAATAGTAATCATTTTTAGTTTTCTAAAAACAGGAGCTGGCAAACTATGGGTTGTGGGCCCAATCTGGCCTGCCTGTCTTTTTCGCTGCTGTTTTTTTTTAAACAACCTGTAAGCTAAGAATGTAAAAAACCATCCTTTTGTAAATGCTTTGGGGGGAAAAAAATCAAAACAATACTATTTCATGGCATGTGAAAATGTTATAAAATTCAAATTTCAATGTACATAAAGTTCTAAAAATGCCACAGCCCCAATCAGTCATTTAGGCACCGCTTCTGCACTACAGGGTGGAGTGGTTCCAACAGATCATGTGATATACACAAAGCCCAAAATATCTATTCTCTGGGCCTTTACAGAAAAAGTCTGCTGACCCCAGTTTCAAAACATGCAAACCATAATAGATAAGAGATGGAAAGCTGCTTGAACCAATGTCTGCTTTCTACTCAGCACGTGTAGAAACTCATGAAAATGTTTCTACATACATTGATACAATAAATTGGTATTTATTAGTAGCTTGAAACTGTTTTAAGGCTTCTTATAAATTATTTCATTTAAGCCTCACAATAACTTTAGTACTGTTCTCATTCTGAGATGAGGCAAGTTATACATGAAGAGATTAAGCAGCTGTCTTACCTCCACATATCAGGTAAATCTCAGAACCAGAAAAGCCAAGACTTCATTTGTCAAACTTCCCTTTAGGATGAGATGAAAGTAAAACTTCAGAAAGCATGCATTCACTCTAACTGCTAGTGGATACCACTCGTGGGACAAAAGGACCATCACTTTGGGCAATTCCTCTCAATGGAAAAAGTAAAACCCATTGTAGCATTTTTTTTAAATGTTTATTTATTTTTGAGACAGAAGAGTGTGAGCAGGGAAGGGACAGAGAGAGAAGGATACAGAGGATCAGAAGCAGGCTCTGCACTGCTCAGCAGAGAACGCAATCAAGGCTTGAACTCAGGAACCTCGAGATCAGCACCTGAGGTGAAGTTGGACGCTTAACCAACTAAGCCATCCAGGTGCCCCGTAGTGTACTTTCTAGTCTGGGTGCTCATTATACAGGTGTGTTCTGTAAGTAAGTATTCACTTAACTGTAGAACTACAGAATACACATTTTTCTGTGTGTATATTATATATCAATAATAACAAGTTTCTAAAAGGCTGAGGTCAGAGTCTCATTCCAGAACAATTAATTCAGAAATCTCTGGGCTGCCAGTCCCCAAATTTATCTGGCCATCCAGGAATATTTTTATTTCATCTGTACTTACACAGATAAAATTAACTGATTGTTTTCCACAATACTCTGACATCTTATAGGTGTGTTTAGCAGAATGTGGTTTGACAAATGCTGGAAAACTGCTTGCCTCCCTGCCCCAGCATAGAACAGCAGGTTCTGCTTTGTCAGGAAGAACTCTTCATCACTACTGGTAGGACCTGTGCTTCCCCCACACCCCCCTACCAAAGGACGATGAATATTAAGAGGACTGAGAGCCCTGGGCTCTTTTTCCCTTCTGTCCATCTGAGACTCTCTTTCATATTTTCCTTCAGTAGCAGAAAAGTCAAAGAAGTAGCTGCTGGCAAAAGGGGAGGGGAAAAACTCCTTTCTTTCTTACCCGTTACAAGTATTTGAAATTTTATGAAATCTGACTGAGGCCTTTTTTTTTTTTAAAGAAATTAATCCCTCATTTCAAAAGAAATCATTTAGGAGTAACTGATACGCTGTTGTGATAAGGAGGAAAAGTATTTATAAAAGCTGCTATAATTCAGCACTGTGGAAGAGGAGCAGGCAATGCACTTTTCCTACTTCTGGCCTCTGTGCGGTCTTACAAAGGCATAAACTGTGGAGAGGACGTATAAGAAACAGATGACAGAATGAAACTGGGCATTTGCATGTGACTGGTGAGCCAATACAGTTTTGAGGAGAAAAATACATTCTGAAATCTATAAATGCTATTTTTACCTCTAGGTATATATACTTATGTGACAAATAAAACCTAGTCTGTACAGCTCATCCTGTACCTACCTCATCTTCAGGAAGGGGATGGGGATGCCTACTCTATACTATGTTTGGTGATTTTTTTTTTTATATTATATTTTTGAAATTTTATTGTTTTTTTTTAATTTGAATTCCAGTATAGTTAACATAGGATGTCATATTAGTTTTAGGTGTACAATATGGTGATTCAGTAATTCTAAACATTACTCAGTGCTCATCATGGTAAGTGTGCTTTTAATCCTCATCAACATTTTCACCCATCCCCCACTCACCTCCCATCCAGTAACCATCAGTTTGTTCTCTATAGTTAAGAGTCAGTTTGTCTCTCCTCTTTTTTTCTTCCTTTGTTTCTTAAATTTCACATATGAGTGAAATCATAGGATATTTGTTTTCTGACTGACTTATTCCACTTAGCATTATACTTTCTAGATCCACTGAATTGTTGCAAATGGCAAGATTTCATTCTTTTTATGGCTGAATATTCCAGTGTGTGTGCGCGCGTACAGATATATATACATATATATATACGCGCGCACACACACACATACTCTTCTTTATTCATTAATCAATTGATGGACTCTTTGGCTACTTCCAATGCTGCAATTAACATAGGGGAGTATATATCCTTTCAAATTAGTGTTTTTGTATTCTGGGTAAATATCCAGTAGAGTGATTACTAGATCACGGGGTAGTTTTAATTTAATTTTTTGAGGAACCTCCATACTGTTTTCCACAATGCCTGCCCCAATTTGCATTCTCACCAATAGTTCCATTTTCTCCACATCCTCAACAACACTTGTTTCATGAAAAAAAAAATTTTTAATACTGCAAAAATGCATTAGTTTTATGTTAAGAAAAAATATGAAAGGGTCTGAGTTATAGGCCTAAAATTCAGATTCTAATATTCAAACTCTTGTTCTTTCAATTCTTTGTGGCAATTATTCACCTTCTAAAAATAATTTTTTTTTAACGTGTATTTATTTTTGAGTGAGAGATAGGCAGAACATGAACAGGGGAGAGGCAAGTGAGAGAGAAACACAGAATCTGAAGCAGGCTCCAGGGCTCTGAGCTGTCAGCACAGAGCCCAACGCGGGGTTCAAACTCACAGACTGTGAGATCATGACCTGAGCCGAAGTCAGATGCTTAACTGACTGGGCCACCCAGGTGCCCCAGGAATTATTCACCTTCTAAACAGCACATGACCTGATAAATAAACTGTCTGGATTATGTTTCCTTCCCTGTAAAATGGACCTTATTAATCTAGATGACTTCACACCATCTCCTCTTTACCTCACAAGAAGACTGAAAAAAGTGAAATGAACCCAAGTGAAAATATAATGAATGATGAGAAAAGGTAGATTCTAAATTAAATACCATTATTTTATATATAACCATTATTTTCAAAGTAATTATGTTTATAGGAAAGTATTTACATACTTTTATCAAAGTAATTACATACTTTTCTATAATTTTTGGTGGAGACTTATGGTAAATACAGGAGGAATAAAATTAAATGAAGAACAAGTTGGTTACAGCCATTTATTTTACAAAGGGGCAAGTCAAGGGGCGCCTGGGTGGCTCAGTTGGTTAAGTGTCCGACTTCAGCTCAGGTCACGATCTCGAGGTCCGCAAGTTCGAGCCCCGCGTCGGGCTCTGGGCTGATGGCTTAGAGCCTGAAGCCTGCTTCTGATTCTGTGTCTCCCTCTCTCTCTGCCCCTCCCCCGTTCATGCTGTGTCTCTGTCTCAAAAATAAATAAATGTTAAAAAAAAAAAAACAAAAAAACAATGGGGCAAGTCAAAATCTCTCATTAATAATTCACATATATGATTCTTGTATGTTTATATATGATATGATTCATATATATAATTCAAATGCACACATATATAAGATCCATTAATACTAAATATGATTATGCAAAAATCAATTAATTGGTTCTTGTCCACAAAAAATCCATCAAACTACCCACACAATTTATGAAATATTAATAACTAAGTAAATGTAATTAGATGCAAGCATACATACATCTTACCATTATTTTTTTAAATTTTTTTTTTTTTAATTTTTTTTTTTTTTAACGTTTATTTTATTTTTGGGACAGAGAGAGACAGAGCATGAACGGGGGAGGGGCAGAGAGAGAGGGAGACACAGAATCGGAAACAGGCTCCAGGCCCAGAGCCTGACGCGGGGCTCGAACTCACGGACCGCGAGATCGTGACCTGGCTGAAGTCGGACACCCAACCGACTGCGCCACCCAGGCGCCCCTTTTTAAATTTTTTTAATGTTTATTAATTTTTCAGAGAGAGAGAGAGAGAGAGCAATGGGCAGAGAGAGAGAGGGGGACACAGCATCTGAAGCAGGCTCCGGGCTCTGAGCTGTCAGCACAGAGCCTGATGCGGGGCTCGAACTCATGAACAGTTGAGATCATGACCTGAGCTGAAGTCGTACACTTAACCGACTGAGCCACCCAGGTGCCCCCATCTTACCATTATTATTTAGTTTTGTTCTGGAAGATCTGGTCAATATGATAAAAACATGTATGGCAGGCAGCCTTTAAGAGGCCCAGAATGATTTCTGCCTCCTGGTATTCATCCCCTTGTACAATCCTTTCCCTTTAAGTGTGACAGACTGTCTATATCTTGCCTGTGATCGACAGAATATGGCAAAAGGATGTCACTCCCATGATTATAGCAGATAAGACTCTCTATTTTCCTGCTAGCCTTGAACACGAACAGCCATGAAGAGGCCACTTGGAAAAAAACTGTGGGTGACCTGTGGGAGCTGACAGCAGCTCCCAGTCAACAGCCAGCAAGAAAATGAGGACCTCAGTCCTACAACTGCAAGGAGAGGACTCTGCCGTCAACCTGACTGAACTCGGACTGCTCCCTAGGTAAGCCTCCAAATTAGAATACGGCCCGGCTGACACCCTGACTGTAGCCCTGTGAGAAACTGAGCAGACAGTCCGGTGAGCCCCACGCAGACTTCTGACCTATAGAACTTTGAGATAATAAATGGATTTTTTAAGCTACTAAGTTTGGAGAAATTTGTTATGCAGCAACATAAAACAAATACGTGGATCCTTGCTCCAGTCAAGCCTTGAGAGGACTGTAATCCTATTCAAGGTCCTGGGTATCTGGATGCAGTTTTGTAAGTGATCTTATGTTAGACACACCCAGCTAAGCTGCAGCCAGATTCTTAACCCACAGAAACTGTGATATAATAATATTTTGTGGTTTTTAAGTTGGTAAATTTTAGGGTAATTTGTTACATCATAGTGGATAACTAGTACAGCATAAAAGAGACAAGAAATAAAAACACCAAAAGGAAAGAGGGATGATAATCCTAGAAAATCAGAAGAGAAGCAACTTAAAAAATAATCAGGATCACTAAACTGGGCAGATTCAAGATCTATTCAGAAGAATATATTTCTAAAGTACTTATAGTGTGAATGGGATTCTACTCTTAATGGCAACAAAAATTAAGATAGCCAGGTATGTTACCTGACATAGATGAATCAGGCTATACAATTTTACTGGGTAATAGAGTCTGAATAAAAAAGCAATCTCAATATTGTGAAGAGGTCAGTTCTGCTTGAATTTACTCATAGGTTTATTTGACTCTAATCAATATAAGGGGATTTCTTACAGAACATGATGAGATAAAGTAATCATTTTCCAGAAGAATGAAGAAGCAAGATTAGTAAAGACAAAATTTATTCTATTTTTTGTAAATAGATTTTTTAAAGTTTACTTATTTTGAGAAAAAGAGGAGAGAGAGAGAGAGAGAGAGAGAGAGAGAGAGAGAGAGAGAGACAGAGAGAGAGAAAATGAGTGGGGGAGGAGCAGAGAGAGAAGGAGAAAGAGAGGGAGAGAGAATCCCAAGCAGGCTCCATGCTGTCAGCACAGAGCCCGATGTGAGGCCTGAACACACAAACTGTGACATCATGACCTGAGTCAAAACCAAGAGCTGGACGCTTAACCAAGCCACCCACACGCCTCAAGACAATTTTTAAATAGAGGAATTAGAGGGACTATCCTCTTTGAACATTAAAATATAATATAAAGGAATAATCACTCATGTTATTAGTTGTTGTGTCCAGACGATATCCCTGTTTCATACACATAATGTTACTTCATCCTTAACAATAATCCAACAAGTAGATACTATCATTAAACACATTTTATACAAGAAAAAACTGAGGCAAAGCTCACAAAACTAGTGAAAATATTAGGGACACACAGTGTGGTATCAGAGCCAAAAGAGACTGACAGGTACAATTACAAAGAACCAAGAAGATTCTAACATGAGCAAAAACTTAGTAAAAGATCAAAGAGATATCACACCAACAGGGATGAGGAGATTTATTCCATAAATGTTGAGATGACTTTAGCTATTTAAATGTTTAACCACAGACTGTCCCCTCTGCCTCCACTGTCACACATTGAAGACCATAGTCTCCACAAGAGATAGGACACTGTTTTATCCTACTAGCACCTAGGGGCTGGCATGTTATGGGCAATGTCCAGCACTAGCAAGGGTAAAGGAAGACTCTCGTGCAAGAGTGAAACAGAAGAGCCAAGAGGAGGAAAGCCTCACAAAAATTTTTTTTTAATTTACTGTTTATAATTTTTGAGAGAGAGAGAGAGAGAGAGAGAGAGAGAGAGAGAGAGAGACAGCAAGCAGGGAACGGGAAGAGAGAGAGTGAGACGCAGAATCGGAAGCAGGCTCCAGGCTCTGAGCGCTCAGGACAGAGCCTGACGCAGGGCTTGAGCTCACATACTGCGAGATCATAATCTGAGCTATCATTGACCGTCCAACCGACTGAGCCACCCAGGCCCCCCCAAGCCTCACAAATTTTAAGTGAGCATTTCTTTTCCCTGATCTTCAATCAACACACCAGTAAAATGACCCAAGCATACAACAAGAAGTTCAAGTATACAAGGATTTCAAATGTGCCCAATAAACCTTAAGAAAAGATATTGAGCATGTGAAGACTGATCAATGAAATGCAAATTAAAACAACTTTATACCTATTGGACTGGTCAAGATTAGAGACATCAAGTCCAGTTAATTTTACCTTCATAACAGTCCCTCTTTCTGTGTACATCTCTCCTTTCTCCCCCGATTAAATGATTAGCCCCTAAATGGTCTTCCTGCTTACCCCCCTGCTTGCCCAGGATGCTTACCTGACCAGTCCCCTGCTGGAGACTGCTTTTAGGATTACACCCCCAAATTCTTAACCCAGCCTACAAAGCCTAGTAGGCTCCAATTCCTATTGTGCCATATTGGATTCCTTAAACCAAAATGTGTGCAGGGGACCGGGAGGTTTAAAAATCAATCAATTAATCAAGAAGATGAGGGGCACCTGGGTGGCTCAGTCAGTTAAATGTCTGACTTTGGCTCAGGTCATCTCACAGTTCATGAGTTCGAGCCCCATGTAGGGCTCTGTGCTGGCAGCTCAGAGCCTGGAGCCTGCTTCAGATTCTATGTCTCCCTCTCTCTGTCCCTCCCCCACTCACACTCTTGTCTCTCTCAAAAATGAATAAGTGTTAAAAAAAATAAATAAATAAAAGTAAATAAATATGGTGGGCCAAGTGAACATGACAGATGATGAGTGACAATCAGCCTCCTCAAGGGAGAGTAATCAGGAATGCTGAGGACTAAGGCAGACCAGACCCTGTTTGCCCTCTAGTTGATGGCTGTCTTCATGGTTAGCAGACCATTAGATGTTTTCTAAAAGCTATAAGCTGGAATTTGAAATGTGACATCTCATTTTAGATGTTGGCAACAAATTACAATTTAACACTGGGGGGCCAAGACTGTAAACAAATCACGCCTCTGAACCACATGAGACCTTCTAAGTCTATAATCTCTAGGCTCTGCTCTAAGGTTACCACTCCTTCTACTTGTAAATCTTTGGTCATTTCATTTGTTCATTCATTCATTTATTCATTTACTTATTTCTTATGCTTTATAAGACATGGGGCGCCTGGGTGGCGCAGTCGGTTAAGCGTCCGGCTTCAGCCAGGTCACGATCTCGCGGTCCGTGAGTTCGAGCCCCGCGTCAGGCTCTGGGCTGATGGCTCAGAGCCTGGAGCCTGTTTCCGATTCTGTGTCTCCCTCTCTCTCTGCCCCTCCCCCGTTCATGCTCTGTCTCTCTCTGTCCCAAAAATAAATAAAAACGTTGAAAAAAAAAAAAAAAAAAAATGAAAAAAAAAAAAAAAAAGAAAAAAGACATGGGCACTGGCCTAAGGAAGTCCAAATATAAAGGCTCAGTTCACATATCATTTTCTCATATGAGGTTATATGCTCTGTTAACACTCTGTATTTTTATACTTTAGAACACTTATCACAGTAATTATATAACCATTACTGTAATTATTAGTGAACCCCTACCACCCCTGCATAATACTGTAAATTCCATGAAGGCCCTGAGAGTGTCTGTTTGTTATACCAGTACGTGCTGGCCAGCAAATAGTGGGCAATATCCAGATGGAGGTTTTAAGCGATCCGATGCCTTCATTCACTGAGGGTTCAAGGATAAAATGGAGCAATCCCTGTGGTGGGCAGCCTGGCAATTCATTTTAAAAATCTTAAAGGGACAGGGGCGCCTGGGTGGCGCAGTAGGTTAAGCGTCCGACTTCAGCCAGGTCACGATCTCGCGCTCCGTGAGTTCGAGCCCCGCGTCAGGCTCTGGGCTGATGGCTCGGAGCCTGGAGCCTGTTTCCGATTCTGTGTCTCCCTCTCTCTCTGCCCCTCCCCCGTTCATGCTCTGTCTCTCTCTGTCCCAAAAATAAATAAAAACATTGAAAAAAAAATTAAAAAAAAAAATCTTAAAGGGACATTTCCTCTGAATGACCACAATTCCAGAAATTTAAACTAAGAAGACAATTCACTAGATGAGCAAACTTTTATGTCCAAGGCTATGCATTATAGCCTGTTTACAACAGTTAAAAGCTAGACGCAAATGTCCAGCTATCAAATTGAATCATTTGACAATCATGTTTAAAGGAAAGGTGGTTTAAGAAAATAAACTGTTACAATGAAAAAATTCAAGACATGAAAATGTAAAATTCTATCACGCTATGACCACAACTGTGCTTAAAAACCACATAAACTCCCAAATCTACATCCCAATAAAAGAATGGAAGAACTTAATTATCATGTTCAAGTAGTAAAACAATAGATGATTTCCCCCTTTCATCTATTCTTTGTCTAGCACAACCATCTGGGTATTCTCGGGGAAAAAAGTCATTATATTAACACAGTGAGTCCAGGAGCAATAACTCTCCCTTAAGGGATACAAACTTCTACCCTGAACAAAATGGCATTTCATCAATCTCTCACTCATCTTGTAATGACAAGTTTATTGCACATTAATACTGGGCCTAGTTTCCCAGCCCAAGCAGACACCTAAGAGTAGATTTAATTGAACAGAAGTATTTGAGATACCATCTTTAACTGTATGAAAAATACAAACCATAACACTCCAAACCCCTGCCCTGCAAGGCACCAGAGGGTAAAAACCGGAAAACCATTTTGTCTCAGCTTTTTGAGAGTTGGCTCTATACGCTTCTGTTCCATATAGAAATGTAGTAGTGAAGAAAACGTGTTATCAAGTTAGGGTCAAAAGAAGAAATGAGGCTTATCAAGAAGATCCTTTATTTATCTACACAAATAAAATGTTGCTCCAAATTTCTACAAATCTCAAATGTATTGGAAAGAGGTTTACTTAGCAGTTATGGTGTGAGGGAGACTAGAAGCTCCATATTAAACATTATGTATGTTATGTAGTTATGGTTATAACTACTGGTTATATGAATAGAAGATACTCAAGTGGCAGAAATGTAAAATCTAGTTTTAATTTGTTAGGCTACCTTTTACCAGTAATGCAAGAGACTATAATTTCTATAAAACTCAGGAAGAAAGGCATATACTGACAGGAAGAAATTCTACACTTGATTATGTTAACTGGTGGATCCAAAAGTAAAGGATATAGATTTGTGAGAGTGAAATAAACTCAAGGATTATAATAAAATTAAAACTGAACTGCAAAAGGAGCCAAACACAAGTCTGTGGAATCCATCTGTAAATGCCACCAACTAAGGATCAGTTCTGGTTTGTTACAGGAGACCTGAAACATCATGGCACCTGGTTAATTAGTTCTTTATGCACAAAATACATAGTAAAATCAGGATTACTCACGTGATATCCCTTCGTTGATAGCAGCCCTGAAGCAGGCAGGCGATCAGGTCACTGATAAACTCTACATCATCTCTGTGAAGAGCTGCTTCTAACTCCTAAGAGGTAAGAGAGAGAAATTGAGAGATCAAACATAGAGATTCCTTAAAATCTACCTGTCCCTCCCCTCCTACTACCCACACTATTGACATCACCCTCTAAGCCACTATATGGTCAGAGCAGCCAAACTGCTTGCCGTGGATGAACTCTGCCTTTCTTCCCATAGTTAATGCTAGAAGCGCAATGAGTTCAACTTTTTGTTTTTCCATGGAATTTATTTCTCCCATTGCTCCACTACCAAGCTCCACTCCTTTTTTTCTGCATGTGAGAACACACATATATCTCTTTTTAGAAGTCCGTGCTAGCTAACATAATTTCAAAGACCTTAACTTCTACAAATATGCTGCAATGCCTTCTACTTTAATAAGAGGAGAATAAAGGGGCAAATACATAATTAAAAAGTATTAGTCATTCACTTAACAGTTTTAACAGGTACACCATCTGCAACTGCTTTAAAGAACCACTAATTTATTGAAAAGAAAAAGCACTGGTAATGAGCAATGTAGCGATTCTTATTTTGAGGACTGATGACAGGAGATTGCTAGAACTGAGATTAATCTTACATCATCTGGACAGAAGTGAGGTAATGTCTATGTTAATGGTCTAATCCTAGGTGAGATATATTTTCCTTCCTTGGGATTCAAGCAGATAATGCCAAATAGTTAGCTGGTCTTAGTACACTATTCTGACCAAAGATTGGTTGAGAGGAGCTATTTGGACAAAAAGTGACAGTGGGAAATTTTAGGAGATCCTATTTCTCTTTTCAATCTCCCATAATAAACCAGTATTTTCTAAGATGGTGGAATTTGCTCTAAGTCATCAACTCCTGGGACACAAAGTTTGCTAGCACTGTTTCAACCAGGATGATGTCTTCTGCATGTAGGCCATCTCCCAAGGGTCTGCCAAGCTTATGGTTTGACTGCTTATTGTATTGACCAGATCTATAACCACAGAAAAACCAAACTTTGAAGGCTCATATTAATGGCTCTGAAAGCCTGAGGTGTGCATAAGAAGCAATTTCTGGCCTTAACACCAATTATAGGGCAGTGCATACTTAGGGTAGTCTGCTTCTACTGTAAAAACAGTAAAGTTTTTGTGACAATTATAATTGTAATAAAATAATTAAAAAAAATAATTTTGTAAGTTAACTGTTCCATTTATTATTTTTTAAAATTCTCAAGTTGGGAATCACTTGTAAAACTTTCATAAAACAAAAAACTGCTAAGCATATTAACCGACACAAATAAGCAAAACAGAAACTACCCTGAGGTGGTTCACTTGAAAAGGTTCATCTGCCCTATACTGCGTTGAAAGCCTTGGTGAATGAGACTCAAAATTCAAAGACAAGGCTGAGGCTTGCAAACATTTTGCTTGCTTTAATTACAAACTTGGGAATTATAACACATCTATAGTAATGGTTCTTATTCTTATATTAGTTTATTAATTCCTGTTTGCAGAGTTCTTTTCTACATTCTAGTTAGAGATTATCCAGAAAAACATGAAACTTTACCAATCAGAGATAACAAAGATCTGAAATATAATTAGCCAGAATTCATTCACTCAACTATTTACTGGGCACCCACCCTGTGTAAGATAATATAGTACTTCCTAAGCACTGGGGAGTTTAGTTTAGAGAGATAAGAATACAAAAAAGGTAGACATACCAACTAATTAGCACTATTAGGTACAGGAAAGGTGCTATAGGTGCTATGGGAATTGAGAAGAAAAGGATTACTTCTGGCTGCAGGAAGCCCAAGAGATTGCATCAAGACGGTGGCACCTGAGATGGGAAAACTGTGGCTATGTGACAATGTGGGGGGAGTGCAGGGCATAACCAGGTGTAGGGAACAACGGGAGCAAGGACACCAAGAGGATATTGGCTTCAGTTTAACTGTTCTCTAGATCATATGAGGGGAGTAATGTGAGCTAAGATTGATAGCTGATACTGAATACTGACTGAGCTAATGAGTTTGGCTTTTCTTTGGAAGACAAAGAAGACTCACTACAGTTATTTTTATTGAGAGGGCACAGCTGCTGTGTATTTAAGATGAATTCTAGCGGTGGAGGGTGGGAGGTGAGGTTAAACACAAACAACAGCCTGGGGAGAAAGATTCTGAAGGACTTCCCAAACAAGAGAAATAGCAGCAATGAGGAAACACGAACTCAAGATCTGACAGAAGTAAATGTGATGCAAAACAAGGGAAGATTTGAATGGTTCATATTTTAGGCTTGGTCACTGGACAACACTCCGAAGCAAACTGCAATTATAACAGAAGCTGAACCCTTGAAGCAAAAAATCCCAGGCCATCTCGTTTGATAGAGAAGTCAGAATTACTGAATGGTAGAGCTGGAGGGTCAATTATAGATTGTATTATTTCAACTCCCCCAATGTCAGGATAAATAAACTAGGTAGGCCCAGGAAGGTTAACTGACTCCTCTTGCTGTACTCAGCAAAAAGTGCCAGAACTCAGTGAAACCCAGACCACCCCACCCAGGCTCTTCCCACAGAGTAAAACTGCTTCCTACTGGCCCATGCTCTCTATCCTAGAAAGGCTGATGGCTATAATAGTGACAATAACCCACTTCCATCACTCCCAACCAAGCCCTCACATATAGCATTCCCCTAAGGAGAAAGAAATCCCTATCTGCTCCCCCTTCTGCCAAGGACTGTATGTCCTTTACGTGAAAAACTTTTATCTATAAAATCTTCCTAGTCAAGTTTCACTTTGCTGGTTCCTCCAGGAACTCCTTCAACACCATGTGTGTTCACATATTGTTATACGCTCCTGTTGAGGTGCTGTCCTCCTCATCAGTGTACTAAATTAAATTAAATTAAATTAAATTAAATTAAATTAAATAGCACAATATGATTCTTGACTAAAGGTGCTATAGTCAGTACTAACTGATGCTTCTTAGTGTTTTTAAAGAACAGAAGTACCAAATTAAATGGAGGTCTGGCAGGATTCCTAGAAGCCACAGGATACATGTGGATGAATTTTATTCAGTAGTAAATAATTCAAAACATTAATTTTATTATAGGAGTCCTACTACAGAGAAAAATGTAAAATCTCCATTAATTTTTAAGCTGAGACTACAAAAAAAAAAAATCATTCACACAGGAACAGTTAAAGCTATGAATTCCCTTTCTTTTTCATTTCCTGCTTCCCACCAACAGACATTCCCCGCTGGCTTAGGTGGAAACGCTGGACAAGAATGTTTCCCTTTCTTTCAGGGTAACTTTCATTAGACCCAAGTTCTAGTTGTCCAGTTTATACCTAATGATATTGTCCTCTGAAGAGGAAACAATAAAATATAGCAATAGAGTCACTGAATGACCTTTCTGTTCCTTAATATTAACATAACAGTGTTAGTTTTACTCATCTACATAAGGTGCTTATGGAAAAGGAACATTCTTGTTTTCTTCTGTGGCCCTACCTATAACATTAGCACAGAAATTAGCAAATAGTAGGTGGTCATCAAATTAACTTTAAAAAGTTTATATACATAGGGGCTCCTGGGTGGCTCAGTCAGTTAAACATCCAACTTTGGCTCAGGTCATGGGTTTGAGCCCTGAGTTGGGCCCTGTGCTGACAGCTCAGAGCCTGGAGCCTGCTTCAGACTGTGTTTCCCTCTCTCTCTGCCCCTTTCTGGCTCATACTCTACCTCAAAAATAAATAAACATCAAAAAATTTTTCAAATAAATTTTTTTTAAGTTATAATTTTTTTCATTCACCTACTATATGCCAGGTAATAGAGACACAAAAATGAATGAAGTCCTGATATATTTATAGATGGATGGATGGATGGATGGATGGATGGATGGATGGGAGGGAAGGCTAAAATGTAAGCCAGAATGGAAAATCTTATCTATCTATCTATCTTTTTTTTTTTTCAACGTTTATTTATTTTTGGGACAGAGAGAGACAGAGCATGAACGGGGGAGGGGCAGAGAGAGAGGGAGACACAGAATCGGAAACAGGCTCCAGGCTCCGAGCCGTCAGCCCAGAGCCCGACGCTGGGCTCGAACTCACAGACCGCGAGATCGTGACCTGGCTGAAGTCGGACGCTTAACCGACTGCGCCACCCAGGCGCCCCTATCTATCTATCTATCTATCTATCTATCTATCTATCTATCTATCTATCTATCGTTGTGTTCAGTGCTGTCTCCCCCAGCAACCAGAAACAGTAGAAATTCAAATATTTTCTTGACTGAATTTCATTTACCTACTATATGCCAGGTAATAGATACAAGAGTGAATGAAGTCCTAATATGTTTATGGATGAATGGATGAATGGATGGAGGGATGGATGGATGGACGGGAGGGAATGAGGGAAGGCTAAAATGTAAGCCAGAATGGAAAATTTTATCTATCTATCTATCTATCTATCTATCTATCTATCTATCTATCTATCATTGTGTTCAGTACTGTCTCCCCCAGCAACCAGAAACAGTAGAAATTCAAATGTTTTCTTGACTGAATGATAGCACAGAATTATGGGGACAATGTAACAAATGCTACATTAAATATACAAAGTGATAGGGGAAAATGGAGAAAACTAGAGAAACTGAGGAGTGTAGAGTAAGACTTTGCCAAAGAGGTAAAATTCGCACAGAGCCCTGAAGGGAAGACTCTTACCTGGCAAATGCACAGTAAGGAAGAGCATGCGAAAGTTGATGTCATGTGTAGAAAGTACCAAGGACACTCCTCAAAGTGGAGAGGGTAATTAGAGAACCATAGATAGGATAGGCCTATTCTTTGAGGACCTTCTCTGAAAACCATGAAAACCACACTAAAGAATGTAGATTTTACTTCTATATGCAATCAAGTCTGAAGGAGAGTGAAATCATCAGATCTGTATCTCAGAAAAACAGTTCTGAGAGTAGGGTGCAGAATGACTGTGAGTGGTATCAGAGGTAAGGACCATGGAGGCAAGTGTCAGCATCACCTGGAAGGGTGCAGGAAGTAGGGCACCTAGGAGCCACTATGGACTTACAGAATCCAGAATCTGCATTTTAACGAGAGCCCCATGATTCATATGCATATATAGTTTGGGAAGTGCTATTCTGGAAGATAAAAGGTCGGAGTCTGTGATAAATAAAACAGCAGCTGTGGGAATAAAGAAGGGGAGGATTTGAGAACACGTGGAAGATGAATAAATCTGGTTTAAAAAACAAAAGGCATAATTACCAAAAGAAATGAAATAATGCCATAGACTGAAAATGCTCTAAAACATGTAAGAAAGCTCAAAATTCAACTTCTGACATAAGGACTGAATTAAATCCTTCTAATGTAACCCCAAACACAGTCAAATGATTAATCTCAAGCTAAAGCCCCTTGTTTATCTAAAAGCCCTAGCATGAATGTATGATTATAATCAAACCATGCAGATAAAATGTGGTTATCAATATCTGTGGAATTTACAGTTCTGACTCTAACTCTGAAGCCTGTTGAAAGGACTGAAGAATGAAATGTAAGTCAGATATCCAGGCAAACCACTCAATAATCTCCTCTAAATACAAGATTAGTGGTGACTGGTGGAAAGAGTGGGTTATTTGGTCCCTATAGAAGAATCTCATTTCTACTAATAAATCTATTTAGAATATGAACATAACATGAAATTTCTGGTTAAAGTGTTCTCCAAACACTATCAACTGCCAATATCCTTTTATCACTATTTCCAGAGCGTCATCAAGTAGAATTACAAATTAGAGTGAAACAAGATGTTCAATAACAAAATAAAAGCTAAGACCTACAAAGGTTACAGGAGATACGGCCAAAAGATAAGATGTCCTTAAACCTACATTCTACTTACATGTAGATTATGAATTTTCAAGTCTGAAATTACTAACATCTTGTTAATCTGTGGTAGTTAGCAGAAATCAAAATTAGTCAAGTTATAATTAGTAAGTGTAAGAACTGTTTATCTTAAACTACGCACCCAATAGTTGATTATTAATTTGTATAACAAATCTATATTTTCTTCAATAAATCTAAGGTAACTTTTTATTCTCTATCTGCATTATTAAAAATTCCCATAGGTGCTAGGAGGCAGAAGATTGGACGGGAGAGCAGCATCGATATTGATGATCTAATTCTGATAGAGGTGATTTTCAGATGATATCACTTATAAATGAATAAAATGATTCCTAGATCAATGATGAGAGTGTCATGAATCAAGAACAATGATTAATAAAATCTGTGCATCTGAAATTTACAAAAGAAAAAGAAGGAAAGACAAAATTGTTTCACTGTATTTTCTGCCTGCTTCAATAACCAGGCTTCACTGGTGATTCAACCATAGTTTTCGTAACATTATCAGCAGAAACTGAGGCCCAGCATCCTTATTTTAATTCAAAAATAAAATTATGAAATGCTCTTGGTTCAATACTCAACTATGATGGACAGGCTAAAGGGGACTGGTAAAAACTTCTCCCCAGCGAACCTAGGTTTGTTTTTTCCAGCACAACCATGAACTAATGAGGGAGCAACTAAGGAAAGTGGTTACATAGAAAGGTAGAATATCAGGGATTTGGATCCGCTCTTCCAAGGAGAAGTAAGCAGACTTGAACTGTCCCTCAAATGACACAAGTATTGAGAGGAATTGTTATTTACAAAAAAATTCAACCCCTCTCCCTTGTCCACCATTCTACCCATAGAATACAGTAAACTTGTAAATCAGTAAGAAAATGGGTCTCAAAATATAAAATTGCTTTTCACATGTATTTCTATTTGCTTCATAAATCAGTAGCTATCTAGATAACCCACCAAAAAAGTATGCAGGGCCATGGTAACTTGTAAGGTGACAAAGTTATCAGTAAACTTTTCCCCTCTAGCTCAGCAGAACTTAAAATGCAGAATCAGTAAAGATTAGAATGAAGAATAGGTGATAACCTTCTGGAGAGTAAAGCTTTCCCCCCCTCCCCCACTTTCCCCTTAGTTACTGTTAGCCCCAGTAGCTGGGATCAAATGGATAAACCAAGGCACACTATATATAGGCCTCAGTTTTCACCCTGTGGTGGAAATAAAGATTAAGAATGTTATAGGAAGACAGCAAAGAAGAAAGGTAATTTCAATCCTCCTGAACAGAAGAACTGGCTCATCAGTTAAAAAATGTGCACGTTAATGGGTATGGTGTCACATTTGCAGGAAGAAATGGTTCTGGAACTCTGTTTCACAACATTGCGAATATACTTAACACTACTGAATTGTGCACTTAAAAATGGTTAAGAAGCCAAATTGTGTATTATGCTTCTTACCACAATTTAGACAAAAAATTGTCCACCACCAAGGGTTTTGTAATGATTAAATGAGGCAATGCTTATAAAAGCCAGCGGAGCCTGGCACACACAGTAAATATTCTATAACATGTTAATATTACAATTATGTCATCTTCCTTACAATGAAAGTGTGTGGAAAAAGGCAAAGACTGAAGAGCTAGAAAGTGGCCTTTTCAAAATTCAGAGGTTTCTGGACAATAGAAATTAAAATCCTTTTAATACATGGCCTACCGTGTTCATAAGCCAATAAAAGCCAACAGTTCTCTAAGAAACTATTTGGAAACCCAGGTTATTCAAAGCTTTACTACTTAGGCCTTCAAACCCAGAGCTTAAGTCTTAGAGTAAGGCAATAAGGAATACACTTCTAAAATCCCCCCTAGCCGCCCCCCCCCCACTTTCTCTCCTCCCCTTTTGTATTTCCTTTTCACTGTGGGCACTGAGCTGTGAGCACAGAAATCTGAACTTTGCCAAGATGCTCTGGGACAGAAGAGGCAGGGGTGGGTAGGTGGGGGTGGGGGAGCAGAAAACTCACCAATCAGCCTAGAGAAGGGAGACCCATCCCTACTGCTCCTCTGCAGCTTCAGAGAGTAGCTGGAGGGAGTAACAGGATTTGCCCTCTTTGCAGCTGGCGTCACAGCTCATTAGGGACAAGTCTGTTTAACGTCTTTCCACCTCCTCCACCCTCAAGAACAAGCAGGGGCTGCTGGGAAAAGAACTCACGACTGAGCAAGGGGAAAGGCTTCGAATGCTGATTGGCAATGGGAGAGAAATAGGGCCTTTAACATATGTCGTGGAAAAATGTTTATTTACAATTCGTTACTTTAAAAAGTCCTGCCTGCCTGCCTGACTAGAGACAGTCAAACGACACAGGAAGAATATCACCAATTCCTTTAATGGACAACAACCACCCACTCAACACCTTTTCTTAAATAGTATTACAGGTAACTTTTTATTGTTTAACACACTTCTCATCTCTCGAAATTTTCTTTAATCTTTTGCTAAAGAAAAGAAGGTGGTAAAGAGAGATAAACTTTCTTTTCTTCAACTTCCAAGTAAAGGATCAAGATCATAGATCTGTACTACTGCCATTCAGGTACAATAATTTCTTTCAGTTTACTTAAGAAGGGAAAAAAGGTCTAAAGATAAAAATAATCATACATGCTGTATTTGATTTTAGAAGGTTTACAAATCTTCCTAATTTGCACAAGGACCAACTGAAATGCAGTGTCTCCGAAGAAGATGGGAGTTTCTGTATAGGACCCAGAACTGTGCTTACACAAAGGAGATGCAAAGCAGGGCTTCCTGAAGGACTATCCCAGCTGCTTTCCAAGAGAGAATGCCTGGAGTGTGAGCTTAGAATACATGAAGAAATAAGCACACTAGCCTCCAGAAGGCACCCCTGACTTTGGCAGCTGATGCTTTCTAACTTGGTATAAATTAATTTAATCCCAAAGGCCTGCCCCATGCCAATTTAGACTGTAAAGTATAAATCAGCTCGAGTGGGTATAATGGTGAGGGACCTGAAACTGGCTATTATAACACTTTCAGTTGGCCAAGTGGTTTATCCCAGGAGTCCCCAAAGGCCAGCAGGTCTGTATCGCTGCTTTGCTGCAACCATACCATTCCTCTCAACCATCCATGAAACAGCTGTGTCACTGGCTATGCTGCTGGGTAACAGAAAGGAAACCAAAATAGCTTCTCCCCTCAAATGACTGCTACCCTAAAATATGAGGATAACTGGAAAATACTAATTATACCAATAAATATGGAAATTTAGAAGAATATGATTTTCTGAAAAGGCATAAATGATCAAAACTGGCTCTAGCAGTTAAAAAAAAAAGGCTCAGAAGTTTCATAGATATTCTCCCATAAGGAAATGCCCATGATTATTATATAAACAATTTCTGAGCACTGAAAAACTTGGAAAGCTCCTCAATAAGTTCTATGAGGCTAGAGTACTGGACATATTATACTGTATAGCCATGCAGGCAAGAGATCTGGAAAAGCAAGTTCCTGAAAGACCATATACAACCTCAGACACAAGGTCAAGTAGTCTAGACTTCACCACTTGGAACAAGGCTTTCCAACTAGGGTACGTGTGTTCCTGGGGCTCCAGTGTGTGGTCAGAATATGGGAAACCATCTGTTTAAAATGGCACAGCTTCTAGAGAGTCAGTCTTATTTTTATTTTTTTGTTTGTTTTCACTGTTTTACTTGTTGTTGAGAAGATATTTTTAACTTAAACATCTGCATGAATTGAAGACAGGAGACTTCATCAGAGAATTTGTTAGGCCTATCAAGTTACGCAGTCTTCATTCCCTGTCATTAGAAGCTCACTACTGGATTAGTTGGAAGTTATTTTAGGTATTTAGGGGAGCCACTAAAGAACAGGGGAAAAAAAAGAATAATCAAAAGAGAAAGGCTAAAATATGGATGTGGTTTGCAGGACACATTGTTAGAGAGAGAGATTACAGGGTAAGAAGATTTCTGTTCTAGTCCAGGGAAGAAGTGATAGGGCCAATACGAGAAAGAGGATAGTGGAAATACACAGGATGAGATGAAAGGAGAGGATTTCAGAAGGACAATTAGTAAGACTTTGCAACTAACTGTATGTGGATAAGAAAAGGGCAAAGAAATTTTAGGTAACAATTTCTAATCTTCCCCCACCCCTGAAAAAATATTACGGTATTTTAAATTGGTAAACAGAAATTAAGGATGATTAAAGTTGAAAGGTGAATGGGAAGAAGGGGGCAGCGGGAAGAAACAACAAAGACTTGATATTCAAAATAAGGTCCTAGAAGTTTTATAGTGGGAAACAATCTTGTAATGTCCTAAATGCTGTTTTTCGTATTTGACAGTGTCCTTGTGTCCTATGTGAGAGTGGCAAAAATGTACATACACATTTAAAATTTAAAACTTTAGTGTGTGCAGGGAGGTAGGGCTCCCTTTGAATCAATTTGATCAGTTCAACGTTATTTTGGGCATGTGCCAGTGGCATCCCTAGCATCTGAAGACACAGTATGTGCCAGGCTCTGTGTTAAGCGCTGGGGATGCAAAGAGAAAAATAGTAACCCTACCTTCGGGGCACCTGGGTGGCTCAGTTGGTTAAGCTTCCAATTCTTGATATGGGCTCAGGTCATGATCCCCATATTGGGCTTGGTGATGGCAGACGGAACCTGCATGGGATTCTCTCTCTCTCTGCCCCTTCCCTGCTGGTGGCGTGTGCGCTTCCTCTCTCTCTCTCAAAATAAATAAATATGTATTAAAAAAAAAAAAAAAAAAGAACCCTACCTTCATGTAGCATAAGATCTAGAACTGGGGAGCTGAGGGGCAGGAAGAAAATAAGTAATTTCCATTCAATGTGATGACTGCTACAGCAGAGTGCTGTGGAGATAAGCAAGCAAAATGCTGCTATGGAGATTAATTAGCATAGGCTGAAAGATGAGCAAGGTGCAACCAGTTCACACAAGGGTAGTAGGAACAGTAAGGGTCTTGATAAAATTTAGGTTACCACTAAAAATGAAAACTTAATAATGACCGGTGTCAAAACCCCTGGTACTGCCCAGTGCCTCCACAGAGTAAGTGTCACAGAATGTTCAGAGAAAACTGAAAGGAATTAGCCACTGAGAACAACTAATCTAAAAGATGAATGTGTGTGGTGCCTGGATGGTTCAGTTGGTTGAGCGTCCGACTCTTGATTTCGGCCCAGGTCATGATCTCATGGTTTGCGGGATTAAGCCCCACATTGGGCTCTGTGCTGACAGCATGGAGCTTGCTTGGAATTCTCTCTCTCTGCCCCTTCTCCACTTGCACTTGATTTTTCTCTCACTTTCTCTCAAAATAAATAAATAAACTTAAAAAAATAAAAATAAAAAGATGAATGTGCGAGTGCAGAAATGCCTGAAATACAATCAAGAAATCTGGAAAGGCAGGACAAACTAGAAATGACCAGGGTGTGATTATAACTAAGAAAACAGTACTGAAATCTTGTTGGGGGGGGGGGGGGGGGAGAGGTTACAACCGAAAGAGGATATGCTATCTATAATGGGAAAGATGTCCCAAGGTAAAGAATTTGGCAGTGTTTAACAAGCTCGATGCTGAGGGAGAGGTACTGATGACAGTTGGTTATGGGGCAGGAATATTTCATCAGGCCCGTAAGAAATTATCCCCTCAAGACTAATCCATTCTCTTTGATTCTGAGATGCTTTTTTTTTTTTTAATGTTTATTTCTGAGAGAGAGGGAGGAAGGGAGGGAGAGAGAGCGAGCAGGGGAGGATTAGAGAGAAAGAGACAAAGAACCTGAAGGAGGCTCCAGGCTCTGAGCTGTCAGCACAGAGCCTGACGTGGGGCTTGAACTCACAAACCTCAAGATCATGACCTGAGCTAAAGTTAGATGCTCAACCAAATGAGCCACCCACGTGCCCCTCTGAGATCCTTGATTAGCATTTCCAAGTGGATCTTGGTATTAGGAAGGTGGTGTGTGTTGAATGGCAGGTGTGAATACAATGGAAAGATACCTATCCAATTTTAAAGAAACAAAATATCATTCTGCAACTCTGAGTCTACTGAAATTGTTTTTACCTTAGAAGTAAAGCTGGCAAACAGACAGGATTCTGCTGGGCTGAGGCAAAGGTTTCTCAGCAAAATTCTCTCTTATAAAAGAGATTTACCTTGGGGCGCCTGGGTGGCTCAGTCGGTTAAGCGTCCGACTTCGGCTCAGGTCATGATCTCGCGGTCCGTGAGTTCAAGCCCCGCGTCGGGCTCTGTGCTGACAGCTCAGAGCCTGGAGCCTGTTTCATATTCTGTGTCTCCCTCTCTCTCTGACCCTCCCCCGTTCATGCTCTGTCTCTCTCTGTCTCAAAAATAAATAAACGTTAAAAAAAATTTTTTTTTTAAAATAAAAAATAAAATAAAAGAGATTTACCTTGATTGTATACATTTGCCAAGTTTCTTCTATTAAAAGATACTCACTCATTTTACTTTTGGGTAACAGAAATTAGGAAAGAGACACTGGCCTGAAACAACCTCAATCAATGCTAATTTTGGATCTTACAGAGGTCATTTGATTGAATTTATTTTATAAGGAGGTAAAAAACCCTTATAATGACTCAGTAACTGCTCTGGGGGTGGGAGCTAAACTTCAGGTGTTAAATGTCATTATAAAAATCATTTTAAATAGAATTATATGTGTTTATGTTATAATGATCATGAATATACACCTACAGAGCAAGTGAAAAACCAAACTATCCTACTAGTGAATGAATAAATACATGTGGCTAGGGATAAAATTTTCAGAAAACATATCAAGAACTGATTCAGAAACTTAAGATAGAAGCAAGGCTGGAGTACTTTTGAGTTCTTCAAAAGTGGTCCAATGATGATGAAGAAGTTATTTCTAGAAATAAAAATGGAAAAAGCATTTATTTCTAAATTTAAAAACTCAAATGTTCATGTAAAATTCCCAAAATAAAGATTCCAAATAGAACTTTGACTATTTCGTATGTGTTATTACAAGTTTTATATACTATGATAAGTCAATACTCCCAAAGTTTTATTGAATCATCTCACTGGGAAATGGGTCATTGCCTGAATTGAAACTTCTATGGCAACTTACACACGTTAATATTACTACGAAAATGACTGAACAAGAATCATAACTCATACTCTTTCCACTGTATCAAACAGAATCACATCTCTCATAAAGGAAGAGACCATAAAAATCTGGAAAGGGGAACAGGCATGGAAAACAATATTTTACAATGACCCTATTTCTAATAAAACAGAGCCTAACTGATTCATTATATTATGTATTCAACTTCCAAACAGATAAGAATCACTACCTATACCCCATGATATTACCCATCCTCCAAAAAGTACCCCATTACAACCAATTATTTTTTATTTATTTTTTATTTTTTTAAATGTTTTATTACTTATTTCTGAGAGAGAGAGAGGCAGAGCATGAACAGGGAGGGGCTGAGAGAGAGAGAGAGAGACACACACACACACACAGAATCTGAAGCAGCTCCAGGCTCTGAACTGTCAGCACAGAGCCCGATGCAGGGCTTGAACTCACGAACTGCAAGATCATGACCTGAGCTGAAGTCAGATGCTCAACTCACTAAGCCACCCAGGTGCCCCTACACCAATTATTACTACATATCCTTCTGGTTCTCTGGGCTCCAATCTAGAAGGAATCTTTATAATTTCCAGATCGATCCTCCCTATTTATGTTTTTCCTTCCATCTGCCCTCATTCTCCACATAAGAACTGCTGTTTTGTATTTGATCAAGTTGAATAATAAAGCAAACAATCCAATGTTTTCCAATTGGGTTTTATCAACATCTGTAGTGGGAAATGTCAATGGCAGGGAAGAGTTGAAAGGTAACAAGAAAAAACTGGTAAAGGTCCTTGAATATTAGGTAGAAGACTCTGGATTTGATTAAAGAATTTGATACAAACAGCTTGAAGGACAGAGGAATAATATAAGTAGATTATGGATACAAAAAAAAAAAAAAAAAGGACAAAACCAAGAAATAGGGTTACCAAGTGGTTCTAACAAAAATATTAGACACTTTGCAGAATATTACAAATTCTGATGGCATTTAAATGGAGATGAAACTGGCATCTCTAGGACAGGCCAGAACATCAAAAAAGAAAATAAAAAAGTGTTGGAAAGCACTGGAAAGACTTTTATTCCTCAAAAGTGTAATGAGCCTAAAGTACATGTGGTCACTACCAAAATTAACCAAAATTAGGAATTGTAAAAAGGAATCACAGAGCAAAGATACTCTGTCAAATCTCTCCTTTTCAAGTATGTGCAGCAGTTAACCAACTGCAATACACTCACTTGTCTGACAACTTAAGAATTGGGAAAAATTTTTAAAATTATGTAGATACCTTTTAAAACTTATTACTAGCCAAGAAATTTCATCAGCTGGCCGTAACCAATGAAGCTCCTGATTATTTGCCTCAAACCAATTAAACAGTAGTTCATTTTTGATGAAACTGTTCACTAAAATGATTGAACCTCAAGGGATGGTAAAAAGAATCTTTGTGTAAAATATTATCACCAATATTGGTGGTGCAAATCAATCTTCATTCCCAACATTCTACTGTAACCAAGTCAAAAGTAATCAACAGCCTCATCACACCGGATCTAAAACAGAAGTATGTTGGGGTGCCTGGGTGGCTCAGTCAGTTAATTGTCCGACTTCAGCTCAGGTCATGATCTTGCAGTTCATGGGTTTGAGCCCCATGTCAGGCTTTGTGTTGACAGCTCAGAGCCTGGAGCCTACTTCAGATTCTGTGTCTCCCTCTCTCTCTGCTCCTCCCCTGCTCATGCTCACTCTCTCTCAAAAATAAACATTTTTTTAATAAAAAAATAAAAAAGTATGTAAACTACTTATTTCTTTCCATCTTTTTTAAAGTTTATTTTGAGAGAGAGAGAGAGAGGGAGGGAGAGAGAGAGAGACAGAGTGCGCGCGTGTGCACACAAGCAGGGGAGGGGCAGTGGCAAGGACAGAAAGAATCCCAAGTAGGCTCCACCACACCACTAGCCCAGAGCCCGATGAGGGCTCAAACCCACAAACCATGAGATCATGACTTGACCCGAGATCAAGAGTTCAGATGCTTAACCCAAAGAGCCAGCCGGGAGCCCCTGATTATTTTCTCCGTCTTAAAACTTTCATCTCTTGGCTTCACAACACTCACCTCACTAGTATTCCTTTTCAATCTTCTTTGCTGGTTTCTGCCCTTTCTTATACTCTAAAGATTGGTGAATACCTCTCAGGCTGTGTTTGAACCTCCTCTCTTTGTTATCCTTTTGGCCTACACCCATTTTGATGAGTTCATCCAGCCATGACTTTAAATATCATCCATTATGCTAGTCAATCACTCTCTCTCATTTATACCTTCATAACCCATCCTCAGATTTCAAAGTTGGCTTATCCAACTGGGTACCTGTAACGAACTGTACCACTGGGAATCAAACAAGCATAACAAACTAAACATAACCAAAACTGAATTTTTTATTTGACCTCCTTAAACCTGCTTCCACTCTGACATTTTCAACCTCAGTAAATGGAATCTTCCCACAGTTGTTCCAGTAGTAAACTTTGAGTCATCCCTGATTCTTCTTTTTCCTCTCATTTCACATTCAACAAATCAGGTTTAGAAACTGATCTCTCATCTCGCTAGCATCTTCTCCACTACCCACTGTCTAAGCATCAACTATTTAATAACCTATAAGCGCAACTCCTGGCTTCTTTCCTTATGTGTTCCTATAATAGCCAGTGAACCTACAAAACTTAAGTCAGAACATGTCACTTCTGTGCAAAAATCTTCTTCAGAATAAAATGCTAAGTTTATATTATGGCCTTCGTGACCTTACCTCGTAATACCTTCCTGCTGACCCTCTATCATTTCAGTGCTACTCTCATTCTTGTTCACTCCCCTCAGCATAGCAGCCTCTTACCTTCCTCTTAGATCCTCAGAATGCTCCTGCCCCAGACCTTTGCACTTGCTCTTCCTGTGGCTGTTAAGACCATAATCCCTAGTATCTGCATGGTTTGCCCTCTTAGTTACTGAACATCATTCTCTAGTTCATTTATTATGCTTTATTTTTGTAATTCACTTTTCACCTATTATATGCATTTATATTCTTTCTTCCACTGCAATTATGTAAATCTCTTGAGGAACTCTGTGCCCATTTCCCCAAAATTGTCCCTGCCCACAGTACTTAGAAATATTTTTGAAAGAAGTTAGGCAGTATCCATCAGCCAAGATTCTAACCTTAAGATTATAACCCAATAAAAGAAGCCCTAAATCCCAGCTATTACAAGGGATAATAAAGGTATGAATATTGAGAAGCATGTTATGAAACTAAAGCATCTGAAATGTTTTATGACTCTCTGAAGTTTGATCTGAAGTCATTAAACAATTACCTAGTCTGTGAAAACTATTTACTCCAAAAATTAAATCTGTAGGTATTCACTAACACAGCAAATACATGTGTTGGTTTCAGGAAAAATTAACCTCACTTATGGGTTTAAGACACAAGGTATACAGAAGCACTTCTTGGGGTCTTAGTAGTGTTGGGGAGTGCTGAATACTGAATGAGAGCTCTATTTTAAGTTAAGTATTAACTCCATGGATTCTTCCCCATCTCCACTGCCACTGCGTTAATACAGACAGGCTATGCACTGTCAGTTCTCACCTGAACTTCCAGTCTCCCACTTCCAACACAGACTGATCTACTCTGCTGCCATATTAAATTGGCTCCAATTGTTGTCACATCACTTGTTTAGAAGCCTCCAAGGATTCCTCACAACTCACCAAATTGAGCATATGCACTCAAACTACTAAGCTTATCATTCAAAGCCATTTAGAAAAGACCTCAATGTACCTTTTCAATATTCTCCCATTAAGCTAGAGATCTTGTGGAGAACTAAATGGTAAGTGTTCCAGAACACTTCTCACTTACCAGATAGATCTGGAAGCTACTTGAAAGCTGTATTACATAAAGAAATATTTCAGGCAGTTAAGCACAAAGCCATCCATTCCCTGCTGCTAAATAAATACGTTATTTTTCAGAAATGACAGACACTTCCCAATCTTTACTCTTGTCGTCTCTTGCATGTTAGAATAAATGTCATTCATTCACTACCACCCTATCCAATCACAGGGGACAAACATGGCAAACATCTGGAAGAAAAGTTGCTTTTCTGCACACTCTGGCGCATCGAGGATCACCTGTGAGAAAGTCTGGTCTCAGTTATAAGTCGGCCTGGGTCCCTAACAGATTTCTGCTAATTGTAGACTGCTAATTGCCTTCACCTGGACAAACTGGTCTACTGATAATGAATGCGACCATACTCTTGTACCTAGGACTTTCAAGAGAAAGAGGCTGAGTCTCTTAAATGACAGTAACTTAAAACAAGAGCCCTAACCTAAGAAAGAAAGTATGGAAGTATGGGAGGAGGTGAGGCATATAGGATATATGCTATACTTATTTTTCTGCCTCAGACACCCATCAGCTATGAGTGCTTGAAAAAGGAAAGGGGACTGAAAAATACTGTCTCAAGAGAGAATATTTAAAAGATGAGCAAGTAAATAATGTTTTTTTCAAAAATTCAACATTATTTTAGGAGATTGGTGAGAATCAAAACTAATGTCAGCAACTTATCTGGCAAGAGAAGTTGCTTTGAAGAAAAGAATAAACTCTGCACCAACACAGAAAACAAGAACTTAACTCACTCATGCAAGATTAACTAAGACCTGCATAAAAACAATTTTCTGCTTCTGCAGAGGAGTAACAAGGGGTACCAGCACAGCAGCTGTTACTAGAACCACGGGGGAACACCCATCCTGGTACTCAGTGTTTCTTTGATGTTTGGAATTAGGGAAGCAACAAACAGGTCTCCAGAATGTGGCAAAAGGCCAGCTAAGACTAAACCAAACCTGTCAACCACATCCTACTAGCTTTTATGGAGACGGAAGACTACTAACACCAGAAGAGACCTAGAAATGAAATACTAGGCAGGAATATTTGGTGCAAATGTGAGAGGCTTTCTCCCCAAAATGAAGTTAGAGTTTACGGAGAAAAACATGGGATATGAAATACAGGTGTAGCAATGCAGTGTTTAAGATGGTTGATTTAACTACCAGGCATAGATTAACATACTAAGAGTGATGGCATATGACTAGAGACAAGAGACGCTCCATAAAATAAATGTGAAGACTGTCTCTGTCCAGACTTGTCAACCTAAAGTTTGCAAGTTAAATGAAAGGGGGCAAAAGAACTCACTGTGCAAGAAGGTGAACCTCCAAAATCAAAACACCTGATTGGGGAATACACGAATCATGCATGAACAACCTTTAACTCCATCTCAAGGGTCCAAAATGAGGGAAGAAACATCAGAGGAGATTCCAAGTTACAAGTGTAAACAGGTCAGTGTCATAAATGAGGGGGTACTGAGGACACTAGACTGCCTTCTGTGCTGGAGGAAGGAGTGTCTAAAAAATAATGAATCTATAAAATACATGCATGCTGACCTAAGTGACTTTAGGAATGAGTGGGATCTGTAAGATTTAAAAGGCAAAAGACACTTTACAGAAGCACTGTATTCTAGTTGATAAAACTATTTCTCATGAGGATATGGGTTAACAATTCTTACACTGCTATACAATAATATACTAGAACTGAATAATTGAACAAATGAATGGCAAATGGTGGTTGCCAAGATTCTCATTGTTGGAGTGGGAATTTACAAATAAGCAAGGGGAAGAGGCAAGGATGATCCCTGGAGTAATAGCTTAGACTTAGAGACCTTAGTGTGAAGTAATGTTTAATGTTACTACAGAGATGGTCACATACAGATATATTTATGCATACTTGTATTTACACAGGTGAGTATATACACATGTATCTTCTTACTCTGTCAGCTGAGAGGGCCGAGGGCAAAAATAATCCAGTAGCAAAGAGCATATCCAGCATTCAAATCTTGGTGTTTTTTTAAATTTTAATGTTTATCTCATTTTTGATAGTGAGAAACAGAGCATGAGAGGGGGAGGGGTAGAGAGAGAGGGAAACACAGAATCTGAAGCAGGCTCCATCCAGCCTCTGAGCTGTCAGCACAGAGCCTGACGTGGGCTCTTTTTTTTTTTTTTTTTTGAAATGTAATTCAACGCTACCTAGATGGATAAAACCTGTGCACAAGAAGAGTTCTTATTTCTTTGAAACCCAAGCTGATTGCTTTGCAAAGTCTTAGTGGTGGGTCAGTTGGAAATGTGACATACGAGCATTCTGCACACAGATTGGGTCCCCATGCCTTGAAGTGCTCACTCGACTTGAGAAGAATCTGAAACTGGAAATCAAAAGCCGATGCATCTGCGCTGTGACGGACATGCCAAGCAAGACTTCAGTGGCATCCCTACCAGGGCTCCCATTGAAAGCAGGGGTCTTGAGTCTTACGACAAAATATTGGAGAACTCGTGTTTAAAGCAAAACGGAATGCTCAAGCCACATATGTGGCACTTTTGAGGATTCCCCACTTCGGCAGTTTCAATAAACCATCTGACTGCTTGACCCTGGAGGCAGCGGTGAAGGATCATCTCCCGGAAACCCCGGCAGGGGTCAAGTGATTTGGGCAAGAGCTTCCGCCAGAAGCCCCGTGACATGGGGCTCACACGGACTGTGAGATCATGAACTGAGCCGAAGTCAGATGCTTCACTGACTGAGCCACCCAGGCATACCTAAATCTTGGTTTCTAATATTCATTATCCAACAAAAGAAATCAGAGCTCCTTGGAGAAACAGCAGATTTTAAGACAGGGGTAGGAAATATATGAGCCTGGTGCATCTTTTGGTATCTGAAAGTAGGGGCGCCTGGGTGGCGCAGTCGGTTAAGCGTCCGACTTCAGCCAGGTCACGATCTCGCGGTCCATGAGTTCGAGCCCCGCGTCGGGCTCTGGGCTGATGGCTCAGAGCCTGGAGCCTGTTTCCGATTCTGTGTCTCCCTCTCTCTCTGCCCCTCCCCCGTTCATGCTCTGTCTCTCTCTGTCCCAAAAATAAATAAACGTTGAAAAAAAATTAAAAAAAAAAAATGAAAGTAATAAAGCACTCTAACCAAACCAAATCAACCAATGGAAAGAGCTCCCACTGGTCACAGCTGAACAATTTGAATAGCAAATTACTGGGTCACAATAAGTAGAAAAATACATAAAATATATAAAAGTATAAAACAAAATAGCATTCAAACTAATAATAAATGAGTCAAATAAAAACCTATACTGCTAGGACATAATTTGTGGTTTAACGGAGTATAACATGGAGGAGGAAAAGTAATTCCCTTCTGTTCAACCTCGTCCATCCCCACTTTAGTATTCTAGAGGGTTGAATTAAAAAAGACAAATGAGCAATCCCTATCAAAATAACACCAGCATTCTTCAGAGCTAGAACAAACAATTCTAAATTTTGTATAGAACCAGAAAAAACTCCGAGTAGCCAAAGTAATGTTGAAAAAGAAAACCAAAGCTGGAGGCATCATAATTCTGGACTTCAAGCTGTATTACAAAGCTGTAATCACCAAGACAGTATGGTACTGGCACAAAAACAGACAATAGAACAGAATAGAGAACCCAGAAATGGACTCAAAACATATGGCCAACAATTCTTTGACAAAGCGTGAAAGAATATCCAATGGAAAAAAGACAGTCTCTTCAGCAAAGGTGTTGGGAAAACTGGACAGCAACATGCAGAAGAATGAACCTGGACCAAAGACTTTCTTATGCCATACATAAAAATAAACTCAAAATGGATGAAAAACCTATATGTAAGACACAAAGCCATCAAAATCCTAGAGGAGAAAGCAGGCAACAACCTCTTTGACCTTGGCCGCAGCAACTTCTTACTTGACATGTCTCCAGAGGCAAGGGAAACAAAAAGCAAAAATGAACTATTGGGACCTCATCAAGATAAAGCTTCTGCACAGTGAAGGCAACAATCAGCAAAACTAAAAGGCAACCGATGAAGTGGGAGAAGATATTTGCAAATTACATACTGGATAAAGGGTTAGTATCCAAAATCTATAAAGAATTTATCAAACTCAACCCCCCCAAAACAGATAATCCAGTGAAGAAATGGGCAAAAATCATGAATAGACACTTTTCCAAAGAAGACATCCAGATGGCTAACAGACACATGAAAAGATGCTCAACATCACTCTTCATCAGGGAAATACAAGTCAAAATCACAGTGACATACCACCTCACATCTGTCAGACTGGCCAAAACTAACAACTCAGGCAACAAAGATGTTGGCAAAGATGTGGAGAAAGGAACCCTTTAGCACTGTTGGTGGGAATGCAAACTGGTACAGCCACTCTGGAAAACACTATGGAGCTTCCTCAAAAAGTTAAAAATAGAACTATCCAACGACCCACCAATTGCACTACTAGGTATTTATCCAAGGGATACAGGTGTGCTGTTTTGAAGAGTCACACGCACCCCAATGTTTACAGCAGCACTATTGACAATAGCCAAAGTATGGAAAGAGCCCAAATGTCCATCGATGGATAAATGGATAAAGAAGATGTGGTATATATAAACAATGGAATATTACTCGGCGATCAAGAAGAATGAAATCTTGCCATTTACAAAAACATGGATGGAACTAGAGGGTATTATGCTACGTGAAATAAGTCAGTCATAGAAAGACAAATATATGACTTCATTCATGTATAAAATATAAGGTACAAAACAGACAAACACAAGGGAAGGGAAGCAAAAATAATATAAAAACGGGGGGCTGTTGAAACATAAGAGACTCTTAAATATAGAGAACAAACTAAGGGTTGCTGGAGGGATTGCAGGTGGGGGGATGGGCTAAATGGGTAAGGGCCATTAAGGAAGACACTTACTGGGAGGAGCACTGGGTGTTATACATAGGGGATGAATCACTGGAATCTACTCCTGAAAACGTTATTGCGCTATATGCTAACTAAATTGGATACAAATTAAAAATAAAATAACATATTAAAAAAAAAAAGATTAGATGGGACAAAGAAAAGCAAGGAGATCAGTTAGAACAGAACTATGATCATCTAGTTATGGTATGATGGTGGTTTAGAATAAAGTCAAAGCAGGACAAGTAATGAACAGAAGTGGACAAATTCGAGATTTATGCTGACAGCAAAACCAACATAATTGCTGGTCGGTAGAAAGGTGTGAGGCAAAGGGAAAGAAGGAAGCTAAAGAGACTCAGTATTTTGGTGTGGGCAAAAATTCAGTGAATAATGATGCAATTCATTATAATCAATAAACCTGGATTAGAGATTGGGGAAATCAAGTTGACATCAAGTAATTAACTAGGAAAAAGGAAATGTATACATGCAGGTGGTGGTTATACATGCATAAAGTATTTTTGGAAAGATACATATGACCAGTGGTTAATGAGGAGTTCTCTTCATTGCACAGGATTTTGTACCATTTCAATGTTTTAAGAAATTCATTAATGTATCATTTTTTATTACAAACTATTTTTTCAGGGGCCCCTGGGGGGTTCGGTCAGTTAAGTGTCCGACTTCAGCTCAGGTCATAATCTCACGGTTCCTGAATTCAAGCCCCACACTGGGCTCTGTGCTGACAGCTCAGATCCTGGAGCCTGCTTTGGATTCTGTGTCTCCCTCTCTCTCTCTCTGTTCCTACCTCACTCGCATGCTCTCTCAAAAATAAACATTAAAAATTTTTTTAATGATTTTTTCAGCTTTATTGAGATACAACTGACAAAACTAAGGTATTTAAAGTATACAATGTGATGATTTGATACACATACACTGTGAAAGGATTCTTCCCACCCATCACCGCATTTGGGGGTACGTGAGAACATTTAAGTTCTACTCTTAGCAAATTTCAATTATACAACAAAGTGTTATCAACTATAGACACTGTGTTATATACATATCCTCAGAATTTATCTTACAATTAAAAGTTGATTACCCTTTTAACAAACTCCCTATTCTCCCCATCTCTCAGCAACTGCTTTTCTACTGTTTCTGTGAGTTCGTGTGTGTATGTGTGTGTGTTTTAAGACTCCACAGTGTAAGTGATACCATACAGTATTTGTCTTTGCTTAATTTCACTTTGCCATAATGCCTTCCAGTTCCAACCAGAATGTTGCAAATGACAGGATTTTCTTCTTTTTAAAGGCTAATATTCCTGTGTGTGTGTGTGTGTGTGTGTGTGTGTGTGTGTGTGCGTGAGAGACAGATTCATTTGCTTGATCCATCCATCCGCTGACAGACACTTAGGTTGTTTTCATAGCTTGGCTATTGTGATAATGCTGCAAGAAACATGGGCATGCATGCAGGTATCCCTTCCAGATAATGCTTTTGCTTCCTCCAGATACACACCCAGAAGTTGGACTGCTGGGTCACATGGTAGCTCTATTTTTAATTTCTTGAGGAACTTCTATACTGTTTTCCATAGAGGTTGTATCAGTTTACATTCCCACCAACAATGCACCAGGGTTCTCTATTCTCTTACATCCTTCCCAGCACTTGTTTGTTATTCCTTGACTCTTTGAGAACAGCCATCCTAACAGGGGTGAGGAAACACCTCAATGTGCTTTTGATTTGCACATTTGCATGATGATGAGTGATGCTGAACATCTTTTCATGTACCATGAAAATGGTCATTTTTATGTCTTTGGAAAAATATGTATTCAGGTCTTTTGCCCATTTTTTATTATTTAGATTTTTTTTTCCCTATGGAGTTGTACCAGTTCCTTAGATATTTTGAATATTAACCCCTTATCAGATACGATGTTTGCAAATATTTTCTCCCATTCAATAGGCTGCCTTTTCATTTTGTTGATGATTTCTTTGCTGAGCACAGCATTTTAGTTTGATATAGTCCCACATATATATTTTTGTTTTTGTTGTCTTTTCCATTGGTGTCAAATCCAAAAGAGCATTGCCAAGGCTAATGCAAGGAGCTTACCTCTTACATTTTCTAGGAATTTTACGGTTTCAGGTTTTATGTTCAAGTGTTAAATCCATTTTTAGTTGATTTTTGTGTATGGCGTTTAAAATAGGCATCCAGTTTCATTCTTTTGCTTATGCCAATACTGTTTTCCCCAAATCATTTATTGATGAGACTATCCTTTGCCCAGTGTATATTCTAAGCTCCTTTGTTGAAAATAAATTAACCATATATGCGTGAGCTTATTTCTGGGCTCTCTATTCTGTTCCATTGAATTATGTGCCTGCTTTTATGCCAATAGCAGACCGTTTTGATTACTATAGCTTTGTAATATAATTTGAAATCAAGGAGTGTGATGTCTCCAGCTTTGTTCTTTTTCAAAACTGCTTTGGATATTCAGGGTATTTTGTGGTTCCCTACAACTTTTAGGACTGTTTGTTCAACTCCTGTGAAAAATGCCATTGGAATTTTGACAGGGATTGTATTGAATCTATAGTTCTCTTTGGTTAGTATGGACATTTTATCAATATTAATTTTTCCAATCCATGGGCATGGAATTATCTTCCCATTTACTTGTGTCTTCAGTTTCTTTTATCACTGTCTTATAGTTTCAGTGTATACATCTTTCACATCCTTCGTTAAATTTATTCTTAAGGATCTTATTCTTTTTGATGCTATTATAACGTGGTTTTTTTTTTTTTTTTTTTTTTTTTTTTTTAGTTTTTTTTATTTTTGAGACAGAGAGAGACAGAGCATGAATGGGGGAGGGGCAGAGAGAGAGGGAGACACAGAATCGGAAACAGGCTCCAGGCTCTGAGCAGTCAGCACAGAGCCCGACGCGGGGCTCGAAGTCATGGACCGAGAGACGGAGACCTGAGCCGCCTGAGCTGAAGTTGGCCGCTTAACCGACTGAACCACCCAGGCGCCCCTTGATGCTATTATAAATGGAATTGTTTTCCAAACGTCTCTTCCTGATAGTTCACTGTTAATGTACAGAAATGCAGTTCACTATTAACGTACAGAAATGCAGGTGATTTTTTGTATATTGATTTTGCATCCTGGAACTTTACTGAATTCACTTATTAGTTCTAACAGTTTTCCGGTTGAATCTTTAGGGGTTTCTGTTATTTGGTATCACGCCATTTACAAACAGAGACAATTTTACTTCTTCCTTTCCAATCTGGATGTCTTTTATTTCTTTTTCTTGCCTAAATGCTCTGGGTAGGACTTGTAGTACTATGTTGAAATTTTTTTTAATTGTATTTAAATATATACGCTTTTTTTCCAAGTTTATTTATTTGGAGAGCGTGCGAGTGGGGAGGGGCAGAGAGAGGAAGAGAGAGTGAGAATCCCAAACTGGCTCTGCACTGCCAGCACAGAGCTGGAAACGGGGCTGGAACTTATGAACTGCAAGATCATGAGCTGAGCTAAAGTCAGAGACACTTAACTGAACCACCCAGATGCGCCTAAATATATTTTAAATAAAAAAGATTATACCATTCTTTTCCTAAAGGAATCTAAACTGTTTGCACATACATTTAAAACTTAAGACTATTCAAATTTCATGTAAGAAAACAACAGAAAAATTCAGGCCACTAAGAGAGCGAGTTCAAAGAATCCTGCTTTGTATTATTCTCAATCCTTACAAATAGAATGAGGTTTCTCACACAAGTCCCTGCATTTGAGGGACCATCAGTTTATTCACGTTCATTTACTGTGCATGGTATTGAAGACGCAGTGCTGAGACATGTTTGTCTTCAAGGAACCTGGTCTAATAGCAATGTGGCTATGTGCACATGAATAACTTAAATGAAGTATGTTTGAGAGAAGTGTGTCTCTAGATTGTTGTGACGGACATGCTGCAGGCAGGGAAAACTTACCAGACCACCACAACTGTTCAGACAAAAGATGCTGAAGTACTGAAGAAGGAAAGATCGAATTATGTTAGGAAGTAAGAACTGGTTACCGACTAAATGTGTGCAACTATGAAAAACGGGAGAACTGAGAAAACTTCTAAAATTCTGTCTTAACTAGATAAATGGTGGTACCAGTTCAATCCAGGGGAGACAGGTAGAATAACTGGTTTGAGAGTTTTGGGGGAAATGAATTCACTGCTTAAGCTTGTTGGGTCCGAAGTATCTGAAGAACAAACAGGTGAGGGTATCAGTAAGGAGTGTAGAGCACAGGAGATGAGTTTGTTTTCAAACAATGGTCTCTTCCTATAGTTTCAGGGATTTTACCACCCAGGGCAGAAAAGAGAATATTAACATTTAAATGGTGGGTAAAAGAAAAGGAATTTGAAAAGAAGAAAAGGCAGGCTGAAAGAGTGTTAGTAGAGGGGCATCTGGAAAGCCATGATGGAGGGAATGAAAGTTTTACAGAGCTCAAAATAAGAAGCAATTGATTTGGCATTAGGAGTCAATAGCCCTAAAAAAGACCCTGGACTCCTGCTGGAGGAAGACAACAATGGATAGATGCAGAATATCAACACTAGAACTATTTAGCACCAGAGTATAAATAGATATACTATTAATAATGTTAGCTGTCCCTTACTGAAAACCTAGTATATACAAGGCAGTGTTTGGAGCTTTACATTGACTATTTCATTTAATCCTCAGCAATACTATTAGTAGGTAACTTTATTAACCATATTTTATATATATGCAAAAAAAAAGACATTCATCAGGGAAAACCAAAGGTCACACAGCTAGTAAATGGAGAAACTGCTGTTTGACAACAAGGTTACCTTCCTTTGTACCACTTTCTTAAATGCATTATACACAATAAATTGTATTAATTACATTTAAAAATTTTAACTTAAAAATTACAACAAAACAGGGGTGCTTGTGTGGCTCAGTTGATTAAGCATCTGACTTCAGCTCAGATTATGACCTCATGGTTCGTGGGTTCAAGACACAGCATCAGGCTCTGGACTGACAGCACAGAGCCTGGAGCTTGTTTCAGATTCTCTGTCTCCCTCTCTCTTTCCCCCTCCCCCCGACTCGTTCTCAGTCTCTTTCTCTCTCTCAAAAAGTGAATAAACATTTAAAAAATTTAAAAAATTGTAACAAAACAAAGCTGGATATTACATTAACTAGTTACACAAATAATCTAACTTCATTTTTCATATTAGTACATCAAGTGTTTATTTGCCAAAAGCAGTCAGGTCTAACCAGTTTTTTAACTCATGAACATGCACTATCAATCTCTCATTTGTCTTTTGAACTAATTACATATAGCAAAAGCATAACTGGTTATTGTGAACTGATGTGAAAAGAAAGTTTCAACCAAAATATAGATGTTTTTTCACAGCCTACTACTCATTTCCTAGTCTTTGAATGCCTCTGAATGCCTATTTTTGCATTCTTCCCCAGGAAACAATTTCTAAGAATAGTATAAATCAACTCCCTAAAATTAAAACTCTCTGAAAATAAGTTATCTAGAATGCTGTCAAAATGTTAAGATATAACTTTTTCTGATTAAACACTTGAAATGTGGTTATCGTGACTGAGGAACGAATTTAAAAATTGTATTTGATTTTAAGTAATGTAAATTTACATAGCCACATGTGGACAGTGGCTACTACACTGCACAGTGTAGCTCTGGAACAATGGTTGTCAACCTTGCCTATGTGATAAAACCACAAAGGAGAAGTTTCTAAATCCTAATGCCTAGTCAAAAGCCTTTTTTTTTTTTTTTAAGTCTCCAGAAATGAGATTTAGGCAAAATATTTTTTTAAACTAGGCTGATTTTTAAATGCAGTCAAAGTACAAAACCACTGCTCTAGGAAAGTGCTTCTCAAACTTGAGTGCACACAGAACTCATGGGGGAACTTCTTAAAATGCAGATTTTGATTCATCTAGGTCTGGAATAAGGCATTAATAACGAGCTCCGAGGTCATGTTAATGCTGTTGATGCAAGGCTTTAGAACTAATTTAACTGCTATGAATCAATGCTGCTGCTGAAAGGGAAATCTATAGATCTTAGGGCATAAAGTATGTTTCCCTTATATAGGACATTAAAGACTTGTAACTGAATTGTCCAACAGATCCAAGTTACTAATATGTAGAGATCAAAAGCATTGAAGAACATTAAAGTAGCAAGAGAAAAATTAAATCTTACCTATTTGGGAAATTAACAAATCACTTTTTCAACAGGAAATCATGATATATATATTTTTTTTCATCTAAAGTAAGAATACTTGGGTATATCTGTTGAATATTCTTTTTAGTGTAGCTATGAGGGTACTGTCTGTATCACCTTCCTAGGAAGTTTTGCTACTATTCTGACATTATTAACACAGTACATTCAAGTTCCTTCTTCGTAAGTTTTCACTAACTCTTTAATTCTGTGTAGAAGGATAACTTCTCTTTCTAGTTAAACTATTTCAGAGAGTAATTCTAGGCAGGGTTTACAGGACTTTATTAATATTTCTCATTTTATATAACTTCTCTTATAGGAAATCTTATGGTAGTGGTGGTGGTAATTCAAAGCTATTTGTAGGTAACTCCTTACCAGCCTGACAACCTAAAAGACTTGGTTGTTCATGTATCATTTGGTGCTTTGGGTGCCACCTAAGAAATTAACATTATCTATATTAGCCAGCAACAATTTCACGCCTGCAATCAACTATGGAAGAAACAACCACCCAGGCGGAGGAGAGTGAAAAGAAACAGGGGACGCCCGGGTGGCTGAGTTGGTTGAGTGTCTGACCCTTGATTTCAGCTCAGGTAATGATCTCAGGGTTCATGAGTTCGAGCCCTGCACTGGGCTCTACGCCGACAGTTATGGAGCCTGTTTGGTAGTCTCACTCTCCCTCTCTCTCTCTGCCCTTCCCCCACTAATGCTGTCTCTTTTTCTCTCCCTCTCTCTGCCTCGCCCCTACTCATGCTGTCTCCCCCTCTCTCTCACACACAAAATAAACAAACTTGAAAGAAAGTGAAGAGGGGAGGGGAGGGGAGGGGAGGGGAGGGGAGGGAGGGGAGGAAAGAAAGAAAGACACTGGATTCAGTTCCATGGGAGAGGATCTCTCCAGAGACGGGGTGCACTGTTAGTCCTTATGAGAGAGAATACGAGCAGAGTGTGTGTATGTGTAGGCAGGTACCTAGATGATTTTGAAGCATAAAAGGGTTTAACCAATCTTCTAGTAGACAAGAGAAGCGGGTGAACAATCTAAAAATCACCTTGCTTTTAATCATCAAATTTGACTTCTTTACATTATGGCTTTTTGTTCTCTTTGTTCTACATTTCAAAATGTTTTTCTAGTTTAAATCTCTGTGTTTCAATAGACTCTTAACACATCTGCTCCTGTAGTCAGCTGGTTAGCCAAGAGCCTCTTATTTTAGGGGCATATACTTAAATGACACAAAGAGTGGGGCAGGAACCCTAAAAACGTGAAGCAGGCTAAAGCAGAAAGGACACTGGGAGAACGGGAAGTGAAGTACAGTCTCCACAGAGAAGAGCTGAGCTGCTGGGAGAAGACCTCCCTCACTGCTAAGCCAGGGAATGGAGCTGCTGAAGTCACTTCAGCTAGGACCTTTTTCCTCTCCCTTCTGTTGGGTCAAAATTAGAAATGAGTAAACATTCAGGATTGAATATGATCTTCTCTCCTCCCCACTGGTGCCTTTCTACCATATGCACTAAGGTTCTCAAGGAATCTTTAGAAGATTCCTGTTGGTTAAAGGAACTTGTTCCTTTCTTCTTTTTTGAATCTTCCAAGATTAATTTCAAAGATAATAAACTGTTTAAAATAGGATTACGGGGGCTCCTGGCTGGCTCAGCTGGTAGAGAGTGCGACTCTTGATCTTGGGGTTGTGAGTTCGAGCCCCATATTGGGTGTAGAGATTACTTAAAAATAAAATCTTTAAAAATAAATAAATAAAATAGGATTACAATTGCTAACAACTTATAGCTGAGCAGAATTATAATAATAGGTCTATTACCCTGTGAAATATTACCAAATGGTAAGATCAAACATGTAAGACTAACTCTAAAAGCATGCCCTTAGTTCTAAGGTAATGTTCAACTTTCTACCTGCTTCATTTTTTCATACATTATAGACACCAGGATTTGTAGAATGGCTGGTGGGATGTTTTGTTTATTTTTTAAGAAAACAAGCTAGAGGGGCGCCTGGGTGGCGCAGTCGGTTAAGCCTCCGACTTCAGCCAGGTCACGATCTCGCGCTCCGTGAGTTCGAGCCCCGCGTCAGGCTCTGGGCTGATGGCTCGGAGCCTGGAGCCTGTTTCCGATTCTGTGTCTCCCTCTCTCTCTGCCCCTCCCCCGTTCATGCTCTGTCTCTCTCTGTCCCAAAAATAAATAAAAAACGTTGAAAAAAAATTTTTTTTAAATCCTTTAAAAAAAAAACAAAAACAAGAAAACAAGCTAGAGAAGAGCTCAGAGGCAGACAGTATGAAAAAATACACAGCACTGAGCAAGACCGGACAGCAATTAAAAACAGACCAATTAAATTCAAAATAAGTTCTTTAAGTGAGAAAAAAAGGGATTTTTCAAATTAGAAACACACACACACACACACACACACACACACACACACACCCCTCAACAAATACAGTAAACCTTGGATTGCAAGTAACTTGTTCTGAGGGAGTTCTGCAAGATGAGCAAACATTTCTAATGAATTTAAACTTGATAAACTAGTGATGTTTTATAACACATGATGCCAAATGTCACATGATTACAACTGAGCCAATGGTTCTTGAAATTTGGTTTGATAAACAAGTTCTCTAGATTACATGCATGTTTCCAGGATGAATTACGCTCGCAAACCAAGGTCTTACTATACCAGCAAAAATCCCATATACAACTATGATTCATTAACTCATTAAACAAAAATTGCTAATGATTCTATGGAATCATGTGAACACTATTATTATCCAGTGATATTTTAAACACACTGTTTCTAACTTGTATAAGCAAATTCACACATAAAAATGTTAAGTATCCTATGCAAAGAATAAAATAAGGGAAATACCACATGATATTAAAATCTCTTATCTTGGGGTGCCTGGGTGGCGCAGTCGGTTAAGCGTCCGACTTCAGCCAGGTCACGATCTCGCGGTCCGTGGGTTCGAGCCCCGCGTCAGGCTCTGGGCTGATGGCTCAGAGCCTGGAGCCTGTTTCCGATTCTGTGTCTCCCTCTCTCTCTGCCCCTCCCCCGTTCATGCTCTGTCTCTGTCTGTCCCAAAAAAAAATAAAAGTTGAAAAAAAAAATAAAATCTCTTATCTAAAGTTACAAAATCAGGGGCACCTGGGTGGCTCAGTTGGTTAAGCGTCTGATTTTGGCTCAGGTCACCATCTCAGAGTCCATGAGTTCGAGCCCCATGTCCGGCTGAGTGCTGACAGCTTGGAGCCTAAAACCTGCTTCGGATTCTGTGTTTCCCTTTCTCTCGGCCCCTCCCCCACTCATAATTCTCTGTCTCTCTCCAAAATAAACAAATGTTAAAAAAAATTTTTTTTAAGACCTGATAACCTTCAAAATAACTGGAAATAGAAACAAATTTATCAACATAGATATAAAGTATTTATCTTTTGGACATTAAGTTATTGAATAAATATGCCAGAAAACATTAAGCCTACAATGACTGTACAATTATCATGTTGGATAGTGTTGTTTTTTTGAAGGTTTATCCAAAATAAAAACATAGCAGACAGTGACCAAAGAAGACAAGAAGTGCGTAAAACCTACCTGCTAAATCACCTAGCCCTGGAAATTAATATTTGAGGAATAAGAGTGTCTACAGCCACCCCTAGCTTCTCAATCCCAGACTGAGAGGGAGTGGAGGGGGTGGTGAAGAAATGGTATTACTCCATTCTTATTAAATCTGTTAAGAGATAACTGAAATAAAATTTTTCTTATAAATCCGCTATACAACGTTACTTTTCACTGATCCCACGGAAAGCAACGTTCTGTACAGGATCAGGTACCAGGTGAATCATCAACAAAGAAGCTCGAAGGAAATCATGAGACAAAGATTATCAGCATGGTATATAGTACAAAGTATAAGGATAGGTCTGGATTCAATTCAAACATCAGTTACTAGCTGTATGACCTAGAGTCTTCATTTGTCTAAGGCACTTTTCAATCTTTTAAAGTTTTTGTGCCATAAAAACAGGGAAAAAGACATCAATTTTGTAGCCACAGGGCAAATTGGACAAGTAATCAAAGATGCACAATAAAGGCAAGTGTATCTTATGACATCAAGTTTGGGAGCTAGCAAGCCCATTGACAAATTGCTAGAATTGTAAAGACTGAGTAACAGTGTCTGTTTTTCCTTAAAAAAAAAAAATGTTGTAAATAAATATATACATATATAGATACACAGACACAGTCTACATAAATTCAGAGAGCTATCATGCTATTAATTCTGGGAACTTTCCCCTCTTTTCTCTACCTTTAACATCAATAACTGATGTATCCATGTTAACAATTAAGTATATATCCCTTTTCACTTTTGTCAATTCACATAAAATCACACATGTAAGATTTACACATACATACATGGAGATATACACATAAATATAAGCTTTATTTTAATAGATTAATGTTAACCATACCTACCTGCATATTGCTTTTCTCATTATGTTGCGCAAATCCCTCCAAGTCAAGGGATATAGCTCCAACTTACTCTTTTAAAGGCTACCTAATAGTCCATAGTGTGAACCATATTCTATTCATCTACTCCCTGACAGGTAGCCTCTCATTTTGTTTTCCATTTTTTGCCACTTAGAACCATGTCAAAATGAGCTTCCATGTGCATATGCCCTTGGTATTGTTTTGCATTTATGGGCTAAAATTCCAGGAGTGGTAAAAGACAAAGTTTTCCTCTAAGATCAAGACCAAGGCAAGTATGCCTACGTTACCACTTTTATTCAACACAGTACTGGAAGTTCTAGTCACAGCAATTAGACAAAAATAGATAAATAAATAAACAAAAGGCATTCAAATTGTAAAGGAAGAAACAAAATTACCTCTGTTTACCGACATTATCTTCTATGGAGAAAACTCTAAAGATAGCATTTAAAACAAATAAATGCAACAAAGTAGCATGACACAAAGTCAACACAAAATTCAGTTACATTTCTATACATAATGAACAATTAAAAAGTAAATTGTGAAAATAATTCCATTTACAATAGCATCAAAAAGAATAAAATACTTAGGAATTAACTCAATCTAGAAAATAAAAGACTTTTATAAATAAACTACAAATAAAACTACAAAACATTGCTGAAATAAAGACATAAATAAAATATATTCCATGTTCATGAACTGAAAGACTTAATATTAAGATGTTAATACCACCCAAAGCAATCCACAAAGTAAATGTAATCCCTATCAAAATCCCCATGTTCTTCTGCAGAAACAGAAAAGCCCTAAATTAATCCTAAAAATCCTGAAGTTCATATTGAATCTGAAGGGATCTGAAATAACAAGACAATCATGAAAAAAGAACAAACCTGGAGGACTAACACTTCCTTATCTCAAAATTTACAAAGCTATAGTAATTAAAATAGTGTGGTACTGGGGCACCTGAGTGGCTCAGTGGGTTAAGCATCCAACATCAGCTCAGGTCACGATCTCACAGTTTGTGGGTTCAAGCCCTGTGTCAGGCTGTGTGCTGACAGTTCAGAGCCTGGAGCCTGCTTTGGACTCTGTGTTGTCCTCTCTCTCTCTGTCCTGCCCTCACTCACGTTCTGTCTCTCAAAAATGAATAAACGTTAAAAAAAATTTTTTTAAAACAATGTGGTACTACCATAAAGAAAGACATCATATGATCATCTGAATAGAGGCAGAAAAGGCATGACAAAATACAACATCCATTCATGATTTTAAAACTCTCAACAAAGTAGATTTAAAGGAACTATACCTCAACATAATAAAGGATATATACATATATAAAACCCACAGCTAACAGCTAACATATTCACTGGTAAAAAAAATGAGAACATTTCCTCTACAACAGGAACAAAAGAAGGATGTCCACCATTCTAACCACTTTTACTCAACACAACACTAGAGGTCTTAGCCAAAGCAGTAAGACAAGAAAGAAAATAAAAAGAATCCAAATTGTGAGGAAGAAGTAAAATTTTCACTGATGATATGTCATATATAGAAAACACTAGGGGCACATTGTGGCTCAGTTGGTTAAGCATCTAACTCTTGATTTAGGCTCAGGTCATGATCTCACAGTTGGTGGGTTCAAGCCCGCATCACAGAGCCCGCTTGGGATTCCCTCTCCCTCTCTCTGCCCCTACCCCGCACTCTCAAAATAAATTAAAAACATTAAAAAAAAAAAAACAAAACCCACTGAGGACTCCACCCAAAAACTACTAGAACTGATAAATAACTCTAGTAATGTCTCAAGATACAAAAATACAATTACACCAAGAATAATAAAGTTCCTAGGAATAAACTTAACCATGTTTGTGAAAGACTTGTACCCTGAAAACTATAAAACATGTGATGAAAGGACATGAGGATGACACAAACAAATGGAAAAATGGAGCCTTGCTTACTGACTGGAGTACCAATATTGTTAAAATGTCCATACTACCCAAAGCAATCTACAGATTTAATATAATCCCTATCAAAACACCAACAACATTTTTCACAGAACTAGAATAAATAATACTAACATTTGTATGGAACCACAAAAGATCCTGAATAGTCAGGGGCACCTGGGTGGATGAGTTGGTTGAGCATCTGACTCTTGATTTCAGATCAGGTCATGATCTCACAGTTTGTCAGTTCAAGACCCACGGGTGGCTCTGCACTGGCAGCACAGAGACTGCTTGGGATTCTCTTCCCCCCAACCCCTCTTGATAACTTGATAAATAACTTGATAAATAAATTTTAAAGAAGATCCTGAATAATCAAGGGAATCTTGAGAAAGAAGAAAACTGGAGGCATCACAATCCCAGATTGCAAGATAGCCTACAAAGCTGTAGTAACTGAAATAGTATAATACTGGCCCAAGAACAGACATATAAATCAATGAAACAGAATAGAGAGCCCAGAAATAAAACCCACGTTGAAATGGTCAACTTATCTATGACAAAAGGGCAAGAACACACAATGGGAAAAAGGCAGTCTCTGCTGGGAAAACTAGACAGTTGCCTGCAGAAAAGAATGAACCCAGATCACTTCTTACACCTTACACAAAAATAAACTCAAAACAGAATCAAGACCTAAATGTGAGATCTGCAACCATAATAATCCTAGGTGAAAAAAATAGGCAGTAATATCTTTAACATTTGCTGCTGTACAAATATTTTTCTAAATAGGTCTCCTCAAGCAAGGGAAACAAAAGTACAATTATTGGGACTACACCAAAATAAAAAGCTTTTGCAGAGGAAACCATCAACTTTTAAAAAAAGGGCAACATACTGAATGGGAGAAGATATTTGTAAATGACCTATCAGATAAGGGGTTAATATCCAAAATATATAAAAGAACTTACACAAATCAACACCAAAAAACCACAAATAGTCCATTTTAAAAATGGGCAGAGGATCTGAATAGGCATTTTTGAAAAGAAGACACAAATAGACAACAGACAGATGACATGACACGATGCTCAACATCACTTATCAAGAGGGAAATGCAAATCAAAACCACAATGAGGTATCACCTCACACCCATCAAAAATACACAAGAAATAACAAGTGGTGGTGAGGATGGGGAGAAAAGGGAAACTTTGTGTGCTTTTGGTGAGGATGCAAACTGGTGCAGCCACTGTGGACAACAGTACGGAGGTTCCTCAAAAACTTAAAAATAGTATTACTCATATGATCCAGCAATTCCACTACCGGGTATCTACCCAAAGAAAATTAAAACAGTACTTTGAGAAGATATATGCACCCTTATGTTTACTGAAGCATTACTTATAATAGCCAAGATATGGAAGTAACCTAAGAGCCCGTCCACAGATGAATGTTTAAAGAAGATGTAGTATATATACACATCAAATGTTACTCAACCATAAAAAAGAATGGAACCCAGAGGTTATAATGCTAAGTCAGGCAAATATACAATTTCACTCATATGTTGAATTTAAGAAACAAATGAGTAAAAGGGACAAACCAAAAAAACCCCCAAACTCTTAAATACAAAGAACTGGTGGTTGCCAAAGGAGTGATGGGTGGGAGGATGGTAGAATAAAGGGGATTGACACTACACTTATTGTGATGAGCCCTGAGTGATGAACAGAATCACTGAATTATTATATTGTATACCTGAATCTAATAACACGGTATGTGTGCATTATACTTAAAAAAACAAAAAACTATAGACCGATAGTTTTATTGGAATAGAAAATCCAGAAATAAATCTTTGCACATACAGTCAAATAATTTTTGACAAGGGTGCCAAAACCACTCACTAGGAAAAGGAGTCTTCTCAATCAATGGTGCTGGGAAAACTGAATATCCACATGCAAAACAATGAATTTGAACCCTTACTTCACACCATATACAAAAATTAACTGAAAATGGATCAAAGATCTAAATGTAAAACCTGAAAGTATAAAACTCCTAAAAGTTAAATAGGACAAAAATCTTCATGATGCTTTCTTGCATGTGACACCAAAGGTACAGGCAACAAAAGAAAAAACTGACAATATAAACTTCATGAAAATTAAAATTTTTTATGTATCAGGGGTGCCTGGATGGCTCAGTCAGTTAAGTGTCCAGCTTCAGGTTAGGTCATGATCATGCAGTTCGTGGATTCGAGCCCCGTGTCAGGCTCTGTGAGAACAGCTTGGAGCCGGGAGTCTGCTTTGGATTCTGTCTCCCTCTCTGCATCTCCCCTGCTCACGCTCTCTCTTTCAAAAATAAATAAACATTTAAAAAAATTTAAAAAAAAATTTATGCATCAAAACACACTAATCAACAGAGTAAAAAGCAATTCACAAATGTGAGAAAACATCTGTAAATCACGTATCTGATAAGGGATTAAAATTCAAAATATATAGAGAACTACAACTCAACCAACCAAAAGCCCAAGGACCTGTTTTAAAACTGGGCAAAAGAGGGGCACCTGGGTGGCTCAACTGGTTGAGTGTCTGACTTTGGCTCAGGTCATAATCTTGTGGTTTGTGGGTTCTATGCTCTGTCGGCCTCTGTGCTGTCAGCAGGGAGCCTGGAGCCTGCTTCAGATTCTGTATCTCTCTCTCTCTCTCTCTGCCCTCTCCCCCACTTGTGCTGTGTCTCTGTGTCTCAAAAATAAATAATCATTAAAAAAAATTTTTTTAAGGTGGGGTGAAAGAAGGGTGCCTGGGTAGCTCAGTTGGTAGAGTATGCAACTCTGGATCCTGGAGTTCTGAGTTTGAGCCCCACACTGGGTGGAGAGATTAAAAATAAAATCTTTAAAAATAAATAAATGGGCAAAAGGCTTCAAAACACATTTCTTCAAAAAAAGACAAATGACCAATAAACACATGAAAAACTGCCTAGTATCACTAATCACTAGAGAAATGCAAATCCAAACTACGATGGGATATAACTTCACACCCACTAGAATGACCACTGTAAAAAAAAGAAAAAAATAAAAGAACATGTTGGTAAAGATGCGAAGAAACTGGAACCCAGTACACTGCTGATGGGAATATACTATCAAAGAGATACTGAGAAAGAAATACAATGTGGTGGGTCATCAAAAAATGAAAAATAGAATCACCCTATGATCCTGCAATTCCACTTCTGGGTATAAACCCCAAAGAACTGAAAGCAGGGTCTCAAAGAGATATTTGTACACTCCTGTTCACAGCAGCATTATTCACAAAAGCTGATATGTGGAAGCAACCCAAGTGGCCATCAATGGATGAATGGATAAGCAAAATGTGATATATACATACAACATAATATTATTTAGCCTTAAAAGTGAAATAAATTCTGACATATGCTACAATATGGATGAAATAGGAGATTACACTAAATGAAATAAGCCAGTCACAAAAGGCCAAAGACTGTATGATGCCACTTATATGAAGTACTTAGAGTAGTCAAAATCTTAGAAGGTAGAATGGTGGGGCTCCTGGATGGCTCAGTCGGTTGAGCCTCCAACTCAGGTCATGATCTCACAATTCCTGAATTCGAGCCCTACACGGGGCTCTATGTTGACAGCTCTAGCCTGAAGCCTGCTTCAGATTCTATGTCTCCTTCTCTCTCTGCCCCTCCCCTGCTCACACTGTCTCTCTCTCCAAAATAATAAAGAAACATTAAAAAAAAAAAAAAAAGGTAGACTGGCAGTTGCCAGGGCAGGGGGGTTTGAGGGGGAATGGACAGTTACTGTTTAATAGGTATGAGGTTTTAATTGGAGATGGATATGGTAGTGATGACTGTAAAATATTACAAATGTATTTAATACCAATGAGCTATATACTTGTTGTATGTATTCTACTACAATCTAAAAAAAGTAGGAAAAAAAAAATAAAAACACAATGAAATACCACCATACACACACCCATCCCAGGAGCTGCATTTCTGAGACAAAGAAAGTAGTTTTACTATTAACAGAGGTCAGGGGCGCCTGGGTGGCGCAGTCGGTTAAGCGTCCGACTTCAGCCAGGTCACGATCTCGCGGTCCGGAGTTCGAGCCCCGCGTCAGGCTCTGGGCTGATGGCTCAGAGCCTGGAGCCTGTTTCCGATTCTGTGTCTCCCTCTCTCTCTCTGCCCCTCCCCCGTTCATGCTCTGTCTCTCTCTGTCCCAAAAATAAATAAACGTTGAAAAAAAAAATTAAAAAAAAAAAAAACAGAGGTCAGATTATTTTTCAAAATGGCAGCATCAATTTCATTTTACATTAGCAATGTATAAGAGTACCCTTTAATCTTCCAATACAGTACTTCCCACTTATCTGAGGGGTATACATTAAGACCCCCAGGGGATGCCCAAAACTGCAGACAGTACCGAACTCTGTATATACTATATTTTTTCCTACATGCCTATAATAACGTTTAATTTAGAAATTAAGCACAGTAGGGGCACCTGGGTGGCTCAGTCAGTTGAGTGTCCGACTTTGGCTCAGGTCATGATCTCACGGTTTGTGCGTTCGAGCCCCATGTTGCGTTCTGTGCTTACAGCTTGGAGCCTGGGGCCTGCTTTGGATTCTGTGTCCCTGTCTCACTCTGTTCCTCCCGCACTCATTCTCTATTTCTCTCTCAATAAATAAAACATTTTTAAAAATTTAGAAATTAAGCATAATAAACAATTAATAATAAAAAATCAAGTGGAGGGGCACCTGGGTGGCTCAATCGGTTGAGCATCTGACTTTGGCCAGGTCATGGTCTCATGTTCAAGCTCTGAGTCCTGCTCTGTGGTGACAGCTCAGAGCCTGGAGCCTGCTTTGGATTCTGCGTCTCCCTCTCTCTCTGCCCTTCCCCCACCCACGCTCTGTCTTTCTCTCAAAAAATGAATAAACATTAAAAAAATAATAAAATAAAATGGAAAGATTATAACAATAAAAATTATAACAAAAGTTATAACAACATTATAACAAAGCTACGTGAATGTGGTCTCTCAATGTCTCTCAAAATATCCTACCATGCTGTACATACTCTTCTTGCGATGATGTGAGATGATAAAATGCCTAACATGATGACATGAAGGGAGGTGAACTATGTAGGCACTGTATCACAGCATTAGTCTACTACCAACCTTTTTTAAAAAAAATTTAATGTATCTAAGTAATCTCTACAACCAACATAGGGCTCAAACTCAAGATCAAGACTCCAAGATCAAGAGTTGCAGACTCTTTGGACTGGGCCAGCCACACCCCAACCTTCTGAAGTTAGGAGGAGGATCATTTGCTTCCAGACATCTGATTTGACTGTGGGCAACTGAAACCACTGAAGATGAACATGAGGATAAGGGGAGCCTACTTTGATACATATTACCTACCATCCTTGTAAGTTTTGCCAATCAGATGAGCATCTTTTAAGATATCTGTTGGCCATTTAGATTTGTTCTTCTAAGACCTGTTTCTTCATATCCTTTGCTCATGTTCCCTTGGGATGTATGTGTATTAACAGTATTTGACACCTTGCCATCTGCTTTGCCAATTTTTTTCTTAAACCTCATCTATGTCCACTGACTTAACGGTATCTATTGTTATACAAATACACTTTTTAAAAATTTTATGATCTACTAGTTGTCCTTCTACAGCTTAGAACTGAGGTTGGCAAACTATGGTCTGCTCCTTGTTATTATAAATAAAGTTTTACTGAAACACAGCCTTACCCAATCATTTCTATAGCAAAGTCAAGTAACTGTAAAAAAAATGGTCTGGCCCTTTACAGAAAAAAAACTCACCAACCTTACCACTGAATGTGAAGAAAAGAAGATGAAGTACCTGATATGTCTCCCTCCATAGAATATAAGCTCCAAGAGGATTTTTGTGTATTTTATTTATTGCTATACTCTGTTTAAAACAGCATCTGGTAAACAATACATATTAATTTTCAGAATATAAGGTCGCCATGCTTTCATATTCTTAACTTGAAATATAGCTGAATATTATTGATATTTGGATAGTACTATTACATATGAAAAAATCCTTTTTATTAGCAATTGCAGTTTTATAGTTTTATTGTGAAAATCAATGAGAAATAATGCACTACAGTTTCACAGCTGAAAAATATTCCAATAATAAGAATATACTCTAAGGGAAATCATCGGGCTCACTTTGATGTTAAAGTCACAGCACTCAAGACAATTTAGTTTTCATTATAAACTATTTTTCAGCTGACAAATCTAATCATGATGGCTATATTTACAACATAAAATACCTGAAGAGGAGGGAAAACACAAGTTTTCCCCACTAAACTTGATGATTAGTGATACTCTACAACTTTAGGTTCTAGGCTCAGCTTGTCTACAGTAAATAGGCTCATTGCAGAATTCAGGCTTTTTAACACATATCATCTGGGTTATTTTCTTTCTCATTACTTTGCTTCCAAGAGTAACTTTATAATACATTATGAGATTACTGCATGTTTTATTCAGCTTGGCAAAGAAAAACACAAATTTAAGCCCAAAATATAACATACAATCCTTTCAACCTTTCTGTTCATTTGGCAGTTTTATAATAAAGTACTAGGAGGAAATGTTCCAGAATCACCAAAAAAATTCTCGTAAGCCTTATTACAGTCTGACTTCCAGTACCCCACAAAGAAACACTGTTCTTTTAAACTATTAAGTTACAGTAAGCAATATCCATCTTTCAAATTCATGGTAACTGGTTAACATTCATACATGTCTAATTATATTTTTCCTTTTACTTTTTAAGACACTTTAGATAACCTGCATAACCCCTAGTAACAAACAGTAACATTCACCTTGCACTAAAATTTCACTAACTTTAAAATCTTTTTATTCCTATACTGTTTAGATATTTCTATTGATAATGAAATGTCATCAGGAAAAAAGGACACCTTGATAAATTACAGCATATCCAAAAGAAGGTGTCTTATAAAAAAACAAACTCCCACTTAATAAAAAAACAAACTCCCACTTAATAAATCTATCTATAATAATCTACCACTTGGAAAAAGGCAGTGTAGTAATGAAGGGAGAACAGAAAATGGACAAGAAACAACAAAGAAAAGACAGACTAAAAATCTATTTCCATATCTTCAATGACTGGAATAAGGGGGGGGGAACCCCTCTCAGGATTACATACATGTCTAGAAACTGTATGTGTGATTACAGTTGCAATAAGCTGGAATTTAAAATAAAAGATTGAAGTAGCAGCAAGTAGATGAAAGGGGGCCCCTTTAACATTTGCTCCTGGAGTCCAGCAACTCTCAGCAGTTGGCTGGAGACTAAGCTGGACGATCCTGTGGAGCTCCAACAAAGGGACGAAACAAACTCGAGTCCCCAGGGCCCCCCTCCCGACAACGCGTGAAACAACTTGATAAATGATTGCTGTGTCAGGGGACGAAGAGATGGAGACGTCTGGGAGCAGAAGGGGGAATGTATCTAATTTAGAAGGCCAAGGGAGGCAGAATGGCAGACAGGAACAAGACCACCTTATAACACAAATATTCAACCAGAGAACCTAGAAGCAAACACCACAAAACCCAACATGATCTTTAAGAATCGGAGTCACAATAGCGTAACAAGAGACTGCTTACAGTCTAATCCCTCCCAAGTCCCTATGATTCTAGGGTGACAGTTTTCACCTTCATATAGCCAATTTTCTAGCCTCAAGTCCAAGCTTAAAAAAGCATGGCTCTCATGTTACTTCATTCATTTTGGGATGACATGAAATACAAACTCCATTTCCCCCACCCCCAACCTATGCCTAAAGGATGCTGATTCAGAACTGAAAGTCAGAAACCCAAGAGCCCAAAGTTTAGCTCAATCTAAGGAAACATTAATTACCCTAAAACAAAAACAGGAGGAGTTCACATCTGGGGACAGACACTTAAATTCTCCTCCTTCCCCTACTCTAGAGTGTGTGCACAGCTATTTATACAACCTCTTCCTGACCGAGGACTGATATTGGTCCCATAGGCCTTCCCTGTTTGGGAAAAACTCAGTGGTGACAAACTCAGTCAACAATGAGTAGGCATAGAAGGCATCTCAATTTGAGAAAAGGGTTGTCGGAATCAGTAGCAATACACATATAGGTTTTTCAAAATCAGTTACCCAAAGAGTAATTAATTAATTCAAAAGGGACATTAATTATTCAAAAGGGACATAGCTTACACATTTGATGAAAGACCACTAAGCAAGTTTACTAAAACACATGTCAAAGGTAGGAACAAATAAGCAGCATGTAAAGAATTCTTAATTGACTCAAGTCTTAAGCCACTCCAACTTTTTATGTGATAAACTAAACATAGGTGATGTTACTATAACCAAAATACTGTACATTTTTGTACATAAAATGTTACCTAAAGACCAAATTCAGCTGACTGTAATTAAGCATAATTAAAATTAACAGCAAATTGTGATCCAACGAAGTGAGGAAGTTGGGGAATTCAACTTTCCTGATGACCAATACTTGTAGAGAATTCATATTCTATGGCCCCAAACAGAATTACAGTGTATTTCAGAACAGCTTGACATACTAATTAATGGCCAGAGAGACGCTGGATAGTCTAAGGGGATAGGACAACCATGAGAAAATAATCATTTACGTGAGTTAAGTCCCACTCCTATTAATTTTTCTTAGGGAGTACAAGGAGATTCAGTGGGTCTATTCTATGCTAAATGTACATATGGCCTGTCCAGAATTTTCATTGGATTAAACAAAAATGGATGTTCTGTGACCAATCTCACTTGCTAATTCCCCAAAAACCTGCCTCCGTCAGGATACATAACTCTAATTGGGGTCCTCTAAATTTAGAGAAGAGAGATGAAGAGACAGTGCACCATAAATCTCACTTTGAGATGACCTAATTTCAACCAACAATTCATAGAAGTATACTCTTGATGTTACACAACCCTCTCCAAACTCTACTTTGCTTTACAATCTTGCTGCCAAGGTCTGGGTCTTACAAATACGTAAATCCCTATTTTGGGCTATCTACCTTAATCACAGAATTTGAAAAGACTCATGGGTCAAAAATCATCTGATATATAAGCATGCAAACTATAGCAAGGAGAAATGTTTTGGTCTGTAGTTTTGTTTTTATTTATTTGGTCGTGTAATGTTAAAAAAATCTGGGAGAGTTTACATAAAAGTCTGGATATCTCACTTCTCTTGAAAAAGGGGATCTGATTCCGACTCATGGTCCTTCGTGACAAGATTCAGCTGAAGCTAATGAGTGGGGCTGCCCCCTTTGAAGATGGACACGCACCCTCCAGTTTATCGACTGTACATCAGGCCCACCCTCCTCGCTGAACTACCTGTCTAGCCCTGCAGGTATCTGAATTTGATGTCCAGGTGTACAACTTCAGTGAGCAGAGGTTTAGGCCCTGTATGCGTACTTTCCCAGGTTAAATATTCATGGTTCTTTTTTTCCATCAGTTCCAGATAATGCTCATCTCCTCTCCTCTTCAAGTCACCCTCGATTGGACACTATCCTTTCACCTGCAGCATCTAGAATTTAACACATATTCTTCAACTAGTTAAGAAAAGAGGACTAACACTGTCTTTATTCTGAACACGAGTAAGTAAAGGATTCCATCACCCTAAATGGCTACAAAAGATACTGCTAAAGAAAATATATACAAACAAAACATAATCAAGAAACAGTGACAGCTTAGCCAGGAATAAAAAGTCCTAATACAGGGTTGGGGGGCATTTATTTCTAAGCTGCTGGAAAAGCGATGAAAGGTGACAGCCTAATAGGTGAAGTTCCCATAAAACAAAATTAGACCAGTGTTTGTCCCTGAAAAATTTCTACTGCCACCATTTAAGGCAGGTCCCAACCCCTAGAAAAAATAATAATAATAATAATAAAATTAAAAAAAAAAAAAAAAAAGGTCCTTAGGCTACCCATATCACAATCTCTAGGACCCAATCCCAAATCATATTACATGAGGTGGGACTTCGAAAGCTGCATTTTAATTTTTTTTTACTGTTTATTTATTTTTGAGAGAGATAAACAGAGCATGAGCAGGGGAGGGAGAGACACAGAATCCGAGGCAGGCTGCAGGCTACAGGCTCTGAGCCTGACCTGTGGCTTGAACTCACAAATCACAACATCATGACCTGAGTTGAAGTCGGACGCTTAACAGATTGAGCCACCAGGTGCCCCCCAGAAGCTGCATTTTAAACAATAATCCAGTGGTTCTAAAAGTTTGAAAAATAAATCCTACTACAGAGGCCTAGAAGTCAAGACTCAGAGCTTACACACCATACTTATTCTGGACCCTTCTTCCCTGTCTCCCTCAATCTAACTTATATGGCCTTCTCACCTTGAGTATACCTCCTTAAACTAAAGCAATAATCATCCCATGTTAACTAATATATAAGACTTCCCCCAAAAGAAGCAAAGGGTCTTTTCATTTTTTACCCTCCTGGATAATAGAGTGCTTAGCACATATGAGGCGCTCATTTTATTCTAGGAAGTAATCTGGTTAAATGATCTCTAATGATTGCATATTCTAGCATCTCTGTTTTATGCAGCAGAGAAGTGTTTCTCAACCTGTTTTTCATTACCACCCCCTTAAGAAACTTTTTTAGGTATTATTTTCCTAATCATCCCCAAACCATAAAATTTTAGTCTTATAGATAGATACACTATGTATCAGTTTACGTACTGTGGTCCTTTTAAGGGTCACAAATCACTGTAATAACTAAGGGTTTTTTTCACTCCATACCCCGCCAAAACAGTTTTTAACCCCTTTGGGGAATACCACCCCCTTCAGAATGCATTTAATAGTGTTTAGATATTAACAATGCAGGGCGCCTGGCTGGCTCAATAGGAAGAGTTTACAACTCTTGATCTCAGGGCCCTGAGTTTGAGTACCATGTTGGGTGCAGAGATTACTTAAGTAAACAAACAAGCTTAAAACAACAACAACAAAAAACAAAACACCAATGGAGTCACAAGGGGGAAATATCTAATTAATGCTTAACAACAGTTAATTTTAACTTCTTTGACCAGATCACCACATGATTTGAATCGATATGTTACCAACAAAGTTTAAAATACTCTAATCAGTTCCACATAAACTTTGCTCAAACTGAAGAACAGCATTCCCATTAAAATCTATTATTGAAATAAACTACTTATGAAAAATATCTCTGAAGATTTTTAAGATACAGCAATACTAGGCCTTTGCACACATCTTAACCAGTAAGTGGTATCATTCATATTAAGTCAAAGAATTTACTCCTCCAGTTTGCCAATGACAGAAGTGTTCCACCCCAAAGTCAGTGCAGCACTTTGGCGATCAGAAGCCCAGGAAAACACGATGCAGAGTATGTTACATGTACAAGTATCATTAAAGCATCTGTCATCAAGGTCAATATGTGAAAGTCTATGAAAGTTATAATAAAAAATACAGATAAAAACGTGTTGGTAAGGATATGGACTGGAACCCTCATACACTACTGGTGGGAATATTAAATGTGCAGTCACTATGGAACAATCTGGCAGTTCTTCAAGAGAAATGAAAACCTTTGTTCACACAAAAACTTATATATGAATGTTCATAGCAGCATATGCATAACAGCCAAAAGTGGAAACACAAATGTTCATCAGTTGATGAATGGATAAACAAAATGTGGCAAATCCATACAAGAGAATACTACTTCGCAATCAAGGAATAAGTACTAATTCCTGTACAACATGGATAAACCTTAAAAACATGTTAAGTGAAAGAAGTCAGAAGACTGTATTTTAAATGATTCCACTTACAGGAAATGCCCAGAACAAGCAAAAATCCAGAGACAGAAGATAGACTGGTGGTTTCCAGATAGCGGGGTGGGGAGGAGAGGAGAGTGACTACCAGAGTCTGGTTTTTTTTTTTAAGGGGTGATGAAAAATGTTCTAAAATTGATTGTGGTGATTAAAGGTTGGCTCTGTGAATATACAAAAACCACTGAATTGTATGGGGTATGAATATCTCAATGAACTGTTACGAGCAAGGTGGAGGGCAGTCTTTGAAAAAATATCAGGAAATGGGTTGTGGTTGTGGCTGTGGTTGTTTTTCATTTTAAAGTAATGCTCCACTGATACCATTCAAATGGATATGTGGTTTTTTAATGCTTATATTTTAATTATATTGAATTCAAGTTGAACAGTAGTATATAAAAGCAAAGTACTGATGGTAGTTATTCAAGACCTTTATACAAATAATTTTATGCTGTGGTTCAAGATGAAATGAACTACCTTTGAAGACAAATAAATTCTAGCAAGTGCTAGTATGTTTTAGAAAATGTTCTAGACCATAAATTTACCGGAGAACAGGAAACATGTCTGTGTAAGTTTCAGTGTCAGGCACTATGCTTGATGCTTTACATATATACTATTTGTAATCTTCCCAACAACCTTGCAAGGTAGGTATTACAGTCTTCATTTAAAACACTTCAAAAAACTGGGGCGCCTGGTGGCTTACTCAGTAAAGCATCCAAGTTCAATTCGGGTCATGATCTCGCGATTTGTGAGTTCGAGCCCCGTGTCATGCTCTGTGCCGACACCTCAGAGCCCAGAGCATGCTTCAGTTTCTGTGTCTCCCTCTCTCAAAATTACTTAAAAAAAAATAATAAAATAAAATAACATAGTTCAAAAACCCAACATCCTCGAGACAAGAGGAGAACAGTTCAATAACAATGCTATTTGGGGCGCCTGGGTGGCTCAGTCGGTTAATCGTCCGACTTCAGCTCAGGACACGATCTCGTGGTCCATGAGTTCGAGCCCCGCGTCGGGCTCTAGGCTGATGGCTCAGAGCCTGGAGCCTGCCTCCGATTCTGTGTCTCCCTCTCTCTCTGCCCCTCCCCCGTTCATGCTCTGTCTCTCTCTGTCTCAAAAATAAACATTAAAAAAAATTTTTTTAAATAAAAACAATGCTATCTACATCAGAGTTATTATAAAAGCTAAATGAAAGAAGGTATATTAAGAGCCTGACATTAAAGTCACTCAAATTTCTGTTTCTTTTACCCTAACTTCAGCAAAAATAGGTACGGCATTCAGAAAGCTAGCAACACGTGTATAAATGATCAGGGTTATGATCAATATTCAAAGATCAATACTGTCATGTCCACCAGGGTTCTCTTTAAATTAGTTGTAAGCACTTAACCATGCAACATAAGGAACAAACGATGAAAACAAAGCATTTACAAACAAAGATCACTGTATTAGTCAAATAAACTAACAGAGGCAATCTGGCATATATTTAATGATGTGTGTTATCATAATTCTGCTAAGTAATAATTAAATAATGGGTAGTAATGGTGTATTAACTACTGCAACTTATACAGACAAAGTAATTGTTTATAGGATCATCTGAGAGCCAAGCAGGTAGCTGTTTTTTAAAACCAGCCAAAGACACTGCAGCCACAACCCACAGGAATGATGCAAGCTTGTTCTTCTCCCCCCCACTGGATGTTTTCAAAGAAGCCTTGGCTGGATGTTGAGAAACAAGTCAGGCTGCACAAAGTACAATTTAGTCTTAGGGTGGAACACTTCTTTCCCCAGTATTAAAATCTGACAGGGCAGCCTAGACTAGAGAGAAAGCTGGCAGGAGAGGAAATCAATCACAGCGTGAGAGACAGGAGCACTGGGGTGTGTGTTTGGGGGTAGAAGGGGAGAGGGTTAGAGATAATTGAGTGTGATGAATTACAAAAGCTGATGGAAGATAAATTGGCTGATATAACAACTTAGAGAATTAGGAGACAAAATAAGAGTGACACATGGAATGATGGCCAAAGGACATGTGGAAAGAAAGGCAGGGATAAGGGTGCAGAAAGGTAAGTTACTCCTGCAGACTCACATTTGCAATGCTTATCAGGAACCCATGTTCACCATTTTGCTAAACAAATATAAGTATAGATTATGTGCATTTATCATGTATCACCATAGTGGAAAGTTTGAAAGTTTAATAGACCTGGCCTATGAAAGATAAAAATGCAGAAAAAATGGCAAGAAACATAGTGGTATCTAGTAGTCAGTTGTCTGACTAAGTGAAGAGCCAGAAACAATCTTCTAAAAAGCTAGCACAGAACCCTAACACCCAAACCTAAGTGTGGAGCTACCAAAGTGGGCGAGGACATACACAGGTCAACAGAAATAAAGGAAATCAATGCAGTGCAGGCATTAGAACGCAGTTACTGGGACTAGATAAAAGTATATCCCATACACTGTATTAGGATGGGAAGGACATAAAAGAACACATACTGTATGATTCTATTTATTTTCTAAGAAACAAATCTAATCTGGAGTGACAGAAATCAGATCAGTGACTGCATAGGGCAGGGTGTGCATGTGTGTGTGCATGTGTATGTATGGGGGGTCAATATGACTCAAAGAGGCATGAATGACTCTAAGGGAATGAAAATGATCTGTATTTTGTTTGGGGTGGTGGTTATATAGGTGTATAGTTTTTGAAATTCAACTGAATACTTGAAATTTGTGTAATGTAAGTATATTATACTTCAATAAATTTGATTTTTGTTTTTAAAGAGTGGGAACTACAATACTTTCTATCAAGATTTCTTCTCAAAATTCATAAATTAAAAACTTAGGCCAGAAAGTGATAAACAGTAGTAAATTCCACAATATATAGATACCTCAGCTACCCCCAAGAAAGCTCTGCTTCCTTGGAAATTCCAGAGAGACACAATTTTACCATTCACCCTAAGCAGAGACTGTAGCAATAACATTCTGCATCCTAACATTTTTTCCCCTTACTTTTTGCAAAACTTGGTCAGCAAATTCACCAATAATATTACTTTCACAAACTACAACTTGTTAACCCACTATAAAACTTTTCCTTCTATAAAAATAAAAGTAATTACTGCCTAAGAAGCAAGTAAAGTACAGAAAATTTCCCATTTTATAAAGTAAAACTGAATGATCAAGAGGTGACCCTTGGGGCACCTGGCTGGCTCAGTCAGTAGAGCATGTGACTCTTGATTTCAGGGCTGTGAGTTCAAGTCCCACATCGGGTGTACTTTAAGAAAAATCTTTAAAAACAAAACAAAAAAAAAGACGTGGGGTGCCTGGGTGGATCAGTAAGTTAAGCGGCTGATGTTGGCTCACGTCATGATCTCACAGTTCATTGAGTTTGAGCCCTGTGTCCGGCTCTGGGCTGACAGCTGAGAGCTTGGAGCCTGCTTCAGATTCTGTCTCTCTGAGGCCCTCTGCCCCTCCCCCGCTCACACTCTGTCTCTGTCTCTCTAAACTGAATAAATGTTATTGGGGGGGAAAAAAAGATGTGACCCTCAAAGAATCCATAATGCCAGTCAATGACTGTTGCTAGGCTTATATTAAAATTATGTAAGTGCTATTTCCACTAAAACCTGAATACAGGTTTTAGTACGTACAACACATGCAACACATACCTGAATGTATTTAATAAAGCCCATCAAAAATTGTCTATTCTTCGATAATTAGCAAGAGGAAAACACCAAACTGCTAGCTCTGTGATAAAATGATTTTAAAATTCTTAAAGAATGTTACTCTGTCGTGAGAGAACATATCTGACAACAATGTCAATATGACATAGGTACTTAAAACTTTAGGGGCACCTGGGTGGCTCAGTCAGCTGAGCATCTGACTTCAGTTCAGGTCATGATCTCGTGGTTTCCTGGGTCTGAGCCCCGCATTGGGCTCTCTGCTGTCAGCCCAGGAACCGACTTAGGTTCCAATCGCCCTCTCTCTCTCACCCTCCCCAGCCTGTGTTTTCTGTCTCAAAAATAAATAAAAACATCAAAAATATTTTTTAAAAAAACCTTAAAAAGATTCATACCTTTCATACTTTTAGCAATTTATCATATGGAAATAATTATAAATGTGCACATACATGTGATATCCACCGGTACTTTATTTTTTTTTTTAAGGCACTAAAACAATCTAAGGGTCCAAACTGTGGAGGAATAATTGGATAAGTCCCAGTGCATTCACTCTACTTAGTTGTTGGCAGGTTGAGCTTTTTAAAAAAAAAAAAAAAATATATATATATATATATGGGTACCTGGGTGGCTCAGTCAGTTAAGCAGCTGACTTCAGCTCAGGTCATGATCTCACGGTCCGGTCCGTGGGTTTGAGCCCCACATTGGGCTCTGTGCTGACAGCTGACAGCCTGGAGCCTGCTTTGGATTCTGTGTCTCCCTTGCTCTCTGCCCCTCCCCCGCGTACGCGCGCTCTCTCTCTCTCTCTCTCTCTCTCTCAAAAAAAAAAAACATTAAAAAAAACCTTTTTAAATAAATAAAAATAAAGCCAAAGAAACAAACACAAAAAATGGTTAAGAGACAATAAATATCTAGGAAAAGAAAACAATAAAAAGGACACATATTAACACCTTCCTGACTCATAAAATTTTTTTAAAAATCTAAATTCAGTATTAGTCATCATTGTGAAACGTAACTAAGCATTAAAAAAATCACTACCCCTTTCTTTGTGTCTCTAGCTTACTTTGACTCTACACAAACACTTAGCTACCTAGGTTCAAGTATTTTCATTTGAAATTAACTATGATTAAGAGAGCCACATTCAAAGGTATTTCAGTAAATATGCCATCCAACTCCCTTAGTGCTAACTACTGGCTTCATAATTCCACCACTTCAACCTCTCCAACACAGAATGCAAAGAGTCTGGAAATAAGAAAAGCAATCCTAAAAACAATTTCTTCCCAGAAATCATCAATATATTGGAAAACCTGGACCTCGAGAAGTGGTGAGGACTTGAATCTCCAGTGAATGCTACAGATGGCATGGAATGATGGATGATGAATTAATTGTTTGAATGATAAAAAGCTTCAAATTATTTGCAGAATAAAGCAAAGAATAATTAGATAAACTGAAATTGCTAAGGCCAACATTTTCAAACTCCAAATTCTGACTCACTTAGAAATACAACCCTCCATCTCAAAAGATATGCTATCAGGTTATTTACTTCCCACAAATAAGGCAGGCCAAAAGAAGAAGTCAGAATAATTGCTAATCTCCCACAGCCCAGCATCAGATTTTCCAGACTGTTGGAGACTATTCTACATTACCTTAAGATATCTCCTCAATATCCCACATATGGTGCACATTTTGACTATAAAAGGTATAGTAATTTAAATGAACTATCACAGAACAATAGAACTCAGGTACTCTTTATTGAGTACCTCAATCATTGACTAAATCATCTTATACGAAGAAATACCCACTAAGATCCATATACCAAGACCAAGTGTCTGTCCACTGATTCGCTTAGCATTATGCTCTCTAGTTCTGTCCACGCTGCTGCATGGCAAGATTTCATTTTTTTCATGGCTGAGTAATTTTCTGGTGTGGGTGGGTGGGTGGTGGGTGTGTGTGTGCACACACACGCTATCTTCTTTACCCCATTCATCTGAGAAAGACAAATACCATATGATTTCACTCATGTGGAATTTAAAAAACTAAACAAATGAGCAAAGGGGGAAAACAAGAGAGAGAGACAAATCAAGAAACAGACTCTTGGGGCACCTGGATGGCTCAGTTGGTTAAGCGGCCAACTTCAGCTCAGGTCTTGATCTCCCGGTTTGTGAGTTTGAGCCCCGTGTCGGACTCTGTGCTGACAGTTCAGAGCCTGGAGCCTGCTTTGGATTCTGTTGTCTCCCTCTCTCGCTGCCCCTCCCCATCTCATGCTCTGCCTCTCTCTCTCAGAAATAAATGATACACATTACAAAAAAGAAAGGAAGGAAGGAAGGAAGGAAGGAAGGAAGGAAGGAAGGAGAAGAGAGAAGAGAAGAGAAGAGAAGAGAAGAGAAAAGAAAAGAAAAGAAAAGAAAAGAAAAGAAAAGAAAAGAAAAGAAAAGAAAAGAAAAGAAAAGAAAAAAGAAAAGAAAAGAAAAAGACTTATGGAGAACGAACTGATGGTTACCAGAGGGGAGCTGGATGGGTTAAATAGGTGATGGGGATTAAGCAGTGCACTCTTGGGGCGCCTGGGTGGCGCAGTCAGTTAAGCGTCCGACTTCAGCCAGGTCACGATCTCGCGGTCCGGGAGTTCGAGCCCCGCGTCGGGCTCTGGGCTGATGACTCAGAGCCTGGAGCCTGTTTCCGATTCTGTGTCTCCCTCTCTCTCTGCCCCTCCCCCGTTCATGCTCTGTCTCTCTCTGTCCCAAAAATAAATAAACGTTGAAAAAAAAAAAAAAAAAAAGCAGTGCACTCTTGTGATGAGCCCCGGATGATGTATAGAATTGTTGAATCACTATATTGTATACCTAAAACGGATATAACACTGTGTAGTAACTTACTAAAATTAAAACTTTAAAAGCCCCAATAAAATCCACAAATACAAAGAAAAGTATAATTCTTCAATTCCACAGAAATTATTTGTAAAAGAGAATTTATTGATAGAATTAACGTATTAGTGCTGCATACTAATGGGGACTGCAAACATTGAAAGAGTGTAACAAATTTGAAGTGTAAGTTTCCTCTCCTATTTAAATAAACTTTAACTTACGGGGTGTCTGGGTGGCTCAGTTGGTTAAGCGTCTGACTTTGGCTCAGGTCATGATCTCCCAGTTTGTGAATTTGAGCACCGCGTCGGGCTCTGTGCTGACCGCTCAGAGCCTGAAGCCTGCTTTGAATTCTGTGTCCCCCTCTCTCTCTACCCTTCCTCTGTTCACGTTCTCTCTCTCATAAATAAATAAACATTGGGGCGCCTGGGTGGCTCAGTCGGTTAAGCGTCCGACTTCGACTCAGGTCACGATCTCACGGTCCGTGAGTTCGAGCCCTGCGTCGGGCTCTGGGCTGATGGCTCGGAGCCTGGAGCCTACTTCCGATTCTGTGTCTCCTTCTCTCTCTGCCCCTCCCCTGTTCATGCTCTGTCTCTCTCTGTCTCAAAAATAAATAAACGTTAAAAAAAATTTAAAAAAATAAACATTAAAAAATTTTAAAATAGATAAACTTTAACTTTACATATGAAAATTATTATAGGCAATGTAGATAACCTATAATGAAATTCTGAATGGTCACATTTCTGTTTTCATCTTGTTCAAGTCACTTTACTAGTGCTATTTTCTGATGGTATGACTAAAATTAATCCATACCACCATTACTACACCTTTGCTATTCGGGGCCTTCATAAACTATATACAAAATAAAAAGTCAAAATATGTTGAGATAATCACAACTAAATATAGCATTTGACTTCCAAACTGCATTACATAAAATGGCAAATATATCAAGAATGTAAGATATACTCTTCCATTCAGTTAAGATGTACCACAATTTGGGGCACCTGGTTGGCTCAGTCAGCAGAGCATGTAACTCCTGATCTCAGGGTTCAAGCCCACACTGCTTATAGAGCTTACTTATTAAACAAAAAGATTTGCCACATTTTTGTTATCACCAGCAAGCCAAATAGTTCTAATAAATGCACTCTACCAATCCACAAATTATAATAAAAATCTCTGTATGCCTAATGGTTTAGCACATAGATGCCATACCACCAGGATTTTCCAGAATATGAAATACTGGATTTTCAGACTTTACTATATTTAGATATGTCAACATTGTTTCCAAGAGTTCATATGCTTTTGGCCTCTATCTCATTTCTTTTTTAGAATTTACATCCAAATTAGTTAGCATATAGTGCAACAATGATTTCAGGAGTAGATTCCTTAGTGCCCCTTACCCATTTAGCCAATCCCCCCTCCCACTACCCCTCCAGCAGCCCTGTTTGTTCTCCATATTTATGAGTCTCTTCTGTTTTGTCCCCCTCCCTATTTTTATATCATTTTCGTTTCCCTTCCCTTATGTTCATCTGTTTTGTCTCTTAAAGTCCTCATACGAATGAAGTCATATGATTTTTGTCTTTCTCTAATTTCACTTAGCATAATACCCTCCAGTTCCATTCACATAGTTGCAAATGGCAACATTTCATTCTTTTTGATTGCCGAGTAATACTCCATTGAATACATATACCACATCTTTATCCATTCATCCATCGATAGACATTTGGGCTCTTTCCATACTTTGGCTATTGTTGATAGTGCTGCTATAAACATGGGGGTGCATGTGTCCCTTTGAAACAGCACACTTGTATCCTGTAGATAAATGCCTAGTAGTGCAATTGCTGGGTTGTAGGGTAGTTCTATTTTTAGTTTTTTGAGGAACCTCCATACTGTTTTCCAGAGTGCCTACACCAGCTTGCATTCCCAGAGCTCTATCTCATTTCAACTGCAGGCCCGGATATTTCACACATGGTACTAAATGATAATACTATTAAATACTAGCACATTTTTAATTTATTTTTATTTTTATTTTTATACCAGCACATTTTAAAGAGAAGACAAGACAATCTGACTCTTCTGTAAGTACAAACAATTCACTTTCCCTTCTCTTTAGTTCACAGTGAAAGGAGTGATTTCAGATTTCAGATATTGTACAATACTTTAGCTTTGTACCTTCCATCTTTTTTTAACAGTTTATTTCTTTATTTTGAGAGAGAGAGAGACAGAAGAGGCAGACCACGAGCAGGAAAGGGGCAGAGGGAGGAACCCAAGCAGGCTCTGCACTGTCAGCATAGAGTGCAATGTGGGGCTTGAACCCATAAACTGCAAGATCTTGACCTGAGCTGAAACCAAGTGTCAGATGCTTAAACGACTGGGCCACCCAGGCAGCCCTGTACCCTACATCTTTTTATATGGACTTACATCTTAGGGTGAATTAAAATTTTATCTTGAGTGCCTTGAGTTTCAAAACACTGTGAAGTAACCAGAGAAACCGAGGATTTTGTAAAACTAGGAACTGTTAATTACTACCCTGGAGTCATCTAGAGAATGTTGTTTGTCTATCAGCATTTCTCTGGAGGAACATATAAAATGTGAAGGAAACTATGGGCCATGTCATACTGCCAGTGCTCTAAATGAATGAATTACATCCAAAATGCCAGTCATGAACCAATTTACATCTGAATTATTCTGTTAAGTTATAAAAGTCTTTATTTGAGGGGCACCTGCGTGGCTCAGTAAGTTAAGCATCGGACTCCTGATTCTGGCTCAGGTCATGATCTCCTGATTCCTGAGTTTGAGCCCCGCATCAAGCTCTGCACTGATAGTGCAGAGCCTGCTTGGGATTCTCTCTCTCCCCCTCTCTCTGCCCCTCCCAGGCTCACGCATGCACTCCCTCTCTCTCAAGAATATTAATTAAAAAACAAACAGTCTTTATTTGAAATATATAGCAGAAAGCAGTTCACCTAATGTTCTACCTTAGTAGCATATTGAATGAAAAAACTGGGCCAAAATGGCAAGGTAGAATGTTGAATAAAGAAGGTAAGAAAATAATACTAATATAATATTAAAGTCAAAGACTAAAAGCCAAATACACATCTGTATTTGTGGAATGAGATTCCACAGTAAAAAGAAAATAATTCTCATTTATTCAAATACTGAAGCACTGTAGGTACCAACACAAATGGCTTCTAGGTGAATTAAGTCACTGCCTTACACACATTTTTACTCTCCAAATAAGAGACAATTTAATAAAAAAAATATTTTAACATTGTGAACAAGCAGCTCTTACTTTATAAACCACACCTCAGGAATTAATTCTTGGTTAGAAATAGATGCCTTAAACATGTAAGCACTCCACAATAGGTATGTTAATTAAGAAAGGCTAAAGGTAAAGGGCGCCTGAGTGGCTCAGTCAGCTCAGTTTGCTCAGTGTCTGACTTCGACTCAGGTCATGATCTCGCAGTTTGTGGGCTCAAGCCCTCCGTCGGGCTGTGTGCTGACAGCTCAGAGCCTGGAACCTGCTTTGGATTCTCTCTCTCTCTCTCTCTCTCTCTCTCTCTCTCTCTCAACAATAAAATAAACATCAAAAAAAAGTTTTTTAAAAAAAGAAAGGCTGAAGGTAAATTACATACAGTCTCTGGCCCATACTAGCTATAATCCACTCCAACAATTTTTCTCCCTAGAAAGCATGTGAAAATAGTCCAAGAATAACCTTCTATCTACTCAAATTAATTTTTCAGGTGTGTCATTTGCCAACTAAGGTAATTCACAAAGTACTTGCAATACACTTCACAATTCTGTCATTGAGAACCTCTGTCTTTCTAGAGATCTACAGTGATTCTAGAATCTGTCTTCCAAATTCACATGACATCTGGACTAGATTTAAACCATATATCTAGCTTACAGAATTGTTTGGATATCCAAAATGTCAGGCTAAATGCCAGATGAAAATCCTCTGACATCAAACATTTTGTTTTTCCTGTTGCTCAGATCTGCGGATCTGAAAAATGCTAAAGGAGTAAGCAAGCTAAGCAAGCATAGCAAGCTTGACCAAATGGGGCAATCACAGCCAAGAGCCAACATAGGCCAACACATTAAGACCATATGTTAAGAACAGTTATAAGCAAAATACAAACAAAAATAGACCCATGGCCTCTCCAAAGTGCGGTGCTAGATTATAAAGAGTATTTGCCTGGAAACAAAAAAATCTTGCATAGGAGTAACTCCTATCCTCTGCCGCTATGAGTATACAACTTATCCCTGTTTTCCTTCACACTCTAGCTCCCAAGGTCACAAGAATATTTTTATTCTTTATTCTCACAAGAATAATTTTCTGATTATAATTCCTTTATAGGAGGTTCCACAATAATCACAGATATCCCTCATCTAAAGCCAGCCTCAAAACTAACTGCAAAGGCTGCAAAAGTTCTAAGGCTCTGCAAAAAGTATATTTCCGACAAGGTCAAAGAAAGTTTGTTGCTCCAAGAGAGGGTATGGAGGTTGAGGCCAGACAATCTCTGCCTCAGAGCAGTTTTGAAGGGGGTGTCAGGCATTTCCTGAAGAAAATTGTAACAATGGTAACCACAAGTCAGAATGGAGCCTATCTGCAAAAGGAGAACATCTTCCTCAAAAGAGAATGTAAATGCACACATAAATAGACGTGCACCAAAGAAGCCCACCATCTCCTCATAAAGACACAACATACCACTAATGGAGACTCAAATCATATTTAATCTTCATCATTTACTTCAAAAAGCTTTTATAGACATACTGAGGGACTCCTAGACACAATTTTCCCAACCTCAGAAGTCCTAATTTACCTTTAGCAGAGCCTCCAAAGAAAAGGATTTTCCCACCTTTTCTCTGGTCCCACAACAGTATCCTTCCAACAATTACTTGTGCCGAAGGTCGGACAGAATGGAAATAGCCCTCATATCCCTCCACCTGTGAATGCCACAGGATTTTGAACTGGGAGCCAAAGGCTTCTTCAGTACTATGAATGGGAACCAAGCCAAACCCAAGGCTGCTTCAGGCGCGCGCGCGTGCGCGCGCACACACACACACACACACACACACACACACACACAAGTAGCTGAAGAATAAGTGTGAGGGGTGGGGTAGAAAATTAAAATGGAAAGAAAAGCTAGAAACAAAAAATGAAGAGTAGTCAAAAGAAATAATAGAATGACTTTATTAATTGGACTTAATCACATTATTAAGACTCAGTGGTGACAAATGCCTATTAGCTTATTTGGGGAAGCTTCTATTTGAGTAAATAGAAAATACACTTTCCCAATCATAGCTACTCATAATAGAACACCAGAACTACAACCACAATTATGGGTCATCATTTATTTGACATGCAGAAGAAATGAAGCAAGTTATCAGAGTATTAGCTGTAACAACTGACAATCGAAAATATCACTAAAAAAAAACCACACACACAAAAAACTGGTACATAACTTTGAGCACAAAAATTCCACTATCAATTTTATCATAAGGAAAAGCCATGTACATACATATAAACAAAGATGTCATCTTAGCACTATTAGTTTAAGACTGGGAAAATCCTGGATGCCCAACAACAGGGGAATGATTATAAATGATGGCATAGCCATATCTGATTATGACAGTATTACAAATCTGAATATGAAAAAAATTTGTATATTACCTTTATTTACTTATTTTTAAACTGAAGCATAATTGACACACCTCAGGTGTACAACATAGTGATTCAACAACTCTATAGTTATGCTATGCTCACAAGTATAGGTATCACCTGTCACCATACAATGCTATTACAATACCACAACTATATTATATGTCACTTTTTTTTTTTTTTAATTTTTTTTTCAACGTTTTTTATTTATTTTTGGGACAGAGAGAGACAGAGCATGAACGGGGGAGGGGCAGAGAGAGGGAGACACAGAATCCGAAACAGGCTCCAGGCTCTGAGCCATCAGCCCAGAGCCTGACGCGGGGCTCCAACTCTCAGACCGCAAGATTGTAACCTGGCTGAAGTCGGATGCTTAACCGACTGCGCCACCCAGGCGCCCCTATATGTTACTTTTAAAAGGACATAAAATGGACTCCTGGGTCGCTCAGTCGGTGGAGCATCATCCAGCTCTTGGTTTCAGCTCAAGATCATGATCCCATGGTTAATGAGTTTGAACGCCGCATCAGGCTCTGTGCCTGGTGCAAGAGCCTGCCTGGGATTCGCTCTCTCTCCCTCTCTCTCTGTCCCTCCCCTGCTATGTGAGCTCTCTCTCTAAAAATAAATAAATAAATAATTTAAAAGGACATAAAACATTATATCATAAAATGATATCATATATTGAAAAATTATGTGTCTGCCTATATATAGATCTATATAGGCTCAAAAGAACTAATTATAATCATTTTATTTTCTTCTTTTTGCTTACCTCAATTTTCTAAAGTTTTTCCAATAAAATTTTTGCAAAAAAAAGGTACTATTTTAAAATTGGACATTTACTTAAGTTTACTTTTTGATAAAGACTTAAACTAGAAACCAAAGTGCCAATGGTCTGGATTTTACTAGATGAATGGAAAGAGAACTCTATCATGACCTACATTGCGTAGGTCTTCAGTTCTTTGTATCTCATCTCTATATCTAGCATTTCCAAGTCTATTCAACCTGACAATTTCAACAAAACCCAGATTTTACATCCTAAGTCCATTACATCACATTCTTGTACTCAAGGGAGGCGCAGATGGATCTTTCACACTGGATTGGACAGCAGGAACTGATGGCCTCATTCCAAAATGCTAAGCCACCATCTGCAGCCTTCTGTTAATCCTCTCCATCTCATCTGTCCCATTCCCAATTCTTTTTATATACCCATTGCACAAGTAATCAAGATTTGCCCTCCAGGTGGCTCTTCCCATAAGGCAGGTAGAAATATAATATTAAACTAAATTAATTCTCAAAGCAATACCTTCACATTATTTTCTTAAATCCAAATATATTACTCTGTGCCTAGTGCTAAAAGCTATAGAAGGTATTAAAAGGGTATAATACAAAGAATGTAAGAGTCCACCTGATAAAACAGATCTCATAAATACAAAACAATGAGAAAATGTTTTAAGTCTTTGCCTACTATTAACTGCTAGGCTTGGCCATCTTGGTTCTAACCCCAACTCAACCCACTACTTTATTGTATGACCTTGGCCAATGTCCTCATCTGTAAAACTGTGAGTTTAAGCTAAATTATCTCTAACATCCTTTCCAGCTCTTAACCTTCTATAGCTCTAGAAACAATAGATCAGGAAAGGAAAGATAAATGGTCTTGCAACAAATCCTTCCAGAATGTTACAAATCACCTATAAGCAGACAAGGAAGATTAAAAACCAAGTGAACCTGGCAAGGGAAAAAAATCTCCAGTCAATAAGAAATCTGTTCTCATTAAATAAGCAGGGTGATCAGAAAGTAAACAAAAGTATACTCTTCTCCCTTCTATTAGAAAAATCCTGAAGACCACTGTCAGTAAAAGGGAACAAGAGCTTAGAAAAAGAAAAATATTAGGGGCGTCTGGGTGGTTCAGTTGGTTAAGTGGCCAACTTCAGCTCAGGTCATGATCTCACAGTGCGTGGGTTCGAGCCCTGCATCTGGCTCTGTGCTGACAGCTCAGAGCCTGGACCCTGCTTCAGATTCTGGATCTCCCTCTCTCTCTGCCCCTCCCCACTCCTATTTTGTCTCTCTCTCTCAAAATTAAACATTAACATTTTTTTAAAAAAATTAGAATATTTACTGAATATCTACTATATGTAAAGAACCTCTTTACTAGGCACAGTTAAGAATACAAATATGCATTGGGGCGCCTGGGTGGCTCAGTTGGTTAAGGGTCCGACTTCAGCTCAGGTCACGATCTCGCAGTCCGTGAGTTTGAGCCCCGCGTCGGGCTCTGGGCTGATGGCTCAGAGCCTGGAACCTGCTTCTAATTCTGTGTCTCCCTCTCTCTCTGCCCCTCCCCTGTTCATGCTCTGTCTCTCTCTGTCTCAAAAATAAATAAACATTAAAAAAAATTAAAAAAAAAAAAAAAGAATACAAATATGCATAAAACTCAGTCCCTGCTTTTAAGGAAGTTTATTTCATTATGTCATTTGGTAAATATTTACTGAGCACCTACTATATACAGAGACAATTCCAGTATTCCGGACTTAAGAGTAAAAAGAATAGACAAGATCCTTGTCCAAATGAACTCACACTCTTGGGGAGGCGGGGGGGGGGGGGGGGGGGGGGACGGGACACAGTCAATAAAGTAAACAAAAAAACATAACTGCAGAAAAAGAAAAATGAAAACAGCAGTATGACAGAGAGTGACAGGGTTAGGAGGAGATGCAGGGATACTACTTTAAGTTGGTTGATCACAATCAACAGAATGTTAACAATTACTGAAGCTTGATGATGGGAATTCACTGTATTAGTCTCTCTACAGTATTTACTTTAAATTTCTAAAGCCATAGATTGGTAGGATAATCATGGAAGGTTTCAATGAACTGACGTCCGAGCTAAGATTTAAAAAGTAGTAACAGGCCATGTTCCCCCATGACTTCCAGATAGAGGAAACAGCTGGTGCAAAGGGCCTAAGAAGCTCAGAGCCTTTATGAGGAAAAAAAAAAAAAGCTGATGTGACAAGCACATGCACTAGGTAGAGAATGGCACAAAGCAAGACTGTGAAAGCAGAAAGATTCTGTGGGGACCCCACTAAGCAATGGTAAGGAATTTAGAATTAACTCTAAATGCATGAAGCTATTGGAGGATTTTAAACAGGAATGAGAATATAGAATATCCTTAATTTTGGTTTTCCAAATTATAAAACAAGGTAATTAGGAACTAAACCAGGTAACCCAAAATATATTTGTTTAATAATTGGATGAATTTAAACTTGAAGCATCTTTATCTCCCTAATCACTTTATTTAAGCTGAAACTGAAATTAGTTTGTAAGTCCAAGCACATCAATCTAAGGACACTTAATTCAGTACCTGGAAAAGGTGGCTTAGAAGCACCCTGGGTGAGAAAGAAGTTAGTGTAGAATTGAAAATTTGTCACAGATGTCCAACAAAACTTCCGATCAAACAAAATGTGGGCTAGAATTTCAGACTTTAAAGATTTCGTTTAAAGCTGTCACATAAATAAAGTGGAAACGGAGGCTTAGGACAGATGAATGACTTGCCCAAATCACACAGATAAGAGGAAAACAGGGAAGTTGGTATGTGAAAGTTCACTTCTTGATTTCTTGTCCAATGTTCTTTCCAAAGCATCATAAAAAAGCAAACATAAAAGTAACTTAGAACCTATACAGACAGGAGATAAAGTCACAGGTTTCCTTTTGGGATGATGAAAATGTCTTGGAACTAGATGCACAACATTTCAAATCTGCTAAATGCCATTTAATTGTACACTTGAAAATACTTAATGGTTGGGGCGCCTGGTGGCTCAGTTGGTTGAGTGTCCGACTTCAGCTCAGGTCGTGATCTCACAGCTCGTGAGTTCGGGCCCCGTGTCGGGCTCTGTGCCGACAGCTTGGAACCTGGAGCCTGCTTCAGATTCTGTGTCTCAAGCTCTCTCTGTCCCTTCCCACCTTGTGCTCCGTCTCTGTCTCTGTCTCTCTCAAAAACAAATAAAAACATTTAAAAAATTAAAAAGAATCACTATCATTATAAAAAAATAGTTAATGGTTAATTTTATGTTAATTTTACCTTGCAATATAATGATTTATAAGCAATATGTATTTGGTTACTCAGATAACCAAAATATATTTCTCAAACATATTTGTTCTTCATTCACATTCCTGAAAAAATTCAGAGCCATTAAGGGGGCATGGGTGTCTTGTTACTAATAAAGGGTTATAAAACAAGTCTCAATAAATTTAAAAGGATGTCAATCATGTAAATTACCTTGTCTGACAAAAATGGAATTAAATCAGAAATCAATACAAAGCTCTCTGAAAAAAACCTCAAATATCTGAAACTAAATAACATACTTCTAAATAATCCATGGGAAGGATTATCAAAGGGAAACAATAAAGGAAGAAATCAAAGGGCAACAGTGAAAACACCCGAAGGCTTTGCCCTAAAATGAGGAGCAAGACAAGGATGTCTGATCTGACCACTTCTATTAGACATTTTATGGGAAGTTCTAGACAGTGCATTTAAAAAAAAAAAAAAAAAAAAAAAAGAGGTATTCAGATTAGGAAACAAGAAGGAAAAGTATCTTATTCACAGGTCATATGATCACCTATGTAAAAAATTCAATGGAATCTACAAAAAGGCTTCTAAAAGAGTTGAGTATAGAAAGGTTACAGGATATAAAACCAATATACAAAACTCCATAGTATTTTTACATACTAGCAAATAACAAATGGAGTCTTTAAAATAATTAGTTTTTCTGTGAGAAATTAAAGAAAACCTGAACAAATAGAGATACATTTTTATTGGCCAGAAAACTAAATACTGTTACTGCACCCACTTTCCACAAATTGATACATACATTCAACACAATCTCACAGGCTTTTTTAATAGAAACTGATAAACTAATTCTAAAATTCATATGTAAATGAGTATGTAAAAAAGGACAAAAAATAGCCATAACTGAAAATGAACATCAGAGTGAAAATTATTAACATTATTTAATATTAAGACTTATTACAAAACTATAGTAATTAAGACAATGTGGTATGGCCTACAAACAAATTGAATAACAGACTACACAGTCCAGAAAAAAGCTCATAAGCAACTGATTTTCAACAAAAGTAGAACGACAATTCAGTAAAGAATGGCCTTTTCAACAAAATAGTGCTAGAGCACATGCAAAAACAACAACAACAAAAACTACCCCCCCCCCCCACCCACACACACAAAACAAAAAACCAAAAATCAAGAACCTCCCCCCAGGGGCGCCTGGGGGGCTCAGTTGATTAAGCATCTCACTTCAGCTCAGGTCATGATCTCACAGTTTGTGGGTTCAAGCCCCTCATCAGGCTCTGTGCTGACAGCTCAGGGCCTAGAGCCTGCTTTGAGTTCTGTGTCTACGTCTCTCTCTGCCCCTCCCCTACTCTTCACACTCTCTCAAAAATAAATAAAACATTAAAAAAATTTTTTAATGTATGGAAAAAAAAAAAAACCTGCCCCCAAAACAAAAACTTTGATCAATACCTCATGCAATATGCAAAAACTAACTCAAAATGGTTCATAGACAGGGGCACCTGGGTGGCTTAGTTGGTTAAGCAACCTACTCTTGGTTTCGGCTCAGGTCATGATCTCACAGTTCATGAGATCAAGTTCCGTGTTGGGCTATGCACTGATAGCACAGAGCCTGCTTGGGATTCTCTCTCCCTCTATGCCCCTCAAAAAAAAAAAAAAAAAAGGGTTCATAGACCTAGATATAAACTCTAAGACAATAAAACTTCTAAAAACTAACTTAAGAGAAAACCTCTGTGACCCTGAATAAGGACAATTTCTTAGATATGATAATAAAAGCACACCTACAAAATAATTGATAAATTAGAATTGATCAAAATTTTCAATTCTGAAAAGAAAACCTACAGACTAAGAAAAAATGTATTATCTTATTTCTGAAAAAGAATATTTCTGATAAAAGACTTATACCCAGGATATATAAATAACTTATACTGAACAGCCCAATCTTTAAATAATTTTATGTTTATTTTGAGAGAGGGAGAGTTCAGGCATGCATGCAAGAGGGGGGAGAGAGAGAGAGGGAGAGGGAGAGAGAGAGAGGGAGAGAGAGAGAGAGAGAGAGAGAGAGAGAGAGAGAGAATATGAATATCTTAACCAGGCTCCATAGTGTCAGCACAGAGCCCAACATGGGGCTCAATCTCATGAACCATGAGATCATGACCTGAACAAAAAACAAGAGTCAGATGCTTAACCGACAGAGCCACCTAGGTGTTACCCTCCCCAATTTTTTAAATGAGTAAGAGATCTTAGAAATTTCACAAAAAATATGTGAATAGTTACTAAATACATAAAAAGTTGCTGGACGTTATTAGCATTAGAGAGATACCAATCAAAGCAACAATGAAATACAACTTCACAACTACTAGATGTCTATAATCAAAACGACAGCCAATAAGAGATATTGATGATAATGTGGAGAAACTCGAACTCTTACACATTGCTGTTGAGAATATAAACTGATGCAGCCACTTGGTAAACAAGTTTGGCAGTTTATTAAAAAGTTAAATGTAACTAATCCTACTCCTAGGTCCCCACCCCAGAAAAAAGAAAATACACAACCACACAAACACCTATTAGCAAATGCATAGAGATGGCTATTATTCATAAAAGCCAAAAAGGAGAAACAACAAATGTTGTGGACAGTGGAAACCCAAATGTCCACCATCTGATGAATGGATAAACAAAAAGGAGTACATTCATACAAGGGAATGCTATTCAGCCAGAAAGTAAGTATTCAAACAAGAAAAAATGAAGACATGTCTATAGCACAGTCAACCTAAAAAACCTCCCAATGGTCAAACCAACAATATGAGCAAGAAAAAAAATGTATTAGATTAATCTATACAGATACAGATAACAACAGACTAAGCAGACATAATAACTAAATATAATGTGGTATGCAGGATTTAAACCAGAAACAAAAAGACACTGAAGGAAAACCACTGGTGTCCAAATAAAGTTTGTAGTTAATAATACTGTAGCAAAGTTAGTATCTTAGTTTTTGACAAATGTACCACAGCTGTATCTGATTAAACGTTAGGAAAGTTGGATAAAGGGTATATAGCAGGGGTCAGCAAGCTATAGCCCACAGGCCAAATCCAATCTGCCAACTGTTTTTATAAATAAAGTTTTACTGGAACACAGTCATGCTCATTCACTTACTGTCTATGGCTGGTTTTGCTAAGAAAGATCACTGGGTCCACAAAGTCTAAAATAGACTGTAAATCTGTAAAATTTACTATCCCATTTTTTACAGGAGAAGTTTCCTGACTCCTAATACACATGAACTCTTTGTATTGTCACTGTAAATTCTTTGTAAATCTAAAATGATTCTAAAATTAGAAGTTGGTTTTTGTTTTTTAAGTAGGCTTCACAGTGCAGAGCCCAACACCGGGCTTGAACTCACGACCGTGAGATCAAGACCTGAGCTGAGATCAAGAGTCAGACACTAGCTGACTGAGCCACCCAGGCGCCCTTTAAAAGTTTTTATTTATTTTTCTTTTAAGTTAAAAGTTCACCTACCATATTATCTAGTCACTCTACTTCTAGGTATTTACTCAAGAAAAATGAAAGCACTTGTTCACAGAATGGCAAATGTTTGCCAATAGGTGAACTAGATAAATAATGTACATCCACAAAGTGGAACAGTACTCAGCAATAAAAAGAAATGAGATATTAACACATTCTACAACATGGGTGACTCTCAAAGTAATTATGTTGAGTAGATGAAGAGCAGCCCTCCAGAAAAATATGTACTGTATGATTCCACTTATATCAAATTCTGGGAAATACAAACTAATATATAGTGACAGAAACAGATCTAGTGTTACCTAGGAAAAGGGAAGCAGGGAAGGACCGTAAGTAAGGATTATAAAGGGGCTCAAGAGAACTCTTAGGGATCATGGGTATGTTCACTATCTTGACTGTGATGATGATATACAAGTGTCTACATGTCAAAACTTATCATATTGTACATATATGTGTACATATACACAATTTATTGTATGTCAATTTTATGTCAATAAACCTGTTTTTTTAACAAATTACTTTGATTTAAAAAAAATCTAGTCTTCTAATCTCAAGCAGTTGTATGGAGAAACAGACTAACCCATCAACAAAATCTCTTCAGCTGTCAATTGCTGTAATCCACTTCTTCCTTCCTCTAGAATATTTATTGTTTGGAGGAGGGTTTTAAATCACAGCCACACTTGTTCTAGAAGAAGTCTAAAGACAATCCTGCAAGCACAAGACTCTCTTGAGGTCCTGCCAACAAATGCTACAGAGGCAAATGAGATCACTTACCCAGATAAGCATGTTACTTACAGAACAAACTTCCTCCCCCTATCATCCACCTTTAGAACAACCTCTCTTCTATCTCTGGCCTTCCCAGACTTGCTTTCTTTATGTTCCTAAACCTGGGAGAAAAGAAAATGGTAGCCAGCACAGGAGTTAGAACACAGCTTTTTATCCTAGAGGATAAAAGAAGAGTTTGGAGATGATACAGGCATAGCTCTAAAACACTGCAGGTTCAATCCCAAGCTATCACAATAAAGCACATATTGTAATAAAGTGTGTCAAATGAAATTTTTTATTTCCCAGTGCATAAAAAAGTTATGTTTACACTATCTAATCTATTAGTATGCAATAGCATGTCTTATAAAACAATGTACATACCATAATTTTTTAAATTTTTTTAAAAATGTTTTATTTATTCTTGAGAGAGAGAGGCAGAGCATGAACAGGGGAGGCACAGAGCAAGAGAGGGACACAGAATCCAAAGCAGGCTCCAGGCTCTGAACTGTCAGCACAGAGCCCGATGCGGGGCTCCAACTCACAGACCATGAGATCATGGCCTGAACTGCAGTCAGATGCTCAACCGACTGAGCCACCCAGGCACCCCTACATACCATAATTTAATTTACAAATACTTTATTACTAAAAGATGCTAAACTAACCATCATCTGAGATTTCAGTGAGTTGTCATCTTTTTGCTTGTAGAGGGTCTTGTCTCCACATTGATCAGGCTGCTAACTAATCAGGGTGGTGGCTGCTGAAGGCTGGGGTGACGGTGGCAATTTCTTAAAATAAGACAATGTAGGGGCGCCTGGGCGGTTCAGTCGGTTGAGCGTCTGACTTCAGGTCATGATCTCAAAGCTCGTGGGTCCGAGCCCCATGTCATGTTCTGTGCTAACAGCTCAGAGCCTGGAGCCTGCTTCAGATTCTATGTCCCCCTCTCTCTGCCCCTCCCACGCTTGTGCCCTGTCTCAAAAACAAACATTAAAAAAAAAAAAAAAGACAATGAAGTGTCACACTGACTGACTCTTCCTTTCACAAACTTATTTCTCTGTAGCTTGAAATGCTGTTTGACAGCATTTTACCCAGAGAACTTCTTTCTAAATTAGATCCTTCTGCTGCTTTATCAGAAATTTATGTAATAGTCTAAACCCTTGTTGTCATTTCAACAATCTTCACAGCATCTTCACCAAGATTAGATTCCATCTCAAGAAACCACTTTCGTTGTTCATCCACAAGAAGCAACTCCTCATCCATTCCGGTTTTATCATGAGACTGCAGGAATTCAGTGATGTCTTCAGGCTCCACTTCTAATTCTGGTTCTCTTGCTGTTTTCATCACATGTACAGTTACCTCCTCCACTGAAAGTCATCCACCAGCACTGGAATCAACTTCTTCCAAACTCCTGCTCATGTTGATATTCTGACCTCTTCTTGTGACTCACAGATGTTCTTAATGGCATCTAGAATGGCGAATCCTTTCCAGAAGTTTTCAACTTATTTTGCCCAGATGCATGAGAGGAATCACTATCTATGGCAGCTATATACCCTTATGAAATGTATTTCTTAAATAATAAGACTTAAAAATTGAATTACTCCTTGATCCACGGGCTGTGGAATGAATGTTGTTAACAAACAGGAAAACAACACTATCAGAGCTCTTAGGTCACTGAGAAGAATATTCTGAAAGGAATATTTTTTTCTGAGCAGATCTCAACAGCGGGCTTAAAATAGTTAGTAAGCCATGTTGTACACAGATGTGCTGTCATCCAGGCTTTGTTGTTCCATTTGTAGAGCACAGGTAGAGTAGATTTAGCATAATTCTTAAGGGCCCTGGAATTTTCAGGATGGTAAATGAGCATCAAAATTTAAAGTCATCAGCTCCATTAGCCCCTACCCAAGAGACTCAGCCTGTCCTTTGAAGTTTTGGGCCAGGGGGAGCCTGGGTGGCTCAGTCAGTTAAGCATCTAACTCTTGATTTCAGCTCAGGTCATGATCTCATGGTTCCTGAGTTGAAGCCCCATGTCAGGCTCTGTGCTGACAGTGCAGAGCCTGTTTGGGATTCTCTCTCTCCCTCTCTCTCTCTCTCTGCCCCTCCTCCACTTGCACACATGCTCTCTTTCTCAAAATAAATAAATAAACAAACATTTAAAATAAATAAAACAAAATGAAGTCTTGAGTCAGGCACTGCCTCGCCTCTCTAGTTATGAAAGTCCTAGATGGCATCTTCTTACAACAGAAGGCTGTTTTGTCCACACTGAAAAGTTGTTCAGTGTAGTCACATTTGTTAATGATCTCAGCTAGATAAGATTCTGAATAACTGGTTGCAGCTTCGACATCGGCACTTGCTCCTTCACCTTGCACTTTTGTATCACGGAGATGGCTTTTTTCCTTAAACCTCATACACCAACCTCTGCTGGCTTCAAACTCTTCTTCTGCAGCTTCCTCTCCTCGCCTCTTTCAGCCTTCACAGAATTGAAAGATGGGCTGTGCCCAGGATTAGGCACTGGCTTAAGGGATCGTTGTGGCAGGTTTGATCTCCTGTGCAGACCACTACAACACTCTCCCTATCAGCAACAGAGCTGTTTTGCTTTCTTATCATTCTTGAGTTCACTGGAGTAGCACTTTTAATTTCCTTTAAGAGGTTTCTTTTGCATTCACAACTTGGCTAACTAGAAGAGGCCTAGTTTTCAGCCTATCTTGGCTTTCAACACGATTCCTCACTAATTTTAATCATTTCTAGCTTTTGATTTAAAGGGAGAGACATGAGATTCTTCCTTTCACTTAGGGACCATTGCAGGGTTATTAATTGGCCTAACTTAAACATTGTTGAGTCTCAGGGAATAGGGAGGCCCGAGGAGAAGCAGAGATGAGGGAACAACAAAGTCAGTGAAGCAGTCAGAACACACACATTTATCCATTAAGTCTGCCATCTTATATGGGTGTGGTTCATAGAACCCCAAAACAATTACAAAACCAACATCTAAGATCACCGATCACAGATCGCTGTAACAAATAAAATAATGAAAAAATGTGAAATATTGTGCAATTACAAAAATATGACATCAAGACACAAAGTGAGCAAATGCTGTTGGAAAAATGGAGCAGTCTTGCTCAACCCAGGGTTACCACAAACCTTCAATCTGTAAAAAAACACAGTATCTGCAAAGTGTAATAAAACAAGGTATACTTGTAGTCTCTAGCTTCTAATTTAACCTCACTCAGCTCCCTCACAAGCACCTATACCACTAAGTTACTCTCTACCTTACTATACATCAGATACACCTATCACTAAGTTCTCCACTTCCCACATACCTTTCTTTACTTTTAAATATACCATCCCTCTTCCTCACTCAACCTGAGTTTGACATTAAAATTAAGGGTAATCCTAAAGAACACTTTGAAACTATGTTCAAGGGGGAAAGATCTGGATTTTTTCATCTGCAAAGAAATTAATTACATTTTTATGGAAAAGTATGTAAATAAAACACTCACAAATTAAACATTATTATCTGATTACCAAAGTCACACTAAAATGTGTTTATTTTAGACAATTCCCTGCATGTTCAAAGAAATAGACACTGTTAATGCCTTCAGAAAGTCTAAAGGAAAGTGACAAAACTCTGGCAAATATGGAAACAAAATTTGAATTTTAGATTAAAAAATACCATTTTAGAACTTAATATAAAATGTATCCAACTATGACATGTTAACTTAAGAATTACAATAAGCCTAATAATGAAAAAATAATTGCCACATTAGCATGCCAGCATTAAATGTGGGGCCCAAAATTTAAAGACATGCTGAAAGGATGTATTTCCTAAATTTTAAGATTCTGGAGAAATTTTCCCTTAAATTCAAACACAAAATTCAGAAAGGATAAAATTATATGGAAATTCATAAATCCACAATTGGTAAAATCCACAATTTGCCATTCATGGCATACTCAGGAATTCCTAAGTGTACTTATGTGATACTCCTACCCCAAACCACCATTTACCTCCTCCATTATCCAAACTCTAAACATCCTTCAGAAGCACCTTCCCAGTAGAAGACCTGGGACTTAGAAACGTAAAATGTTAGAGCTAAAAGACAACTTGCCTCACCTAAAGATGAGAAAATTGAGGTCCACAGGAAGAAACAGACCTGCCAAGGTCACAAAGCTAAAACCTAGAGCTAGGCCGATCCGAATCCGGTGTTCTACATCCTGGGCCTTTTAACTACACCATTTAATGAGGCCTCCACATTTTCTGAACTGGAAACTTCATTTAAATGTAGAGTTTGATTCAGCACATCTAGCATGAAGTCTGAGGTCCTGCATTTCTAACAAGTTCCCAGATGATGCTGAAGCTGCTGGTCTTAGAACAGAGATGGAGATGGAGTACAACCGTCTGATAGCATTTGATTCAATCCTATCCAATCTAAGCTTATTATTTACGACTGTTATTTATGACTCTCAAAACTGTATTAAATCTCCCTAAGCTCCAGTTTTTTCATTAAAATATTGCTCAGTAAGGACCAAATGAGATAATTCACATATTAACCCGTAATTCTTGGCACTTACTCAATGTTTGGTAAATAATGGCTAATTTGAGTACAGCTTTTCAGTTGGCACTACAGGAGTATTTTACATGTTTTACGGCATTTATTTCTCACATTAACTCAATGGATAGGTACTCTCATCCCCATTTTTAAAGATGAGGAAACCGGGTGTAAGAGCAGTTATTTGTAAAACTGACAGGTACTGAGTTTGGCAATGGGAAACAAACTCAATCAGGTCTCACATTCTGTATTCTTAACCCCATAACTTTCAATAAATGTTAATCATTCTTGGGGAGCCTGGGTGGCTCAGTCAGTTAAGCATCTGACTCAGGACATGATCTCACAGTTCGTGAGTTCAAGCCTCACGTCGGGCCCTGTGCTGACAGCTCAGAGCCTGGAGCCTGCTTCAGATTCTGTGTCTCCCAATCTCTCTCCCCTCCCCTGCTCATGCTCTGTCTTTCTCTCTCAAAAATAAACACTAAAAATTTAATAAATAAATAAATAAATAAATATTAACCATTCTCAATAAATGTTAACTGTTACTTTTTCCCCAGCCAAGAACTCTCTCCTGAACTCCAAATCCCCATTCATAATACTTTAATGTCCCACACAGACTTCAAACTAACATTCCCAATCTTACTACCTTCACCCCAGCCTCAAACCTCTTTCCATTTTCCCCATCTCGATGAAGAGTAACAACATCTAGGCAGTCACCAAGCCAGAAACCTGGGACTCACCAGACCAGTGATTCTTCAATTGTGTCAGACCCAATGCTCCCTTCTTTGTAATGCAAATTCTGTAACACCCCCCCTTTTATTATCCTGATGTGAAATTCATAGGTAATAAAACCTTCCTACATCCATATATATAAACAATCAGTATATTACCACAACTGTAATCAAAGGAGACATAAAATAAAATATATAATAAAATGAATACTCTTGAGTATGACCTAACAGGTTGGTTTTTTTTTTAGGTAAGCTCTACACTCAATGTGGGAGCTTGAACTCATGATCCCAAGATGAAGAGTCACATGCTCTATCAACTGAACTAGCCAGGTGCCCCAAATGTATGTTCTTTTTTTTTTTTCTCAATGTTTATTTTTGAGAGAGAGAGAAATTGCATACATGAGCACACAAGAGAGGAGGCGAGGGGCAGATAGAGAAAGGGACAGAGGATCTGAAGGGGACTCCAGGCTGACAGGAGAGAGTTCGATGAAGGGCTCATACCCACGAACCGTGAGATCATAACCTGAGCCAAAGTCAGGTGCATAACCAACTAAGCCACCCAGGTGCCCCCCAAATGTCTATTCTTAAACACAGAACCTAAAAGTACAAATGCAGACTGAGTTTTCTAGTATAAGTAAACCAAATATAGCCAGTGATAAACAAGATGATATAGATACAGAATTTTCCAAAATGGCAAAAAACTCTTAGCAATATTCCAAACAAAACACTATACTCTCTTGGTTCACGCAAGAGTCACACTCCTAAATCTTTTAATATATGTTAAAACAGTGAAAAACTACTTTGTGTTTATATGTAAAATAGAAATTTGGATTTAGATTCAAATGTAAATTTTTCCCCATCTAAGAGACACTTCGTAGGATGGGGTGATTTCTTCACTGTTGGGAATGTCTTGTGCATTGTATAACATCCAGTATGCCTGCCCTGCCCACTAAATGCCAGTACTGTCTTCCAATCTCTGTGACCAAAACTGGCTCCATAAATTCTCAGACCACTCCTTGGGGATGATTTGGCCCTGTGGATGGTACAACTGAGCTAGACTATTCCTCTCTTACAAGCTACTGTCCAACCATGTCCAGTTAATTCTATCTCCTATTCTCACATCTGGCCTCTCCTCAATCTCTGTCATCCTTTCTCTAGTTCAGGTCCTGTCATTTATCACCTAGGGTATTATAACAGCCTTGCTACTTGCCTTTCTGTTTCCAGACTGCTCTACTAACAGTGAACTGTCTACTCTCCAAAGATTATTTATCTATTCAATCAACAAATATTTATTGCACACAGATTACACACCAGACCCATTCTAAATACTCAGTCACGTCACTCTCCCCTGCTCACTTTTACAGCTCATCATCTACAGCACTGTTCAAACAGTGCTTCACTTTTATCTATTTCATATATTGATTCCTTTTAGCAAAGGAAACTTGATTCATAACTTTAACAAAATAATTCACAGCTTTAAAAGAAGTCTGAAAACCCCAATCATCAGAATAAAATCTAAATTAATCAAGTAGTCTTCATATCTTACCACCACCTCACTACTGACATATTTCTCTTCTCTTCTTCCCACTCCCATCAACCTTGCAAATATGCTCCTCCAAAACCTGATATTCCCTAGTCTGTCTTTCCAGTACACTTGCTCTCTTCCATGTTTCCACAGACATTGTTACCTCTGCCAAGTGACCCTTCCTTTCCACCTGTCCAACTGTGGATTCATACTTAGCCCTCTAGGCTCTGTTCAAGCAGTGAAACCTTGACAGGCCTCACCATTTCTTCCACTGTAGTTTGCACACTTCCTTTAGAACAAACATCTTATTGTCCTACTACTACTGTTTGAACATTGATCTCTTAAATTTTACAGGCAGTAACCATGTCTTTTCACCTCACTTTCTGGCACTGGTTAGTGTACAGAACTATCCTCTCAGGGATAACCTTATTGAAAAGAAAAGAAACCTCACTCAATACCACTCACTCAAAAAGATAAATGTCCTTACCCAAGTGATGAAAATAAGCATCACTAACAGTAAGCAACTTGAAATTATGGAGGTTCCTATGTGAAACAATAAGTAACCACCACCACCTACAAAGTAGTTTACCAAAAATGTTTAACTTGAACCTATGTAATCTAAGGAATCAGAAAAATCCTAAGTGTAGAATATTCTATAAGATAACTGGCCCAGGCTCTTCAAAGGGTTATAAAAAGCAAACAGTGAAAGGGACTACTCTCGATAAAAAGAAATTTAGTAGTATCAAACTGCAAAACATGACACCCTGATCAGATCCTTGACAAAAAACCAACAAATACAATGATGGTATTTTTGTAATGCAGGGTTGGGGGATTTGAATGTTAGATTAAATAATATCATGAAATATTTTTAGGTAATACTATAAAAACTCATTACATTATGAAAGTTTTTAAAAAAAAATTTTTTTTAGCGTTTACTTATGAGAGAGACAGAGCATGAGCAGCAGAGGGGCAGAGAGAGAGGAGACACAGAATCTGAAGCAGGCTCCAGGCTCTGAGCTGTCAGCACAGAACCCGATGAAGGGCTCGAATCTGCTGACCCAGGAGATCATGACCTGAGCCGGAAGTCAGACACTCAATGGACTGAGCCACCCAGGCGCCCAATATATTATGAAACTTTTTAATTTTCTTTAGAAGCATTAATGGTATTGTGGTTGTATGGGAGAATGTTATTTTTTTATTGCTTAGGCAACGTACACTAAAGTTTTTAAGAGTGAAATGTCATGATGCATGCATGAAGAAAAATGAGTAATTGTGTTTAATATACAAATGTTTATATACACATGCACACATACACAAATTTACTACAAACGTAGTAAAATGATAACTACTGAATCTAACTTTTTTTTTTCAACGTTTATTTATTTTTGGGACAGAGAGAGACAGAGCATGAACGGGGGAGGGGCAGAGAGAGAGGGAGACACAGAATCGGAAACAGGCTCCAGGCTCTGAGCCATCAGCCCAGAGCCTGACGCGGGGCTCGAACTCCCGGACCGCGAGATCGTGACCTGGCTGAAGTCGGACGCTTAACCGACTGCGCCACCCAGGTGCCCCGATAACTACTGAATCTAAATGGAGAGTATGTGGGTGTTCGTTGCACCACACTTTCAGATTTTCTGTAGGTTTGAAATCTTTAAGGAAAATAAAATAAAAACTAAGTAAATAATTCATATAATCAAATGATCTATAAAGTATCAAGGTAACAGATTAGTTCCTCTTCTCCAATTAACAGATTTTTCTAACGTTTATTTATGTTTGAAAGAGAGACAGAGAGAGAGAGAGAGAGAGACAGAACTCGAGTGGAGGAGGGACAGAGAGAGAGAGAGAGAGAGAGAGAGAGAGAGAGAGAGAGAGAGAGAGAGACAGGATCTGCTGACAGCATAGTACAATGCGGGACTCAAACTCACAAACCGAGATCATGACCTAAGCTGAAGTCGGAAGCTTAACCGACCACCCCACCCAGATTAACTGTCTTAATTGAATTTTTCACTAACTGTAGATTCATATGCAGGTCTAAGAAATAACAGAGAGAGATATTTGTATACTTTGCTCAGTTCCCCCAAAGGTAACATTTTACAAAACTATAACATTACAACCAAGACACTGACATTGATATCATCTACAAATTTTATTCACATTTTTCCAGTTTTTACTTATACTAATTTACATTTGAGTGTTCATTCATAACTTTTTATCCCATTAATCTACAGAGTATAAGCCATTAAGTACTAGAGGAATCAAAGATAAACAAAAAACTAATTGTGTTGGCTTTTTAAATTATCCTGTACCAACTATTTTGATAATCTATTCTTTATTTTCACCATCAAATTCCAGTTTGCAAAACTAACACACTGTTAATATTGATGCTTCTACAGTACCACTGCAACCAACTTTGGAGGAAAATCCCCTTTGATCAACCTAAAAGGAAGATTGGTCTTTTTCAACGTGGAGTGATTCTCTATGCTCCAGAATTAAGCTGGAAAAAGAAATGAGAACTTTGTCTCTAAGAGCCCAGTAGGCTGTCCTAGACAAAACTGTTCCATCCAAATATAGAAATACCGCCCATTTCTTAGAAATTAAATGAGGAACAATAAAAATACTTTTTATCAACAAAAACACTTGAGAAGCAACCCTCAAATTTCTAGAAGAAAACATGGAAGAAATTGTTGCAATCTTAAATTAGGCAGAGATTTCTTAAAAACAATGCCAAAAATATAATCCAGAAGAGAAAAACTGGACAAAATGAGCTTCTCAAACTTAAAAATTTCTGCTCTTAAAGAGACACTGGTTTTGTTTTTTTTATTTTGAGAAAGAGAGAGCAGGAGCGGGGGGGGGGGGGGGGGGGGGGGGGGGGGGGAGGAGACGACAGAATCCCAAGCAGGCTGCATGCTATCAGCGGCAGAGCCTGATCAGCCTAATGTGGGACTCAAACTCACAAACCACGAGATCATAACCTAAGCTGAAGTCAGATGCTTAACCAACTGAGCCAACCAGGTGCTCCTTTTTAAATTTTTTTAATGTTTATATTTTAGAAAGAAAGAGACAGACTGCGAGCATGAGTGGGGGAGTGGCAGAGAGAGAGGGAGAAAGAATCTAGAGCAGGGGAGGGGCAGAGAGAGATGGAGACAGAATCTGAAGCAGGCTCTAGGCTCTGAGCTGTTAGCACAGAAGTTGGACACTTAACGGACTGAGCCACCCGGGCTCCCCAACAACTCAACTTTTTAAATGGGTGTTAAGATTTTAAGAGATACTTCACCAAGTGTATGGATGGCAAATAAACATATGAAAAGATATTCAGTATAATTAGTCGTTAGGTAAACATAAAAATCAAACCACAATATCATCACACAAATTAGGACAGATTAAAAAACAGTAACACTGACAGTAACACTGGATGCACAGGAACCAAAACACAGTGCTGGTGGGAATACCACAAACTACCAAAGTGTTTTCCAAAGGTAAACATACACTTACCTACCATATGACTCAACAATTCTATTCCTAGGTATTCACACAAACATCTGTATGCAAATGCTTTATTCATGATCAACAAAACTAGAAACAACTCAAACATTCTTCCACTAAAACCAACTTGTCTCCCCAAAGTGGAATTATTTGGCAATTAAAAGGAATGAAATGCTGACAACATACAACAACACGGATGAATCTTAAATGCATTATGCCACATAAAAGACACCACACTCAACAGGCTACATACTGTAGGATGCCACTTCTATGACAATAGCCAAAATTACAAAGGAAAAAACCAAGTGATTGCCAAGGACTAGAGGAAAGGAGCATATGGTAAATTTCTTGGGTGATGTAGCTATTCTACACCTTGATTGTGGTAGTGGTTACACAACTATGAAAAGTCACAGAAATGTTCACTAACAGCTGAAGGGGGAAGATTTTAATATACCTAAACTATACATCAATCAAAATAATAAAAAAAGCAGTTTGTTTGGAAAATAATTTGGTGTTTTATAGAGTTAAACATACACTTACATATGATCTAGCAATTCTACTAGATATTTACTTAAGACAATTAAAAACAAGTGCACACAAAGACTTACCTGTATGTGAATATACTCAGCACTTTTATTTACAACTGCCAAAACCTGGAAATAACCCATATGTCCATCAGTAAGAAAATGGATAAACTGAGGTACAGCCACATAATGAAATATGTATTAGAAATGTTTGCTCTTTGCGGTGTCTGGGTGGGTCAGTTGGTTAAGCATCGGATGGACTTCAGCTCAGGTCATGATCTCATGGTTCGTAAGTTTTGAGTCCCACATCAGGCTCTGTGTTGACAGCTCAGAGCCTGGAGTGTGCTTCGGATTCTGTGTCTCTCTCTGCCCCTCCCCTGCTCGTGCTCTGTTCTGTCTCTCAAAAATAAATAAACATTTAAAAATTTTTTTATAAATGTTTGCTCGTCTTGCAGAACAAGTTACTCACAACCCAAGGTTTTACTTGTACTACTTTACAATTAAAAAAACTAACCACCGAAGGGCACCTGGGTGGCTCTGTCAGTTAAGCATTGGACTTTGTCTCAGTTTGAGCCTCTCTGGTGAGAATGAGCCCTGTGTCTGATGAGAAGGAGCCCTGCTTCTCTCTCTCCCTCTATGCCCCTCCCTCATTTGTGCCCACTGTCTCTCAAAAAGAAAAGATTAACCACTGATACACACAATGGGGCTGCATCTTAAAATCATTATGTTAAAGGAAGCCAGATATAAAAAGCACACTCTATATTTACAGGAAATTCTAGAAAAGGTAAGCTAATCTATAGTGAGAGAAAGCAGATCAGTAATCCACCAGAGTGGAAGTCAGGGTCAACTGCCAAGGGATAAAACAAATATACATATATTTGGAAATGAAAAAAAAATGTTCTACGTCTTGATTTAAATGGTGGTAATTACAAGTTGGATGCATTTACCAAAACTCAAACTACATACTTAAAAAAATATGTCCTTGATTGTATTTAAATTATAGTTCAATAAAATTGATTTTAAAAATTTGTCAATGACCAATCTGAATATAAAACAATTTCGGGGCGCCTGGGTGGCTCAGTCGGTTAAGCGGCCGACTTCGGCTAGGGTCATGATCTCACGGTCCGTGGGTTCAAGCCCTGCATCAGGCTCTGTGCTGACAGCTCAGAGCCTGGAGCCTGTTTCAGATTCTGTGTCTCCCTCTCTCTGACCCTCCCCCGTTCATGCTCTGTCTCTCTCTGTCTCAAAAATAAATAAATGTTAAAAAAAAATTAAAAAAAAAACAAAACAATTTCATTCACAACAGCATCAAAAAACCCCAAAATATTTCTGAACAGATTTAACAAAAGAAGCACCAAACTTGTATTTGGAAAATTACAGGGGCGCCTGGGTCACTCTATTGGTTGAGCGTTCCATTCTTGGCTTCAGCTCAGGTCATGGTCTCACAGTTTGTGGGACTGAGCCCCACTTTGTGCTCTGTGCTGACAGCATGGAACCAGCTTAGGATTCTCTCTCCCTCTCTCTTTCTACCCCTCCCCCCATCAAAATAAATAAACTTTAAAAAAATTACAAATCATTTGTCAAATAAAAGATCTAAATAAAAGGGAAAACATCCCATGTTCATGGGTTAGAAGACTCAACATTGTTAAAACTGATCTACAGAGGCAAAGCAATCCCTATCAGAACCTGATACAACTATCCTAGCTGACCTCTTAGTAGAAATTGACAACCTGACCCTCAAGGGACCCAGCATAGCCAAAACAAACCTGAAAGAGAACAAAAGAAGAGGACTCACAGCTCCAGATTTCAAAACCCACTACAAAGCATCATTAATCAACACAATGGACTATGGGCACAAGGACACACAGTTCATTGACAAAGAATTAAAAGTTTAGAAATAAACCCACATATGCATGGTCAACTTATTTTCACCAAGGGTGTCAAGGCAATTCAATACAGAAAGAAAAAAACAATAGTCTTTTCAACAAATTGTGCTGGGACAACTGGACAGCTACATGAAAAAGAATGAAGTTGGACCCTTAACCTCACATCGTATATAAAATAATACAAAATGGATCAAAGACCCAAATACTATAAAACTTGTAGAAGAAAGCACAAGGGTAAATCTTCATGACCTTGGATTTGGCAAAAGATTCTTAGCTATGACACCAATAGCATGAGCAATAAAAGAAAAAATAAATTTCAAACTTGTTTTTCAAAGGACATCGTCAAAAAAGTGATGAAAAGGCAGCCCTACAGAATGGGAGAAAATATTTTCATCTCATATAACTGATAAAGAACTTATATCTAAGATATATAAAGAACTCTTATAATTCAGGGTGCCTGGCTGGCTCGGCCAGTAGAGTATGCAACTCATGATTTCAGGATTATGAGTTCAAGCCCCACACTGGGAGTAGATTTTACATTAAAAAAGGAAGGAAGGAAGGAAGGAAGGAAGGAAGGAAAGAAAAAGAAAGAACTCCTGACTCAATAATAAAAAAGGCAACCCAATTTTAAAATGAGTAAAGAATGTGATTTGCTATTTCTCCAAGATATACAAAAATGGCCAATAAGCAAATAAAAAGATGACAACAGGGGGCGCCTGGGTGGCGCAGTCGGTTAAGCGTCCGACTTCAGCCAGGTCAGGATCTCGCGGTCCGTGAGTTCGAGCCCCGTGTCAGGCTCTGGGCTGATGGCTCGGAGCCTGGAGCCTGTTTCCGATTCTGTGTCTCCCTCTCTCTCTGCCCCTCCCCCGTTCATGCTCTGTCTCTCTCTGTCCCAAAAATAAATAAATGTTGAAAAAAAAAATTAAAAAAAAAAAGAGATCTTTTTTTTTTTTTTTAAATAGGCTCCACGCCCAATATGGGACTTGAACTCACAACCATGAGATCAAGAGTTACATGCTGTACTGACTGAGCCATCAAGGTGCCCCTAAGACAGTAAGTCTTTAAAGTTCTCATCACAAGAAAAAAAGTCTGCAATTATGTCTGGTGATGGACGTAGTTTTAACTAGACTTACTGTGGTTGTCACATCACAGTATATAATATCAAATCGTTATGTTGTGCACCTGAAACATTAACATAATGCTGTATGTCAATTATATCACAATTTTAAAAAAGAATAGATAGGGGCGCCTGGGTGGCTCAGATGATTAAGAGTCCAACTCTGGATCTCAGCTCAGGTCATGATCTCACAGTTTGTGAACTTGAAGTCCTGTGTCTAGCTCTGTGCTGACAGCACAGAGTCTGCTTGGGATTCTGTCTCTCTCTGCCCCTCCCCTGCTCGTGGCTTGTTCTCGCTTTCAAAATAAATAAATAAATTAAAAAAAAAAGAAAAAGAATAGATAAGTTCATGCATAAGAAACACTTGATGTAGTGCCTGGAGCACCCACCATGGGCACCAAATTCATATTAGCTTATATCATGAAACAGAAGATTTAAAAATGACTGAAGAAAACTCAAAACTTAAGACTTCAAACAGAAGATGGGCACCTGGGTGGTTCAATTGGTTTAAGCTTCTGACTCTTGATTTAGGCTCAGGTCATGATCTCAGGGTTCACGAGTTTGAGCCCTGTGTCAGGCTCTGGGCTGACAGTGCGGAACCAAATTGGGATTCTCTCTCCCTCTCTCTCTGACCCCCCCCACCCCTCAAAACAAATAAATAAAACATTTTTTTAAAAAGACTTAAAACAGTAGGTTATAAGAAAAGTCTAATGATTTAAAACACTAATCCCAGGGTGTCTGGCTGGCTCAGTTGGAAGAGTTTGTGACTCTTGAACTTGGGGTCATGTGTTTGAGCCCCAAGTTTGGTGTAAGAGATTGCTAAAAAAATAAATAAACTTAAGAAAAATAAAAACACTAATCTCATCATGGAGAAAAAAGATTTCTGTTCATGGCTGTTAAGATAGAAAACAACTAAAAATAACCTCAATGTCCCATAGAGGATTGGTTAAATAAGAGTGCCAATAATGTGAAACTATTAAAAGTCATAATGTAGGAGATAAAAGGGCAGTCTATATCGTGTAATATTGTTAACTAAATAAAACAAAATGCTGTAAAGTATGTAAAAGTATGATCCTACCTTTATAAACATTTAATGTATGCACATAAAGAAAAGAAAGTGTTAGGCTCTTTTTTCTTTTTAATGTTTTATTTATTTTAGAGAGAGAGAGAAAGAGAGAGAGAATCCAAAGCAAGCTCCAGGCTGAGCTGTCAGCACAGAGCCCAATGTGGGGCTTGAACTCAGAAGCCATGAGATCATGACCTGAAGTTGGACGCTTAACTGACTGAATCAACCAGGTGACCCCAAAGTGTTAGGCTCTTGATGCCTCAGATGCTTGGGGGTTCCTACAGGATATAAACCAATGGATTGGAGCTGGAGGCTTCCTAGAAATTGCTCTAATGCTGGGTCTCTGTCGGTTTCTGCTCTCTCACATGCAACATTTTGGCTCGTTTCGTGGCTTCTCACCTTTTAGCTTCTTTTCCACACTAATTCAATAATCCTTACATTTCCTAGGTTACACTCTCAAGAACAGGAATTTGATTGACCCAGTTCATCTTTACTTGCAAGATGTGTTAAGACTACTAGGCAGGCTATAGATTTACTTGACCCAGGAGAAGGGGAAAAAGGGTAAGGCACTGCAAGAACTACCAGATAACTTCCAAAAATTTTTGTAGAGCCAGTGGGGAGATAAGAAACAAAAAAAGCCTTCTGTTGAACTGTAACTTCCCTGGGCATGAAAACCATGGTATTAGAACACTTATTATTAATACCCAACTATCTTATTTGTACACAAATGCCCATTGCAAAAGGATCACAGAATTGCATTAAGTAGCAGTCTTACAGATCATTAAATACTTAACGGAGAGAAACTAAAATCTGAAGTATTCCGAACATTCAATAGTTAAGCAAAAACAAATCTAAAATTCTAATGATAAAAAGGGTACATTTCTTAATCCAGATTTTCATTTTACTAAATAGGAAGTGTTTAAAACACTAAGCAACAAGGCGGGGGGACATCTGGGTGGCTCAGTCAGTTGGTATCTGACTTCGACTCAGGTCATGATCTCACAGCTCGTGGGTTCAAGCACCAAGTCAGGCTCTGTGCTGACAGCTTTGGAGCCTGGAATCTGCTTCAGATTCTCTGTCTCTCTGTCCTTCTCTCTCCCTGCCCTTCACCTGCTAGCACCCTGTCTCTCCCTCTCTCAAAAATAAACAAACTTAAAAAAAAAAAATCTTTAAAACACTAAGCAAGTAACAATCTTGGGGTAGGGTAACTACCAGCCCCCTCCCAACAATCAGAGGGAGAAAGAAAAGAGGATTAGGATTGCTAGTATAAAAAATTAAGAATTTGGTTGGGGCACCTGGGTGGCTCAGTCGGTTAAGCGTCCAACTTCGGCTCAGGTCATGATCTCACAGCTCATGAGTTCAAGCCCCACGTCGGGCCCTGTGCTGACAGCTCAGAGCCTGGAGCCTGCTTCAGATTCTGTGTCTCCCTCTCTCTCTGCCCCTCCCCCGCTCATGCTCTGTCTGTCTGTCTCTCTCTCTCTCTCTCAAAAATGAAGAAATGTTAAAGAAAAAAAATTTTTCTTAAATCAAGAGTTTGGAAACAGGATGGCCTAAAAAAAAAAAGGCAGGAGTGGGGAGGAATCACAATGGACTCCCTCAGTACATTAAAATGTTAACCATGTAAGAACTGAGATTTTGTGATGGCTATATGTTATTTTTGAAAAAAACATTTCTTAAAGTTCTTTCTTTTCCACCATTCCTAAAGAGCTCTTTTCCTCTCTCATTCCAGAAGTATGCAGTTTTAGCCTCTCCTCCTCTTTCAAACAGGCTTCTCTGAAGTCACCTCAGACCTCTTCAAATCACCAATTCAATGGCTGTTTTCCATGGTAATTTTCCTGTGACTTCTCTGCATCACTCAGCAATGCAGACCTTGGAGCTGCAGAATCCATCCTGTGACCATGAGGAACACCAATGGCGGAATGCTGTATTCTTTACAGAGCTGCCACACCTGCCAGAAACCATGTTCCTCTAGATTATGTTACAGGCTGTGCCAGTGTTTAAGTTGCTGCTAGTACAGCATTCTTTCCTTGCAGCCAAAAACATTCTTAATGGATACAACCTTCTTTATGCACCCAACATTGTTGATCACATAGTCCTACTTATTCTTCAGTAATGCCAGTGATGAATGTCCTTTCCTAGTATTGCTACCTTTGGCATTTTATGCTCCTTCCACTCCCAATAATTAAACCAGCCTCTCTTCCTCCACTGTTCTATCCCAGCTTCCAATACCAGATTTAATCTAAAACATTTAGCACACAGGACATTCTTAGCCTGAAACGTTGTCGTCATTCTTGTCTAACACTTCAATGCCTGAATAAAAAATGTTTAACACCAGTGAACCTACCATTCAAGGCTTGCTGTAATGTCTGGCCTACTATTTCTCAACCTCATTTAAAAAAAAATTTTTTTTAGGTTTCTTTCGAGAGAGAGAGAGATAAAGAGAGAGACAGAAAGGGGCAGAGAAAGAGGGAGAGAATTCCAAGCAGATTCTGTGCTGTCAGCGCAAAGCCTAACATGGGGCTCAATCCCATGAACTGTGAGATTATGACCTGAGCTGAAATCAAGAGTTGGGCGCTTAACAGACTGGGCTGCCCAGGCACTCCTCAACCTCATTTTCATTAGCCCTCTATAAAAAAAGAACTCTCTGACCTGGCTAGCTCTGTGCTGACTTACTCACTATGAACCTCCAAATCCTGCCTTCTCCAGGAAGCATTTCATTCATGATCACTGCCTGCCCCTGCACTCCTACAGCAGTCATATACTCTATAACTTGTTTGGCACATAGTCATATACTCTATAACTCAATTTTACACGATCACTGCCACCCACTCACCTGCTTTTTCTTAACATACTATAATTTCCTAGGGCAGGTGGAAAATAGCAACCTTTGTCACATACCTCTGCAACCTTAATATTAATAACAATGACAATAAACAGAAGACTGATTGAGATTTGAGATTTTCCTTTTCTTTTTAATTCCACTATTAAAGAGTTGCAGATTACAGAAATCCAAGTACAGCAATTAGTACAGTTATGAAGATGAGCTCCATCACTTAAAGTGATGAAAATATAGTGTTATGAGGACAGACGTATCCCCAATATCAATTAGAACATTCCACTCCCAATCCCAATGTCCTGTAAGGAGGCCTGCTTTAACCACACAATGGAAAATGAGGGGAGAAAAGTCTTTGAGAAACAATGTGGAAAAAAAATAGTAGATTTGTGTAGGATATTAACCCAAATCAATACCAGTCTAAGAGTGTAAAAACATCCAAAGTTAAATCCCTTAATTATGTCAACAGGTGAAATTTTTCTTTAAATCACCTTTCTCCCATAAAACAGTGTACCCTGAACAAAGAACTTCAGGACACTGACTACAGAAATTGTCTCCCACACCTAAAAGAATCTGCAAACACAACCTTTCAGGGAGACAGAAGAGACACAATGGGGAAGGAGGGACAGAAAAGATTTGCTAAAGAAGTAGATCTGTTAATTTAACACATTTTCTGTCAAGCAAATCAACTGTCCTTAGTGCCATTGTTGCTGAAACAATGAACACTCAGGGAAGGGGTGTTCATTAAGAGGAACTGGTCAGAAGAAAAAAACAGTCTTGCGGCCAACCAAACTGCTTAACAGCCTCTTAACTGTAAGAACTTATTCCATTCTTAGGAATTATTAATCAGAGGTGACTTAAATGTTCAACATTAAAAACATAAAGTGGTTAGTGTAATTGTGACCCTAACACTTCCTCTATTTTCACTTATCTTTAGAGGTTATGGGTGGGGGGAGGGGCACTGAAGGATGCACACAGTCTGCTATGACAACCATTCACACATTTAATTCAGGTGGCCACATGCCTCAGTGACATATTGCCAAGTCAGGCAGTTACTCTAGCAAACCCACCCTAGGGAAAAAGTAGAACAGCACTGCTCCTAAAGAGTCTGGGCTGTAGAATCAAAGCTAAAAGCTGACGATTAGAAGAACATGACATCATTTAAGCCAACCAAATCATAAACGTCACATGAGGTCAGGGGCTTTAAAAAGGAGAATGAAATACTGTATTTCATATACTTTTACATAAACAATATTCCATTTTAAAGGGTACATGAGTAATTAAGTGCAAAACAGTGCACATAACAGAATTATTCAGAGGGGTCACTCACCCTCCTAAAGAAGAAAACTGCTTTTCGCTGCAGCATGACCAACTTCACACCAACTTATTTATACAGATTCTGGAATTTAATATACTGATTTGGACCAGAAATTCTAGCTAACTCCACCACAGCCCAAAACAAACCTAGGACATCAGTAGATTAGCACAACAATGTGGAGTAAGAGAGAAAAAATAATATGGTCAGGACTTACTTCATTCCCAATCAAGAGATAAAACAAAAATTAAGGTGCTGGATCCCTGTGGGGACCAAATACCCCAAGATGGCAAAAATGGAGTCTGAGACGGATGCTCTATGTGAAAGACACCTTTGGAAGCCACAGATAAATGTTACCATCTCCCTGGAAGTTCTAAAGTATCTTTCTGTAGCTTACTGCTATCTTAGCTTACTGCTAAGTCACCATCACAATACATTTTTTTCTCCAAACCAAAATGAAAATCTACTTGATCCATAAAATATTTTGCCATACTTGCCTACAAGGAAAATCCAATGGGCGAAATCAAGAAAAATATTTAGAGTGACCTCAAGAAAGAATCTGTGATTGGTGTGTTCTAAGTTGAAGATTCTGGTAAAATAAACTTTGTATAACAATATACACATCCGTCTCAGGCATGTAAGCATATAGGAACATGCGCACACACACCCCTTCAACTTAGGTTTCACTGAACTTTTGACCTGGTCATAACTGGCTACCCCCACTCCCCACAGTCCACCACTACGCAAGACTCAAGAGATTTGTCAAGAAGAGCCTGTGCCCTGACAGGCAATGGCAGTGTGGAAGCCAGCCTGAGGCTATATAGCTCAACACCCAGCTTCCCCAACAGTGCCAGGCAGCCAGGCTTTGCAAAAGGGACGCCTTTCTTTAAGGACCCAGTTAGCCCCACAATGCCCTCTCTATTGCCCCCAAACCACTTCTTCCCTTAAATGACTCCAGGAAAGAGAAAATAATAGTAACAAAACATCTGCTTCCCAGTTTTCTGACAAGTGCAATTACTACTGACATGCATATCTGAGAACTTTAACTTCCTTCAATTTTTATATACAAATATACTGAAGATTTGCGTTTAGGGGAAAAAATTAGCATCAGAAAGAAAAACTTACCCTCTTCACAGTGTACCTTTTATACAATGACCTACACTGAACAAGTCTTCCCTCATTATACCTTAAAGCAGTAAATCACAAATGTGGTGATTTGGGCCCCCAGGAGATAGTTGGCAATGTCTGGAGAACAATTTTGTCATGACTGGGGATACAACTGGCACCTAGAGGGTAGAAGCCAGAGATGCCTCTAAACAGCTTAAAATGCAAATGACAGCTTTCCACAACAAAGACTTATCTAGCCCAAAATATCAAGAGTGCTGAGCTGAGAAACCTCAAGCATTAAAGAAACCCACGGAATCCTGAGCTCAATACTATCTAACAATTGTAAGAATTGTAAGAATTACTGAAAGACTTCTCCAAAGCGTCCAATATAAATTAATGTTGGTTAGAGGCTAATGTAAAGAAGTATAATAAAAGCATCCAAGGAACAATATCTACTGAAATATGAACATAGAGGAGGACGACACAGTTATCTAGAAAGATTTCAGTATCAAATGAAAAGCGAGCCACATGCCTAAAAGCTCTAACTGGATCTCATTCAAAGTTCAAAGTATGAATGCTGTTAAATATAACAAAAATGAAGGGAAAATAACATAACTGAAGATCTTCATCCTCCAGAATTCCTTCTGGTCTCAAAATACAAAATCTTAACTACTCATCAAGCCCTAAAAGCTACTTTCAAAGTAACATGACTGCAGACAAGATTTCCACAGAAAAAGAAGTTCATATAATTCACAAACACATGAAGTACAGGTTTGCGGCTTTCATCTGGTACAAAATTAATTTGTAAAACATGGATCCTAACACAGGTCACAACCCTGATCCTAACAAGTGAGGTCGGTGATTTTCTGGATCAATTAATAGTGCTATGCATGTGAGAAACACTCCTAGAATGACAGAACTTAAGACCTAGGAAAAACCTAAGAATCATCTAGTCTAAAATTCCCATTATATGTATGGAGCATCTGAAACCAAAAATCTGCCTGAGATCCTAACTCAAGTTAATGACAAAGACAGGCCCACGATCCAGGTTTCTGACTTTCTGCTTGACCCCTTCTGAGACTATGTTCGATCACATCGACTAGCTATAAAACCACATAGTTTGGAAGCTGTGTGGTTCTGTCCCCCTCGGCTCTGTCCACACGTGAATTTGTACCAAAATCAGCCTCTGCACTTGCAGTTTCTCAGCACTGTGCCAGTGCTCTTCTTTCTGACTCCTAACACACAGCAAGACTCCAGCCCAGCCTCTCCTGATCAAAGGGCAGACTGTCCGCTGTACCAAATGGTGCCAAAGTGTATTTTCGGCTATCCTAACTATGTTCCAGAAAATTAAGCAACACCGTACTGAACTTCCGTCATAAAGCCAGCCAGATGGTAACACAGGCTGTCCTTCAGAGATGAGAGGGTATTGGCCTTTCTGCAACTGCAGAAGCTCCCAACTACCCCTTTGAAGCTTCACATGGTTGGCAAAAAAAGACGCCCCCCACCCCCTCAAAATAAGCAGAAAGGGAATCTCTTTCACTTCTGGAAAGAGATAAATTTTTAAGTAATCTCCACACTCAATGTGGGGCTGGAACTCACAACCCCAAGACCAAGAGTCGCATGCTCTACTGAATGAGCCAGCCAGGCGTCCTTCACTTTTTCAGACCTGCTCTGACAGAACATTTTCCTCTTTCGGGATTTCAAACTGCATAAAGATTTGCCACTCTGTAATTCACATCTGTTTTTGGGCTTTATTCCTCAGAGGAGGAACAGATTTTTGAATCTTCAGAAAATATTTATCATCTGGTATCTTACGTTAAATAGAACAGTGTCACAAAATACTAATTTTTAAAGCATTTTAAATCACTTATCTCCTTCAGTCCTGCTCAAATGTCATCTTCTTGAGTGAGGCCATACTAACCAACCTATTTTAAATTACAACCCACTCCCTCAACTGGGCCTCCCTATACCTCCATACTGCTTTGTTTCTTAACTAACCTCTGACATACTATACCAATTCATTTACTGTCTGTCTCCTTCTAATGGAAAGAGGATAGGTATTTTTGTGTTACGTTCAGATCTGTACCTCCATTATCTAATACACTGTGCCTAGCACATAGATGCTCAATAAATACCTGCTGAAAGAAATGAAATCACGAACTTGACTCTGTACTTACTTGAGCAGAAGTTTTACAAGTATCTTCTGTACCCCACATTATTAAGAATCAAAGAACTCAAGATTTGTACTATGGAAGCCCAGCCATCACTTACAGGTATAGCCCTTCATTTTACATAATGAAATATAAAGAATGATGTAGCAACAGCACAGAATTTGTTATGAAAGAATGTAATCCAGGTGAGAGTCGGTCTGCAAGCAACTCAGCCTCTCGTGGTAAGGGGACACTTGGGTGGCTCAGTTGGGTTAAGTGTCTGACTCTTGATCTCTCCCCTCAGGTCATGATCTGATGGCTCCTGAGATGGGAGTCCTACATCAGGCTCTGTGCTTACAGACAGGAGCCTGCTTGCGATTCTCTCTCTCCCTCTCTGCACCTTTCCAGCTCATATGCATGCCCTCTCTCTCTCAAAATAAATAAACTTTAAAAATAAAATAAAATAAGGATAACTCCTATCTCATAGTGATGGTTAAAGATAGCCAAGGAATGGGGCGCCTGGGTGGCGCAGTCGGTTAAGCGTCCGACTTCAGCCAGGTCACGATCTCGCGGTCCGGGAGTTCAAGCCCTGCGCGTCAGGCTCTGGGCTGATGGCTCAGAGCCTGGAGCCTGTTTCCAATTCTGTGTCTCCCTCTCTCTCTGCCCCTCCCCCGTTCATGCTCTGTCTCTCTCTGTCCCAAAAATAAATAAACGTTGAAAAAAAAAAAAATTTAAAAGATAGCCAAGGAATGAGGCACCTGGGTGGCTTAGTTCATTAAGCCTCCCACTCTGGGTTTTGGTTCAGGTCATGATCTCACAGTTCACAAGTTCGAGTCCCACACTGGGCTCCCTGATGTCAGCATACAACCTGCTTGAGATTCTCTCTCTCCTTCTCTCTCTGCCCCTCCTCTGCTCATGAGCACACTCTCTTTCAGAATAAGCAAAACTTTAAAAAATTTATAAAATATATTTATAAACATTTTATAAAGAAAGCAAGCAAGCCGGGGTGCCTGGGTGGCTCAGTCGGTTAAGCATCTGACTTCGGCTGAGGTCATGATCTCGCGGTTCACAAGTTCGAGCCCCGCATCGGGCTCTGTGCTGACAGCTCAGAGTCTGGAGCCTGCTTTGGATTCTGTGTCTCCCTCTCTCTCTGCCCCTCCCCTGCTCGTGCTCAGTCTCTCTCCCAAAAATAAATGAAAACATTAAAAAAAAGTTGTTGTTTTTTTTTAATAAAAAAAGCAAGCAAGCAAGCAAGCCAAGGATTAAATGAGAACATTTGAAGGCAGCTGGCTGACTCAGTTGGTAAAGCATGTGACTGCTGATTTCAGGGTTGTGAGTCCAAACTATAGGTTGGGTGTAGAGCTTACTAAAATAAATAAGTGAAAAAACATTTAGAAAATGTACCAAGTAGTATATAAGTGTCATTTATCATTAAGCTATTCTGACCTGCCCAAGGTCAAAAAGCTAGTAAGTGGCACCATTAGAGTAAGAATTCAAGTTTCTAACTCCTAGTGCAAGGCATCTTATGTCCTAAAACTAGGTTTCTGGCTCCCTTATTCAAGGTTTACTTATTCTTTCATCTAGTTCAGGGCTTTTCAACCTTTGTATGGTTGGGGACCTCTTTCAGAATTTGATGAAAGTGACAGGCCTTCTCCTCCAGCAAAGTACACATATGTATACCAACACAAAATCTCCTGTAGCCCAACGATGGGCCCAGGCTTAAGGAACTGCTGATATGACTGGTTTATACTAATAAGTTACTCTCAGCAATTCTAATTATTTATTTTCTATGCTTAATAATAATTTATGCCTTGGGGAGCCTGCCTGGCTCAGTAGAGCACGCGACTCTCGTTTTTTGACAGTCCCAAGTTCAAGCCCCTCGTTGGGTGTAGAGATTACTTAAAAATATAAGAAATTTAAAAAAATAAAAATAATTCATGCCATGGTGCCCTTGATTAAGGAAACACGAAGAGTGGAACTCAGGAATCTGAATTAAAGATAGTGACCCCAGGTCATCATGCCCATTAGGTGAGGGACTTTATCTATCATACAACCAAAGAAGGCAAAGGCTTCTGTACTCAACAGCAAGCAGCTCAGGGAAAAAGTAGATGGGACAAACAGATTATTTTTACCATGTTGCTAATATACAAACCATTCAGATAATTCTACATGCCCATTTTCAAAGAGCCACCTAGAGGCACCATGCTCTCTTCTCTAGAGGAAAATATTCCCAAAATGTTTGTGATGGGATTTTCGCCCCCAACCCCACACCCATCACTATTAACTCCAGACCAAACTGTTGAAAATGATTCTATATTCCCTTCCCTTACTTTGATCAAGACCCCTATAGTCACCATAAAGAACACCTGGTAGGGAAGAAAAAAATTAGCTTTAAATTATCATTAAATGGTCAAGTCACAATTCTTCATTTCTCAAATCAAGACAAAACTTAACCAACCTAACCCACTGGAATGCTAAACAATTGTAAAATACTTGATTTAAATGAAGTGGTTCTGAACTATTAACAGATAATCTTCTGATGCAAAGGAGGTGAGTTAGGAGCTTCTTTGGCAATCTCCCAGTTCTAAGTTAAGCACCTAGTAGTAGGTGTGCTTCCGTAACACCAACTACAGAATTCAGTGTCATTAACCTATTGTTGCCCAGCTTACCTCAATCTCTTCATCTGAAAAATAAAAATACCTAATCTAAGGCACAAATACATTGTGAGCATATTTGGGAATTTCTAAATATGTTAACAATTAATAGCATTTATCCCTGAGTGGAGGGATACAAAGTTAACAGTTAACAGCTTTTATCTCTGAGTGGAGGAATTATGGGTGATTTTAATTCTCTTACCTACAGTGTGCTATAATTTTCAAGTTTTATGTAATATCTGCATTATTTTTAACACCAGAAATTTTGAACTTGAAACATTATCCATACATTCACAGATTTTCCATCTGATGATTACAGAATCCCTGTACATTCAAGGTTGATTAACAGAGTAAAAGGACTTTTTTATAAGCAAAAATAAAACTATCCATGTTTTGGGGACCGGTTCTATGAGTGGGAGGTTGCAGAATTGCATCATGAATCCTCCCAGCCCTTCACCTATCTAAGAGATTACTTCACTCTAGGTAAATAGAAGCCAAGTCCTTGAGGATTCTAATTCTACTACCTAAAGTTTCTATAAATCTAGTTCAGCTTAGTGGTCAAGGGTAAAACAAGATCTTTCCCCATAGCTGAAAACTGATTTCCTAAAAAAGCTGATGTACAATTTCTACCACTTGGTATTATTCATCATTTTTACCTTTTAAAGCTACAGTAAATTAAAGATGGTAGGGCCTTTTCAGTTGGCCTAACAGGTACGACTCAGCATCAGAATTGGTTTTTTGTCTGCTTGTTTTAAGGGCCTTCCATTACATCATACACTCTAACGAAGGGGTTGTTTCTTAAACCGTCAGGACAATCAACTGTTAAATTAAAAAATCATCTAAGAAAAATAATAAATTTGCTTTACACTTGAACTAAAATTGATGTTTTCAGTGAGTTCTGCACCATTACTGAGTCAAATTTGTTAGAAGCCAAAAAAAAAAAAAAAAGGCTAATTTTATTTCTGATAACTGCTGAAAACTTTAAATCACCATTTGCATTAACTGTATCAAAACATACCTTACATGAGAGAATTACACAAGAACTGCAGAGGTTAAAAGTCCCTATCATTTGTTATCCATCTACTGAACATCTAATAAAAACAGATATGGATAGTTCTAAAAAACGTGTATATAGATTTCAAACATTCATTCGTGTTTCATGTATTTCACACAGCATGCACTTCAAAAACAATAGTGTCACTTCCAAGAACCTCTCCAATCAAAAGAAAAGACAGTCATTTAAAAGAGCCCAAATTATTCCCCTATAACAATGATTTTTCATTTCTATTAAACACACAAATTTGACCTCTTTGGTCAGCTTACATTTCCTTTACGAATTATACCAGCTAATACTTAGAATCCATAAGTTTATTTCTTAGAATATAAAACAAGTTATTTATAGATTACTCTAGATATCCACAACAATTTAAGGCAAAATTAGTTACCTCTATTTTTCCATCAACAAAATGGGACTATATGGATTCTGAAAGATGAATTTTCCCACAGTAGTTTTAGACTGGGCCCTTAAGCTTTAAACTTGTAATTCAACATCACCTCAATTTTATTATCTTGCAAGGAAGAAAATGGTCTATGGGGCAAGTTTGCCAGCACCCAAGATGGCACAGTCGGTCACAAGCAACACCTTCCACGACAGCCACCATTTTGAGCAGCAGGATGTAATTAAACTACTCACGATTTTATGCCAAGTAAAAGAAAACATGATTATCAGAATAACTGTTAAACATCTCTGGACTTTAAGCATTCCCAAATCCTTCATTTTTGTGGCCTTGTTTCTCTTCTTCAAACACTTAACCCTACTAAAATTTTTAGTGAAAGTCATGCTTGCTACAATAACGTTCAAACTTTGAAAACAAACGCTATGATGCTATCTAAAATGCCCAAGTTATTACATCTTCCTAAAAACAGAAGCCTACGATTTAATCACATTGTTTTAATTAGCTTCGGGAACTAAGAATCGCCAAAAGCCAGTGAGCGGTCCTAGTTTATCAGCCCACATTCCGCTTCATTCTCCCACCGTACCCCTTTTGATCTTTTTATTTTCCAATTTCATTAACTCTGCAACAAGAGCAAGTCCCAACACTTCATTCATATGAGAAGCAAATGATATTTCCGCAAACAACACTGAATCTAAAAATAAAGGTAAGGCAAAAATCCTCAAGATTAAACGAATTAAAATCAATCTGAAAATGGCAGAAAGTAGGATAGGTGGGGGTGGGGAGGCAACAACGATTTGCTCTTCCTAAAGAGTTAATTCTTATTTTGATTACTCCATTGGCGAACTCATTGGCAGAGCTGAAAAGAAAAACTGACCAACAGTTTCCATTTACCTTTGTCCAAGGCTAAAGGTGATTAAGTGAATACATATATACTGCCATAGGAGGACAGGCAATTCAACCTGCTAACCAATCAAATATTCACACCCCCTTCCAAAAATAAAAATAAAAGAAAGAAGGATGGATGCTGCTAGGGCTAGTTGCTCGTCGGGGCCATCGAATACATTCCATTCCTCACACTCCCGCCACCATCCCTGCTACTAGGACCGCCTGATTTTAGTCCGGTTATCACAAAGCCTCGGGTTTGAAAGCACCTTCGGCCTGGCCAGAAAAGCCATCCCTTTACTCCACGCCTGCCTGGAGGGATAATGGTGGCGAAATCAACTCAAAGAGCTCCCGAGGTCCGCGAATAAAGAGGGCTGTATGCTCCAAAAGGAAAGGCGCTGTTAAAGAATAACGGAGTCCTAAACTTTCTCTCCGCAGCCTCGGAGCTCTGGGCAAGGGCTGAGCGCCGGGCGGCTCCCCGGAGGAGAGCGCGCCCCCGAGCCCGGGCCCCCATCTCCGCCTGCCCGAAGTTAACCCAAAGCGCCCCGAGAGTCGCGGGCCTCCGGCAGTCTGCAAAGTGCGACTGCCCCTCCACGCGCCCGCCGAAGTGAGGGCGAGCCTCTCCCCGGCACGACAGACCCCTCCCCCAACCGACCGCAGGCCGCCTCCCCGCCCGGTCGGAGTTAATCCAGCCCGCAACCCCGTCCCCGCCCGGAGCAGCTGGCTCGCCGCTTCAATGGCACCGGGCAGGGAGCGCGCGCACGCACTCTCCCCACACACTCAGCCTCCAGCCCGAGAAGTCCCGGGAGAGCCGACCGGGTCCCGCTCCCACAAAAGCGCACTCCGCCCCCGCCCCCTCGCCGCCCGCTTCGCCAAATCCCGGAAGGCGCGGGTGGGCACGGCGGCCACGAGCGAACGTCCCGAGCCCGGACGCCGGCACTTGGCGTCCCCTGGGGAGCCTGGCGCGGCCCCCGGCCGCGCTCCGGCCCTGGCGCGCCTCGTGCCCCCACCTCCGAGCCCTTCCTCCGTTTGCGGACTACCGGCCAAAGTCTCCGCGTGCCCCGCTCCCTCCCGCACGGTGTTTCGGGACTCCCGAGGGGGCAGGGGAGAAAGGGACGCGGGGTGCGCCACCTCGCCCGCTCCTCGCGGCCACTCACCTCGATCTCAAAGTCAGGCAGGCGGAACGCGGTGCGAAAGAGCGAGCAGAAGTGCGCGATGGCCGGGACTTCCCACCAGGAGCGGAGCTCGCCCAGCCCGGCCGCGCCGCCCTCCTCCGGGCACATCTCCCAGGCGCGGCGGTGGCTGCGGCCCCGAACCCCAAGCGCGCCTCGGCGGCCCCACGCTGCCCGCGCACCGCTCGCCCGCCCGCCTCGGACTCCCGCCGCGGCGCAGCGCCTTAGCTCCTCGGGCGGGGGTGGCGGCGGCGGCGGCTGCTACTCCCGCTGCTGCCGCCGCTCGGCGAGTGCATGAGCTGAGGGCGGGCGACCCGGGCGGGGGGCGGCGGCTCGAGGGCCCGAGTTACTGAGGTGGCTGCTGCTCCGGCTGCCGACGGGGTCCGCGCGCTCGCCCCATCCTGCGGCTGCGGCCGCCCCCAGTACCATACAATATAATCATCTCACCGCTGGGGAAAACAGATGGGGCTGGGGGGGCGGGGGGAGGGGGCCGAACAGAGGGCCTGGGGGAGGGGCCGCCCACGAGGAGGGGGCGGGGCTGCCCTCACCACAACAACAACCCCCGCCCCCACTCCCCACCCCCAGTCCGGACAGCTGCACTGGAAGAGAGGGGGAGGGGAGAGGGAACTGAGCACCCCAAGAAAAAAGAGGAGTGTGACTTGAAGCGAGCATGGTGCACCTCATGAACTGCCATGATACTCACTCCGTTTTCCAGGTGTTTGGGACTGAGAAGTTTAATGACTTTGATCAATGAGGACAATAAGGGTCTTTCCCACCCCCCCACATGGCCTTAGTGGTCGCGTCCTTTTAAAGGGCCCGCTGGGTGGTGCTTTCGGTAGGGGCTAGATCCAGAAATACGCACGTGTGAGAGTTCAGTTATTATTGGTGCTGGTAATAGCACCAGAGAACCAGTGGGTTGTGCACTCCAGAAATATGAGGCCTAGAGAAATAAAGTGATTTCCACCTGTTCTCACTTTTATTCCATCCAAGAACGGTGTTTCAAGGAGCTCTGAAGTGGCTCTTTTCTCCAAGAAAAGAAGGTGGTGGGGCTGGTTAAGCTGGAACCAAGTATGATGGAGGCAGGAGTGCGGCGGGAAGGGTGGGGTAGGGGGAGGCACCAATCAGCGACCGTGAGCGGAGAGCCACAAACCCCCCCCCCCCCGGCCGCCCACCCCAGGGAATGGACACGTGTGACCGCCTTAGAGAAGACAATCTTGGAGCTCAGCAATTGCCCTGGCTGCGGAATAGCTGCCTGGAAGAGTGAGCACAATGTAGTTAGAAAGCTGGGGGGCCGGGGGGTGGGGGGTGGGGGGCGGGGTTGGGAAATGGGAGATAGTCTGAGGAGTGTACTCTGGTGGGTTGGAGATCTGCACAACAAGGCTAAGGGAATGTACTTAGGGAGGAGGGTGTTGAGGCATGTGCTTCAGAGATACTAAATTCTGTAGTACATTAGAATTCTGCTAAGCCCGAAGGAAGAAAAAAAAAAAAAAACACCTCACAAACAGACCGGAAGTGTGGAAAAACTACAGTGAATGCCTATATATTTGTATTGGTCATTGCAATTTACGTATTTTAATACGGCATTCTCCTCAGTCTGCGAGGGCCTTAGCTGGGTTCTGTATCCACCTCTCAGTTAGGAAACACTACCCCTGATGCTTCCCCAAAAGTAGTCAAGTATATCTTGAATGACAGGCACAGTCATACAGTGTACGGTGGTTAAATCAAAGATTCTCCTCCATCTTGAGCAGTGTAAAACCTGGAGAAAAATGATGAACACTTGATGTAATAGAATTTGGTGTGGGCTATCTGGAGTCTCTCCTCCACTTCTCCCTCACTTTTCCTGGTCAGTTTAATAACCTGCTGTGTTTTTATCAGGAAGCATTAAGAAAAAAACCCCAAATTCTTAAAATATATTTCATTGTATCTTTTATGAGTCAAAATACTTCTAACACTGGCTCCCCCACTCCCTCTCTTGTCATAGAAACAGCCCAAAAGTTACATAGGTTTGTTCTTTTATTACCTGGGACTACCTAATGATTTAAAATTCCCACCCAAATTCTACTATATGCTTTCATCTTTGACAAAAATGAGCATATATCTAAGTGCTCCCCAAAAGCAAAGGCTACATTTTAGTGTGTTTATAAAGCACAGCTCCTCTGTAGATATCCTATTAATAGATGAAATGTGAAAAGGGTGACAAGCCACTGTGGAATTAATCACATAACCTGAATTAGAGGTTTTCAGGACTTTCTTCTGCAGTCTTTCTTCATTTCCTCAGACCTGTTTGACTTTCCACACTTTTTCTTCTTTTTTTAAACGGTTACCACTTTTCTTCATGTTCATTTCCAATCCATTATATCCTGACTCTTCTTTCCCCAACTTCTTTTTCCTGGTTCTCCATCTGTCTTCTCATTTTTGCCTGTATCTTTTATCATTATTTAACCTTTTACCTTGCCTCACTACTAGCCGGCCAAGTAATAATAGTGCCTAGAACGTTAACAATACCAGGAAGCAGAAAGGTGAGATGATGTGGTTACTCTAGTATGTTTGAGTACTGGTTACAACCCCCCCTCAAGTAGAAGTTAGTCTATTGTCCTCTTCCCTCTCCCCCCCCCCCCCCCCCACCACTGTCCAGTCCTGTGAATCAACAAAACTGTCGTGGAACTGGAGGTGCCCCCTGGTGGTGGTTAGAGAGTCGTCATTCTATCTCTCAGCACCTTTTTCTTACTAGCGTTTATTTCCCTGTGCTGCCTTTTTTTCTTCTGAGGATCCCCTCAGTGTTCATAGGGACCCGCACACCAACTTTATGCCCTCCCCTTCCTTTCTTCCTTCCTTTCTTCCTTCCTTCCTTCCTTCCTTCCTTCCTTCCTTCCTTCCTTCCTTCCTGACCTGTTTCTTTCTGTCCTCTAACTTTGGTTCAGTCTTTGTACTTTTTGCTTCGTTCCTCCCCTCACTGTGCTCTTTGCCCACCCCAAATTTCACCAACAGTCTGGAACCAATTCTGGCCCTGGGGCTAAGCAGTCTTCTATGTCTCTGATCTGATGGAAAGTGTGGCCTCCGAGTTCCTTGAGTTTGGACTCCAACTAGAGCTTCACATTTGGAGGCCAAGGCCTCTGCCTCTGCCTCTGTTGGAATTGATAGGCTGAGTCTTTGACCCTGCTTTGAACATTTGTCTCACCTTTCCCCTGGGACTTCACTACCTCTGATTTACTTTCTGGACCCACTTTTGACCTAATCTCCTACAGTCTAGATTAACACCTCTATACCTATATGTTGGTCACTGACCCTCCATCAGTTCTCCCTTAGTTTCAGAGTGGTGTCTCATTCCTGGCTTTTTCCAGCCTGGCCCATTCATTCACCCTCTAAACACTGTTTGTACCATCTTCCTTAAAAACACACACAGCTCATACTTTCTTTCCCTTTCTCTCTCTTGCATCTTTTCTGTTTGTGAGCTGGTGCCATTAACCTCAGATTACCTTTAAAGTGCCAAGAAGTAATAGTCTTTTACATTTGCCACAGCCTTCAGTTCCATATCCTCTTCTAATTAAATGTTTTCCATTTTAAAAACCCCACAATAATTAGTTTGGCTAATCTGTTTTGCTAATTCATTAATGTTGCGAAAAAAACATTTATATTTCTCATTGCAAATATGCACTAATTTCAGTTTTGATGGAATCTTTATAGATTCCTGGAGGATAATCTGGGAAACTAACCACTGTTTCATAACCACTTCTTTGGGAAATATGTTGTAAGTTCCAAATGATCGGCTAAAAACATTTATTTGAATCTGGAAGGGATGTGACAAATAAAAGTGTGGCTTCTCCCATAACCACTGCTAACCAGAACTAGAACCCCAATTTCTAGTTAGTCATCCAGTTTTCTCTCTAATGGGTTATACTGCTTCTCTCTTCTACTTGAATTGCCCTTTCTTTTTTTGGGGGGGTAACCAACTTGACCTGGATACTCCTTGTTTCAGTCCCAGAATCCAACTGGAGTGAGAATGCAGTATAACCATTATTTTGTCACTTTAGTTGCCTGTGTATAACTGATGTCCAAGTACCTCACAAATTCTTGACACGCCCTCACATACAACCTTCCTTTCTCATTAGAGAGCTACATTCTATAATGGACCTATTCCCAAAGAGTGCTGCAAGCCAGACAAATTTTAAAAATTAAAAGTTGTAGAAAGTAAATTACATTAAAGGTCAGAAAACATGAGTTCTCTCTTAGAAAAGGCTCTTAATCTCTTTATATTTCCTCTGTGAGAAAAAGGTCTTGAACTAAATGGTCCCCGGGGCGCCTGGGTGGCGCAGTCGGTTAAGCGTCCGGCTTCAGCCAGGTCACGATCTCGCGGTCCGTGAGTTCGAGCCCCGCGTCGGGCTCTGGGCTGATGGCTCAGAGCCTGGAGCCTGTTTCCGATTCTATGTCTCCCTCTCTCTGCCCCTCCCCAGTTCATGCTCTGTCTCTCTCTGTCCCAAAAATAAATAAACGTTGAAAAAAAAAAAAAAAAAAAAGAACTAAATGGTCCCTGAGTTCTGTTGGCTTTGCCTTTAAACTAGAACCAAACTGGGGGGATGGGCGGTGACCAGAACCTTATAAAACAAATGTCTGTGCCTTATGCCCAAAATAACCTATTATTGGAAGACTGTGAGGAGGAGAGCCAACACTTGCTGAACACGTTTGAGCAAGACCTCAAAAATAAAGGAACTATAGGGGTGCCTGAGTGGCTCAGTCAGTTAAATGTCCAGGTTAAGTGTCTTAATTCACCTTAGACCATGATCTACCAGTTCGTGAGTTCGAGCCCCCCCAATTAGAGCCCGGAGACTGCTTCAGAGTCTGTGTCTCCCTCTCTCTGTCCCTCCCCCACTTGCTCTCTGTCTCAAAATTAGACATTTTAAAAAAAAGTAAGTAAATAAATAAAAAAGGAAATATAAATGAAAATTTAAAAAAATAAAGCCAACTTAATTTTCTTAAAATTTAAATTCAATCATACTATTCACTTACTCAAAATTCAATGAGTCTCCCTTGACCATGAGAGAAAGTCCCAATTCTGATAGATTCTTATTCAAGACCTGCCACAATCTGGCTTCAACCTGCCTTCTCAGACTTATCTGCTATCCCCACCCCCATCCCCATCCATCCAATGACTTCTCCTGCCAAACTGGTTCACTCACCCACCTGGATATCCTTGCCTCCTCCTTTTTGATCATGCCTTTTCAATTGCTTGGAAAGACAACTCAACCTCTCAGATCATGACCCACTGAAAACTCACCTCCTCCCTAAAGCTTTCCTGAAACACTCCAGCTTGGGTGTCTCTCCATGTACTCTTATACAAGAAATTACAGTTTGTATAATTCACTTATCAAACACTCCTTTGGGTCATCTTTTACTATTTATTTTGAAGTGCTACTTAAATATTTTACTATAATGGGGGTTGTCCTCTCCTCAGCCAGGTTATTAGACTTTTTGGGGGGGAACTCTCCCTAACATGCAGCAATTAAATGATTAATTTGATTACATAATGGTGATGTAGGCGATGGCATAAAAAACAAGAAATTCAGAACTTCCTTAAATTAAAATAATAATAATATAAATAAATAAGTTAAAAAAAAGAAATTCAGAACTTCTTTAAATGCCTATTGTGGATTCATTTATTTTCCCTCATTCCTTCCTCTGCCTTTCTGCTTTCTCATCATGAAACTTATTCTTTCAGCATTAAACATCATGTTTTTCTCAGTACACATCTTCAGTCTCACTTTTCTCCTGAGTTCCAGTGTCATTTCCTCACATGCCAATTGCATGCCTCCCATTACCTTAAACTCAATACTTTGAAAGGAAGGAGAATAACAGCAACAACAAGTAGCTTAAATTTTTCTATCCACCTCACACACCCTTACTGACTTCCTAATTCCTTTAATGGAACAACTGTATTCCTAGACTCCTGGGTTCACTTTTTTTCTGACACTTTCTTCTCCCTTTTCTCTTAGTTAATAATCACTGTCTTATTAGTTCTTCCTTCATGATGTCTCTTGCATCCCTTTTCCTTTTGATAACCTCAGTTTCCACCCTAATCCAAGTCCTTTTCATCTATTTTGCAAGCTTCCTCACTAGCTTTCTTTCCATGTTGCCTCTGACCTACTCTGTCCTACCCAGTATAGTCATATTTATCTTAAAACAGTGCATTAATTTGAAGAAGGTGAATTTATTTTTTTAAGTGTATTTATTTATTTTGAGAGACAGAGAGAGAGCATGAGCGGGGGAGGGACAAAGAGAGAGAGGGAGAGAAAGAATGCCAAGTAGGCTCCACACTGTCAGCACAGATCCCAAGGTGGGGCTTGAACTCACGAACCATGAGATCGTGGATGAAATCAAGAGTCAGATGCTTAACCAACCGAATCATCCGTGTGCCCCAAGAAGGTGAATGTAATCTTAATAATATATTTTCTTAACCCCAGTATATCCAAAATATTATAGTTTCAACACATAATCAATATAAAAACTATCAATGAAATATTTTATGTTCATTTTTTTATACCAACTCTTTGAAATCTGGTGTGTATTTTATACTTAAATGCACATCTCAGTCAGGACTAGCCACATTTCAGTTCTCAACCTGCCACACATGGCTTAACAACTGTTGTATTGGGTCTTACAGATCTACAGTAACCAAAATGATCAGTACTCACTGTGCACCTCTAAATCATTGGTTCTTGACCTATCCAAACTCTGCTTCTCCTCCTTATAGACCCCAGGGAGGCATCCCTAACCACCCTGGCCTACTGCTGCATCTCCCATTTTACCTCTTTCATGAATACTTAATTTCACTAAGTAAATCTCAGCTCTTCCACAGGGAACAGCCCATAGAGCTCCTTTATTTCTGTCCTCCACCTGCTCCCTTAAAGCAGTCTACAGATAATTGATCATAAATGAATGTTTGTGAAATAAGTGTATTGTGCATTGCTAATAAGTTCTTAGAAAACATTAGTTACTCTATCTCACTATTTTTTAATCATAAAGGTCTGTGATAAAACACAGATTATAACTTTTAAAGTGTCAACACGCTTCCTATTACTATGAAATCTAGTTAACCACCTAATTTTAAGATTACTTTCAAGCCTTTCATATAAACTTAATTTTCTTTTATGTAAACAATTTATAATGACTTTGTTAAACTTTTTTTAAAGTTTATTTTATTACTTATTTTGAGAGAGAGTGAGAGAGCAGGGGAGGGGGCAGAGGGAGTGGGAAGGAGAGAGAGAGAGCATCCCAAGCAAGCTTGAGTCAGACACAGGGCTTGAACCCATGAACTGTGAGATCTTGACCTGAGCCAAAACCAATAATCAGATGCTTAAACGATGGAGCCACCCAGGCGCCCCAGGAATTCTTTAGCTAACCAGCACTTGTGATAAGCACCGGGTATTGTATAGAAGTGTTGAATCACTATAGTGTATGCCTGAAAATAATATTACGCTGTATGTTAATGAATTGGAATTTCAATAAAAACTTAAAAAAAAAAGAAAAGAAAAAGGAATTCTCTCAAAAAATAAACAAACTTTTTTTGAAGGAAAAAAAAATTCTTTGACTAACCATATTGTGCCCTGTGTAAATGTCTCCCCCCAGCGCCCCCCACATTTCCAGCAATTTCTTTTGGCATTTCTGTAGTTAATTGCCCTCCCTAAAGCCCAGATTGAAGTACAAACACACTCAGAGTAATATGGTTCTCCTTTCCACCTGTCCACACCTTTCCTCAGAGCTTCTTAGGATGGGGACTCTCATTACTGTGAACTGTGATGCTTGCAAGCCTCCGTGTCCTTCTACAGCACTTTAATAACAGCCGCAAGGCTGCCTGGGACCAGGGCTACGGGAGCAGCTCTCTTTATTTTTGACCTTAAGACTGGTAATTTGTTATTGCCATGAAACTGAGGTGTCAGGTTTGAAACCTTCCTGACCCTGGTTGAGAAAGCCTGCTGGCACTCTTGGAGGCTCAGCCCTGAGCATGGAGGCTGTGGCTCTCCCGTGCATTGCTTCTGTCTGTTCCGGCTTAAACCAGCTTGGACCAGAGCTGAGGGCTAACAAATACTGTTTTAATACCACATGTAGCCATAAAGGAGATATTACAAATGTCAGTACTCAGTGGGTGAGAATAGAAAGGGGGCTGAGGGTCCTTTCTACCATGGGCCCCCCTCTTTGATTCAGGGCTCAGAACTTCATCAGATTTTATTGCCTGCCAAAGAACTCTTCTTCAGTTCTATTCTAGAAATTATATCTAAGAATCAGCTCTCTTGCCCTGGTGGCTTAGCCCATGTTTATGCTGTTCTGTTCCAAAATTCCTCTCTGAATTCCTGGAGTGTCCATCCCTAGCCTATCTTATTGTGGCATCTCCCCTTGTTCTTGACACTAGGTCAAATAGCTTTGTAGCATCTCAATTCTCAGTGCCATTCAGAAGCTGGCGAATCTTAATGAGTTCTTCCCTTAATCTCTTTTCAAAGGGACTACAATCCTTAATTTCTTTAACTTTCTTTTTAATTATTTTAGCTCCTTGTGTTGTTCCTTTGGCCTCAAACCGTCCCTACTCAGTTTAAAGGTCACATTATTTTGGTTGACAAAGTGCCCAGGGTTGTGTACAATCTGGCCTCAAACTCCTTAGCTGGGCCAGAGTTGTCTCTCCAATTTGATTCATCCTATATAGAAATATACATTTAGGTAGAAAATTCAGTCTCTAGCCTTAAGGAGTTTGTAATGCAATTGATAAGATTATCCATGTTGTATAGAATGTGAGTATACTATATAATGTTAAAGTCATAAAGGTTGTAAGAAATAATCTAGTTCATTTGGCTTCTTTTAGAGAGGAGTTCAGGGAAGAAAATATTTAGTGTGAGACTGAGTGTTTGGGGAGGCTTCACAAGGACGATGGATCTTGAATTGGCGAGAAACCCTATTAGCTATCTAAGAGCTTAACATCTTCAATAAAATTCTACTGAATTCAAAACTGATTAAATTAGAATAAATTTTTTAACTTAAAGTAACATTTAGTAGAGAAAGAAGCATAGTGCAAAGGCAAGAGTAATGTTTTTTAGGATTCAAAAAGACCTAGCCTTCTCATTATAACTTTCGTTCCCGGCATCTATGTGAGCTTGAGTATTACATTGCATTTTCTCAAATAATAAATAATAATAGCACACACTCTCACTCCATTTGCCTCCATGATTGATATGTGGAGCAAAGGAGATAATTACTTAAACAATAAACTGCCATATACATATAAAGAATTTTAGGGGTGCCTGGGTGGCTCTGTTCATTAAGAATCTGACTCTTCATTTTGGCTTAGGTCATGATCTCACAGTTTATGAGGTCAAGCCCCACGTCAGGCTCTGCACTGACAGCATGAAGTCTGCTTGGGATTCTCTTTCTCCCTTTCTCTCTCTCAAAATACATAAACTTAAAAAAAAATTTTTTTTTGTTTTAAACCTACTCAATTCAAAAGTGATATATTTCCATAAAAACATGAGCTTTTCACTTTATCCAGACAGGTCTCAAGTGAGATATTTTCTCTGTTGATTTATATTCCATGCCCATATATTTAAGATGAAGGTGGGACGGACCATAAAATATATATTTTAGGAGTGCCTGGGCAGCTCGGTTGAAGCATCCAACTCCGGCTCAGGTCAAGATCTCACTGTTTATGAGTTTAAGCCCCGTGTCAGGCTCTGTGCTGACAGCTTGGAGCCTGCTTCTGTCTCCCTCTCTCTGCCCCTCCCCCACTCACATACTGTCTCTACGTGTCTCTCTCTCTCTCAAAAAATAAATAAGCATTTAAAAAAAATTAATAAAAGTAAATAAATAATATATTTTACATTTGAACAAACATAATCTTTTTGAAGGTGGGAGCTATGTCCTCTCTGGGATCTCTAATTAAGCACCAAGTATCTATTTTATTGTTTCATTGATTTGATTGTTAAATATCAATTAAGTCTGCAAAGTTGAGCTCAGAAAATTAAATAAACTGAGAGGTGTTCCATAACAGTAATGAAATCTCCCTCTGGTAGAGTATGGCTTAACCGATTAATTTAATTCATACAGCATTTTTTGAGTACCTATCACCATTTTTTTTTTAAGATTTTATTTTTTTAGGTAATCTCTACACCCAATGTGGGGCTCAATGTGGGGCTTGAACTTACAACCCTGAGGTCAAGAGTCACATGCTCTACCGACTAAGAATGCCAGGCACCCCAAGTACCTATCACCTTTAATAAGAAAATAGAAAGTAAAAGGATGAAATGTGTTTCAGGTGCCATCACTGTAAAAACCATCTATGTCTGGGGTGCCTGGGTGGCGCAGTCGGTTAAGCGTCCGACTTCAGCCAGGTCACGATCTCGCGGTTCGGGAGTTCGAGCCCCGCGTCGGGCTCTGGGCTGATGGCTCAGAGCCTGGAGCCTGTTTCCGATTCTGTGTCTCCCTCTCTCTCTGGCCCTCCCCCGTTCATGCTCTGTCTCTCTCTGTCCCAAAAAAATAAATAAACCTTGAAAAAAAAAAAATTAAAAAAAAAACAAAAAAAAACCATCTATGTTTTTGGGTTTCCTAGGTGGCTCAGTCAGTTAATCGTCTGACTTAGGCTTGGGTCATGATCTGATGGTCCATGGGTTGAAGCCTACATCAGGCTCTGTGCTGTCAACTCAGAGCCTGGAGCCTGCTTCACATTCTGTATTTCCCTCTCTCTCTGCCCCTCCCCTTCTTTCTCTCTCTCTCTCTCTCAAAAACAAATAAAAAACATCTTTAAAAATTAAAAAAAAATGTAAGCTCTTGATTTCTTGAAATGAGTATATGTGTATATTTTTAAATGTTTATTTTTAAGTAATGTCTACATCCATCATGAGGCTTGAACTTATAACCTCAAGATCAAGAGTTGCATGCTGTACCAACTGAGCCAGCCAGATGCCCCAATAAGAGTATATTTTTAAAAGCAGAACACAAAGGGGTGCCTGGCTGCCTCAGTCAGAAGAGTATGTGACTCTTGATCTTGGAGTTGTGAGTTCAAGTCCCATGTTGGGTATAGAAATTACTTAAATAAATATACTTTCAAAATAGATAAATAAAAGCATAACATTGAAATTAACTTTCTTTGCTTATTATCTTCATTTTTGAACTTAGAATAAAAAGCAAACATTTTTAATAGTCTAGAGTAACTTTCAATAACTACAGTAAATACTATTCATTTTATTACAATATAAGATCACATTGTTCCCTTGTTTAAGCTTACCTCATTCTTTTATCAACCTCCCCCCAAAGTTTCTACTTTTCATGAATAAAACTGTGAAATTAACATTGTTTTCTAATTTCATTCCTCCAGGCACTGACATTGCAGAGCCTGCTGTGGGGCTCGAACTCACAAACCTTGAGATCATGAACTGAGCCAAAATTGGACACTTAACCACCTGAGCCACCCAGGTGCCCCAACTAAGCTTTTAACTAAAGGCTGGATGGTGAACTGTGAAAAATAAATTGATGTCATCAATCCATTTTCAGGGGCACAAGTGTCTGTCTGTACCTCAAAACCCATAACACATGACAAAGAATGATATTTCTTGTTGGCAATTTTCACTGAGGCCAACAATGGAGGTGAAAGAACCATCCACAGCTAATAGGGGAGTACTGGTGGGATGGTTAATGATGGCCAGCAGTGGTGGAAGAGTGAAAGATCATATAAGTGAAAAATATTATTATTTCCCCTAAGTGTGGATTGAAGCCCAGTGATGAGGCAAGTGAAAAAGGCCTGTGCTAAGATTGAGCATCTCTTGCTCTTTTCATGGGGAAGAGCAAGGACTTGGACACAGAATCTCCACGTCTCTCATGCTATTTCCTTCATGCATAAGAGTTCTTTGATTCTAACAAATAGAAAGAAACCTTGCAACAACTGTTCGCTTGACGCTGCCCCTGGTACCTGGCCATTGGTGTTAAGTAAGCCTCAGTCTGCAGGTTAGTCACTGAAGTACTGAGCTAGCAGCTGCTCTTTTTTGTGCTCCCTATAGGTAACTATGGGAGCTATAAACGTAATACTATAGGATACAAGATTACTTTCTTCCCCATTGGCTTTCCAATCCAGTTGACTCTGTTTGATATAAAAGAATAATTCCCAGCTGCTAGCAACCCTGTCCACCCAAATGGGATATGAAATAATCCAGCCATGTTCTTTCAGGTCTTCCCACATTATCATCTGAAATAAAGACTCCTCCCCGCCATTACTGAGGAGCCAAGAACAGAAGCAGATAAGCTGGGTATGGGTGTAAAGAGTACAAATGAGCTTCTGGATATGCTTATGCATAATAAGGATAGGCTATGAGAAAAATAAAGTGGAAAGTAAAAATGGAATACATTAAATCATTGAACTTAAAGTGTTGGTGAGATTTTGACTGCCACCATGCAAAGGCGAGATGGAGCAGTGGAAGGAACACAAGTTAGAAGCGCATCATGGTTTCATGCTCCAGACATGCCTTAAAGGTGCTCTGGGTTAGCTTACCACCCACCCACTGAGGAGTGCTGTCAGCCTTTACCTGATCACTTTCCACTTACGGGGATGGGGAGTCACTACATCATCAGCCAGACCGGTCCAGTTTTTATCATTTCTAATTACCCAAAGAAATGAAATCTACCTCTCTGTAGATTTTACTCAAGGATTTTTAATTTAAGAGCAAGATAAAAATACATTAGTCTCTCTTGTACCTAATAGAAAGCTAGTCATTGTCACTCTTAGATTTCTCCTTTCTCCAAATAAGTCATTTAGTTCATTTGGTTAGTATTTATTTGTTCAGTTATTTAGAGTAGGGCTCAGACCTGGGTTGTTCATTATTGTATTCCTAGCACCTAGAGCAGTGCTCCAGTGTAGTAAAGTAAAACCAAACAAAAACAAAAACAAAAATCACTTACTGAGGGCCTTTTCCTTGCCATGCGTGGTATTGGGCTTCAGGTTTAGATTTATGAAGTTCAATAAACCAGGGTCCGTGCACTTTGGCAGTTAAAGTCTAGAGAGGAAGGCAAACAAATAAATCAAGTATTACGGTCTTAAGTGTAGGCACAATGTGGTATGGAGCACACGAGAAGGATATCCAAACTGAAGTGGGACTCCAGAGAATTCTTCCTGGACAAGGAGCTACTTGGGTGGAGCTTGAAGGATAGAGTGACAGCTGGATAGAGGAGGGGAAGCAAAGAGCCACAGTGGCTCAGAGTGGCTGGAGTGGAGCATTTTGGTTGGTTGTGCTAAGAGGGTAGAAACATAACCTGAGCCGTTAGTGCTACATTCAGAGTGAAAGCTTTATGCTAAAATATTTGGAGAAGGTACTAAAAGATCGTAAGTAAGAGAATAACATAAGTGGGTTTTTATTTTTAGAAAATTGGCAAGTTATGGCTTGAAGCAGCAAAGGGAGCAAAGAGAGATTGAAGTCAAAAAGAATAGGTAGAAAACAGACTGAAGTCACAAATGCAGAATTCAGTGATTCAGGCCAAAACGCTGTGAGATCCTAACTGAAGGCAGTAGCAGAAGAAATGGAGAACAAGGAAAGCAGGGATAGTACTGCAGAGTTAGAATCTGTAGGCTTTGCTGACTGCTGTGTGTGGCTTAAGAAATAGGTGTCCTAGATGACTTCAGTGGCTGAGCCAATGATGACATCACTGCCTGAAATTATGAATGTCATTTCTGAGAGATATGGATGCAAGCAGGTTTATACATAGTGACCTTGAGGAACTGTGGGCATTCAAGGGTGGACAGCCAGCAGTCATAAGACCAGCAGAGAGGTCTTGGTAGAGATACAGTTGAGGGAACCATCAACATGTGTACAAGACTTTGGTGTGGCTCCCCCGAGGGGACATACAAAGGGCGAAGGGCAGAGGACTTTCCTTACTCCTTCCTCACATAATGTAGATTTAAGACTTCTTCTTCTTTTTTTTTTTTTTTTTTTTGATTTAAGACTTCTTAAAGTCCTGTAAAAACTCTTTGCCAAGGTTCTTCTTGGAATTGCACATAACCAAACAAATAAACAAATACAGAAGTGATTTCACCAATGCATGTACAATAGTGTTGCTTTCCCTGATCTGGTAAGCATATTGATATGATAACAACCAACATGGCATTAGCTTTTCTGCAGCTCATCACCTTGTTGGTTCATATTGAGCTAATGGACGACTGAAACCTCCAAATTTTGGAATAAATGCTGAGGTCAAGGGCTTCTCCAACTATTTTTCGATAATCGATATTTGGAAACTGATTACACAATTTCACAATTACCTACTAGAAGTCAACCTCCTCAACCCTCATTAAACAGGCCTTTTCCTGCTGTCAAAATAAAGGTGCCACATGTTAGTATCATGTAGAGAAGGTAAAGAAGTTTCAGAAAAGCAATTTTTAAAATTCTTAATTGAAGTATAGTTCACATACAATATTGTATTAGTTTCAAGTGTACAACATAGTGATTTAACATTTTATACATTACAAAATGCTCACCACAGTAACTAGGGCTACCATCTGTAACCATGCAAAGTTATTACAATATCATTGACTATATTCCCTACGCTGTACTTATAGAAAAGCATTTTAAAATAGGACCTAGAGGAAGAAGCTAATGAGATTATGTTGTATTGTTGCTGGAGGAAAAAAAATTATGTCACATGTGCTAATTCGCTTTGCCAAAAACAGTTATGATTTTCTGTCTCATCTGGGTCCTGAGGATGCTTAGGATCCTTTCCTGAGTCCCAAGTTAGCAAACCTTTCCTAGTCATATAACAGCTGTTCTAACCTATTCCCACATCGCCTCATGACCCTAATCCAAGCCTGGTCTGGCTCTCCATCTCATTGTCAGCAGACACCCTCATCTGTTGTTGAGAAAAGAGAGGCTTCAGAGATCACCTCCCTGACTTCTCTTTTCTTGTCCTTAAATTATGGTCACATCTTCTGTTCCTCCTTCCCCCTACTCCTGTGCTAGCCCCCTCTGTGTTTCTGAGTCCATCCTTCTCGCTGTCTTCATGGCATGGATCTGATACTGTTCCTTTCTCTGAGGCCTGGGAAAGGGAGATCTCAGTGACAGAAGGTCACATTCACAGAAGGGGGATAAATATCAAAATGTCAACAGTGATTTTTTTCCCCTGGGAACTGGAGTGTTCTGTGATTTTTAAATAAATAAATGTATTTTGTTCCATTTAAAATTAATATATGATGATATGTAAATTTTCTTAATAAAGCTTTTTTTTTAAAGTAATAATACATGGTCCCAGATCCACTATTCGCGATTTTTCTCTTCTTGGACTAATTTCTTAATTTCTCTATCCCTCAAGTTTTATGGTGAGGACTGAGTGAGGAATATACAGGAATACTGTATATTCCTGATATACAGTAAATGCTTCTTAAAAATAACTGTAAGGGCACCTGGCTGGCTCACTCAGCAGAGTGTGAGATTGATCTTGGGATTGTGAGTTGGAGCCCCATGTTGGGTGCAGCAATCACTTAAAAATAAAATCTTTTGGGGCATCTGGGTGGCTTCGGATTCTGTGTCTCCTTCTTTCTCTGCTCCTCCCCTGCTCATGTTCTCTCTCTCTCTCTCTCAAAAAAAGAAAAAATGTTTATTTTTAATTTTTTTATTTTTTAAATAAATACATTTTTAAATACATTTTAAATAATTTTTTTTATTTTTAAAAATTTAAATAATAAGGGACACCTGGGTGGCTCACTTGGTTAAGTGTGTGACTTCGGCTCATGTCATGATCTCACGGTTCGTGAGTTTGAGCCCCAAGTCAGTCTCTGTGCTGACAGCTCAGAGCCTAGAGCCTGCTTCAGATTCTGTGTCTCCCTCTCTCTCTGCTCCTCCCCTGCTCACATGCTATCTCTCTCTCAAAAATAAATAAAGATTTAAAAATTTTTTAAATAAATAAAACTTCAAAAAAAAGTTTCCTGACTCCCATTGCCTTCAGGATAAAGTCCAAGCTCTTTAGTCCTGCTCAAAAGGTTCTTTACAAGCTGATGCCATCCACCTGTCTAAACTCACCTTCTCCAAGAGTTCTTCTCTTCTTCACTGTCCCTTGACAATGCACACTTGCCTGCCTCTATGTGTCTGCTGACCCTAATTCTAGGAATTCCTCTTCTTTTTCTATACTTAGTTAGATTTTATTCCTCCAAAACTTAACTCAAAAGATAAGTCTTTGTGTTTCCCTCCTCACACCCCTGCAATACTTATCCCCCACCCTGTGCACACCTCTAGTAGGTTCTTATTTTATTTTATGGTCATGATGTATACATATTCATCTTGCCTGACACACTGCATACCCCTCATGCATGTCATAATCTGTGTACTAGCAGCTAGATGGTGCTTGATACATAATATCTTCCTAACTGAATGAATGAAGGAATGAGTGTATATGTTCATCTTTCACTCAGCTAGTCAATCAACTGGTATTTTCGAAGTATCTATTATGTGCTCACCATGTGCACAACAGATCTGTCGAAAGACTTTAAAATTTTGAATTTCAGTACTACAAAGATTTTTTCTGAGTGCCCATTATTTGCTGTGGGAATATCAAGAAGTAAAAGACATGGTTTCTAATCTCAAGAGAGACTTTCATGGTGCCTGAGTGGCACAGTCAGTTAAGTGTCTGACTCTTGACCTTGGCTCAGGTCATGATCTCACAGTTCGTGAGTGCACTGGTGGCACGGAGCCTGCTTGGGATTCTGTCTCTCCTTCTCTGCCCCTCTGCTTCCCACTTTCTAAATAAATAAATAAATAAATAAATAAATAAATAAACATTTTTAAAAATTAAAAAATTAAAAAATTAAAAATAATTAAAAATAATTAAAAATTTAAAATTTAAAATTAAAAAGTAAATAAATAATAAAGATTTTAAATAAATAAATAAATAAAATTTATATAAATAAACATTTTTATAAAATAAATAAATAAATAAACATTTTTAAAAATTAAAAAAAGAGAGACTTTCTTTTTTTTTTTTTTAATTTTTTTTTTTTCCAACGTTTTTTATTTATTTTTGGGACAGAGAGAGACAGAGCATGAATGGGGAGGGGCAGAGAGAGAGGGAGACACAGAATCGGAAACAGGCTCCAGTCTCCGAGCCATTAGCCCAGAGCCTGACGCGGGGCTCAAACTCACGGACCGCGAGATCGTGACCTGGCTGAAGTCGGACGCTTAACCGACTGCGCCACCCAGGCGCCCCGAGACTTTCAATCTTTGTAGGGAGATACAACTTTGTTCCACAAAACAAATGTGAATAATACAAGCAAATTCCTATTAGATATAAAGACAAGTGGAAGAGAAACGCCATAGCACTAAACTAAGATTGGGGGTCTTGGTTGTTTCCCCCTCTCTGTCATTTAATAGCTATATAACCCTGGATAGGTGTCTTCATTATCTCCTTTGTTTTCTCATTTGGTAAAATGATATTTGATTTTTTTATTACTAAGTTTCCTCCTAACTCTTTGATTTTGTAACTAAGTGCTATGGGATGACTGGAAAAGGAGTATTTATTGCGATTTAGAGCTGCTGGAAGGAAAATGAAATCTAAGCTGAACTTGAACTTTGGGTGAGATTTTGGATAGCCAGAGAAGAGGCAGAAAGGCATTTAAGATATGGGGAACAACATAAACAAAGGGACAGGCAGAGACAGGATTGAGCAAGCATGCTTGTGAGGTGGACTAGACCAGGCTCTCTGGTGGAGAGTGTTTGTTAGAGAGGATTGAGAAACAGCTTGGGTAGGTTGCCTAGGGCCAGGAAGGACTTATGAGAGAAGCATTGGAATCAGTGCAGCTATTTTAGGATAGTTGCAAAAGGCAGAACAGAGGTAACAGGGACCAAGATTAGCTTTGCAGCAGTGAGAGGGCAGAGCAATGGTTGAAGAGAAGTTTTGAAGATAAAAATCAGAAAGCTGGCTTGGCTATCTAGTCTAAAGGAAATGGATGAGTCAAAGATACCTTTTACATTTTAAACCAGAGAAAGTGAATAAATCAGGTTCTAATCCAGGTTCCAACACCTCTAGGAAGAGGATAGCATGCCCCAACAGCCTGTTCTGTCTGCTTCCTCTAGTGACATAGGCTTGAGGGCTGCTCTAGCTCTTCTACACACCAAACTCCTGAGGACTTTTGCTAAGAACAACTCAGGTGCATTTTTTCTTTTTTAATAAAAACTTTTAGTATCCTTGGAAGTCCTTTGAGCCTATAATGTTTTGAAACTTCCAAATTTTATCTTAATCAAGAAACTACAAGGGTATCTGACTAGCTTAATCTGTAGAGCATGCAACTCTTGATCTCTGGGTCATGAGTTCAAGCCCCATGTTGGGCATAGAGCCTATGAAAGAGAGAGAAAGAAAGAAAGAAAGAAAGAAAGAAAGAAAGAAAGAAAGAAAGAAAGAAAGAAAGAAAGACTGCAAAGACTTCCATTTTCTTAAGAAATTAAAAAGTAGGGTATTGAGGAGGGCACCTTTTGGGATGAGCACTGGGTGTTGTATGGAAACCAATTTGACAATAGACTTCATATATTGAAAAAACAAGAAATTAAAAAGTATATTAAATCAGTGGTAACTAAATTTAAAGATCTGGCTGAACATTGATTTCATATAGAGAGATTTTATTCAAATGGTATTGCAAACATTGTTTGCCTCAGGAAAGGGATCTAATTGTGAAAGGAAGACATAATTTACTCCAAATAAAATACCTAAAATTCAAGGTCTAAATTAGTGGCTGGCTCAGTCAGTAGAATGTGTGACTCTTGATCTTGGGGTTGTTAGTTTGAGCCCCACATTGGGTGTAGAGATTATTTAAAAATAAAATCTTTTTGGGAGCACCTGGGTGGTTCAGTCGGTCAAGCATCTTGATTTTAGCTCAGGTCATGATCCCATAGTTTGTGAGATGGAGCCCCACATTGGGCTCTTCTATGCTGATAGCATGGAGCCTGCTTGGGATTCTCTTTCTCCCTCTGTCTTTGCCTCTCCCCTGCCTGTGCATGTGCACGTGCTCTCTCTCTCTGTCTCTCTCTCAAAATAAATAAACTTTTAAAAATAAAATAAAATAAAATCTTTTTAAAAAATTAATTTATTTATTTTGAGAGAAAGAGACAGATGACATGAGTGGGGTAGGGACAAAGAGAGAGAGGAAGAGAGAGAGAATACCAAGCAGGTTCTGCAGTGTCAGTAAAGAGCCCGATGTGGGGCTCAAACCCATGAACTGTGAGGTCATGACCTGAGCCGAAATCAAGAGTCAGACGCTTAACTGACTGAGCCACTGAGGTGACCCTAAAATAAAATAATTTTTTTTAGGTCTAAATAAAAGTACACTGAAGGGAGATACTTTATTATTTTTAAAAGAAATATTTTTAAATAATGTTTATTTATTTTTGAGAAAGAGAAAGAGAGCCAGGGAGAGGCAGAAAGAGAGGGATACACAGAATCTGAAGCAGGCTCCAGGCTCTGAGCTGTCAGCACAGAGCCTGATGCGGGGCTCGAACTCACAAGCTGCAAGATCATGACCTGAGCCGAAGTTGATGCTTAACTGACTGAGCCACCCAGGCACCCCTCATTCTTCAACTAATACTCATGTGCCAAAAATCATGTTATGATACTATAAGCTGTGAAAAGAGAGATGAAGCTCCCTACCTTCAGGAAACTTCCAGTCAAGGAGAGGAGAGAAGTGAGCAAACGATCATACTGTAATTTTATTAGTCTTGATTGCTGCAGGTTGCAGAGGTACCTTCAGATGGAATTCAGAATGAAATTCTTCAGGAAGTGAAAAACTTTTTCAGAGGGGTAGACAAGCTGAGGGGGATCAACAGGGGATGCTGAAGCATTCAGGAATGAGCAGTGGCAGGCAGTCATCACCATCTGTAGCCTGAAAGGGCAAGGGGTGGCAACAGTGTCAATGAGGCCCCAGAGAGAAACAGAGTCAGGAGGAGGAACCTCTTGTCAGAGTGATAGTCATAGAAAAACATGGCCAGAGCTAAGGTACCACAGCAGGGAAAGGGCAGAGTAAGAAATGTTCCCATATCTCTCTGCTTCTGGTCCTTGGTGGTACTTCTCAGGGGTGGAAGCTCAAATGATAAAGTCTGTAGAACTCAGCCTGTTGGATCATTAAACAGGCTGGAGAAGAGTCAGAAGATGAATGGCGGGGGGAAGGTGTTAGAGAATAACCAGCCCGACAATGTGCTAGTCTGTAATAGAGGTATAGAGGATTAGAAATCAAGAGAGGCAGGGCTCAAGTATCCCGGCAGAGAGGGACTTCTTAGCCAAGATATAGAACTTAGGCACAGAGCAGGAAACAGGGCCTTTGTGAGCAGAGATGTGAGTTGGCGTGATGGCGCATCTGTGACAGTTAGATTCAGGAGAATTTGGCTGCAGGTAACAACAACAACAACAACAATTACTTAAACAACATAAGGTGTATTTCTCAAAAAGGAAGATAGTCCAAAGGAAGCTCGATACAGAGGCTTTACAGTCATCAGGGACTCAGGTTTTTTCTATGGACTCTATCATCCTCAGCACACAGTTTCTATCTCATGATCCCCACAGCCATACCTCTGTGTTCCAATCAGCAGGAAGGAGAAGGGGTGAAAATGATTATGCTCCCTCCTTGGCTTACACCCAATTGGCCAGAAATGAATCATGTGGCCATACCCAGCTACAAGGAAGGATGGGAATAACCTCTTTATTCTGAGTATTCCTGGGTCCAGCTAAAAATCAGGGGTTTCATTTTAAGGGAAGAAGGAAAGAATGAATGTTGGGAGACAATTTGCAATATCTGTCAAAGGAAGGGATGGAAATACAGCGATTCCAAATGCTCAGCCTTGCCTGAGATGGTAAACGATTTAATTTTTTTTAATTGTTTTTTAATTTTTTTAATTAAAAAAAAATTTTAATTTTATTTTTGAGGGGGGTGGATACAGAGGATCTGAAGCAGGCTCCTTGCTGACAACAGAGAACCTGACGCAGAGCTTGAACACAGGAACCGTGAGATCATTATCTGAGCCAAAACCAAGAGCTGGATGCTTAACTGACTGAACCACCCAGGTGCCCTGGTAAATAATTTTAAATAAGCTGGAAGATGTATTTATAAAAACAGAAAATTAGTATTTTGTTCATAAGGCAACAAGGTATTTTAGGAAAGTCCAAGAACTGGGAATTAGGAATGAGTACTAGTTCTCCATTAGTTATTAACTAAGCAAGGGACCTTTGGCAAATCAGCTCACTTTTTGAATCTTGGTTTCCTCATGTGCAAAATGAGAGGGTTGGACTATATTCCATTTAAATGTTTCCCTTCCTATAGACTCCAGAAAGTTGTTTTCTGTGTGTTGGTCCTAAGATTAGCAGAGGCTGAAAAATAATAGAAATGTAGTTAGGTTAGGGTGAAGGACTTTAATTGTTGCTCTGTTAACTTTAATTGATTTAAACAATACATATTCAAATTGTTTTTCTTGGTTATTTGCTCTTTAAACATTCTAGAAATATTCCATTCATTATATTTTGGAAATGTATATATCCAGATGAAATTATGTGTATATGTATTGTCAAAATATTACTCAAAGGAACATTCTGAAAATCATACTGAATTTTTCAGATACTACATTGATTCCTTAACAAAAGATCCCTCTTTAATATGAATTCACTAACACATCTGACTCTAGAGGTGCCTGGGTGGCTCAGTCAGTTGAGCGTCTGACTCTTTTTTTTTTTTTTTTTTTAATTATTTTTTTTTTTTTTCAACGTTTATTTATTTTTTTTTTGGGACAGAGAGAGACAGAGCATGAACGGGGGAGGAGCAGAGAGAGAGGGAGACACAGAATCGGAAACAGGCTCCAGGCTCTGAGCCATCAGCCCAGAGCCTGATGCGGGGCTCGAACTCACGGACCGCGAGATCGTGACCTGGCTGAAGTCGGACGCTTAACCGACTGCGCCACCCAGGCGCCCCGAGCGTCTGACTCTTGATGTTGGCTCAGGTCATGATCTCATGGCTCCTGGGATCAAGCCCTGCGTGGGGCTCTATGCCCACAGTGGAGAGCCTGCTTAGGATTCTCTCTCCCCTCTCTCTGCCCCTCCCCAGCTCATGCTGTCCCCCTTTCTCTTTCTCTCTCTCAAAATAAATGAACAAACATTTAAAAAAGCAAAAAGAAAGTGTCCAACTCTTGGTCTCAGCCCAGGTCTTGATCTCAGAGTCATGAGTTCCAAGCACTACGTTGGTGTCCACACTGGCATGAAGCCTACTTAAAAAAAAAAAACCAAAAAACCCAAAAAAACCCCAGGTAAAATGAATTAATTAAAATGAGAGAATAGAGATTTGTAAAAGCATCTGTTAGATACTATTTTCTTTTCAGACTGGATTCCTTCTATTTACAACCAGAGTGGATCTGAGGCAAACTTTCAAAGTAGGTATGTGTATTTCTGGCACATCTCATTCTTCTTTTTTTTTTTTTTTTAATGTTTTATTTTTGAGAGAGAGAGAGAGAGAGATACATAGTGTGAGCATGGGAGGGACAGAGAGAGAGGGAGACACAAAATCTGAAACAGGCTCCAGGCTCTGAGCTGTCAGCGTAGAGCTGGATGTGGGACTCGACCTCACAAACTGTGAGATCATGACCTGAACTGAAGTCAGATACTTAACTGAGCCACCCAGGTGCCCCTCACTGTTCTTCTTTCTTTTAAACACTCTTCCCCATCCTCCAAGCCCACAATATCCTCATATTGTTCTATTTCCACCCTGGGTGAGAGAAACACTATATTACAAGGCAATTCATACCATGATAGTAGCAACTTCTTATATTATCCCTTCATTTCCATTTTAAAAGTGTAGCTCCTTGAAAGGACAATGCTTAACCTTCAAAATGGGTTTCTCACTGTAGAATTGCCGGCTTCTTTACACTCAGAAGTATCTGAAAATTGTTTGTCTGTCTGTCTGTTTGTAGAGGAAAGGAAAGTGCTAGTATCTCTCAAATCCAACTATTCTGGTCACCCCCAGTTACCCATCAGAAACCCAACATTTTTGAGACTTTTGGACTAGATCTAGGAACAGTTTTGCTATTTTAGACTGAGGGTGTTTATTAGGCTATTACAAGCTTTTTGTACATATACTTTGCATATTATTGTTTTTGTATCTCAGTTATATCTGAAAGAGTAAAATAGGTAATGAAAATGAAACAACAGGCCATAAGGGATCAATCCTCTTTTACGAAGGAGCAAAGAAAAATTACACGGTTTAGACAATTCTAAGAATAAATTACTTTACATTAGTAAATTCCTAATATGTAGGGAATGTACACCCTCCCACCCACATGCACATGCAGTATTCATAAACCTAGAGTAATAAGTATGCGAAAGGAAGGTAGACTTGATGTTTGGTCTAACAGAAAGCAATTGAAATAGAACTTCCTTGGTCTGTTGCATAAAATCAAGTCAGGAAGATGCTAGAAACTAAAGGAAAGTCTACTCACAAGTTGGGCACATGTCATTGGTGAGGAAAAGAAAATAGGAAATAGTCATGAATATTTGGCTTTCTTGGACCAATTCTGAGCAGTCATGTTCTAGAGGATGTAAAAGCATGGCTGGGAGACCAACTGCCCAGGACAAGCAGCCAGAGTTCACACACAAGACTTTGTGGTCAATAAACTTAGGAACTGGGCACAGTGAAGGAAGGGGTGCTCCCTCTCTTTCCTCACAATGTGCAGGAGACTCCCTTTTTCTTCCTGCTTTACTCTGTATTTCTTACTAAGGCCAGATCTAAAAGGGAAGCCTAAATTTTCATTTCAACTGGTTTTCTGTTCCTACAGGACTCAAAACCTCATGCTGAAACCTGACTTTCTGGTCTCCAGAGAACAACCATCAAGCAGGAGAGAATTATGGTAGTAGACTTTAGGAATTTGCCTCTGCCAAAATATGAAGAGAACTGAAGTTATGTTAAGAATTTGGAGATATCTTTCAGGAATAAATGGTTAGGTCCATGAGGCCTAGGGAAATTTGATTTAGTTCACTTTAATTCAATTAAGTCTCCTCAAAAAAACATAAGCATCTATTATGTGCTAGGAACTGTACTAATTTAAGAAACACAGACATAGATCTGTTATGGACACTGTCCTCATACAGCTTGGAAAATCAAGAGAAGACAGATACATAATTTAAATGAACTATAAAGGGTTGTCAGTACTAAGACAAGTAGAGGGTATGAAATCAGTCTAGTAAGCAATGATAAAGGCATTCACTGAGGGTCAAAGTTTACTGCCAGTTCAGCACAGTTGCACACTATTTGGAAATAATAGGATCTTCCCATCTTAGAGTGGTTTTGTGCTTAGTGATATGTTATAGAAACAAATACCTTCATATCTCCCTGATTTGAATTCATAGACTGCCCTCTGAGTTCCCCGAATCACTCAGACTCATGCACTGTATAGTCTAGAAACAAATGTTTTCTGGGTGATCTAGGCTATTGCTGTGGAATAGAAATGTTTTATTAAAGAATAGCTCTGAGGGGCGCCTGGGTGGCTCAGTCAGTTGAGAATCTGATCCTTGATTTTGGTTCAGGTCATGATCCCAGGGTCGTGGGATCGAGCCCTGAGTTGGGCTCTGCACTGAGTGTGGAGCCTGCTTGGGATCTCTCTCTTTCTCTCCCTCTCTGCCCTTCTCCCCCACTCATGCTCTCTCTCTTAAAAAAAAAAAAAAAAAAGAATGGTTCTGAAATGGACAAATTCTTTGAGCTGCAACAGACTTTCTGTCGGTGACCATGGTGGACGATGAGTGGCAGGCACACGGTGGTTTGTACTGGAGAGGTACAGTGTGACCCCATCCAGTGTGCAGGCTCTGGAGCAGCTTGCCTGGGTCGAAACATGGCTCCACCACTTACCTACCTGCTGTGTAACTTAAGTTACAATTAGCAAGTTAAATTAGCAAGTAATTTAACTCCTCTGGGCTTCAAATTCCTCCAGGCCCATGAGGAGTATCTCAAGTATCTTAAGGCCCATGATGAAAGGGGAGGAAAGAACATTTTTTTAAATGTTTATTTATTTTTGAGACAGAGACAGACAGAGAGAGAGAGAGAGAGAGAGAGAGAGAAATACATAGTGTGAGAGAGGGAGACAGAATCTAAAGCAGGCTCCAGCTCTGAGCTGTCAGCACAGAGCCTGAGTAGGTTTCAAACCTGTGAACCATGAGATCATGACCTGAGCTGAAGTCGCACACTTAACTGACTGAGCCACCCAGGTGCCCTGGAAAGAACATTTTTAAATGCCTCCTATGTCCTGCAGCTATGAAATTCCATTTTACAGAAGAAGAAATTAGGGGTCAAAGAGGTTAAATACTGCTTTCAAGAGTACACAACTGGCAGAATAGACAAAACTGTAGAGACAGAAAGATGAGTGGTTGCTTAGGGTAGGGGTAGGCGGGTGAGGGGATAGGTTTGGGGGAAATGGGAGTGACTGCTAATGGATATGACACTTCTCAGAGAGGTGATGAAAATGCTCTAAAATTGATTATGGTGATGGTTATACAACTCAGTGACTATAATACAACCATTTAATTGTACACTTTACGCGAATTGTATGGTATGTAAATTATGTCTCAATAAAGTGGTTAAAACAAAAAGAGTACACAGCCAAGAAGCATCCAAGTCTGATTCAGACTTGGGCCAGGAGGATGACTTCAGGGCCAGCTCTTGTTATTACATCATCATACCATCTCTCAAACAGAACTTGGTGCACAGACATTCTCCTCACACAGGACACTATACACACCAAAAAATACCTAGAAGATTGGGTCCCACTCTAGTTTCACCTCCAAACCCTGAGAGGCCCCTGGAAAACAGGAAATGGGCATGTAAGCGAGTTAGCTATTGTAAGCTCAGAACCTGTATGCTGTCTGTTGACTTTGTTATTTTTGAGTTTCCCTTGTTTATTTTCCTTTTGGCTTCCCTGAATTTTTAGGAATGTTCCTTTGGCAAATCCTCACTAGTCCCAAACTGTGTTAGGAAGAGAAAGGAAGAAGCCTTTGTGTTTTTCCACACTCGGACCAGAGGGAAAAGGCGAGGAGGCCTGCTACCACTGCCTCAGGTCTTTGCAGACAACCCAGGTCACCAGAGTCAGCACAACCCAGACCCACCCCCTCAGGTGTACCAATGAAGAGCAAGCGAAGTTCAAGTACACTGGGGATGCTTCTGTGGCCTCACCACCATGTCTGCTCTGTGAAGAGGGTGGAAATCTTCATATTGCTCCCTTAATGACAGGGGCCACACAGCAGAATAGAGGTCATCATCATTGCAGCAAATTCATTTTCTTAGCATGGGAGAGTGAAGTAGAGTCCAGTTTTATTCAATTTATTTGATTAGGGAGGTGGAATTTGGAAGTTAGTATTATGTTGAAACCAGAACTAACAATACCAGTATTTTAAATGTTACTTAGTAATGATTTTGATTATACCCTGCTTCTTAAAAAAAAAAAAAAGGCTTATAACAGACATGTTCTTGAACGAGTTGTGTAAGTCAATCATATATTAAACATTTGAGAAAAAGAGATGCTGAAATGTTAAGAAATGTTGCAGTTAATTGTTTAGATGAAAATAATCACCACTTAAAATTTTTTCTCTACACTTCTATTTCCCAAATATGTCATAATAAGTATAACTCTTAACTCTTATAATAGGGAAATATTATTTGTAAACTTAAAAATTAAAATAGCTCTCGTTTTTCAATTTTCTTCTCCTCTCTCCTTCTCTCTCCTCTCTCCTTCTCTCTCCTCTCTCCTCTCTTCCTCTCTCCCCTCACTCCTTCTCCTTCTTCTTCAAGTAGGCTTCACACCCAGCACAGAGCCCAATGTTCAAGGGGCTTGAACTCACCACCCTGAGATCAAGATCTAAGCTGAGATCAAGAATCAGATGCTTAACAGACTGAACCACCCAGGTGCCCCTCAATTTTCCACTTTTCTAACTCTTTTATATAAGCATGTATTATTTTTACAATAAAATATTTTTAAAAATCATCCCTAACTAAAGTCCTTTGTAAACTTGAATTTTTACAAATGAATTAAAGCTTAAACCAGTATTAAATGCCCCTGTTTACTTCTGTATATCTTTAATATTCAAAGTTGACACTGTCAGTAAGTACCATCCAGATGTCTGAGTGGTCAATGAGGCTTGACCATCTTTTTGAGGTTAGAAACAAGTCAAGATTGGCTGCCCTTTGGTTTTTGGATTCAGCCATTATTGAAGCCTGAATCAATATTGGTAGCTGTTCGTAGCCTAGCCTTTTCACCTCTGGAGAAGTCCTACAGTGCTGGCCAAAGATGTCCTCTATTATTGTGTTACTTGTGCCAAACAGGATTGTGTGCTGATTCTGTGACTCAGTGTTACAGAATGTTGCTTAAAGCTGAGCTTCTGTGGATAGCTCACTCCACTGTGGTCCTGTTTACTACACAGCAGTTGTTCATAGGTATTCCTCTTAGTCATCCTCTTGAGTCTTGCTCAGCGAATGGAGTTGCAAAATACCTTGCTCCTATGCAGGTAAACCAGTTATGTCCTTGCACCTTTCTTGCTGGTGATCTTGTCTTGTTCGTGATGTAAGTTTGACTCAAGAATGAAGTTGATGAAAGTGTTAAGAAATTAGATGTGAAGTCCAAGGAAGGCAGAAGTCATACAAACATAAAGCCTAATAAAACCTCATCTTGGCAATGTAAGTCCTTAACATATTTTGAAATTCTATGTCAGCTATGGTGATGTCATTTATACTGTACTTGCCAGTTCCCCAAAAGGCAACATAGGCCTTCCTCGGGATGTTTTCTCTTAGATTTTTTGTGCATTCTTAGGCCTTAATTAAGTTGGAGGACTGTTTTTCAGATCTGAATTGCTTACAAATCTCCTTGGCTTTATGGAGGATTTTCCTGGCATATCTTGTCATGTCTCCTTTATATGTTATTGTTAGTCTGGTCTGACTTTTCAAAAAGGATTGCTAATGTCTGATGATTAGACACTGAAAGCTTGATAACTATGATATAATGGAAAGAACAAAATGGGGATTGGAGTCCAGGATTTGGGGCTCAACTTTCCCCCATATTTTATTATGAAAAATTTCAAACATACGGAAAAAACAGTTGAAAGAATTGTATGTGTATATACCTATTACACACACACACACACACACACACACACACACACACACACACTCTACAGTTAACATTCTGCTTTATTTGCTTTATCATTTACCAGTCCATCTAACCATGTGTCAGTTGATCTTATTTTTTGATCCATTTCAAAATAAGTTGCAGATATCAGTATACCAAACCTCTAAACACTTCAACCTGCATATTAATAACTAGAGCTCAATAACTGTTTATGATTCTTTTTATTGAGGTAACATTTATATATAGTGAAATAAAAAAATCTAAAGTGTTGTATCCAATGAACTTTGGCAGATGACATCTCTGTAACCCAAACTTCCAACAAGAATATAGAATATTATCTTTATCCCAGAAAGTTCCCTCATAGCCTTTCTAGTCAATTCTAGTGTCTACATTTCCCAGAAGCAACTGCTATTCTGATTTCTTTTCAAAATAGATACATTTTGCCTGTTCCAGAACTTTTTCTAAGTGGACTCAGACTGTATGTAATGCTTCTATAAGTCTTCTTTCATTCGGCATGATGTTTTTGAGATTCATCTATGTTGTTACATATTTGTTTCAATACACTACAGTTTCTATATTCATTCTCCTGTTGATGGATATTCAGGTTGTTTCCAGGTTTGGACTGTTATGAATAAAGCTTCTATGAGCATTCTGGTACACATTAAAAAAATTTTTTTTAATGTTTATTTATTTTGAGAGAGAGAGAGAGTGAAAAAGTGGGGTGAGAGGGCAGAAAGAGAGGGGAGAGAATCCCAAGCAGGCTCCGTGCTGTCAGCACAGAGCCTGACACAGGGCTCCATCTCATGAACCATGAGATCATGACCTGAGCTGAAATCAAGAGTTGGACACTTAACTGACTGAGCCACCCAGGCCCCACTCAACAGTTTCTTATAAAACTAAACAACACCTCTTTTATAATCCCAAAAGGAATAAAAGCACATGTCCACAAAAAAATGTGTACCATGTGAAGCCTGATCTCACAGTTCATTGATAGAGTCCCATATCAGGCTCTTTGCTGAAAGCGTGGAATTGTGATTCAAATTCTCTCCCTCCCTCTTGCTCTGTCCCTCCCCTGCTCTCTTTGTCTCAAAAGTAAATAAATAAACTTAAAAAAGAGTAAGATTTATAAGAAACTGTTAAAACTTTTCTCAATGTAATTATACCACTTAACACTCCACTAGCAGTATTTGAAAGTTCCAGTTGCTCCATGTCTTCATCAACATTTAGTGTTGTCAACCTTTTTGATTTGATAGGTGTACAGTGGTATTGTGTCGTGGTTTTAATTTGCATTGCCCTAATGATGAATGATTTTAAGCATCTTTTCCTGTGTATTTATCTCTCTCTCTCTCTCTCTCTCTCTCTCTATATATATATATATATATATATATCTTTCTTTGTGAAGTGTCCCTCAACTGTTTTGTCCAGTTTTTAATTGTGTTGTCTGTTGTTTCATAGGTATTTTTTATATTCAAGTCTTTTGTCATATATATTATATATTACATATTATATTATATTAATTTATTATTTATGTTATTATTTAATAATATTATTTATTATTTATAGTATATTATAATTGATATTATATTATTTTTTATTTTGCATTAAGTTCAGACTTCCAAAATGTCACAAAAATGGCATGGAGAATTCCCGTATACATTTTACCCATATTCCTCACATGTTAACAGTTTACCTTACTTGCTATATCAATTATTCTCTTTCAGTGTATATATGTATGTGTACATATGTGTATAAGTATAGGTAGATGGATAGATATAACAATTTCTGATATGTTTGAGAGTAAATTGCAGACATGATGATTTTTACTTCTAAATTCTTCAGTGTGCATTTACTTTTTTTCTTTAAAGAATATTCTCTTGGGGCACCAGGGTGGCTCAGTTGGTTAAACACCATGCTCTCACAGTTGGTGAGTTTGAGCCCCATGTTGGGCTCTGCTGACAGCTTGCAGCCTGCTTGGGATTTTCTGTCTCTCTCTCTCTCTCTCTCTCTCTGCCCCTCTCCTGGGCAGAGGGTCTCTCCTCTCCTGGTCTCTCTCTCTCTCTCTCTCCCTCTTAAAAATAAATAAATAAACATTTTTAAAAAATAAAGAAAGAACATTATCTTACACAAAAACAGTACAATGATCAAATTTAGGAAATTAATATTGGTATAATACTATTACCTAAACTTTAACCATACTCAAAATTTATCAGTCATCCCATTAATACCCTTTATTATATCTGGGATCACATATTTCATTCAGTTATGATGTTTCTTTAGTCTCTGGTAGTCTGGAACACTTTCTCAGTATTTCTTTGCCTTTTATAACCTTGACACTTTTAGGATTACAGACTAGGTATTTTATAGAATTTCCCTCATTTTGGGTTTGTTTGATGTTTCCTCATGTTTAGATTGAGGTTATATATTTTTTGGCAGGAATACCACAGAAGGAAAGTTGGGTCCTTCTCAGTGCATCCTATCAGGAGGTAAATGATGTCCATTTGTACCATTACTGGCACTGTTAACTTTAATCATTTGGTTAGGGTAAAATCTGCTCTATTTCTGCACTGAAAAGTTACTGTTTTTTCCTTTGTAGCTAATAGGTATCTATTGGATATATCTTTTGCAAATTCTTTTCTCACTATGTGGCTTGCTTATTCTATTCTTTTTGTTTTTAATTTTTTAATGTTTATTTATTTTTGAGAGAGAGAGAGAGCACGAGCAGGGGAGGGGCAGAGAGAGAGGGAGACACAGAATCTGAAGAAGGTTCCAGGCTCTGAGCTGTCAGCACAGAGCCCACTGTGGGGCTTGAACTCATAAACTGTGAGATCATGACCTGAGCCAAAGTCAGAGGGCTAATCGACTGAGCTACCCAGGCTCCCCCTGCTTGCTTATTCTATTCTTAACAATATCTTTCGAAGAGTAGAAATTTTAAATTTTGATGAAGTTGAATTCATCAACTTTTTATTGCTTTTTGTGTCCTCTGTAAGAAATACTTACCTACCCTCAAGTCATAAAGATATCCTCCTGTGGTTTTTTTTTTTCTAGAAGCTATAATTATAGTTTTATTTTTTATATTTTAGTCTCTAATCCATCTCAAATTAGTCTTTGTGAATGGTGTGAGGTAGGGGGGTCAAGGTTCTTTTTTTTTTTTTTCTCATATGGATATTTAGTTGTTCCAGCACCATTTGGGTGAAAATACTTTAGTTTCCCCATTGGATTGCTTTGGTACCTTCACTGAAAATCAAATAACTGCATATATGTGGGTGTAGTTTTGAATTCTGTATTTTATTTCTTTGTTATATTTGATTACCCTTATGTTTAGGCCCCATTTTTACACTAACTTTATAACTGGTCAATTCAACATAATCTCTCTGGGCCTCAGTTCCTTATTTACATAATGAATTATTGTAGCTACCTAATTTGTGAGGCCTCATATCTATAATATCCTATAGTTGTTGGTTCTTAGATTCTTAGCACTGTACCATTCTATTTGTGTCAATCATTTTTCATACTGATTTTATAGCTTGCTGGTTTTGAAAGAAGTTTTATCAATGTGAGGATCTGCATGAATTCCCTCTCTTTCCCATAACTCTGGGGTCTCATTTCTGTCTCATAATTTCAGAAAAGTGATTCCAATTATTTAATGTTGACTAGAACCAGTAACAGACCCTACTCTGTCTTCTGGTTTCTCTGGTAGAAATGTCTTGTAAACAGAGACACTTGCCAAAAGTTAAGAGCAGCTATGACAATCGGGTATTCTATAAATAGGGTAACCATATATTTTATCTTTCAAATAAGTGCACTTTTGAGATTGAAAAGGATAATAATAATAATAACATTATTATTATTATTTTTTGTCCCTGAGGGAGTGGACTATTCCTGAAATATCACAATACCTGTTTTATGTGAAGAGTAGATGGGGCAAGCTGTTATTCCATCTCCCTTCTCCAAAAATCCATTTAATATATTGTTCTTGGATAGAAGGCATATCAGGTATTAAACTGATAAGAACAGATACTACACTTGATCTTGGCCAAAAGGTCAAGAAGTGATAAAAATGGGTAATTATTAATAACTGTGTCAGGACAACAGGTGTAAACCAAGAGTGCCCTGGAATGTATAGCAGCCCTGTTAATAAACCTCTTAGAACTCAATCAAAGTCATTCATTCAACAGCCATTTTTCAAAAGCCTAAGTACCAAGCTCTGTGTTAGGTGTGGAGAGTCTAAGATAACTAACTGATTCCTGTACTAAAGACCTTTCAGTATAGTTGGGGAAGCAGACAAAAAACCCAGACAACTATAGTGAGATATTTAAGTTCTATGACAGATATTTGCCCAGGGTTCCCTGTAAGGCAGGCAGGAAATATACTTGAGCTGAGGTGGTTTTTTTTTATTTTATTTTTAAAATTTACTTCCAAATTAATTAGCATATAGTGCAACAATGATTTCAGGAGTAGATTCCTTAATGCCCCTTACCCATTTAGCCCATTCCCCCTCCCACAACCCCTCCAGTAATCCTCTGTTCTCCATATTAAAGAGTCTCTTATGTTTTGTCCCCCTCCCTGTTTTTATATTATTTTTGCTTCCCTTCCCTTATGTTTATCTGTTTTGTCTCTTAAAGTCCTCATATGAGTGAAGTCATATGATATTTGCCTTTCTCTGAGTGACTAATTTCGCTTAACATAATACCCTCTAGTTCCATCCATGTAGTTGCAAATGGCAAGATTTCATTCTTTTTGATTGCTGAGTAATATTAAGCTGAGTTTTTAAAGAACAAAGTGTTGCCAAAGGATTTGCAGGAGGTGGCAGAAGGTATGTTGTAGAAGGCTTTCAGGTACCAGATGAACAATTGGGATAATGAAAATAATAGCATTAATAGCAAGTTAGATTTGCATAGCCTTTTAAAGAGTTGTCAAAAATTGGGATGCTTGCTTGGAGGAGAATAGAGAAACAGCAGTGTTAACATAGCCAGAGGAAATGAGAATAGTAATCTGTAAAAGAGATGAGCATTCAGCTCCTCAAACAATCAACATGGAGGCCAATCAACAGCTGCTCCCAAGAGTGGCTTTCCACCCACTTCTCTTTCTGCATTCCCCCTGGATGACCTCATCCACTCCCAAAGTTTCAAAGGACAGTTCTTTGTTGATGCCTCTTAAATGGGTATGCTAGTCCTGGACTTTCTGCTGAACTGCATGTCTGAATATTCCCTGCTCATTGACTCAAATTCAACACATCTGTTAACATTTCTCTCCCTCCCCAGATCTGCTCTTCTTTGGTATTCTGTATTCTACAGAATGACCTCTCTGTCCACCCTATTGCTTACATATCAGAAACCCAGGAATCGTCCTATAAGTTGCCTTCTTAGCTCCATGTCCTTCTGAGTCTACCTTCCTTTGTATCACCTGAACCCCTCCCCTCCATTTCCACTTTGGTTGTGGCTCTTGTCACTTCCAATCTAGATTACTGCCAAGCCTCCTAACTCTTCTGCTTGTCACCAATCTGGCCCCCACTCAAACTATCCTCCCTCCTGCAGCCAAGGCAAGTTTCTAAAATGCACATCCAAGCACCCCCACTTCTCTGCTTAAAACCTTTCAGTGACTCTCCACATTGCTTAAAGATCACATCCTTTAGCCTAGCAACTAAGGCCCTTGACAGTGAGATCCATGACGATTTCTCTGGCCTTACTGCGCATGCCTCATTCACACAGCTTTCACTAGGCTAGCCACTCAAGGCCACTTACACACCTCCATGCCCTCACACTGGCTGTTCTCTTTTCCTTCTCTCCCATCCCTGCTTCTCTGATTGGCCTTCAGAAGCCTCTCCTCTAAGTTTCAAGAACACAACTTTTCTACATTTCAATGTCTGTCACTCCCACCAGACCAGGGTTTCTCAGTCTTAGCACTGTTGACACTTTGGACCACATACTTCTTTGTTGTGTCCCCAGACATTGTCGAATGTCCCCTTGAGAGTAAAATTGCCCCCGTTAAGCACTACTGTCCCAGACTATGAGCTCCTTCAGGGCAGAAACCATGTCTTAGTTACATCCCTAATATTTCCCATGCTGCCTAAGAGGCAGTGGATATTCAGTAAATATTTATGTAATGAATGAATGTCCTTCTCATTGATGTTGGTGGGACAGTTAAATAGTACAAGCTCCAGGGAATACAACTTAGCAATATCTATAGCAGTTACAAATAATTTTTCTTGGGGAGACTGGGTGGGTCAGTTGGTTGAGCGACTGACTTCGGCTCAGGTCATGATCTCACAGTTTGTGAGTTCGAGCCCCGCGTCAGGCTCTGTGCTGACAGCTCGGAACCTGGAGCCTGCTTCAGATTCTGTGTCTCCCCCTCTCTCTGCCCCTCCCCTGCTCATGCTCTGTGTGTGTGTGTGTCTCTCTCAATAATAAATAAACGTTAAAAAAAAGTTTTAATGTGGCCTCACTTTATAAAAAGCAAAAAACAAATAACTTTTCTTGTAGGGATTTTATAGCTATAGTCATACATATGTAAAATGATAAATGTTCCACATTATTTATTGAAGCTTTGTTTTAATAACAAAAGCCTAATCATCCATTAGCGAGACACTCTTTAAATAAATCATGGTCCTTTATACAATGGAACATTATGCAACAGTAAAATAGAATGAAAAATCCTACATGTATTTATATGGAAAGACCTCCAAGATGCAGCAAAAGTGCAGAATGGGTTATTTGTGTTCAAAGGGAGAATAAGAGTACATATTTGTACTTACTTATATATGCATGAAGAAACTGTGGAAGGATACACAAGATAATAGTAATAGCTGTGTGTGTGTGTGTGTGTGTGTGTGTGTGTGTGTGTATTAAGGGTGAGGTTGGGAACTGGGCAGTGGAAGGGCAAAAGGTAGGAGGAAGATTTTTCATTGTGTACCTATTTATACTTTCTAATTTTTAAGTCTTATAAATGTATTGCCTACTTGAAATAATTATTTTTATAGGAAAGGCAGAAAATTATAATGGAATTTACAAGTAATGAAGTGTACAAAACTTGAACTAATAATTGGTTAATTCATTATAATAATTATTGCTACAAAGCAGAGTTCTATATAAAAATATAATAAAACCTTTTTCAGGGGTGCCTGGCTGGCTCATTCAGTGACTCTGGATCTTAGGGTTGTGAGTTTGAGCCCCATGTTCACTGTAGAGCTTACTTAAAAATAAAACCTTTAATTCTTTCTCTTTTTTTTAAGAGAGAGAGAGAGAAAGTCCTCTCATGTGAGTGGGGGAGGGGCAAAGGAAGAGGGAGGAAGAGCTTCTTAAGCAGGATCCATGCCCAGCAGAAGAGTCATATGCAGACTCTTTCCCAAGACCCTGAGATCATGACCTGAGCCCAAATCAAGAGTCAGACTCTTAACGGACTGAGCCACCCAGGTGCCCCAAAATAAAATCTTAAAACAAAACAAACAAACAAAAAGAACCCTTTTCAAATCCATGATCATTTATGTCCCGTGTAAAAATATTGTGTTCATCTAGTTACAAAAACTTCCCTCTAAATAAAGCTTTTGTGCAATAAATGTTTTCTCTAGTCTAATGTAACAGTCAGTAGGTTGCTTTTTTTTCTTTTTCCCTATACATTCAAGTAGCCATTCCCCTGGTATTTCCTGAGATACCAACAGTGGATGCACAGCAGTAGATGTTTAGAGGGATATGAAATGAACAAGACACACTCCCTGTTTTTGAGTGGCTTATAAACTAATCAGAACTCCTTATGTCTGGAGCCTTCTCTTTGCTCAAGCCTTTGCTCAAATGTCACCTCATACTCTGATCCCACTTTTTAAAATAGCCACCATTGCCGCACCTAACTCTTCATTCCCTTACACTTACTTATTTTCCTTCATATTGCTTACCACCATTTGCCAAATTACAAATTCATTTGATTATTTTTCATATTATCCAATTAGAACAGCACCTGATCCATAATAGGCTCTCAGATGGATAAATGAATGAATGAAGAAGAAAGGAATGGCTGCAGCATCCCATATTATAGGGTGTGGTATGAACAATACAGAAGGTCAAATAGGATATGTGGGCCTGAAGAATCAGAAATTTTACAACATATGAATTTGAGATGGGGAAGTTTGAAAAGTTGTCATAATGAAGTATAGACCAGAGGCCTCATGTGCTTTACATTGGTCAGAAATCATCCTTAACCAGCTTATAGGAGACTAAGTGGGGTTTGCCCAACAACCTGAAGGTATACTTGAATTCTACACAAAGATAATTGACTAGGATCAAAACCCAAGCCAGTGCCCCAATATAAGTTTACCTAAAAACTCAATAGTCCTCAATTGTTTTTGTAGGATAATGTTCAGAACTCTCAGTGGTACTTAAGCCCTATTTAAATTCTCTTGATTGTAAGGTCCCTTTCCCCACCTTTCTTTGGCCTCAACCACAGAGGAGAGCTGAAGCTTTCATTAAGTTACTCTGGCCTTTTATTAGAGGGTGCTTGGTGGACAATTGGGGTGTGGTTTGCATTCTTTTCCAGCCACCTGAATGGCAGGTTAAATGGGCTTAATGGATCTAAGATGATGACAGAGAAGGCTGGTGACTAATGCATTTAGCCACCTTGTTTCCAGAACAATCACCTGAGTGAAAACCTTCTTGTCATCCTTGATCAATCTTGTTAAAGGGAGCTGGGCTGGTATCAGTCCAGTGTGGAGTATGTGCTTGTACATACATGAAATTGTGAAATCAGTGTCTCATTTTAGAATACCCCTTCCAGGTCTTGCTTCATGGTAATGACTCTCATTCTCCATGACCTGTCATCAGCACCGGCACTTTTGACCAACCCCTTCCCTGAAACTCCTATATCCCTTGATTTCAGTGACACAACCCTGTACCACTACTTTCAAAGCAAAATCAATTGAAGTTAAGAACTCGCACTGTGGAGGGGGCAGCATTGACTGGCTCAGTCTGATGAGCATGTGACTTTTGATCTCAGGTTTATGAGTTCGAGCTCTACTTTGGGTGTAGAGATTATTTTAAAAATTTTTTGTAATGGGGGTGCATGGGTGGCTCAGTTGGTTAAGCATCCGACTTCAACTCAGGTCATGATCTCACAGCTCATGAGTTCAAGCCCCTCATGAGGCTCTGTGCTGACAGCTCAGAGCCTGGAACCTGCTTCCAATTTTGTGTCTCCCTCTCTCTCTGTCCCTTCCCTGCTTGTGCTCTGTCTCTCTCTGTCTCAGACATAAATAAACATTAAAAAAGAAGTTTAAAAAAATAAAAAATAAATAAAAAAATAAAAAAGAACACACACTGAAGAAAATAAAAAAGAACACACATGCTGAAGTCACACTGCTGGGGTTTGACTCTGGGTTCTGAGCCTTGCTAGGTGAGCTCAGGCAAGTTGCTTAAGCTCTCTGACTCTCGGTATCTTTAAGTGATAGTTCTTACATTATGAAATCATCATGAAAATTAAATGGGTGAATAAATTTTAAATACTGACAATAGTGCCTGGAACATAATAAGCATTTGATTAGTTGTCATTACTTTATATTTGAATTCTCTCTGGCTCTTTCTCTGGCTCCTCTTCCAGTTCTCTGAATATGATTCAAAATTTGCCTCTTTATCTTTTCTTCTCTACACCTTTTCTTTCTTTTAGGTATGTAATCCTTCCTCTGGGAATGATTGTGTGGAAAGGATGGTGAACTCTGTGATGGTTCTGATTTCCCTCCTGAACTCCAGCCATACTTCCAGTGCCAACCAGACATTTACTTGGTTGTCTCGATAGTACCAAAATTGACATCCCGATATCCCAGACTCATCATCTCAGGAAAACATATTCTTTGATGTCTTCCCAGACTTCCATGTTCAAACAATTAATGAGCCCTTTATAATCCTTTGTTATCTATATCCCTTCCATTTCCAGTGCTACCCCCTAATATCAGCCTTTCTGACCTCACACCTGCATTGTTCCAATTGCTTTGAGTTTCTTTTACCTGCACATCAATTAATCACAGAGCGTACAAAAAATTTCCCAAGATTCTTCTACTCAGGAAACTTTAGGACCTATCTCTTGTCTAGCATATAAAATCCAAGTCCATAACTTAGCATTCAAGGTCTTCCTGGCTCTGGCTCCCAACTGTCTCCCCCTTCTTCTGCATGGACCCCACGTTCTAGCCACCTTGACTTCTTCAGTCTCTGTGTCTTTAATCACATTGCTCAGCTTATGATGGCTCTTCACCCAACTCCAGCTATTGAAATCCTAAGTCCTACTTACCCTTCAGAGGCTAGTGTACAGACCACTTCTTCCAGGAGGCCTTTCCTAACTTCTCAGTTCCCTTAAGCTCTTTCAAGATTTCTACCTTATATATAAGTACATTATAGTTACCACATATTGCCCTGTATTGTAATTATTTATTTCCATGGCTTGACTCCCCTGATAGACTGCAAACATTTTGTGGGTGGGATCCTCTTCTGTATATATCTTTGCATCAGACTTCCTTGGTTTAATACTGTTCACAGAGTAGATTCTTAATGTGAATGAATGAATGAAATCATATGCCTACTTTTATCTGTGTATAATTTTTCCCAGAGATTTGGTGATAACAACTGCTGCCACCGAGTCATAACCTAAAACAGAAAATACACTTCAGAGGATAATTAAATTTCCTTGGCTCATTAAATCTCGTAATTTGGGAAGTGGCTTCAGTGATGTGGTCATTTTTCTGCTAAGCCCCAAACGCAGACCATCAGTTCATGAAGAGGCAACATGTGGAAATGTTTATCAGCCACTAAATGCCAGAACAGAATGGTTTGGCTGCTGCCAACAAGCAATCAATCACAGTATTTAGCTCTTCATACTCTGGGTCCAGAAGCTTGTATAGGAATTATGAGAAATATAAAAACAGTTTAAGATGTTATTATTTCATGGAGGCCTTTGATCTGATTATAAGACAAAATCAGCATACTTGAAATAATTTAAAAATAAATAAGGCTAATGTGCATAGTATTGGTAATAAGTGTCACAGGAATTTAGAGAAAGAAAAGATAAAAATAATACTAGTCACCATTTGCATGCATAGCATTTGACAATTTATTATAATTTATTTCATATAATTTCTCCCCAAGTCTTTTGAGCCAAGCATTAGTATTCTCATTTTACAAATGCAGAAACCAAGGTTAAGACATTAGGTAATTTGCCCAAGGTCTAGAAACATAGCTAGAAAATATTGTCATTTACCAGCTGGGCAAATCCACGTACCACTGCTTCCATCTGGACTTTTTAAAGTCTACCTCTGAAACTGTGTATTATTCTTCTACACAAAACCTCAGTAGTTCTTAAGCAATATGATGTCAACTTCTAAATATGGCATTCAAAGCCCTCCACATTGTGTCTACAATAACCTACCCTTCCAGCCCCATGGCTAGGTACTCCTCACCTTGTAGTCTGGTGGAAGAGGGCATCTCAGACTCCACCTCTTTTTATAAAACCCAATGTTCAGGCCTCTGTGTCTTAGTTAGACATTTTTGGTTGTAAGCAACTGCAACATATAAACAAGCAAAAATGGTGAAAGCTTGGTGTGGGGGCTGGCTGTCTCAGTCAGTGGTGCATGTGACTCTTGATCTCAGAGTTGTGAATTCGAGATCCACACTGGATATAGAAATTACCTAAAAAAATATTTTTTTTAAAGGTGAAAGCTTATTATAAGGATATAAAGAAATCTCATTTAACCTCACAGCCTAACATCTCTTCAAAAGAGATTGGAACGTGGACCTGGGAAATGCAGGCCCTCCCTGAACCCTTATGGTCCCAACTCCTGTCTGAATATTTATTTCCTTCCTCCTTTTCTCCTGGGTACATGGTAGAGGATTGCTGTGCTACTTTTCTAAGTTCAAAATCTTCAATTGCAAGGGTAGAGATTAACCAATACCAACGGACGTTGATTTCAAATTCACGAATAAGAAAACTGAATGGTAGCTTGTGTCAAGTGTCATCTATGGCCAGGGAGGGTAGGGTCTCATCACACAAACATGGCCTTTACAACCCTTCCTTATGTGTGGGACATTTGGTGATGGGAGGAGAATTTCTTGAAAAAATAAATCCAACCAAACAGATCCACTGCATTCTACCTTACTTAACCTCATCCTAGAAAAATCCTGACCCTCCTTCCAATCCCAGATTAAATGCCACTTAAAAATTTTTTTCCTTAGAGGGGCGCCTGGGTGGCGCAGTCGGTTAAGCGTCCGACTTCAGCCAGGTCACGATCTCACGGTCTGTGAGTTCGAGCCCCGCGTCGGGCTCTGGGCTGATGGCTCAGAGCCTGGAGCCTGTTTCCGATTCTGTGTCTCCCTCTCTCTCTGCCCCTCCCCCATTCATGCTCTGTCTCTCTCTGTCCCAAAAATAAATAAACGTTGAAAAAAAAAAATTAAAAAAAAAATTTTTTTCCTTAGAAAGACACATGTTATGTATTTTATCTAGCTGTATGACCTCTCCTATCACAGTTCCTTGCACATAACAGTTGCTCAATAAATAGAGGTTGAACTGGGTTAAGCTAGGGTAATAGAAGAAGACTTTGTGGCAAGTGGTATTTGGCCTGGACATTAAAATAGGGACATGATTTTCATCAGTGTGGGGAGGGGTCATTGTGGCCTGGGGAAATAATGAGCAAGAGTCCAGGAGTGGAAGAGCAGTGAAGACGCAACCCTGAATGAAGAATGGTGTGGGCCCCAGGGATCATCAAGGAGGAGACTGAGGCCTGTGGGAAGCCTTGACAGGTGGGTAGGCAGAGAAATTATACTTAAGGCCACAGGCAACTGGGAGGCAGTATAAGAACAGAAAATGTCTTGGTGAAAGGAGAAAGTAGCAAAGGAACATGAACCTGGTGGCACACAGCAAAGCTGAAAGAAAGGAGAAGGTAATACAGAGAAGGAAAGAGAAAGAAAAAGGATAAGGGTGCAGAGCCAACACAAGGCCAGCAGGTCACTTGGAAGACTGTCGGGGACTTGGGCATGAGCTGGTGAGGACCAGACTACTAGAGTGTCCATGGCTGAAAGAACAGGAAGAACAAATCTAAAAGAGATTTTCAAGAAAGAAACTGTAGAACTGGGTCTGATATTCACTGCCACTATTATGGATCTCACTTATACATGTCAACAGCACTATAAGGTAGTTTCTTATGTATAAGTGAGGTAACTATGGTCACATAAGAAAGTGGTAGAGCCTGGATTTGAACCCATTCCTATCTGAGTCTAAAGCACCACTCTTTCCACCATGCCACACTGCTTGGTTATATTTGCTGCACTTTCTTAGCACTGTTGACTTAAGCCAGCATGTCTGAGCACCGGGAATCTATGTCAATCTCCTGAAACCTTACCTCTACCCTGCAGGACACTCTCCAAAAAATTGTCAGGCTAAATCTGTAAGAACAAGATGAAGACAATTAGGTAAATTTACTTTCCCTTTCTGGGCTTTCAATTCTTCACCCACAAGAGGGGCAAAAATGGTGGGATATCGCTTCTAAGACTAGATTACAAGCCCAGCTCACATTCTGACTAAAACTAATGAGCAATGCTGAGCCAGAATCACCACTTAGGCCACGCCTGGGGCTCCTGACTCTTAGAAACAGTGAGAAAATAAATATTTGTTGCTCTATGCCGCTATGTTTTGGGTAATTTGTTACACAGCAATAGATAGCTGATGCATCCCACAAGCTGACAAGTTTGACAAGAGAGTGATTTAATGGCATGGGCTATGAAAAATTCCCTGTTGGTCTCATCTGTCAGTGCAATCTATTGTAAATGTTGGCACATGATAGAGGAAATAGGCTGAAAGAATAAGTCACCACCCAGGGTGGACCCAGGACTCAAACCAGGCAGTCTGACTCCAGAGAAAAAGGCAAGGTTGGTTAATGATAGTGAACAGCCATGGCCATGTCTTTGTGGCTGACTGTAGAGGAAAGAAGCCAGGAAAAAATCCTTAAGAAACCATTTTGGGTTTTGTTCATCAGCAAACATTAGGGCTCCTTACTTCTGAAGGGCTTCACAGGCTACCAATATTTTTTCCAGTGCTGGTTTCTGGAACACCACAGACAAAGCATTAGGAAAGCACCCACTTTAACCTCTATTAAGTTTTCTGATATATTTTCCAGGTCAACAAAGACAATTTATCTCAAATCAGCTTCCCATGCTATGTGAGTTTGGTGGCTCCTTTGCTTTTTAAGGTAACTCTTAAAAGGGAGTAATGGGACTGTCACCTGGGAATTGCTCTTTGGTTTAAAAATAAAACAAGTTAAGGGGTGCCTAGGCAGTTCAATTGGTTGAGCGTCTGGCTCTTGATTTTGGCTCAGGTCATAATCCCACGGTTTGTGGGATGGAGCCTTGAGTTGGGCTCTGTGCTGACAGTGCTGAGCCTGCTTGAGATTCTCTCTCTCCCTTTGTCTCTGCCCCTCCCCCACTTGCACTCTCTCTCAAAAATAAATAAATAAACTTTTTTTAAAAATTAAAAAAAATAGGGGTGCCTCGGTGGCTCAGTCGGTTGAACGTCTGACTTCAGCTCAGGTCATGATCCTGCAGTTTGTGGGTTCGAGCCCCCCGTTGGGCTATGTGCTGACAACTTAGAGCCTGAAGCCTGCTTCAGATTCTGTGTTTCCCTCTCTCTCTGTCCCTTCCCTGCTCACGTTCTGTCTGTCTCTCTCTCAAAACTAAAAAACATTAAAAAAATTTTTTAATTAAAAAAATAAATCTCTAAAAATAAAGCAACTTAAAATACAAACAAATACCCACTGGGTCAGACACTTCTTGATTATTTTTATTTATATTTTCTTTCCTTATACATTAGAGTGTTCCCAGAAAAAATTCAGAGTAACTGCTAACCCCTTCTTAATACACAAATCTCCTTGCCCTTTCTAATTAAAACTTTGAGCTTCCTAATAACAGATCTTATAGGTTAAAGCATCCAAAATTATTAATCAGAAGCAGAGGCCAGTAAATTATTACTACCAGACATTTTGGTCTTTGAAGATGATACCAGAGTGTTATCTGAGCAAGCAAAAAAAAAAAAAAAAAAAAAAAAGAAGGAAAGAAAGAAAGAAAGAAAGGAAGAAAGAAAAGGGAAAGAAAGAGCAATTAACCAGATTCCAAAGGGGTGATTGAATGGTAGGAACAGGAAAGAGATCAACCTGCCAGGGGAGAGGAGACTTAAATCAAAATAAAGGGGAGTTTTCTCTTCACTTTATTCTCCCTAGCTATTTCTAGTTTCTCCAAGTAGCATGTCAGTGCTCAGCTGCAGTATGGTTTGGGAGAACAAGTAAGCCATGCGCTTGAAAGCAGGGATTCAAGGCAGGTGCTGGAAAAGCCTCCCAGTAACCAAGGTGCACTGTTGCCTTTGGGATAATTCAGTAAGAGCTCTTTTTTGAACTGAACTTAAACCTAAAAATCGATTGAATCATAAAAATTATTGGTATGGCATGGGGACTATAGTTAAAAATAAAATACTGTGTTGTACACTTGAAGTTTGCTAAAAAAGTAGATCTTAAGTGTTTTCACTACACACAAGAGAAGATAACTATGTGAAGTGATGGATGTGTTAATGAATTGATCATGGTAATCATTTCATATGTATATGTATGGCAAACCCTAAGTATATACAAGTTTTACGTGTCAATTATACCTCAATAAAGCTGGGGGGGGGAGCTTTACAGACTCGATAAATTATAGAATCAGATGATTTTTAAAGTTTTTTTATTTTTTATTTTTTTTTAGTAATCTCTACACCCAACGTGGGGCTCAAACCCATGACCCCAAGATTAAGAGTCGCATGCTGTTCTGACTGAGCCAGCCAGGTGCCCCAGAATCAGATTTCTAGATCTGAAACTGATTTTTAAGGTATTTGGTTCAATTCCTTCATTTTATAAAAATGGACAAATAGAGGTAAACGACTCACTAAAGGTTGTCAGCAGGTCAGGAAAAGGATTTCCCTATCAGAGGTGAGTTCTCTTGGCTGAATTACTCTGTCTTCTAGCTACAATGGCCTGAGCACTTCAGCAAACTTAACCTTCCTTTTTGAACCTTCAGTTACTAGGGCATGGAGTCAGATTTTCCTTGAGCTGGTAAATGGGTGAGATTCTTTCTGTCAGGTAAAGGTGTGATTTTTAATTTGCTAGAATAGAAGCAGGGAGGAGCAATAGAACTGAAAATAGAGGATCTGCTTCAGATAAAAATTAACTCCGTAGTCACCAACAAGTTATTGTGAAGCCTGCAGCCGCCCAGCTCCGTGGCAGTACATTTGACACTCTGGTCTTTATAGCTTGGCACAAGGGTATGGGGAAATGACCTTGACTTAGTCTCTTCAGGCTGCTCTAATAAAAGTATCACAGACTGTGTGGCTTATAAACAACAAATATTTATTTCTCACAGTTTTGGAGTTTGAAGTTTAAGATCAAGCTGCCAGTGGATTGGTATCTGGTGAGAGTCCACTTCCTGGTTCACAGATAGTTATCATCTCCCTGTGTCCTCACTTGGCAGGAAGGAGAGGGAGCTCTCTGGGGTCTCTTTTGTAAGGGCAATAATTCTATTCATGAAGGCTCCACCCTCATGACCCAATTACCTCTCCAAGGCTTCACCTTCTGATACCATCACATCGGAGGTTAGGATGTCAACATAGACTTTTTGGCGGGCTACATTCGGTTTATAACAGGCCCCGTCCTTTAAAATCATACAAAATTCTCCCCGATTTAATTCCAATAGACAAAATTAAGTGCTAGTGTGAGGCACTGCTCCAAGCACTGCTAAGGCAACAAAGATGAAAAAACAGGGTCCTTGCCTTCCAGGGTTTTCCAGTCCAGTTACAGATAGCCTTGTCAGCAACAGTCTAAAAAAAAAAAAAAAAAAAAAAGGTGAAAGTAAGGGCCATGCAGAGGGAAAATCAACATGCTGAAGAAGCCCAGAGGAAGAAAAGGTTCACATTCACCCTTGGGAAAGGCGTTTGCCAGGGCCTCAATGAATAGGTGGGATTTGGACAGGCAAGAGCAGCTGAGGCACCAGCAGGAGAAAAACCATGGAGGCTCAACATGCCAGAAAAACCTAGGAGACTCCAGGAGTTAGCAAATGCCTTTTCAATGCCCTTATCTGTTCTGTGACATAGAATAATTAGAACGTTTGACTGCATGGACATTCCCAAGGAACTGAAGTTGCCCTTGTTCTGCCCTGACTCGAGAGGATGGGAAATGGGAACCGGCACAGAGAGGCCAAGCTTTTGTGTGAACCCAGAGGTGGTAGGTTGATCATGACATCAAGCACACACACAACATCTAGAGAGATTCACCAGTTAAAGTTTCTGCATGTCAAAGGTAAATGAGGCTGAAGAAGTACCCCAACTGGCAGATGATGAAATGCCCCTCATCCTTTCCCTAGGCTGGAGGGTGGCAAGAAGGAAGAGGCTGGAGGGTGGAAAGAAGGAAGAAGCCAGAATGCTTCTCTTTCTCTTCCTACAAAGTCCCAATGTGCTGCAAAGGCAGAGTCTCCTCCATATTCCGTCTCTATCTGGACATGCCTCCTTTCACGGTCAGAGTATCCCTCTCACCTAAACACCAGCAACCATCCCTGGGAACATCACCTGGTCCCTGCGTACTTCTAACTCTAGTGGGGGCAATATTTTCTGCTAATCTCTCAATTGACTCATTATCCCTTGTTCAACTCCTTGGTCTTCCAACACCCATGTAACCAGTTTCTTGCATGGAATGTCTATTTTCTTGACTGGATTCAGACGGATACAGTAGAGAACACTGTTGAAGAGCCAATTCCTTTGCTACATCATGATCTGCTTAAAAAACCAAGTGAATTTTGCTTATATCTGTGTTTGTTTTAATAGAAAAATAATTTTCCCAGAAAATTTTTTAATGTTTATTTATTTATTTTTGAGAGAGAGAGAGAGTGCAAGCAGGGGAGGGACAGAGAGAGAGGGAGATCAAGATCCTTGCTATCAGCACAGAGCCTGATATGGGGCTTGAATTCAGGAACTGTGAGATCATGACCTGAGCCAAAGTCAGACACTTAACAAACTGAACCACCCAGGCACCCCTGTTTCCCAGAAATTATAATGTGAATTTGAAGCTCCAGAAAGATGCCTCACCTTTGTTCTGTGGCACTGTTTTTCTTATTCCTTAGTGTACTGATAGGGATCTCCCCATGTAGTCACTGACCATCTATATTAGTCAGTGGAACTTAAGCTACCACAACAAAATACCACCGATTGAGTAGCTTTAATAAAAGAAATTTATTTTCTCACAGTTCTGGAGCTGAAAGTCCAAGATCAAGGTGCCAGCAGAATTAGTTTCTGTGAGACCTCTCCTCTTGGCTTGCAGACAGCCACCTTTTCTCTGTCTTCCCATGGCCTTTTCTCTGTGCACACGTACTCCTGGTGTCCCTTCCTCTTCTTATAAGGACATGACTCCTGTTGGATTAGGGCCCCACTCTTATGGCTTTATTTAACCTTAATTACTTCTTTAAAGGCCCAAAAACAGCCACATTGGAGGCTTAGGGCTTTGACATGTGAATTTCAGAAAATTCACTCTACGACACCAGCCTTGTAACCTTTTGGCAGAACTGCAAAGAATTCGTCTCCATTATGAAGATGAGTATTCCAAAATTTCCAGTATTTTCACAATTCCAGTAGCAGAGGCATTGTCTCCCCAAAAACCACTACTAAAAATGAAATTGCTACCTAGGAGCCTAAGAATATCACCTCTAGCGTTCTATTAGCCATTAGCAAATTACCACACCAAGAGTCATCCTGGGAAGAGAAAGGTTCATGGGGCTGGGGGTGGGGAGAATGGGAGTATTTGGGCCACAGAGGGCAGGCTGGCTCAGCTGGTAGTAGGACCGCAAAATATTCTTTTCTCTTTTTTTCTCTACCCTTCTTCTTTGCCTCAGTTAACTCCTGCTGTAAGGAGTACTACACGTAAACTGAGAGAAACCCTCACAGGTACTACTCTGCACGGGGAAGGACCCATGTCTGCTTGCTGTGGGCAATTGGTTGCTGCCACACCCGAGGCTGGGTCCATCTCTTTCCACCCAACAGAGTTGCAGGTTAAGAGAATGACTTTGTGCAGGCTCAGCACTGGGCTCTGGGAGTCCAACGACCAAGAGCTTACAGTCTTGTAGAGGAACTCAGCTCTCTCCTTAACTATTCTAATAGGGTTCAGTTTGCAGCAGTGGCGGGGGCAGGGCAGTTTGTTTAATTCAGAGCTTTAGAAAGCCAATGGGAAGTTATGTTGAAGCCTTACCATGAAATTAACCATATTCACTTTTTTTGGAAAAATAAGCCAAATTGAAAATAATAGAAAGTAAAAAAGGCAATGTTCCCTTCTCACTGGGATGTTATTTAAAACCCTTACTCAGAGGCGACTAGGACCAAGTTTCTGGCCCAGTGTAGTTTGCTTGCCCCAGTCAGCTGCCCCTTCAGCCTTTGTTGTTTGTGCTGGCCATAAGCACTACTGGGCTGGTTAATTCTCAGTATTCATATTAATTGCAAAAACATCATTGTTTATGGACTTTCTTGCCTTCATCAATTATTTTTCTATTTCTAGCTGTTCCTATTCCTAATTTCTATTAGAAATGCTAGAGAATTCTCTAATGCAAATGCATTTGAGATGAAGCTGTGGAGTGCAAGGGTTTTTAAGGCCACTCAGCTTTCAGGAGGATCTTCTCGAATCACATAAGAGCTTCCCCCTCATTCCCTTGTCCAATAGTTGCAGCAGCAAGGGTCAAATGCTGTGTTTTTTGTTTTTATTTTGCAGTACGATGTCTCCACTGCTTAACTGTTTTTGTTTGTGTCCTAATGTTGGAGCCAGGTCACCTGGGCTCTACTGGATTCACTAGCAATAATTCCCTAGAAGGAGATGCTGAAGCAAGAATCCCCTGGGTGCCAGGTCTGAATTATATTCCCCGTGTCTCCCTGATTTATTCCTGAAGTCTTGTCTTGTATAGATTTATTTCTTTTGTATTTTTAAATCAAGTTGCATAAAGTAAAACATGCGAATTTCAAATTTTAACCAAAAAATGAAAAGGGAAAGGAACTAGCATTTATTAAGCATGAACACCATGCTAGGTGCCTTAATTATTTAATAATCCCAACAATGCTAGGAGGTATTACCTCCCCACCTGACAGCTGAAGACACTGAGATCCCAGAAGGTGAAAAGCAAGCGGGGAGCAGAGCCAGGACATGCAGACAGTCTGACTCAGGGCGCATGTTCTTACACTGCAGCACCAGCGCAAACCTGAATCCACACATCGCTTCTGTTTGCTGGTTGGGCATAAAGAGGTTTAGTACCATCACCAAGGGTTCCCAGCTAGTAAATAGTAGCATATAAACAGGGGGGGAAAATCAGTTCTTATGATTCCCAACTTGCCATCAAACTTTAAAATGCAGCTCATCTCTGGGACCCCTGGGTGGCTCAGTCAGTTGAGCATCCAAATTCAGCTCAGGTCATGATCTCGCAGTTCATGAGTTTGAGCCCTGTGTTGGGCTCTGTGCTGATAGCTCTGAGCCTGGAGCTTGCTTCAGATTCTGGGTCTCCCCCTCTCTCTGCCCCTCCCCTGCTGGCTCTCTCTCCCTCTCTCTCTCTCTCTCTCTCTCAAAAATAAATAAAGATTAAAAAAAATTTTTTAGGGGCGCCTGGGTGGCTCAGTCGGTTAGGTGTCCGACTTCTGCTCAGGTCGTGATCTCATGGTTCCTGGGTTTGAGACCCGCATCAGGCTCTGTGCTGACAGCTCGGAGCCTGGAGCCTGCTTCGGATTCTGTGTTTCCCTCTCTTTCTATCTGCCCCTTCCCCTCTCATGCTCTGTCTCCCTCTGCCTGTCAAAAATAAATTTTGAAACATTAAAAAATTAAAAAAAAATTTTTAAATGCCTCTCATCTCCTTATGGTTAAATCCACTTTCTGGTCTTCTGTGTGAAAGTTAATTGTACAGTCAAGTGGTCTACCTCTCCTACATTGTTAGCTGTTGTGATACCATGTGCTTCCATACTTGAGAAAGGTTATTATTCTCTTAGATTCTCTTAGATTTTTTTGTTGTTTTTATGTCATTGACCAAAATATCACAGACCAAAATTTATATAGATACATATTTCTACAAAGTAATGTGTAGTATCCAATTATTGACATAATATTCTCCCTTTCTTCTGTTCTTTACAAATATCCTATGTATAAATATTCATAAATATATTTATGTATACTTAATACATAGGGGAGTAGGTTAAATAAACAGAATTTTAATTTGTGTAATCCTTCATCATACTCTCAATTAAATGTATAACACTTAAGATAAAGAGTGTTATTTACCTTTTCCTAGTTCAGGAAATACACTACCTCTGAAGCAACACTAATCCATGCATTCCCAGGGATTACATCACACAATGATTTGGAACACAAAGAATATTCTTTTTTTTTTTTTTAAGATTTTATCTTTAAGTAATCTCTACAGCCAATGTGGAGCTTGAACCCACAACCCTGAGATGAAGAGTCGTACATTCCATCGAAGAAGCCAGACAGGCTCCCTAATATTCTTGCATGGTATTTTCATTCTACAAGTATGTTATTCACCTCATCATACATTTGTTTTTGCTGAAGCTGTCTGAATAAAGTATTTAGAATTCAGTCTCTCAATGGGAAGAAGAAGAGCTGACGAACACCAAGAGCAAGCTGCTGTAGGAAGTGGTCTGAAGGGCAGCCTCACCACCAGAGGCTGAGAGCCAAGGTGGCCCACTTCATTTCAATATCCCTCTGGCCACTTGGCTGCTAAGCCCGGAAGTGGCAGGTGGTGTGATTTCACCTGGATACATACTGATTTTAGAGTATGGTGAGACATAAGAAACTTCCAATGATCCTTGTTTCAAAAAATAAAACCAAACAAACCTAGTTGCAAAACTCAAAAAGCTTATATTTAGCATAGTTTAAAAAGGGAAATTATACATGCATACATATACATGCATATATATGACAGAAGTCAAATATATATGTATATATTCTGTATTTACTTTTAGCTTTTTTTGCAGAACTACAGTTAAAATTTTCTATCAGGGGGCACCTGGGTGGCTCAGTCAGTTAAACCTCTGACTCTTGATCTCGGCCCTGGTCATGGTCTCATAGTTTGTGACATGGAGCCCTGAGTCAGACTCTGTGCTGCCAGTAGGAGCCTGATTAGAATTCTCTCTCTCTCTCTCTCTCTCTCTCTCTCCCCCTCCACCTGCCCCTCCCCCCTCAAAATAAACTTCAAAAAAAATGTTTTTTTAATTTTTTATCAGGCTTCTTTGGTTATAAGCAACAGAAATGGATTCTGGCTAATGTGAGGTAGAGAAAAAAGGAAGGAGAGAAGACAGATGTTGGGAGGATAGCTCACAGAATCAAAGGAAGAATTAAACTACCAAGTTTTGAAAGGACAGGAATCAGTCACTTGGTTAGATTGTAGACTCTGGTTCCAACTTGCCTTCTGCCCCTCTGTTTCTGCTTAATATTTAAATTTCTTTTTTTTAATGTATTTTTAAAATTTTTTAGTTTATTTTATTTTGGGAGAGAGAGAAAGTGCACAGGGGAAGGACAAAGATAGAAGGAGAGAATCTTAACCAGGCTCCACACCCAGAGAGGGAGCCTTACTCAGGGCTCCATCTCATGACTGTGAGATCATGACCTGAGCCGAAACCAAGAGTCCAATGTTTAACTGACTGAGCCACCCAGGTGCCCCTGTATTTAAATTTCAAGCAGAGAATATCTTATTGTCTGAGGATGTGTTAAGGGCCCATCTGCATGGTAGGAGTAGGAAAAGGCCCCTGAGATTGACCACCCACTAAAATGAGATGAAATGGGGGTAGTGGAGTAGGGCTGTTCCCCAAAAGAAAGGACGCTGGGCAAATAAAAAGAAAATCCCAGAGGTCCAGGACTGTGAGTAAATACAGTGGTGGTGAGGAGCAGAGGGTGGCCAGCCAATGAGACCAGAGGAGGCCTGAAAACAATCTCACAGCTGCAAGCCGTTTGTAACTGAACTTGCAAGGCATGGAACAAACAGCCTCACCACTTGTGTGACTACATGGGCCCCAAGAAGAAAGACAGTAACTATCTTTGCTTTTGTCCCCTGGGGAGGAAGTTTGGTTCAGTGATTGCTTGTTGAGATTGGACAGCTTAATGCTATGGCTCTGCCTCTGGCTGCAGAAGGGGATCAAGGTGACTGGAGAATGGGGTAAAGATGAGGCCAGTCTTCCTCCTTGGTCCTGAGTAGCTCAGAACAAACACATGACTGCTAGGCATACCCCTGATTTATCCAGCCTCTGACAGGCACCAAGGGTATGGGGGTGACCCAGAAGCCCCCTTCGACTTTCACCTTAAAACTTAGGGACGCTGAAACTGTGCTGTCAATAAAGTCGCCAGGAGCCACTTGCAACTTGGCTAGAACAAATTGAGATGTGTTGTAGGGGTAAAATACATCAAGATTTCAGGGCTGTAAAAAAAAGAACATGGAATAACTATTAATAATTTTAAAATATTTACTATATGTGGAAATGATAACATTTTGGATATACTGGGTTTCAGAAAACATTAGAATTAATTTCAACTGATTCTTTTTTTAACGTGGCTAGTAGAAAACTTTAAATTGCATATGTGGGGGCACCTGGCTGGCTCAGTCAGTAGAGCATGCAACTCTTGATCTCGGGGTTGTAAGTTTGAGCCCCACATTGGGCGTAAAGATTACTTAAAAATAAAATATTTCATGAAAATAAATAAATAAATGAATTGCATATGTGGTTTACAGTCTATTTGTACTGAACAGTGCTCTACTCTAATATCCTAGCTTGGCTTGGTAATGCAGGTTGGTTTTTTATTCATCTCTATAGGCTCCTTGCCTTGCACAGAGCAGGTGCTCAATAAATTTTTGTTGGGCAAATTAATAAATTATTCAATGTAGTCAAAGCAGTTTTACACCACATGTAGAGTTCCTTACTAGAGAGATGATAAGAATGAATAACTCGTACTTACCTTCTGATCACTCAATGCTATACACCAGTATGAGGGTTAACCCTTCTCTGAATATCAGGGGTAGAGACTAGCAAATTTCTTATTTTCCTCCCCTTGTGGCCCTGTTTTATTGTCCCTTTGAACTCACTCTGCTTCAACAAAAAGGCAATTCCTTCAAGGTTCAGACAGTTTAGCTGAAATGTGTGTTGTGTGGCAAATAAAGGTTTTTATGGAAACGAAGAGTCTCCATAAAGGAGGCTGTTGAATCATCAGGATAGATGGGGTTGTTTTCAAATCACTATGAGGCCTGGGGAGATTGATTCCATGAACAGCCCAAGGCCACATGGCTATTCCTGATAGGGCGAGAACTAAACTCTCAGACTCTTATCTGAGATAATCTTCAATTTCACAGAGAAAAGAGAGGTGGTCTGGCAGGAACTCCCTCTCCTCCTTGCAACATCCGTGATATCTTTGTCTTCATTGGTTCCTTCTCTCTGCCTTGCTCAGAGAAAGAAGGGGCATCCTTACTCCTTTCCAGAGCTAATTTTGCCCCCAATGCCCTGCACCCAGCCCCTCCCCCCTCCCCCCCCCCCCCAGGGTCTTGCTCCTACACTCATCCTGTCCCTGAGGTTTGTACTCTCCACCGCAGCTTTCCTATCAACTTGCCCCCAAATCTCACTGCCCTGAAATTACCCTTCCTGACTGCTGTGATCCTTCCCCCTCTCTCCCTCCTTCACGCTTGCCCCTCCCATCCCCTCTTGGGCAGGGTCCACCCTTACTCTGCATATCCTCACTTCATCTTCTGCTCCTAAGACTCTTAAGGTCCTAGTTTCACCTTGTCCCCTCTCTTGATGCTGATCTCCAACTTCCTATTAGTCATTTCTACTTGGATATGCCACAGGGACCTAAAGTTCAACGTTGCCTAAACAAACTCAGAATTCTCCCTCAGACCTACTGCCTTTCACCTGTAGCCCCATTTCATTTACTCACGGACTCTAGATTATATCCTTGTATTTCTCTTTTGTTCTTACATTTACCCCTCCTCCTTCAATTCCTTTTCTGCTGGCAGCTTTCACTTTCTTTTGCCTCTTCCAGAATCCATTTGTTTATTGCACAGTTAGTACACTGAGTGCCAGGCATTGTGCTAGGCTCTGGGGCTATCATGGCAAACAAGACAGACAAGTTCCCGGCTCCTGCAGGCTCTACAGCTGAATAGAGGACACAGATGAGTCAGCAGGCAGTTGTAATCCAGAGAGACAAGTGCTTTGTTAGGGGACCCACAGAGCACTGTGAAAACTGAGTAGAGGGTATCTAACCTTCTCTAGGGAGTTTAGTGAAGGCAATAGGAAGAAAGTGAGTTAGGCCTGTAGGAATTTTCTAGGGGGAGGAGAATTTAAGGATGTTGCCAGCATATGTGAAGGACCAGAGGCAATAAAGACAGCAGGACACACTGGTGACCTAAAGGTGTTCACTAGGACCAGGTGGGGAGTGGGTCTGACAGAAAAGCTGGCCAGATCACATTGGGCTTGTTGGGTGGGTTGTGAACATTCAAAGGGTTTGGGGCAGGGGAGGGGAGGGAAGGAGTGGGATAGGATTTGTGTATTAGAAAGGCCACTCTGGTCTCTCTTTCATGTGGCAAGCAGCAGGGAGGGAGGCCAGAGCAGAGATGAGCTCCTGATCGAGGTTGTTGCCTTAATCTAGGGAAGAGGCAATGGTGGCTGGAACTAGGGCAGGCAGTACACATTCATTCATTTCTAATCTTGATTGACTCTCTTAGTACATGCTGGGTTGCAGGCACTGGAGGAGATGCCAGGATGACTAAGTCTATTTCTGTAAGGAGGAAGCTCATTGTCTGGTAAGGAAGACAAATTATTTGTCAAGTAAATAAAGGATTACAATGCAGTACGATAGGCGCACCTGACAGGTGAGGACAAATGGCTGTCGAAGTCAGAGGTGGGAGGCCCAGGAGGCCTTCCAGGGGTGGCTTCTCACTGAGAGCCACAAGTCTTCCCATCCAAGAGAGGTGAGCTTTGCCTCCCAACCCTGGAAGAGGGTATTCTTACCTCACTCAGAGTGAAGTATGGTTAAAACTAGGCATTCTTTCCCCAGTTCTCTGGGGACGGGATTCTGTGAGGTGCAGGAGCCCAGGAGTCTCACCTGAAAGGCCACACCTGAGACTCCTAGCACGGGCTCCAACAGAATCCACGCTGTGAAGCCAGTCTTGAGTCTAGAACTTTCCCCCCACTGACCCAGCATGAATTTGTTCAAAAAAGTTTTAGTCCCAAAGGGTTTGTTAATATGAGTTTTACAGGGGGGTGCCTGGGTGGCGCAGTCGGTTAAGTGTCCGACTTCAACCAGGTCACGATCTCGCGGTCCGGGAGTTCGAGCCCCGCGTCGGGCTCTGGGCTGATGGCTCAGAGCCTGGAGCCTGTTTCCGATTCTGTGTCTCCCTCTCTCTCTGCCCCTCCCCCGTTCATGCTCTGTCTCTCTCTGTCCCAAAAATAAATAAACGTTGAAAAAAAAATGAGTTTTACAGGGATCATTTCTCTCTTCTGCCTACCTAGCTCCTATGCATTATTCAAAACCATGTTCAAATTCTGCTCCACTGGTTCTCCCCTTTCAGCACACAACCACACCTAAGCCTTCACCATCCCCTAAAAATCCCCTTTCACGAATCTGCATCACCACAAACTGCTCTGTGCTCTAGTAGTTGCCGAGTGAGCAATACGCATGTGAATCGATCGGCCTTTTCTCTCCCATCATTCCAATCCTCCATGACTTCTACCTCATCATTTCCCCGGTGTTATTTCCTTTCGCGTGGAGGTTAACCACAGCTCTGACATCTCCCATGTTGGTTCATTTGTGCACAGATATGGTTTGCTTAATAGCAGTTACTGCCCCCCTTTTATGGCGTCTCTTCCATCTACATGTTATAAGGGTCTTTCAAAAATGCACATCTGACACCATTACCCGCCTTGTTTAAAATCTTGCACGATTGCCTGTCTCCCAAGAGAGAAACCTAAGCCCCCACCCATGGTACAGAAGAGGCTCCCTGCCAGCTTGTCTGCCCTTATCCCACTGCTTTCCACCAGACTGAGCACTTCCACAATAGACTGTGTCCTTGCCTTGGATGTTCTGCCTTGAAAGCTCTCCCCCATCACCTTGTCCAACCGACCTCTTATCTGCCATTCAGCATTCTACTTCAAATGCCTTACTTAGGGGCTTTCCTTGACTCACTGACCCTCAGGAGTGATACCCTCTCCATTGTGGAAAAATTATACCATTAGACATATACTACCATATTGTTACTGTTTGCGTTTCTTTTCTCCATTAAATAGTAAACTCTCTGAGGCCAGGGACTGTGTCTTTGAGACCCCAGGATTTAGCTCAGTGCCTGGTTGGATGTGCTTAGGAAGGTCTCAATAAACAGAAGGATCTGTGAAGCAATCTTTTTGGTGGGCTGGTAGGGAGTTCAGATATGTTCCTGAGTTCTGGAACTGAGGCTCAAAATCATCCTGTGTTCAATGTCCATGTTTACTTTCCAATGCCCCACTTTATTTTTACTGCCTCCTCCTCCCCTCTCTGCCTTCCTGCCCCTACTGCTCTTCTTTTCTCTAAAATCTCTGGTTGCAGGGTGCCTGCGTGGCTCAGTTGGTTAAGCATCCGACTTTGGCTCAGGTCATGTTCTTGCAGTTCACGAGTTTGAGCCCTGTGTCTGGCTCTGTGCTGACAGCTCAGAGCCTGGAGCCTGCTTCAGTTTCTGTGTCTCCCTCTCTCTCTGCCCCTCTGCTGCTTGTGCTCTGTCTCTGTCTCTCAAAAATAAATAAACATTAAAAATTAAAAAAAATAAAATCTCTGGTTGCAAATTGCCTGATAAATGCACATGTATTAAGGTGTGGGGAACTATGGTATAAGGTGTATTTCAATAATGAGGATAACTTTTAAATTTTATTATTTCATTGCATTCTTATAAAAACCTCTGTAGCTCAAAAATAAGCCTTCCCTTTTTCTTCTTGCAGATAGCAGCCACCATGGAGAAGGAAGGCTCTTGGCTAAGAATTTATTGGAGTCTGAGGAGAGCCATAGTCTGTAAGCATTTTTTCTTTCTTTCTTTCTTTTTTTTTTTTTTTTTTTTTTTTTTTTTTTGCACAGCTAAGGGAGGTGTATCTGGGATGTGTGGCCTAGCCCAGGGCCTGTGTCTTGCTACCAGATGGTCTGAAGGGGAAAGGGCAAGGAGGTGTGCGGGTGATGAAGGAAAGGAACTAAACCCTGTCTGGCATGATAATGTGACTGGGCTGGCTCTGAGGAGCGATGTGCCACCTGACATTTAAACTAAATTGCCTCTATGAAGTGCTTGTCCTCGAGCAGTGTAACTGTGTGTTTGGTACATCAGTAACCTGCTGGCGAGTGGGGAGAGCCGCGTGTACTCACACTGAAAGCAGGATTCGAAAGGGACCTTCTGACTCATAGGCTGACACCATCCTCCCTCCTTGGACCTCACTGCAAGACTTAGAGCCCAGAATAGACTCCAACAGATCAGTAGGGCTTGTGGGATGAAGTCACTGATTATCACATGACATCACATGAACACATGGCGTCGACTTGTACTCAGGAGGGAGGGGCATGTTCCTTCCTGGAGAAGGAGATCAAGCCTCTGGTCAGGGGTGGGGTTTTCTACGAGGTAGGATGGGGGAGTGGGGAGGTGGAATACACAGATACTTTGGCAAGGAGGAGCAATCCTTGGGATAAGGAGCCAGTCAAGACTGGGGGTGTGCATATGAGGCATATTTCTTATTGCGAGTTGAGATTTAGAATGCTTGAAAGCCATAATGCTGAGAGAACCTGACCCTGAAGGGGGACAGACATGGAGGCAGATTCTTAGGTCATCTGTGTGAGGTAGGCAAGTATACGCTCCGTTTTATAGATGACAAACTGAGGAAGTTATGAAGAAAGCAATTGCTACTGGAGCCTTGACTTTGTGCCAAGCACTGTGCCAACTACTTTCCTGACTTATTTCACCTGCTTCTCAGGTAGTTTTGCATGGCTGGGGTGGTATCCTGTGTTCAGAGCAGAAGAGTTTGGGTGACTTGCCCAAGGCCTCACAGATCTCAAGGCTTCCTGAAGGACTCATCCAGCTTCCTCACGCAGTGTTCTTTGCTGCTCAGGGAAAAGCCTGAACAAAGGGTATCTGGAAAATGACATACTGAGTGCAGGTGAATAATCTCTCATGGTTACATTTTAGGCATCAGTGGAGAGAGGCAGAAATGCCTAGCCTCTCAAATCACACTTCAAAGGCAGCAACAAACTCTTAGAAGTCAAACTTGCGCTGCATGGCTGGTTTGTGTGGGAGACAACTCATGGACTCTTTCTAGACTGAACAGAAAATACTGGGAACATTAACACGAGAGCAAGGGATTTCACTGAAGGTCACTTACAAATAGAGAACAAAGGAATAACACCAAAAGGGTATCTTCACCCATAAATTTTTCCCAGATGATGAGCTAGTGTTTTTTGGGAACCAGTTATGTGGCTGCTACCATGATAGTGGATGTGGGGGAGTTAAAACTACAAACCTTGAGCATTCAAGGCAAATGTAGTGCATGCACACACGCATGTGCATACACGCTCACACACATTCGTGCAGAGTGTGGAAAGGGACCGGGCCTGAAGTGGCCATCCAGTGTTAGGATGAAGGTGTAAAGGTTGGGATGTCTCTGGGTGGGGGCACATCCGTAATGCTGAAGACGAGCACTACAGACTATCATAGTGTTTTCCAACTGACAACGTTTCATCTGGTTGTAGTTAGTGAGCGTCCTTCAGGTTGCCACCTCTCAAATCTGTGATAAGGCTAGAAACTCTGGGAAAACATGCCAGGTTAGTGGTAGCCCCAAAAGAGGGAATTACATGAGTTTATTTATCTGGAGACTGTGATTTATGAGATATCAAGGAAGCTGGGTCTCCCAGTAATGTTAGGAGCCTGGGAGTGTTGACTTCTAGTTCTCTTGACCAGCTCTGTCCTTGACATATAGTGTGACCTTAAGACCTTCATCCTGCCTCATTCCCTTCATTTCCTGCTACTGCCCTGGCAGCTCAATCAACCCTCTCCTTCAGTCTGACCTGCTCCCCACCTCCAGTGAGCTATGCTGTGTCAAGGGCTCAGCCTCCACCACACTGCCCTCCCCCTTCACACACAGGCTATTTCCCAAAGGCTAAGGAGAAGGATATCGTGGACACTCACCCATCATATAACGTGTGTTGGGTATCCCGGTGCTCTTTATTTTATTGTATTATTCTGTATAGGTGCCACTGTCAACATCACATTGTCTCATCCACATTGGACTGCAGCTGTCCAGCAGCTGGAGCAAACTTCTCTTCTGGCCTGGGCCCACAACCCACATAATGTTCTGGGCAATAAATATCAATTGGATTATTAATGAAATTTATTGCCTTTTTTGTAAAGTGGTGACCACAGTTGCCCACCAAGCAGTTCTAGATCATTAGGGGCAAAAGAGTCATATAAAAGTAAATTACTAACTTACAAAACAATTTCCTTTAAACAAAATCTGTTAATAGTTTCCTCTTTGTGGTTTTCTGTATCACATGAATAAGCCTTACTATAATTTACATATACTCATGAATATAATACAATCAGAAAGTTCTGAGCAGGGGCACCTGGGTGGCTCAATAGGTTAAGTATCTGACTCTGGATTTCGGTGCAGCTCACGATCTCCCGGTTTGTGATATCAGGCCGGCATCGGGCTCTGTGCTGTTGGCCCAATGCCTGTTGGGGATTCTCTCTCCCTCTCTCTCTCTCTCTGCCCCTCCCTCCACTCTGTCTCAAAACGAAAAAAAACTTTTTTTTTTTTTAATTCTGAGCAACCACAGCACCTAAACTTGACATTTGGATTTTGTTTTCAAAATGAAAATACTTTTTTTTTTTTTAATTAAAGTAACTGCTATTGGATTGGATCAAAGTTAGTAGAAATTTTCCCAGAAAAGAAACACAGTTTCTTTATGTTCTAGAGCCTGTCATGAGTGCTGTTTTATGCACTATATAAATGGTATACTTTATATTTTCTCTCTACTATATTCTTTCAACATAGTTACAGGGAGTATTTATACAATTTACATATTCTGTTTTTTAGTGGTAATAAGTGCCATTTATCGAGCACAAACCATGTGCCATGCATTTGACATTTATTGGCTCATTGATCCCTTCCAATAACCCAGGGAGGGGGGTGTTTCTGGGTGGTAGGTTGGTGTCCCATTGTGAATTCTTATCAAAAGGCTCCCATTTCACAAAAAGTTTTTAATCAGGTGGGTGAGATAATGAGATGACCACCAGGTGGATGTCAGGGAGCTTCCTTCTCCATCACCCCAGGGCTCAGGAATAAAGGTCATGGTGGCAGGAAAATGAAGATCATGTATGAATGGTCTCAATAATATGAACTTCTTCTTACCAAGGCTGACCTGCCCCCCACCACTGCTGTAAGACCAACTTTTAGCACACCGACTCTTTGCTATGGTTCTGTTCACTGGGAAGATCAGCCAGCTACCTGGTGACAGCTTTATTACATTGGACCCCTTCTGTCATCAAAAGGGTGCCTCTATTTTGTCCTTATCAGAATAAACGCTTAGCCTGGATTGTTTTTGCTTTCCTTGATTCTGCTAACATAAAAATTGTGAAGTTAGGGGCTCTTGGCTGGTTCAGTTGGTAGAGCATGTAACTCTTGATTGAGGTTGTAAGTTGGAGCCCCATGTTGGTTGGGTGTAGAGATTACTTAAAAATAAAATAATAAAGAGGGGCACCTGGATGGTTCAATCTATTAAGCCTCTAACTCTTGATTTTGGCTCAGGTCATGATTTCATGGTTCATGGGTTTGAGACCCATGTCAGGCTCCACACTGAGCCTCTCTCTCTCTCTCTCTCTCTCTCTCTCTCTGCTCCCTCCCTCTTCCTCTTCCCCCCCTTCTGTGTAATTCTCTGTCTCTCAAAAATAAATAAACTTAAAAATTTTTTAAATTAAATTTTAATTTAAAAAATTGTGAATATAATGAATGCCCCTAAACATCCCCAAGTTGTCCCACAGACATTGTTTTACAGTGAAAGAAACAAGTGATAAACTGATGTCATAAGATTCAGTAGTCTTATCATGTACCCCATTGTCAAGAAGTCAGAGAACACTGGTTTGCACGTGCTACCAAAGACATAGCACTTTCAGAGATTGGTGTGCAATACTGCAGGATGTAGCTTATGCTTGGAACCAATGACCAAAGAACACAGAGCTAGGGCACCTGGTTGGCTCAGTTGGTAAAGCATGTGACTTCTTGATCTCAGGGTCATGAGTTCAAGCCCCATGGTGGGTGTAGAGATTACCTTAAAAAATATACAGAGATAAGAATCAGGAAATGAAAGTGGGTAAAATTGTACTCAGTGACCCATTTACAAATGTTTTTGTTTCCTATTCCCATGTACCTGTTCTTTGCTGGTTTAGAGGTTTGTTTTTTTTTTTTTTTTTTTTTTTTTAATTTATATATGAAATTTATTGTCAAATTGGTTTCCATACAACACCCAGTGCTCATCCCAAAAGGTGCCCTCCTCAATACCCATCACCCACCTTCTCCTCCCTCCCACCCTGGTTTAGAGGTTTTAGTGCCCATGAGAAGAAAGCTTCCACCAGGAGACATATTGAAATATCAGCTAATATAGCTACCTAATGTTTTGTCTCCTTGTGTCATCAAGCAAAGAGGAAAAAAGGGGAGTTGGAGCATTGGCTAGGTCACTGACCCTTCCTTCCTTCAAGGGAAGTAGGATTGCTGCTAGACAACGTAGATCCAGAGGTGTGGGCCTCCCACCTCCTGGGAAGTATTAAGTATGGGAAGTACATGTGGATATTGGGCTATAAAAAAGGTAGGTTATAATGAACATGGGTCATTGCTTTGGTTGTCCACTTCCAAATCTCCATTCCACTTATGAGTCTTTCCCAGTGAAGGAGTTCTAGTGAGATGAAGGATCCTGTCTTCCACCTGGAAGGCTGACCTAGTATTCCCTCTTCCCACAGAGAAAAATAATCTGGTTTAGCCCAATTCTTTGAAGGAGTGTCATAGAGATGTGGAAATGGTTACCAATACTATTTCTTCACAAAAATGGAGCCAAGTGTCCCCTAGAGGCCTAACAGGGGTTTATCAGCCAGACTGTTTCTGAGGCAGGTTCTGGGTAGATCTAGGGTTCATGGGTAGATTTGGATTTTGCCCATTTTCCAGGCCTGATTCTCCAGTTTTCCTGGAGATCACCTTCAGTCAACTTCTGATCTTCCTGAGTTATCCATAGTTGGTTGTTGTTTGCAGCCAACAGCTCTGACAGGTACAGAGGAGAAGCAACACAAACATGAATCTACATTTGTATTGTGATTCAGGCTACACGTGTTTTTTCCCTCTCTTCCTAGGCACTAAGTTTTGTTTACTTCAGTTTTGAATAGATAAAAGATTGAATAAATTCTTTAAAAGTAAGAGAGAGGAGAAGCAAAACTTCAAGTCACGATAAAAAAACCATATCAGTCACCAGCAATTTAAGACATGTCTAGTTACATCTTTCACTCAAACTGAGCTATAAATCTTAAACACCTCAAGACAACAGCAAAAACAACAAAAAGAAAGAAAGGAAGGAATTACAGGCTAAGAACTGAATTTCTTTTACCTCACTGGAAAATGGGGCCAGACTTTGGTTGTTGGTTCAACTTGAAAGGAGCCTAGGAGTTGCCCCTTTATCCTAGCAACAAGTAAGAAGCTGAACAGACTGAAAAATCAACAATTCTTTTTTTTTTTTTTTTTTTTTGGATCTGTAAGAGAGGAAGGACATAGGGTAAACTGCTGCCCCCAAGATTGGAAAGACAGACAGACAAGTACAGGAAGTCATGTCTTCCCAAAGCAGAGACTCAAAGCAGAAACTGGAAACCAGGGCCAGGGTAGGAAAACCTGAACTATAATTGACAAATTGCTGGAGGCTCCTGTGGACAAGTCTGAGGGTCAAAAACTCCAGGGGGACCCAGTAATAGAGGGTCCCTGACAATATGGTGAGATTTGCCTCAGGAGCTCTTCCAGATTCCATAGTAAAGGAAGAAAAATCCCCTTGGGCTTCCAGAAGGGGGAGGATGAAAGAAACCATTTTGAAATAGCCAGAACTTTCTGTTCTTAATGAGGCCCACCCTCAGGGGACACTAGTTAACCTAAACCTAACTTGCTATGGTGTTATCAGAGCCTAAGTGACCTGGGGAAGGGAAATACCCAATTTTAGCCCCTCTAGCCATCCTGTCCCACTCACGGGGTGGGCAGGGGGAGAAAAAGAACTGAGAAATTTGTGAAGTTCACAGTGCAGGCCCAGTCTCAGTAAAAGACTGACCTAATCATAGGACTATATAACGCTTTCCCTCCCTCCCTGCCTCACCAACACATTACCACAGGCCTATTTAGAGCAGTTCCTTGTACCCAGTATGTGCCCGGCTACCAAGAAAAAATTACAAGGCATACCAAAAAGCAAAAAACACAATTTGAAGAGCAAGCATCAGAACCAGATATGGCAAGGATGTTGGAATTATCAGATTAAGAATTTAAAACAATGATCAGTTTGTGAAGAGCGTTAACGGATAAAGTAAGCAGAGACAGAGATCCAAAGAACCTCCGCCCCAACCAAAATGCTCCAGGTAAACAACAACAGCACCACTGTAACAGAAATGAAGAATGTGGATGCGGCTGAAGCAAGAATCTCTGAGTTAGGGAATATATCAATAGAGTCCTTGAAAACTGAAAAGCAGGGGTGCCTGGTTGGCTCAGTTGGTTAATTGTCCAACTTTGGCTCAGGTCATGATCTCATGGTTCACGGGTTCAAGCTCTGCATTTGGCTCTGTGCTGACAGTGCAGAACCTGCTTTGGATTCTCTCTCTCTCTCTCTCTCTCTCTCTCTCTCTCTCAAAATAAATAAATAAATAAATAAACTTAACAAAAAAAAAAGATTCTTTCTGCCCCTCCCCTGCTCAGAAGTGTGTGTGTGCTCACATGCCCTCTCACTCTCCAAAAAATAGAAAAAAATAAAAAATTCAATTATTGTACTACACTAAGTCAAACTAATAATAAATTTGTCTGTCATGGGTCACCTGGCTGGCCCAGTCAGTAGAGTGTAGGACTCTCAAACCCCATGTTAGGTGTAGAGATTACTTAAAAGTAAAATAAATAAATAAATAAATAAATCTTAAAAAATTTATCTATCATGATAATAATGGCTTATAGTGTAGAGTAGTATATAATATACAGACTGTTTTCAATTATGCATTTTTATCTACTCTTCACACATTTCCTACAACGGTAGTATCATGATCTTCATTTCATAGTTTTAGGAAGCTGAGGCCCAAATGCTTTGAGACTCATCTAAGCTCTCCTAACTCATAAGCCACTGATGATTTTGTTCTGTCCCGTCACACAGCATTGCCTCTCCAGTGGGTGCAGATTGTGCCATAGACATTTCTCACCTTACAGTAAAAGAAGAACCATAGAAGAGGGACCCTGGGCAGAAACAAAAAGGAAAGGTGACTGTCCTCAAGTCCAGGTGTCTGAAGGGACATCTTTGTTCCTCTGGGTGATGCTCTCATAAAGGGTGTTTCTGTAGGAATGTGCCCTGGTTTATTCTCCTAACTTTGGGTCTCTTTGCTAATCCTGAAGATCTGTGACACTAGATAAATCCTAGATTTTATTCTTCACAAGGGAGAAATATGAAGATGGCATTTTTGAAAGTTTGCTGAAGCCTTCCCTAACATAGAAAATCTAGTGTTTTTGTGATATTTTTCTTAATTTATTTAATAAGTCATGGAGGTTTAAATCTGACCCTCCCCATATCTTTGAGTATTTCTCACACAATTAAACAAAGAATACTTGTAATTTTATCCACACTAGAATACTTGTACTTGTAATTTTATCCACATTAGAACCAATCGGGGGCATCCTGTGTTTTATTTTATGCCCTCGAGCATGCTTCTTCTTCTTCTTTTTTTTTTTTAAAGTCCTACACCCAGTGTGGGGCTTGAACTCACAACCCTGGGATCAAGAGTCACATGCTCTACAAACTGAGCCAGCCAGGCACCCCAATCCAGAGCTCCTGTGTTTTATTTTATTTTATTAAAAAAAAATTTTTTTTAATGTTTATTTTTGAGACAGAGAGAGACAGAGATAGAGCAGGAACAGGGGAGGGTCAGAGAGAGAGGGAGACACAGAATCTGAAGCAGGCTCCAGGCTCTGAGCTGTCAGCACAGAGCCCGACGCGGGGCTCCAACTCACGGACTGCGAGATCACGACCTGAGCCGAAGTCGGACGCTCAACTAACTGAGCCACCCAGGCACCCCTCCTGTGCTTTATTTTAAAGCACTTTTACAAATATGGTGTCTCAGTTATGTCTTACCACAACCCTGGGAGGTGGTTCTTATGTTTCCTGTAATATAGGTGAGAAAACTGAGGCTCACAGAGGGACATTTACTTGCCCAAAGACACACAGTGGTTGAATCACTTAGTGGTTGGCCTGAGACCAACCCGTAGATCTCCAAATCTAGATTACAGCTCACATTTAGAGAGATGCCTCAGCAGGTAGGTTAAGGGAGGTGGGGGCAGAGAGTATTTGCTTTGGTATAGGGATGCTTTTACTAAATCCCATTCTCAAGGCTGATAGCCCAGAATAGGTGTAAAGATGGGAAGAAAGAGGATTCTGTTTTATTTCATTTTATATTTTAAGTTTATTTGTTTTGAGAGCAAGGGAGAGAGAACGGGGGTGGGGGTGGGGGGAGGGAAAGGGAGACAGAGAAAATCCTAAGAAGGCTTCACACTGTCAGCACAGAGCCTGATGTGGGGCTGGAACTCAGGAATCATGAGATCATGACCTGAGCCGAAACCAAGAGTCGGATGCTTAAGTGACTGAGCCACCCAGGTGTCCCAAGAGGATGCTGTTTTAGAGAATGTGCTTCAGAAAAGCTTCAAATCTATTTTTGTTTTACTTATTCAAAAAGGCATGCTCCATGTTTTAAATTAATATTTTCCCCAAAGCTATTTTAAATCCAGTTCAATATTAATAATCAAATCTTTTTAAATTGATAAAAGTCCCTGATTATTGATTTATTTTCAAAAACAAAATAAAATAGTATCTCTGTCAGCTCAGGAAAACAACTGAAATCATTTAAGTGTTTACTAAAACTATTGAGATAGAATATTAAATATTCTATGATTGCTATTTTCAAGTAGAAACTAAATGTACTGAAATTAGAGAAGTGGTTCTGTCCTTAACCAGCCCCTAGCACCTAAACCAATGCTAACTAACTGGGTTTCATTCCATAGCATTCTTCTGGTGTGTACCTCTGTGACAAGGCAAAGAGGGAGGAACGTTAAGGTCTTTGGAGCCACGAAAGCTGCTGCTCTCAGGTCTGCTCTGTATTTTGCAAAAGGACATATCTATGAATAAAATGCTGGAATTTAAATTACCATGCAAACAGCACTTTCTCTTTTGTTTTAATTTTATTTTAAGTTTATTTATTTTGAGAGAGATAGAGAGAGTGAATGGGGAAGAGAGAGAGAGAGAGAGAGAGAGGGAGAGAGAGAATCCCAAGCAGGATCCACGCTGTCAGCACAGAGCCCAATGCAGGGCTTGAGCTCCTGACCCTTGAGAGCACAACCTGAGCCGAAACCAAGAGTTGAACACTTAACTGACTGAGCCACCCAGGTGCCCCCCAAACAGCACTTTCCGCAGAAATTTCCTGTTTTGAGGATGCATTTCAGTTCACAGTTATACACCAACTCTAAGAAAGTAGTTTCGTGTGTGTTTCATTCTTTTTGTTTTTATTTGCAGTGTATTTAAATACCCTTTACTCTGGGGAGATGGCAGTCAGACAGAGAGGTCCTGAAATTTTTACTTGATGGTGAGATAAACATGAGTTAATGTCACCCGGATCATCTGGATGGTGTGGCAGACTTTGTGAAGGGCAGACCTCACTGGAGCTCATCCTTACGCTCAGTGAAGGGGAATCAATGTGTTGATGATATTTTAATTGGCTGTCTGCATTGTGTGGGCTCATTAGATGATTGCCAACCTTCTTCTTCACTTTGTGCCACACAGACCTGGCCACCGAAGACGCGTTGAAGAAAGAGATGCTGGGAGCAGAGGCTGTTGGACAAGAGACCACAGGGGAAAGAGGAGGGGGCAAAACCTGGAAAGTATAGTTGGGGGGAACGAAAGGTCCCGAGGTGGGAGAAAAGAAAGGCAGCAGAGTGGAGAGCCCAGGAGGGGTTCAGGCTAGAGAGGGAAACTCCAGACACCAAAGTTCTGAGAAGATAGAGAGGAAATATAGATGGACAAATGATATCAGGACAGGCAGAGAAAAGCTTCAATAGAGAAAGATAGCCACAGAGGACAGCCTGCCAGGGGAGGGGAGCTGCGGGATGGGGTGTGGGTTGAGGTAAGAGATGACTCTGGTCCAAAGGGCTCCATTGAAGGGCAGGGGTGAGGGCCCCAATTTCCTCCCACTGTGGGAGGGAGACACACACAATCTGGAAATGATGAGCCTAGTCCATCAGAGATGGGGCAGGGTATCAGACAAACTGAGGGAAATGAATGGTCACCACCTTATACCAGGGTGAGGACGATCACTGATGGGGAGCTGGGGGGTGGCACTGGACAATAAGGTTAAGGTCATCGTAGAGTGAGCTTGCTGGGCCCTTGAGCAAATGGGCGTGATTCCAAAGACAGCACTTAACTAAAAGAAAAACAAAAATAGCATTATCAGTGGTGGATTTCTCACCTCATCTTGCCCTGTTGAAGAAAGTTTTCTAGAAAACAAAAATATCTGGGGCTCCTGGGTGGCTCAGTCGGTTAAGCGTCTGACTTCCGCTCAGATCATGATCTCGCGGTCCATGAGTTCGAGCCCCGCGTCCGGCTCTGTGCTGACAGCTCAGAGCCTGGAGCCTGTTTCAGATTCTGTGTTTCCCTCTCTCTCTGACCCTCCCCCGTTCATGCTCTGTCTCTCCTTGTCTCAAAAATAAATAAACGTTAAAAAAAATTTTTTTTTAAGAAAATAAAAATATCTGAAATCCAACCCTCCTTGTAAAGAAGTCACCCATATGCAATAGCAAAAAAAAGGGCAGGGGAGGCAAATATCCATCAATAAGAAACAAATAATTTGTTTGTCTCTTAGTTGCAAGTTTGTACCATAAAAAAAAAAAAAAAAAAAAAAAATCATTCCTACTTTCCCACCACCCAGCCTCTGATAATCACCATTTGACACTCTGTTTTTATGAGTTTGGCTTTTTAGATAGAACATAAAGTTGATATCATACAGTATTTATCTTTATGGATTCATCCATTGACTGGCACTTACGTTGTTTCCATATCTTGTCTATTGTCAATAATGTAGCAGTAAACATGGGAGTGCATACAAATAAATAAGAAACAAGTGATAATACCCAGACTAAGTCATACTATGCAGTAGCTAAAAACAAGAGATGAGGACATACACTGGAAGATAAATCATAAACCCAGAGTTTGATTCCAGTGGATATGCGTGTATGTCCAAATGAGGTCACCATGGGAAGTGCCCTGAATTGTAGACAGTGATAATGCCCTGGGTGGGTGGGGGGGGGGGGGGGGGGAGGCAGTGACTTGACTCACTCCAAATACTTTGGGTCCTTGAAAAAAAAAGTCACGATAAAGATGACATGGAAGGAGAGACAGCAGAAACAGGAATCTCTCTACATTTGCAAGAACATCCATCAGGAAGGAGGGAATAAAGGTATCTGGAACCATCTGCATGATCTATATTAACCTTAAGGGGAAGTGCCTGGCTGAGGCTGGGAAGGGATGGGGCACCACTCTGAGAAGGCTCTTATTTTCGTGGAGTGGGTAGAAACTAGAAATAACATGTTGCCACTGATAATAACAATATGCTGGGTCTTGTCTGGAGATCTCAGAACACTTTTAAGGCACACATTTCTTATCCTTGGGAGACAGTCTGATATCATCGTCCATAGGGTAATTAAGGGCTGCTAGTCTGACCACACAATGAATCATTAGAAAGCCCAGAATCAGAACTCTGACTTGGAGCCTGCCTGGGTTCTGGAATGTGTTGCCTCATACTGTCTTAGAACTTTAACTCTGGCAGCCACCTGCCAGACTAGCCAAGCCTGCCTAACCTCTGCTCACTTCAGCTTAAACGTCACTTCCTCAGAGATACCTTCCCTTCACCTTCTGCAGCTCTCACTTACCTCCTGGGCTCCCCACGGTCTGTCCTTCTATCTGCATTGGGGCTTACCACCTGTGGCGCTTACCCCTCCAGCAGACCGCAGGGCATCCCCTGAGCAGGGGCCTGCTTCATCCTCTCTGTTTACCACTACATCCCTAACACCAATACTTCCAGAATCACTTCACGGTGGTTCCCTCTATCTCAAACCTGGCATTTGAAATTTGGTGTTAGGTAGGTGGGGTTGCCAAGGAAGATGCTGGAACAAATCCCTGCATTTCCTGAGCGGGTTAGCTGGTGACTGTGTGAACCTACAGTCCCTGTGGTATGTGTGATTCAGGGCCCTCACCCTGGCAATCGGCCGTTTGGTGAGATGAACGCCTGCCTACACCCAAGACTCCAGGTGCTCAGCTGCAAGCCTGGTGGTTAGAAGTGGCACAGGGGCAGACCCAGAGGGGAGGGAGGGACCCAGGTGACTGTATCCCTCAGCCACGTGGCCTTGCCAGGCACCAGGGAGCCAGGGAACAAATGAGGGGTGTTGCCAAGGAGGGTGAGTATCACCCTTCCTCCAGCTCCTCCGCCAGCAGCAGCCCCCGCCCTGTGGGAACAACACGTTGAAACTCCCTCCTCCGAGACCCAGGGGAATTTTCAGCTTTTCCCTGCTCCCTTGGAGGAGGAGACACCAAAGTGCAGCTCTTGTGTGTGGTTCTGTTGAGCTCCACCAGATCCCTCCCACCCCCTAAGTAGCGAGAAACAATGACAGTGAGCAGATGTTTGCCCCCAAGCTGCTCAGGGCGAGGCAGCATCTCCCACTCCTGCCTTGTTGTGGGAGCCCCCCCCCTCCGTGGAGGAAGAGGATGCCTCCCAGTGGGTGGGAAGAGGGAGGGGTGGGGCATAGATTGAAGGAAGGAGAGCCAGGCCTAAAAGGTGCAGCAGATGGTGCCGAAAGGGAAATTCCTGTGTGCCAGAGACGGTGTCCTGGTTCTGTGTCCCAGCAGCTCTCTCCCCCACCCTCACCCTTCTGAGCTCATACTTCACGACACCCTTGTAAACGGAGTCCTGGGGTGGAAGGCCCCGCACCTTGCCCAGTGCACAGGCCATCCTACGCCTTCCTAAACCTTCATCCCCCACCCGCATGGGCCTTGCCTCCTTGGCCAGTCAGAATGATTTGCCAACAGCTTAGGGCCTTCTGTGCCTAAAGCCCACACTGCTTCCCTGGAACTTTACTCAAGTCTTATTCCCTAGAGCTGCAGAGAAGTTCTGCACGAGAACATTTCTAGCATCCTGGGAAATCGCTGAGTTGTTTGTGTTATCCTGTCTTCACTCACCTCAGATCACAAGTAGAGAGCAATGAAGCCTGAGACCCTCAAGGTTTAGGATTCCAAGGTTCAGTGTGCGCCTGACTGCTCAGCTGGGAGTTTCCTTTGCTTTCATGGATTTCAAGTGAGAACCACTTTACCGGTCAAGTAAATGGACCCCTAAAAACAGTGGACCCCCAAAACCACTGGACAGGAGTTTAGGGAGGTAGGGGTGCCATTTCTCAGGTGGATCAAAAGCAGACAAAGATTCCCTTGGGGTGGGGGAGGACATAGGTCCCCAGGTGTTCTCTGTGGGGAAACAGACTACTGCCCTCCTCTGAATAGAATTGGAGGTCCCCATCCTCCTCAACACCCCCACCCCATCTCTACTATGGAACATTTTCATTTTTTCTTGGTAGAATGGGAAGCACTTTTCAAAGTTACAAGAACCTTCTGATCATGGCACTATTGGATATCCGAGAGCCAAGAATCATTTTTGTCTTCCTACAGGTGAGGGAAATGAGGTCACTTGTCAAGAAATGTACATTTTCTCAGAAAACATTGTTGCAATGGAAGCAGCAAGGCATAAAACAGAACCCAGGAACTGTTGAAAAGGTCGGTGGGTGTGTGTTCCTTGGGACTAGAGAGCCACCACAGACAGACTCATTCTTGGATGACATTCTGACTCTAAGCCTTCAAAATCCCCTCTTGGAGAGTGACGATCTGCTGGTTGGTGCTGGGATTCAGGTCACCCTCCTCACTGTAGGCTGGTGGCCTGACATTTCCAGGCCATGGCACAGTCTCAGACTTACCAGATCCTGTAACCCATGATCTGCTCTGCCTTTCAGCTATCACCCACCCTGTCTGAGCCTCAGTTCACTCACTTGTATCCAGAAGCCTCAACAGATAATTGAATAATTAAGTGAAATCATGTAAGTATGAATGGCTCTGATAGATCTTAAGAACTCCAATATTACTTTCCCCTTTTCTTAGGTTTCCCTTAAAGAGAAGTGGGGGTGGGGCATCCCTAAACGCAGACCTCCTCACTGCTCAGAGGCAAAGCCCACTGGCCAAAGTCCTGAAAAGGTAACACCCGCTAGTTCCTCCTGAACGTTCTCTGCCATGAGGATATAGTAGATAGTCTCAGCCTCGCAGGAGGTCGGTAGCACTCTCTCTGTTTTCACAGCTAAGGAAACTGAGGCTCAGAAAGATGAAACAGTTTATCCAAGGTCACAGAATTACAGAGGACAGCAAGGCTGGACTTCAGACTCTCAATCCCCTGTATTAACCACCAGACAGTGTTACCTGCCTCTCGCCCACCACTGCAGCAGAAAGGCAAACTCATTCCTGCATTCACCTCATAAGAACCTTGGCGTTATCTTCCTGGGGAGGCCTAGCTGGCCACACAAACAACCAAAGCAGTTTAGGGTGAAGGTCAGGGGCTGGCCGAACACGGGAGGCAGTCTCAGGCTGTGTCTGGCTGTGATTATGTCAGAGACTGGGCTGAAATACTGTAAGTGGTTAGGAGGGTGAAAGCGTGGGGTTGGGGGGGTGGGGCTGGTTAATTGAGATGGGAGGGGAAGGTGGGGGTGAGTAGGCGCATCCAAGCTTTCAGATCCGGTGCTGTTCCCGTAAACAAGTACAACCCTCAGCTCCCTGGAGGGCCCGAGGAGCAAATGTGCGCATCTCTGCCTCCTTCCCAGCAGCTGTTCACTGGAGGACACAGCCCTGCCATCTCCACAGTCCTTCACCAGGCTTTCCCCAGCCCCCAGCTCCAGCCTCAGGAAGTGGAGCTGCTGAGAATCTCTCCTCCAGCCTCGCCTCCTGCCGAGAGTGTCCTCTGCGTGAGCATTTCCTGGCCTAATTAAGCTGGGTAATGAGTAGCTAAGAGGGAGGGGATAAAAGCCCTAGGCGGCTTAGAGCTGGGACAGTTTATGACAGGGGCGTCTGCAGCTGGTGACACTCTTAGGAAAGTTATTTCTCATAACCTGGGAAGTTGCATGCTGTTTCCATAGCACAGTGAGCCCCAAGGTAAGCACAGGGAATATTGCATTTAAGAGGGACCAGCTGGAGGGTCCTGAGAGGGTCCTGAGAGGGTCCTGAGTGGGGTGGTACTGGGGGGGGTCTGAGAAAAGGACTGATCCCAGCTGCGGAGCAGTCCTGAGCCGCCCAGGCTAATGCCCTTGGCTTAGCCCCAGGCCGGGGTGTCCTTGGTGACCACGTGTGACTCCCCAGGGCTGGGGTTTTATGTTTCATTTGAATGATAGGACTGTGCACTGTGGGCAGTTTCCTAAGACCGTGTCCGCCCGAGTAAGGAAATCTGAGCCAGACGCTGATCCTGACTCCCCTCAGTCTTCTTTTAAGGTGCGCAATATTGTGTCCTGGAAAATACCAAGCGCCCAGCAGCCAAGCAGGAGCCCTGGGGGACTGGGGAAGGCTGACAGCAGCCTGGCCTTTCAGAGACCTTCAGAGGCCAAAAGTTGACTGTTTCCACTTCCAAACTCTGCCTCAAGAACCCAACTCCACAACCACAGCCTGTGCACCTTGGCACCGTGTCTATTTCATTTGTTTAAATCACTTTGCACTCAGGCATTAGTTGGCCACCCCCCACCCCGCACCCCCTGCTCTGGTGTGTGAGGGGGAGGCAGTGTGTTGGGCCCTGGGTCTTGGAGTAGGTTTCATCACTAGAACAAGGGTTTCCCCCTGTACAATCAGGGCGTTGGCGATGCCTAGCCTCCAATGTGCTATGAGCGCACAACCTCCACTGTCCATGAGTCGGGGGGAATGGCCAAAACGTGGCCACATTTCCCAGGCCTTTCAAATTAGGGGACAGTATGTGCACTTTTACACCCAGGAGCAACTTGCTCTGATTATCAGTGTAGAGAAGAGCTGTACCCAGTGAATGTTACTGATGATGGAAGAGCTCAGCCTTCCTCCTGCACTCCAAAATCGCTATTTTGAACTTTTCTAATTTTCTTTCTTTTTTTTTAAATAGGCTCCATGCCCAATGTGGGCCTTGAACTCAAGATCAAGAGTCATATGCTCTACCAACTAAGCCAGCCAGGTGCCCCTTGATCCTTTCTAATTTTCTGAAGAAGACTGTTTCAGGCCATGTCCTCAGAACCCCACTTCCTCTTGGTGGCCAGAGCTCAGGGCCCATGGCTACAGGAAATTTGCAGAGTCCCTCCTTTTTTTTGTCTCTCTTCACTCTCTCCCCTTTGCTGTTCTCATAATCTTATCTACCCTCTTGGCCTGCTTCTCTTTCTTTTTAACCCATTTTTTATTGAGATATAATTAACATATAATTTGTATGAGTTTAAGATATAAAAAAACTGTTTGCTCCATGTATATATTGTGAAATGCTTCTCTTTCTAAAGGAGAATGGTCAGATCACAAATAACCTGGTGTCTCCCATCTTTCCTTCCTGCTGTAGTTGTCCTTGGAATGGAAGGAGACTTGGTGGCCAGACGCCTGACCGGGGAGGGCAGGTCTGAGCTGCACCCCCCTCCTCTGCAAGGACGCCTGGGACTCTCAGAATTCTGAAAGGGGGGTTCTGGAGTTCAGAAGAGGGGAGAGCAGGCCAGGTGGCTTTCACTGTGACCTGACCACCCTGCACTGGGTGGCCAAGCCCAGAAGTCTCTGGCATCCTCCAGCCCTGCAGCAGCTGGGCAGGCCCTGGGAGCCAACTTACTCTGAATGTGTAATCCTGGTTAAAAAGAGAAAGGGGGAAAGATCTTGTAATTTCCCAAGACACAGGCAATTGAAACCTTATACTCTTGTCAAGGGAGTCCTTTCACTAAGAGAGGCAGGGAGAGACAGGGAGAGGGAGGAAGAAGGCGAAGGAGGAAGGAAGGAAGGTGTGAGAGAGGCCATTCGGGACCCAGCACTGGGCCCAGCTAGGCCATGAGTGCTCCGTGTGTCACCTACCCCAGTCATTGGCCTGATGCTGACTCTTGAGGAGAGCTGAGAGAAGAGGTCTACCGGGTGTGAGAGCAGCAGTGCCCGTGGCTTTTACACACCTGCCATCCCCCTCTGTCCTCTCTCCCTTGGAGCCTCTGTCCCTTCTCCAGAGGACCAGCAGCTCCTCCTTGCCTTCCCTGCCTTTTGTGGGAGGGGGGTCAAATGCAGTTGATAAAAATGCACAAAGGCCTTCAACACACCAATAAGAAGCAGTTCTTTCCTTCCTTCATCCAGCAAATAGTCATTGATCAATTGGATGAATGAAAGAAATACTATTCCATGCAGTCAAATGCATGGTCAGGGAGGAAAACCAGTCCAACCTGACTTGGAAGGGTCCTGGTTGCTCACCCTTTTTCAACTACAAAGGATTGCAGGTGTTTATCAGGCTAAAACCACAGAAATTTAGGGAGGCTGCTTTAGGACAAGCTCTGTGCTAAGTGTGGTTTGGGAGACACTGACATATATGGCAAAGCATCTGTCCGTGAGGTATAGCATGCCATCTGGCTGGAACAGCAAGGCCATGAGCCCAAACAAGTGGGGAACAATATACAAGGAAGTCCAATATGGAGCCCAAAGGTGTGATAGGGCCAGGGAATGGCCCCACAGGTCAGTTCTTTTGTATCTTACAGAGAAGGCTTTTTTTAGGTGAAAATTCCTAATGTCACTCTCTGAGTCAGCAGTGGTTTGTTGAGCTCCCATGGTGTGCCCGGTACTGGCCCAGGTACTGGTGATACAGCTGCGAACACAACAAACTCACCACCCTGGGGGAGCTCACCCTACAAGACTTGACTTCATTCTTATCCATGCACTCTTGTATTTCACAGTTCATTCATTCATTCATTTACTCATGTGCCATCCTTACTCAAAAAGGAATTAAGGTAGTTTATAATTAATGGATAAAACCAAAAACCAAAAACCAGATTAATAGTTGAGGTCCAGGCTATAAAGGAAGCTAGGGCAAGAGAATAGTTATACCAGACAACCTAGATTCAGGGAAGTGTGTAACACTGAGCCTAAAAATCAGCTCTGAGCTGCCTGGTGGTTGTGTCAAAAAGGGAAATAGTGTGTCTGATAAAAGAAGTATTTCTTGTGCAGGTCCCTTTGGGAAATAACATCCAGGCTCACTTATGACCACTATCCCATATGTACTCAGCCATGATCCAGTGCACGCAGTTTCTGCAGAAGCACAGGGCATTGGCTCCTTGGCACATATGTTCTCTCATCTGGAATGTTCTGCCTCCTTAATCTGAGTGAAGACCATTGGCCGTGCTTCAAGACCCAGCGCAGACATTATTTCCGCTCCGTGTCCTGTGATCAGGGCCGGATGTTTCCCTGTGTCCACAGTCCTCCTACCCTGCTCCATCATAGCCCTCTCAGGGCACTGTAGCTGGTCCTTGTTTCTTTGCCCACCATCAGGTGAGCTTCTCCAGAGGTAGAGCCCTGTCTCCCATCTCCATGTTCCCAGGGCCGAGCACAGTGCCTGGTTCAGAGTATCCAACAAGTGTTTGCTACAAACAAAAAAAAAATTTTTTGCACTTATTTACATGCCAAGCACCATGCTAATTTTCTTGCAAGTATTTAACCCTTACAATTTTACCCTGTAACATTGGTGCTATTATTATGCCAGTTTCACAGATGAAGAAACAGATTCAGTGGATTGCCTGAGGAATCCTAGTACGGAGCTAGCCTTCTAACGCAGGTTGGCCTCACTTTGAAGCCATTGGGGGGTATGAGGCATTTTTAATTCATGGCCTTTAATTAGAATTATTTTTTTCTTTAATTACATTGCGAAGGAAAGAGTGAAAGTCTTCTCTCTCCCACAGTGGCTAGCACAGTGCTTTCTAGTAGGAATTTGCAAAAGCTTTTCTGGCAGCAATAGGTCTTAACAAAGACAAGTGGAGAATTACACTGCTGGCTTGCAGTGCAGTAAGACGGAACTTTACGTTGCCCTAATTAGCCAGTTGGTTTAATCACATTTGTGGTGCTCACAGGCCTTAGAACTTCCAGCTGGAAGGGACCTTAGCTCTCATCAACTCTTAACTCCCACATTTCACAGCCAAAGAAACAGTTGCAGAGAGATGAAATGGCTTGTCTAAGGGCACACGTCTCATTAGTTACAAAGCAAGGGCAGAAACAGATCTGACTCCTACCACCCTGAATCATTCTCCACTTTGATGCACAAATTCAACTCTATTCTTCAAATAAGGTGAGAGGAAAGTCCAGAAGTGGGGAATTCCCTCTAAGACAGTGAGTGCCTCCTGGAGGGAGGGTGGGGGAGGTCAGTGGTGGGCACTGGCCAGCCTCTCCTTCCAGCCTGTTCAATGGCAGCCACTGCTTCTCCTTCCCCTTCCCACACCCACCATATTTCTTAGAATGGTCACTCATTGCCTTTTCCATGACTACATCTTCCTTCTCGGGTTGTGAGAGCCTCTCTTGCTTAAAAGAAAGGTATCAGCGAGCATCTATCCTAACATTTACTGACTCCGTACTATGAGCACAGCCCTGGTTCAGACTCCTAAAAGGAGGCCTGTTCTCCTAGCTCCTGACACCAGTTCTCAGCCAGGTCCTCTTTTGCCCCCAGGGGACACCCAGCTAGTGTCTGGAGACATTTCGATTGTCATAAGGAGGGGTTGGTGGTACCAGCATCTAGTGGGTGGAGGCCAGGGATGCTACCGAAAATCCTGTAAGGCACCAGACAGGTCCCCACAGCAAAGAATTCCTTGACCCAAAATGTCAGTAGTGCTGAGGCTGGGAAACCCTGCTCTCCAAGGAGAAGGAGGGAAGAAGTGTTCACTTACTTCTACCTGGAATATTTCACCTGCCTCCTCCCACCTCATGCAGTGGTTCTACATGGACCTTTTCAGAGTCTCTGGGTTTGCACCCGCCTTTCCACTGTCCATTTTCCGTTTGGTGTTTCCATTTTGTCTCCCACAGAATATAAACAATTTTACCGAGCACCAGGTGGGGCCTCAGCAGAATGCTTGGTGTTGCAGGCATGTTTCATTAACTTTGCCTTGTCACTTCACTTCACCTGAAAAATATGGAGTAGTGATAGTATTTCCGTTTTACCGATGAGAGAACAGGCTCAGAGAGGTAATGTAACTTGTCCAGGGTCATTCCACCATTCACCGTTTCAAACCCAGCTCCTTGCTATCCAGTCTAATGTTGCTGCTACTTTCCTCACCATTTCAAACTCAGCTCCTTGCTATCCAGTCTAATGTTGCTGCTACTTTCCACAAAATAGCATTGGTTTATGCAGATTTGAAACATTTAGCAAATGGAAGCCAGGTTTATTTTCCTCAAACAAATCCACTCCCTGCTTGTCCATAAAACAGTAAAGAGAGAGCTCTGAGTTGTATGTCAAGTATGCTTCAATTACAATTTTTACAGTTTATTTGTTTATAATGTTTATTCATTTCTGAGAGACAGAGAAAGAGTGTGAGCACGGGAGGGGCAGAGACAGAGGGAGACACAGAATCCGAAGCAGGCTCCAGGCCCTGAGCTGTCAGCACAAAGCCCACTGTAGGGCTCGAACCCATGAACCATGAGATCATGACCTGAGCCAAAGTCAAATGCTTAACTGACTGAGCCACCCAGGTGCCCCTACAATTTTTTTTTTTGAGAGCTCCGAGGAACTAGGGAAGCCTGAGGGTGAAGACAGGCTAGTACACTGTCTTCCCAGTTACATTGGCTTCAGCTTCTGAGAACTCAGGTGAGCCAGTAGTAACCCAAATTTAAACTCTAAATTGCCAAGGAGTCCTCTGGGGGATCCTCCTGACACACACCTCCCCTCCCTGGGAGGCACTCATCCACCCACCGAGGTCTTCAGTAATGCCTACAATTGGCACTGGGGACTTATTAAACAGCACCAACTCAGAGCTTCTGCCTACCAGAGTCTGTTGTGACAACCTTTATTTTGGTAATAAGAATATACCGTGTGTGTGTGTGTGTGTGTGTGTGTGAGAGAGAGAGAGAGAGAGAGAGAGAGCATGCATGCAGGCTACCAAAAAGATGGCCTTTATTCAGGGTTTAAACTGGGCCTTGGCCTCCTGGCCTCTCTGAGCTGTTTCCTGCTGCCCTCCATCCCAGGGATCTGCCTCCCCTGCAGTCTGGATTGGAGCTGGGCCCCTCCTGGCTTCTGCTCAGGTTAACCCCTTCCTTCTAGCTTTCCTGTGCTTGGCAGAGGGGCTCTGGGCCAAGTGGCCAGACACTCACTGGCTCCAGGGCTGTGGATGCCATAAACTCATTTTCCTTGGGGACCCAGAGCTCCACGAATTACTTTCAGAAAGCACAACTGTTTTGTTTGAAATGGCTCTGGGAAGGGGGAGAGCCCAGGGCTCTGTACACATGTTCCTCATTTGCCATTGGTGGGGAGCAAGGGGCAGAGGGGGGCTGTGGAGGGGCGAGCTGAGGGTGTGCTGGGGAGGCAGGCACAGGAGGGGAGAGCCGAAGGCAGCTGCTGCTGCTGGGAAGTTTGGCTTCAGGGAGGAATGGAGGGAGAGAATGCTAGGAAGAAGGGGTGGGACTTGGGGACAGGGGCGGTGTCATGGGGGAGGAGGGAGCAGGTGGTGACTTGTTTATCTGCTCAGCTGTTTTGTGTCCAGGAGCCTGAGAGAGAGACAGAAGCAGCTGGGAGAAGAGAAAGCAACCCGGCCAGGGGCCCTCGTGGTCCCTCTGCCCTAGCCACGGGTTCTGAAACCACAGCAAAACCACCAGAGAGTGATTCACAGGGGTATAGGCTGCCCTCCGCCTACTCTGAAAGGTTTCTTTGGGGCCCACATGCTAGTTTCTGCTGGGCAAACACCCTGGCAATGCCCTCCTGGCCTTGGAGCAGCGGTGCTGATCGGTAGGCATTCCTGCTGGGTTAATACTGGCACAGAATCACGTAAATTTTCCTGGGCCTTAGTCTGCTGTACTCCCATTTGTGGCTTGGCACAGTCCTTGGGGGCCAACCAGCTAGCTCTTAGCTTTGGTATCAGCCGGACCAAACCAATGAAAATTGTCCCTGGTGGAAACAGGATACCTGTCCCCACCCCTGCTCTGTTCTCCCCAGTGACTCCCCTCACTTTCAAGGCAGCCCAGTTTGGATTTCCCTCTTCAACTGCCCAAGACCTTATTGGTCTCCTTCGAGCCCCAGTGCTAGTCACATTTGCATGCTAAATTGTTCGTTGGCAAGGCTAGGCTGCAACTCAATTTGCCTTGATGTCTTTTGACCAGGTTAATAAACACACCAGCCCTCTCTGCACCTGAGGATCCGGAACAAAGTTATGCTCTAATTATAATGCAATTTCAAGAGTTTGCTTGTCCCCGCCCCGTTGGCTCTTTCTCCATCTTATTATTTTCTTGTTGTTTGTTTAAATGAGAACACTTACTGGAACTTCTGTAGATGACTCCCTTTCCCTCCTCCCCTAGAGATGAGTCTGATGCCAGCAGACTTTTTTTTGCCTCCCTCTGAGTGCACAAAGCCAAGGCATCTCTGTTGACAAAGGGTCTGCTTCTTTGGCACTGAGCCTGGTGTTTGGGGACACTAAGAAACACAGATGCCTTTTGCATACATCTCCGATGCAGTCAGTGGCCACCAGCTTTTTTAGCAGCCCAAAACAACAACTCAGGAAGACCACAAGTCCCAGCTTGCTGCTCTCTGAGCACAATGCCCATCAGAACTGTATGGCACCCACAGAGTGGGAAGGATGGCAAAGGCCCGTGGGCGGATGGATGGATTTGAGGAAGGAAGAACAGTGAGACTGTCTGTGGGGTGGTGAGGCAGAGTGACTGTCTCGTGGGAGAGGCTGGCCCGAGTGGGAAGGGGTGGGAGTGTGGAGTCAGTGGCTAGCTTCTAGTTAGTACCTGTTTTGCTCCTAACAAGGGAAGTGGTTCAGGGCTAGGTATTTCCCTTCTCTGGACCCTGCTGTGTAAAATGCAGGACTAGAGCCTCTGATCTCAGAGTCCTTTTCTACTTGACAAATTTGCTTGCTTTTAGATTGCTTATTTCTTTGCCTATAGCCCATTTCCTTTTCCAGAGGCCAGGTAACCAAATAAAATCACCCCTTAATGGTGGTTACTAATATAGCCAGCTCAAGTGACTGCCTGTTTTCCTGAACCCAGATGCTCTAGCTGTAGCCCAGTTAAAACTTTCATCATGGGGAAACTCTGGAAGTTTCCTTCTTACAGGTCGGGGGGCTCCAAAGGGCAGAAGAGCCAGGATACCATCTTTGAGCATTTCCTGTCCAGTTTTATATGGAATCAATGGCCCCTCCACCAGACCTCCTGTGCCATGTATACCTTCTCCCTCTTTTGGAAAGTTCCCTGAGCTCCACCTTATACAAGTAAGATTAGTGCTCTTTGGCTTCAGATGTAATCTGTTCAATTTTCCAAATGTTTTTTGAGCACTTAGTCTGTGACCAACATTGCTGGACCCGAAGGAATGCAGAAGACATATGACCTGGTCCTGATCCTAACAGAATTGGCTGACCTGTTGGTAGCCAATGCTTACATATGAGACCATTAGAGGACTATTCTGTCCTACATCTCCCATTCTCCCTACAACCTTAATGAACATGGGAAAAGAAGGTGAGAGTGGAATTTCTTCCTATGTCTAAGAAAACTAGCTGTGACCGGGGCGCCTGGGTGGCACAGGTTGGCTGAGCATCTGGCTCTTGATTTCAGTACAGGTCATGATCTCATGGTTCGTTAAGCTCGAACCCCAAGCTGGGCTCTGTCTGACAGCACAGAGCCTGCTTGGGATTCTCTCTCTCTCTCTCTCTCTCTCTCTCTCTCTCCCTCTCTCTCTCAAAATAAATAAATTAAAAAAGAAAAAGGAAAACTGGCTATGAGAAATTTATTCAGTTAGATTGCACTTAGAAGTACTCTATCTGGGCTCCTGGGTAACTCAGCCAGTTAAGCATCTGACTGTTGGTTTCAGCTCAGGTCATGATCTCACTGTTTGTGAGTTTGAGTCCCACATCAGGCTCCATGCTGACAGCTCTGAGCCTTCTTGGGATTCTCTCTCTCTCTCTCTCTCTCTGCCCCTCTGCCACCTGTTCTCTCTCTCTCTCTCTCTCTCTCTCTCTCTCTCTCTCAAAATAAATGAATAAACAAAAAAATTAAAAGGAAAAAAAAGAAGAGGTGCCTGGGTGGCTCAGTTGGTTAAGAGTCTGACTTTGGCTCAAGTCATGATCTCATGGTTCATGGGTTCAATCCCCATATTGGGCTCTGTGCTGACAGCTCAGAGCCTGAAGCCTGCTTCAGATTCTGTGTCTCCCTCTCTCTCTGCCCCTCCCTGACTCACACTGTAGTGCTCTTTCTCTCTCTCTCAAAAATAAATAAATATTTTAAAAAATTAAAAAATTTTTTGAATACCAAAAAAAACCCCACAAAAAAACTTTTTTGAAGACCTGTTGTATGCAAGCTCCTATGACAGAATGAGGGTTTGGGTGGGGAGATAGACAAGTCAGGCGTGATTCTTCTCAGGGAGCTTATAATCTCTAAAAATATTCTTCAAATCTGTATTTTTGGCCCACTTTTCCATATGAGTTATGTGATCATTTTCTCAAATTCTGTTAAGTTCACTGGTGTTTTATGGAAAATGTGCTAAGTCTGCTAATTGATTGGGGAGCCTCAACCTCATTTTTGGTCTTCATAGCCAGGAATGACTTTCTACTCTAACTTCAGGGCCCAGACTTGCTGCCCGTTATCTTACTGTGCTATTTCTTTTTTCCATCTTTATTGACATAAAATTGACTCATGACATCCTGTAAGTTTGAAGTGTACAGTGTGTTGATTGATACATTTATATCTTAGTATGCTTTTAACTCTGTTCCTATTCTTGCTGGGAGGCATGCCCAGGAGGGACTTTTGCTCTTCTGTATAGGGTCTGTCTTCCTCAGGGGCCCCTTTATGGGAGACATATTTATCTTCATTCCAAGTCACCAATTAGGAATCCCACCTTGGTTGTCCAGCCCTAGAACCAGTTCTTCCTGCTCTGCTTCTAGGGGCCTCAGCAGACTCTAAGCTCCTTCAAGCCTCAGAGAGTCCAGGCTGAAGCGTCAGGGGAGCCCAACAGCTGGGCAGAACACCAAGGGAGGAGACCAGCTGGGCAAAACTTGACCAACAGAGGCCCTGGCTTCAGGTCTCCATCCTATGATCATCTTCATTTAGTTTGTAAACTTTTTGTTATGAAAGCCCCCCCCATTTTTATTATGTTTGAAATACATGCAAATAGAAAGAACTGTACAAAGAATCTTCATATATCTACCACCCAGATTCAACAATGGTAAATATTTTGCCATATTTGCTCATTCTATCTATTCTCTATCCCCCTACCTGTTATCTCTATGTCTTCGAATTATTTTAAAGTAAATTACAAACAGTGATTTTCCCCTTCAGAAACATCTCCAGAAAGTAAGGATATTGTCCTAGAAAATAATTATCTAATTTAATTTAATAACAGAGCCATATTCAAGTTTTCCCATCTGCCCCCAAATACCTTTCGAGGTTGGTTTTTTGAAACCAGGACACAATCAAGAATCATGAATTGTGTTTTGTTGTTATTTTTCTCATCCATTTTAATCTAGAACAATCACTTCTCCTTTTAGAGTGTTGGTGATTCTTTTTTTTTTTTAAGTTTATTTTTTAAGGGAGAGAGAGAGAGAGAGAGGAGAGGAGGGGCAGAGAGAGAGAGAGAATCCCAGGCAGGCTCCACGCAAGCACGAGATCATGACCTGAACCAAAGTTAGATACTTAACCAACTGAGCCACACAGGTGCCCCTCATTTTTTTTGTTTTTTGTTTCTTTGGTTTTTTTTTTAATGTTTATTTTTGAGAGAGAGAGAGAGAGAGAGAGGTAGAGAGAGGGGGACAGAGGATCCGACGTTCGCTCTACACTGACAGCAGTGAGCCCGATGTGGGGCTTGAAACCACAAACTACCAGTTCATGACCTGAGTCAAAGTTGTCTGCTTAACCAACTGAGCCACCCAGGGGCCCCAGTGTCATCAATTCCTGAAGAGACAGGTACTGACCTGTATATCTCATACACAATTTCATACCATGATTTTGTCTGATTATTTCCCCATTGTATTGTTTAACTTGTTCCTTTATCTTTATATTTCCTATAAACTGAAAGTTAAATCTACAAGGTTTGATTAGATTCTGGTTAAAACTTCTTGGCAAGAACACATCTTAGGTATTGCCTCTGGTTCTGTCTTAGTAACAGAGGTTGTCATCAGGAGGCTATTTCCAGAGTAGGGGACAGGTGAGAAAGGCAGAATGTGGGATGAAAGGGCCTGGCACTTCCCTCAGCTGGCTACTATAACAAATCTCAGCATGTGTGCCCGGGCACAGGAGCCTTCCTTTACTGACTGGGAGCTTAAGAGGCAGGCTCAGGCTCAGGACTCAGGGGTAAAAGCCTGATGGCCAGAAAGCAGTTGTTCAGAGCCGTGAGCTGCAGTGAAGGCCCCTCCTGGGAGTGTGGTGACAACCCTGGCCCCTTCTTCTGGATCTGAGTGGCATTGGCCAGCAGACTTCGGAGACAGAGGGACCGCTACAAATTTTCAGCTTTTTGGTTTCAAGCAACCTACTTGTACACTTTGAGCCTTGGTTTCCTTGTCTATGAAATAGGCCCTGTAATTATCCCACATAATAGTGTAGTTTTAGAGAGTGGCATTATGACAAGGGATAACTGGCACGTAGTGGGTGTTCAGTAGATAGAAGCTGGTATTAGTGAGTAGAGCTTTGGGCACAGCAACGGGCCCATGGCCAGTGCTTGGGGCTGCCCTCTTCTCAGCCCAGCAACAGGGTGACCGAAGACTATTCCCCCAGGTGTTGGGGTGGGGTGAGGCTTGAAGCAGCTGTAGCCTTCCTGACATAAGGGACTATTAATTCTCTAATTAAAACAAGCCCATGGGTGGAGGCTGGCAGCAAACAAAGCCATTTCACAGGCCTTCAGAGCTGGCCACCAGTACATGGTTTGGCAGGTGACCTTCTTTGCCTGCTTGCTAATTTAATCCGGGATTGCTGGTGGAAGTACATCTGCCATGGCAAGGTCTGTGCATTTGTCCTTTGTTTCTTTGGTTAACCTCAGAGACTTTTGTAATACAGTTTTTGGGTCATATCATTTGCACATAAACTCTGGAGTCAAAATGAGGAAAAACTCAACCTCTTGAAATTTAAAAACAATACCAACATAAATTGGTTGAACGTAGCTTTCTACATGAGAAACCCACCCCAAAATATGGTTAAAAAGTTGAGCAAGTGATAGGGAGCAGGGAAGCGTCCCAGTTGGCAATAGGACTTATGATTAGAATGTTACACTTTGGTCAGGATGCTTTAGGTTTTAAATAATAGAATGCATAAGTAGAAGTGGCCTGAACAATAAGGGCATAGCTGATCTCACATGACTGGAAGTCCAGCATGAGATGTCTGGATGATTTGGCAGCTCAACAACATCAGGGCTCTATTTCATCCTCTCTGTGATTCTCTTGGCTTTGCCCTCATGATCACAAGGTGGCTGCTGTAGCACCAAGTGTTACGTACCATTGTGACAATAAACAAAGATGACAAAAAGGGGGAATCTGCTCTAAATGTCCCCCAGCCAATGTCCTTATCCCCTTATGTCTCTGACTAGAGAAGGTCATATACCTATCCTAAGCCAATCACTGTCAAAGAGACCTGGGTCCCTAGCATGGGTCAGGCCAGTCGTATTTGGCTCCCAAGGGCTGGCTCCACCTTCCCTGAAAATATTGCCACTCTGAACAAAATGGTAAGGAACAAAGGAGAAATTGAGTAGACAACAAGCAAAGTCTACCTTAGTAACTAAAGAAGGTCATCCTCTGATCAGCTGCGTTACGAGCTCCCTGAGAAGTGTGTCTGCACTGAGTCTAGCAAAGTTAAGCCAAAAAGCAAGATTCAAGAAATGCCATCTTTATGTGCAGGGAGAGGTAGATTCCAAAGAGACAGCAAGAAAAGAAGCAAACTCTGAGCTTTCCTTTGCCACATCAGGTACAAACCCTAATTGTGAAGTTTCAAAATAAGACATGTGGCTTTGCTTTCACAGAATTTTGCCCAAGTAAAAAGAGCAGCTCCTTTTTGGTGAGAACCAAAAGCTATCTTTGTAACAACGACACAGACACAATGACTCTGCCATCTGCCAAGAGCCATACAGCCAGGTGCCTGGCGCTGTAGGGCAAATGTGGGGCCATGGTTCTGGGGCCCCCTCCTGGGCCCCCTCACTAATTTCATGAGGAACTGGCAAGTACGTTTTGTTTTTGTTTGTTTTTGAAGATGAAAATAATATTTATTTATTTATTTATTTATTTATTTATTTATTTAATATAATTTATTGTCAAATTGGTTTCCATACAACACCCAGTGCTCATCCCAACAGGTGCCTCCTCAATGCTCATGACCCACTTTCCCCTCTCCCTCACCCCCCATCAACCCTCAGTGTGTTCTCAGTATTTAAGAGTCTCTTATGGTTTGCCTCCTTCCCCCTCTGTAATTTTTTTCCCCCTTCGCCTCCCCCCTGGTCTTCTGTTAAGTTTCTCAAGATCCACATATGAGTGAAAACATATGGTATCTGTCTTTCTCTGCCTGACTTATTTCACTTAGCATAACACTCTCCAGTTCCATCCATGTTGCTACAAATGGCCAGATTTCATTCTTTCTCATTGCCAAGTAGTATTCCATTGTATATATAAACCACATCTTCTCTATCCATTCGTCAGTTGGTGGACATTTAGGCTCTTTCCATAATTTGGCTATTGTTGAGAGTGCTGCTATAAACATTGGGGTACAAGTGCCCCTATGCATCAGCACTCCTGTATCCCTTGGGTAAATTCCTAGCAGTGCTATTCCTGGGCCATAGGGTAGATCTATTTTAATTTTTTGAGGAACCTCCACACTGTTTTCCAGAGTGGCTGCACCAGTTTGCATTCCCACCAACAGTGCAAAAGGGTTCCCGTTTCTCCACATCCTCGCCAGCATTTATACTCTCCTGATTTGTTCATTTTAGCCACTCTGACCGGTGTGAGGTGGTATCTCAGTGTGGTTTTGATTTGTATTTCCCTGATGAGGAGTGACATTGAGCTTCTTTTAAGTGCCTGTTGGCCATCTGGATGTCTTCTTTAGAAAAGTGTCTATTCGTGTCTTCTGCCCATTTCTTCACTGGATTATTTGTTTTTTGGGTGTGGAGTTTGGTGAGTTCTTTATAGATTTTGGATACTAGCCCTTTATCCAATATGTCATTTGCAAATATCTTTTCCCATTCCGTTGGTTGCCTTTTAGTTTTGTTGATTGTTTCCTTTGCAGTGCAGAAGCTTTTTATCTTGATGAGGTTCCAATAGTTCATTTTTGCTTTTAATTCCCAGCAAGTACATTTTGTTTGAAAGGAGCCAGCTACCAGTTTTGCCTTGCATAAAGGAAGGTCCAATTTTGTTCAATCTTGTTTTTTCAAGAACTTAAAATTTTAAATTTTTGTGTGAAATTGTCTCATTTTATAAAACTAGCAAAAAGAATCTTTTTTAGTATTTTAAATCTGATGGACCAAAGACAACATCTGTGGGTCATATTTTGAATTGCAGGTAAGTGGGTATAAAGGACATTATTAGGGCAATGGAAACGTTTTAAAATGTATTGAAGATAATGTTTATGCAATTTAACTTGGTAAATTTACTAAAGATCATTCAATTGTACAGTTGAAATAGATGAATTATGTGAAATATGCCTCAATAAAGAATACAAAAAATTTTTGACCTGTAGGCTGTAGGCCTGCTGTGTATGGACTAGAATATTATTCCTAAGGTCTTTCCAGCCCTGCTTTTGGTGTTTAAAGTCACCAACCCTGCTGATAGCTGAGAATTGACAATATCAGTTTGTGAGAGAGGGAGTAAATCCTAGTAGTTACTATGTGGGCCATGGAGTCATTTGAGTTCAATTCTACCTTCCCCAATTACTAGCCACATGACCTGAGGCAAGTTAACTCTCTAAGCTAGTTACCTTCTTGAGACTCAGTTTTTTCATTTCTACAATGGAATGGTAATAATAATACCTATATTCTGGTTTCTGTTCAGATCATATAACTCGCCTTAATAATAATACCTAGAAGATTAAATGAATATCATGTAAAAACATCTGGTACAATAGAAGCCTTCAAGTAAGAATACATTTATTATTAGGTATTCTTGTCACAAAGCATATCTACCCATCTTGAGCCTGGACTGTGGGCCTCTCCTTTTCCTTCCTGGGAGATGGGCTATATACTGCTGTTGAGTGCGGTGCACTGAAAATACCATTGCTAATGCTCCATAATGCCTGGGGAAGGAGGGCTGTCTCTACATGTTGGAGGTTCACAGTGCTCACAAATTTTTAACCCACATTTTCAGCATGAAGAGTTTAGATTCAGGACTTCCCAGGGCTTCCAGGAGCTGTGTGTGAGAGAGAGCAGGAGAGCAGGGATACTAAAGTAGTACCCATGGAGAAACTCAGGTTTAGGTTCCTTTTCCTCAGGAACTCAAGGAAGGTTGATTCTCATCTTTCTTTTCCTGTAGTTAAAGCCAGATTCATGCTGAATCAATTCTTATGAACTGCTAGTATCCTTTGGAAGTCACACACCAGAGACATAGAGGTTGAATGATGGGGTGCCTGGGTGGCTCAGTCGGTTAAGTGTCTGACTTCTTCTCAGGTCATCATCTCATGGTTCATGGGTTTGAGCCCCGTGTTGGGCTCTGTGCTGACAGCTCAGAGCCTGGAGCCGGCTTCAGATTCTGTGTCTCCCTCTTTCTCTGCCCCTACACTGCTTGCCCTCTTTCTCTCAAACAAATAAACAAACAAAAAGAAGTTGAATGAGGATGCCGTGACCCTCCACCCTCCGCATGCAGTTAGTTTCTCTGTCAGTGTCCAGCCGTGTGGACTGTGTGTCAAACCCGGCACCGACTTGGGGCACGCTGGAACTCTGGGATTCCAGGAGCTGTAAGGAAGCTTGCACTGGCCATCTCCATTTGTTTGATTTTACCCTGCCTATCTCCACTCTACCCCAACAAATGTTGCTTCTGAAAGGGGCACTTTCTCAATGAAAGTGAATTCTAATCTACTTGCTTCAGACAGTTTTTAGAGATATTCCCAACTTATCATCTGAAAGGAAGGCATTTTGGCCATTACTAGGCCCTGGTCACTGCCCTGTGGACTCCTGTGCATAGAGGAGCAAGGGTCCACCAAGCAGAGCTCCTCCCACACCAAGAAACCCAGGAGGGGGCCATTCCCCATGCTACACACAGGTGAACTGGGGGTGAAAACAGAGGGGACTTTTGGAAGGACAGCGTGGGGTTCAGGATAAGCGAGGAGACCCCGCTTGCACTCCCAGGCCAATCTGGACCCCTGGGACCAGAAACGAGAGGGGAGAGAAACACAAGTCAAGCTAGGCAGTTCTAGCCCTCAGTTCCTTGTGTTCTCTGTCCTCTCTGCCTGGCTCTGATTGCTTGTCTTTGTCTAATTCTACAGGCTCCTCCTACTGCCCACATCCTGTCAACTGATGCCCTGTTTGGTCAATAAGTAGCCATGGGCTTCCTAAACAAATAAGGGCATAATTACCAGCAACTCAGAGGACTGAGGGACTTGGGGTGCAGTGGGAATGGGGCACAGGTGTGAGCTTATTCAGCCTGTCCTAATGAAACTCACTGTCAGGTCTGTGTGCATAGGTGGGGTGGGGACCCCCTTTCTCATATGCTTTCACAGGGGCAAAGCCACCCAGAGAAAGCTTTCAGCTCATATTTGGTGTTAGGTGGAGGGGGGTGGGGGAGACAATGGTGAGCAGAGCAAGACCCATGCTTGGCTTGTGATTTTAGAAACTTGAAACTGCAGATCTTGAGTCATCCATGTGATCAAGGCTTTCTAACTGGCTTTTACTGGGTTGTTTTTTGTTTTTTGTTTTTTTTTTTTTGAGGGAGGGGAGGGGAAGAGAAGGAGAGAAAGAATCCCAAGCAGTCTCCCCCACAGTCAGCTTGGAGCCTGACACAGGGCTTGATCTCATGACTACAAGACCATGACCTGAGCAAAACCAAGAGTCGATGCTTAACTTGACAGAGCCACCCAGGGACCCCAAGGCTCTTACTGTTCTGAGCAGCAAAATCTGTAGCATGAACAATGGCTCAGACTAATGAATGCTTCAGTCTGAGTAATTGAGCTGTTCTCGCTCCGCTGCCCCATCGATCCTCCTTGTTCTGAAGCACTGCGTGATTGAGAACTCATATATTGCCGGGTGGTGTTCCTGTTGTATCATAGGAGTTCCTCCGGCCGCCCCAGCAAGAATTACAAGCTTTTTCAAGACTGGGATCCAGCATGTGTGATACTACTTTAACCTCCACCACTCAATAAATCCTCCTTGATTATATCAGACAATACCTGCATTGCAGTGGGGGCCTTGGCTTTCAGCTTTTGTGGCTTTACCTTCACAATTCTTGGCACAGAGAGGCACTCAATTAATAGTTCCTAGATGCAGAGTGATTTTTTTTTTTCATTAACAAGGGACAAGAACGACCTTTCTGATATTTTGCAGGGGGTGCTTACATCAAAACTTGTTCTGCTGATTCTAACACAGCCCTGCCTTCTCTTCATGGTTCCTTCAATTAGTAAGCTGGATTGATATTAGGGACACCTGGGTGGCTCAATCGGTTGAGCATCCCACCTTTCCTCAGGTCATGATCTCACAGTTTATGAATTCCAGCCCCACATTGGGCTCGCTGCTGTCAGCCTGTCAGAGCAGAGCCCGCTTCGGATCCTCTGTCCTCCTCTCTCTGCTTGGGCTCTCCCAAAAATAAATAAATATTTTTTTAAAAAAAAAAAGGAAGAAAAAAGATGGGTTGATGTTATTTATTTCTTAGTAGTGTTCTGGGATGAACTGTGTCCCTCCAAAATTCATACGTTGATGAAAACAGGGTCCTTTAAAGAAGTTAAAATGAGGCTATAAGAGTGGGCCCTAATCCAGTCTGACTGGTGTCCTTCTAAGAAGAGGAAATTTGGCCACACAGAGGGACACCAGGTGTGCACACACACAGAGGAAAGGCCATGTGAGGACACAGTGAGAAGGTGGCCACCTGCAAGCCAAGGAGAGAGGCCTCAGAAGGAACCCAATTGGCTGACACTTTGATCTTGGACTTGTAGCCCCCAGAATTGTGAGTAAATAAATTTCTGTTGTTTAAGGCACACAGTCTGTGGTATTTTGTTATTTTGTCATGGCAATTATAACAAAGCAATACAGATAGAGATGTTGAGACCAACCCCCCCACCCCAGAAGGGAAGTATCTTCTGTCACAGATGAAGGACTCAAGCTTTCTGGAAACCCCCCAAGTTACGTATCACACTTGGGGGAGTTCCCGCAGGGATACTACAGTCCAGCTGTGTGTCTCAGTGCAGCTGTGTCTAGGCTTATTCTTTCTGATGCTCCCTACAAACCAAACAAATAGGGTCCCTGTCTCCATCACCAATTCTTTTCCTGATCCTGGCCTGTCCAAGCTCTTCCCCCACTCTCACATTCTGCCCCACATCATGCAAGCACCCCTGTGACATGGGTCACCTTACATTGTAAGGAAGTAAGGGGCTCAAGCTGCCCGCAGTTGAGGTGACTCCTAAAAACATTCTTCCAGGGCTTGGTTCTCTTTGCACAGGTGACTGCACTAGGCAGTCCATCCACGGCTGTGCAGTTTAAGCTGTTGCCACCAGCAGTGTAGGGGGAGGGACAGAGACAGGCTGAGCTAGGCACCAGAAGAAGCTGCATGTAGGGCTGGGCATATGGAAATGTGAGTCTGAACAATTGGGAAAGACAGGCTAGACATAAATGGGCAGAAGACCAAAAGGCAACTAATGAGTGGAGTCCCAGTCAGGCCATTTGGACAATTGCCTGTTTGTTGAAGACATCCAACAAGAGATCCATCCGTGGGCCTCAGCGGTGGTGGGTAGGCAGACTCTCCTTGCATGTTAGCCCCCAGAGTTCTTTCTTGTGTGCCTGTCAGACTACTCCGTCCCTTTCTCCTGCAGGCACCTAGAAAAGGCACTTTCTCACCTGAGTTCCTACCTCCCAGGTCTGCTGTGGAGCATCATTTGCCAACTTTTGCCCAACCACACAGGACGGGAGCTAAGTGCACAAACTCCTTTCAGATTGTAAAAAAACATTTTGTAGTTAATAATTGCAAGCACTTCTTGGTTTACTTAGGCATGCCTTATTTATATTCTGGAATAGTGTTTTCTGGTATGTTTTTAACTGATATAAAACAGCACTTTTGAGAATATTACAGACTACATGGTGCCCACGGTTGCCCACCCACAGTGTGTTGTCGGGGCAGCCCCTGCTGGTATTGAGTCAGAGTTGACCCTCTGTGAAAGGGCGTCCTGCCACTTCCTGTTTGTCCCTGCCAAGTTTTCCTAACCTGTTTGTGCTTATCTAACACAGCAAACTTTCTGTTGTTAAGCCCTTGAGAATTAGTGGACACTTGGAGATGTGTTATGATGAATCTGGGAACCTCCCCACCTTCTGAAATGCCTCTAATCTCTCTCTCTATGAACTCTGCCACTCATCCCAGTCATTTACAGGAAGATGGCATTGTACAGGCTAGGACACATGATGGTTCTCAGACTTGAGCGAACATCAGAATCACCTGGAGCACTTGTTAAAGCACAGAAACCTGGGCACCACCCCCAGGGGTTCTGGTCAGTAGATCCAGGAAAACTCTGAGGTTTTGCATTTCCAGCTAGTTTATAAGTGATGATGATGATTGTAGCCCAGGACCCAAACTTCAAAAACCCTAGGCTAGAATAATGGACTATGATATCTCTTTGTTTGTAACTAAGTATTTGATTTTTCCATGCTTTCTGGAACACTCTCTTGAGACTGTAAGGAAAGTCTGGATTAGAGTCCTGAACAGGAATTGACAAAATAGAACCAATGGTGAATCTTTGGACCTAGTTTGCCCTAAAATGTAGATGGGACTGAGCCTTTCATAAGGCTCTTTTTTTTTTTTTTTTTTTTTTTGGTAAAAATACCTGTAAAGATACATTTATTTATTTATTTATTTTGAGAGAGAGAGCATAAGTGGGAGAGGGGCAGAGAGAGGGAGAGACAGAATCCCAAGCAGGCTCCAAGCTGTCATTACTGAGCCCAATGTGGGGCTTGATCTCTCGAACCATGAGATCATGACCTGAACCAAAATCAAGAGTCAGACTCTTAACCAACTGAGCCACCCAGGCACCCTTCTCAAGCCTCTTCTTGACTCATGCTCTAAATTTCATTCAAGGAGGAAAAATTACAAAGAAGGAAGAGATTTTCTGAGCACCAATGAAAAAACATTATTTAAAAAAAATATTGAATAGACAATTTTTTATTGTTGTTGCTAATGCAACAAATTACCACAAACATAGCAACCTAAGAGAGCACACATTATTTTCTCACAATTTCTGTGGGTCAGAAGTCCAGGTGGGCTCAGCAGAGTCCTCTGTTTATTTTTTTTTTTTTAATTTTTTTTTTCAACGTTTATTTATTTTTGGGACAGAGAGAGACAGAGCATGAATGGGGGAAGGGCAGAGAGAGAGGGAGACACAGAAATCGGAAACAGGCTCCGGGCTCTGAGCCATCAGCCCAGAGCCTGACGCGGGCCTCGAACTCACGGACCGCGAGATCATGACCTGGCTGAAGTCGGACGCTTAACCGACTGCGCCACCCAGGCGTCCCCAGAGTCCTCTGTTTAAAGTCTCCCAAGCCCCCAATCAAGGTGCTGGTGGGGCTGTGTTCCTCACTGGAGACTCAGGGGAATAGTTGGCTTCTAAACTTGTCCACACTAGGGCACCTGGCTGGGTCAGTGAAGCGAAGAGCTTACTTTAAAAAATAAATAACATTTTAAAAATTTAAAAATAAATTAATAGGGGTGCCTGCCTGGGTGGCTCAGTCGGTTAAGCGTCAACTCTTGATCTTGGCTTGGGCCATGATCTTTGGCTCATGAGTTCCAGGCTCACTTTGGGCTCTGCTCTGTGTGGAGCCTGCTTGGGATTCTGCCTCTTCCTTTCTCTGCCCCTCCCCTGTGCATACGTGTGCTCTCTCTCTGAAAATAAATAAATAAACTTAAAAAATAAATTAAAAATAAATACATAAATAAACAAACTCATTCACATTGTAATTTGGAGTCAGTTCCTTGAGGTTGCAGGACTGAAGTCCCTGTTTGCTTGCTGGCTATCAGCCAGAGGACAGTTTCTGAGGGGTGACTGCTTTCTTTCCCAGGCTTTCCATGTAGCCCCCTGAGTCTTTCCCAAACTTCCAATCTCTCTGCCTCCTGCTGCTGAATCTCTCTGACTTCAACCAGAGAAAGCTCTCCACTTGTGAGGGCTTAAGTGATCAGATTGGGCCCACCCAGATAATCTCCCCATTTTAACATCCGTGACCTAAATGACCTAAAATGTAGCATATTCACGTGGCCTGAGGATTAGGCATCTTTAGGAAGTTGTTCTGCCTACCACAAATAAGTGACATGGTTGAAAAAATCAGAATAACATAAACTGTTTACAGAAAAAAAATCTCACTCCCACATCCTGTTCTACTCCCTGATTCGTCACCCAAACTACCAGCTGGCCACACTGATCAGTTTCTTGTGTATTCTTCCAGAGTTGCTTTTTGCAAACACAGTAATGATTATATATTATTCTTTCTTCTCCTTGCTTATATTGAAGGTGGCACATTGTACACGCTTCACACTTTGGCACTGTGCTTTTTTTTTTTTTTAACTTAAATGTAGTTTGGAGATATTTTTCTTGTAGTGCATAGTGAAAAAAGTTCTTCATCTTTTATTTATTTACTTACTTATTTATTTATTTATTTATTTATTTATTTATTTATTTATTGAGAGAGAGAGAGTGTGCTCAAGCAGAGGAGGGGCAGAGGGAAAGGGAGGAGAATCTTTTTTTTTTTTAAAGTTTCTTTATTTGTTTTGAGAGAGAGAGATTATAAGTGGGGGAGGGGCAAACAGAGAGGGAGAGAGAGACTCCCAAGGAGGCTCCACACTGTCAGCACAAAGTGCTACTTGGGGCTTAATCTCATGAACTGTCACATCATGACCTGAGCTGAAATCAAGAGTCAGATGCTTAACTGACTAAGTCACCCAGGTGACCCTTCATCTATCATTATAAAATATAATTCTCCATAAGTGGATACTATAATTTACTTAACCCGTCTCTTACTGATGGACTGTTGGTCTGTTTCCAAAATTCTGTTACAGTCAATAGCTGTCAGTGACTCCATATACATAAATGTCATTCTTGCATGGGACCACTGATTTCTTTTTATTTTATTTTTAAAGTTTATTATTATTATTTTTTAAGATTTTATTTTTAAGTACTTGCTACACCCCACATGGGGCTTGAGCCACAATCCTGAGATCAGGAGTCATGTGCTCTAACTACCAAGCCAGCCAGGTGCCCCTCTCTCCCTCTTTTTTTTTTTAGTGTTCAAACATTTCTAAGGCTAGTGACAAGTTGGTTTGGTCACAGTCTCATAGGTACCCAGCTTGTCCGCAGGCAGTAGCCCAGGAAATGGAAGCTTTTGCTTAAATTTGTGAATCTGAATCCTTGCTGGACCTGGAGACAGTCTCAGCTCCTCCAAAAGCATTTCCAGCATTTCTGTAGGGCCTCTGACCATACTGTCCCTCCACGGGCCTGCCATGCTGCACACTGCCAAGGGGCGCCTTTAATCTCAAATTGACATTGATCTGAATGACATCCCCTGAGGTTGTGCCTCCAGAAAGTATACGGTGCCACCCTATCCCCAACTCACTCTGCAAACCTGTCTAGAAGGAAATTCTGGAGCACCTGGCTGGCTCAGTCAGTGGAGCATGTGACTCTTGATCTCGGGGTCGTGAGTTCGAGCCCCACATTGGATGTAAAGATTACTTAAAAATAAAGTCATTGAAAAAAAGAAAAAAGAAGGAAATTCCATTTCAGGTTCTCAGTTATTACTCCCTTCTGACCTGGATGGTGTTCAAGCTCTGACTCAAAACAGTCACTTCTTTTGAGCCTTTGGGAGTTCTCTGGCTTCCCTGGCAACTTCTGCTTCTTTCATGAGTTTTGTCTAGTTGTTTGGATTCATCTTCACCTGAAACAGTAAACCCAGTTCACAGCAGGGCTTGGGCACTCAAGGCACATACTATCTCTCTCCTACCTGCTCAATCCCCCATCGCCCTGAGCACAAGTCTGCTTCCTCCCATTAGGTCTTGTGGGGGCCTCAACTTCCAGCTTCAGTAAGAGATGGAAGTGACTGAAGTATCCGGAAGAGCTCCTCAGGGGGCCTGCTCTGCTCACCCCTTCACACTCACTCTGGTGACTCACCAGGCCAGGATGAATCCCCCACAACACTCTGCAAGTCACTGTCACCGCTATTACACTGCCAATCAATCCCAGGGGGAGGTTACTGCCCGTTCAGTATCTGACAGTCATCCATGCAGGAAAGGAGGGCTGCTCCCTAAGCCATGTTCAGGTACTGTGGAAAAGCAGACCAAGAAACAAACGCAGGACCTGGACCCTGGGAAGACCAGAAAAGGATAAGCAGTGAGATGGATGCAAATCTGTTTTGAATCCATTGGAATGGATTTCCTTGTAATGGCTCAGTGCACCAGAAGGGGCAGGGCTTCTAGATGGAGGTGAATATACACTGTTTCCTCTCTGCATCACACCATTTTCTTTACTTACTTTCCTTTGCTGCCACTCAGCCTCCATCCTTCTTTCAGTCCCTTAAACTTTCTACCTCAGGACCTTTGCTCTTCTCTAGGCCTGGAACACTTCTTCCTCTGGCTAACTTCTATCCATCCTTCAGATTTATCTGAGATGTCCTTTCCTGTGAGGAACTGTTTTGTACCCCCTGCTCTGGGTTGGGTCTCCCTTCTATGCAATTCTTATCCTTTCATACCCTAAATGTAATTATTATCACGTGTAGAATTAGCTGATCATTTCTTCATGTTCTGTCTCTCTCAATTGCAATCTATTGCCTCCCATATGGCTGACCTCAGCAAATATTTGGTGAATGGATGAGAAGGAAAACAGAAGCAAATAATTAATCATTCCTTCATCAGTGATCACTTAATGAATGCCAGGCACTGGGAATATCAAAATAAAATTCAACATAGTCCCACATTCAAGTAATCCACAGCTGAGCACGCTCCTGGAAAGAAGAGTTAGAGTTGAGCAGGAGGGGAGGGGGGAGAGGGGGGTGCTGCAGGAGAGGAAGTGTGGGCCACTAAGGCAGGGCGCTCTCCATTTGCTCTGAGTTCCTGCCTCTGGTTTCTGAGATAGCACCTTCCTGGCCTATTTTTTGCCCCAGATGACTACTCAGATTTCTGGTGGAAGTGAAAGTCTTGTCACCCTTAGTTACTGACCCCAGGAATCTGGTCCTCTTTCTACATGCTGGCTTGCCCCCAGAATTTCTTATCTAGTCTCCCAGGTTATTGCATCCCCTTTTTCTTCTCCGCCCTGGTGGGGGTTTTTATTATGCACTGGAGCCCACCCAGGTGGCCCCTTCCCTCCAGCCTGAGTCAGCTCATCACCCTGACAAAAACTGCATTTAAACATACATTATTGCATTTGCATATAAAAGGTAATCCTTTTGGCCTCTGGGCAGTTTGTTTCTTATATTACACCTTTAAAAATATTTAAGGCCCTTGTATTTGCATTTTAACACAGACTCCCCAGGTTCCAGGTTTGGAGGTGGAGTCACCCCAAATCTCTCCATTTGCGTTGGGGGTAAAGAAATGTTGCCTAGGTGGTTGCTCTGACACACTTCTAGAATAATTCATGATGCAAATTGATATTCTTGGTTAGTTGGGGGTGGTGAGGGGAGGCACACAGGCACACACACCCTCCCACACCCTGATCTTGAGCCCACAGGGACTGACCCTATCCTAGACATCAGCACGTCTGAAAAGTAGGTCATACTTGTGGAGGTATTCTTAGCCCTATTTGGGGAATGTTCTGAAGACAGAGGTGTGGCCCTGTTGTCCATGCTGACCCACCTCCTCCACCTGAACTGGTATCTGGGGTAATTTACCCTTAGCTTGGAACTTCTGGTGTATCACTGTCCACAGATTATTTCCTCCAGTGATGGGAGCACCTGAGTGGCTCAGCTGGTTAAGTGTCTGACTTCAGCTCAGGTCATGATCTCACAGTTTGTGAGTTCGAGCCCCATGTTGGGCTCTGTGCTGATGGCTCAGAGCCTGGAGCCTGCTTCAGATTCTGTCTCTCTCTCTCTCTCTCTCTCTCTCTCTCTCTCTCTCTGCCCCTCCCCCGCTCATGTTCTGTCTCTCTCTCTCTCTCTCTCAAAAATAAATAAATATATATATTTAATATTATTTCCTTCTAGTGGACCTCAGTTTCTCTCCATAAAACAGAGCTGCAAGCACATTTTCATCAGCATCTGGAGAGGGGAGTAAAGAGAGGGTGTGGCCTCAGGAGACAGATGCCCACACCTCATAGCTGGTTCCCTGGGCTCAGCCTGTGCCTGTGTGTCTCCTTAGGGGAAGCTGCAGACATGGAGACAGCTGGCGACACTGCTTTTAGCTCTGGGAGCAAAGGAACGAGGCATTGCCTTCTGAGCTGCAGTGCCTCATTGGAAGCACTGTTTTGAAAGAGTCTCCATGGTTGGTGATAAGAGCACAGGAGTTCATCTCAGTGAGGAGTGGAGAGGACCTGATTCTGTTTGAGGGAGGAGGATGGAGTGATGGGGGCAGAGGAGAGCAAGTATTTTTCTCCTGTTCTCTCTACTTTTCCTTTCTCTTCTCTCCAGTTCATCAACTATCAGGCACCGTTTAAATGCGCCTCAAAATAAACCTTCATACTTGGAACTCTTTTCAGCTTGCCTTTGCTGACCCCCATCCTGGGTAAAATGTCACTGAGGAGTGGAAGAGTCTGGATGGGCCCTGTGTAGCAGGAGGAGGAAAGCACAAGTTCCTGTCATTTCCTCCTCTGGTGTCTCCCTCCTCCTTCCTCTGGATGTTGCTCAAGGTCATGTCAAATCTCACCTCCTTTATGAGGCTGTCACCAACTCCCCTCCCTGACCCCCAAAGAATTTGGGTCTTTTGTGTGTGTAGATAATGCCATATATTGCAATTTAACTTTTCCATATGGACCCGTCTCCTAAAATGCAGTGGTTTTTAGATCTGGCTGCACATGAGAATCACTAGGGAAGCTTTTAAAAAAATTCCAGTACCCAAGACCCAAGCCCAGGAACTATGATTTAATTGGTCTGGGGTGGGGCTTAGATGTGTGTGGCTTACAAAAGTTTCCCAGGTAATTCTAAAGTGTAGTCAAGGTTGAGAATGGAGAGCTGGGACCAACATTCTTATGTCTGCATGAATGGAAGAATTGACCATAGGATCCTATGGAAAGCAAGTGGCCTGAGAGCCAATACTGGCTCCTGGGTAGTCATGGGAAGGAAGGGCAAATAGAAGTGTCCAGTAAGAAGGTGGTGAGGGCTTGTGCAGTGGGCACTGTCAACTCATTCTCCAGAGGTGTGATGTACACATGGCCTCCTGGCCCCTCTTGGTGAAGGAGACTGAGGTACATATGGAGTCCTTGCTCCAGAACCCCTCTTCCCTCTAGTGATCTTGTATGCTTTATTTTTCACATACTTTCTGTTTTCCTCCCCTAGAGGGCCTTAAGCACAGGGCAGGTGCAGTGGTCCTGGCTCAGTCCCTTACTATGTGACCTGGATGGAGTTTATTGACTTCCCTGGACTTCAGGTTCCTCACCTGCCCACTGGGGATAAACGGCTTATCTCCTGAGGTTACCATGAGCATTACATGGAACAATCCCTGTCCTGGGCTGAGCCCATGGTACAGGCTCAGTGGAGAGCTATTTTTACCTGGTCCCACCTCTTGGTAGCTGCAGAACTGACGAGACACGCTGGCTGTTGAAGCCTTGGGGCCCCAGTGGCCACACCTTGTACAATAGAAACAACAGTATGTCCTTCAGATTTGGGAGGTAAAGGGCAGAGCAAAAAAGAGGCTGTCAGGAAGCATGGATTCCTCTGCTCCCTATTCCTCTTTACTTCAGTTTCTTTCTCTCTGCGCCTCTGTCTCTATCTCCTTGCACAGACAGGTGCCTCCTGGGATCCCCCTGAATAGTCATATTGGGAGGCTCTGGATGGAGCCTTGGGGACTAAAGAAGAGGTGGAGAAATGTAGAACAGGGATAAGGAAGTGTACTTTGGGGGAAAAAGACCTGCTTAAATCAGAGTAACAGAGGCTGTCAGTGAACAGCTGAAAGACCCTGTTCCTGATGTTCCCTCAGTGACAAGAACTGAAGCCTGAAAGAGGTAAGGGAAACTAGGTGGCTTCTTTCATTTACTTATCCACTGAACAAACATCTATGGAGTAGTTGTAAGATGCCGAGCACAGTGCTTGATGAGTGAGTCTCTGCCATCAGAGAAGGTGCATCTTCAAGGTAGAAACACACAGGTACCTGGAACATTTCAATGTGGTGTTAGTGTTGAGGGCTGAGCATGCAAGGAACACCTGACCAGCATCTGACTTGATTTTTGTCCTGGGAGAAGGAGCCAAGACTTCTGAGAGTAAAAACAGTACAGCTAAGATTGGAAAATAGGAGTTGGCCAAGCAAAGGGGAATGAAAAATCTTCCCATGTGACTATGTGCTGGGGCCTGAAGGCAACAGGAGCCTGGCTTGTTCGAGGGAATGGCGAGGAATTCGGTATGACTAGCAGGAGATTGTGGGGTGAGCAATGAAGCTAGTGAAGTATTCTGGGAAACCTTTGGAGCATTTTTAGAAGAACGACATGCTGATTTGCTTTACTAATGTCTCTCCTTCAGAGAGGAGAAAATCGTTTGTGCTTTGCAGGCTAGATAAGCAGAACGGAATTCTTGGAGGAGGCAATACTCAGCAAGTGAGGAGCGCCTGGCTGGCTCAGTCGTGCGCCTCTCGATCTTGGGTCACGAGTTCAAGCCCATGTTGGGTGTAGAGCTTACTTAAAAAAAAAATACTCAGTTGGGTAGATATCTGGATTTCTGAGGTAGCTGGCCCTTTCCTACCATGCTCAAGAATCACACAGCAACCACCAGGCCAGGAGGTGCAGGTGGTCCTGCTGTTACCCTGTCCACAGATGGTGTTACCCCAAGAAAGTTAAGGTCCTCACATGTATAGCAGAGAAAATGCTGGCCAAAATGTGCACAGTCACACTAGAGGCCAATTCTTGTCTTTGGATTCAGAACCCACTTTCAAGGTGGCAAGACACATTTATAGGTGTGATTGAATCTCTGAACTTGCCAGAGCAAAGGACCAGAATACAGGCTCATCAGGTATGACAGGTGTAATAAAGAAAAAACTGCCACTCCGCTCTCCCCCCAAAATAGGAAAAGAAAAATAAGAATGGAACAATGAAAATTGTGGAGAGGGCAAAGGTAAATGTTGGTGCTTGCAAAGAGTGTGTTTTGGAGACTAGCAACAAAACAATGGAAGATAAGTTTACTCCAAGACAAGGTCTGGTTCCTAGAGATACTTCAGTGTTTCACCAAAGATGGATAAAATGAAAAACAAACAAACAAGAACATCCAGCCCTTATCGATATGCCATTGGCATTTATCATCACCTCCCAGGCTGTCAGGTGTGATTGTGCAAGATGAGAACTGCACAATTCTAGGGGGCACCATTTACATCACTGACATAGACTTATCTGTTTATTATAATTTTCTGCAGATGGCACAGACACAGGCCATGTAGGTGAATGTCTGTGCTGACTCACCATCCTTTGCAAGACACTGATCTTATTTACCTCTTCTCCATTACACCAGGTTGAGAAAACTCAAATGTCTACTACCTGCAGCAAACACTCAGAATTTTCTTTTCCTCTATACTTTCTTTCACTCATTCATTTGTACATTCCTACCTGCCATTTGCTTGCCTGCAGCAGATGTTTGTGGGTATCTACTCTGGGCTGGACACTGTGTACTCCTTAAGGACACCACAGTAAACAACCGTTCAGAAAGCCCTCAAGCAATTTCCAATATGAAGAAGTATATTAAATAAACAATCATGGAAATACATAAATGCAAAATTATAAATTAGACACATACTGCAGAAGAAGAAGATAAGGGTATTATGAAGAGTGTAACAGAGGAACTGTATTTAGATTGCAGGGTGTTCACTGAAGATTTCCCTGAGGAAAAGCATTTACACTGAGGCCTGAACAATGAACAGGAGTTGGCCTGATAGAGCAGGGGAGAGGTCATTCCAGGCAAAGGGAATCACACTTGAAAACTCTTAGAAGTACAAGCGTTCACTACACGTGAAACGCTACAAGAAGGTTGGCCAGTGGACAAAATGGAGCAAGTGGGGAGAGACAGTGGAGAGATAGTCCCAGGACCAGATAAAACATGGCCAAGTAGGTTGAGAAAAGGAGTTTGGATTTTACTCTTAGTGTAGTGGATTTTTAGCAGGAAGGGCCATGGGGGACATGCTGAGATTTTGTGCTTTTAGATCGGGACAATAAATAGAAAGGGACAAAAGTGGAAGCTATTAATGTAGAGCAGATGAGAGATGTTGGGGCCTCATGTTGGGTTTGCAATGGCAGAGGAATATGTGGATGACAAGACCTATGCAGGGGGCCAGGCAGCGTCTGGTGAAGGTTGGTGTGGGAGACACGGATTGCATCAGCCATTCCTGGTCTTCTACAGGGGGAGTCAGGTTTCTGACAGAGGCAATTGAGTGGATGAAGGTGCCACTTAATGAAGAAGGGAAAATTGGAAGAGGATCAGGTGCTGTGAGGAAAGGAGGTAAAAAAGTCAGTATGAGCAAAGTTGAGTTTTAGACATTAGAGTTTCCTCAGTTACTGTGTGACAATATTAAGAGAGACATGAGCTGAAGGGCTTCTCTCTATAGGTTCCCTTTCTCTGTTTGCATCCCAACAAAAGGGACAATAAAAACAAATATTTAGGGGCGCCTGGGTGGCTCAGTCTGTTAAGCATCCAGCTCTTGATTTTAGCTCAGGTCATCATCTCAGTTTGTGAGATTGAGCTCAGCGTCAGGCTCTGTACAGGCAGGCTTGGAGTTCTCTCTCTCTCTTCCTCTCTCTGCTGCTTCCTTGCTCACGCTGTCTCTGTCACTTTCAAAATAAAGAAATAAAATTAAAAAATTAAAAAAACCCAGAAATCTTTATTGAGAATCTACTGTGTGCCAGCACTCTGCAAGTCATTGGGAATTTGGCAAGGAACAAGGGAACATGGAAGGAAGATGAGTAAGTCCTGGGGATCTAATGCACAGCATGATGACTATAGTTAACAACACTGTAGCATATACTTGAAAGTTGCTAAGAGGTAAATCTTGGGTGTTGTCACCACACACACACACACAATGGTAATTATGTGAAGTGATGGATGTGTTTACTAAACTTATTATAGTGATTATTTCACAATACATATATATATCAAATCATCATGTTGTACAACTTAAACAAATATCATATGTCAGTTATAGCTCAACAGAGCTGGAAAAAAGAAGTACATTTAGAAAAAGATAACACAGAAGGCAGTAGAACAGAATGGTGTTTTATGCCCTTGCCTGACATAAAAAACTGATTCTGGGCTGTACTTCTGAATGTGTAAAATGGGCAGATTCTCCACCTCACAGAGTTGTCCCGAGGACCACATGAGACAATGCTGGTAATGCATTTGAGCATAGTGTATGGGACACAGTAAGCACTAAATAAATATTAACGATTTTTGAACATGTATTTACTAAGTGTTGCAATCTGATGAAGCAGGTAGACCCTGAGCAAATGATTTCAAGGGTGATGAATTGTTGGATCCCTCAGTCTTACTTTTCAGAGTTTGCTTTTTAGAAACATGAAATGGCTCATCTGTAGGAATTCTCCAGTCTTTGGTTAGTGACCATCTGTTGAGCTCTGCTGGGGTGTAACGTTTGTGGTTTGTGTATGATACCACTCATCTCTCTACTCTGCAAGGTCACTTCACTGGCAGACCCGGCAGCCTGAAAAACAGGAAGAAGGCAGTCTGACTGGGGCCATGCCGTGCACTCAGGCCCATTGTTTAAGAGTCAGAGGGTTCCACAGGACTGACCCCTACCCTACAGCCCCCTCACCCGCCATGCTGTTCTCCCGGAGGCTCTCCAAGCCTTTCAGCTGAAACGTGTAGCACCTCCCTCCATATCCCTAATAACTTTTTATACTGCTATTCTCGATTTATTTTGTTTTAGGCATTAGCTGCAGGCTTCCTGCTGTTGAAGATGTAGGTATCTCTCAGCTCTTCCCCCTACTTCTACCACCACACCCACGTTTTCCTATCTCTCCATCATCCCTATGTATTTATATGATTTTGTTAATTCTATATTCGGTGCTGTATTAATAATCATGTGTGGACACTGCTAAGCTATGTAGTTCATCATGATAACTTTTCCTTTTCAGCACAATCTGTATTTCATGGAATTCATAATTGTCTTTTGCTTGCTTATTTAGTTTCTATATCTTTCCCCCTTATTCATCCTCAAATTCTCTTTTCGGAAACCCTTAATGCAACCAAACATATTAGATATCCTACCAATTTCATCCTGACAAAATGCTTCCCCAGAGGCTCTTTTCCCAGCTCCAGCTGCTGGAGGACTGACTGGCTGCCCCCAGGGATACAGCACTGCTCTGGGCTCCGGGCTCTGTCCCTTTCTTGTGTTAGCTGCTCTGTTTCCTGGATCCCCTGAATTCCTTTCTTCTGGTTCACCCTCTTGTTATAGATGGTTTGGAGTTTTTCACTTTGTCCCCAAAGTCCCCACAACTTCACTGTGATGGCCTTGGTGGGGCTCATTTTCATCTGTTTGGTGGGCTTCCCAAGGACCCTTTCTGTCTAGACTCACAGGTCTTTCTGTTCTAAGATGTTTTCTTGAATGGTTTCTTTGGTTTTTCTCCACTCTGCTTTCTCTTTCTGCAATGTGCAGTTTTCATACATTTGATTTTTTTCTTAAAAAAAAAATCTTTTCCCTTCAATCTTCCTTTTGTTTTACCTTCTGGAAGATGTTAACTTTATCATTCAACTTTTCTCTAGTTTTTCACTTTTACTCTCCTTCATTTTTGCCAAGTTATTTTTTAAAATTTATTTGGAGAGAGAGAGGGGGAGAGAGCACCAGAGAGGGAGGGGCAGAGAGAGAGGGCAACAGAGGATCCCAAACAGGCTCTATGCTGACAGCAAGAGAGCCTGATGTGGGGCTCAAACTACAAACTGTGAGATCATGACCTAAGCCAAAGTCAGACACTTAACTGACTGAGCCACCTGGGCACCCCTGCTAAGTTATTTTTCACCCTTTGACTATCCCTTCTTTATAGCATCCTGTTCTTGTTTCATGGGTACAATACCTTCTTTTACCTTTCTGACACTAATAATGTTAGATGGAGTTTTCTTTGCTTTCCCCGTTCTCTTTCTTCCATGATACTTTTTGCTCTGTCATAAAATAGATTCCTCAAATGTAGTGGCTCCTGGATGTCTGCTTCTATTTAAGAATGGGGTAATGCTACAAGCCCTGTGTACATGGGGAGGGGTGATCTGGTAAATCCCTGTCAGTATCTTTAGGGCTATTCTTGGGGGCTGGTGAAAGCCCCAGGGAAGGCTTTTCCCTTTTCTTGGTTGAAGGCTTTTCCCTTTTCTTGGTATGAAGTTGGTTGCTGATGTCTGAGAGACTAGTAGGGAAGAAAATCTTGTTTAGTGTGCAATATTTCAATATTATCTTCATTTTTAGCATGATACACCATCCTTTTTTTCCTTTTTTTTTAATGTTTATTTATTTTTGAGAGAGAGAGAGAGAGAGAGACAGTGCACGAGTGGGGGATGGGTAGAGAGAGAGGGAGATACAGAATCCAAAGCATGCTACAGGCTCTGAGCTGTCAGCACAGAGCCCAATGCGGGGCTCAAACTCACAGACGGTGAGATCATAACCTGAGCTAAAGTCAGCCGCTTAAACAACTGAGCCACCCAGGAGCCCTGTACATCATGCTTAACTAGGCCAGAAACTGTTTTACTCTTCCCCAAAACAAATCTGCAGTGCTCTGCTGAAGAGTACAGGAAGAATGTCTCTGGCTCTAGGGGTCTGGTTTTGTCCTTGTGTTTAAGTGTTCTAGTTTGGGGGCCTGGCTGGCTCAGTCAGTGGAACGCATAACTCTTGATCTTGGGGTCATGTGTTTGAACCCCATGTTGGGTGTACACATTGCTTAAAAAAAAAAAAAAAAGCTCTAGTTTGCAAGGCTTTTTTCCTAGGCATTCCTTTAAAAGGTTTCTAGGGGCCCCTGGGTGTCTCAGTTTGTTGGGCATCCAACTTTGGCTCAGTTCATGGTCTCACGGCTCATGAGTTCAAGCCCCATGTCAGGCTCTATGCTGACAGACAACTCAGAGCCTGGAACCTGCTTCAGATTCTGTGTCTTCCTCTCTCTCGGCCCCTTCCCTGCTCACACTCTGCACTCTGTCTCTCTCTCTCTCTCAAAAATTAATAAACATTAAAAAATAAAGGTTTCCAGTCAGTCCTCTGTTCCTCCTGTTCCCAATCTGCCTTCACCCTACTTCCAGAAGTACCCAAGGTTGTTTCTTAGATGTACTCACTTCTGGTTTAAGATTCTACCTTTTTCTATTTAAAAAAAATTTTTTTTTTAATGTTTATTTATTTTTGAGAGAGACAGGACATGAGCAGGGGAGGGGCAGAGAGAGAGAGGGAGACACAGAATCTGAAGCAGGCTCCAGACTCTGAGCTGTCAGCACAGAGCCCCACAAGAGGCTTGAACCCATGAACTGTGACATTATGACCTGAGCTGAAGTTGGTGCTTAACCAACTGAGTCACCCAGGCACCCATAAGATTCTACTTTTTTACATCTTCTAAGTTATTTGCACTTGTTTATCTACCTCCCAGCTTCCAAAAGTATTTTGTTATTTTCTCCATTCCTGTTTTTTTCATATTTATGGGAATATGCTTTTTAAAAAAAAATCTCTTTGGGGCACCTGTGTGGCTCAGTCAGTTAAGCAACCAACTCTTGATTTGGGTCATGATCTTAAGGTTTGTGAGATGGAACCCCATGTTGGGCTCTGCACTGACAGTGTGGAGCCTGCTTGGGATTCTCTCTCTCCCTCTCTCTCTGTGCCCCTTCGCCACACTCTCTCTCAAAATAAATAGGTAATATTTTAAATAAATATACAAACAAATAAATAATAAATCTCTTCACTGTCATTTTAGTGAGGCTTTAGAGGGGAATTAAGGTTAATTTACATGTTTGATCTCCCATCTGTAACTGAAAATCAGTCCATGCATTTATGAATATACTCTGACTCATAAGAAAGTTGGAGAAGGTCTCACTTAGGACCCACGTTCCTTGCAAGTTTAGTTATCTGGGTCTCAGTCCACAGTCAACAAGGAGTAACACATTACAGGGAAGATCGCTAGATAAGAGACCCACCAGAAGTAAATATTAACTGCATGGGGAGGAACAGAAAAATCATATAAAAAGTATATACTAGCCCTGCCATTTAGGACAGGATCAAACAGTGTCACAGTATTACTAAATATAGTGATAGTATGCAATACAAAGTATAATAATAAATGTTCATAATGATGATCTTGACTTATCAATGAAAGGTCAAATTATGTTCATCATGCTCTAAGAAGCCAGAAAAAAAAACAGTTTAAAAAGATTTGTATAGGGAACATTACTTATATTGTATCGTTGCATAGTTACTTTGTAGTTTTAGAAATATTTTCATGTGCATTAATTTAACACACACCCTCACTTACTTGGTAAAAAAAACTTAGCAGGAGGAATATTGTTATTCTCCCCTTATTGCAGATAAAGGCATTAAGCTCATAGATGATAGATGTTAAGAATTTTTTTCAAAATCAATCAGCAATTCCTTGAAAGAGCTAATTTTTTTGCTTTGGCCATTAAAAGCACAAGCTCCAGGGCGCTTGGGTGGCTCAGCTGGTTGCTTGGGTGTCCAATTCTTGGTTTTGGCTCGGGTCATGGTCTCATGGTTCATGGATTTGAGCCCAAATCGGGGTAGACTCTGATAGTACAGAGCCTACTTGGGATTCTCTGTCTCCTTCTCTCTCTCAAAAATAAATGAATAAACATCATAAATAAATAAATAAATAAATAAATAAATAAATAAATAAAAGCGCAAGCTCCCAGTATCTGGAAAAATCATCTTATGCCCGATAATACCTGTTCCTGTGTCCCACGTTTGCTAATTGGGCTCTCCTACCCGGATCTGCCCTTCTGTCTCAAGGGCCACTTTCCCACAGCAGTGGCTCCCTGCCACCTTGAAGACCTGTTTCCTTGCCAGCAGGTAAGGCAGTAGGTGGAAACTGCCTGAGTGCAAGTCCACACTCCACTCATTACCAGCTGTGTGACTTTGGGCAAGTGACCTACCTCTCTCCAAATACTTCAGTGTACTGTCTTGTCGAGGGGGCTAGCAATAGTCCCTACCTTATAAGACAACTAAAGGATTAAAATAGGCAATATATATAATTGTCAAGAAGTTTTAGCTGATATTATTTCCTTTTTTTTTTTTTTTTTTAACTCTGGGGGTCAGAAAACCTTATTTATCTTGTATAAAAGTGGCATATCCAGGGGTGTCTGGGTGGCTCAGTTGGTAAGCTTCTGACTTTGGCTCAGGTCATGTCTCAAGGTTTGTGAGTTGGAGCCCTGCATTGGCCTCTGTGCTGACAGTGCTTGCAGAGCCCACTTTGGATCCTCTGCCCCCCATCTCTTTCTGCCCCTCCCCTGCTCAAGGTCTCTTTCTCTCTTTCTCTCTCTCTCTCTCAAACATAAATTTAAAAAAAAAAGTGGTGGATCCAGCACTTCACACCTTCAACCATAAGTAAATCTCCTATGCTTTGCCATATGTTACACGTCTCAATGGCATGTGATTCATGGTATTGACGGGAGAGGGAAATGTTTTAATGAAAATAGTTCTCAAATATTTATGTAGTCAAACACCATCTTCAATTCTGAAATCCTCTCCTGTCTCCAGTTTAGGGTCATAACCCACCTGTCCTTTCAGACTTCATTTCATTTAGGTTAAGCTTTGTAGTCACTAAAAGATGCTTTGGTTCCCTTTTTCTGCCCTGAAGATTTTCAGATTCTGAACACAAAGCCAGTTCTGTTTCTGATGGTTGTCTTCAATAAAACGTAAAAAGCAGAGCCCTGTTCCATATTTTATGGTCTCCTCATGTGGCAGAATATTCTTCCAGCATGTTCTCACCATTGTACACTGGGGCTTGCTGTCATCAGATGCCACACCTGCTCTGCTAAACAGTGCTTACAGCCACACCCCCAGGGCCCCAGAAGGCAGAGAGGTGTGGAGATCCTGCTGGTCAGTCTCCCGGGTCTGACCCTGCTTGGGTTTGTTGTTTCTGATCCTGTGTCCGGGTATGCACTCGCCCCTCTCCTCCCTGTTTCTGTCTCAAGATCTGGTTCCCCACTCCCCTGGCCCAACCAGCTTCAGCCTGATGCAATAACTCCAGCCTCAAGACTCACAGCCCTCCCTCCCCTGGCTTACTGCACTTCCTGGCCCAGTTGTGAGCTGGAGTCTCCAGAGCCTTTGGGATGTGAACATTAGCTCTTACTCTTAACCAAAGTTTTTGGAAAGAAAAGTTTTATCTTTTTAATTTTTTTTTTTTTTTTTTGAGAGAGAGAGAGATAGCACAAGTGGGGGAAGGACAGAAAGTGGGGGGGGGGGGACAGAGAATCTGAAGCAGGCTCTGTGCTGACACCTGAGAGCCCAACACAGGGCTCGAACCCATGAACTACAAGATCATGACTTGAGCTGAAGTTGGATGCTTAACGGATTGAGTTGCCCAGATGCACCAAGAAAAGCTTTGTCTTTAATTCTGATCTGGTATCCTAAAAAATATTCCAGTGATTTATGTTCACAATTTGGCAATTTGCCCTCTTACCCTTGTACTTTAGTCAATTTTGTCTGTCTTTACTACCTGTTTGTTTCTTTTGATTTCACTGACTTTTGAACAAGTTAATGTTGAACTTGTGATGAGGGAATTCTTAGTTCCTCTGTGTTTTCACTTGCGAATTTCTTGCTGTTTATGAAACAGATGACCTTTTTACTGTTTGGAGAAGATGATGTCAGGGGCCCCTGAAGTTCCAGTTGTTCAGGAGATGCAGAAGTGGAAGTGCTGGAGGATTTGTGGGTATCTTTGGAGGCAGACGGCCCGAGACAGGGCTGGGAAGGAGAGGGGCACATGGCAGGCAAGTGCTGTAGAAGTCACTGGTACAGTCTCACATGTCTTATTTACCTTGACCTGGATGATCTATCACGATAGTTATTTCCCATAATAGTAATGGCTACTGTTTCTTGAGAACTTACTATGCTCCAGGCACTTTGCACACATTCTTCATTTAATTCTCACAGTGCACCCACGTAGTCATTGCTTTTATGACTTCCACTTTCAGATCAGGAAACTGAAGCATAGAGAGTCTTTTTTTTTTTTTTTTTTTTTTTTTTTTTGAGAGAGACAAAGAGACAGAGAGCGTACCAGCAGGAAGGGCAGACGGAGAATGACGGAGACAGAGGATCTGAAGAAGGTTCTGTGTTGAGTGCAGAGAGCCCTACGTGGGGCTCAAACTCACAAACCCAAGATCATGACCTGAGCCCAAGTTGGTTGCTCAGTGAGCCACCCAGGCACCCCTGAAGTACAGAGAGCTTAAATAACAAGGCCAAGGCCATACAGCTACGAATGGCCAGGCTCAGTTCTCTCAGCTCTCCCTCAGGAGCCATTATCCCTCTTGCCTCTGGCCTCTCCTCCTTACGCCCTAGCTCCTGCCTCACCCCTCCTTATTTCCTCAACTGCTGTGCTTCCAGATCCCTGATTTTCCCCCTAAAACGTACCTTCTATTACATCTACTTTTTTACCTGCTGTTTAGTGGGTTGCCCCACAATTGACAGTCACATTTTAAGGAGGGGTATACTGCCCAAAGTTTATGAGCAGATTTTGGAGTACCTCTTTGTGGCGCTTGTTGTCTAAGCTATGTTCTGGACCCTACAATGACATCTCATGCACAAACACCCATATATCTTCCCCCAAAACATACATAAGCCCACACGTGCATATAAACTCACATAAACACATAGACACATACAAAGATGCATACAACTGCCCCCCCAAACATATACATAATCCCCACATGCATAAACCCACATGCACACACATGCACACACACAAAGATGTACACAAAAACCTGCCACAAAATGCACCTGAACACATATAAACACACACATAAATCACCCCACAAGTGCATAAATGCTCACACACGCACACAAACGTAAACCCATACATGCAGGCCTACTTGTTGCCTCAGCTCTGCCAGACTATCTTCCTTGCCTCTCTTTGGAGACCCGAGCAACATGAGGCTGAGAGGAAGTGAAACCTGCCCCAACAGGAAGTGAAAAGAGGATGGTGAGCTTTTCTGGTGCTTCTGACACAGCTGTCGGGGGACTCAGCAAACAGTCTGCAGTTTCTGGAGCTGCTCTGAGGTAACTGGGATCCTCTGGGGTGGGGGTCTAGCTCATGAGGTTCCAGTAGGTAGCTGGGAAGCTGGGCACTCGGGCTTTGTTTCCCTGGCAGCAGCCTCCCTGCCCCCTACATTAGGTGAGTTTGTGACTTTCGGTGCGGAGGAAGTGCATAGCCTTTCTCTACAACAGGCTTTTGAAAATGGTTGTGGGCCCAAGGACATTCACTCAGAGTCACAGATGCACATGGTCCGTTTCCTCGTTCTTAATCTGGGAACAAACTATTTTTATAGAGTTTTCATGCACCTTCTTTTAAAAGTAAAAGAAACTTTTCATGAGGAGAGAGATGAAGTAAGCATAGCAGTAATTATCACAGGGATTATTTCTCCTTATGCTTGAGCAGGCTGGTCCTGGACCAGTGTTAGATAAACTTTTATCTGTCAGGCCAGGAGAAGTTGCTAGATGTTGGGGCACACAGCTACTTCTGGTGTCTTTGGAGAGGACAGAGTTGGAGATTTAGGAACTTAGTGGCCTCTGTTATGTGTTAGTAAGGAGAGAGGGAAAGGGGCTGGGGCTGTCGATTGGAAGACACAGCATGAGATGGGTGGGATGGTGACACAAATGTCACTCTCCTCTTGTCCTAGAGGATTCAGCTGTTGGCAAACACTGTAGCCTCAAGACAGAGTCAAAGACTTCATGAAATTGAGGGGGTTCCTCAAAAGTCCAACTCTCTGATTCGGGTAGCTACCCTACCATAGCTGTGGTACTAGAGTAAATAGTGTCCAGTTCCTTCTTAAAATCCCCTGTTGGTGTCTGATGTACCATTGAATAATTGAATGTTAGCCCTGGAAAGGACCTTGGAGATAATGTATTTCAATGATTAGCAAGCTTTCCATTTTCATCATATCCCCGCATTTCTATTTATTTCATATCTTTCTTTAAATTAACTTGTTTTTAAATTTTTTTATTCAACCTAAACAGTGATATCATGTTCACTAATGATACATGTATCACATTTTGAGGACCACTGATCTAGTATAATTTGCCCTTTTCACAGATGAGAAAACTGAGACCCATAGACACTAAACAGTTTGTCCAAGGTCTCATGGTTAAAGACATCCTAATTTGGGACTGATCCTGAGGTCTTCCAATTTATAGTCTTGATTCTTTCCAGGATACCATATCCTACTATGAAGTATGAAGAAACAATTCCTTTTTTTAAAAAAAAATATCTATTTATTTCAGTAATCTTTATACCCAACATGGGGCTCAAACTCATGACCCTGAGATCAGGAGTTTCATGCTCCTCTACCTGAGCCAGCCAGGTGCCCCACATTTCATAAATGTAATTCAAATAGATAAGCAGGTAAAGTGCTAACAGTGTCTAGAAGGAGGAGACCACTAAAGGTGAGTTTCTTTCCTTCCGCTGTTCAATCCTTGCTCACTGCCAACCTGGACTAGCAGCTTTTAGGAAGCTTTTAGAATCTTTGAATGCTAATGTTCTGAAATATCAAGATGATATCTCATGGTGTGACTATTGAGTAATTGTCGTGCTGTGATAGGATCCCAGAGAGTCTCATCAATCCAGAGATGCAGGTCTTACATTCTGGTCTAATTTCTTGTATTACTTATTTACTTTTTTCTCCAATCTATTTTTTTCTTTTTCTTTTTTTTTTCTTCTGATATGTCTGTTATTTGGGTGTTGGATTTCCTGAGCCAATAATCATCTCATTTGTTTCTCTCTTATTTCATCTTAATTTCTAAAAGATGGTCTTCAATTCCATCTTATAATATTGCTAGTAAATTTTAAGATTTCAGCTCTTGTATTTTTAATTTCTAAAAGCTCTTCTCATTCTGTTTATTTAATTTATTTTATTTGAGAGAGGGAGAGAGTCAGGAAAAGGGGGAGAGGGGCAGAGGGAGAGAGAGAGAAGAGACAGAATCTTAATGACACGGGGCTCCATTCAACAACCCTGGGATCATGACCTGAGCTGAAATCAACCAACTGAGCCACCCAGGTGCCCCTATTTTGAAATTTATTCTTATTTTTTTTTAAGTTTATTTATTTATTTTGAGAGAGAGGGGGATCAAGTGGGGGGAGGGGCAGAGAGAAAAAGAGAGAGAGAGAGGGAGGGAGGGAGGGAGGGAGGGAGGGAGGGAGGTTCCCAAGCAGGCTCTGCACTGTCAGCACAAAGCCTGACTTGGGGCTCAAGTTCATGAACCGTCAGATCATGACCTGAACCAAAACCAAGAACTGGTCACTTAACCAACTGAGCCACCCAGGTGTCCCTTTTTTTTTTTTTTTTTTTTTAAGGAATCTACACCTAGCATGGGGCTCAAACTCATGACTCTGAGACCAAGAGTTGCATGCTCCATCAACTGAGCCAGCCAGGTACCCCTCATGCTGCTTATTTTTTATAATTCCCTGTGGCTGGGGCACCTGGGTGTTTCTGTCTGTTGGGTCCAACTTCGGCTCAGGTCATGATCTCACAGTTCCTGAGTTCAGGCTCTGTATTGGGTTCTCTGCTGTGAGCACAGAGCCCGCCTTCTGATCCTTTGTCTCCCTCTCTCTCTGTCCCTCTCCCTCTCTCTCTGTCCCTCCCCCTTTCAAACACTCTCTCTCAAAATAAATAAATAAACATTAAAATAATAATAATAATTCTCGGTAACTGTTTTATGGGCACAATATCTTTTCATATCCTTCTTAGGATATTAAGTATGGTTCTTTTGAATTTTTCTTTTATTTCCTTCTCTTGTCTTCCTTCTCTGTACATGTGTGGTTTTGTTTGTTTATTTGTTTGTTTGTTTTGTTTGTTTTTAATTTCCTTTATCACGTTAGAGGCTTTTTTATATGTCTTGTGATCTCTTACTCTCTGGTGATATTTAAAAGTGAAACACTCAGGGTGCCTGAGTGGCTCAGTTGGTGGAAGCAACGACTCTTGATTTCAGCTCAGGTCATGATCTCACGGTTCATTGTTTGGCTCTCAAAATAAATAAATAAACATTTAAAAAAAAAGTGAAACACTAAAAATCTGATTGCAATGTCTTCCTCTATGTGTGAGCAGGGCTTGCTGACTGAAAAGGTCCACTTTTTTAAAGAAGGCCTTATGGTGACTTATTATTTGGGAAACCCCTCCATGTCTGTACTTGGAAGTCTTTCCTCTGGGGTCTCAGAGAAGAACCCTTCTGTATGCTGCCTCCTGGTAATCTGAAAACAGAGTGGTAGAAGGAAAATCAGAGTTTGACGTTTAAATCTGCACATTTTTGCTGACCTACTCCCTTCTTTAGTCCTGCCAGGTTTCCATCTGAGCAATTTCCTCTTCCAGGCATCCCAATGCCTGTGGATGGCCCATCTGGGTGGCCAGCCCTGCTCTCCCTGCTTCTGGCCGTGGCGATGCCTTTTTTCTGCTCAGCCATATCCATAGATGAAGCATGGAACCAGCTGTTGATGAGAGAGAAGATGATGCAGCTGGGGGGGCAGCTGGTGCTGACCGAACAGGAGGAGCTAGCCAATGAGAGGCTCATGGCCCTCAAAAAGGCTGAGGTGACACAGGCGATGAGGACCCAGAAGTTCCCTCCCAGCATGCACTTTTTCCGGGCCAAGACTCTCATTGAGAAAAGTGAGGTGTTTAATATCCTGAAGAAGATGCCAAAAGGTAGAGGTTTGGAGATGGTGGTTTGGGGGTGCTGGGAAGGTAGGGAGAACTAAACTTGGAGCTAGTGTTGTTATTGGAGCTGTTATTGTTCTAAATGGAGCAGTGAGGGGTGCCTGGTTGGCTCAGTTGGTAGAGCATGTGACTCTTGTTCTGAGGGTCAGGAGTTCAAGCCCCACATTGGGTGTGGAGCCTACTTAAAAAAATAATAGTAGGGGTGCCTAGGTGGCTCAGTTGATTAAGCGTCTGACTTTGGCTAAGGTCATGATCTCACAGCTCATGAGTTCAAGCCCCACATTGGGCTCTGTGCTGACAGAGCCTGGAGGCTGCTTTGGATTCTGTGTCTCCCTTTCTCTCCACCCCTCCCCTCTCTCTGTCTTCCTCCCCTCCCCTCCCCCCCCTGCCTCCTGCCCCCTCTTGTGCTCTCTCTCTCAAAAATAAATAAACATTAAAAAAATTTTAATATAAATAAATAAATAAATAAATAAATAAATAAATAAATGGAGCAGCAAGAACCCCACTTGGCTACTCTGTACCTTTGTTCTTGCTTCACAGACTAGGAAGGGGGCGGTCTGAGGGGGCTGCCACTTCACCCTGGAAACCCAGAGCCCTGCTTCCAAGGGGACTCTGCCTCAGACAGACAGCAGGGAGTGGCTGCTGGGCACCACTGTCTTTCCTGACAAAGCTGATGTGTCCACCCATAAGCAGGTATCTAGGCCCATAAGAACTACTGCTTTCTTCACAGCTTTTCCCACATCTGCTTCTTCTGCCCCGTTTCAGGCTGAGGTACCAGAGTATGATGTGAAAGTTTCTCTTGAATAAACACATTTCTAGTAGTGTATGTCTATAGTATATATACATTTTTATGAGAAGTAAAATAATTACCATCCTGCACACGTAAATAGCAGTTTGCAGTTTACAAGGACTTTTCTATACCTCTTATTTTATAACATTTTGGGTTTTTAAAAATGTTTATTTTTGAGAGAGAGAGAAAGAGAGAGGCAGAGGACAAGCAGGGGAAGGCAGAGAGAGCGGAAGACACACCTGTCAGCACAGAGCCCGACGCGGGGCTCAAACTCAGGAGCCTTGAGATCATGACCTGAGCCGAAGTCTGACGCTGAACCGACTGAGCCACCCAGGAGCCCCTATACCTCTTTTATTTTAATGTTAAATATGGAGACTAAAAAAACAAAGAAACAACTGTGCAGTTGGTAAAGTCACATCCCCACCTGATGGAGGACATAAGGTTTAGAGAGGTGACATGCCAAAGCTCACACAGCTGTGACACCTAAGTGGCCCGTGTCAAGGCCAGGTGCTAAGACAGAGCAGGAAGAGCAGAGGGACAGTGTATACTGTGACTTGAGGAGTGCTGTAGTCTAGATTGGTGTCAGGTCTGAAAGAAGCATAGGGCATCAATGGCAAGCCTGCAGGCCAGAAGCTGCCTAGATACTGGCTGGAAGCAGGGAATGCAAAGCCAATGCGTGGGCACTGGGAGCAGGCTGAGAGGACTGAGGACAGTTGTGCAAACAGGACCAGGGTGGGAGCAAGGGCTGAAGCTCATCCCTCCCCTCCCCCTTTTTAAAGTTTATTTATTTACTTTGAGAGAGAGACACACACACAGCTCAAGCTCATGTGTGGGGGAGAGGCAGAAAGAGAGAGAGACAGAGTCCCAAGCAGACTCTGCACTGACAGAATTGCTGATGCAGGGCTCAATCTCACAAACTGAGATCATGACCTGAGCCAAAATCAGACACTTAACCAACTGAGCCACACAGGTGCCCCTGGGCTGCTTCTCTCTCTCCCTCTCTCTCTCTCTCTCTCTCTCTCTTTTTAATGTTTATTTATTTTTGAGAGAGAGAGAGAGCCAGGGTGTGAGTGGGGTAGGGGCAGAGAGAGAGAGAAAGGGAGACACAGAATCCGAAGCAGACTCCAGGCTCTGAACTGTAGCACAGAACCCAACGTGGGGCTCGAACCCACAAACTGTGAGATCATGACTTGAGCCCAAGTCTGACGCTTAACCCACTGAGCCACCCAGGCTCCCCTGGGCTCCCTCTCTTGAATGAGGTCATCATGGCTTCTGACTAGTGAGGGATGCTCCCTTCTTAAACCAGAGCAAAGCAGGCAGTGGCCATCCTGGGGAGACAATGGCAGACATAGGCCTGGGAAGTCTTTGCGCTGGAGTGGGAAAGGTACATGATGTGCAGTTGTGGGGAACTCTGCCAGATAGGCAACCTTGTGATTGTCACTTCTTGTCCATCTGCACTGTCCTCACAGCCCCTGAGCCTTGGAATCTGGATTTCACCTCTTTTGCTTCACTTCTACCCCTGCCTTCCTTCCCTTTCCAGGGGCTGCCTTACACGTCCATGACTTCAGCATCCTGAGTATGAACTGGCTGGTGAAAAATGTCACGTACAGGCCCCACTGCCATTTCTGTGTCACCCCAAGCGGGTACTTGAAGTTCAAATTTGCTTATCCAGCGCCCCCCACTCCTAAACCAGCAGAATGTTCGGAGTGGGTTTTGCTGGAGAAATATCGAAAGGAGCTACAGAATGTCACTGAGTTTGACAACAGGTGAGTGTGGTTCAGAAAGAATGTGTCACATGCTCATCATAGGTAGTGGGTGGTGTACAGGTATGTCTTAGTACAACCCCATTTATGAAAATCTGTCCTTAAAATCAGGGCACCTGGATGGCTCAGTCAGTTAAGCGTCTAGTTCAACTCTTGATCTCAGCTCAGGTGTTGATCTCAAGGTTATGGGTTCAAGCCTTGCATTGAGCTCTGTGTTGGGCAAGAAGCCTACTTAAAAAAAAAAAAAAAAAAAAAAATATATATATATATATATATATATATATATATATATATATATATATCAGGAGGCTTTTTCTTTTAAATTTACAGGATACTTTGCTTCACAAAAGCATTCAAATAGTAATTTTCTGGTTCATTTAAAATTCAATATGATCTGCAAAAGGTATTAAAAGTGACACTATTGTTGCATCAAATGAGATTTGTCTAGATGCTTAATTTCCAGCAAGAGGAAAAGTTCCCAGCTCCTGGAATAAGATGGTCCATTGGTGGGTGAAACAGCTTGAAAACATGGTGAAGCAACTTCCTAACAAATTTGTAAAGTAATATTATAAGTAATAACTGTTTTTTAATCATAGAACCATCTACAGAGTGCTTTTTTGAGATTATTGCCCTTTATGAGTAAGAAATGTGAAGTTCAGTATGGTTAAGGAAGTTGCCCAAGACCACACAGCTAGTAAATGGCTACTCAGGGATGTAAACCTGAGTCAGAGTTATTTCCATCAACAGAATACTACACAGTAGGTAGCTTAAACGATGGGAATTTATTTTCTCACTGGTCTGGAAGCTAGAAGTATAAGATCAAGATATTGGCAAGTTTGGTCTCTCCTGAGGCCTTTGTCCTTGGCTTCCAGACAGCCGCCTTCTCAGTGTGTCCTCACATGGCCTTTCCTCTGTGTGCACACTCCTGGCATCTCTCGTACCAGCCCTATTCTATTTGGGCCCCACTGTAATGACCTCACTTAACCTTAATTACCACCATAAAGGACCTATCTCCACATACAGTCACATTGAGGGTGAGGATTTCAACATATGGGTTTTAGGGGGACACAATTCAGTGCATAACACCCCCCGAAGAGGCTTAGTCTAGGGTGCAATGGGGTCAGACTGGCCAAACATGCACAGGGGAGCAAGACAGCCTGGTTGGTGGGAACATCCTACCTGAGCTGTGCCCTGAGGAGCATAAAGCAGGTCTCAGGGATGGGGGCCTCCATCAGAAAGCCTGGGGTGCTTTCCTTGGCCTCTCATCACTGCTCACTGTGATGCATCTGGGTTTGCTTCTGGGTGGGAGAAGTGAGGTGGGCAAGACTCCTGCAGATGCCTGAAGGTGGTGGCTTGAAACACACTTCTTCAATTTACCCTCTTTGTGTCTTATGCAGACTTCTTCAGACTTTCACCCTGATGACCGAGAACCCTGAGGTGGCTTATGCAAACCAAGATGCTGTCTGGTCCAAGTTTAATAGTATCTTCTTCACAATCTCTGGCCTTGTCCACTATGCACCAGTGTTCAGAGACTATGTCTTCCAGGCACTGGAGGAGTTCTACCAGGACAATGTACTCTACCTGGAGCTCAGAGCCATGCTGTTCCCGGTGAGCCCACCTCTCCTCTCCTCTGCTCTGGCTTGACTTTCAGATGTTACCTTGTAGGTCTTCACAGGCTCCTAATTCCAGTATTGGGATAGGGACTGGATGCTGCCTTCATCTCAAAGGGGACATGTGTCCTTCCAGGGATGACCATGAGCAAGGAAACCTGAACTGTACTTGGCTGGCTCCCACAAAATTATGACCTTCACCCTCACTGCCCTTTTACCCCATCTTCTCTCATGATCTCTCCCCTTTTCCCCTTCTCCCGGATACACAGTGCCTCCCAGTTGCTCAACGTTTCCTGCCCTTGGGCTCTGAGCAGTGCCTCATGCCTGGACCTTTCTTGCCCTGTCTCCTTTCATATCAAAATTTAGCTTCCCAGAGTCCCTCAGGATCATGCTCTTGGTACTGGGACAGCTATTGGGTCTGGCAATTGGATCACCCTGGTAGCCTGGGGAGAACGAATTGCTGTGCGAGGGTCACCCAGTGAAAGAGGTGGGGATGGAGGCTGGGAGAGTAGGGAGACCACAGGTATGAGATGACAAGGCCACAGGCACAGTAGCAACGATGAGGAAGAGCTCGTGTGCTGGAGGAGGAATCTAGAGGTTTTACTGACTAACTCTGGTGGTGAGGACTCTACTGCAACTGGCTGGTATTCAACTTGGGTTGTCTGGTGGTGACATTGATGGTGACATTGGGGATATAAGAGGAGGGGCTGGATGGGAAGGGAGAAATGGTTTTAAACCTGTAGAATGGAGGTGCTATGAGACATCCCTATGAAGATGTCCAGGAAGTTGCTGAATATATGACTTTGGAACCCAGAGGAGAGAGAGTTCTAGCCTGGAAATACATGTTTGACATTTGTCTGCAGAAAGGTAATCTTTAAAACTGTGAAAGGGATGAGGTTCCCACAGAAGCTGCGAGATGAGAGGAGGAGTGGGCCTGGAAGGGGGCCCTGCACACAGACATCCGATGGAAAGTTCATGAAGTGGACTCAGAAGGAGCTGTTCTAAAAGTAGGAGACAACTAGGATGGCTTCCACAATAGGGGAGGCCTCACTCAGGAGAGCAGCCCCAGGCGATCAGATGCTCCCAGACCATTCCTCTGGGATATCTGTTAGAGAGAACTTCCCTGAGGACTCTTTGTGGGAAGGATTTGGGTATTGTGGGAATGGGAAGGATTTCTGAATCCTCACAAACATTGGAGATGGTTAAAGATTCTAAGACGCTTGGGGAAAGTAACCTTTGTATAGAGCTCTCCCCTATATTGTATCCTAACTAGTCTGCTCATTCACTGAAATATTTATTGAGTGCGTCAACACCTTGGTGACTGACCTTCAAGTTTGTGGCAAGGCCCTCAGGATGGCATTATTTTGGCTTTGTTACCATATTCCATGGTCTTTATAGGTTCAGAAATTGTATTGTTTGTACAGTCAGAAGTGATAGAGCTCCAGAGGACTGACACACATTGACCAAGTTCATAAGAGACAGATGTATAAACAAGAAAGGCAGAATGCTGTTTTTTGGAGAAAAATCAATCAGACCAGACACTTAGAGCTTCTTGATTGGTAAGTTCTCTCCTTGAAGGCAAATTGTAGCCTTTCCTAAAGCCAAATTATAGCCAGAAATGTGTTGTTGAACCAGAGCCCTCATAAGCCTGGTCACTGAGCTCTGAGAATTTACGGGAGTCCATGACAGTGTTCTTAACCTTGAGAAAAATCCAATGAATTCCTGGGTGGGGGGGGGGGGGGGTGGAAAGTGCTCGAATAAGTTGACTTTATTGAAGACAGTGTTTTCTTTTTCTTTTTTAATGTTTTGTTTTTTTGTTTTTTTGTTTTTTTTTTTTGAGAGAGAGAGAGAAAGATAGAGAACACACATGAGCAGGGGAGGTGCAGAGAGAGAGGGAGACACAGAATCCAAAGCAGGCTCTAGGCTCTGAGCTGTTAGCACAGAGCCCAACACGGGGCTCGAACCCATGAACTGTGAGACAGTTCTCACAGTCTGACTGAGAGACTGACTGAACCGCCTGGGCATCCTGAAGACAGTGTTTTCACATGTATGCCTATGTATCTATGAAACTTTCTAGGAAACAACATAATGTACAGATTGTGATATTTTTGCATTCTAAAATTTTTTAAAAATTCTCTGTGGGATTCCTAAACTGACTTTACTACCCCTAGTTTGATTTAAAGTGTTCAAGGACTTTCTAATGAAGGATTTACGTGTCCCAAGAACCAGTAATTCCAGTTTGTGGGTCAGGGCTCCCTTTCCCTTCTTCTGAGACAAATTTTCCTCAAGGCTCAACTCTCCCAACTGACCCACCTTTTCCCTTAGTTATGTTAATACCCTCCTTGAGGTTAGCTCAAGGCCAGGCCCTGGAGGGTCCTGGAGGGTGAGCTGGCTCTCAAGTAAGGGTGCCTATCTCCCCCAGGATCTGACGTTTGTTTGATAGTTAAAGCTTTAAGCACAGTTCTTGGGAAGTGGGAATGGGGCTGACCTTTGTCCCTCAGTAGAGCTTCCATTGGTTTTGGGAGCAGAGTACACAAATGATCCTTTTCCAGGAAGAGAGAGTGTCCAACAACCTCTTAAGAGAAGAATTTCTGTAAGAGATGAGCTGGCCCTGGGCCTGGCCTAGGTAAGGTGAAAGAAACTGCGCTTCCTGGAACAATTTATTCCCATGTTTTTTGACTAGGAAATCGTTCTGTCTCCAAGCATGCACTCCCCACCTGCCCCCCATCTAAGCCCCTCCTCCTGTCTGGATCCCACTTAGGCTGGTTTGTAGGTTGGCCAATCCCTCCTTCACTCCCTTCCCAGGACTGTGTCAGTCCATATGTCCCCTCTTTGTCTCCTGGTCATGTGGGTATTCAGCACTGAGCAGTTGTTGCCTCGTTATTTATGTCAGATCATGAGATATTTCAGACTGGCACCACATCTTATATTGCCAAGAGGCACCAAGAGTGATAATCATGCTTGTTGGTTGTGGTCCTCAAACTTGGCTGTTCATATGAATAATTCAGAGGTGCTCTTTAAAATTCGTGTTTGGACCCTGACCTCCCAGGGTTCTAATTCTGTGCTCTTGGGTAGGACCAGGAAGCTACAAAATCAACTAGCCTCTTCCTCTCCTCCCGGTGATTCTAATGCAGATGGTCTGACCCAGACCACACTTTGAGAAAAGGCCTTCTTTGCCTTGACCTTTACAAAGCACTTGAGGTGCATAGCAAGGTTGCATTTTACAGATGTGGAAACTGAGGCTTGGAAAAACCAGAGTTTGACCAAGATCACGTTGGTGACTTGATTGGGTGACTGGATAGATGCCAGGGTGCTGGACTTGAGCACTAAGGCAGCCAGGCTTCATCTCAAAAGGAGCCCCAGAGAAGGCATTCCGCTGTAAGTCTCATCCTTCGGTAGGGAAAAGAGAGTCCCTAGGATTGGCTGAGCTGATGATTCACCTAGAGTGCTGCTGGCCCCTGCTGGGGGCCAGGGGCGGGGGTTGCTTCCTGTTGGGCCATTCCAACAGCTTTCTCAGCGTGGGGCATGGGGGAGGTAGCCCGTCAAATCCTGGCGGAGCCCTGGGCTCCTTAGGGGGTGGAGGGAAAAGGAGGGAGGGGGGAAACTGTGGAGGGTTTGGGTCTTGGTCGGTTTGAGGGCTGTGACTTTCATCTTGAGCCCGATGGAGAAGCATTTAGGGGAAGATGCTGAGCAATTGGAGGGAGCAGTTTCCTGCTCCATTGCTCCCCCTTTTCTGAGGGGGTATTTTCTCCTTACCATGCTGAGTGAGCTCCAGGACATTTAACTTGGGGACCCTGCCTCGCTCCTAACCTCTCTTCCCACTCTGCCCACCCCCCACCATCCTAGAAGGTGGAAGGCTGCTTGGATTTGGGATTCTGGAGAGGCTGAGGGGGATGGGATGTGACCATTTGTTCTGCTCTGACCCTGGAACAAAGGCCTCTTGCAATAGAGAGTCTATGCCTTAATGCCCCCCATTAGCCAGAGTAGGGGGAGCCATCAACACATTAACAACTAAAAACCGTCTGCACTGGAATTCTTTTGCTGAGCCGCACAACCTCCCCCTTCTTGGTAGTGGGGCTAATTCAGGGCCTGGGATGATGTTGATGGACTATCCTGGCTGCTCAGCCTCCTATTGTGTTACTAATGCTTGATAACAAAGGCTACTTGCCTTTAGCAACAGTTGCTAGGCGGGTCTTATCTCCTGGGCTCCAGTCCCTTCCCCCACGGCCAGAATCTGAGGCCCAGACTGGGTCCTGGCCAGTCCTCAGAGTGGAGCTCTTATAAGACCCCAGAGGATTATGAACAGGAGATTGCCCTGCTGGTACTTATTGACAGGGGGTCTTGGGAGAGAGACAGGCAGTGGCAGAGAACCCACGATGGTTGTTCCCAGATGTTTTCTTGGATGCTGTCACTTGTATAACAAACATTACTGGCACTTCTACCCATCCCACCCGCCCCCGCCCCCCAAGGCTTTTCCTGGATTTTTGGCAGAGCCTCCACTGAAAATTCCACCTGGCTTGCTGCTGAAGTGACCCCTGTTTCGTGTTACTGGTATAACTGCAAGAATACTGACGATCGAGACTGGAGGGACCCTCTTAACTGCTCTCCTTTATAATAGCATTTATCCTACTATGCTGTATTCATGCTGTTTACTTCAAATCCACAAAATGGTAGATCTTAACCCCAGCTGTACATTATACATTAGAATCACCTGAGGAGGTTAAAAACAAACAAACAAACAAACAAACAAACAAACAAACCACCCCAGAGGTTCTACCCCAGAGATTCTGATTTAATTAGTCTGGGGTGAGACCCAAGCATTTCCCTCTCCCTAGGTGGTTCTAAAGTGCAGCCAGAGCTGAGACATTGAGCCCCCCTAACTGTCACTATCACAGAAAGGGAAAGATGGGCTGCTGTGATGACTGGAGACACTCAGGGTCAGCAAGATTCTGAAACTCAGCAGACCTCCAGCCCTCACTCCCACTGTGGAGTATGACTCAGTTTCTTAAGCTTTCTGAGCCTCAAAATCCTCATCTGTAAAATGAGAACTACCTAGGGGCACCTGGGTGGCTCAGTCGGTTAGGCGGCCGACTTCGGCTCAGGTCATGATCTCGCGGTCCGTGAGTTCGAGCCCCGCGTCGGGCTCTGTGCTGACAGCTCAGAGCCTGGAGCCTGTTTCAGATTCTGTGTCTCCCTCTCTCTGACCCTCCCCTGTTCATGCTCTGTCTCTCTCTGTCTCAAAAATAAATAAACGTTAAAAAAAAATTAAAAAAAAAAATGAGAACTATCTAATGTTGTAGTTTTGAGGATTAAATGAGATGATGACATGAAAGTGTGGGCATATGCTTGGCACATAGTAGCTGAGTAAATGGCTGGTAAATGAATGGTGCTCTAGTAACTCATCTTTCTGGGATAACTGAAGATTTTGGGTTGTTTTTCTACATCTGGTGATGATAATAAGATTGATGCTAATAATATTATTAATAGTTATCATTTCCTTTTTTTTTTTTAAGTTTTTATGTAGTCTCTACACCCAATGAGGGGCTCAAACTCATGATCCCAATATCAAGAGCATGCTCTTCTAACTGAGACAGACAGGCACCCAATAGTTATAAATTCTTTTCTTTCTTTCTTTCTTTCTTTCTTTCTTTCTTTCTTTCTTTCTTTCTTTCTTCGAGAGAGAGAGACAGCATCCCAACCAGGATCTGTGCTGTCAGTGTGGAGCCCATTGTGCCCAGTGTTCGTGGGGCTCCAACCCACGAACCATGAGATCATTGCCTGAGCCCAAATCAAGAGTTGGACGCTTAGCCAAGTGAGCCACCCAGGTGCGCTCCTCCTTTTTTATTCTTTTTATTTTTTCTGAGTTGTTATCATTTCTAAGTGCTTTACAAATATTAACTCATCTGATCCTTGCAACGATCCTATGAGGTATGATTGGCTGGGGCAGATTGTATCTCCACTGTGAGCCTAAACCCAGAAGGCTGCCCAGAATCCCCTAACCAGCTGTGAACTTTCCTCCAGTACCATGTTTCATAGCAATGTTCTAATCAGTCTAGCTGTGAGGCCGGGAGGAGTTGCAGGTCTCCCCCTGAAAAGGGTCTCTTGCTCCTTGAAATAGGGGTGCTCTTGAACATTCAGATCCTGTCCTAGGTGCTTCCACAAAGCCTGCAGATTCTTGGCTGGAGGCCAGAAGCCCAAGAACACAAGGCACAGGCGGCCCTGGTGGTGATTTACTGAGGCACCAAGAGACCAGGGGCTTCTGTATCTGCCGCCCCAGGAGCCAGATTCCATCTTTGTGGCTTTCCATGCTATGGGAACTAGCAGTGGGATTGGAACCCTGCAAGGCAGGGGTCCCAGATTCTCCAGCAATAAGTACTGCAATGATAGAATTGATGGCTTGGAACTGCTGCCATAGGCAAACCCCCACCAAGCCTCTGGTTGTATCATTTGCATATCTGTACATCCTTGTTTAGTATGCCAAGGATCTTCTTGTAGACAGAATTGTCATTTGTTGATTTTTCTAAAAGGTTCTTTTGTCTCCCTTCTGTTCTGCTGGCACTACCACCCCTCCAACATCCATCTATTTATCCATTCTCCAAAGCATGCTGCCTGGGGCTGAGTAGTTTTGAAACTCCAAGTGGACAGTGCTCTTCCTCAGTTAATGCTTATTTATGGAGCTCCTTCTCTGGTGCTAAAGGAGGGGAGGTGGGAAGACCCAGATGACCTGGATCCTGCCCTCAGTGGCCTGCAATCCAGATGGGCTGTGTGGGCACATGACTCAGTAATGACACAGCAGTCAAGGCACAGTGAAGAATTATGTTCTTCCCTTCTGCAAATCAGCTGGGTAAGGCCAAGACAGCTTCAGGTATCAGTTCTGGGATGGATTAATGCAATTAATTGTTCTCAAACTTTTACACTCAAAAATTTTGGAGGATCCCAAAAAGTTTTTGTTTATGTGGATATTATCTACTATATCTTGTATAATATAGCCTTCATTAGAAATTAAAACTGAGAACTTTCCAAAACACAAGCCTACATAAGCACACAATCCATTATTTGTCAGACTAATATTGTCACACATGATGCAACCTCTGGAAAATTCTGCATATTCAGGAGAGAATGAGAATGTAAAAGACAAATCTTAAATTTAAATCTTAAAATTTTTATGAGGAGAGTTTTTGATTTTGCAGATTGCCTGTAAAAGTCTAGGAGACACACAGGGGCTCCCTGACCACACTTTGGGAACTGCTGGGGTACAGCATATAAGCTCTTTCAGCATCAAAGATTTGAAGATTCTAACAGAGTGCCTGGAAGTCTGTTGAAGCCTTGATCAGTGACAGGAAGAATTCTCTTTTTACAAATCTCTGGTGAAGGGGCGCCTGGGTTGCTCCATTGGTTGAGCCTTTGAGCGTCTGACTTTGGCTCAGGTAATGATCTTGCAGTTCGTGAGTTTGAGCCCCACATCAGGTTCTGTGCTGACAGCTCAGAGCCTGGAGCCTGCTTTGGATTCTGTGTCTCCCTCTTTCTCTGCCTCTTCCCCACTTTTGCACTCTCTCTCTCTCAAAAAATGAATAAACATTAAAAAAAATTTTAATAAAAAATATCTGATGAAGTAGGAAAGAACAAAAATAACTTTTTCTTTACTCTCTTAAGGTTCTGTTTTTGGGGCCTGCAAGTTAAACTGGCAAAAGCCATATTAACAGGAGAAAAGGCATACACATTTTATTTGATGTTAATATTTAATTTTTATGTGCATGGAGACCTTTGTAGAAAAAAGTGAAGACCCAAAGAAGTGGGTAGAACAGGTGCTTATACACTGTTTTAACAAGTGGCGATAATTTGTGGAGAAATGACAAGGCAATAGGTTTGGGTTTCTGGGGCAGTAAATTGTGGGATAGTAAATATATAGGGGAGACTAATAGAAGATAAGAGTTATGTTATTAAGGTTTGTTTGTGCAGACCCATCTCAGAACAGCCCTTCTGTCTCCAATGATAAGGGTCGTTTTCCTGGTGTGGAAGATGAAAGGGGGAACTTGCACCAACAGAAGTTTATGTCCTTTTAGGCAGATAGGAGGAGAGCAAAGATCTCTGTTTGCTGCTTAATTGCCTTCCACTCAAAATAATTCTTATGCTGGGGCGCCTGTGTGTCCGTTAAACATCCAAGTTCTTCTCAGGTCATGATCTCACAGTTCTTGAATTCAAGCCCCACATCAGGCTCTGTGCTGACAGCTCAGAGCCTGGAGACTGCTTTGGATTCTGTGTTTCCCTCTCTCTCTGCCCCTCCCCTGCTCACACTCTGTCTCTCTCTCTCAAAAATAAATAAACATTAAAAAAATTTTTAATTATTATGCAAAAGTGGCATATTTTAGGGTGGCATGGTCTGATCCCCTTCAGTAAATAATAATAATAATAATAATAATAGGTTATACTAGATACTGAGCTAGCAGTACCTAAAATTCTCTCCTCTGGAAAGTTCTGGCAGCCTTAACATTCAGTAAGCACTGTTGTCCATTCCTAGACCATGCAATCAGGGAAGATACACCTTCCAATAGTTGAGCCCAGAGATTGTGTGAGAGGCCAGGCTTCCCTGGGGCATCAGCAGAGGAAACCAAAGAGCCAAGGCCAAAGGGGCCAAGAGAAAGGGCTGGAAACAGCTGCCTGTTCACCCCACTTCCCCCAACCCAGGCAGCAGAACAGACACCCCCCCCACCCCCACCCCCACCCCCAATCCAGAGATGAAAGAACAAAAAAGCTGCTTTGTGTGTCTGGGGAGAAGAGGAGGCTGTCCTGCAACAGAAGGTGGCACCTGCGGGGTGCAGCTAAGAGGGAAAGTGGAGGTGCCCCAGGCTGGCGAGGGTGCTGTGAGGCAAGGGACCTGTGGGAAAGGAGAAAAGGGTCCTGGAGAGCACCCAGCTCCTAGGATGCCAGGATACAAGAATTGACCCCAGTGAGGAGAAAGGATTCCTCTCCATTAGGTGGTGAGATAGTCTGAGGCTCCCACTCTGCCTCTCAGCCTCTGCTCCCTGCACCCTGGTGGGCTCTCGCTCTGTGTGGAACCATTGCTTCCTACACCAGGACACTAGCAATCCTTTCACCAGCGGGGCCGCTGCTTGGCTTGCTTGCAGAGCAGCTTCTCAGTTTCTTGCATATCAAATCCCCCTTGCCTTTCCAAGCCCGACCTCACCGCCATGTCCCCTGGAAAGCTTCTCTGATCCTATCCAGTTAAAAGGAGACCTTTTTCCTCTGAGATCCCATAAACCTCTATTTAGCACTTAATTCTTCCTCTTTGTATTAAAAAAAGGAATAGAGGGGCGCCTGGGTGGCTCAGTCGGTTAAGCGGCCGACTTCAGCTCAGGTCACGATCTCGCAGTCCGTGAGTTCGAGCCCCGCGTCGGGCTCTGGGCTGATGGCTCAGAGCCTGGAGCCTGCTTCAGATTCTGTGTCTCCCTCTCTCTCTGCCCCTCCCCCGTTCATGCTCTGTCTCTCTCTGTCTCAAAAATAAATAAAACGTTAACAAAAAAATAAATAAATAAATAAATAAAGGAATAAAGTCTGTCTGCACTAAATTAGAAACTCCTTAAGGGCCGGCATCTTGTCTCACTCACATTTGTTTACCCCTTCCAATGCCTAGCCTGGTTCCTTGTACACTGCGCGTTTTTAATTGATGTTCGTGGAAATACCTTCTGCATATTATTTCTTCCCATCCTCCTTTGCCCCACAACCTCTTTGGAAACCCCTGCATCCTGTCCTGAATCCTGACCTGCCAATTTGTGCAGGGGTGAGAGCTGACCCAGTAACAGGAGAGGGCAGAGGGAGCGGCAGGGGCCATGTCATTGCTCCAACCCCCTCCATCCTGTCACCATGGGCTTGGTGTGGCCCAACCTGCCAAGTGGGCACTTTGGACTTCTTTATACCCCTGTCCTCTCCACTGTGTCTTTCTACTTTGTCTTACCCATGGTCCAATCCTGGCTCTTCTCACTCTGCCCCTAACCATGTCCACCTGAGGGGACATCCCACCTAAGAGTGGGAGAATGGGAAGATAAAGTAGGTCCTTGTTCTCCTCTTTTTGGCTGTCCTCTCCCCAGCTGACCTGTTCTTCATTCTTTACACAAATACCTTTTGAGCACCTACCATGTGCCAGGCACTGTTACAGATGCAAGGACCCAGCAATGAATGAGACAGGCAGACACCCCAGCTTTGTGGTATTCAAGAGCATTATCCCAGACATGACTAGGACTTCTGATAAGTGTCAGAAGCTGTTGAAGGCACTGGACAAGGAAATTGTAGAGATTTAGAGATTATTGGCAATGGGAATGAAGTTTTGCTCACCTCTGATGTCTGACCAGGACCATGCTTCCCTCTCAGGTGTATGAACTGAACGGGACTGTCCATAGCCAAGAGTGGTCAGTGAAGACTTACAGAGAAGTGGCTTGTATGTTTGCAGAAAAGCATCCTGGGTTTATTGGAATGAAAATCATTTATTCGGATCACAGGTGAGAGAGAACACGGCTGAAGCTGCACGATTTGGGAGAACAGGATGCAGGCAGAGCTACTAGACTTGGAAGGGAAGGGGAGGAGAAAGGGAGAAAGAGGGAGGCTGGGAGGCCGGCTTCAGAGACCCACCCTCCATGCCAAAGAGCCATGGCTTTGGCATGCATGTTCCTGCATGAGAGCAAAAACCTATCTCTGAAGTCACTTCTAGTTCGAATCTTCACAACCAGACTGAAATGAAGAAGTGTGGCAATTTTCCAAATAATTCTAGGCCTTGACCTCATGTCGGCCTGGGTGATTCAGTTATGGGTATGTTTTTGCCAGTATGTTCAGATAACTGGCCTATTTCTTTGTTTCAGTTGGCTGGTGGGGTTCTGCTTCATGTCAACCATGTGCTGTCCTTGGCTGTGTAGTTGGCCTTGATTGGTGACCCAGCCCTGAGTGACAGCTATCTCAGAGTCTGTGTGTGGATGTGTGACCTGGCAGTGAGAACAAGGACCCACTCTTTCCCCAAGCAAGCACAGAAAGCTTTAGAGCTTAGTTTCCCTTCTTAGTTTTATCCAAGGAAGGCTCTCTGTCAAAGGCAGGCCTGTGTAAGGACTGTGACCCACCTGCGGGGCTGGAGATGCAGGGGTGGCAAACAGATGGGGATCACACTGAGTCAGTGCTTGGGGAGGGGCAGCTCAGCCCTAGAGGTTGGGCTCTGGATGGCAGTCAAACCCCTCCCCACCCCATTTCCCCTGAATCCCCTTCACCATTTGTGAGAACAGAGGCCTGCACCTGTGTGCTAGTCGGCCAGGGTGGAGCTTGCGGGCTGGGGCCCCACTGGTTCCCCTCAGAGGCTCTCTGGGGGCCAGTGGCAGGAGGGTGTGAGGGCTGGGTTGCAGGTGGTAAATCCTCCTGTGATCCCTTAGAGGATCTGCAGGAGGGGGAGGCTCTGCAGGAGAGGGAATGGGCAGGCATAGGGAGGGGGCAGGAGAAATGTAGGCCCATAGAACTGAGGAACAAGTGAGCCAGCTGCTGTGCAGAGACCTTTGTCCTGTCACAGAGTTGTGCCAGACTTTTCTTTTGGTGCTTCTGTTGTGCTGCTTGCCTCACCCCTATCCTGGGCTTGAACAGAGAGGGTACAGACAGAAGTAAGACAGTTTGCTTACATGGTTTCTGGAGTGCCCAGGGCCTTGCTGATTCAGCTGGAGGGAGAGGACATACAGTTGCCAGGTCCAGCTGACTCGACAGGGAATTGGGCATTCATACAATTGGGAATTGTAGCATTTCACAGGTGTCCAGTGAACAGAGAGATGGCCTCTGTACTTCACCCGTTCCAGGAGCCTTCGTCTCGGGGATGCAGGGCAAGTTTCGGACAAGACCTCTTTGCTTCATACAAATGTGGACAAATGAAACCTATCCCATGGGTCTCCTTTCCTCACTTGTTGTTCAGACACCAAAGTTTCCTCTAGAACCAGCTGGACTCCTCAAAAGGGTGGATTTGGGTGAAATATCTCTCAGATGTATCCCCTGGAAGGGATCACAACAGCATGGGCAGGATAGACTCATGTGCTGAGGGTCTGAGAAGTGGTTACTGAGTAATCTGGACTAGACCAGCCCCAGGCACTGGGGGAGCTGCTCCGGGGTACGGGGTCCCCCCGGGGTACATAGGTCTGCCAACACCAAGTCACACTGTCTCCTATGCTTTTTTCTGTCTCTCCCACAGAGTCAAAAATGTGTCCTTCATCATGAAATCCATCCAAACAGCCATGACGCTCCGAACCATGTTCCCCAGGATGGTGGCAGGGTTTGACCTGGTAACAGACCCTACACAACAAAGCTGTCTGAGAGCAGGGCCCAGCAGGCAGCTCTTTGTGAAGGCCCTGGCAGCATGCACTGAAACCTTCTGCAGAGGCTCAGGCTGTCAACCACAGGCCTGGCCAGGGTTTAGCACTGACCTTGTGTAGGGGCCTGCAGGAGGATGATAGTCACAAGAGAAAGGAGAGCAGACAGGGCCAAAAGCCTGCAAAGGGGAGTTCCAGAATAAGGAAGGAATTCAATGAGGTTGGGTAGTAATGGTGGGCTCATTTCCATTTCCCTGCCCTCCATCCTCTTTCTAGCACATGTGGCCTACCTACACCTGCCTCTTAAAACTATAGCACATAGAGGGTGGTCTGGAAGCAGAGATGGGTCTAGCCCTGGGCAAAACTGTCAAGGATGGGAAAGGTGTCCTCTGTCCCTTTATCCATTTGCTTCCTCAGCTATTTTTAAAGCTGCACGTCCATAGTGGTGTCACTGCCTTGACCACCACCAACCCCCCGCCCCCTCCCAAATCAAAGCCATAGCTGAGTTCTGATAGCCAGGGCACACTTCCTAGGTGGCAACTCATCAGTTTCATTAAGGAAGCTAAATTAGTTTGAATAAACTGGCTAAAAGGCACTCCTGACTCCCTCTTATAGGGAGGGAGTATATCTGTACATTTTACCTGAAACTGGGCTTAAGCTTTTGCTTTCAGAACATCCAGAGCTCAAAGGAGTGGATTTCAAGGAATCATTTTGTTTGTACTGGGATGCCTTCCTGGGATCTCTGGGGGGTGCTCAAGGATCTAGCCTCTCCAGAAAGGAGCAGAAGTTCCTCCCATCTCACCTTTCCCCTCTGTGTGCAGCCCTGACAAAGGGGGCTGAGAAGAAGAGCCTCTAGTATAGAACTTCCAGAACAGTTCATTCAAGGACTGTAATGGACAAGTTCTAGAGGGAAATTGGGGTAGGAAGGGGGGTAGATAGTTGTTCAAAGGAGTCTACTTGCAAGTTCCAACTCTCTTTCAAGCCTGCACTCCATTCCACTACATTGAATACCTGTATTTGGCTTATTATAAAAATGTTCCATTGCCCCCCAACAAATTAAAATAGGCATTCTGAAGGAAGTACCCATTTTATCCTAAGGCACCTTTACTCTTGGCATGCAGCTACAAGCCCTGGGGATATGTGTGGTTTAGTTTGAAAAGCGTAGTTTTGTTGTAGTTACAGCTGAGGCACTGAGTCACAGAGGGACCCTGCCAGGAAACTGACATGTCCAAGGACCCACAGGTAATGGGTGACAGCTGAGTCTGGAGCCTTCCTGATTCCTGGTCCAGGGCTCTTGTTCTCTCGCACTCTCCATTTTCTGTGGGTCTGTCAGTATCTCAATGTCTTGTTTTCTCTGTGTCTCTCTGTTGCTCTTGCTTTCTCCCTCACTCTCTGCCCACAGCAAGGAGCTCAGGGCTGAGCACAGGGACTTGGAAAGTGGTGTCAGAACACAAGGTGGAAAGGGGTGGGAGGATACGAGATACAACCTCTGACTGACTAAGCGGGGGGAATTATTTAGGGGTAATAATACACTTTCTTTTCTTTTCCAATTTTGCTGCTGGTCATTTTTAAAAGGCTATGTGACAATGGCCTCAAGTAGTAACGTCAGGTTATAAGGAAGAGTATTCACAGGCTATTGAGGGTACCATCAGCAAATTGAGGCATGGACCAAGCAGACAGCTCCATGTCCCCTCCTCTCTGTCCTGCAGGTGGGGCATGAGGATACTGGCCACTCCTTGTATGACTACAAGGAGGCTTTGATGATTCCCACCTTGCATGGCGTTAAACTGCCTTACTTTTTCCATGCTGGAGAGACAGGTGAGCCATGTGGAGACAAGCAGGACAGAGGTGGGATGGATAGGAAAGCTCCTTATCATCACTCAAGAGAACTGATGGGATCCTGGGGCAGTATTGGTATTGTTGATAGTCATTTTATGGCACTTGTCCATTTTATATGGAGAAATATGTATTCCCCCTGGAGAAGGAATAACAATGATAATATAACAGTATCTGGCATTTTACATATATTATTTCTAATTCTCACCCCAGTCCTGCCAGGAAGGTGTTTTTATCCCAATATTATTTATTTTTTATATTTTAAACTGTACTTTATTTATTTTATTTTTTATTTTTTAAATGTTTTATTTATTTATTTTGAGAGAGAGAAAGAGAGCGTGGGTGAGCAGGGAAGGGACAGAGAGAGGGATAGAGAGAGAATCCCACACAGGCTCCACACTGTCAGCACAGAGCCCAATGCAGGGCTCAAACCCACGAACTGTGAGATCATGACCTGAACTGAAACCAAGAGTTGGACACTTAACCAACTAACCAATCTCTATCCCCATTTTATAGATGAAGAGCCCAAGGCTCCAAACATAGAGTACTTGGCCCAAGGGTAAAGAGCTAGTCATTGGTGGAATTTGATTTTGAATTCTTTCTGATGATCTCCATTTTATAATCAAGTTGTGCTTAAGAGGTTAATTCACCTGTCCAAAGTCACACAAGGGTAAGTGGCAGAAAAGGGACTACAACCAGGCAACTAGGAGGCTCTGTCCACACTCATCAGTGCTGAAGAGGAGACCCCACCCAGCCCAGACAGCTTGACTACTATTGTTTATGAAATGCCATTAGCCCAGCCATGCCTTTGCTCCCTAAAGTTCACTCCACAGGTTCATAGGTCGTCTCTCAGAGCTTCCCATATTCCAGTCCTTAAAATATGTAAGTCCTAAGCAAAAGGAGTCCCAGATCATGGCTGCAATTTCAGGTTAAAATGAAGATTTGGGGGGCTTAGATCAGGAGGAAATCTTGCTGCTACACCCCACCTGGTGTCCCTGAGTACTGTAGGCACCTGTCACCCTTAGAAGACCAAGGAGATAAGTGGAGAGCAGTGTGGGGGCTTGGATTTCACAACCAGGCTTAAACCTTGGTTTATCACACCATCTCTCAGAGGAAGGGTATGTGTGCCTTACTCTCTTATTTCCTGACATTTCAATCAATTTAAACCCAATTTAGATCAAAACTGTTCTAGGAAATTTGAAGAATTGTTTGTGGGGGATGGGGCAAGGGAGTAGGGGGATGTTAACCTTGAAGAGCTTGTGGTCTAGTTGGGAAAATCATACTTACCTGTATGAAATCATTTCAACAGTATGAAACACTGTAATAGGATCTAACCAAATTCCAAGACGAATGGCCCTAGGAGAGGATTTTGCCAGGAGCTGGGTATTTGATACCTGAGAGTAATGTTCTTATTTTTATTTATTTTATTTTTTTAAGTTTATTTATTTATTTTGAGAGAGAGAGACAGAATGTACATGTGAGGAGGGAAGGGGCAGAGAGAGAGAGAGAGAGAGAGAGAAGGAGAGGGAGAATCCCAAGCAGGCTCTGTGCTGTCAGCACAGAACCTACCAACCATGAGATCATGACCTGAGCCAAAATCAAGAATTGGATGCTTAACTGACTGAGCCACCCAGGTGTCCCTAATGTTCTTATTTTTTTTTTTTTTAATTTTTTTTTTCAACGTTTATTTTTGGGACAGAGAGAGACAGAGCATGAATGGGGGAGGGGCAGAGAGAGAGGGAGACACAGAATCGGAAACAGGCTCCAGGCTCTGAGCCATCAGCCCAGAGCCCGACGCGGGGCTCGAACTCACGGACCGCAAGATCGTGACCTGGCTGAAGTCGGACGCTTAACCGACTGCGCCACCCAGGCGCCCCCTAATGTTCTTATTTTTTAAAAGGAAGAAATCTTTGAAAAAAAAGTTCTGGATAGGAAACCAGTGAAAATCCACCTAAAACACATGCCCTAAAAAGTAATGGGAATTCTTGGATTTTATTCCTAACAGAACAGTGGAGTTTTCATATTTTATATGTGGGTCAGTTAGGATGCTTTTGGCTGCCAGGAATGGAATACACACATTCAATAGGTTTCACAACAAGGTCATCTGTTATTTCACATAATAAGCAACCTCTGCTGTTTTCATCAAGTTCAGGGTTTACCTTACTTGGTTGTCCATGAAGTCACATTCAGGTGAGACAAGATGTTTTCTCTAGGGTATCTTCTTTTATCAGGGAGGAAGCCCAAGATCTCCCCACCAATAACCTTCCAGGTCAGCATTAGGACTATTCCTAGTTGCAAGGGAAGCTGGGGGAGTCAGGACCTGTCATTTTCACCCTCCAAAGAAAGCCCTGCTAGAAAGGAATGTACAATGGGGATGGCTGGTAAGTAGGCAGCCAACGCTATCTGCCACCACTTTGTCAGTACTGGTCATTGTGATCTGGCAATTGTCTTGCAATTGATATTGTTAAAGATATAAATTAAATAAGTACATACAAGTAACTATAGGAGCACCTGGGTGACTCAGTGGGTTAAGCGTCCAACTCTTGGTTTTGGCTCAGGTCATGATCTCATGGAGCCTGCTTGGGATTCTCTCTTTCCCCTTCTCTCTGCCCCTCCCCCACTCTCTCTCTCTCTCTCTCTCTCTCTCTCTCTCTCTCTCTCTCTCAAAATAAATAAATAAACTTAAAATTTGTTTTTAATTATATTGAAAGAGTTTGCAACACATTGTTGTAAAAAATCATGAACAAAATTCCCAGAAAATAGCTCTGGAAACAAATAAAAAATGGAAAGAAAGAATATAGGCTGTGGATTCAGATAGACCAAGGTTTAAAACTGAGTCTTGCTACTTGAGTATGCTCCTTCAATTTACAAAGCCTATGTAAGTTTCAACTTCCTCATCTGTTACATACATACATAAAATAAAGGTTTGCCATACCTCCTCTCTTTTACCTCTCTTTAGCATTGTTATACGAAACTGTGTGTGTGTGTGTGTGTGTGTGTGTGTGTGTGTGTGTGAATGTTCTTTTACTTGCTTGGGGATCTGAAGCCTTTATCTGAGGATAGTCTATGGGCCAGATCCATCTGACTGGAGACTTCCCCTTTATCCACAGACTGGCAGGGTACTTCCATAGATAGAAACCTTCTGGTTGCTCTAATACTGAACTCTACCAGGATTGGCCATGGATTTGCTTTGACAAAACACCCAGCAGTCTGGGCTGACTCCTGGAAGAAGGACATCCCCATAGAAGTCTGTCCCATCTCCAACCAGGTATGCATGATCCATGGCACCAACCCAATACAATCTTTCTTTCCTCTGGTCAGGAACCTCTGACCAGAACCTCTGTTCTGATTCCCAAACTTTCCTGTATGATTTCTAGCTCCTGAGCTCACTTGTTTTCTATATTCCTCTGCTGTCTCTCTCCCCTTAGTAAGTTATTTAGGAATGGCCCTTTGCCTAATCCATTCATAATGGCAGCAGTTGAGGCAACTGAGGCAGCAGTTGAGGGTCCCCAGTGGGGTGGAATTTGGGGCAAGGCTAAAAACAAAACTAAAGGGACATTGAGGAAGGCCAGTGAAGTAGGAGGGGCCATAGAATACTTTTGCTTTCACAGCTGCTTGGGGTTCTTTGTGCACCTGCCTCTCCTGCTGTGTTCCAGAGAGCTGCTCTGAGCCAGACCAAGAGAGAGACCAAATGTTTGTGAAGGTGAAGAATCTTGGAGAAAATTGGGAAGAGTATGAGGACTGGCTCTATTCCTTGTATTGTACCCAGAATTCATCCCAATGTTTTTGGGTCAGAGTTTGTCTTTCTTCTTTGCTTCCTGTTGGGCAGGTTCTGAAACTGGTGTCTGACTTGAGAAACCATCCTGCTGCTGTTCTGATGGCCACTGGGTACCCCATGGTGATCAGTTCTGATGACCCGGCAGTCTTTGGTGCCAAAGGCTTGTCCTATGATTTCTATGAGGCCTTCATGGGTATTGGGGGAATGGCAGCTGATCTGAGGACACTCAAACAACTGGCCATGAACTCTATCAGGTGAGGGTCCTGTGTACTTCCCAGATCCCCAACTCCCTCTTCCACCTCACAACTTGTGTTTATCTCTAGTAGAGGTTTATGGCAGAAGCTTAGAAGGTTTCTTTGGGTTTTCTCCACAACACCTCTGTTTTGTTATTGCTCTCGGACTGGGGAGAAATGTGTTCTGCAAGCATCTGAGATCCCCTCATCTGTTTCTCAACCCTTTCTCCTGGGGCTGACCTAAGTGCCTTTTCTCCGCAGATTCAGCACCTTGATGGATATTGATAAAAAAGCTGCCATGAAAACCTGGGAGGAGAGATGGAATAAGTTTGTAGCTGACCTGGCCGGGAGGCCAAAGTGAGAAGACAGTCACTTATTACCCTATTCCTCTGCTTCCCTCTGTAAGCTGTTTTCACCTCTGTCAATCATTCTTGAACCCACACCAGTATAGTTTCTACCTCCATTCCTTTATCAAAATTGACATCATGAAGGTCATCAATGGCCTCGACACTGATTATCCTCTCAGGAACACTTAAACATTCTACCAGACTCATCGTTTTGAAATATTCTTTTCTCTCAACCCCAGTGACATCAACGCTCTTGGTTTCCTCCTTTCTCTCTGGCCATTGCTTCTAGGGTCCCTTTGCCAGTTGCTCTTCTCTATCAGATTTCTGTGTCGGATTTCCTCAGGACTTAGTTTTGCCTCTCTTCTATTCATGTCTCTGCTTCTTCTCCTCTTCGTTTTCTCTTACTCTATAGTGTTTTCCTGGTAGTCTCATTCACTCCTTTGCTTTTAAATACTATTTATTTGCCGATGATCCCCAAATTTATTTATTTACTTGGATCCTTCACAAGAATCTCAGAAACCTACTATGTGCAATTCTCAATCTCTCCCTTTTAACCTTTTCCTGGTCTTTCCCATCTTGGCAAATGTCACCTCCATCCATTCTACCCAGGTGTTGAGAGCAGAAATTTTCAGTGAAATTGTTGATACTGCTCTCTCCCCTGTTCCCTGCATCAAAATGTACCTTGAATCCTCCATGCCTCTCTACCTGTGTTGCTATTGGCTGAGTTCAAACCACTATCACTTCTTGTCTGAGTTATAACGGTCTCTTAATTGAGCTCTCTTTCTTCTCTTTGACTTCATTTCATTTTTCACAGAGCAATGGCTTTTTAAAAATTAAATTAAATCAGGTTACACTGCTTACAACTCAGTGCTCTTAGAAAAATCCAAATGTTTCAACAGGGCATGTGGCATCCTGTTTAACCTGGATTCCTTTCAACATCATCCTACCCCAGTCTCCCCCAGTGTACCAGACGTTGGCCTCACTGGTCCTTTGTTCCTCAAATATCCCAAACCCTATGCTGCATCAGAGTCTTTTCTCATTCTTTCTGACTGGGATATTCTTTCTTTCCACTTTTGTCTGATTCCTGTTCACCCTTAAGGTTTCACATTTCATGTCATTGTCTCAGAAATGTTTCCTAGACCCCTAACCTATTAATATCTCTCATGGCACCTTGCTTTTTTCCTTCATGACTCTTAGCATAATTTGTAATTATATATTTATTTCTGTGTTGATAGTCTCCCTCCCACCAGACTGTAAGCTCCATGTGAGCAGGAGCTAATGATTGTTTCATGTACATTGTGAACACAGAGCCTAGCTCCATGCCCCAAACCTAGTTAGTATTCAATAAAAGATGTGTTGAATGAATGGATATAACTGTATGCATTGAGCCAGTTGCTGAAGCAGGAGGGAACAGAGCAGAGTCTCCCCCAAAAAAAGACCTCATGTGATCAAATTCTGGCTCATAGCCTAGTCTTCAGGAGAAAGAAGGCATGAAGCCATCCCTGTCTTCACTTGACTAAAGGATGTGAAGAAGGATCAAAAAATTCCTTAAAAGTCACAGATGGATTCAAATATCTTCTTATCCATCAGCCATCACCTGATCTGAGTTCATAGGCAGCAGCCAACCATCCCTCCATTAGTAGTTTATCACTCTTTGGTTCATGACACTGGGAAAAGTCTTGTTGATTAGGGGTCCTCAACCACAGACTGGTACCCAGATGGAACAAGATGACCTTTAAGATCCTGTCTAATTCTGACAGTCTTTGATTTATTGCCTTAACCAATCCCAGTAGATAGCACATAGGTCCCAGCTCAACTGAATCACATTTAATAAATGGTGAAAATGGGAACTTAGCTGAATGGGCTTTTGTAGCAAGTTGCCATGACTACAGGGGTCTCCCAGGAGCATAAGGTCTCTGGCCTAGACTTGGTGTGATCACTGATCTGGCAAATTAAACCAGCTACAAGTCTTGTCTTCATGCTTGGTTCAATAGGCTGAGTCCTAGCAAAGAACTAGAAACATCAACAGAACCAGACCCTGAGTTATGAAAATGTGGGAAATAGGTTGTAGCCCCCTTGGAACGGAGTAATATTTCTTCTAGGGGTAGTTAAATCTGATTTCACGTATTCCTCCTGTAGGACTTCCCAGAAGGTACCCTGACATATGTTTTTTGGAAAAACTTGCATATTAATTGAATTTTTGTAAACGAAATCATGCTGTACCTGGGGCTTACTATTCATTTAAAGGAAATCTGAAGTAAAGCCTTCTGTTAATGAAATGTATTTTTGTAATTTGAATTCATGTAGTCTATATTTATTTCTTAGAATGAGGTTAAATCCTTTTTTCTTCTTTGCCAGGTGAATTGTCTGGGCTGGAAAAACCTAATGTCCAGGGCACCAAGAGTCCCTGACTTGCCAGGCTTATTGTACAAGTCCCCATCATCTGGCTTATGATGAATGCCTTGGTCCAGCCCCCTCCTCCTGGGTCCTGGAGCTTTTCGTCAGTTGGCACAGCTCCCAGGAAGGACAGGGAGACTTCTGGAAATTCAAACTGAGGGAATGTTGTTGGAGATGTGAATCATCTTATTTCCCAACAGGTGAGAATTTGGGATCCAGACTCAGAGAAAACCCTGGAGCATTTTTCTTATTATCTTGAAATAATGTGAAACCTTCAGAAAAGTTGTAAGAATAGTACAAAGAACTCTAACATACTCTGTCTAGGTTTCCCAATTATTGACATTTTATAACATTTGCTGTATCATTCTATGTATCTGTATCTCTTTCAATGTCTGCATGATAGATCCTATTTTTTCTAACCAATTGAGACTTAAGATGCAGACAGTATGGCCCATTACTTATAAACACTCCAGTCTACATTTGCTGAAGACAGTGTCATTCTCCTATGTAACCACAGTTTAACCATCCAAAGCAGGATATTAACATTGATAAGATACTACCATCTCTCCCTGGCCCTTCCAGGCATGTTTCTTCTCTCTGCCCAGAACCTGACCCAGGATCACATGTTACATTTAGTTATCTCTTGTCTCTTTCAGTCTGGAACAGTTCTTCAGTATTTCCTTGTCTTTTGTGATGTTGACATTTTTAAAAAAGTTTTTATTTATTTATTTTGAAAGAGAAAGAGAGAAAGAGAGAGAGAGAGAGAGAGCTTGTGCATGCGTGCAGGAGCAGAGGAGGGGCAGAGAGAGTGAGAATTCCAAGCAGTCTCCTTGCTGTCAACAGAGAGCCCACCTCAGAGCTTAATCCCACAAACCAGGAGATCATGACTGGAGCTGAAATTAAGAGCCAGATGCTCAACTGACTGAGCCACACACTCAGGCGCCTTGTGACCTTGATTTTTGAAGAGTACAGACCGGTTACTTTGTAGTGTCTCTCATTTCAGGCCTATGTAATGTTTCCTTGTGAAGAGATTCCAGTTACACATTCTTAGGAGAAATACCTCAGAAGTATCTTTGTCCTTCTCAGTGCATCATATCAGGGGACACATAGATTGTGTCCCCTGGAGGTGGTCTGCACCAGCAAGCAACAGCCAATTGTTAAAATTTCAGCCTGTTGTGAAACCAATGGTGGTCTGAAATTGGTCATCATGGGAGTTTTTGTAATATGTATAAATATATTTTAAGTAAGTTCTAGGCCCAACGTGGAGCTCAAACTCATGATACTGAGGTTAAGAGTCAGCCAGGCAGCTGGGTCATTGGAGGAATTTTTACATTACAGAAATCAGCAAATACAAATCAGTGTGCATCCAGCCCCCCCAGCCAGTAGTTAAACATTTATCTGTATACTGAGGCATACAATGTCAATCTGTCCCATTATGATGATGTTCACTTTAATCACTTTGTTAAGGAAATGTCTGCCAGGATTTGACACTGTAAAACTTTCTACTTTGTGATTAATAAATATTTAATGGGGAAACACTTTAACTCTATGTAAACATCTTATTCCTCATCAAATCTTTAACCCATTAGTTTTTGCAGTCACTGAAGATTATCATCTGAATCTTCTACTACTCTAATCATCACTGTTCCACTTAATTATTGCTGTGTAACAAATTATCTCGAAACTTAATGGCTTAAGAAATAATATAAATTTGTTAGCTCCTACAGGTTTTGTGGGTCAGGGATTTGGAAAGGGACCAGCTAGGCAGTTCTAGTTTCGGGGTCTCTCATGAGGTTGCAGTCAAAATGGTAGTGGAGGGGCGCCTGGGTGGTGCAGTCGGTTAAGCGTCCAACTTTAGCCAGGTCACGATCTCGCGGTCCGTGAGTTCGAGCCCCGCGTCGGGCTCTGGGCTGATGGCTCAGAGCCTGGAGCCTGTTTCCGATTCTGTGTCTCCCTCTCTCTCTGCCCCTCCCCCGTTCATGCTCTGTCTCTCTCTGTCTCAAAATAAATAAATGTTAAAAAAAAGAAAAAAAAATTAAAAAAAAAATGGTAGCGGAGCTGGAGCAACTGGGGGCTGGCCAGACATCTTGTTTCTATACAATCTCAGGGCTCAGCCATGGAGTGTCCACATCAGCCAGTGTGGGTGGCTCATGTGTGTGAGGAGGCCAAAGGCTTCAAGAGTAAGTGTTCATGTAGTAAAAGAGAAATGTTATTGTCTTTTCTTTTTTCTCTTTTAAAAATTTTTTTTAATGTTTATTCATTTTTTGAGAGAGAGAGAGAGAGAGAGAGAGAGACAGAGCACGAGTGGGGGAGGGGTAGAGGGAGAGGGAGACAGAATCTGAAGCAGGCTCCAGGCTCTGAGCTGTCAGCATACAGCCTGATGCAGGGCTTGAACCCACGAATTGTGAGATCATGACCTGAACCGAAGTCGGACACTTATCCGACTGAGCCACCCAGGCACCCCTGTTATTGTCTTTTCTTTCTTTCTTTTTTAAAAAAAAATTTTTTTTAAGGTTTATTCATTTCTCAGAGACAGAGTGTGAGTGGGGGAGGGGCAGAGAGAGAGGGGGAGACACATAATCTGAAACAGGCTTCAGTCTCTGAGCTGTCATCACAGAGCCCAATGCGAGGCTTGAACTCATGGACAGTGAGATCTTGACCTGAGCCGAAGTCGGACGCTTAACCAACTGAGCCACCCAGGCACCCCTCTATTGTCTTTTCTAATATGACCTTGGAAGTTACATGGTATCACTTCTGCCATCCTTGATTGGTGATATCTCTCCAGTCTAAGCCTTCCCAGTTTCAAGAGGAGGGGACAGAGACCCCACTCTTTGACAGAAGACTATCAAAGTCACAATGTAAAAAGAACATGTAGGATTAGAGATACTGTTAGAAAATATTTTAGAAAATATAATCACCAAATATTGATTTCTTCCATATTTATTAGTTGCCATTCTACTATAAGGAAGAACTTCCTCTACCTATCTATCTCTATCTATCTATCTATCTATCTATCTATCACTAGGGTTCATGGATCCTTATTCTATTCAGTGGACCATAATCTAACACTATCATCATTTCTTTTAAGATGCTTACACTGTTCCAGGGTTGACCTTGGGAAGGAACTCTGTTAAGCTGGCTCCTGTGACTCTAATAAATTCTTATGATTTTTTTTTTAGAATTTCCTTACTTTTTGACACAATTAAGTATCTTAGGTTCATTTTGCACTTTCCTTGTCTCGTGCTGGATATGAGCTCTTCTCCAAAGAACTATGATTCCTTTTAGTAGAGAATACTTAGAAGCCTCGATTTGAGCATTAGATGTGCTCATTGTTACTGGTGCATGTGTGTATGCACACATAAATATGATTCATATATATGCATACATAACTATAATTTATATTATGACAAAGAAAATCACACTCCCAAAATGGTGTCACTTAGGCCAAGTCTCCATATTGGGGCTTAATACCTAACTTCACTGCAGTTTCAACTTGTGCCAGAAATAGAAGTCTTAACTGGTCAGTCAGGAATTTTCTGATCAGCACCAATGAGATAATCTGCCACATGGGCCCTCTCCATCCCTCAAAGATGAGGTAATCTACCTAATAACAGCCCCTGCCCTTCACCCTAAGGGAAGGTGACCTTGCCTGGAACAGTCTTCACTTTTGTTAATAACTTCTTGCCCCACTGTCTTACTTATAAAAACCTTCCATTTTGTACAGCTCCTCAGAGGTCCCCTCTACTGCTAGATGGGAGGCTGCCTGATCCTGTGAATTGCCTAATAAAGCCAATTAGATCTTCACATTTACTCAGTTGAATTTTTTTTCATTAACTGTATATATTAAAACTCACATGCATAGAGGCACATGGGTGGATCAGTAGGTAGCATCTGACTCTTGATTTCAGATTAGGTCATGATCCCAGGGTCATGGGATTGGGCCCCCCATCAGGTTCCATGCTCAGCACAGAGCCTGTTTAAGATTCTCTCTCTCTCTTTCTCTCTCTCCCTCTGCCCCTCTCCCCCACTCATGCTCTCTTCCTCTCAAATAAAACACACACACACATATTTATACATATACATTTATATCTATTTCCAAATTTATCTGTGTGCATTTAAACACCCTGAATTTGCAGGGTGCCTCGGTGGCTCAGTTGGTGGAAGCATGTGACTCAATCTCGGGGTTGTGCATTCCAGCCCTATGTTGGGTCTAGAGTTTACTTTAAAAAAAAAACACAGACAAACCATGAACATGTACCTATACCTCCAATTCCATTCAATACCATGAGTTTATTCTGGCCTCAGCCCTTCCCATGTTTAACTCTGTTCCCCAACAGTGAGAAATCTGGTTCCCCCGTCCTCAATGTGTCTTTATAGTTACTGATTCCCTGTCTGTGTTGTCTATCTTTACCCCCCACTGCCACCTCATCTGCAGCTGGCTCTGCTGATACCTCTGGTCCCAGATGCCTCAAGGAAAGGGAGGGGAAGCTATACACAATAGGGAAGGGAAGGAAAGAGAAAAAGATTTGGAAGGAGACAAACACAGGGACATTTTAGAGCATGAAGAGATCATTAAGTGATCATTAAATGAACAGATTCACTATGGTGTTACTGAAGCTCTCCTTTCAGGGGCTTGCACTTCATGGATCTTTTCTAAGAGAAATTGTGTATTAGTGATTTAAAATTCTTTGTCTTGGGGGGCGTCTGGGTGGCTCAGTCAGTTAAGCATTTGATTTTGGCTCAGGTCATGATTTCATGGTTGGTGAGTTCGAGCCCCACATCAGACTCTGTGCTAACAGCTGGGACCTGGAGCCTGCTTCAGATTCTGTCTCTCTCTCTCTCTGCCCCTCCCCCACTTATGCTCTGTCTCTCTCTCTCTCAAAAATAAATAAACATTTAAAAAATAATAATAAGATTCTTTTTCTTTAAGAAGGTCCTTCAAATATGTATAAGCCCCAGGGTCCCACAAAATCTGGATCTGGGGTCTTTCTCTAGGTCAGCTCTTCATTTGGAATAAGGAAAACAAGGGAAGGTATGTTGAATTGAAAAGACTTGCAAAACTGAGAAAAACATTATAGGCTCTCAGCCTGGAAGGGATCCTGAAAGTTATCTAAACCATCACCCCTTGTGGAAGAGCTGCCCCAAATAATCAGGAATAATCAGGCCTGCTTAATTTTTAAAGCTCACCAGAATAGGATTCTGTAACCTGCCCCAGTCACCCAGTCTAGAATCCCAGAATGTCCCTTTTCCCAAGGTCAGGAGTTTGAGTGACTGATGTGATCCTTGCCTCTCACAAGAATTGATCACTAGAGGATTGGATATATATAACTGCATCTATAGACCAGCATTAAGTTAGCATGCTAGATTATAAATATTATTTTCACATACATAACATATGTTACTTTGCATAGCTGTTATTCAAAAAATAACTTAACCTTCTTGGTCTTTTCATCTCTGTCCAGGAAGGGTGTAAATAGAGGTGTGGGAGCTGCTGGCTGTCTGGGAGCAAGGTGGGGACCGGGAGAAATTTTGAACTGGCTTTGCCAGAGAAATATCCATAACACTTAATGCTTACAGGTATTACTGTCTCCAGGGCAGAGCTGCTGAGTCTCATTTTGTCCCAGCTTGTAGCCAAGAACCTTTTCCTCCTCTACCTTCAGGGTGTCCTGGATCTAATCTTCCAAAGGGAACTTGCCTGGGGACTGTCCTGAAACCACATGTTAGGGGGATGAGATCTGTCTTGGTCCAGCCAGACCTTCCTGGGGCTAAGCCCCTTCTGGGGTGGGAAAGGGTAGGAAGACTGGAATTTTTAGATTCATAGAATATCAGAGCTGGGAGAGGCCTAAAGATCATCTTATCTAACTCTTTGTGTTACAGAGGCCTCAATTAAGTCTCAAGGAGGGTAAACAGCTCCCTCAAGGTCACAGGGTAGGTGACAGCAGGTTTCCAGAGTCTTAGGTCTGGGCTCATACAACATAGGGCTGTTCTCTTCTTGTCTGAAGCACCTCTCAGTAACAGGTTTCCATAAACTCCTGGTGAGCCTAGGTCAGTTCTCTGGTTCAGACGGTGGAGTTTGGGCAGCCTCAGCCCCTTAACCCACCCTCAGACAACCCCTCCACCCGTACCCTTGCTTAATGAGGACAGAACCATTAGACCTACTGGGAGCAGCGATTTTCCTCGTGGGACAGGCTAACCCCTCCTGTGACCCCTGGCTCTCCTTTGGCGGAGTTCCAGTCCTGGAAACTGGCTTAGTTTCCTGTCCCCCACCAGCAGAAATGGATTGATTCTTGGAGCTCAGGGCCTCAGCCTAAGGGCCTTCTCTTTGTCTAGGGTCTCCAGGCAGAGCGCAGGTCCAGAGAATCTCCACCAGCCCCCACCTCCACCGCTCCTCCACAGCTTGCAGACAGCTGTGGCCCTCGGAGACCCTCGTGACTGCCATTTAGTGGGAAATGGCCCGAGACAGAAGCATGTGGAAAGCAAATGGCGATTAGTGTGAGACTGAGGATAGCAGGAAAGACCTTTCCCGGCGGGAGCCTCGTCCCGTCACCTGTGGCTGGCGGCGGGGGGACTGCGGCATGCTGCTGACCCCTGGTGGCCACTTGCGGTACCACAAATGCCTCCAAGATCTACGAGCACCGTTTGGTTCCCTTATCCTCTGCTGTCGCCTCCTGTCACTGCTGGGAGTAACACTTCATATAATAAGTTACAGTAATAATACTTTCTGATTGTAAAACATGCTTATGGTAGCAAATTTGTAAACTTTAAAAAGTATAGATGAAACAAAAATCACCCATACTTCCACTACTGTTACTATTTTGGTCCATTTCCTACCCACAGTAAATAGTCCTCAGGATCTCATTCCAGCACCATCTCCCCGCCCTACCCCCCTCCCTGCTTCTGCCTTATTACCTGCCACTACCTCACTCATATGCTTTGCTTTTGCTGCCTCAGCTCCCCTCCCAGGTAGAAAGGCCTGTTCTTGACTTTGGGACGTCCTACTCTGTTGCTCTGTACAAATTTAGAGTACATAGTACAAGATGAGGGAATAGTGCCATAATAATTTTTAAATTTTATTATATTTAAAATAAAAAAATTTGAATACGTATGCAATATCATTTCAAAAATTTTAAAAATGTGAAAAGGATAGATTGGAAAGTCTTAAGCCTGTCCCAACTTCACCCCATCCTCCTTCCCACCACACCCATTTTTCCCACCATACGTATTAGTTTCTCATGCTTCTTTATGCAAAATAAACAAATGCAAATATGAATATTCTGTTTCCTCTTTTCTGATACAAAAGGCAGCGTATTATGCACACTGTTCTCGGCTTTGCTCTTTGTGTTTAACAATATGCCCTGGGGATTTTTCCATTTTGGGTCAGGGAATACTTCCTTTTTCTAACTCAGTGTTTCATTGTGGGAACATGCCATAGTTCAATTAACAAAGCCCCTACAAGTTGCATCTGGATTGCTTTCAAATATCTCTTATTATAAATACTGCTGCAATAGAATAAGTACCTACTTTGTTCAGTGAATGAAGAAAAGGCCAAGTAACAAGAGCCTTGTGAGCATTTCCCTGGGTTCATAGACTTGTGTCCCTCCCCCCCCCCACTGCCATTCTTTCATGACAGCAGCTCAGGTGAGGCCTAGAGAAGGTGCTAAATCATCATCCCTGCACTGGTTGGTGGGAAGCAGGGTCTTGGTTTATAGGTCATAGGCCTGGGCCAGGCAGGTTAGAAGTAGAAATGGAACAAAGAAAAATATGCAAATGAGATTTTTAAGGAAAAATGAGGCATCAGTTTTCTTTTCTTTTTTTTAAGTTTATTTATTTATTTTGAGAGAGACAGAAAGAATGCAAGCGAGAGGCAGAGAGAGAAACCTAAGCAGGTTCTGTGCTGTCAGCACAGAGCCCGGCATGGGGCTAGAACCCTGAAACCATGAGATCATGACCTGAGCTGAAATCAAGAGTCAGATGCTCAACCGACTGAGCCACCAGGCACCCTTCAGTTTTCTTTTCTATCAGACACAATTTTCTGTAGTACATACGAGGCTCTTGCATCACTGTCTGCTCTGGAAAGGGGTGGAAGGCCAAGGGATCAATGCCTTAGTTGGTGAGCTCTGGTAAAGGCTTATTTATTTATTTATTTATTTAGAGAGAAAGCACAGGTCGGGGAGGGGCAAAGAGAAAGGAGACAATGAGAATCCCAGGCAGGTGCTACGCCTGACTCGGGTGCAAGATCATTATGTGAGCCGAAGTTGGATGCTTAACCGACTGAGCCATCCAGGTACCCGGAAAAGGCCTTTTCCCGAACCTCCTCCTTCACTTGCTTCAACCATGTCCTGATGCTTGGAGCTCATCTAAGTTCCCAGACGTCTTTCAGAAAAGCCCTGCTCTTCTTTAGCCCTGAATAACTCATCTAAGGCCAAGTGCAACAAAGGAGAATAGGGGTGCCTGGGTAGCTCAGTCGGTAGAGCGTCTGACTTCGGCTCAAGTCATGATCTCCCAGTTTGTGGGTTCGAGCCCCACATTGGGCTCTGTGCTGACAGCTCAGAGCCTGGAGCCTGTTTCAGATTCTGTGTCTCCCTCTGTCTGCCCCTTCCCCACTCATGCTCTGTCTCTCTCTGTGTCTCAAAAGTGAATAAACGTTTTTTAAAAAAAAAGCAGAATAGAGTGATGGAGAACAGAACCTCTTCCCAAAGAGGGAAGTGGACTGGGCTGTGCACTCTGCTCTGGATTGATTCCCATCTAGGTGACTGCGCAGACCTGCCTGGACATAGGAGTCATTTGAAAAGACCAATACAGGAGAGAGAACAGAGTGCTGGCCCTGGAGGTCTGAGCTCTAGCTCATGTGAGTGTGTGTGTGCATTGACCCTTGTCAAACCTGCTCACAGCCTCTGAAGTCAAAGAGCTCATTTTTGTCACTACAGGTGCTGGGCTGAGTGTTTTCTTTATTTTTTTTTTTTTTTTTATTTTTTTTTTTTTTTTAATTTTTTTTCAACGTTTATTTTTATTTTTGGGACAGAGAGAGACACAGCATGAACGGGGGAGGGGCAGAGAGAGAGGGAGACACAGAATCGGAAACAGGCTCCAGGCTCTGAGCCATCCGCCCAGAGCCCGACGCGGGGCTCGAACTCACGGAGCGCGAGATCGTGACCTGGCTGAAGCCGGACGCCTAACCGACTGCGCCACCCAGGCGCCCCGGGGACCTTATTTTTTTTTAAAAAAATTATTGTCAAGTTAGCTAACACACAGTGTAATCTTCGTTTCAGGAATATATTCTCATGATTCATCACTTACATACAACACCCAGTGGTTACCCCAACAAGTGCCCTCCTCTATCCCATCACCCATTTCCCCCACCCCCATCAACCCTCAGTTTGTTCTCTGTATTTAAGAGTCTCTTATGGCTTGCCTCCCTCTCTATACCTTATTTTCCCTTCCCTCTCCCCATTGTCTTTCTGTTAAGTTTCTCAAATTCCACATATGAGTGAAATCTTATGATATCTGTCTTTCTCTGACTGACTTATTTTGCTTAGGATAATACCCTTCAGTTCCATCCAGGTTGCTGCAAATGGCGAGATTTCATTCTTTTTCACCACTGACTAGTATTCCATTGTGTATATATACCATGTCTTCTTTATCCATTCATCATTCGATGGACATTTGGGCTATTTCCATTCTTTGGCTATTGTTGATAGCACTGCTATAAACACTGGGGTACATGTGCCCCTATGAATCAACACTCCTGTATTATTTGGATAAATTCCTAGTAGTGCTATTGCTGAGTTGTAGGGTAGCTTTATTTTTAGCCGTTTGAGGAATCTCCACACTGTTCTCCAGAGCAGTTGCACCAGTTTGCATTTCCACCAACAGTGCAAGAGGGTTCCCATTTCTCCACATCCTTGCCAGCATCTGTTGTTTCCTGAGTTGTTAATTTTAGCCACTCTGACCAGCGTGAGGTGGTATCTCATTGTGGTTTTGATTTGTATTTCCCTGATGATGAGTGATGTTGAGCATCTTTTCATGTGTCTGTTGGCCATCTGGATGTTTTCTTTGGATAAGTGTCTATTCATGTCTTCTGCCCATTTCTTCACTTGATTGTTTGTTTTTTGGGGTGTTGAGTTTAGTAAGTTCTTTATAGATTTTTGATACTAACCCTTTGTGTTATATGCCATTTGGAAATATTTTCTCCCATTCTGGAGCTGTGTGTTTCTTAGAGACCTTTCTGGCTTTGACATTCTGTTCTCCTATGCTCTTAAGGAAGAATTAACACTGTAGGAAGAAACCATGTTCTATAGGAAGGCCAATAGGAACAGTGCATGGGGGAAGGAGATATCATCCTTTTGGGGAAAAAAAATCAAACCCTGAGTTAATCTTGGAAGGAAACCTGGTGAGGATAAGTTGGGTAACCATACAGCCTGGTGATCTGAGATGAGGACCAACTCCTTCTCTTATGCTCTGCTTCAGGAGTAATATGGCAAAGACTGATGTTGTCTCATGGTATATGTTACCCCTGTATCCTTAGAAATAGAGACTTATGATTTTCAGTTGGACACATGGCTGCCTGAAATGAAGATTACCATTCCCAGCCTCCTTTGCAGCTGTATGTGGCCATATGACTATGTTCTGGTCAATGGTCTGTGAGTAGAAGTGTGTATATAACTTGTGGGAGGAGTCCTTAAAGGGACCAACTGTCTTCTATCTCTTCTACCTTCTCGCTAGCTGAAATGTTGATGTGATGATTAGAGCCCAGGCAGCCATATTAAGCCATGAGATTAAAGCTAGATGTTGAGGTGTATGCTGAAAAACCAATGGAAGAAGTCTGGATTCTAACACCTGTGTATCACTCTGCCAGCCTTGGATTGACTACTTCCAGCCTTTATTTACATGAGAGACAAAGAAATGTTTCTTATGTTGAAGCTATTGCCACTTCGGATTTTGTGTTTCTCATAGCTAAACTCAATCCTAATTATACCAAATATAGTACCTGGAAGTTGAGTGCAGCATGTAAAATAACCTAAAATATGGGGCTTTTGTTCTGTGGAAGCAGAGAAACAGTAGAGGCGTTATAAATCACTGGCTAGTAGAAAGCTAGTAGCATGACTCAATATAGATCTATTCAACCTGTTGTCTGTTTTCCCTGGAAGACAGATCATGCACCAGTCAAGGCTATACATAACATTATACAGAGAGGAAAGAAAAATTCACAATATTGGTATTTTCTGGCTGCTTCTTGCCACTTTCAGGAAGGTCAACTCTAGACAAGGGTGGACACTTGGTAAGCAGAGACAGATGGGAATGAGAATACAGCTTTGCTCAGGAAGGTGCTTTCTTCAGGAGACCAGTATCTAAGTTGGTGATGTCAGGTCGAACAGGCCAGCTGCTTCCATATCTCAAACTGCTTCCAGCCTCAGCAGGATAAGACGAGTGCCTCCTCATTCAAAAGTAGAGAGACTGCAGCAGACATGGACAGAGAGGACTGAGATTTTCAGTCCTCTGCCCAAGCCCTTTCTGCTCAAGGCCTACATTTCCTCCAGCCTCATGGAGGCTGCCATTAACTTGACATAGAAGGGACTGTCAAAGCTCAAAATCCAACTGGTAGAAGACCAGAGTCTTCAGGCTTAAAAAGTATAACTAGGCATGATCTTTGCCATGGTGTTACTCTCAGTGGAATGAACTGGATGCTTACTAATTTTTTGAGTTAATTGTATTTCCCCAAAACTATAAGCCACATATATTTGGAAATAAAAATAAATATACTATATATATGTATATACATACATACATACATATGTATGTATTTGTGTGTCCCCCAATTCTTATACAAAGTGTAGCCTAATATGTATACTTGACTTTTTTTTAACTTTATACTATATACTCAGGATTAATCCATAATCTGCATAGTGATGTCACTCATTTCTTGGTTTGACTACACAGTGCTCCATTGTGGAGATGTCCTGTGGTATATTCAACCAATCCCCCATGGTGGACACTTAAGTTGTTTCTTTTTTCTTTTTTCTTAATTGCAAGTAATGCCACAATGAAAAAGTCATGAATAAATTAATTTGTATTTCTACAAGTTTGGGAAAGAGTCTCAAAATGGGATTGATGGGTCAAGGAGAAAATGCATATGTAATTTTGTTAGATATTGAGAAATTTCCCTCCCTAGGGGTTGTAGAATCCAGCAGTAAATGAGAATGCCTGTTTCAACATGGTATTGCCAACAGAGTATGTTATCAAACTTCTTGATTTTTTACAATCTGATAATAAGAAATGGTATCTCAGTAAAATATTAGATTGAATTTCTCTTATGAATGAAATGAACTTTTCATATGTTTAAAGTCCATTTTCATTTCTTCTTCTGTAACTTGTTTGTCTATATTTTGCCCATGTTTCTGTAGGGCTTGGTTTTTGGTATTTTCCTTTTGCTTTTCAGGAGTATTATATAGTAGGGATATTCAATCTTGAGCTGTGATATCAAGTGAAATCATTTTTTCTCCACCTTTTCATTTGTCTTTTGACTTAACAGGTAGGGTTGTTTTGTTTTGTTTGCCATGCAAAAGATTTTTAATGGTATGTAACTGAATGTATCAATCCTTTGAAAAAATTGCCTCTGAATTTTGGTTCATAGAGGTTTCCCTACTCCCAGGTTATAAAAAAATGAACAGAGGGGCACCTGGCTGGCTCAATAGGTAGAGCATGTGATTCTTGATCTCAGGGTCATGAGTTTGAGTCTCACCTTGGGCATAAAGATTTTTAAAAAAAGAAAAAGTTTAAAGAAATGGCATAAAGATTCTTAAAAAAAAAGTTTAAAGAAATGAACACATCTTCCCTATATACAAATCAGGGTGATGCCAATTGGCAATGAGATATGATTACATAGAGAATCTAAGCATCTCCACTGCTAGGAAGGGGTGTGGGATTAAAAAGAGGGAACCAGAGGTTGAGTATGAGAAACTCAGCTTCTGCTCATGGGGCCTCTTCAGAATTGTGAAGCCCAGCATTCAGGAAATGGGAATTCTGGTACTCCTGCTACTCTGTCTAACTCAGAGGGTTAGAGGAATGTCTACCCCAGTGGTTCTCAACAGGGGCAATGGTGCCCCCACATTTTGGGATGTGTGGTAACATTTGTGGTTGTTCCAGCTTGGGAGGCAGGGTGGGATGGGGTGCTATTGACAGAAATGCTGCTAAGCATCCTTCAGTGGACAACATGGCCACCCACAAGACTTATCCTGCTCAAAATGTCAGTAGTGCCGAGGTTGAGAAATCCTGACTCTACACTTCAGACCCTGGCATCAGAGCTCGCAAGCAAAGCAAAGCTAGGGGAGAGCTAGGATGGTTGTGCACATGGTTCTTTCTTTCCATTCCCGTGGGACTGCAACCCTGTCTTCCATTTATGAATGCTCCATCACTAGCTGCTCGCTGTTGCTGTCCAGGTTCTGCAGGGAGGTAGATAATGGTTCTGATTTCTAATGGTGATGACTGAAGGTCAGTTCAGCCACACCTCTGGATCTGTCTGCCTGTGATCCCTACCCCCTCCTCCCTCCTTATTTTTTTTGTTTCTTGAAATTTATTTGGAGAAAAAACTAGGTTTGACCTGTAGAACATTCCCAGTCTGGAACTTGCTCATTGCATTCCTACAGTATTCTTTTCTTTTTTTTTTAATTCCAATATAATTAACACACAGTGTTATATTAGTTTCAGGTTTACAGTATAGCGATTCAATAATTCTATACATTATTCAGTGCTCATGATGATAAAGTGTGTTCCTAATCCCCTTCACTTGTTTCACCCATTCCCCCACCTACCTCCCCTCTGGTAACCACCAGTTTGTTCTCTATAGTTAAGAGTCTAGGGGCACCTGGGTGGCTCAGATGGTTGAGCATCCAACTCTTGGTTTTGGCTCAGGTCATGATCCCAGCATCATGGGGTCAAGACCCATGACCAGCTTCACACTGAGCATGCTTGAGATTCTTTTTCTCTCCCTCTTCCCCACTTGCAAACACTCTCTCTCTCTCTAAAATACATGAAAAAAAATTAAGAGTCTGTTTTTTGTCTCTTTTTTCTTTGTTCACTTGTTTTGCTCCTTAAATTCCACATATGAGTGAAATCATATGGTATTTGTCTTGGTATTATTTCACTTAATATTATACTCTCTAGCTCCATTGGTGTTGTTGAAAGTGGCAAGATTTCATTCTTTTTTCCCCAATGTTTATTTATTTTTGAGAGAGAGAGATAGAGAGAGAGAGGGAAGGACAGAGAGAGGGAGACAGAGGATCTGAAGCAGGGTCCATGCTGTCAGCAGAGAGCTTAAGGCGGGGCTCAAACTCATGAATGGTGAGATCATGACCTGAGCCGAAGTCAGATGCTCCACTGACTGAGAAAACCAGGCACCCCTCTTTATTTATTTATTTGTTTATTTATTTATTTATTTAGAGAGCGCATGTGAGCAGGGGAGGGACAGAGAGAATCCCAAGCAGGCTCCGCTATATCAGCTCAGAACCTGATGTGGGGCTCAATCCCACAACCCTGGGATCATGACTTGAACTGAAATCAAGAGCTGGAAGCTCAACCTATTAAGCCACTCAGGCATCCCTGCACCACTTCTTTATCTGTTTATCTATCGATGGACACTTGGGCTGCTTCCATAACTTGGCTATTGTAAATAATGCTGCAATAAACATGGGTGCACATATCTTTTCAAATTAGTGTTTGCATATTCTTTGGGTAAATACTAAATAGTGGAATTAATGGATCATATGGTAATTATATTTTTAATTTTTTGAGGCACCCTCATACTGGTTTCCACAGAGGTTGTACCGGTTTGCATTCCCACCGGCAGTGCACAAGGGTTCCTTTTCCTCCACGTCCTCACCAGCACCTCTTTCTTGTGTTTCTGATGCTTTCTTCTGCTTCCTCTGGTCTACTGTTTATTCCCTCTAGTGTATTTTTAATTTCAGTTATTGAGTTCTTCATCTCTGATTGGTTATTTACGTTTTCTATCTCTTTGTTAAAGGTCTCACTGAAGTTCTTTCCTCAAGTCTAGTGAGTGTCTTTATGACCATTACTTTAAATTCTCTATCAGGCATATTACTTACCTCTGTTTCGTTTTGTTCTGTTGCTGTGATTTTGTCCTGTTCTTTCCTTTGGGGCATATTACTCTGTTTCCTCATTTTGTGTAACTCTGTCATTTCTATGTGTTAGGAAAGTCAGCTATGTCTCCTACTGTTGAAAGTAGTGGCCTTGTGAAGAAGAGGTCCTATAGTGCTCTGCAGTGCAGTGTCCCCCATTCACTAGAACCTGGTGCTTCAGGGCTGTGTTGTGGGTATGTTCTCCTATGTGTGTTGTGTGTGCCCTGCTGTTGTGGCTAAGCCACTTTTGCCGTCAGTCTAGTCAACTGCATTGCCTGTTGTGAGTAGGGTTTGGTCCCTGTGTTGTTAGTGGGCCAGTCTGGGACCACTTCGGGTTTGAGTTGAGTCATACTAGGTGTTTTCCAGAGCTTCTGGGTGTTCTCCCTGTGTTGTCCTCTGAGAAACTTTCCATGGTGGACATGGCCTGCAGTCAGACCAGATGTTTTCCCCCATTCCACTGCTGGGGCTGCAGTTAAACTGGTGTGTGTCATTTTCTTCCCCTCTCCCTGGGGTAGTAGTCATTTTGAGGGTGGTGCTGGCTCCTTTTGGGGCTGCTCACACACTGCCAGGCTTGTGGTGCAGGTTTGGATGGACTCTTACCAAGGGCATGTTGGAGGAGACAGTTCCCTAGGAGAATGCAGGGATGGGCCACATGGTGCCAGCAAGGTCCTAGCCAACCAGCTGCCAGGGGGAACCTGTAGCCACTGGGGAAAATTCCTGCCGAGGCCAGGTTGGAAGAGTGGGTCTGCAGAAGAGCACAGGGGCAGGGCATACAGTTAGCAAGTTAAGTGGAGAATGTTGCCACTGCACCAGTTCCTGTGGGTGTCTGTGCCTCTTGGGGGAAAGAAATGGTGCCTGCCAGCTCTTTTGTTCTTGGAAAGGTCTCCCAGTGATCCCTGCTCCTCCATCACACACTCTGAGATTAGTAAATATAACTTCCCATATACTCCAGGCATTTTTCAAACTACTGATTCTATGCTGTATCTCAATGGGGCTGTTTGTTATGCTGTCTCTTAAGGGTGGAGACTCTACCCTCTTGGCTCTCCCAGAGCTGAGCCAACTCATTTTTAAAGTTCAGGTGTTAAGCCCTCCTGATTGTTGGGCCCCTCTAGTTTTGAAAGCCAAATGTTTTGGAGATTCATCTTCCTTGTGCAGGTCTCCCCATGCCTGTGGTGCCCAGTTGGGGATCTGCCACTCTCTCTTCTCTGTGCCTGTTGTGTCCCTCTCAAATGCAGACAGTCCCTGGGTCCATTTAGCTCCTGACCACGTTTCCACCCTTCTTACCCTCTTCGATGTGGCTTCTTTATATTTAGCTCTGGCGTGTATATTCTGCCAGTCTTTGGTTGTTTTCTGGGCTATTTATACTGATGTGGGTGTTACCAAGTGGTGTCCATGGAAGGAAATGAGCCCAGGAGTATTCTTTAACATGTTCCTCTGGCCTGCATATTTCCTGTAAATTGACAATTGGACTTAGAATTTTTTTTAAGTTATCTCTATACCCAATGTAGGACTCGAATTCACTACCTCGAGATCAAGAGTCATGTGCTTCACTGACTGAGCCAGCCAGGAACCCCAGACACTTTGAGTGTTGATAAGACATAGGTGTGATTCTTCCCATAGGGCTGTTTCATAGACAGTGCCCCTAGGTCTTTGCATTTCAGTGAAGAGCAGCCAGTCTAGGCATTCTGTGACTTGTGCAGGGCTGGAGATGCAGGGGCAGCAACCAGGTGAGGATCACACCAAGTCGGGGCTTGGAGAGGAGCAGCTCCTCCATTTGCTCAGCTACTCAAGAGCCTGGGCTTTGGAGGGCAGTCAGACTCCTCCCGGCCCCATTCACCCTGAATCCCTAGCCCTCCTTGTGAGGGCTTGGAGCTCACAGGAATGGAACACCTGTGTGCTAGTCAGTCAGGATGGAGCTTGCAGGATGCAGCCCTGTGGGTTCTCCTCAGAGGCTCCCTGAGGGCCAGTGGCAGAAGAGTGTGAGGGCTGAGCTGCAGTGGGTAAATGTTCCCCTTAGGGCTCCTCAAAGGAGGGAATGAACAATGAACTAACTATATTTGGAGCGGCCTGGTGCTGCCCTGACCCAGAAGTACAGGGCAGCCTGGGGATCCAGTCCAGGGAAGGTCTGAGGAGCTGAAAATGCCTAAGAAGGACTGGTCTGGGTAACAGTGGTTTTACAATTAATTGATCACAGCCAGTTACAAATCTCTTTGTTCCTTCTCTACTTCCACTGCTTTACTTGACTAGTCTAAAAATTAAAAAAACAAAAAAAGACAAAAAGAGCTCAGGAAGGGCAGGTAGCAGGAAGTCAGAGGAAGGGCCACAGGCTTTGAGCAGGGGGTGGTAGACCCCTGGGGCTACTGAGAATCCAGCCCAAGGGTTCACTTGGAATCACATGCTTCCAAGATGTTTAGGATTCTCCGTTCTGTTTTTTTTCCTCTTCCTTCACTCTTCTGTGTGTAGGATTTTTAGCATTTTTCTTGATCAGTCTTGTCTCTTGCTTTTCTCTCTACTCTTCCTCTCCAGTTTCCCCCTTCTTTCGTTTACCCCTCTCCTTTCCATTTAATTGCCATCCCCACCTCAGAAATCAGCTTGCATTTCACATGGACATGTTGGACAGAGCACAGGTGTGGCAGGGGAAACAAGGTTGGTGTGCCAAGCTGAGCTGCCTGCTTATATCCTGAGTCTCTGAGGAGCCCTCTCCTCACAGCCTGCTCTTGGAGCACGACCCGGCTTGGTATTCAGGACAGCTTACACACACTCTGGGTCAACAAGCTTCTCCGGCTGGAGTGCCCTGGAGCAGGTGGTGAGTGACAGGGAGAGAACAGGAAAGGGAACAGAGCACATGGCAAAGGCATGAAACGCTGGCAGTGCTGGGGACAAGGAGCATCTGAGCAGGAGCATGGGGCTGTGAGGAGAACCCATCAGTGTGGACTGATGGCTCCGTGAGTTCTTCATTTTCTTCTACAGATGGGACAAAGTGTCAGAAAGTCACCCCTCCACCCTCTCTGCAGCCAGGGGTAAGGAGGGCAAAGGTCTGGGGGAGTGCACTCAAGGATAAAGTACTTTAGCCTGGGGGGTTTCAAGTTTTTCTTTAATTTGTTTATTTATATTAATGTTTATTTATTTTTGAGAGAGAGCGCACAAGCAGGGAAGGGGCAGAGAGAGAGGGGGACAGAGGATCTGAAACAGGCTCTGCACTGACAGCAGTGAGCCCAGTGTGGGGCTTGAACTTACAAAGCATGAGATCATTACCTGAGCCGAAGTAGGATGCTTAACTGACTGAGCCACACAGGTGCCCCTAAAGTTTTTCTTTTTTCTTTTTTTAAATTTTTTTCAATGTTTATTTATTTTTGAGAGAAAGAGACAGAGTGTGAGTGGGAAAGGGGCAGAGAGAGAGGGAGACATAGAATCCAAAGCAGGCTCCAGGCTCTGAGCTGTCAGCACAGAGCCTGACACGGGGCTCGAACCCACAACCCGTGAGATCATGGCTTGAGCTGAAGTCGGGCACTCAACGGACTGAGCCACCCAGGTGCCCCGCCCCTGAAGTTTTTCTGTAAATATCACCTGGCTACAAATTAGGGTCACATAATTCATCTGAGACTGGGTCACCAGGTTGGTGACCAGCTGCAGCACTGGTGCCAGGAAAGCTCATACAGGTCCTGAGCCACTGAAGCACCTCCCTTTATTCTCTTTTTATGTGGAAAAGGACACCCCTATTTTTAACCAGGTACAAGGCTACATTTTCCAACTTTCTTTGACACTAGGTGTGGCCATGTGATTAAGTTTTGGCCAGTGAGGTATAAGCAGATGTGGCACACCTGGGAGGTATTGTGAGTTCCATTCCAAACCACTGAAACAAAGTGAATATCACAATAAAGCAAGTCAAGTAAATTTTTTGGTTTCCAGTGCATTTAAAGTTAGGTTTATACTATACTGTAGTCTACTAAGTGTGCAGTAGCACCATGTCTAAAGAAAAACCCCTGATATACCATAATTTAAAAAATACTTTATTGCTAAAAATGCTCACTATCATCTGAGGTTTCAGCAAGTCATAATCACTTATCACAGATCACCACAACAATATAATAATATGAAAAATTTTGAAACATTGCAAGAATTACCAAAATGTGACGCAGAGACATGATGTGAGCAAACGCTGTTGTAAAAATGGCACTGATAGACTTGCTCAAAGCAGGGTGGCCACAAATCTTCAATCTGCAGAAAATGCATTATCTGGGGGCACCTGGGTGGCTCAGGTGGTTGTGTCTGACTCTTGATATTGGCTCAGGTCGTGATCTTGCAGTCGTGGGATGAAGTGTTGCGTCAGGCTCTGTACTGTCAGCACAGAGCTTGGGATCCTCTCTCTCCCTCTCTCTCTCTCTGCCCCTTCCTCGTTTATGCTCTTTCTCTCTCAAAATAAATAAATAAACATTTTATAAAATGTATTATCTGTGAAGTGCAGTAGAATGAGGTATACCTATGTAAGACTTCTGGAAATTATACCTGTAGGGAGATGGCATACCCTTTTTTGTCTCTTTTTTCCTGATGCCTGGAATATGAACATAATATCTGGGTTTGAGCAGTTATCTTGGACCATGAAGCGGAAGCTGTGCAGTGAAGACAGTAAAGGAGCAAAACAGGAGCCTGGGTAGCTAATCAGTTGATGGAGTCACAATACCAAGCCTCACTGTTCTTTCCCAACTTAGTTTCTATGAAAGAAACAAATTTCTACTTTATTTAAGCCCTACTCTTTGGAGGTTTCTGTTACTTATAGCCAATCCTAGTCCTAACTAACACAAAGTATGTGCGTAGATATGAGCAGGCTTATGCACTCAGGTGTACATACAAATATATGTGAGCAAGTTTATAGGGACAGCAGGAGTATGGATATTCATTCATTTGCCTACTAATATTAATTGAGCACTCATCAAGTGCAAGTTACCACAATATGACCTATGAGGAAGACAAAGGTGAATCAGAGAGGCACCTTGCTCTCAAGGATTTTTCTTAATCGTTTCTGGCTTATGAACTCCTAGAGAATATAAGGAAGACTTACCAATATTTAAACACACACACACATACACAAATACCCAGAGAGTATTAATTACAATAGCCATATCGGAACCTCCCAGATATACGTGTTCCGTCACCTTTCCTGAAACAAACCAGGCTACTTTTGATTCCTGCCAGGGATGGCTCAAGTTTCATGGAGTTCAGTGCACAGGTGGGGAAGATGGAAAGCAAAGCAGATCCAGATACAGAACACAGTGACCCAGGTTGCAAAACCTCTGGAGATGGAATAGCAGTGATTATGATATAATTGTGATCATCAAGTGTATTAGTTACCTCTTGCTGTGCAATAAATTACCCCCAAACTAACTGGCTTAAACAACAAACACTTATTATTTCCTAGTTTTTGAGGGTTAGAAATTCAAGAGTGACTTGGCTGGGTAGTTTTGTCTTACAGTTGTTCATGAGGTTTTGGCCAAGATGTCCATGAGGGTTGGAGGACCTGCCTGAAAGATGGCTTTCTTCACATGACTATTGGTGGGGGGCTTCAGGTTTTTATCCTGTGGGCCTTTCCAGAGAGTTGGCTTGAGTGTCTTTAAGTGTATTTGACTTCCTTAGAATGAATGAGCCAAACAAGAACAAGGTAGAAAAGCCACAGTATCTTTTAGGGCCTAGCCTTGGCAATCACAGTGTTACTTCACAGTGTTACTTCTACTTCATTTTAAAAATTTATTTATTTATTAATTACTTATATTTATGCATGCTTCATTTTATTTATTAAATATGCATTAAGTCCGGGGCACCTGGGTGGCTCAGTCAGCTAAGTGTCCGACTTCAGCTCAGGTCATGATCTCACACTCCGTGAGTTTGAGCCCCGAGTAGGGCTCTGTGCTGTCAGTTCAGAGCCTGGAGCCTGCTTCGGATTCTGTGTCTTCCTCTCTCTTCTCCTCCCTCACTGATGCTCTGTCTCTATCAAAAAATGAATAAACGTTAAAAAAAATTTTAAAAAATATGCATTAAGTCCAGCCCATACTCAATAGGAGGGGAATAAACACCTTTTTAGAAGAGGATTGTCAAATAAATTGTGGACATATTTTAAAATCATTACACCAAGAAATCTTGTACCTGCTAAAGCAGTTTCTAGGTAGTTTGATAGCAGGAAGAGATTAGGAACATTTCAATCTTGGAAAGCCACATACCCTGGCAGAGTTTATGAGTTGGGCTATGATAGGTTTAGTTAATGTGAATCAGTCTGCCAGATCCTGCTCAGTTGCACCTGAACTGACAAAATTAAGATCTTGGCCTTCAAAGTTGAAGATCAGAGGATATTGCCAACTAATCTCTGAGTTAGCACAGTCTCTGTCCATCCCTGACGCCCCCCTTGTTTCCTCTTACCTAATGCTAAATATATTGTGGACTCAGCCATTCTTGGTGTAACTATACCCAGGGGACAGATCAAAGGTCTAAAAGGGGGCATCTTACACATTTCAAATGGTACAAACAGCCGTGCTCAAAAGCAAAGGTGTTCGCTTAGTTATCTGACCCTCTTTTGGGACAGTTATTTTCTCCCTTGTATTCTAGTCCTGATTCAACCTCCCTACAAAGTGTAAGTTTGCGGGATTATTTATGCATATAGTCTCCCCAGGAATTAGCACACAGCCGGGCAGGAAGGAGGACCATAGCGAATATTTACTGAAAGACTACAAGAATGAATAATTGGTATCCTACAAGAATTCCTTGATTGGTGTTCAGGGAACTTGAACATCAAAAGAAAACTTTGCCTCTCCCTCCCCCTTGCAAATAAGGATTGATTCCCTCCACACAGTTTCTTTTCTCTCATAAAGTCACCGAAGGTTGAGGGAGCTGGGACTTCAGTCTGAAACGCATGTTCCAGGAAGTCCGCAGGTACATAGGCCGTGCATACTGGCCTGTCACCGCAAGTGTCCGTCTACTAAGGGCCAGACTTGGCCTGCGCCTCTTCGCTCCAACAGAACCCCCACCACGGCCCGCCGGGCAAGCACTTTCTGCACCTGGTTGAGTCCCGGCCCCTGTTCCTGCCGCTGCCCCTGGCCTGCCCCGCCCCGCTCTTGCTCAACCCCGTGCCCAGCTTGACTCAGAACTCAGTCACACCCCTAGCCCCAACTGGCTCGCGCCTCACCGGGCTTCCAGACACGGACACGAGACTACAACTCCCGAGATGTCTAGGGCACCGATCGGCCCGAGAGCTCCCCGGCCGCTGATTGGCTGCGCAGCGGGGACGTGGGCGGGGACGGCCGCGGGCCGTGGCGACTGTCTGCACGTGCGCGCGACGGGCGGCCGGATGGCTGTGCTCCGCAGCCTGGCGGCGGTCGGTTCGGTGCCGGGGCTCTGGTGGGGGGCGGCGCGCGCGGCGGCGGGGCTCCGGGGCCGCTGCCCCAGAAGAGGTTACGCCGCCGACTCCGCACAGGTGAGAAAGTCCAGGTTCCCACCGAGCAGGTCCTCAGGGCTGGGGATGGGGCCGGAGCCGCCGGGAGGGAGGGAGGGAGGGGCCGGGCCACTCCGGCATCCCCGGCCTCCTGGGAAATGGCTTTTACTAGGCCACTGACCTCGGTGCGCTTCGTTCTTTCCCAGAGCACGAGTGTCCCTGGCGCGTCCCGCCTCCCCCTCAGTCAGGGGATTTGCCGTGCCTTCGGCCTGAAAGAAAAGTTACTCCAGCTAGAGAATGAACAAAACAAACCCAAAACGCGCACCAGGATTGTTTCTTGGCCGTTCGCTGCTTTCGTCTCCAAAGTTACTCCGCAATTTCTGTGTTTCTGTTTTCCTGGTCAGAGTGTGATTCTTGCATTTCCTCTGTGATTTTTCAGGATGAGAATCTTTCGGTTTTGATATTTCAGCTACATTTGAAAGAGATTTGGGGACTCGCGATAGACTCCCCTCTGGGATCCGCGCCTATATAAACGGACAGCCCAGAGATAAATGTGGGTTTTGTGCGACTTTTTTTACTTTGGTTCCATTCGCTTGTGGGCCGTGCTTATAATGAGCCTCTGTTACATGCAGAATGTAGGGGAAGCTCTGAGGGGCTAGAGGAAGAGAACTGGTGCAGGGTCTCCAATTTGTCCCGGTGCTTAAGTGATAATTCCACAACTTTGGAGGTAGATATAACCCTGCAGTAAGGAAGCTGAAGCTTGGAGCTTGGAGTCAAGTTTTTAAGTACTTTTCTTTGTAAGGTCAAACAGCTGGTGGACAACTGTGCCAGGACCCTAATAAGGCAGGTAGTCAGATCTGGCACCCTCACTTCCCCCTGGGCCATTTGTCTTTTTTTTTTTTTTTTTAAGAGGATCACTTCGTTTTCTAAAATCACAATTTCTGTGTGTAATGATGATAATATTATACATTTATGTAGTGCTTTCACGGTAACCCTTTGATAATTTTAAATACTTATTTTTAAAAACAGCACTTTGTGCCACACACTTCACAATTACTAATATATACAATTTTTATGACAACTCTATGAGGTAAGTACTGTTATTCCATTTTACAGATGGAGGGACTGAAGCACAGAGAGGTTAAGCAACTTTCCCAAGGGTGTACAGCTGGTAAGTGGTAGAATCCGGAATCCAGGGCAGTATGGTGCCAGAGTCCTAGCTCCTAACAGCTATGTTATCACTGTTCTCATTTTTGCATATGGAGCAGCTAAGATTCAAAGAAGTTAAGTGACTTGACTAGTGCCACAGAGCTAAAAGTGGCCATGCTGGAAGCATGGAATGAGACTATTTTGGTAAAAGGACTTTTTGTCTTATAACGATTGTATTGACTCTAGCGTCTTTGCAGGTGATATTTCCAAGTGACTTTCTGATAGAGTAGAAAAAGGGAAGAAAGGCATGTAGCATCAGCATTTCAGAGTACTAGCTTTAGAATTGAATCCTGCCTATACTGTTTACTAAATGACTTAAGGCAAATTACTTAGCTTCCTAAGCTTCAATTTCTCCATCTATGTATTGAGGATATTACTTACCATGCAGTGTTTTTGTAAGAATATCTGTAGGGTATTTTCTCTGATATATGTAGGGTACTTTGCACAACGACTGGCAGATAGTAAGTTCTCTTAAATGTGGAAGTGATTGGAGTAGACAGTAAAGTAAACAGTTCTAATGCTGTTGTTGAAAACATACCAAACCAATTCCAGGTTAGAAGCAAAAATACAAAGGAACATCTTAGTAGTCCCTTCACTTCAAACTAATCTTAAAACCACACATTTTGGGGCACCTGGGTAGCTCAGTTGGTTAAGTGTCTTGACTTCGGCTTAGGTCATGATCTTGCGGCCGGTGAGTTTGAGTCCTGCATCAGACTCTGACAGCTCAGATTCAGGATTCCATGCCCCTCCCCTTTCTCTGTCTGTCTGTCTGTCTCTCTCTCAAAAATAAACATTAAAAATAAAACCCAAACCTAAACCATACATTTTATCAGTGCCACAGATAAGAACTTTAGGATTTGGCCTAATACCCAGGACTAGTTAAAAACAAAAGATAACAAAACAAGTGATAGCAGAAGAAAAATCAGAACACAGATACAGAAGAGAATGAAAAGAAAAATGAAAAAAAAAAAAAAAAGAAAGGAGAAGGTCTCTTTCTATATAGATAACTTCATTTAAAGAACTTAATAAACTTTATTTTTTAGAAAAGTTTTAGGTTTACAGAAAAATTGAACAGAAACTGTAGAGGAATCTTATATATATTCCCCCTTCCCCCAGTTTCCTGTGTTACTAATATCTGGGTGTTAATGTGGCACATTTGTTACAATTGGACCTTCACTTTCTTGTTACTGAGTGCTTGGTTTCTCTGTATACATTCATCTAAGGGTTGGAGGTGTATGATTACTCATTTATATAGTTAGAGATGAGGGAGCCTTAAAGACATTGCTAAATTGTCCTGAAAAAGGTTTTCGGTAGCAGGGTCTGTGGATTTTTATTTCTAAGAGAGCAACTTTTGTGGCTATTTAGGATATGGGCATTAAAACTATGTATGGTTAAATTTTGTAGCCATCAGCACAAATGAGACATTTTATTTTTTTTTAACTATGTAAGTTTTCAAAAACCCAAAACCAGTAATATGAACCCATATAACCATCTCCCAGATTTAGCAGTTAATGACAGTTTGCCACACTTGCTTTGTTTATGTTCCTCCCCTCTCTTTTTTCCCAGTGTTAAGCTTTTATTTTTTTATTTTTTGTTTTTTCCAGCTGTAAGATTTTAAAATGAATGGCTGATTTCTTATCTCTTTACCCTCAGATTCTTCTGTGTGTAGAAATGACATTTAAACATAACTACAATACTGTCATACCTAACAACATTAGTAATTCCTTAATATAACTTAATATCCTATCCTTTTATTTTAATGTTTATTTTTGAGAGAGAGAGAGAGGGAGGAAGGGGCAGAGCGAGAGGGAGAGGGAGAATCCCAAGCAGGCTCCGCGCTGTCAGTGCAGAGCCCTCTGCAGGGCTTGATCCCACGACTTTGAGATCATGACCTGTGCTGAAATTGAGAGTTGGACACTTAACTGACTGAGCCACCCAGGTGCCCCCTAAACAATTTTTTTTAATTTAAGTAATCTCTTTCCTCAATGTGGGGCTTGGGGTCAAGAGTCACATGCTCCACCAACTGAGCCAGCCAGGCGTCCAAAGAATGATTTTTTTTAAAAAAAGGACAACATTCAGAGTGCCTGATTGGCTCAGTAGGAGGAGCATGTGACTCTTTATCTCAGGGTTGTGTGTTGTAGCCCCATGTTAGGTGTAGAGATTACTAAAAAAAAATAAATAAACTTAAAAAGGACAATGTTCAACTTTATAAGTTCCAAGAAATACATATTGAGAGAGATACCATTATTTTTAAACTTTTAAATTAACAGGACCTTTGATAATTAACAAACTCTTTGATACATATGAAAATTATTGGCAAGCATAAAGTGCATTACCAGTGGCTGTGTAAGTTGACACATGTTTTTATTTTTTTACTTTAAGCTTTAAGTTTGTTTATTTATTTTGAGAGAGAGAGAGAGAGAATGAGCAAGGGAGGGGCAGAGAGAGGGGGACATAGAGGATCTGAAGCAAGGAGAGCCTGATGCGGGACTTGAACCCATGAACTGTGTGTGATATCATGACTTGAGCTGAAGGCCGATGCTGAACCGACTGAGCCACCCAGGTGCCCCATTTTTATTTTATTTTAGTATTTATTTATTTTTGAGAGAGAATGAGAGAGCGCATGTGAGTGAGCGCACAAGCAGGGGAGGGGCAGAGAGAGAGAAGGAGACAGAGAATCCAAAGCAGGCTCCAGACTCTAAGCTGTCAGTGCAGAGCCCAATGTGGGGCTCAAACTCATGAACCGTGAGAGATCATGACCTGGGCTGAAGTTGGACACTTAACCAACTGAGCCATCCAGGTGCCCTGATACATGTTTTTAGAAAACGTTTGTCAATAGGTTACACATCATTAAAATGTTTGTACTCTTTTTTTTTAAGATGATTTTATTTTATTTTTAAATGTTTATTTATTTTTTAGAGGGGGGAGGGGACAGAGATGGGGACAGAGGATCTGAAGCAAGCTCTGTACTGACAAGAAGCCTGATGTGGGGGCTTGAACTCATGAATTGTGAGATTATGACCTGAGCCAAAGTCAGTCACTCAATTGACTGAGCCACCCAGGAGTCCCAAAATGTTTGCATTCTTGACTTTTTTTTTTTTAAGTGTATTTATTTATTTTGAGAGAGAGAACACAAGCAGGGGAGAGGCAGAGAGAGAGAGAGGATCCCAAGTAGGCTCCATGCCCCAGCGTGGGGCTTGATCCCACAGACTGCGAGATCATGACCTGAGCCAAAATCAAGAGTCAGACACTTAACTGACTGGGCCACCCAGGTGCCCCTGCACTCTTGACTTATTACTCCTACTTTTATGAATCTAGCTTAAGGAAAAACCAGTAATCATGAAGAAGTTCTTTATAACATTATTCATAGTAGCAAAAATGTAGGAAAACGTAAGTATCCAAAATAGGGGGAAATATAATGTTAGTGGAGTATTCACTGAGAATTATGTAGCTAGAAATGATGTTTAGGAGATAGAACTATGTATATTGATATGGAAAGATAAATAAGAGATACCAAAAGGTATCTAAAAAAAAAAGGTCAGAAGGAAAAGAAAATAAAATATAATGCCATTGTGTGTTAGTTAACAGATAGGAAGTTATTACTATAGATTTATAAAAAGTTCCTGGAAACATACAAGATAGGAAACAACACTAAGTGGAAGAAGGAGACAAGAAACTTGAGAAATTTTTTATATCATCTATAGCAATTGAATTTTTTTTTTTAACTTCGTGTGTGTTGTAATAAAATTGTAAAAGATGATTATGAAGGCTGTTGTAACAGATAAAAATATTTGAATGTCAAGCAAGAAGAACAGGATGTAAAATCGAACATATAAAGTGTTGTTGTAGCTATGTGATAAGCATAAGAACAGAAAAAGAAGAGTCTATGGTCATACCACCCTGAACACACCCAATCTCATCTGAAATCAGAAGCTAAGCAGGGTCAGGCCTGGTTAGTACTTGGATGGGAGAAAACAAAGAGATGAGATTGGTTATGTTAAAGTGCTGGAATGTTTTTGAATTTCTGTATTTTCCACTTAAAAATTCTTTTATATTAATTATGTAAAGATAGTTTTAACCAAATACTTATATCCTTAAAAATACATGACAAGGGACTAATTCATTTTTATAGATGGATTTGCCTTATCAGAAATCCCATGTCCTCATTTTCTTTTTTTTTTTTTTTTTTTAATGTTTATTTATTTTTGATAGAGACAGAGCATGAGCAGGCAAGGAGCAGAGAGAGGGAGACACAGAATCTGAAGCAGCTCCGGGCTCTGAGCTGTCAGCACAGAGCCCGACGCAGGGCTCGAACTCACAAACCACAAGATTATGACCTGAGCTGAAGTCAGATGCTTAACCGATTGAGCCACCCAGGCGCCCTCCATGTCCTCATTTTCTATTCAAAGCTCTAGGTGACCTGGGGATAATGAGGCACACCACTTTGTAAGGGTCTTTTCCTTCTTCCCCTTTGCCTCTTGACTCATGCTGTGGTGATTCTCTTTCCACTGTGCAGAGCGCGCCCACTTTTGGGTTCCTGTTGGACATCGATGGAGTGCTGGTGCGGGGTCACAGAGTGATCCCTGCTGCTCTGGAAGCATTCCGTAGGCTGGTGAACTCTCATGGGCAGCTGCGGGTGCCCGTGGTCTTTGTCACGAATGCTGGGAACATCTTACAACAGAGCAAAGCCCAGGAGCTGTCAGCCCTGCTGGGGTTCAAGGTGAGGCAGGTGGAGACATCGAAGCCCAAAGACGTGGTTCTGGTGGCACCCCCCTTCCAACTCTAAGCTGCCTTTCCTGGGTTCGGGCAGTGTTGCATAGCCCTCGGGCATGGCCAGTTGGGTCAGTACTAGAAAATAACTTGAAGTTCAAACTTAGACTCATGAGTAGAGCCTCATCAGCATGGGCATTTTTTTATATATCATTATGCGTTGAGCACAAAAATCCTGCCCATGGATTAGATAGTTTCAGTCTGCTGTCTTTATATCCATTTCTTTTCTAGGCACCAGGATTGTCTGTTTTGGATTGTCAGCCCCTGGAAAGCAAGGGTCACATTTTCCTAAATCTCTGTATACCAGGTGGCACTCTTGTTTCTCATAAATAAGTTGTACACAACTGAATGAACACTGTCCCCCAAAAGCAGTCCCTTTTTGCCCGTTTGGAGCTCCACTTGGTGTATCAACATTGACACATCCTTCTTTGTTAAGGGTGGATTTAGTTTTTGGAAACAGCCCTTTGGAACCAAAAGAATAAATAAAGTGGCTGATTGACTGGGTTCAACATTGCTTGGGGGTGAATGCAGACCAAAAGAGTACAACTGGTTCCCTTCTGTGCCTTCCAGAGAGGGTTCCAAAAACATCGTGAATATTGGCTGCATTGTTGGAGTTTGTATTATATAAATGTTAAAAAGTTAAGTCTTTAAGTAGAACTGAAAACAGAAAGTCAAAGTCAGAGGCATATTTCTGTGACAATGACAAAGAACATGCACATAAACCCTGTGGTCTCCAGTTGGAGGAACTGAGAACAGGTTTGGTGAGTGGTCAGAACCCACGACTAATGGCATTCCCTGCTTGTTTGTTTTTTGTGGCAAGAGCCAAAGTAGGTTCTTTTCACACCTGTTTGGGTAGTGTCTAGAAGTGTCCAGGTGCCAGAAAAGGCTGCCCCCACCTTTTTTCTGCACAGATTTTTTTCCTTTCTAAGTGAAAGAAGCCACCTATCTCCCCATTATTTTCAACTGTTGTGTCACCTCTGCTGTCCTCTGTCTTTGGCTGTCTGTACAGGTGGAGCCAGACCAAGTCATTCTCTCTCACAGCCCCATGAAGCTCTTCTCCCAATATCACAACAAGCGGATGCTGGTGTCTGGGCAGGGGCCCCTGGTGGAAAATGCCCGAGTGTATCCTTTTGGTGATTCTTGCTCTGGCTGAAGAGGAGAGGACAGGACTGGAGTTTTCCTTCCATGGCTGAGGGGGGACCATAGTGAGGTGTTCTGACTGCATGGTGCCAGAGCTTATGGGATATGTGGTAGGCTCTGGAGGGAGGGAGGATGGCTCCCAGGTATGGCCGGTCCTAGTTCCTGATAGTTTCCAAAAGCCAGCCCACTGAATTGGAATCTACTGGGGAGCTTAAAATACAGGTTCTTGGGGGCACTTGGGTGGCTCACTTGGTTAAGTGCCTGATTTTGGCTCAGGTCATGATCTCACAGTTTATGGGTTCAAGCCCCGCATCAGGCTGTATGCTGACAGCTCAGAGCCTGGAGCCTGCTTCTCGGATTCTGTGTCTCCCTTCCCTCTCTCTCTCTGCGCCTCCCCTGCTCATGCTTTCTTTCTCTCAAAAATAAATAAACTTAAAAAAAATATATATAGATTCTTGGTTTACTAGGTCTGAGATTAAAAATCAGCAATCTGTATGTTAAAAGAGAAAACTAATTAGGTTTGGGAACGACTGCTCTAGCGTTGTTCTTTGGGGTGCTCAATCAACTTATCAACTAATATCTACAGTGAACCTTTTGGGTGTGTGTACACTCAAGAGGCAGAAGACTTGGTCCCTGTACTCAAGCAGCTTATTCATTTGCTCATTTTGTGAACCTGTGTTGAGCACTTCCTCTGTACCAGCCCTGTGCTGTGTGCTCTGCAGGGGCAGGGAGACCAAGAGAAGCACATGGGGCTGTGTCTTCCTCAAAAGGTTCATGCTTGAGGAGGTAGGAGTAGCACACCCAGAAAGGATGCAGGAGTGTTTAAGATGATACATGATTGAAGACCAAGGAGTGCAGTACAGGTTCTGAGAGTCACAGGTGTTGGGAAGGGAGGATCTGGGAGTGGGAATGACTGGTGGCTTCATGGAGGGATGTGGCTGTGCCACGGGAGATGGTTATGGTTTTCCATGCGGGGAAGGAGGTAAGGATGCTGAAGAGAGCAGGGAAGACATGGATCCCCAAAGCAGGAGATTGGATTGGGACAGGGTGGGGAATGAGAAGAGGAAGAGTGGTGTCTCGGAAAGGAAACCTCAGAAGTAAGGGCAAGAGGCCAGCGAACTTACTTATGTGGGCAGGAGAGTCATTGCAGGTGTTGTTGCTGTTAGGGTGATCTAATGGAAGCATTTTTGAGAGATTCATTTTGAAAGTAATCTGAAACCATGCCCAGTTAAGATTTTAAGTGGGAATTGAGGGCAAGAAAATGGAGGCAGGTCTTGGAGAGGTGAGGTTGGTTGGCACTGGCATTCCACTCTTCGTGGCCTCCCCAAACTGTCTGAATCTGGCTTCTCCTCAAGAGTTAGCTCACGTCTGACTTCTCTAGACTCTGTCCAGCTACCAGCCCGCTGAGGAGTCTCCTCTTTTGAACTCAACACATGTGGCAGCACTGTTCACAGAGTGCTGGTTTAAATGGGCCCTGGGCATGTAGTGAGCTTGAGGCCAGAGATTCTTGTGTGCTTCTGTGCCCTGGTAGTGCCCAGCATAGGACCTGGTACCGGAGTGTGCCCAGTGACCACCAATGCATTCAGTGATGGTGTGCATACATGCTCTGCCTGTGCAGTCATGGCTTGTCCTCCAGGATTGCCATGGGCCTTGCGGGGCTGTGTCTGGGCTCTCACTGGTTTACTCCTGTCTGGGGATTGGGTGGACTAGTTTGGTTGGGACTGTGTTGGTTCCCCTCACCTTAGAGGCATCTCCCAGAAGTGTCCAGCTTTGCTTTCCTAATCTTGCTGTAGACTGGGCTTTGAGAATGTGGTTACTGTGGATGAGCTGCGAATGGCCTTTCCTGTGCTTGACATGGTGGATCTCCAGCGGCGGCCAAAGACCACGGTAATAATGAGCATGCTCCTGGGTGTCTTGTGTTTAGTTTTGTCCTCTTATTCCCCACATGGATTCTTCTTACCAGCCTTGCAACCCCTCCCACTAAGAACTTCATCTTATCCATCTTGGAGAGGCATATCTGGCCAAGGATTTTGTTCCCCAGATACACAAGGATGGCCCAGAAGAGCAACTGGCTCCTAAGGGCTTTCCTTTCTGCATCGTTTGTAATTAGCTGAGAATCCCTTTCAAAGCCTTAGCATTTCCAGTGAGGAGTTTTATATTTTACAAACTGGCTTTTTGAGTGTTGCTTGGGAGAATCATTAACCTTTGTGAAATTAATCATTGCTGCTACTTTACACTGAAGCTTGCTGTGGAAAGTTGTCGTTATGAGAAACAGCTTGCTTTTAAAAGTAACCAGCAATTCTGAGTATGTCCATATTCCTTGTGGGTTTGGCTCTTATTTGAACCACTGGTTTGACTTGTTATCTCTTCTGATCACTAGTTACGGAGCCTCTCGTTGATCTTTTAGAGTATGACTGCCCGCCCTTGATGGCCTTTGGCCCCCCTTTCTCATGTGAACTCTATGTCATATGGCCTACAGTTTAAGTCAAACCACTGTCAAAATATGGAAAAATGTAGTTATAAACAAACAAGCTTAACTTTTGTTTATGTAGCCTTAGTCCTTTCTCTGGAACTTTCTGATTGAATAGAGCACTTCATTGCCTTTGAAAGCTTTCTTCTAGGACCATGCAAATTATGTGGAGAACTCGAATGTCAGAGTTGGAACAGATCTTAGAGCAGCTCAGAGACTGAGCCCCGTGCAGAGGAAAGGACCTGCCCCAGGTCACATAGCTGGTTAGTAGTAGTGCCAGGACTAATAGTCTAGAAAAGGAACGGACTCCAGGAGATTGGTAAACTGAAGACTCCTGCCTCCTCATCTCATGTTGAGAGAAATGGTCCATCATGCCCTGATGGCCTCCCTTTTCTCCATAGGCTTACCTTCATTTGAGCTACCTGATTCTAGACTCTTGCTTGGCTTATAACTTACCTCCTGTCCTGAAGAAGGACAGCTGACTAGCCCTTCCTCCTGGGAGACTTTCATATGTGGGTTCCCTCAGACTGTTCTGTGGTAGCCCTGCTCTTTCTCTCTTTACTTTTCTTTGTAAATTTTCTTCCTCAGTCCTATCTGGCTTATCCTTGGCTTGGACTAGGCCTGGGAGTGGTCTTTGATCTGTCTAAAGTGTGTCTTTCCTCCTGCTACCCCTTGAAACTGGTTGTGTGGCTGTCTGGTAGTGGACTGCGACTGTGGCATTAATGGGCCTATTCTTTGTCTCTTGGCAGCCCCTTCTAAGGAACGACTTCCCTGCCATTGAAGGTAATGAGGTCCTCTGCTGGGATGGATAGGCATGGCTCTGGGTGCTTCTCCTTTTGGCCCTCCAGGCTGTCCTAGTGCTGCTCTGTGCCTACAGACTGGTAGGGTTGCTAGGGGCGTTGGATGTCAGTTCGTCTGGGTTCTAGTCTCAGATCTGCCACTTACTACTTCTGAGACATTTGTTTTTAATCTTTCCTTCCCCATGTCACTTGCCTTAGTATTCCAGAAAAATTGTAAGTGTAGAAAATCTAAGCATGGAAAGGCCCCCAGAGGTTATCTAAACCAGCGTTTCACAGCTCCATTAAACCCAGTTCTCCCTTGTATAACAAAAATACCATAATGTCCTCTTTACTACTCTGCAGTGAAGTTCACTGATACTGTATATTAATTGAATACATACTGAATAATACTGTATATTAAAAATTAACTAGTTCAATGTAAGCCCTATTTATGTATATACGTATGTATGTATGTGTGTATGTATATATTTTGAGAGAGAGTGCGTGAGTCGGGGAGGGGCAGAGAGAGGGAGAGAGAGAGAGAATCCCAAGCAGGCTCCGCACCATCAGTGCAGAGCCCAATGCGTGGCTTGAGACCACGAGCCATGAGATCATGACCTGAACCAAAGTCAGACACTTAACTGACTGAACCACCTAGCTGCCCCTAAAGCCCTAATTGTAAGAGGGAGAGATAAAACAAACATTTTTTAGTAAGGTAATATGTACTTCAACATGTAAATGATTATTCAAGAAGACATAATAAAGTAGTGAAATAATAATACAAAACATGGAATCACCATGAATGTTACAGCTACAAATGCAGCCTGATGTAAGTGTGATAGGTGTGATATAGGTGTGTTTTATTTGTGACTCAGAAATTAGGGGCAGCATTGTCATTGGTGAAGTGATTTTCCAAAATAGGGAACAGCTATTGGTAAAGTTTTGGAAAGATAAAGTGCAGTCTTTTCTTGACTTACATGATAGTTGCATTTTTGGAAAATGAGTGTGTATGAAAACTCTACCAAAAAATACTTTATGTTTACATGTAGAATTAAATTAGGGCTTAAGCTCAATTAATTATAAATAGGTTTTTCACCTTTGTGAATGTCAGATGGAACACTCAAATGTTAATAGGGGCCAGTTTTTGATTGTTTAGTAGGAGTGTCCTGAGCATCTAGCATTCTTGGCCCCCTCCCATGATCCCTTGCCATGATCATTACAATTAAAATACATCCTCTAGGGGTGTCTGGGTGACCTAGTCAGTTAAGAAACCAACTTCTGCTCAGGTCATGATCTCACAGTTCGTGGGTTTGAGCCCCGTGTTGGGCTCTGTGCTGACAGCTCAGAACCTGGAGCCTGCTTCGGGTTCTGCGTCTCCCTCTCTCTCTGCTCTTCCCCCACTCGCTTGCTTTCTCTCTCTCTCTCTCTCTCAAAAATAATAAATAAACATAAAAAATAAAATACACCCTCCAGTTTCTAGAACACCTCCCTAGGGGGCAGTACTTCCCCCTTGAGACCACCGGTTTTGTTCAGTCGCTGGCCTTGTAGCTTATATTGGCAGCTACCATTTGCTAAGTGCTGTGTGTCCAGCATGGGTTAAGTGCTTTATTACATCATTTTTATCCTAAACAATAGTAGGTATTGTTATTACATACTTGGGAAGGCCGAGGCTTAGAGAAGGTAAATAACTTGCCCACATTCACAAAGGAAAATTAACAGGGACTTGGAATGCAGGTCTGTGTCACTCTGGATCCCCCTGTCCTAGCTGTTAGGTTTACAGGCCTCTGGGGCTCAGAGAGAAGTGGCTGAGGAAGATGAGCCCTTTGCCAGGTACTTGTGAGTGAGGTGGTCAGGAGAGCATTAGTCCATCGGAGGAAGCAGGCTTGAGACTTGGCTGCTGGTTTTCTTTGTTTTCACCTCTTCTGTGAAGTACTGGCGAATACAAGTGAAAGTGGGAGCCCTTAGGAAGTGCCTTCCTGGGTCCTGGGCTTTGTTCATCTTGGTGAATGGGTGAGTGGCTCTTTGAAGGCTGGTTCTGGGAACTGTGCCCTTGCAGGGGTGTATACTGTGGAGGAAGAGCTTGTGGTTGGTTGGTGCCAGCTGGCATCAGCTGGCCTTCTAAGGGCCTTCCTCCCTGCAACCCTCACCTCCATGCCTTTACTCTTTAAAGGGGTACTCCTCCTTGGGGAGCCAATCCGCTGGGAGACCAGCCTGCAGCTGATCATGGATGTCCTTCTCAGCAATGGGAACCCTGGGACTGGTCTGGCAACATTCCCCTATCCCCATCTTCCTGTCCTGGCCAGCAACATGGATCTCCTTTGGATGGCTGAAGCCAGGATGCCCAGGTGAGGACACAGAGTCTCTGGGTTTGACTGTGGTGGCCACTGCCATCTGTTGCCTGGGTGGTCCTGCTGACAGTTTCCTACCATCTGGGCGGTCAGTACTCTGGGCGGTCAGACCCCTGCCTGAGCAGAACCCATATTTGTCACAGAAACTTAATCTTCTGGGAGGATTTTCAATGGGTCACTTCTAATTATTAAATGAAAAGTATAGCTTACAGAACATTGAAGATATGTTGAGATGATCTTTAACGCATGATCTTTGCCCTCCAGAATCTTAACAGAACATGTTATTTTTTTTAAGATTTTTATTTTTTTTAAGTTTATATATTTTATTTTCAGAGGGAGAGAGGGAGAGAGAATCCCTAGCAGGCTCTGCACTGTGAGCCCAGAGCCTGATGTGGGGCTTGAACTCACGAACTGTGAAATCATGACCTGAGCCAAAATCAAGTCGGATACTTAACCGACTGAAGCAACCCAAGTACCCCTTTTTTAAGATTTTTTATTTTTTAAAGTAATCGCTATCCCCAACGTGAGGCTTGAGCTCATGACCCCTAGACCCCTAGACCAAGAGTTGTGCACTCCACCGACTGAGCCAGCTGGGCTCCTCCAGAACATGCTGTGTTTGCCTATGGAGCCCAAATGATGGATGACTTCTGAGGCCAGCAGTACAGCTGCTCCTTGCATTGTCCCTGTAGCACGAGTTCTTTGTTGTTTCTTTCTGCCCTTAAGATGTAGGGCGGGGTATGCAATAATTATTCTGATGATTGTGTAGGCCAGAGAGCTTGAGACCCAGTGGGTAAGTGACTTTCTCAAAGGCACATTGATATTGAGCAGGCCCATGTTCTCTCCTCAGCTGTTTAAACCTCATCTGGCGTGTCCTTTTTGGAGGCTAAGAACGGTCTAGGCAGCGCTTTTCCTAGCCCTTGAGGGCCTTCCTGGAAGGGCAGCTATGGCTATTGTGTACTGTATGGCTGCTCTTAATCTGCAGGCCCAAAGTCTAGAGTTTTCTTTCTCTGCTACTTACTGATTCCCAGTGCACTCTGTGAGTGATCCATCAACAGAGGGCAGCAGGCCCAACACTTGATGTGACTGAAGTCATGTCACTCATTAACTCCAAAGAGATGAGTGTTACAAGTGTTCCCTTGTTACTTTAAAAGATATATTTCTGCAGGGGCACTTGTGTGGCTCAGTCGGTTAAGCATCCAACTCTTGATTTTGTCTCAGTTCATGATCTCACAATATGAGATCGAGCCCTGCATTGGGGCTCTGAGCTGAGCATGGAGCCTGCTTAGGATTCTCTTTCTGTCTCTCTCTGTCTGCCCCCACTTGTGCTTTCTCTTTCTCTCTCAAAATAAATAAGTATTTTATAAAACGTATATTTCTGCATGCTGAGGTTAGATATTTTTTCTGAAGTATTCTTCCTATAGTTAGTGTGTGCTGACACTAGGTGAGAGGGGTTTGGTTATGTAGGCTGGAACTGAATAGCCAGGGGCAAATTTCAGTTTATAAACTAAATTTGAGATTGATTTTCTTTCTTTTTTTTTTGTTAAGTGTTTTTATTTATTTATTGAAAGAGAGCGTGTGCAAGGGAGGGGCAGAGAGGGAGGGAGAGAGAGAATCCCAAGCAGGTTCTGCACTGTCAGTACAGAGCCCGACGCAGGGCTTGAACTTGTAAACTGTGAGATAATGACCTGAGCTGAAACCAAGAGTCGGACACTTAACCGACTAAGCCACCCAGGCACCCCAAGATTAATTTTCATTCAGTAATTTAAAAATTGAAAATAAAATTTGTCACATAAATAAGTGACACTGAAATACAAGTTTATTTGTTTTTTAATTATTTTTAAATTTTCTTTTTTTTTTAATATATAATTTATTGTCAAGTTAGCTAACATACAGAGTGTACAGTGTGCTCTTGGCTTTGGGGGTAGATTCCCATGGTTCATTGCTTACATACAACACCCAGTGCTCATCCCAACAAGTGCCTTCCTCAATGCCCATCACCCATTTTCCCAGCCCCCATCAACGCTCAGTTTGTTCTCTGTATTTAAGAGTCTCTTATGGTTTGCCTCCCTCTGTAACTTTTTTTTCCCTTTCCCTTCCCCCATGGTGTTCTGTTAACTTTCTCAAGTTCCACATATGAGTGAAAATATATGATATCTGTCTTTCTCTGACTGACTTCTTTCACTTAGCATAATACCCTCTAGTTCCATCCACGTGGTTGCAAATGGCAAAATTTCATTATTTCTCATTGCCAAGTAGTATTCCATTGTATGGATATACCACATCTTCTTTATTCATCCGTTGATGGACTTTTGGGCTGTTTCCATACTTTGGGTATTGTTGAAAGTGTTGTTGTAAACATTGGGGTAACATGTGCCCCTATGCACCAGCACTCCTGTATCTTTTGGATAAATTCCTAGTAGTGCTATTGTTAGGTCGTAGGGAATTCTATTTTTAATTTTTTGAGGAACCTTCACACTTTTCCCTAGTGGCTGCACCAGTTTGCATTCCCATCAACAGTGCAAGAGGGTTCTTGTTTCTCCACATCCTTGCCAGCATCTGTTGTTTCCTGAGTTGTTATTTTAGTCACTCTGACTGGTGTGAGGTGGTATCTCAATGTGGTTTTGATTTGTGAAATACAACTTTAATATGTTGGACAGTATCTGTTAAGATTTGGTTTAGCAGCCAGGGATGAAAACCCAAAACAAAAGTGTCTTAAACAAGATAGAAGTTTCTTTCTTTCTCATGTTAAAGAAGTATGTGGTAAGCAGTCCAGGGCTTGTGTGGAAGTCCCACCTATCTGGGACAGGCTCCCTCTGTCTTCCTGCTGTGCAATCCTTGGCTCTTTACAGCATAATCCAAAATGGCTGCCTGAACTCCAGCCGCCATATCAGCATTCCAGGCAGCAGGAAGGAGTGGGGAAGGATGGAACAATTTTATACTCCCCAATTTTACACTTGCTAATAGTTTAGCCCAGCACTTCTGATTTCATTGACTCTTTGCCTGTAGCTTATTCACATGGCTGCTCACCTCGCTGCAGTGGAGGCAAGGGAGTACTTTTTACATCGGGTCACAATATGGTAAGCTGCAAATTGACACTGAGAAAGAAGGGGAGAATGGCAACCAGTAGTCTCCACAAATTTAAAGCTGAATTTAAACTTCAGTTTGTTGAGTCTTGACTGCTTGGGTTGTAATCCTAGCTCTGCCATGTTGGGCAAATTACTTAATCTTTATGCCTCAGTCTTCTCACTGTAAATGAGGAGAATGACTGCTCTTTCATGGGGTTATTCTGAGAGGTAAGTGTGATATGCCATCTCTAGTGCTCAACAAATGTTAGTAGATAACAGCAGGTCATAAAAATAGGTAATGTCATTCTTACTAGAAATAAGTTCACTTACCTGTCACCAACAGGGTGCTGGAGTGAAAGGTATAGGGTCCTGCTTAGGGCCTGTGAGGGGAGGCCTGAACTGCTGAGCTCTCTTCTCTGACAGGTTTGGCCATGGCACCTTTTTGCTGTGCCTGGAAACCATTTACCGAAAAATGACGGGCAAAGAGCTGCGATACGAAGGCCTGATGGGCAAACCCAGCGTCCTCACTTACCAGTATGCAGAGGACCTGATCAGGCTGCAGGCGGAGAGGCGGGGCTGGGTGGCCCCCATTCGGAAACTCTATGCTATTGGGTAAGTGCTGCTGCAGCTTCTCATCCCTTTCAAGACTCCCCCTGCTCTTCCTCCATACCTGATCACTCCCTTGTTTCCTTGTATCAAATGCACGCCAGTTCCACAGCTGTCCTTCGCTTTCTTTACCTTGTAACACTGAACTGGGTTTTTTTTCTCTTTCCTTTTCTGGTATGGCTACCCCTGCCAGTGATAATCCTATGTCTGATGTCTACGGTGCCAACCTGTTCCACAAGTACCTGCAGATGGTGAAGCATGATGGGGCAGAGAAGCAGGGGGCTGGTGGCTTGTGGAGGCAACGACCCTCAGCAACGCAGAGCTGCGCCTCTATCCTGGTGTGCACTGGTGTGTACAATCCCAAGGGTCCAGAGCCTACCCAGCCTGTCCAGGGTGCAGAGGAGGCTCCATTCCACGGGCACCGGGACTTCAGCTTCAGCCCGGGGCTCATGGAGGCATCCCACATCGTGAATGATGTGAACGAGGCGGTGCAGCTGGTTTTCCACAAGGAGGGTTGGATTTTATAGTGAGGGCTGTGCATTGGAGGCAAGGGGGCAGGAGGGGCCCTGGAACATTACGGGAGTCCTGTTGACTAGCTTCTGGCCCAGATCGCTGGGCATCAAGTCAGGGCTGCTTCCTGTGACACTTTCTGCCGCCCCACGGGGTGTTATTAACTGGTCACTTAGAAGAAGACACTGTTTTTCTTCTCCTGCTGGGCAATAGCCACAGAATTGTATCTGGGTAGCATTTTGGGTAGAACAGTCAGGATTTTCTGGGCTCAGTTCCTGTCTGATTCTCCTGGCAGTCTGACCTCAGGCTAGTTCCTTTACCTCTGTGCCTCAGTTTCATCTCTCATTTCAGTAGGGACTTCTGAAAAAAGGGGAAGTGGTAGGAAATAATGTGGAAATTTCTACAGAGCCTTGCCTGCATTGAAGGCACTACTACTACTACTGCGTCACTGCATGCCAGCAAGGTATGTCGCTAACACTAAGATACTGCTTTTTATTGTATTTTAGCTTATTGCCCAGAGACTTCTGGGCTTATTTTTTTAAATTGAAATAATCATAATAAAAATTCATTATGCTGTCTATTGTGAAGTGCTTCCTGGAAGGTACTAGAAAGTCCGGTGGGGGAAGAGTAGTGGGTGAGCAGTGTGGGTGATCTTGAAGCAAAGAGATTGGTGCCATTTTGCTCTCATAAGGTGCTGATGTCTCTGCTTTCCTACCTCTGTTCTCCCTCTGTTCCCTGTTCTTCCAACCCACCCCCGACCTGCAAAGCCTGAGTCTGTCTAGGAATTAGTTATGCCCAGGCTTTGGTATATACTTGGCAACTTCTCTGATACGGAAAAAAAAGATCTTGCTTATGGTTTGTTCAGAAAGAACAAATCACACAGAATCCTGTGTGATTCTGGAAAGAATGTGTTTCTTATATTTCTTCCTCTACAAGCAATCCAATTTCACTTTCCATGGTCTGTGTTGCCAAATCCCTTGGTCATTTCTTGCCCTTGTGTTACTCCAGCAGTCATTTGCATGTGACACAAAGCTGATGACTCCCTCCCCTCTTCTCAAAATACTCTTTACTTCTCTGATATCTCGCTGACTTCCTGACCCTTTTGTTTGGATGCCTGGTAGTCATTCAGAGGGAAAGAAACATAGGAGATTGAGAAGGAGTGGCCAGTGAAATAGAGTCACAAGAGTCTAGGAAGCTGAGTGAACATGTTTCACAAAGGAGGGAGTGATGAGCTGTGCTCACTCTAGAAGTATCAGAGCTTGGCTGTGTCCAAAGCTGAGTGCAGTCTGACCTTACTCCTAGCACCCTGAGCAGCCTGGGTCCTACTCTGGGTCCTGCTGCAGCCCCCGCCCCGTAGACACAGCACTGAAGATAGTAGGCTGAAGGCTTAGACACCCTTGTCTTCTCTCTCATCTCCTACGGCCAGTCCATCAGCACATCCTGCAACTTTGCCTTCAGAATGTACCCAGAGTGTGAGCATTTTATAGCCTTCAATGCCTCCCTGCTCCAGACTGTTGGCTCCTCTGGCCTGCGTTGTTGCGGCACACTCCAGTCTGGCCTCCCTGCCTCATCACCTCCTCCCTCCCCACTGCTTTCCACTCAGTAGCCCAGAAGCAAAATCCTAAGTTTGACCTCTTCTAGGATCAAAACCCTCCATGACTTTTCATCTCAGAGGAAAAGCCCACATTCTTTACTGCAGCACAAATGCCTCTACATGCTGTTCTTTCCCCTTCATGTACTAGCCCTGCTGGCTCCCTTGCCAATCCATCATACCCATTCCTGCCCCCGGGGCTTCTGCACTCATGGTTCCCTCTGCCCTACTTCCACTGTCCACATGGCTCATTCTATCTCTTTCCCCCCTCATCACTTGTTCAGTGTCTGGTGGATATGTCCTCCCAAGAAGACTCCCTCAACTTCCTATAACAAATAGCATTCTTAATTCCTTAATTTTTTCCATAGTCCTTATTACTCGTGACCTATGTCTACTTCCTTTTTTTTTAAGTTTATTGATTTATTTTGAGAGAGACTGTGCATACATGCACAAGCGGGGGAGGGGCAGAGAGAGAATCCCAATCAGGCTCCACACTGTCAACACAGAGCCAGTCACAGGGCTCAGACTCATGAACTGTGAGATCGTGAGCTGAGCTGAAGTCGGACACTCAACCAACCGAGCCACCCAGGTGCCCCCAAACATGATTTTCTTTTTTTCTTCTCCTTTGAGGATTATGGCAGAAGTGAAGAGACTAAGGGTCTTGGAGTCAGACAGACCTGGAATCAAATCCTAGCTGTCATTCACTAGCTATATGGCCATGGGCAATTTCCTTCATTTCTCCAAGTTTCCATTTTCTCATCTGTAAAACTGGCATTGGCAGTGTGTATGTCATAAATGAACTATTTTAAGTGCAGTACTGTATCATTTAGGATTTTGTTCAGCTGCTTATTACAGAAATCTGACTACAGTGGCTTGAACAAATAGGTGGTTATTTTTCTAAGCGATAGGAAGTTCAGAGTAGGCATTTCAGGCTGGGGAAGAAGCTCAAGGGTGTCATCAAGGACTCAGGTGCTTGGCCTACTATCCTTAGCATGTATGTTTGTCCAATTGCAAGATGGCTCATCTACCTTCCAAGGAGGATGGAGAAAAAGGTGAAGACAAAGCAAGTGGAGCTGGATTCCTTCAAAAGAACTTTCCCAGAGGTTCTACTTTAGGACTTCAGTTCTGTCTGGTTGACTACAGGTGGATCACACAGATGCTGGTAGCTACAAGGAGGCAGGGACAGGGCACAGTGTTGCTCAAATGAAATCCGGGTCTGTCTGTTTGGAAGACTAGTAGAATGGATGTTGAGTAGGCAACTAGTAGTACAACTCCAGTGCCTGGGACCCACAAGCATTTAACTGAGTATTTCTTCAAGTGCCCTGAGCAAGTGGGTAAAGCCCTGGCCTCAGGAGTACCTTGTCTAGCAGTCATCTGATGACGGCATCTGGCTGCATCTGGCTGGCAGTCTTGCTAGATTCCATTTGTACCTCGCTTAAGCTTTTCCAAAGCATTGTAAGTTCAACAATGTTCATCCTGTTTTGTTAGAGCCTTCTAAAGCCCCTAATGAAGAGAGAATTTTTACCCTATTTTTCTAAAGGAAGGCACCAAGGCACTATTTTACTTTGATTTCAGAAACATTTATTGATGATCGCCTAGGTGCCAAACACCATTCTAGGTGCCGTAGCAATGACCAGTCATTGGCAACAATACCTGCTCTCATGGTGCTTTACCTTTCACTGATGATGTGTCCAGTCAGTTAGCAAATGGAGAGGCTGGGTCTGCAGTTCAGTCTCCTGACTCTGAGCCCAGTATTCTTCCTGAGACACACACCAAAGACTCTCCTACCCTTAGCCAGCCTGCTGCCCTTCTCCAAGCATTGTTTTGTATCCTGGAGCAGTTGCTGTTGTGCATACAGCCCATGTGAGCTCTCCTCGGGCCAAATAGGTCAAGCTTACCAAATGGAATGACAGGTGAGTGCAGAAATGAGTTGGAAAATAAAGGCAAGTATGGCTATATGGGGAGGAATCATGCCAGAGTCAAGACTCCCTTGCTCCACATTGAAATGACAGAATGACAGCATCTCTGTGCCTGTCTACCTCTGGCTCTGTCCCTTTGGCTGCCTGTCATTCTGACTGTGTAGTCATTTCTCTCTCTTACTTGTTTGGGTTTCCTGAAGATCTCACAAGCCATTCCAGACCGGGTGCCAAAGAGCAAGTGTATACAATGGTACTTACTCAAATCTGTGTCAGAGGACAGGGCCAGCCAGCCGCTCAGCTCCAGTGCCAATCTTGTCCCTTAGGGGCTTTGTCTAAACTACAGAACCAAAACTCACAACCAACTGCTTCATTTGCTCAGTCCCAAACTGAATGAAAATACTACTTTTTTGTGTTTCGATGGAGCCAAGTGAATACAAAACAAAAAAGACTTTGTAAGTCAATTTGAACATCAAGTAAGCCACGCACTGTCCGTGCTGAGCCTGATGTAGCGTCCACGCCCACAAACTGTGAGATCATGACCTGAGCTGAATCAAGAGTTGGACACTCGACCGACTAAGCCACCCAGGCACCCCAAGTATTTTTAATAAAAGTATTAAGCTGGAACAAAACTATATCATGAGGGGTTCACACTGAACAGAGAATCACCTTGGGTCTCTTCAAGTCATTACCTTGGAGCCAGAACATAGAGGCACTTCCTTGGTGTTCCCCTTGGTGGCAGCAGCTCCCGGCCTCCTGAGGACACCTCTAGGCTGCCAGAGGCAGGTGCATCGAGCAAGTTGGTAATCAGAACTCCCAGCAGAGTTAGGGTTGCCATAGCAACTGGATGCTGCCCGAGGGTGGAATTTTAAAATATCACAGCTATAATAGTGTTTATTTCCCCCAATCACTGTCACTTCCCCAGTGCTGCGTGGTGCTGCTGAGGCTGGGGCCATCTTGGGACGCCTGTTTCCCTGCCTGGGGCTTTTGGCAGCTTTGGGGGTTGGAGGTGGGAGGATTGTCTCAGGGTGTGAACTGCTGGGAAGCTGACAGCTTCAGCTTTTGCTTCCAGGCTCCTCTAGCTCTTGGTTCCAAAAGCCTTCTGTCATTTTCTATATTTTGGGAGGTTTAGAAGAGGGGTCTAGCTTTATACTCTCTCCACTTCCTCCCACTGTGATTTGAGTGCTCTGACTTACACTCCTACCAGATCAGACTTAGCATTCCTGGGACTTCTCTTTGGAGAGGGGAGGGGCATATCCCCTCTTGTCTGCTTTTTTCTTTGGACTTTCTAACTTCCTCTTTCAGCTTCATTTATTTACTTACAAAATGACCATCAAGTACCCAAGGATAAGAAGTGAGAAACTGCCCTGGTCTTGAAGAAGCTCATTGTATTGACATTGGACTTGGGCCCTATCCAATTCCAAACATTTTTACAAACTTACACTAATTAAGACAGTGTTCTGTTGGCAGAGGGATACAAATCAATGGGACAAAATAGCATGCAGAAGCATGTGATAAGTATCCATCCGTGGATGAGTTGATAAATGTATGTATACACACACATACAAGATGTATACCTATACATATACACAATGGAATATTCAGCTATAAAAAGGAGATCTGGTAGGGCGCCTAGGTGGCTCAGCTGAACGTCCGACTTCAGCTCAGGTCATGGTCTCACGGTTTGTGGGTTCGTGCCCTGCGTCAGGCTCTGTGCTGACAGCTCAGAGCCTGGAGCCTGCTTTGGATTCTGTGTCTCCTCCTCTCTCAGCCCCTCCCATGCTCATGCTCTGTTTCTCTCTGTCTCTCAATAATAAATAAAGACTAAAACAAATTTTTTTAAAAGGAAATTTGGTATTTACAGTAACATGAATGGGCCTCAAGGGTCTTATGCTAAGTGAAGATAAATACCATATTATCACACTTATGTAGAATCTAAACAACAACCAAAAAAACCCCCTTGTGCTCACAGATACAGAGAAGAGATTGGTGGTTGCCAGAGGTAAGGGGTGGGGGTGGACAAAATGGGTGAAGGGGACCAAAAGGTACAAGCTTCCAGTTATAAAATTAGTAAGTTGGGATATAATGTACAAAATGGTGACTATAGTTAATAATACTGTATTACGTATTTGAAAGTTGCTAAAAGTACTTAAAAGTTCTTGGGGCACCTAGGTGGCTCAGTTGGTTAAGCATCTGACCGTTGGTGTCAGCCCAGGTCATGATCTTGCAGTTTGTGAGTTTGAGCCCCACATTGGGCTCTGCACTGGTGGCATGGAGCCTGCTTGGGATTTTCTCTCTCTCTCTCTCTCTCTCTCTCTCTCTCTCTCTCTCTCTCTCTCTTTTTCTCTATCTCTGCACCACCCCCACTCACATGTGGGCTAAGTGGCTATTCTTGGCTTTTCCACTCCAAGTAGTGACTTAATCCAGACACCTTCCATTTTATGATGCTGTCATCTTCAATGCATGATTTCCAAGGTCTCTATGGAAGAGGGAGAGAGAGTGGATGACTGTGAGGGATTTATGGCAAGACCTGGGAGTGGTACACAATACTTGTGTCCACATCCATTGGCCAGGCACATGGTTCCAGTGCAACTACAAAGAGGATGTGAAACGTCTTCCTTTGTGCTGAGGAAAAGGAAATGAGATCAGTCAGCATCTACCCTGTCTTTGTTGCCATATTTCTTTTTACCAGGATGAAGAAATTCTGTTTTGCCAAATTTTTGTTTAAATTAATAAATGTTGGAAGTTGTTTCTCTATGTTTATTCAGTTGATTATAAATGCTTTTCTCCTTTAATCTGTTAATGTGGTAAATTACAGTAATAGAATTTTTTTTTCCTCTTTAACTCTTCCTTGCATTCTTGTAATAAAACCTAATTGGTTATGTTGCATGTTGCTGGCTGCTAGTAGCCAGCATTTGTTTAGGGGCTCTTTGTCTATGTTCATAAATGAGATTGGCCTGTATATTTTTAACTATTTTCTACTGTCTTTGTCTGGTTTTGACATTGATTATATTAGTCTTATAAAATAAATAGTGGTTCATTCTATATTTTCCTATTTTCTGCAACAGTTTGTTTAAAATGGGAATTATCAGTTGGTTGAATGTTGGTGGAACACACAGATAATTATTAGGACCTGGCAAATTTTGTGGGGAATACTTTTAGTTACTGATTCAATTTCTTTTCTTTTTTTTTTTTTTTGAATGTTTATTTTTGTGTCTGTGAAAGCGTGAGTGAACATAAGTGGGGGAGGGGCAGAGAGAGAGGGAGACACAGAATCCAAAGCAGGCTCCAGGCTCTGAGCTGTCAGCACAGAGCCTGATATGGGGCTTGAACTCACAAACTATGTGATCATGACCTGAGCCGAAGTCGGAGACTTAACCGACTGAGCCACCCAGGCACCCCCTGATTCAATTTCTTTAATAATTAAATGTATATTCAGATTTTGCTACTTCTAACAGTTTAGGAACATCATATTTTTCTAGATAATTTACCAATTTTTTCTAAGTCTTCAAATACATTGACATAACATTGTTCATAATCTTCTTACCATTAAAAATCTCCATTGTTTCTAAATTAGATTTCCTTTTTCATATCTAATATTGTTTTATTTATACTTTCTCCCTTTTTCTTAATAAGTCATGCCAGATATTTGTGTATTTAAATGTCAATTTTAATTATTTATGTTCTTTAATAATTTCTTTATGATTTCACTGCATTTACTCTGTTCTTTCTCCCACTTATTTGGATGCTTAGCTTGCTAATTTTTAGTCTTCCTGCTTTTGTAATAAACATTTAAGGCTATCAATTTTGCTCTAAGTTGTGCTTTGGCTGTATCACATCATTTGGACAGGTAGTATTTTCAAAATCATTTAGTTCAAAATATTTTCTAATTTTTAGATGAGTTATTGGCAAGTATGTTTTAAAATATTCCAAATGTATGGGGAGTGGTTGGTTATCTTTCTGTTAACTGTGTTCTAATGTAATTGCTTTGAGGTCAAGGAATGTAATATACGTGGTCAAGTGGTCAAGTTGGAATGTAATATACGTGGTCAAGTTTTGTAATATATTTCTAAACAATGTGTAATAGTCAAATTTGGGGGTTACACAGTTCTATATTCAGCCATTGTATCAAGCTTGTTAATGATGCAGTTAAAACTGTATAGGGGTGCCTGGGTGGCTCAGTCAGTTAAGCATCTGACTCTTGATTTTGGCTCAGGTCATGATCTCATGGTTCATGAGATCAAGCCCTGTGTTGGGCTCTGCGCTGACAGTGGGGAGCCTGCTTGGGATTCTGTCTCCCCCTCTGCTCCTGCCTCGCCATGTGTGCACTCTCTTTTAAAATAGATAAATAAACTTAAAAAAAAACCAAAAGCTGTATATATCTTTATCATTGCTTCAACTATTTGATCTATCCATTACTAAGAGATGCTTATATCCCCTACTATAATAAAATATTTGGCAGTGTCTCATAATTATCCATTTTTTGCTTTATACATTTTGAGGCTATGTGATTTGATACATACAAGTTCAGAATTATGATGTCTTTCTGGAACTTGGTCCTTTTATAGTAGCAAATTCTTATATAACACTATGTGCCAAGGATTTTCCAAGTGCTTTTTTTTTTTATAATTTTTTTTTTTTTACATTTATTTATTTTTGAGAAACAGAGTGAGACAAAGCGTGAGCAGGGGAGGGGCAGAGAGAGAAGGAGACACAGAATCTGAAGTAGGCTCTAGGCTCTGAGCAAGCGGTCAGCACAGAGCCTGATGTGGGGCTTGAACCCATGAACTGTGAGATCATGACCTGAAACGAAGTCGGATGCTCAACTGACTGTGCCACCCAGGTGCCCCTCCAAGTGCTTTAAAAAAATTTTTTTTTAATGTTTATTTATTTTGAGAGAGAGAGAGAGAGAATTAGTGGGGGAGGGGTAGAGAGAGGGAGACGCAGAATCTGAAGTAGGGTCCAGGCCTGAGCTGTCAGCACAGAGCCCAACATGGAGCTCAAACTCGGGACCTGTGAGATCATGACCTGAGCCTAAGTTGGAGTCTTAACAGACTGAGCCACCCAGCGCCCCTCTAAGTGCTTTTGATACATTAATTATACATTAATTTATTTATCCCTCATAACAACTCTATGAAGTAGGTATATATTATTGTCTCCATTTTACAGATGAGACAATTCATGGCTGAGAGACTAAGTAATTTGCCAAGGGTCACCCAGCTTCTCAGTGGTGGAGCCAGGATTTGAACTCGAGCAATCTGGCTTTGGAGTGTGTGCCCTTAACTACTGTGCTATACTGTCTTTTTAAAATCATGATATGGTGAAATTCTCTTTTTTTAAAGGAAAGACAAGGCATAGACTGAGAAATACCCCTTTTTTAAAATAAATCTTTTTGGGGCGCCTGGGTGGCGCAGTCGGTTAAGCGTCCGACTTCAGCCAGGTCACGATCTCGCGGTCCGTGAGTTCGAGCCCCGCGTCAGGCTCTGGGCTGATGGCTCAGAGCCTGGAGCCTGTTTCCGATTCTGTGTCTCCCTCTCTCTCTGCCCCTCCCCCGTTCATGCTCTGTCTCTCTCTGTCCCAAAAATAAATAAACGTTGAAAAAAAAAAAATTAAAAAAAAAATAAATAAATCTTTTTAAAAAAATTTTAATGTTTATATTTGAGAGAGAGAGAGACAGGACAAGTGGGGAAGGGACAGAGAGAGAGAGAGAGAGAGAGAGATTTCAAAGGCTCCAGGCACCAAGCTGTCAGCTGAGAGCCCAACAGGGCTTGAACCCATAAAGCCTGAGATCATGACCTGAGCTGAAGTCAGGGGCTTAACTGATTGAGTCATCCAGGCACCCCGAGAAATACACTTTTAAAGAATTTTATTTTAGAGAGAACACAAGCAGGGGAGAGGGGCAGAGAGAGAGAGAGAATCCCAAGCGACCCATGACACTGAGATCATGACCTGAGCTGAAATCAATGCTCAACTGACTGAGCTACCCGGGTGCCCCCAAAATTTATCTATTTTTGAGAGAGAGAAAGTGTGTGCTTGAGCGAGTGGGGGAGGGGCAGAGAGAGAGGTTAGAGAGAAGATCCCAAGCAGGCTCTGAGCTGTCAGCACAGACAAACCATGAGATCATGACCTTGATCTCAATCAAGAGTCAGCCGCTTAATCCACTGAGCCACCCAGTTGCCCCTGGGTTGTTTTTTTTGTTTGTTTTTTTGTTTTGTTTTTTAGGTAGGCTCCATGCCCAGCACGGAGCCCAATGCCAGACTTGAACTCATGACCCTGAGATCAATACCTGAGCTGAGATTAAGGGTTGGACACTTAACAGACAGAGTCACCCTGGGGCATTTCTGATGAAAAGTCTACTGTCAATCTAACTTGTTCTTTATAAGTAAGTTGTTTTTACTGTTTGGTTTCTCTTAAGATCTTTTCCTTGTTTAGACATTCTGTAGCTTCACTTCAAAGCATTTGGACATTTTTATTTTTAATTCATCCTGTTTAAGATTTATTGCAACTCTTAAATCTCTGGACTGGAGAAGTTCTTTCACCAATTTTGGAAATTTTCAGCCAAAATTTCTTTATTGTCTTTCCCCCAATTGTTTCTAGTTTCTCCTGGAAATTCTTTAGGCATATTTTGGATCTTCCCAATTCATCCACCATGTCTTTTGATCTCTCTTTTATATATTCCACTCTCTAACTCTCTGTACTTCATTCTAGAGAATGTCTTCAGATACATATATTATTAAATCTACACTGCTCAGTTGTGTTTAATTTTCTGCTTAATTCATCTATTAAATTCTTTCCGATGGCTATATATTTGAAATCTGAAGTTCTTATTTATTTATTTTTATTTTAACTTGTTTTATTTTTTATTTTTTTAAATTTACATCCAAATTAGTTAGCATATAGTGCAACAATGATTTCAGGAGTAGATTCCTTAGTGCCTCTTACCCATTTAGCCCATCCCCCCTCCTACAACCCCTCCCATAACCCTCAGTTTGTTCTCCATATTTATGAGTCTCTTCTGTCTTGTCCCCCTCCCTGTTTTTATATTATTTTTGTTTCCCTTCCCTTATGTTCATCTGTTTTGTCTCTTAAAGTCCTCATATGAGTGAAGTCATATGATTTTTGTCTTTCTCTGACTGACTTAATTTCACTTAGCATAATACCCTCCAGTTCCATCCATGTAGTTGCAAATGGCAAGATTTCATTCTTTTTGATTGCTGAGTGATACTCCATTGTATATATATACCACATCTTCTCTATCTATTCATCCATCAATGGACATTTGGGCTCTTTCCATACTTTGGCTATTGTTGATAGTGCTGTTATAAACATGGGGGTGCATGTGTCCCTTTGAAACAGCACACCTGTATCTCATGGATAAATACCTAGTAGTGCAATTGCTGGGTCGTGGGGTAGTTCTATTTTAGTTTTTTGAGGAACCTCCATACTGTTTTCCAGAGTGGCTGCACCAGCTTGCATTCTCATCTGAAGTTCTTATTTTTAAAAAAAAATCCTTGTATTTGTGATTTTTTTTCTTGTGTAACATTTAACTTCTTTAGTTTTAAATTAATATTTTAGTTTTTTAAAGTTTATTTTGAGAGAGAGAGCATGAGTAGGGGAGGGGCAGAGAGAGAGGGAGAGAGAGAATCCCAAGCAGGCTCTGCTGCCAGTGCAGAGCCCCATGTGGGGCTTGATTCCATGAACTGTGAGATCATGACCTGAGCCGAAACCAAGAGCCGGAGGCTTAACTGACTTAGTGTTGCTCTGGGGCTTAGAATATACCATCTTAGCTCATAAGAATCCACTTCAGATTTATACTATATTAATTCCAGTGAGATATAGAAACTACACTTTTTTTTTTTTTTTTTTTTTCAGAGCTCACATGGGATTTAATTGTGGGGAGGCTCTGCGGGAGAGCAGCTTTTACCAGGTTGGTGTAAAAATGGAACAGGGTCCAGACATGGTTCTTTACACTGACAGTTATAGTAAATTCCAGAATTCTAGCAGCAATTTGAATCATATTAGAAACTATATTTCTATTTATTATTCCATTCCCTTTTTAGTGCTATTACTGTTACATGTATTCTATCTTAATGTTACAAACCCAACAATGCTTTGTTATAATTATTACTTTATATAATTTTATGTCTTTTATTTTTATTAAAAAAATTTTTTTTAATCTTTATTTATTTTTGAGAGAGAGACAGAGTGCAAGCAGGGGAGGAAGAGAGGGAGACACAGAATCCAAAGCAGGCTCCTGGCTCTGAGCTGTCAACGCAAAGCCAAACGCAGGGCTCGAATCCATGAACCACAAGCTCATGACCTGAGCTGAATTCGGACGCTCAACTGACTGAGTTACCCAGGCGCCCCATAATTTTATGTCTTTTAAAGAAAGAGTAGAAGGGAGAGAAAGTATATATTTATAATTTGTCATATTAAACTTACCATTTCTGGTTCTCTTCATTTCTGAGAATTCTCTTCATCAGGTTACCATCTGATATCTAATCCTTTAACACAGCTTTGCTCTCACCCACCTCCTTTATGTTGTTATTGTCAAATATATTTCTATGTGCTAAAGGCCCAACAATACGCAGCTGTGTGTGTGTGTTTTAAATTAATCTCTGTGCCCAGTGTGGTGCCTGAACTCACAACCATGAGATCAAGAGTTGCATGCTCCACTGACTGAGCCACCCCTGCAGTTGTGTTTTTTATAAGACAATTTATTTTTTAAATTTATTTATTATTATTGTTTGTTTGTTTAGAGAGAGAGCATGAGTGAGGGAGAGGGGGAGAGGGGGAGAGAATCTTAAGTAGTCTTCATGCTCATCTCAAGCCCAATGTGGGGTTCGATCCTATGACCCTGGGATCATGACCTGAGCTGAAATCAAGAGTCGAATGCTCAACTGACTGAACCACACAGGTGCCCCTAAAAGACAATTTTAATAGCAGTTTTAGGTTCTCAAAATTGAAAGAATAGTACAAAGATTTCCCAGTATACCGTGTGTCCCCACAAATGTGTAGCCTCCACCATTATCAACATCACTCACTAGAGTGGTACATTTTCTACCAAAGATGAACCTATATTGACACATCATAACCACCCAAAGTACACAGCTTACCTTAGGGTTCACTCTTGGTGGTGTATATTCTGTAGGTTTGTATGATGATATACACCCATCATAGTATCATGCAGAGGATTTTCACTGCCCTAAAAATCCCTTTGCGCTCCACCTATCCCTCCCTCTCTCCTAACTGCTGGCAACCACTGATCTTTTTATATTCTCTATAGTTTTGCCTTTCCAGAGTGTCATATAGTTGGAATCATACAAGTATGTAGGTTTTTGAGATTGGCTTTTTTTTTTTTTTTTTCAACTTAGTATTAGGCTTTGAAGGTTTCTCTGTATCTTTTCATGGCTGGATAGCTCACTTCTTTTTAGCACTGAATAATATTTCATTGTTTGTATGTACAGTTTTTTTATCTACTTACCTACTGAAAGACTTCTTGGTTCCTTCTGTTTTGGCAATTAGGAACAAAACTGCTATAAACATTCATGTGCAGGTTTTTGTGTGGATATAAGGTTTAAACTCCTTGGGGAAATACCAAGGAGTGCAATTGCTGGGTCATATGATAAAAATATGTTTAGTTAAAATTTTTTTTAACATTTATTTATTGTTGAGAGACAGAGACAGACAAAGCATGAGTGGGGGAGGGGCAGAGAGCGAGGGAGACACAGAATCCAAAGCAGGCTCCAGTCTCTGAGCTATCAGCACGGAGCCCGACATGGGCTCAAATTCACAAACTGCGAGATCATGACCTGAGCCGAAGTCGGATGCTCAACTGACTGAGCCACCCAGGCGCCCAAAAAAATATGTTTAATTTTATAGAAATGCCAGAGCATGTTCCAAAGTGGCCGTGTCATTTTGCATTTCTACCAGCATTGAACAAAGGGGTTCCTGTGCTTCTCATTCTCACTAGCACCTGGTGTTGTCAGTGTTCTAGATATTGGCCATTCTACTAGATGTGTAGTCATATCTCATTGCTGTTTTAATGTGCATTTCCCTGATGGCATATGATGTTTAGCATATTTTCATATGTTTATTTGCTCTCTGTATATCTTCTTTGGCAAAATGTCTGTTAAGGTCTTTGGCCCATGGTTTTACAGTTGAAAAATTCTGTTTGTCTTAATGTTGAATTTTAAGAATTCTGGGTATATTTTGGATAACAGTCCTTTATCAGATATGTCTTTTGCAAATATTTTCTTCCAGCCTGTGGCTCGACTTTTCATTCTCTCAGCCGTGTCTTTTGCAGAGCAGATTTAAAAAAAATTTTTTTAATTAGAGAGAGAGAGAGCACGTGAGCTGGGGAGAAGGGCAGAAAGAGAGACAGAGAACCTTAAGCAGGCTCTATGCTCAGCACGGAGCCCATCATGGGGCTTGATCCCATGACCCTGGGATCATGACCTGAGCCCAAATCAAGAGTCAGATGCTCAACCAACTGAGCCCTCAGGTGCCACAAATTTTAAAATTTTAATGAAGTGTGACATCAATTCTTTCTTTCAAGGACTGTGACTTTGGTGTTTGTATCTAAAAAGTCATTACCAAACCCAGGGTCGTCTGGAGTTTCTCCTGTGTCATCTTCTAGGAGTTTTATGGTTTTGTGTTTTACATTTGGGTTTGTGATCTATTTTTTTTTTATTTTTTTTTAACATTTATTTATTTTTGAGACAGAGAGAGACAGAGCATGAATGGGGGAGGGTCAGAGAGAGGGAGGCACAGAATCCGAAACAGGCTCCAGGCTCCGAGCTGTCAGCACAGAGCCCGACGCGGGGCTTGAACTCAAGGACCGCGAGATCATGACCTGAGCCGAAGTTGGCCGCCTAACCGACTGAGCCACCCAGGTGCCCCATGTGATCTGTTTTTTTTTAAAGTTTATTTATGTTGAGAGAAACAGAGTGTGAGTGGGGCATGGGTAAAGAGAGGGAGAATCTCAGGCAGGCTCCTCACCATCAGCTTTGAGCCCCATGTGGGGCTAAAACTCACAAAACTGTGAGAACATGACCTGAGCTAAAATCAAGAATCAGACACTTGACTGACTGAGCCACCCAGGTGCCCCGGCCTGTGATCCATTTTGAATTAATTTTTGTGAAGGGTGTAAGATCTGTGTCTAGATTCTTTGTGTGTGTGTGTGTGTGTGTGTGTGTGTGTGTGTGCATTTTTTTGTCCAGTTGTTCCAGTACTATTTGATAAAAAGATGCAGTTGCTTTTTAAATGAGTTGGATGAAAGAAGAAATGTGCAATTGCATTCTTTTATAATTACCTACATAAGGACCTTTGCTGCAATTGCTTTACACATAATTTAGAAGAAAGGAATAGAAATACACAATTACATTTTTTATAATTGCATACGTAATGACCTTTACTGGCACACTGTTTTGTTGCATATGGATTTGAATTAATGTTTTCAGTCTGAAGAAGGTCCTTCAGAATAGCATTTTAAAATAAGGTAGCACTGCTAGCAACAGGTTTCTCAGATTCTGTTTGTCTACAAATGCCTTTATTTCATCTTTTTTTTTTTTAATGTTTATTTATTTTTGAGACGGAGACAGAGCGCGAGTGGGGGAGGGCCAGAGAAAGAGGGAGGCAGAATCTGAAACAGGCTCCAGGCTCTGAGCTGTCAGCACAGAGCCCGATGCAGGGCTCAAACCCATGAACCGTGAAATCATGACCTGAGTTGAAGTCAGACACTTAACCAACTGAACCACCTGAACCCAGGTGCCCCAATTTCATCTTCATTTTTGAAAGATAGTTTGGCTGGATATAAGAATCTTGTTTCACTTTTTCTTTCATCACTTTGAATTTGTCATCCCATTGGCTTTGGCCTTTACTCTTTCTGATGAGAAGTGAACTGTTAATCTTATGGGATTCCCTTGTATATGATGTAGTTTTTTTCTTGATGTTTTCAAGATTTTCTTTTTGTCTTTTGCTTTTAACATTTTGACTATGATGTGTATGGATCTCTGTGTTTATCCTACTTGGAGTTTGTTGAGCTTCTTGGATGTGTAGATTAATATTTTTCATCAAATTGGGAAGTTTTCAAGAAATTAATTCTTTGAATATTTTTTCTGCTTTTTTCTTTCTATCCTCTCCTTCAGGTATTCTCATTATGTGTATGTTGATATGATTAATGGTGATATGATTATCTCTCTGAGGTTCTGTTTATTTTTTTCTTCATTTTTTTCTCTCTGTTCTTCAGAGTATTTAATCTCCATTGATTCTTTTTTTATGCCAGCTCAACTGTACTGTTGAGTCCCTCTGATGAATTTTTCATTTTAGTTTTTGCAATTTTCAACTCCAAAGTTTCCATTTGGTGGTATTATTATTATTATTATTTCTATCTCTTCATATTCTGTATTTGATGAGACATTATCATCATACTTTCCTATAATGCTTTAAGCATGGTTTCCTTTAGTTCTTTGAACATATTTATAATAGCTGTTTTGAAGTATTTGTCTCCTAAATCCAATGTCTAGACACCTCAATGGCAGTTTCTGTTGTCTGGCTTTCTTTCCCTCTGTGTGGATCACACTTTCCTATTTCTTTTTTTTTTTTTTTTTTTTTTTTTTTATTTATATATGAAATTTATTGTCAAATTGGTTTCCATACAACACCCAGTGCTCATCCCAAAAGGTGCCCTCTTCAGTACCCATCACCCACCCTCTCCTCCCTCCCACCCCCCATCAACCCTTAGTTTGTTCTCAGTTCTCAACAGTCTCTTATGCTTTGGCTCTCTCCCATTCTAACCTCTTTTTTTTTTTTTTTTTTGTTCCCCTCCCCCATGGGTTTCTCTTAAGTTTCTCAGGATCCACATAAGAGTGAAACCATATGGTATCTGTCTTTCTCTGTGTGGCTTATTTCACTTAGCATCACACTCTCCAGTTCCATCCACGTTGCTACAAAAGGCCATATTTCATTTTTTCTCATTGCCACGTAGTACTCCATTGTGTATATAAACCACAATTTCTTTATCCATTCATCAGTTGATGGACATTTAGGCTCTTTCCATAATTTGGCTATTGTTGAGAGTGCTGCTATGAACATTGGGGTACAAGTGCCCCTATGCATCAGTACTCCTGTGTCCCTTGGATAAATTCCTAGCAGTGCTATTGCTGGGTCATAGGGTAGGTCTATTTTTAATTTTCTGAGGAACCTCCACACTGCTTTCCAGAGCGGCTGCACCCATTTGCATTCCCACCAACAGTGCAAGAGGGTTCCCGTTTCTCCACATCCTCTCCAGCATCTATAGTCTCCTGATTTGTTCATTTTGGCCACTCTGACTGGCGTGAGGTGATATCTGAGTGTGGTTTTGATTTGTATTTCCCTGATAAGGAGCGACGCTGAACATCTTTTCATGTGCCTGTTGGCCATCCGGATGTCTTCTTTAGAGAAGTGTCTGTTCATGTTTTCTGCCCATTTCTTCAGTGGGTTATTTGTTTTTCGGGTGTGGAGTTTGGTGAGCTCTTTATAGATTTTGGATACTAGCCCTTTGTCCGATATGTCATTTGCAAATATCTTTTCCCATTCCATTGGTTGCCTTTTAGTTTTGTTGGTTGTTTCCTTTGCTGTGCAGAAGCTTTTTATCTTCATAAGGTCCCAGTAATTCACTTTTGCTTTTAATTCCCTTGCCTTTGGGGATGTGTCGAGTAAGAGATTGCTACGGCTGAGGTCAGAGAGGTCTTTTCCTGCTTTCTCCTCTAAGGTTTTGATGGTTTCCTGTCTCACATTCAGGTCCTTTATCCATTTTGAGTTTATTTTTGTGAATGGTGTGAGAAAGTGGTCTAGTTTCAACCTTCTGCATGTTGCTGTCCAGTTCTCCCAGCACCATTTGTTAAAGAGACTGTCTTTTTTCCATTGGATGTTCTTTCCTGCTTTGTCAAAGATGAGTTGGCCATACGTTTGTGGGTCTAGTTCTGGGGTTTCTATTCTATTCCATTGGTCTATGTGTCTGTTTTTGTGCCACTTTCCTATTTCTTTATATGTTTCTTTTTTTTTTTTAAGTGTATTTTATTTATTTATTAAAAAAAATTTTTTTAGTTTATTTATTTATTTTGAGAGAGAGAGCACAAGCAGGGTAGGGGCAGAGAGAGAGAGGGGAGTGAGAGATTCCCAAGCAGGCTCCACGCTGTCAGCCCTATGTGGGGCTAGAACTCACTAACTGTGAAGTCATGACCTGAGCTGAAGGCAGATGCTTAACCGACTAAACCACCCAGGTGCCCCTAAGTGTATTTTATTTTTGAGAGAGAAATAGAGAACAGGGTAGGAGCAGAAAGAGATCCAACGCAGGCGCCACGTTGACAGCAGAGAGCCCAATGCGGGGCTCAAACTCACAAACCATGAGATCATAATCTGAACCGAAACGAAGAGTCAGATGCTCAATGGACCTAGCCACTCAGGCACCCCATCTTAAAATGTTTCATAATGTTTTGTTGAAAACTGGACATTTAAGGTAATATAGCAACTCTGGGAACTGATCATGACCCCTCACCCCCACCTTAGGACTTTTTGTCATTGATGTTTGTTTTGTTGTTGTTTAGTGACATGGGTGGAAAAATTCAGTGAAGTCTGTTTTGCTTGTAGTGCAAAGCCTCTGATATCACTTTTTGGAAGATGTAGCAATGGACATGAACTCAGTCTCCCTTCCCTCCTGGGACGGTTCCAGTTTTAGCTGGGTTCTCATTGGCTGTCTTTTTTCCTGATCTCCCTGTTAAGCTTCTGGCTGGTCTGCCTCTGTTGGTTTCACATTCAGCTCTAATCTTCACTAATTGATAGCTGATTGTTCTGTTATTTTTCACAATGTCCTGGGGCATAAATTGCTCCACATCTGATCCAATAAATTTGGACCCCTTTGCAGGGGTAGTTCTTGAGACCAGTTTTTGAGGCTTGCTCTGTCCCCAGGTTTTAGCTCTTTCCCTGGTTTTCTCTGTTAAACTTCTAACTGGTTTACTGTTTCACTTGTTCCATCATGGAACTACCTAAGCCTCCTCTAAATTACTTACCACCAAGATTTCCATTGTCTTCAACAGTGCCTTTAGACTTGAACTTCCTCACACTCTGTTCCAAATAAAATCAGGCTCCTTAGGCTGAGCTACAGAGCTCTTTGTCTCTCTATCTAAAGCAGAAACTTTGTGCCAGTGCTCACACAGAAATAACACACTTCTCTTGGAGTGATACAACTTTCCAATGAACTGGAAGGGGATGAGAGTAGGGGGTAATAGCTCCTTGTCTTCTCAGCTTGCCTCTCCCTGCCTGGAACCTCTACCCCACGAGTGAGCTGGGACAGGGTGATTTGGTTCAGTATTTTTAGCCTGCCACACCTAGGTTAGAACTTTTACTCTTCAGGAAGGGACTGGTTGGTGGTAGGGAACCTCAGATCTCTCAGCTGTGCTTTTTTGGAATAGAATTTCTACACAGGAAGCTGGGGGAAAGGGGGCTGTATTAGAAAGCCCTTCCTAGGGAGAAACCATTATCCTAGCCTAGGAGACGGGAAGCCCCTTTTTCTTGGCAGTATTCACATGAAGTAGTTTCTTTCACACTCAGCTAGGGGAGGGAGGGAGCAGATTGTGGCTTAAATGCCACAGACTCTTGCTGTTCTTACAGAGATTTAGTGTACTTTATTGAATAAATGTTTTTCTATTTGCTGGATGCCTTAAGACTATTTTCAGAAATTTTGAATCATTTGTCTGGTTGGTTTGGTTTGTTGGTTTTTACCTCCCTCCATCAACCCTCAGTTTGTTTAATGTTTATTTATTTTTGAGAGAGAGAGACAGAGAGACAGAGCACGAGCAGGGGAGGAGCAGCGAGAGAGAGACACAGAATCTGAAACAGGCTCCAGGCTCTGAGCTGTCAGCACAGAGCCTGATGCGGGGCTCAAACTCACAAACTATGAGATCATGACCTGAGCCAAGTCAGTGCTCAACCAACTGGGCCACCCAGGCGCCCTGACCCTCAGTTTGTTTAAATGGTTGTTTTTTATAGTTGCTAGCAGTTATGGCTGTTTCACTGGGGAGCAAATTCACAGAGATCCACACACTGCTATTCTTGGATGTAATTCTCCCTGCCTTGTTCTTTTCTTTTTCTATACTATTCTTTTTCATAGCATTCTTTTTAAAAATGTTTTTAATCATTGTAAACTTATTGGTATTATAGCCATCATCTGAAGTTCTTGGTGGTGGGGGGGGAGGGTCTAATCTTGCTGTATATTTCATCTGCTGGCTTTCATTCATGATGGATTATTTCCTTATGTGTTTTGTAATTTGGGATTGTGAGCTCACTTTTGCTGGTGTTTTATCTATGGGACTTCTGTAAGGCCTGTGTTGAAGGTGTGTCTCTTCAGAACTGTTTTATATTTGCTTTCAGTAGGTATCCATGTTCATTGTCAGCCTACAACCAATATATATATTTTAACTTTTTAACACTTATTCAATTTTGAAAGATGAAGAGAGACAGAGCATGAGCAGGGGCGGGGCAGAGAGAGAGGGAGACATAGGATCCAAAGCAGGCCCCAGACTCTAGAGCTGTCAGTCAGCACAGAGTCTGACATGGGGCTCGAACTCAAAGACTGAGAGATCATGACCTGAGCTGAAGTTGGACGCTTAACTGACTGAGCCACCCAGGTGCCCCAATATATATATATTTAAATAAAGTATATTTATTTTGAGAGAGACAGAGAGAGTACAGGGGAGGGGCAGAGAGAGGGAGAGAGAGAATCCCAAGCAGGCTCTGCAATGTTAGCCAGGAGCCTGATGTGGGGCTCAAACTCATGAACCTTGAAATCATGACCTGAGCTGAAGTCAGACACTTCAACTGACTGAGCCACCCAGGTGGCCCAGCCTATAACCAATATGTATGTTAATTTTTAGCATAAGATCATTGAAATTCTAAATCTATATGTGGTGTAGGCTCATGGTAATGAATTCCCAGGAGGGGTTTTCCTTGTACTTCTAGCTGAGGCCAATCCTCATTAATTTCGATGTAGTCTCCCTATTTGGGTGGTAGATTTGTTTTTCTAGTCCATCCTTTCATTGAGGGTTCTGGTTTTATGTAGGAAGCTCAGCTTTGCCTTCTTGCCTCATTGGGGTTGAATGCCAGGTCTCCTGTCTGTTTGGCTATTAAATCCAAGTTCCCATCTGTGTGGTCCAATAGAACGTGCCACAGTGATAGAATTGTTTTGTATCTGCTGTCCCATACGGTAGCCACTAGTCACATGGGGCTTTTGAGCACTTGAAACGTTGCTGGTGAGACTGAAGAATTGAATTTTAGGTTTTAATTTATTTCAATTAATGGCAATTGAAATAAATTTAAACCTAGATTGCTGTTTGTGGCTAGTCCCTACCATATTAGATAACATCGCTTATCTAAGAGACTACATATGTGAAGGCAATCAAAGCATCATTTACTTCACTTATCATTTTGGTTTTTAGTTTCCTCTTTATTTATGGCCCCAAGAATTTATCTTACTCTCTTAACTGGGCATTTAAAAGGACATTCAATTTTATCTTGTATTTTTTTGCTAGCTGGAGAGGTTTTATATTACTTAGTTCACAGTATTGCCAGAAGTAGAACATAGTCTCTGCTTTCACTTTCTCTCCCCTCCATATCCATCATCTTTACTGCAAAATAACTTTTCCAAAATGCAGATCTGTTCTTGTGACATCTCTGCTCTCAAGAGTTCCCTATTCTGAGGGTGCCTGGTTTGAGTGTTGGTTGAGGGTCCGACTCTTGATTTCAGGGTTGTGGGATGGAGCTCCATGTCCAGCTCCGTGCTGAGCATGGAGCCTTCTTGGGATTCTCTCTCTCTCTCTCTCTCTCTCTCTTTCTCTCTCTCTCTCTCTCTCAATCCCTTTGCCCCTCTCCCTGCCCTCTTTCTCTCTAAAAATAAAAAATAAAGAAATAAATCACATCTTAAAAAAAAAAAAAGAGTTCCCTGTTCTCTCAGAATGCAGTCCATTCTGCATATGGGCTGGCATATGAGGTCCTACCTGTTTCCTCAGGCTTATCTCGTATTGCATCTTCTTGCACCTCATATTCAAGCAGTGTCCCATACTTGTAATTCCTTAAAAATGTCCTGCTATTTCATACCTTTGGTACTTTGTTGATCTTGCTCCTTCTACCTGGGATGCTCTCCCTATCCAGCCCTATCTGCTATCTGCTAACCAACATCTGCTCATGTTTTACAACAGCTTTCATACCCCATCCTCCTTGAATGCTTTACCAACTCCTATTTCATACCTCTTCTGGACCCTATATAACATTTGGTCATAACATTCATAATATTTTATTGTGTCTCCCTCCCAGTGTAGGTTCCTAGGAAAGGACTTGCCTTGTTTTAGTGTCTAGAATCCCGACACCTAGCCCAGGGACTGATACATGGAGTTGCCTCCTTTCCCCAAGAGGGTAATGGCATGTCTGTGTGACATCTGTGGGACAGCTCAAGGCACAGCCTTGCTCCAGGTATTGGAGGAGCTCTGAACTGGGGTAGGAGGAGTGTCCATCTTCAGAGAGCTCTAAAAGCAGTTTTGAGGCTCCAAGTTCCTAATAAGCCGCACGCAGCTTCACAGACTCATCCTGTCTCAGTCCCAGTTCCCTGCTAGCTTCCCTTTCATTTTCTGATAGTCAGTATGGTGACTGTGTAGTTGAGAACCAGAGATCCCTGCTTGTGTCTTTTCACAAGTACCTGTGAGGTTCCACACACCCCTCTGACAGTTCTCTTTGGACCTGTTCTTTATTCTCGCTATGAAGGTGAGAGAGGGCAGTGATAGTGAACTGAGAATGGATCGGGAATGAGTGGGGTCTTGGTTCAGTATTTGGAGGGGCTGGCCCTGCCTCACTGAACCTTCCTATGCTGCTGAGCTGGCAGGGATATCTTTCCCTTACTCCTAGTCTGTCTACTGCTGTTCCAGGAGGACAAGAATATTAGGTCCCCAAATGAACCTTACCCAGTGCCTAGTGTTTAGCAGGTTCTTAGGTAAGTATATTTTGGTTTGAAACCTGCTTAGTTTGTCCCTGTCCCCCAGGATGCCCATGAGTGCTGCCATCCTGGAGAGTGGTACGCAGTGAGAGCACTGGGCTAAGAGAAGTCTAGATCTAACCCTAACTCTGCCCTTAACTGCTGTGTGACTTGGAGTAAGTTGTTTTACTTCTCTGTCTCTCAGTTTGGTATGTAAGATATCTAGCATAGATCCTCAGGGCTTATGAGGTCCTTGGCATCTGTATCTTCCCTTTGCTACATCCTTGTAGGATATTTTCTCTCACTTTATATATGAGGAAGTCTTTTTGTCCTCCTTCTTCTTGTCATGTCTTTGTCAAGCCCTTTCCAGGCTGAAGCAAAGGCTGTGTGTGTGTGTGTGTGTGTGTGTGTACACAGAAGATTAGAAAAAACCCAGTGCAAAGAGGAGATCCTTCCAATACCTAGGCCACCAACTTATTCTTTCATGTACTCGGATTTCTTATCCTTATTATATGTGGTCTTTTATTCAGGGCCTCAGATCTGAAAAAATTGGGCTAAAAGATCTTGTACAGAAAGTTAATCTAATCTGGGGCACCTGGGTGGCTGAGTTGTTATGTGTCAGACTCTTGATTTCAGCCCACAATTTGTGGGATCAAGCCCTGCCTTGGGGTCTGCACTGACAGTGTGGAGCCTGCTTGGGATTCTCTCTCTCTCTCTCTCTCTCTCTCTCTCTCTCTCTGCCCCTCCCCTGTGTCCTCTCTGTCTCTCAAAAATAAATAAACTTAAAAAAAACCAAAACAAGAAAGTTAATCTGATTGACAGTATATTTCCCAGAAATACAAAGGATAACTTCAAAGGGCTGTTACAATTCAAGTGGCTGGGGAGGGAACCTGTCCTGGAGGCATCTGTGGGAGGAGGGGCTGGGCCTGCCAGGTGAGAGCAGGAGGGGAGTACCGTGAGTGGTGAGTGGGTCAGGGTAGCCGGCAGGTGTGGGGAGTGGGAGCAGATCTCTGAGTGTTCCCTCAGGAGCCCAGTTCTTTGCCTTCATCAGCTGCTTTTGTTCCTTCACCTTCTCTTCATTAACTTGAGCAGAAGGCTTGGGTCAGCTTTCAGGTTAGTTGTTGGCTGGTGTTTTCCCTGGGGGAGAGCTGGGAGATTGGCTGTAATCACTCCCATTAGCACTTGGCCGCTCCCCAGTCTGCTTCTTAACCTCGACTGTCTCAATCCTGATGCCTGCTGGGTCTGCTGTGATGCTCACACCTGAGTGCAGGCTGCATCCGCTGTTTCTTCCCCACCCTGCCCCATGTGGAGGGGCCTTGGCACCAGCTGCCATAGTGGAATCTCTCACACTGAAGTCTGTGAAGACCAGCTCCAAGAACCACTGTCCTAATGAGAGTGGCTTTGCTTCCTGGCACTTCCCAAAGTGCAAAGCTGTGGGGGACAGAACTCTGGATGTGGCCTCAGGAATCCAGCCCAGAAAACCATCATTAGAGCCCTGTACCATGAGTAAATGTTCCTTGGGACGTTAAGACAAGAGCTAAGAGGAATTAGGATACACCAGCTGCCTTTAACTGAGTACATACTCTGTGCCAGGCACTAGGCTAAAACCTTTGAATTCATGACCTCTCTTAATATAACAGCCTGTTAAGGTAGATATTGGTCCCTTTTTACAGTTGGATAACATGAGGCTCAGAGAGGGGAAATAACCAAGCTAAGTGGCAGAGCTGAGGCCACCGACCCCAGAGCTCACGTTCTGTCTGGCATGACGATTGGACATAGAACTTTTGAAAGGCTATGTGTGACAGAGGCAGATGGAAAAGTGAAGGCTGTGGTTCTAAATCGCACATTTACCATGGCTTAGTTGTACAGACTGGAGAAAACAAGTTTGGCTCAAACTGACCCTTATTCAAGAGGCAGATTTAGGGGCAAGGCCTGGGCTTTACTGTTTCCTCCTCCCTGGCACTGCAGGGTGTCATCTAGGAAGGGAGCCCCAATGGCAATGAAATCAAGGCAGGGAACTTGGAGCCTGAAGTATGTGGGGAAGGAGGAAGGGGCCAACAAGCTTCCTGCCTTGCCAGGATGTTTGCATTATACATGAGCCTCGGATTTTTTTTGAGCCCCAAATGCTCTAGTCATTTCTTCTCCCCTAAATCTGTAAAGCCAGAGCTCTACCTGCTGCCTTTCTGAGTTGCTGGTGGATATCTAGCCCCAGTCATGGAATAAATCCTAGGGGCTGAGTCAGAAAGAGCTCTGTGCCTTCTGTCCACAGTGGCTGGTTGTTAACATTCCCCATCACTGTCTTTGAGCTTTTGTTTTTTATCAAGGTACCCATACCTCTAAAGATGCCTTTATTTTACTCTCTGCTATGTACATCTTTATTAGTTGCAATTACCACTTTAAAGACCTCTGAGAATACCAAAAGCCCCACTTGGCTGGGGCCACATAAGTAATTCCTTTACCTACCCTCTCTCCCCCAGCAGTTATATTCAAAGAACTGATCCATTCACTGGAAATTGGAACCTCTCTGAGGGTCTATCACTGAACTCAGTGCGGGGGCACATGAATATGTAGAAATACATGACTGGGCTGGTCCTTTTAAATTGTATAGCCTGACGCCTTCATTAGTTTTTAAGTGCCTGAAGGAGAGGCAGGATGCCCCAGCCAGCGGGCACTGGACAGAGCCAAGGGGCCAGAGCTGCCTTTCTGCCTGCAAAAGTGTGCTGACCAGGAGGAGAGGCCTGAACCTGTCGTCTGTGTCTGGTGCTCAGGCGCATGGTCTGCGCTGAGACCAAGACCATCCAGTTGCTAACGCTTCAGCAGTTCAGCTAGTGGGATCTCTGAACGACTTTCCTAGGAATCCTATGCTCGGGTTAGTCCTCCCAGCGCCACCACCGACCCCCCCACCCCGCCCCTTCCCGATTCCCAGCCCCTCCCTCCCCTCCTCTCTTCCTCTAGGCCCACCACAGCGCTCCCCACCCCAACTCTTGTGTCTCAGCAACCCCTTCCCCCTTTTCTTCCTGCTGATCCAGCGAGCCAGGCTTTCTCCTTCTCTGGTCTCTCCTCCTCCTCTCCCCCTTGAATCCAGTCCTGGTTTCCCCGCCACCAGCTTCCCTTTTCTCTCCGGCTGGGCTCGCTCCCCGCCCCCGCCCCCGCCCCCGCCGCGCCCGTCGTCGCCGCGGAGGGTTCAGCTCCTCGCCTTCCCCGCTCCCAGCCACCCGGGGCTTGGCTCGCCCAGTCCGGTGGCTCCAGTCCGGATCTCGCTGCTGCCCGACCCGGGTACGAGTCCCAGCCGCTCCGGAGGAGGCGGCGGCTGGCCCCGGCTCCCCTCGGCCGCCTAGCCAGCCCAGGGTTGGCGGGGAGGGAGCAGCTGGGCAGCCCCCCGGAACCCCTTGGAGGACAATGCACCCAGCGCTCGGCAACCCCCGCTCGGTCTCGTCCTCGTCCGGCTCCTTCCCGCCGCCCCCCGCCGCCGCCCGGCTGCAGCCCCTTTTCCTCCGGGGGGGTTCCTTCCGCGACCGGAGAGGCTCGGGCGACAGCAGCACCAGCACCAGCACCAGCAGGGGGGGAGGCGGCGGCAGACGCGGCGGGGGCGGCGGCGGCGGCGGCTCCCGCTCCCCCAGCAGCAGCACCGGCGCCGAGCGAGAGGACGACGACGAGAGCATCAGCATCAGCAAGCCGCTGGTGCCAGCCACCGCCGCCGGGCTCCCGGGACCCCCGACTCAGGGGGGCGCCCCAGCCGCCGACCCCGCGCCCGCCGCCTTCTCCTCCTCGGCCGCCCCCTCCTCCTCCACCTCCACGCCCACCTCCTCCTGCAGCATGACAGCCGCGGACTTTGGCGGGGGCGCGGCGGCCGGGGCCGTCGGGGGCCCCGGGGGCCGCTCGGCTGGGGGCGCGGGCGGCACCGGGACAGGCAGCGGCACCTCCTGCTGCTCGTGTTGCTGCTGCTGCGGTCGCCCGACCCGGTCGGGCCGTAGGAGTCGACGCCGCGGCTGCGCCCCCAGCCCGGGGTGCCGCTGGGGCTACCAGGCGCTGTCCGTGGTGCTGCTGCTGGCGCAGGGCGGTCTGCTGGACCTGTACCTCATCGCCGTCACCGACCTGTACTGGTGCTCCTGGATCGCCACTGACCTGGTGGTGGTGGTGGGCTGGGCCATTTTCTTCGCCAAGAACAGCCGGGGCCGTCGGGGCGGCATGGCGAGCGGCGCGCACAACCACCACCAGCACCACCACCACGCCGCGCCGCCCCTGCACCTGCCCGCCTCCTCCGCAGCCTCCGCCGGGGCTGCGGCAGGGGCCAAGGCGCGCAGCGGCCGCGGGGGCGCCGGTGGCCCGGGGGGCGGCCCGGGGGCTGTCGGGTCAGCGGGCGAGTTCGCCTTTGCCTACCTGGCCTGGCTCATCTACTCCATCGCCTTCACGCCCAAGGTGGTGCTCATCCTGGGCACGTCCATCCTGGACCTCATAGAGCTGCGCGCGCCCTTCGGCACCACGGGCTTCCGCATCACCATGGCGCTGTCCGTGCCCTTGCTCTACAGCCTGGTGCGGGCCATCAGCGAGGCTGGCGCCCCCCCTGGCTCGGCGGGACCCCTACTCTTGCAGCCCCAGCAGCACCGAGCCGCCGGCTGCTTCCTGGGCACGTGTCTGGACCTGCTCGACAGCTTCACCTTGGTGGAGCTGATGCTGGAAGGCCGCGTGCCGCTACCCGCGCACCTGCGCTACCTGCTCATCGCCGTCTACTTCCTCACCCTCTCCTCGCCGGTGCTCTGGCTTTACGAGCTCAACGCCGCAGCGGCAGCTTCGTCCTGGGGCCAGGCTTCAGGGCCGGGCAGCTGTAGCCGCCTTCTGCGACTGCTGGGTGGCTGCCTGGTGGACGTGCCCTTGTTGGCGCTGCGCTGCCTCCTGGTGGTGAGCTACCAGCAGCCCCTCTCCATCTTCATGCTCAAGAACCTCTTCTTCCTAGGCTGCCGCGGCCTGGAAGCCCTAGAGGGCTGTTGGGACCGGGGGAGTCGGGCCTCCCCCAGTCGGGGGAGAGGGGGCTATGGCGCTCCGCCCTCTGCCCCACCGCCGCCACCGCCACCACCACCACCACCTCAGGGAGTCTCTCAGCTGGGCCACTGCATCTCGGAGAATGAGGGAGGAGCCCATGGCTATGTCAATACCCTGGCAGTGGCCTCCCAGAATTGAGGAGGGATAAAGGAGAGGGGCTTACTTTGGGCTTGAGAGACCCCAGCCCCTTATCCTCTGACCTCTCACCCAGATTTGATCAGGCTCCATTTGGAAAAGGTAACTGTCAATAGGGCTAAGGGCCAGTGTGTCCTTCTGCACCCTGTGAGTCAAGACTGCTTGGAGGGAGACCAGCTGCTAATGATGAAGGAGGAAGGTCCACTTACTCAATTCTCCCTTCTCCATATCCTACTCTAATCTAGCCTCCAGGGGGCTGGATACCTCTGCTTCTTGCTTTTCCCACTGCCATCCTAATTCCTGTCCATTGTGGGGGAGCATGGAGTAAAGGTGGTGCCCAGGCAGGGGGTGCTGGGCCTTAAGCCTTCCCTCTTGCTTGGAAGTGCCAGCTTCTTATAGGCTGTGGTTAGTGGTCACTGTCCCATGCCTTGAAACTGACCCGGAATCCACTGTTCTCCTGATGTGTCTATTGGATTTTTCCCCCCCAGATAGTAGATGCAAAGTCTGTGTTTGTCTCTGTGTGTATAGTGTTGTTTTCTTGTGTCCACATTGTGACCTCTTGCAATCAGTAGATCTGGGAGGCCCTGCCCTCCCCACCACACATATGACCACTCTCCTCATTGCTACCTGAATTTGTGGCCCTGAATTCCCAGAAAGAGCTGGGCTCCTGGGAGTTGCCCAGTTGCTCTCCTCCGAGGGAGAAGCTCACCCAGGACCTTCCTCAATTCTACTCCTCTCTTCTCAGCTTGGGGAGGAGAGGGTCCCTACTCTAAGGACCAAACCACACCCTTTCTTGGGTGAGTGAGCATTTCTACCTCCGTGCTTTCAACTTTTGTAGCATCATGTGCTGATGCTGCTTGCAAAAAATAAAGTCAAAATACTCAGAAGTCGCATTCAACATGGCCACTGGATCCAGCTGGGGTTTGGTGCCAGTCTTATTACAGGGTCTGTGGAGTATCAGCCATTGGCTTGCTCTCCCTGTCTCCTTCCCTTTGTACCTGGAACTCTTATCCTTCCTGAGGTTTGTTGCTGACTGGGTCAGATCTTGGCTCAGAACAAAAGCTTTGGTGGGGTTCCTGGGTAGATGTGAAGTTGGGGCTCCCATCGGCTCAAGGAAATCCAATTCCCCATCTGTCCTTCCTCTAGGAAGCCTGGTGTGTATCAGAAAATGTGGTGATGACCTTCGTCCTCGGCTCTGGTTAATTAAGAGAATTTCTACGGAGAAGGCAGGCTGCATAGAGAGACTGGGCAAATCTTACCTCCGCCCTGCCTTCCTCCCTAGTATTCTCGCTGAGGTTGATGATGAGGGACACCCAGGGGTTGCCCACTTATACTCTCTACGTGGGACCTCACTCTTGGAATCTTTGAGGCAGGATAAGTGTTTTTAGGGGAGGTAAGAGTGCTGGAGGACAGCTGGCAGCAAGGCCAGGAAATACTCATTTTCTTCCACCCCAAAATAAGATGGGGTGGTGCTATAAGAATTTTTGTTTTCCCCTCCCCAACTTCTTATGCTTGAGAAGTCTTGTGTGGTTTAATGAACCCTGGACAAAAGACTAGAAGTCACGGACTGTAGTTTTGACTCTGTCACTCACTAGCTTTGAGTGACATGTCACTTGCTTTCTGAGCCTCAGTTTTTCACTTGGGGCCCTTCTCTCTCAACTTCTTGGAAGTTTGTTGACAGAAGACATCTGTCCATGTAGACAGAGACAGAGAGGCTGATGGCTTGAGCAGAGTTCTGAGCCTCCCCTACTGTCACTGTGGGGGACGATGGAGGAAAAATGTTTACACTCAATGTATTATCTGTGTTCCCAGCCCCTCACCCTACCAGGTCCAATATTAGCTAGTTGGATTTTACAACGATTCTTTTTTTTTCTGCCTTCTCCCCCTCCCCCCTCTTACCCCAATCCTCTCCCTTTAAATTCTCTGTGCTTGAAGTTCTGGGCCCAGACCCTGGGTGGGCCCCCATGGCTGCTCCCTGGGTCCCCATATCCTGTCTCCAGCTTTGCTCTCTCTGCTACCTAATCTCAGTGACTGTGAAAGGGCTCTGTGTCTGAGCCATGGCCAGCCCCTGGCTGGCCCCTGCCCCACCCCTCTCTCCTGTTTGGATGGTGGTCTCCCGCTGAATGACTGTAAAATCTGAGTGCTGTTGAGTTTTCTGTGGGAGGCTGTGATAGGTTCCAATGAGCTACCACTTCCCGAGATATGACAAGAGATTTATGGCACCTGGGCCAATTCTGGCAGAGGCCAGGCCTGCTCAGGCTCTGTCTGCTGCGCCCCCCCCCCCCCCGCCCCTCACCCCTGGACATTCTCTTTCAAACATCTGGTGCAAGCACTTTGTGCTCAGGGGTCAACCCCTTCCTTCTGGTGTTTCTTTCTTGAGTCCTTTTACTTTCTTTCCTTGCCCCACGCTCAATAAGAAAAAACCCCTAAAGTTTCATTTTTCTTGCTTTCTAGGGGCATCTTTAGTGGGGGGTCAAACTGGAGATGTTTCCCGTGGGTCTAAATAAAGATAAGGTGCACTGTCTCCTGAGGCTTGTGCTGGCAGTATAGTTCACAGAAAAGTACTCTGGGTTCAGAATTCAGACTGTCTGCCTCTAACATTTGTGCAAGTAAGGCATGCTCTTGATCTGAGCCTCTGACTCCGTATCTGTTTTAAAAGGGGGTTGGACTAGACCCTCTGTAAAGGCTGTTCTGCTATAATGTGCCCTGGTTCTGGTTCTATGTGTCTTTGTGGAGGAGAGCTGGCTGGTAGAGCCTGGAAGAAGGGAAGCGGCAGCTCACTAGCATTTATCACGTTTTTTCCCCCTTTCTCTTTTTAAAAATAAAACCAGCCTCTGTTCTGAAAATAAAAAAAAAAAAAAGCCTTGAGACTTGTGACAAGCTTCCTGTGTGGTTTGTTTAAGATCTTTCCTGTCCTGGTTTCCTTACTAAATTCTTAAATGTCACTGTGACATTTGTCATCATTTTATAGGCTTATGTTAACATCGTGGGTACACCTTGGCTATTTCCTTCTGGGCGGTTGGCATGCTATTCAGAGAGGCAGTGTGGTTTTGGCCTTGACCTGGGGGGTGTCTAGCCGGGCTTTCTGTAGGCAGAGCTAACTCAGGTGGGCGCTTGGCCTGAGAGAGATTTCCCCAGCCATTTGGGGCTTTCACTCCCACTTCTTTCTAAGAATAACTTGCCAAAAGAAAGATTGAGAAACTTATGTTTAAGTACTCTGTCTTCCTCTATTACTCTTCCCTCAGCCAAGCATGAATTATGTACGAATGAGAAGAATAAGGCCTTTAAAAAACAAACAAACAAACACAAAGGGGACTGTGAAGTCTAAGACAGAACACTGAGTCTGCACAAAAATAATAGATTTTTTTTTAGCATAGATATAGCCACTCTGTGTTGTTGCCCTATGATGCTTCTGGCCATTCCAAAGGCTACACAGTGGTTGGACCCAGAGGGTGAAAGAGGCAAAATCAGAGCATGGGAACGGCCTGGCCCTCGGCTTGCTCTCTGTTCTACTAGCTGAGGCTGTGGGCACTTACCTCACCTCCCAGAAGGTTTTCATCAACAGGAGCAATATTATCTCACAAAGCTGTGGTAATAATTAAATGAGGTGGCATATGCAAAAATGGTCCTTTTCCTCAAGATATTTATAATCATAATGGGGGACAAAATTTACATATAAAATAATGACAAAAACATAAGATCATGTTTTCATTTGTTCCTAAATCTAGATGTAAAATAAGATGATTAATTTGACTAAGCATGTTATAAATATTTACACATTTCTCATAGTTAGGCAAGCTAGCTCTTACCCATTTGGTCAACTGGAACATATATGAAAACATCTTTGTGAAAATGAGAAATGGCATATGAATGGGCAGTATATTCAGAGTGGGCAGGGCTGAGGTCTCAGGCCTTGCCTGAGGGGTTGAGTCTGATCCTGAAGTTCCGGCCCTCTGGAAGAACCTGGGAACATGCCCTGTGCTCGCCTGAGTCAGGCCCTTGCACAGCAGCCCATTTCATCCTCACAGCCATCTCCAAGGGAGGCTTATCTCTATTTTCCTGAGGCCCAGAAAGATAAAGTAGCTTGCTGAATACCACACTAGAGTCAGGAAGGGAATCCAGATCAGGGGCCCCTGGGTGGCTCAGTCAGTTAAGCGTCTGACTTCAGCTCATGATCTCTCGGTTTGTGGGTTCGAGCCCTGCATCAGGCTCTGGGCTGACTGCTCAGAGCCTGGAGCCTGCTTCACATTCTGTGTGTCTCTCTCTTGCCCCTCCCCTGCTTGTGCGCTCTCTCTCTCAAATAAACATTAAAAAAAAAAAAAAAAAAGAGAAGGGAATCTAAATTTGAACCCAGGTCTGTCTGCTTTCCAGATATTCACTACCCCAGGCAGCCTACAGACTTAGCTGTCAATTAAGTTCAACTTTCCCTTATTAAAGCTTCAGAATGGTCTGGCTCAGAAGCAGGGGCTGGTTTTCATATTCTGTGTGAGTCCCAAGAGAGAGGCATTGAGCAAAAGTCCACTAGTGGGACACCCATGTCAGGGTGCAGGCAAAAGTAGGGGGCCAGCCACCTGTGCCTCATTCCTTTCTGCTCTCTCTCCTCTTCTCAGGTCACTATTGTATCTATCTTCTTCCTCTCTAATCAGAAAGGAAGAATCCAGTAAACAGCCTAAGGGACTACTCTTCCGAGGAAAGGAATCTAGGAACTGGGGTGTCGGGAGTGGGGGCATGTTGAACAAGAACTCTTGGTATCCTTCAAGTCACGAGAGAGGGGACTCCATGTTCCTCTAACAGACAAGGCTGGCTCACCTGTCTTAACCAACCTAAATGGACAGGATGTGAATGTGGACCGAGTGCCAAGATCTGGGGGAGGCAGCAGGGCATGGAGAGCTGGAGGGGAGACCAAAAGCAAGAAGATGGACCTTGAAGCCATTTAGGAGTGATGTGGGAGGCCATGAGTGGGCACCCCAACTTCGCAGCCTGTACCCACGGGCTGGGGGCAGTTGCTTTATTTTATATTCTCTCATAAAGAATATTGGATATTACTTTTGTAACCTGAAAAAGCAAACACTATAGTGAGAAAGCCATAGCAACAGAAGAGAAGCTAGATAAACAGTGAGGTTCCTAAACTGCTCTGACCCAAATCAGGTCAGAGTGCTCCTTGCTAAGAGGCGATGAGACCTAAGGGAGCCTCTGGACTCCTCACAAGAGCAGCAGTGGGTAGGGGTAGCAACACCTGGATGGTGTGATGGCTACCGTGTACTGAGTACTGCCATGTACTGATTTCTCCTGTGTACTAAGTACTACCACATACTGAGTACTACCGTGTATTGAGTACTATCATGTACTACTGAGTGCTCCTGTGTGCAGGACACACCCAAATGATTCACATGCACGTTCCAGCCACTCCTCACAAGACCTCTATGAGGTAGGAGCCCCTGCTGCACATCCTGCAGCCTGAGACCTAAGGAGGATTACTTGGTAAGCCACATGGCTGGCAAGCAGCAGAGCCAGGGTTCCAGACTTGGGTTAACCTTGGGCTAACCAGCCCTTGGGTTGCCTCTTTTTAAAGAACCTCTCAGGCGCCTGGGTGGCTCAGTGAGTTAAGCATCTGATTTGCGCTCAGGTCATGATCTTATGGTTCAGGAGTTCGAGTCCTGCATCGGGTGAGCACGAGCCCTGCTTCAGGTGAGCCCTGCTTCTCTCTCTCTCTGCCCCTCACTCACTTGCGCCACCCCCCCTTAAAAAAAAATTCTCTCTCCCTCTCTCTGCCCTTCCCCTGTTCTCTGTAAATAACTTAAAAAAAAAAAAAATCTCTTTCCAGATCCCTGGCTTGAGACCCACAGCTGGAGCTGGAATACCAGCTCTGCTTTAATCTAAACTCACGCATACTTGGGCCCTTACTTTCTTGCACAGCCTGAAGCAGCCTGTGTCTTGTGGCCCTTAACTCACAGGTCTTTTCAGGAAATGCTGGGGCAGAATGGCACCTGGCACTGCCCTTGTGTATTTGGGACGGGAGCGCACCAACTGCAAAGCTAAAGGACACAGGATTAAAACTTTCCACTGCATTGTAAGTGCATCTTCCTCTCCCTTATGCCTTATTTAATATTCAAAGATAAGCAGAAAATCAGTAAAATCCATCATAGCCTGCCATGCAGAGATCCCAGCTCAAACTGCTGAATGGATGTTTAAGTGACTAACAACTCCCTGAAAGCCTGGACACCTCTGAGGTCCTTCCTAAGCAGAAAAGAAAAACTGGTTTTGGAAGCTGGGTTGGAAAGCACTGTATTGAACAATGTCTACATCACCATTTAGTCATCCCTACTGCCTTTTTTTCTTTTTTAAACTAGGAACAAGACAGCAGGCAAGTCCACTTGGAAGTTGGAAGCTGGCCTGGTGCAAGCATGCAGACTTGGGCCGGATACCAGTCACAGCTACTCCACTGCAGGCTTCGGTCGTATATTGACTGTGGGTCCTCCCACCCACTTGAGCCACTTTTGCACTCTATTTAGGAGAGGGCCTGAGTGGTAGGAAAGTCACAGCTTGGAGGACATCTGTTCTTGGAATGGTGTTTCTGGGTGAAGTAGGATTTTATTAGCCATGTTTCAGAATAGTATGAAAAGAAAGGCATGGCTTTATTTATACATGCTCTTGAAGCTCTTGGCATTTGGCTGACAGCAGACACCACAGGTTGACAGAATTTCCAGCATTTATGCTGGAAAGACCAGTATGAGACTGGGGCTTTAGGGTAGGGCAGGGAACAGGGGAGGAGCCAGGGAAGAACATTAAAGAAAGGGTGAAGCCTGGGGACTTCATGATTCCACTTACATGTTATGTCCAAAATGGAGAAATCTATAGAGGGATGAGGAATTTAGGGAGGTTGGGGTGAGGATTAAGGAGTGCTAGATTTCGATTTCTTTTGGGGGTAAGAAAAATGTTCTAAACTTGATTATGCTGATGGTTGCTGAAGTCTGAACTCTTAAAAGCCATTGAACTGCATGAGGGCAGCTGTGAATGGTATGGTATGTGCATCGTATCTCAACAAAGCTGTTAGGAAGAAAAGTAGCAGCCCTGGAGATAAACAGGACTTAGTGAACAATGCTAATTGAGGACATTTTAGCCTCAGAGGCCAGCAAAGCTAGAATTCAAGGTTTGTGGGGAATGCAATTCAAATGGGAATGTCTTCTGGGCACCAGCACTACACTGGCTAGGGCCATTCTGCCACCACAGAGAGCCCTGGCTCCAGCAAGGAAGAGCCCACGGTGGTATTCCACACTCTGCACATTTAATGCTTCCTAGAAGCTGGGGAAACACCACAGGCTGGTAGGCATCTGGACCCAGCTTACTGGAGGAGAGATGGAGCCTGAGAGGCTGGCAGCTGGGAGAACTCAGTTCCTTTTCTCCCTTCTTAGTCTGTTAGGGCTGCTTTAACAGAACACCATAGGCTGGGCTGCTTATAAATGCAGAAATTTATTTCTCACAGTTCTAGAGGCTGGCAAGTCCAAGATCAAGTTGCTGGCAGATTGGGTGTCTGGTGAGAGCATGCTTCCTGGTTCACAAACCATCTCGCTGTGCCCTCACGTGGCAGAAGGGAGGAAGTCTGGGGCTCCATGCACGTGACCTCATCACCTGTCCCTCCACAACCGTCACACTGGGGATTAGGTGTCAATGTAAGTATTCTGGAGGTGCACAGACACCTTACCTGGTCCTGCTGTCAGGCTGTATACGGGCCACACTCTGTCTGGGACTTAGGCCTGATGCCGCTGCCACTATGAGGTGAAATCGCACCACTGGAAAGGACTCTACAGCTAGGAACTCTTGACCCATAGTAACATGGAACTCAAAGTAACTACCCAGAATTCTAACCAGAGTTAACACATTTATTCATTCTTTTATTGATAATCTTCCTTTTGTGCACACATATGCATGGGTGTGGCATACACACAGGTAACCTGTGATACTTGGTTTCCCATTACGTGCCAGAATCCTCACCCCTTCACTGAAGCTTGAAGCTGTGACTCCATTCCAGGGGCAGATGGCATCCCAGTGTGCTTGCCAGGACCCCAGAGGGACAAAGCCTTCAGTTTCTCCAAAGGAGGCACTTTCAGGAACCACTTCTTCAAACACTGGGCCTTAGCATCTCTCCTCTTTGAACCAACTCAGACTTTTAAAGACAGAGTGGTACACTTTCCTCTCTCCTCAAAGAGGCCTGCTTCTGCCAGCCCTCTAACTCCTGCCCTGCCCCTCTCTGCCCACCCTGATGTGAGGTCCGTATCTCATACTCAGTCTTGGGCACCCAGCTCTGGTGCTTCCTGTGCTCATGGGGGGCAAGAGGTGTGTGGATGGGGGGCTGCTGCCCAGGGGCCCGCTCACGCAGTCCCTAAAGACCCTGTCTTTGACTGAGTGCCAAAACAGGGGCTCAGGATTTCAGACTTTTCTCCCCGTTGAATGCTGTTAGGTTTCACACCACACATTTCCATCCTGTCTCTTTTCAAAACTGAGCTGAGGTGGCTTTCAGGTATGTCTGGTCCTCAGCCTCCTTCTCTGCAGAGCAGCAGCTTCCCATATCAAAGGAATCCCAGGCCACAGGGCTGATGTCCCAAACCCCAGCCTGGCCCACATGCCTTCTCCAACTGGGGCTCTAGCTGCCTCTCCACCACTTCTCTTACTGCTCCAGCCCTCACCCCACCTGCTGCCTTCTGCAACCACAGTGACTTGGCCCAGGTTTCCCTTCTTTGTATTTTCATAGCCCTGGGCAGACCTCTACAATGGCCTTACTTTGCTCATGACCATCCTGTTTGCTAATCTGTTGCTCTCACTAGATGTTAAGCCCCTCCGTGGCCGGGGCCAGTATCTCCTGCAATTTACCTTTGTATCTCAGATGCCTGGCACATAAGAGGTGCAAGATAAATGCTGAATGAATGAAAGAATTAACGAATGAATGAATGGTGGAGACTCAAGGACACTTTGTCACTAGCTCCTGGGAATGGGCTGTGGATTCTTGTGGGGAAGAGACATCATGACCAGAGGGTCAGAGAAAGAAAATTAAGGGGGATGCCCAGGGATCAAGAGGTTAACACTTCAAAGGCAAACATTTCACACACGGACATATGTATACATACAGACACTCATGTGCACACTTGTGTACATACACGCACCCTTCTCCCAACACTCGGGGTCTAAGGAGGCCCTATGGCATCTCGGGCTCCACACCATCCCAGCCAGAGTTCTTCTGAAGCTCTTGGAAGAAAAGTTGCCGCTGGAGGCTTCTCAGGCTCTCTAGGTCCTCAGGCGAGAGCTGCTTGGCCGACCTCCCCAGGTCCTGCTTTTCTCCCTCCTCCTCCATTTCCAGGAGTCCTTCAGGGGGCTGCGGGGAGCTCCTGGAGATGTAGCCCTGGTCGGACTGCACTGACTGTCGCTGCCCATCCTCACAGGGAGCGTACAGGTCTTTGAGGGCTGCTGCGGCGCTCTCCCAGCCCTCCTGGTCCTGGCAGCCCAGACTCTGTTGGAAGAGTGAGAACATCAGGCCTTCGAGCTGTTCCCTCACGTCTTCCGGGAGGTGGTTGGGCGATGCCCTAGGCGTGCTGCAGAGGGGCGGGTCCTCTGAGTCCACGGGGAAGAGGATGCTGTTCCGCCGAGGGCCGTGGCCCTCTAACAGTGGCCAGGCCTCATCTCCCTCTACCACGGCCAAGCGGCTGGCTGTGCTGCTCCCGGTGGCTTGAGGGACAGGCTGTACTGCCTGAGTTGGAGGCGCCTCCTCCACAGGGAGCACCTCTGTCTGGAGCGTCAGGGCTGCCGGCTCTCCCTGGGGCTGAACTTGAGGTTCCAGCCGGGACATTCCCCTTCCTTCCTCACAGACGCGCAGATCGAGCACCAGGCAGCCCTTGGAGGCAGGTTCCTGCACCAGGGGCTTTTGCTTGATGATCCCTCCTCCCGGTGGCAGCAGCGGCTCTTCAAACACCTCTTCATCCAGGGATGGGAGGTCCTGGTCCTCTGCGGAGCAAAGGTTCTCGCGCTCGAACCAGTCAGGGCACTGAGCCTGCCACTCCCGGAACCTCTCCACGGCCTCCTTCAGCAGCCAGCCACTGGGGCTCCGCAGGTAGTTCTCGCCCGTGAGCTCCCCAACGCGGTGCATCCGGCCGGGTTCAAACATCTCCAGGTCCTGGATTCGGAAGTAAACTTCCTCAAATTTGTCCATGAGTGGGTACCTGGGAGTGATGTTGAAGAGGTCAGGAATATCACTCTCACTGCTGATGTCACGGAAGTAGCAGACAATGTAGGTGCCGAAGCAGGCTGGCTTCTTAAAGTCTGGCAGGATCATGTTCATGGCCGCTGTGAAGAGGTCACCCCCGGGCTTCCAGCAGTCACACCGAAGCTGGACAGCAGGCTCCTCCCAGCCAAGGATGGCCTGCCACTTGGCGCGGGTGCCTCGGGAGCACAGGATGATGATCTTGGAGTTGGTCTCTACCATTTCCTGCTTCTGGCGGCCCACCCAGGTCATGATCCCCACCTCTGAGATGACCTGCTCCTGCAGCAGGTCGAGGGCCACTTCGGTGCCACAGACGGTGAGCAGGAACTGGGCGAACTTTAGGACCACATCCACGTAGAGGGGGTGGTCAGCTGAGTAGACGATCCAGACCTTCCTGGGCTTCAGGGGTGGGGGCGTCAGGCTGCTCTTGGGCAGGACATCTGAGGGAAACAAGGAAAACCAGGCCCACAGGTTCAGGTGTGCATCTGCAATGATTCTCAAACCACAGGCCAGGGGCAGAACTCCTAATGGGTCAGGCCAGGAGTACCCTAGACCAGGAAGAGATTGGCTCCCTAGCCGAAGTAATGCAACTGAGGTCTCTGAATAAGCCAATGTTGCTATTTCACCCATTTTGGCTGCCTGAAAAGAATCACAATTTGACCCCTTCTGGGACAGTGAATTTCTTTCTCATGATTCCTATCTGGCCTTTAGCCGATACTTTAAAAAGAAAAAGAGACACAAAGGCCTGCCTATGGAATACAAATATCTGTTATAGGTAGGACCTCTTTTTATAAAAGATGGTCCCTTCCCTTCCTTCTTTGTCCAAGTGATTTAAAAAATGTTATCTTAGCTTTGTATTTGAGGTCCCCTCTGTGTGGTGGTACTAGGAAGCAGGTCCTCTTACGGGGAGGTCTCCTGAAGGAGCTCAGGAGTTAAAATGCAGAAGGCAACCCACCCATGTCTCTCAAGAGAACCCTCCATCAAGCCTTTGACAGCAAAACACACCAAACAGAGGCCACCCACACCAGGAAATACTGACCTGTACATTTGGTGTCATTCCCGTATTTTTCACGAGACCCTGAAAGAAACAAAAATACACTGGAGCAGCTCTTTTGGAAGAGAAATAGGGACCAATTCACAAGGGCACCTGATGGCATGCTGTCACACCCCTGACACAGAGCAAATGATAAGGGAGGGCAGTTATTAGATGCTTCAGGGCCTTTGCAGGACCCCGTGCTGTGTGGAGTTGCTCAGGTGTGAATCCCAGGTCAGCCACGAACAGCTGTGAGATCTGGGAAAGTTACCCATGCCTCAGAAACTCAGTTTCTTCCTCTGTAAAATGGGTCTGTGTGGCACAGATTAAATGAGACTGTATATGTGAAGTGTCTGGCACACTGAACATAGTCAGCAGGGGTCACAAGCACTTGGCAGCACTGACCCAGCAGGGACCCTCAGAGCGGTGACTGGGAGTTCCACCCACGTCCCTCATTGTAGCCCTGGTTCCTCTCCTCTCCACAGCTGGGCTGCTTCTGAGAAACACCCCACTGCAGGGAAAGCCTCTTCCTCAGAAGTGTCCTTGCCAGAGGCTTACAACACATCTCCAGAAGTAGCCCCCACCAGGCCGGTTTACAACATTTCCTCCTAGTATTTTTGAGGTGAGGAAGAGAAACAACATTCTTAAGCAACTGTTCCCCCTGAGCTACAAAGAGGGAAGCTGTGGTGCAGGAGTCGGCTCCCCAGTGACATGGCAGGGTGAACGGAACCCCCGATGGCCAAGGAAGACATGCAGAACCTTCATTTCAATCCCCACCTTTTGGGCCCTTTCCCAGAACTACCAGAAGATAGTCAAATGAGTGAACTTTCCTTCATGTCTTCTTCTTCATGTGTCCTTTCGTGTCAGTGTGGCGTGGGGCACTTCAGTAAAAGGTCAGAAGTGCAACAACAGAAATGAAGCAAAAGCCTCTCTGATGTCTGTAGGGAGCTTTACAGTTTATAAAGTGTTCGCAGAGATGTTAACTTATTTGACCCTCCCAACAATCCTGTGGAGAAGAGCTCTCTCACTGGGTCTTCCAGTGCCTGGTCTGGCGTTCTTCCCATCACACAATAAATAATAATTAATAAAACCTACTCCTGACGAGACTTGAATGTGTGGAAACAGCTCCCAGACTACTGAAGGAAGGGCCCGGGCCCAATGCGGAGGGGGTGGGGGGTGGGGTGGCAGGGAAAGTCTGAGCCCCTAGGCTAAAGGCCCTTGTTCTCTCCGGCTCAGAACTTGGCCAGATCATTCAATCCTCACACACCCCTGAGGGGGAGGTGTTATCCCATTTTACAGAAGAGAAGATCAAATCTAGGGTTTGTTAAGCAATTTGCCTATGCCTGCAAAGCAGGGAGGCAGAGCTGGGACCCACACCTGTACGTTCTGGGTCTACCCAGAGCCTTCTTTTCACACCATGCTGCCCCTTCACCATTCTCCCTGACCTAGGATGTACAAGTCTGGGAGCTGCAGGATGGAGTCATTCAGGTTCTCCCACCTGCCTGGCTGATCATGTCTGATGCAGGGAAATTCTACCCTAGCTCCTTCCATCCAGTTTGTTTTAATGGTATTAATTTTAGTAGCAATAAATATAATTATAGCTAACATATGTTCAGCAAATATGTGCCAGGCTCTATGCTAAGGATTCATATATAAACATTATTTCATGTCATCCTTATATTTGTTTTACGATGTGGGTATCTTTATAAATTCCACTTTATAAAAGAGGAACCTGAGGCTCAGAGAATTAAGTAATTTGCCCAGGTAGTAAGTGGTGGAGCTGGTATTTGAGCCCAGGGCAGCCTTCCTGCAGGCTGAGTTCTTGACAACTGAGCTTGGTGTGGCCTAAAAGAGGCAAGTTCTGTTCTTCAGGCTGGGGTTGAAGGGTGCCCTCCTAGTACAGCCTTACAGAGACTGCAGCAGAAAGAAGGGGACATAAGAATAAAGAGAGGAACAGAGGGGAAAACCCCATGACCCACCCCCACAGCCCCTGCCCCTTACTGGGTAGCCTCCAGGTCATGCAGATGATCAGCAGGATGACGGAACCCACCAGCAGGATGGAGATGCCCGTGATGAACCCGTACACCCACAGGGGTATATAGTCTGTGGTAAGCAGAACAGCATGAGTGATGTAGCAGAGGGGGTCTGCTATGCCAGCCCTGAGCTCCCCCAGCCCCCGGGCCCAGCCCCTGGGCTGTCCACTCTGGCCTGCACCATGACACGGTGATGATCTCCACCCCTGGGCTGGCCTCTTGGTTCAGCCTTGTCTGCCTGGCTCCATCCAAGGCTCAGTCAGGGATGTCTCACGTGGCCCCTGGGGAATGGCCCCTGCGGACTCCTACAGCGCTACGGGAAGGAGAGTGGGGCTTACCTGCGATTGAGACTGCAGTGAGAACAAAGGGAAAACAGTATTCTTAGTTATTAGCAGTGACCACAAGAACCATCACTGCCCCCACTGAGGGCCTGGCAGTGACCTCGGCCCTGCACTAGCACTCCAAATGCCCGGTAAACTGAGTGAAAACATCCACATGGAACACCCAAGTTGTCGGTCTATTAAGAGATGACCCAACTCTCAACCGGGAGGCTAGGTTCTCCTCCAGGCCAATGCAATGTCTGCTGCTTTCTGGTCTGCATTTGGCTGTAGCCACATGCTAGGGGGTGGGTGGCTTATGAGTGGGAAGTTGGCAGCGGTGCAGGGGGAGGGAATAGGCTGCCGAGCTTCTGGCCCTCGGGCCAGAAGCCGAAGCTCCGCCACTTCCTTGGTGTGTGATCTTGGACAAGTTACTGAACATCTCTGTGCCTCTATTTCCTCATCTATGAACCTGCGGAAAGGACCTTCTGCTTCACAGTATGAAGAGTCACAATTTGTGAGGACTGAAAGTGGACATGGTAAAACACTTCATTCAGTACATGGTCCATAACTGTAACTCTCTGACAGTAACAATTCCTGTTTTTTTCAGTCTCAAAAGTTGAAGATCAGAAAGGTTAAGTATTTTGCCCACGGCTACATAGCTAATGAAAGGCAGTCAGGAGTCCAACCCAGGAGTGTCTTTAGAGCCCCACATTGCAGGCCTGAGTAACTCTAAGTAAAATTAAACTCCGCCCCCACCCTTAGAACCAGGTCAGGGTTCAGCTCAAGGTGTTGACTTCATTCACACTCACCCCTAAAATGCCCCAGAGCAGCCATAAACTTCCTACCTGGAGGATCTGGAATTTCCGGGCAGGGTACAGTTATGGAGTGTCTCAGGCAGTCGTTTAGACAGCTACTGAAGAAGGGCTGGATCTGTGAGAGCAGAGGAGAGAGGGATCCTGAGATGCTGGGGAGACTTGGGGTCCTCTACTAATGCTTTCTCGCCAGCAGGCTATTTGAGGACACACACCTGGCTGGTTGCTCGAGGACCTCCCTGTGCTGTCGGACAGATCGCCCATCAGCTACAGGGGCCAAAGAAGCCCGGCCAGGTGAATCTGGGAGAAAGGGCTGGGGAAGGTGGACATGATGTCTCACCAGGCAGGGAGGCCCAGTGGGGCACGGTGCCAGGTCCTCAGAGAGAGCATGAGTCCCTGAGCCGCCCTCCTTTCCTAGTCTGCCCTTCTAGGAGTGCTACCTGTGCATGTGCTCCCACACCTGTGCACACTACACTCACTCACCTGTACTCGGTGGCGGCAGCACCAATTAGAATCTGACAGGGTGAGCGTGACATTGGACCGCTGGCGGGAGTCCTGGTACGCAGGCTGTAGGGAGAGGAGAGGACGGGTGAGAAAGTGCTGCAGGTGGCTGCTGAGAACGCTGGCATCGCTGTCCACTGTGCCCCATAGGAAGGCCACACACACAAATGCTTCTTGGGTTTCTGTTCCAGGAAAGGCTATGTTTCCCTAGGGCAACTGGTTCATTGTTAATTTGTGAACACATCTAGTAACTGGAATTTCTCTTTGCTTTGGCTGCTGGCATCATGGGGACAATCTGTGTTCATAACCAACGGCCTGACACACATTTTCAGTAGTAACTGCACCCTGGTTCCATCTTACTTCCTCATCTTTATTTCCCCTTTGTCTTAATACCCACATTTAAAAATATTCAGATCCTTTTTGGAATAGGTGGAAAACAACAACAACAACAAAAAGAACAGAGGACACTGTGGGGAAGGAAGAACTAAAAGGACGGGGGAGGTGAGCAGGGCAGAGATCAATGACATTTCTATCAACTGCAGAATCAACTGTAAGAGACAAAGGAAAGATCAACCACAGAACTGATTCTACGTCAACCACGTACCAGAAGGAAAGAAAAAAAAACAGATGCGCAGGATTGGGGTTGACTAAGCATGGTACTGAGCGCTGGGCTTCTGGCAAAGGTTCTGTCCTGACAGTGGAGGGAGACTTGAGGCTGAGGGAGGCAGCATGGTACTACACTGGAGGGGTCAGGACAGTGGCAACATTACCTTGGGCACCATCAGTGTGTGCTGGAAGCAGCTGTGGTTCTCCGTGTGTGGAAAACTTGTCAGCAGGATCTGGTAATGGGTAGATTCATTCCACAGGGTGAAGCTCACCCACAGCTGGCGGGCCTCCAGGGTCTCCACGGTGATGTTGGGGTCCCACAGGCTGCCTGGTCAGGGCGCAGACACAGGCTGGGAGTGAGGGGAGGGCATGCGTGCGTGTGTATGCTCCTGGGCAAAGCTCCCCCAGCAAGACCGCCAGGTGTGGTTACCTGAGCCCACGCATGGTGTGATCATCTTCATCCTGGGGTCTTCGCAGCCTATCAACCCAGAAGAAGGTGAAACAACTAAGCCTCTGCCTTAGAAAGTTTGCTCTTCCAGACACCCGACACCAGGGATACAACCTGTTTCCTTCTGGGAGGCTTCAAAGATGGGCCCTTCAAAGCCAGTTCCCAGACAGCACTGCTGCCATTAGCCAGAGGTCCCACAGAACTGGGTGCTGACCTGGTTGTCTCCTCCTTCCTCTCTCAGGGAACCTTCCAGACTCAACTGTACTCCTCCTGAGCTTGCTCTGAGTGACCCAAGAATCTCAGCCCACTCCGGATCCTCCTCCCACCTCCAGCTTTCTCTGTGGGTTGCCTCTGACTCTTGATAGGGGCAGAAACATTTTGTTCCTCCACAGCAGTGTTTCTCGAACTTTCCTGTGCATCATCATGGTAGTTTCTGATTTAGTCAGGTCTGGGGTGGGTCCTGAAAATTTGTACTTCTAACAAGCTCCCAGGTAATTTGATGATGCCACTGGCCCAGGGATTGCCTTGAGGACCACTGCTTCAGAAACATCTTCTTAACCTCCCTTCCCCAATGGCATTGACTGTATCATTTTCACTTTGGTTTAAGAAGACATGTGATAGGTATGAATCGCTGTAGACTGACAGTCACTGAGTCTACTGCAGGAACAAGCGAGGGGACTGGGGGGATTCACACATTTGACAAGCACTTACTGAGCACCCAATCTGTGCCAGGCACTGTTTTAGACAGTGGTGAATAAGATAGAGTCCCTGCCCTCTGGAGAGCACATTCCAGTAGAAAAGACCAATGAAAACAAACAGCATAATGTAACATCACAAATATATGGTGACAGTATGTCAGGGAGTGATGGGTAACATGAAGAAAAATAAAGCAGGGTAAGCAGATCGTGTGTGTGTATGTGTGGTTGTGCATGTGCCCATGTGGAGTGCTCTAGGAATGGAGAAGACTGTCATCATCCTTAACAAGCACTTCCTGATGACCTACTATATGCAAGGCACTGTGTGGTTCTGGAGATTGCACAGACCCTGAGCAAGCCCCAGACCCTGTCCTCAAGGGGGCTGGGTTTCCATATGTAGTTGGCTTTGAACAATGAGAAATGTTGTAGGTTGTGGCTGAGATTCTGGGGAGGACAGAGAAATAGATGGTGCACACACATTAAAGGTTTAGAGGATAAACCCAGCAGTCTTCTTAGGCAGGATGGATTAGTGGGGGAAGAGGAGACGGTATCACACATGGGATGGTGGTGGATAAATGCAGGTAGGATGTGGGGTAAAAAGTGAAGAATCAGGTGGGGACAAGTGGGGAATGAAAAAGAAAAAGGTGCAGAGCAAGGTGACGAGAGCTGGAACCAGACTAGAAGCAGGAGTTAAAACTCTCTCAAGAGTGGCTTGTTCTTCTGACCCTTCAGGGGGAGGGAGTTGGGGAGTTGGGCAGGAGCTCCCCAACTGTGGCATCTGTTTATTCCGTAGGTATCACATGCTGTAATGGCAGTCACAGTCCAGCTGAGCAGGGAGGCTGATGTCTGAGCCACCTGCTGGTTTCTTCTCCAAGAGCTGAGTGGTGAAAGGAATGGCTTGGGAGGGCGCTCTTACCAGGTACGGGAAAGTTCCTGGACTGGTGGTTTGGGTCACCATCAGGGATGGGTTTGGGCAGGTGGTGAACAGTCACCTCATACTCCTGGCCAGGTTCTACCACAAAGTGGCTGAAGGTAAAATGCCACTGAAAAGAGGGAGGAAGGGGAGGTTGGAAAGGTCACATACACACTTCTCACCGAAAGAACTCCAAGCCCACCTGCCCTCAAAAGATCAGTGAAATGGGAGAAGAAAACAACCACCAAAGCAAGATCCCAAATCAGAGGGAGGCATTTCTTTGTTCTTTGTTTCCTCTGGTCTTTGCTGCCTATTTTAAAAAAGTCTGGCCCCTCATCAGTAGACTGTAGTGTCATATGCCAGAGAATCTGGGGAAAGCCAAAATAGTCCTCCTCCATCGTGAGCCCTCTCAAACTCCAGAACTACAGCGTAAGGGAGCCAGGGAGCCGAGCCAGAGGACTTGGGGCTATTGGGAGAGTTAGCACACAAGAGGCAGTTCTATGCCTTTGCCTATTTTGGGCTTTTCATATGAATGGAATCATTCAATATGTGAAAAAACAAAAAACAAAAAAACCAAGAGGCAGCTAAACACCATTTGTTAAATGATTCTTCCTCCTTAAGGGAAAACCAGGGATCTCTTGAGAATGTTCTGGAGCAGGAAAGTGCAGAGGGAGGGTTACAGATCCCCACTGAGTCTGCATCTGTAGGCACCTTTGTTGTACAGGTAACAGAAGGTGTGCAGATATTTTTTTTCTGGATGGTGCAGATGATGTGCATTGATTCCACCTCTCATTCTAACTATCCTGGTGGTGGACAGAGGTTGGTGGTGGGGGCGCGGTTTGCTTCTAACTTGATCTAGGCACGTGGTCCTCACCATCCACCTGGCAGTCAAGTTTGAGGGTCCTAATTACATACAGGAGAAGGGATCTGTCTTGGCTGCTTGTGGTTGTGGGGGATCTGCAAACAGGTACTTTTGCAGATTTCAACCAGCAGTTTGCACAGTGGAGCTTCCACCAGAATCACTGGGCAGGCTTGTTCAACACCGATTGCTGGGCCCCGCCCTTACAGTTTGATTCTGGAAGACTGGAGTGGGGCCCTAGATTCTGCATTTCTGACTGGTTCCCAGGTCATGCGGATGCCGCCAAGGACCATACTTTAAGCAAACTAAATGAGAATGAACATTTTACCATCGGGCAGTGAGCAGCTAAATAAACGGAAACCGCTGCAGAACTCACTGGCTTGTGCCCCAGCCACAGTGGTTCTCTAGGCTGGGCAAAGCTGTTTCTTCCTGGAGGCAGGCCCCAGGTTAATCTGGTTACAAAGAAAGAGAGCAGGAGGTGGGGCCGTGGAAGTCCTTCCCATTCAACTCTCTTTACAATGAACATCTAGTTACAGTTGGAAGCAAAAGCCAGGTGGGTATGTCTGGGAAGTCTTCGGAAACATGTTCTGTTCCTCACTGTCACCAGAGGAACACAATCCACTCTGGAGCCGGACACTTACCCGCTTATGATGATGCTTCAGTCTGGTCAGAAACTCAAACTTGACACACAAACGTTCATTGGTGTTCAGCTGCAGGACAGACAACTCTGCACCCTCCAGGTAGAGGATGCTGGCTGCAGGCCAGAGGGAGGAGAGGAGACAAACAGATGTAGATCAACAAACACAAACCGCGGGGTGTGGTGCTTCCCCATCTGTTATGCTTACTCACTCTTAAAAGAAAATCTGCACATTGTACCTAACCCTCCACTTCCTGTTACTTTTTGCTCGCTCTTGGGCCTGAGTTAGCCTCCTGCCTTGCTGACACTTACCTCCCAGCTGGGCAAGGACAAATGAAACTTTATACTGGGCTAGAGGCAAAGGCTGTGCAAATTTGTGGCTGGGATGTTGGCAACATGGCACGGGTGTCACACATGGCTGTCCCAATCCTTGGATAGGCTGGGGCAGGCACCAGAGGCTGGAGACTTATAAAGAGGATAACCTCCCCCAGGCCCTGGTCACAAATGTGGGGCTGGCTCTTGTTCTGTCATACAACTCTCTATCCCTGGAGAAGGTTTTTTGGGGGAAGGGTGTTGTTTTAAAAAATGCCAACTCCTAGGAGCAGCTGGCTGGCTCAGTCAGAAGAGCATGTGACTGTTGATCTTGGTTGGGGTTGTGAGTTTGAGCCCCATGTTGGGTATAGCAGAGATTACAAAAAAAAAAAAAAAAAAAAAAGCCAACCCCTAAATTAAGAGGAAAAGCAGGCTGGCAAATGTGTTACCATTTTCCAATAAATATTTGGTACTGCAGTCAGAGAATTAACCATTTGACTTCCTTTTCCAGGGTGATAAGGATTTTAGGCTGAAGGAAGGATGGTGGGTTGAGAAGATACCATCATTGGTTAATATCTAAAATGCTGAAGAAGTATTCATGTATTGCATGAAATGATAGAGCCTTTCAGCATGAAATCTGGGCCCTCATGTCTGAGCATAGGACTGGGAACCCAATTCTGAGTCTGGTGGGAGAGCCGTATGGTCTAGTCTGTGGATTCACCTGGAGGTAGGTAGAATCTCCCAGGCAGAATCTGACATGCCCACTCACCATCTGTCTGCAGGGTCCATCTGATGCCAGCTACAGGCAGTAGGTCTCCATGCTGGGTCTGGACAAAGTCCAGGTGGACCTGGACATCCTTTGGGGATGAAGGGGTCAGATTTCGAAGGTGGATCCAGCTGTCATCCAGGCAGGTACCTGGAGCCAGAAAAAGCAAAAATTAGAGACCTCCATGTTCTGCAAGAACCTGAAGAAACTGCAAAAGAATGAGGCATGCAGGCAAGATGCGACAGCAGTGGCTCCAAAGAGCTAGATCTTAAAAGCTCAGGGGCCTGCGACCCTTAGCTGGGTTCTTGGCTTCACCACACTGCCCCCACCCCTTTCCAGCTTGTCTGGGTCGCTGCAAATCTCTGAAGTCTAAAGGGCATGTTAAGAGAGAAGACAAAGCATGAAACTTGGTTTTGAGATAAAGCAGTGAAATGGGAGTACAGGAAGGATGGGGTAGTGATAAAAGTTGATTCATTTTATATGCCAGGGGTCTCTAATTAGCACAGACACTTGAAGTATGTGCCTCCTTCTTGAAATAAAACACAAAACAGGACCAACACCACAGATGTCTCTCGCCTGACAGTGACAAGCTCTGACAAATCAAATCGTATTATAGATACACCAGGGCAGTACTCCCGATAATATTTTCAAAACCCAAATGACAATTCTGATTCTCACTTTTGGACTTTTGCATAATGGATATTCTCGACAGGAAGCACAGGTACACACATCCTGGATTCCCAAGGGCACCTCCTGCTGAGGGCTGTAACCCTTATCCCAAAACAAAGTGGACTGGCAGCACTCTTGTCGGAGATCAGCATGGGGTTAGCATTTTATTAACAAGGCAATGACAAGACTAACAAAAACAGATGACTTACTATTCTTGACTACGCAGTTTAGCCCCTGTGGAAAAAAAGAAGGAGGTAATTACAGCTGTGAAAGAATGGTAGTTCACCAGCCAGGCTCCCCATGCTTCCCTTGGCTCCTTCTCAAGGATAAAATGTACACAGCCACCCACTCCCACTTCAGGCCGCTCTTGGGGCAGGGAACCATATTCTCCTCACACTTCTCTTATCCTGCACTCCCATCCTTGGATAGGAGAAACAGGATGGCAGTGGGTACAGTGGCTGGCAAAACAGAAAGGGCATTTTCTGAGTAACTGGTAACAGCCAGGAACTTCCCAATTTTAAAAGACACTGAGAGGGTTCTCTTGGGGCACCCTGCTGAAGAGGCCTCTAAATACCCAGCAACTTCCCGTCTCCCATCTGGATAACAGTGCTGTAAGAGGAAGGAACAGAAACTATATCCCTCGTTACAGGATCAGTTATGGAAAATTCACCAAGTCTCTACAAGCTCCTTTAGGTGCCAGATCCTGTTCTGGGTGACTTAGATATATTATTTCACTAACCCTCATACACATATGATTAAGTATTGCCCTCTGCCCTGTTTTATAGATCAGAAGACCTAAGTACAGATATTACCTTATGTCGCTTCCCACTTGGCAATCTGTGTTAACTCTCTAACCCAGAGGAGCTCTGGGGAGCCGAATTTAGAAGTCCCAATTACAAACAATAGGAGATGTGATTACTGGGCTTGAGTTTGGCCAGCTGACTCTACTTTGGAAGACACACACACATCCCTGGAGCTCAGTCACCTTCCCACCACTTACCAGCTAAGTGACTTTAGGCAAGATATCAAACATTGCCAGGCCTTGATTTCTTCAACTGTAAAATCAGAATACCCATAACACTAACTTCACAGCATTGTTGAAAATCAAATGACACAAATATAAAGATCATGGGGCAGGGGGTGGGCTGGTGGTGATGGTGGTGTAGGTTTAAGGAAGCCCCTTCCTTTCCACTTCTAATATATCTCTATTACAAAAAATTTCAAACAGCAGAAATGTATTTGTGTATTAATGATGCAATTAAATAAAGTAATACAGTGCTCCTGGACTGTTAAACAGGCAGCTTACTAGAAGCCCTAAGAAAATCGTTATGAGGAATTTTGTTGGCTGTAGTGCCCAGCGAACTATGTCATTGCCAATAAATGAGACAATATTTGTCCAGTGTTGGGCACATAATAGTTGCTCTTTAATTACTGGCTGCCCTTCCTTGGAGCTTGGCATATAGTAAGCACTCAAAAAATGGAAGCTATTATTATTACGGTGATCTCCATGTATTCAGATTTGGCAGTGGAGCAAAGGAAGAACTCAGGCGCAGTTGTTTCTAGTTATCTAAACTGGCAAAATGGACCAATCATGGCTTGTGGGACAGAAAGTTGGATGTCGAAGCAGATCAGAAATACGATTTTTGATTTTCGGGACAACACCGAAATTTCGTATATGTGTGTAAATAGGGTGTTGTGGTCAGCACCCACCTTTTTCTGTAAAGGGAGCAGAGAGCACCTAGGTGGCTCAGTCAGTTAAGCGTTGGACTCTTGATTTTGGCTCAGGTCAGGATCTCATGGGTTCCTGAGTCTGAGCGCTGCATCAGGCTCTATGCAGAGCCTGCCTGGGATTCTCTCTCTCTCTCTCTCTCTCTCTCTCTCTGCCCACCTCCCCCTACCCGGCCCCTGCTTGTGCTGGCACATGCACTATCTCTCCCTCTCAAAATAAATAAACTTAAAAAAAAAAAGAGCAGAGAGACAGGGCTAAAGATGGGAGGGGTAAGATGCTGTGCCACCAGGGTTCACTCATAAAGTGGATACAGGGATGATATACTTGAGCATGCTCCAGGATTGACTTCAAGCACACCATTTCATCCATACCTGGGCATCTGGGACACCAGTTCATGAGCCCATGGGGTCCAGATTTTCTGTAGCCTGTCCAGCTCCTGGTGATGAGTTATCATTACCCAGGGCCATCAAAACCCTGCTAGGCTCTCCTCACATATTCAACAAAATCTACTAGCTGTCTGCTCACTCTAGTGTCACTCTGTTTCCTGGCTGGTGAGGAGATTACCTCCCAAGCGCAAGCTCATTTCTCCGTCCACCGGAAACTCCTAGGACCAGAGCATAGCTGAAATCAAGAGTCAGATGCTTAACTGACTGAGCCACCCAGGTGCCCCTAATTTATCAAGTTTTAGAATTATCTTTGTGCTATCTTTAAAAATTGGGTAACTTATCCTTTTGTTCTGTGGTATTGAATGCCCATCAATAGGGAATGGCTGAATAATGTGAGATCTAGTTTAAATCTCACTATCCATCAAGACAAATGGTTGGATAGATTGCTCTCCACTATGGAATATTATGTAAATACTAAAGACAATTAGTTACATAGAAATCTACTAACCTGGAGTGATGGCTAAGATGTGTTGATGAGTGAGAAGAATAAGTTGCAAAGAACTTTTTATCATATGACCCAATTTTCTACAGAAACAAGTGATGAAAAAACCCTTCCCATATATTTACATGTGTTTGAATATGACTGTATGAGCATATGAAAATATGTGGACAGATATATAGCAGGCTGTTAACACATTGGCTACTGTAAAGGGATGGAAGCAGAAGAGATGGAGAGAGGGAAGATAAAGGGGAAAAGATTTAAACAGAAGAAAAAAATGTGCATATAAGTGAAATATAGAAAATAGAAATATAGGGGCGCCTGGGTGGCGCAGTCGGTTAAGCGTCCGACTTCAGCCAGGTCACGATCTCGCAGTTCGTGAGTTCGAGCCCCGCGTCAGGCTCTGGGCTGATGGCTCAGAGCCTGGAGCCTGTTTCCGATTCTCTGTCTCCCTCTCTCTCTGACCCTCCCCCGTTCATGCTCTGTCTCTCCCTGTCCCAAAAATAAATAAACGTTGAAAAAAAAATTAAAAAAAAAAAAAAGAAAATAGAAATATAGAAAAATAAATTCCATTAGAGGTTGTGGCATGTTGATCATGTACATATATCTTTTCCCCTTCCCCGAACCATATGAAAATTCTAGGAAAGGGAAAATTTTATAAATTTTCAAGGACAAAGAGGAAACACCAGTGGACAAAAGAGGTGAATACATTTTTAAAAGCCAAAGAGGAAGGAGGAGTAGACAACTGGCTCAGGCCAAGTGGAGGAACTTGCATCTGAGTTCCTTGCTGCAGAAGGGAATGAGACAAGAAAGAAGCCAATGGCTCATCAGAATCTTTTAAAGAACCAGGTCTTAAAGGTATCAGGTATCTGGGGAGGTAGTATAAACAAAGGAACTGAAGGGGGTGTGGTAAAGTGAAGGTCTACATAGAGAATGTTGGGAACTTCAGCCTCTTTTTCCCTGCTCTGATTTCAGAATGCTGGCAGCCAACCCCTGGGAAAGGACCTCCAGATGCTGACATTAAAGAGTCCACTGATAGACAGGGCAAGTTCATCATTAGCCTGACCCACTATATTAAAGTCTGATGACCAATAAGCCCTATCTACACAGAGTATGTAATCAGCTTTTTAGGACCTCATTCTTTAAAAAAAATTTTTTAATTAAGTTTTTCATTTTAATTCCAGTATAGTTAACATACAGTGTTATATTAGTTTCAGATGTACAATATCATGACTCAACACTTCCATACGTTACTCAGTGCTCATCATGATTAGGACCTCATTCTTAAAATATTCTCAGACAGCCAAAGAGTATCAGATACTTAAGAAGGGTTTCCTGTATGAGAAATAGATCAAAACATACAAATTAAAAAAAATACTCTTGAAGGGAATAAGACAATGGTAGGAACAGAATAAAATTAAAACTAACAAAATTATAATACTTTCAAAGAGATAAGAGAGGACATGGACAAGGACAGGATACTGTGGTAAAATGAGCAAGCTGGGAATAAAAATGAACCTTGGAAATAAAAAACTCCATAGAAGAGTTGGGCTACAAAATTCAGGAAATTTCTCTGAAAGTAGAATAAGCACAATCAGAAATCAGAGAAAACATGTGAATATTTAGGAATCAATTCAGGAAATCAAAGTATGATTAACTGGATTTCCCAAAGACTGTTATACTGGAAACAGAGGGGAAAAAATTAAAAAGCAAAAAAATCCACTCCAGAACTAAAGGATACATATTTCCAAATTAAAAACATTCATTGAATGGCCTGAAAAAAAGGCCCAGACCAAGGCCCCACTTCATGAAACTTTTGGAATAGCAGGAATAAAAAAGAAGATCCTAAGTGTTTCCAGAGGGGGAAAAAAATAGGTACCATACAGTCAGGAAGGCATTGGCTTTCTTAGCATCTGTACTGTTTCCCAGAAGGCAACAAATCAATGCCTTCAAAATTCTAAGGGAAAATGATCTTTAATCCATGATTTTTATACCCAGCCAAATTAATCAAAAAAGTGTGAGGGCATGTATGTGTATATATTTCCCTCATATCCTTATGCATTTTCTTAGGAAACTGCAGGAGGATATGTTCCAGCAAAATAAGGTAGTTAAGCTCTGAGAAGGAAATCATAGGGTCCAGGACATGGGAACTGTAAACAGGACAGATTATCTAGTATGATAGTTGTGCCGTGGTGCAAGTCCAGGTCCAAGCTGGAGAATGTGGGGTTCCAGGAGGGAGTTCTTTGGGGGATGAGGAAATGAAATTGATGGGATATCTGATGTTTGGGGAAAACAGTGTATGACAAATCTGATAGAAAAAACTAGTTATATGGAAAATTATGGAAGATAAAGAATTAAAAGAAATATCATCTCACAGAGGAAAAGAAATTACACCAGAAAATAAATATAATCAAAGGGCACCTATTTGCCTCAGCAGTGAATATTACTTGGTATAAACCCCATGGATTTCATTGAGATTGTGATGTAACTACAATGGGGATGCTGGGAGAAGCAGTGGGAGCAGAAGTATAAGAAATTGAAATTTTTATGTTATGAGTCAATAGGTAATATCTAAAATTGACAAGTCAAGAAAAAACAGTGTAAGTACATTTAGAAATGTGGAGGCAAATGCCAGAGGAAAAAAAACACTAGGGGTACCTGGGGGACTCAGTCAGCTGAACATCCAACTCTTCATTTCGACTTGGGTCATGATCTCATGACCCTGGGATCAAGCCCCACATAAGGTTCTGTGCTAGCATGGAGTTTGCTTAAGATTTTCTCTCTCTCTCCCTCTGCCCCTCCCCTGCCTGTGCTTGTGTGCTCCCACAAGTGCATACATGCACTCTCTCTCTAAAATAAAAACAAAACAAAACAAAACAAAAAACTAAAAGAAGTATATGTGATCATCTCTGGAAAACAGTTTTAGGAAGTGCTGAGGGCTGGGACAGAGATCTGATGTTTTTGGTTTTAAAGGTCTTAGTATAATTTTAAAAGGATCACCATGATATTATACATGCTGCCAAATCAAGCATAGGATTACTACATATTACCTTGATAAGAATTAATTAAAAGACAGACTTTTATTCAGGACATTACTCCAAACAAAAGAAGGGATTAAACAGTGAGATAAACGGATGAAAACATTAATTTGTTTAGGGGAAGGAATAGCAGACTTTTTCCTTTTAATTTCCATGTAGAATTTCCTTTAGTGTGATGTCTTAAATGATGTAAAAAATGCATTCAGGCTCTTCTCTGAATGCTACTGAGACAGATCTTGTTGTATTCTCCTCCAACAAATCATCCCAAATTATTTACTTCAAATGTCCACTTTAAAAAAGATAGTTGGATCAGAATATTATTTATGAGCTACTTGCTTGTGAATGGCATTATGTTAGCCCTCCTGCAGAAATCTGAGAAAGAATGTTGGTGAGGAAGATGGCACTGGTAGCAGCTAACATTTACTGAGTTCTTCTTTTGTGCCAGGCATCATGCTAAGCACTTTATACACATATTTCATTTAATCTTTATAATAGTCCTATGAAGTAAGTACCGTTATCCCATTTAAAAAAATGTTTATTTATTTATTTTTGAGAGAGAGAGAGGCAGATAGAGAATCCCAAGCTGTCAGCACAGAGCCTGATGAAGGGCTTGAACTCACAAACTATAAGATCATGACCTGAGCGGAAACCAAAAGTTGGAGGCTTAACTGCTTAACCAACTGAGCCACCCAGGCTCAGTCCCATTTTTACTGATGGAAAAACCGAGGCACAGAGAGGTCAGCTAAGTGGCCCAAGAGCCCATAGAGCTAACACTCAAACCAATGTAGTTTTGCTCCAGAATCCTTGCTCATTTTTTTTTTAAGTTTATTTATTTTGAGAGAGACTGAGACAGCACGAGTGGGGGAGGGGCAGAAAGAGGGAGACAGAGAATCCCAAGCAGTCTCCACACTCAGCGCGGAGCCTGATGCAGGGCTTGAACCCACGAAACTGTGAAATCACGACCTGAGCAGAAACCAAGAGTCAGACATTTAACTGACTGAGCTACCCAGGCACCCCCAGAATCCATGCTCTTAATCACTGCTATACTGTCTACATTGAAAAAAAAAAAAGGGACACCTACAACAGGTAAGCCAGTATTCTCTATCCATAGTGGTAAAGATTAAAAGGAAGAAATTTATTTCACTATGTTTAACTGTGTGCATGTAATGAACATTACCAAGTGCCTGGTAAAGAAAAGCGGGCTCTGAAGCCACATACTGCTCTGATTCTCAGTACAGCACTCACTAGGTGTGTGACCTTTGGCCACTAGCATGTAATCACGCAGCCTGGCAGGTTATTGTGAGTGTGGAATGAAGCTAGCATGTTAGCCCCAGGCAGGGTGCCTGCCACAAAGCTATAGGTGAATGTTAGTGCCCTTGTACCTTCCAAAGCCACAGCCCATGTAGTCTGTTGCTTTCACTCATTCACTCACTCACTCACTCACTCACTCACTCACTCACTCACATATTATCACATGACCCTGTGAGGGGAGGATCTTTTATAGGCAAGAACATTGGTCCACAGCAATGGAGTGGACCCAGGGCTACAGAGTGGGTGAGCAGGGAAGCTTGACCCAGAGACCATATCTTCTGACCTGGTGTGTCCTCTTCCCTGCACAGTACTGCCATGTGCTTTTGGCTGCTATGTGATATCACAGTACTGAGATGGAAGTCTCGCCGTGAGCAGTCAAAGCGAGGAGCTGGGTATGATGGTCAAGGAACCTGTTAACTGTGCTGGTTCCACTGCCAGCAGTGACCCTGACTGCTGGAATGCTCATACCATGTAAAAAACATCCACAGAACACAACTTTTTACGCCAGGAGTGGCCTGGCAACCAGAAGATAAGGGTTAAATCTAACAGTTTTTCTACCACAAGTGAAAACCACAAAGTGCTCAGGAAAAAAAAAAAGAAAAAAAAGAATTTGTAATACAACATACATCCTGTCTCTAAAATCATGTGTTAACACTCATACTGACCAAATCCAAGTCACTGTCTTTTCTTGAGGGCTTTCCTCTTGGCTAGCAGTCATGGCAAACCTGTGAGAAAGCCCAGGCAGGGGGAAGGGCCAACCAGTAGGCTGCCCAGGGAAATGCAATTACTTATGGTTTCTCCAGTATTGATTTTTGTGGAGAACTCAGAGTCATCTGGGTTTTGAGGTGCCAAACCCAGGAAGCCAGAAATAGTGCTATGCTTGATGTCAGTTTACCCTTGCTTTTCCCGCAGAGCTAACCATTCATTCATTCATTCATTCATTCATTCATTCAACTTTAATTCCACAAATATTTATCAAGCCCCAAGTCCTGTGCTTGCAGCACAGAACAGGTATGTAGAAGGCTCTACTCTGTCTTGGGAGAGAGTCACTGAGCGAGAACTCCAACCAGGCTTTGGATAGACATTTGTATTCTGGAAAGTGGTACACACTTTGTGATGGTTCATCCAGGTCTTTCATTATGGAAGTGAAGAAACCCAGGTGCAGGCCACCTACGTTGCCTAAGCTTGCAGAGATTCTAAAAGTGAAATCAGGATGTAAGTTTAGGTGCTCTGAAGCCAAGTTTTTGTGGTGTCCCCTACCCTCACTATATTGCGTTGTATCCACAAACACCAGTGGAGGCAGAGAAATCTGAAGGGTGTTGTTTCTTTCTTTTTAAAAAAAATTTTTTTCAACATTTTTTAATTTATTTTTGGGACAGAGAGAGACAGAGCATGAACGGGGGAGGGGCAGAGAGAGAGGGAGACACAGAATCGGAAACAGGCTCCAGGCTCTGAGCCATCAGCCCAGAGCCTGACGCGGGGCTCGAACTCACGAACCGCGAGATCGTGACCTGGCTGAAGTCGGACGCTTAACCGACTGCGCCACCCAGGCGCCCCGTTTCTTTCTTTTTAAAGAGACTAGTCGATGAAGCAGGGAAGCTGTTTGTTCATGGAGATGAGCGGTCTGTGAGCCAAGTGTCTATGTAGAGGCAAGATGGAGGGAAGGCAGAACACAGGAGATGGCAAACAAATTTGGCCGGTAAGTATCTGTCTCCAGCCCTGCTCCTGACTTTCAATAGCTTCCCACTGAGTGATTAAAATCAAACACTTAGTCTAGCTCTTATACCAGGCCATGATGGAGTCCCTACCTCCCTTTCTAGCTTCTTCTCTCACTTTCCTGCCACATTCTCTGGTGCAATCACAGTTTATCCTGCTCACCCAAGGGCCTGGGCTCAGCCTCTGTCTACCACCTGGACAGCTCCCACTACCCCTCAGGGCTGCCCTAATGTCTTATCTGCCCTGAAGAACATCCCAGCCGGAAAGAGTTTTTCTTTCCTCTGGAATTCTGTACACTCCTGGTTGCACAAGGAGCCCTTGCTATAGGCTGCCTTGCACCATAGTTAGCACCTTCAAGCCTCTTCCCCATCCTAAATGATTTGAGTCCCTGCACATTAGGGTCCCAGGGGTGTTTCCTCATAGTTTCAGTTCAGAGCAACAGTATCTTGTATTTTGCAGACACCTGGCAAACGGCCATCAGAAAATGAACACGAATTCTCTAGGTACAACAGTTCTATACCAAGTCTGTGGGAAGGATCTGCTGAGCACATGTCCCCTACTTTGCCTAAAAGCGGGACTCACAAGGACATTTCCCAACATTATTCATATAAAAAAAAATTCTTCTAAATCGTTACTCCCTCTCCACTCTCTTTTGGCAAATCCTCCATGACATTAGATAAGGAGACATATCTTTGGTTGTTTCACATCCTCTGACTCAGATACTGGGTCAGAGGTGGTGGAGGGGAGGGAGCTGAGGAAACCAGAGAGAAAGTGGAGGAAAGAGACATTTCTGAGGGGAGAAGCTGTGGAGGTGAGCAAGGTGATCTGCTGTTTGTTTTTTTCCCCTTAAGATGGTCCTCCACAGAAGGCCACTACCCGACGGGTGGGTGTGTCACTTTCCGAGGGCACATTGGGGGTACTACTTGACGGGTCCGAACTGGATGAGGGTGGCGGCGGCGGTGGTGGAGGAGCTGGAAGGTCGATGTCTTAATCCTTTCCCCAGTCCTTAGGGCTTCTCGCCCTGGGGAGGTGTTGCCCAGCTGCCCGGAGCCAGCCAGCTGCATTCCGCACAACTGTCCCCGTCCCACCGCTCCGTCCCCTCGGCCCCCGCAGGCTGTCCGGCCTCGAGCACAGGGCTCTAGGACCGCTGGGTCCCCCCTGGGGATAGCGGAGCCGAGATCCGTTGGGGCCCCCAAGCTCCTCAGAGCCTCCCCCTAATCAGGTTGCCGGGGGGCTGGTGGGGCTTCTTTGAGGCAAGCTCCCGAGGTCCGGACGGGTCTCCTGACCTCGGGTCCTGGCCCGCTCCGGCACCGCGGGGATTTGTAGGGCGCACGGCTTGGAGGCCGCTCGGGTCCAGTCCCCGCTCCTCCGAAGGGCTCCCCCCGCCTCCCTTTCTAACCGGCCTTGCCCAGCCTCTCCGGCCAGGCCCCGCGCCTCCCTCTCCTTCCCCGAACCGTGGGGCCCCGGCGGCGGCGGCGGCGGCGCTCCCGCCTCCCACACGGGACGCCGGGTCGGGTTGTGCAACACGCACCGCGCGAACTTCTCTCCCGCAAACTTTTCTCGGGTTCACCCCTCAACTCCCACCAATCCGAGTGTCCTCCGGAGCGCGCCCGCTCCGAGACCCCCAGCCTAGACTTCCCGCCGGCCCGGCCTGGGGCACCTCGTCCGCTACCACCGCCTCTGTCCCTCACCCACGTCCCAGTAACCTCGGGGCGCGTCGGGGTCTCACCTGCTGGGAGCAGACCGGCGCCGGGTAGTCCAGGAGCCGCGGGGAGGCGCGAACCGGGGCCAGCCCGCTCAGGAGCAGGGACAGCAGTAGCCGCCCCAGCAGGGGCCCCGGGACGACTGGTGGCCCGCGGCGCGGAGTCCCCATGGCCCCGCACTGTCGCGGAGAGCTCGCGACCCGGCGGCTGGGGCGCTGAGAGGGACCGGCCCTGGGCTTTCCCTTCCGCCGAGAAGCTCCGAGTCGGCTCGACTTCGCCTGCTTCCGGCTTCCAGCCGCCCAGGGGGCGGGCCGCCGAGGGGCGGGGCTCTGGCCCGACCAGCGCTCCGCTGGGTCCTCCTTCGGCCGTGCGTCCAGGTGCGCGCTCCTCCCCGCGCTCCCGGGGCCTGGGCTCGACTTCTGCGCGCCAGCTTCCCGCCGCCCCGCCCACCGCCTCTCCTAGCTCTCGGCTCCCGCCAGCTCGCAAATTTCATCTCCGCGCTTACCCGCCAGCCGTGGCGCCCGGCTTTAGCTCTTTCCCGCGTTGCCCGCGCCCCTGGTTAGTCTTCTCTGCGTTTTCTTCTCGGTTCCTGGACGTCAGGCCCCAGCTCGAGACTCCAAAGGAGTCCGATCGATTTCTTACTCCCTTCCCCTCTATTCCCACCCCTGGCAGCTCAGTTGTCTGGCTCTGTTCTGACTTTCTTTTTCTCAGTCAGGGGCTGCTGCTGCCGGCTCCGACCCATTTCTCAGTTGGATTCCGGGGGAGGAAGTAGGAGCAGTCATTTCCCATAGAGTTGGCGTCGACTCTGGGAGATTGAATTCTTGGGGGGCAGGCACCCGGTTTCGGACCATTCTGCGTGCTCACAGCGCCGAAGACTTCCGTATTTCCCGAGACTTGCCCCACGTCCGTTGGAGGACGGCCATCGCGACCACAGCTCCTTAGTCTCCCTCCTGATGACTCGTCCTCTGGAGGAGCGCTGACTGCATGCTTTCCTGTCCGGACTCCCCAAGACTATCCAAGTTGGGCCGCGTCTCCCTTCTCCTGACTCCTGCCACTGCCCGACCCGGCTCGTGGCTTCCAGCCTCTGCCTCCCGGATTTCACCCTACCCGCTCCCGGCACATTTGCCTTTCTTAAACTGCATTTCGTATCCCCTTCCTGCGTTTCCCCTACACCCACCTCCCCCGCATTTCTCTCCTGGTCAACTCTAAACGCCTGGCCTGGCCTTTGAAGCCCACGGAATCTAGACGCACTTAGCTTTTCCGTGTGTTTCCCACCCACGGACTGGAGCTCCCAAGTCTGGGTCGGTGGAGTTTTTCATTGTCTGAAGCAGCCGCCATCCTTTTCTGCTGCTGAGGACCCCTGGCGATTATCTCTGTTAGCCCCGCACCCCCAACAGACTGCTGCTCAATTAGGCCTCAAGCATCCTGCTCTCCGAACATCTTTACCCGTTTTTTTCTTTTTAATGATTATTTATTTTGAGAGAGAGAGAGAGAGCATGAGTGGGGGAGGGATGGAGAGAGAGAGAATCCCAAGCAGGCTGAATGCTCCAAGCTGTCCTGGGGCTTGATTTCAGCAACTGGGAGAACGTGATCTGAGCTGAAACCAGGAGCCCTGGATGCTTAACCAGGCGCCCCTTTACTTGTTCATTTCTGAAAGAATCTTGGAAAATTCTGCATCCTCTCACCCATTTTTCTAAATGTTTATGTTTGAGAGAGAGCGAGTGCGCCTGAGAGCGGGGGAGGGGCGGGGAGCGGACGTGGGGGGAGGGATGGGGAGAGACACAGAATCTGAAGTTGGCCCTAGGCTCTGATCTGGTCAGCATAGAGACTGATGCAGGGCTCGAACTCAAGAACAGTGAGATCATGACCTGAGCGGAAGTCCTGTTCCCAAGGCAGATGCTTAACCGACTGAGCCACCCAGGTGACCCGCTCTCACCCATTTTTTAAGACAATACTTAAGGGGTGCCTGGGTGGCTCAGTCGGTTGAGCGTCTGAATTTGGCTTAGGTCATGATCTCACAGTTTGTGAGTTCAAGCCCCACATTGGCTCACTGCTGTCAGCGTGGAACCGGCTTTGGAGCCTCTGTCTCCATCTCTCTGACCCTCCCCTGCTCGCACTTTCTCAAAAATAAATAAACGTTAAAAAAAAAGACACTTAAAATTTTTAATCCTGTAATTAAGCAGATGTAGAGGATATAGTTAATTTGACATTTGTAGCAGGCAGCTTCTGAGATGGCTCCCACAATCCCACCTCCTGGTATCCACGTCCTTTTATATCTCCCTCCCTTTGAATGTGGGCTGAGACTAATGCCTTGATTCCAACAACAGAATAGGAGTAGAATAAGACAAACATGATGGGATGTCACAATATTAGGCCACAAAAAGACCATGGGTTCTGGTTGTTTGGCCTCTTTCTCGGTTGCTGTGAGCTGCCCTGTGGAGAGGTCCACATGTCAAGGAACTGAGAAAGGCCTCCAGTCAACAGCCAGTAAGAAATTGAGGCCCTCATTTCATAATTATTAGTACTTAATTGATCAAAATGATGTAAAAGTGACACAAGTTTTGATAGTAATTATTAAACAGAATAACAAACATTTGAAATTCTCTTATGAGACGAGTAATTTTTTTCCTCATATCTGAGGACAAATACTGCTTATTCACAGAACGAGACTGTGTTCAGCATTTTAAATATTTTGCGTATAAGCCTCGAAAACTTTGTTTACATAAATAATTATGATACTAGGTTTGTCATAATCATGTTACTCAATTCTTTGAACCCCTTCTGAGTTACATGCCCCAAATCATATAGCTATCTGTCACCAAATATTTTCGATGGTTTGGCAGCTGATAACTTGACTGGGTCCTCCTTCAGTTTTGGTAATGCAATACTTGGCAAGACTTGACAACAAGATGTCATTAGAATCCTATTAGACACCAGTATTCAGGGAGATTCTTTTGTTTAGTGCCGGGTGAGATTTTTATACCCCTCCAGGGCTGGTGAGAGGTCTACTTTTCTTTTCAAAGTGGGAGAAGGGCAAATGTGAAAAAGAGGTGGGGAAGGAGAAGATGCCTCCCATACCTGGGCCCTTGATGGCTGGCATCTTCCCAGGCAGGTAAGTTTTTAGAAGAGGAGAGAGAGATGCTGAGGTTCTAGAAACCCATTTTCTTCAAACTGGGATCAGCAAACCTTTTCTGTAAAGGGCCAGTTAGTAAATATTTTATATTTTGCCATATGCCCTCTATCCCAGCTATTTAACTCTGCCCTTGTGGCACAAAAACCGCTATACCAAATTATGGAAAGAACTCAAATGTCCATCAACTGATGAATGGATAAAGAAGATGTAGTACACACACACACACACACACACACACACACACACACATACATATATACATTGTATATATACAATGGACTACTACTTAGTGATGAAAAAGCATGGAATCTTGCCATTTGCAACAGCGTGGATGGAACTGCAGGGTATCATGATAAGTGAAATAAGTTAGAGAAAGACAGGTATCATATGTTTTCACTCATATGCAGAATTTGAGAAAGTTAACAGAAGACCATGGGGGCAGGGAAGGAAAAAAAATAGTTATAAACAGAGAGGGAGACAAACCATAGGAGACTCTTAAATACAGAGAACAAACTGAAGGTTGATGACAGGGGGTGGGGGAGAGGGGAAAATGGGAGATGGGCATTGCAGAGAGCACTTGTTGGGATGAGCACTGGGTGTTGTATGTAAGTAATGAACCACAGGAATCTACTCCTGAAGCCAAGAGCACACTGTATACTCTGTATGTTAGCTAACTTGACAATAAATTATATTAAAAACAACAACAACAAAAGCTGCTATAGATAGTATGTAAACCAAGGAGTATGGCTGTGTTCCAGTAAAACTTTATTTACAGACACTTATATTTGAATTACATATAATTTTTACATTACCCAAATACTATTCCTCTTTTGATATTTCCCCCATTATTTAAAAATGTAAAACCCATCTTAGCTCCTGAGGTGGTAAAAAGCAGGCAGCCCGCCAAATTTGGGCCATAGGCTCTAGTTTGCTGACCCTTGACCTGAAGCATCCATGGAAGCATGCCCCTTGGGAATGTGTATTCTAGTTTGAACTCAACATTCTGGTGCTTTAAAAACTACCAGTGCCCAGCCCTGCCCTCTCCATATTGATTTAGCTGATCTGGGATGGAATCCAGGCATTAGCTTTTTTTTTCTTTCTTTCTTTTAGGGTTTCCCAGGTGATTTTAATGTTGCAGCTGGACTTGGACCACTATTCAAATTGCCATAGGCTCTTACACAGCTCTCAGGTATGAAGCTGCTCTGTGCTACACTTACTGTATTTCATCCAGAGGAAAGCATCACCATCATAAGATGAATTGCAATTTGAAAGATTATAAAATGTAAAAAAGTGGGTGTCTTCAGTTTAACAGAATCTTGCCTACAGGACTGATCCTTCCTTACAGCAAGGATCCTGGCTTCCCCACCACTGTGTTCCTCTCACCCTTCAGTGCTCTGCTTGGTGTGCCGTGTTGAATAAATACTTAATGAGTGCACCATTGTACTGCTTTGTGTATTGCATGTTCTCTGGGCTCTTACTGTTTTCTTCCCTTCTTCTCTGCCTCATCCTGAGGAAATAGTAGATAGTCAGGAAGCATTTGTGGATTTATCGATTATAAAAGGATTAGTAGGCTGATATCAGGAACTGGAGTTAGGCAGGAACTGAAACTTGGTGGTGTCTTTGGCTGTGGAAAAAGAGAAGAAGGCACTGCTCCTACTCTTGGATGATGAGAGAGAGAACAGAGTGGTTTTTGCCATGAGGAAGATGGGATAGAGTCGGGAGGTAAGGAAATAGTCTCTGTTCGGTATTTGTCTATTATCACCCTGTATTCTCTACTAGTGTGTAATCTCAACCAAAGAAGGTCTGGGAGTCACTTTACACTGTGTTTAGAAAGCATCTGTCTCATAGCAGATGATCAACAAATATATTTTGAATAAACTGTTGGATAAATGTGTCCACTAAGGCTTACTAAAGCCTGAGAGAGGTTTTTGTATGTGGAAAAATTATTTATAATATTGGTGTTTTAATTATCATTCACTTACTTATGAAATTTAAGTCCTAGTTTTTCTCAAGCTTTTAAATTCAACTTACAAATCTTGCTAGTCCACTTATTAATCTAGTAATATTTATTTAAAATAAGAACACTTTTACTTGTTCTTTGATTCATGTACAGTTAACACATAAATTTAAAATTAAATTGTCTTTAAATATTTAACACTACTCAAAACTTGATTAATTATATTTTCTTAGACATTTCAAACCATATCACAAATTTTATGTGTCTGCTTCTCGCAAATATTTCTAATGCTAAGCAAGTAGACTTATAAATTTAACAAACAAAATATTCCTAAGTGTTTAAGTAACACTTGCAAATCTAATTGTTAACAAACTACAGAAGGTTATTGCAGTAATGGTTCATATCCTGATTTGTTCATACCTTGTTGTTGAGTAATCCTCTCTCATACTTACTCTGTGCTTGGTCATTGGAATTGCTTGGACCAATGGGATGATAGCATATGTGACACACTGGGGCTTTCTCTCTCTGTGTATTTGGAATCCTTAAACTCCCATATGAGGAAGCCTGGGCTAATCTATTGGAGGATGAGAGACCATGTGGAACAGAGACCAACAAACCAACAGCCTTCCAACCACCTGACATGGACCATTCAGCCTGACCATTCAGTACCAGCTGACCAGAAAAGCTGTTCAGTTGACCCACAGAATGAAGAGAAATAATAAGAGAGAATTTAAGTAACTAAGTTTGGGTTGTTTCAATGCAGCAAAAGCAAACTGATATATAAACTGAAATTCTTCTTATTTATAATAGACCTTTTCAGGCCAAACTTTTTTCCATGAAACCTGGACCATCCATCTGCTCTATAATAGAATATCTTTCATAACTTTTGTGCTCCTGATTTGAGTTGAGGAGGTAATGAACCCTGCATCCAGATTGTAACTAATTCCTTTTTTCCTGTTTGATTGGATTCCATACCCTTCAAATATTTCCCTTTATCAACTCTCATTAAAAATTTTTTTTAAATGTTTATTTATTTTTAAGAGAGAGAGACAGAGACAGAGCATGAGCCAGGGAGGGGCAGAGGGAGAGGAGACACAGAATCCGGAGCAGGCTCCAAGCTCTGAGCTGTCAGCATGGAGCCCAACAATGGCTTGAACCCACAAACTGTGAGATCATGACCTGAGCTAATCCTGAGGCACCCAGGCTCCCCTCAACTCTCATTAAAAAAATTTTTTTTAAACATTTATTTATTTTTGAGAGAGAGAGAGAGAGAGAGAGAGAGTGGGGGAAGGGCAGAGAGAGAGACATAGAATCCGAAGTAGGCTCCAGGCTCCCAGCTGTCAGCACAGAGCCTGACTCGGGGTTCGAACTGTGAGATCTTGACCCAAGCCGAAGTCGGGTGCTTAACCGACTGAGCCACCCAAGGGCCCCTCAACTCTCATTTATAGTCATCTGTATGGGCACCTGGGTGGCTCAGCTGGTTGAGCATTTGACCTGACTTCAGCTCAGGTCATGATCTCATGGTTCATGAGTTCGAGCCCCACATCAGGCTCTGTGCTGGTAGGTTGGAGCCTGGAGCCTGCTTTGGATCCTGTGTCTCCCTCTCTCTCTGTCCCTCCCCTTCTCACTTTCTTTCTCTCAAAAACAAACATTAAAAAAATTTTTTAAAGTCATTTGTAGATATCTTCCCAATGGTCAATGGGCCAATTACCCTTCTAACTGTAAAGCTTGATCTTTAAACAAATAAAAAATAAAATGTATTTAATAATTTCTTAACATAATAAACGATGCCAGTGTAATACAATTAATATTAATACCAAGGTGATAAGAAAGAGAATAACATGATCATCATTAATATATCCTACATAACCATCCTTTTCATGAGTTGAAATTTTCTTCTAGGATATTTTATGTTTTTCTCCTTCTGGAATACCATTATAGGCTGATGCTTTTCTCAGATTTGTTACAATGAAATATAATGATTTTTTCTTTTTATTCAAATTATAATATCTCAGCCAGGGAAAGATCCTTAAAACTTGCTCTTGTCTCCTCAGTGCCATCCCAGATGGTCTGAAGTATCTCACTTTCTAGGAATAAGGTATTTTAGTCAACAAAGGTGGAATTAGTTATTTTTCACCAAGCTTTGGTTATTTCAGTAGTGTGTTAGAAACCCCATTCAGTGTTCTAAGGGTACATTCGAATTGTTCCATGTATGTCTGAAATGGGTGATTTTGCTGTGGACCATTTTTTTAAAATATATATTTTAAGATAACATTATGTAACATTTAATAAACATTATTATTCATTTTTGAGAGAGAGAGAGAGAGGGAGACAGACCATAAACAGGGGAGGGGCAGAGAGAGAGGGAGACACAGAATCTGAAGCAGGCTCCAGGCTCTGAGATGTCAGCACAGAGCCCAATGCAAGACTCAAACCCACAAACTGTGAGATCATGACCTGAGCCAAAGTTGGACACTTAACTGATTGAGCCACCAGGAGCCCCTGCTGTGGACCATTTTAATGACAGAACAGTTAGACAGTCATCCCCCCCCTTATCTGCAGTTTTGCTTCCCATGGTTTTAGTTACCCCTGGTCAACTGTGGTCTGGAAACACAATCCTTCTTCTGAGGTATGGTCACAAGGTCAGTAGTAGCCTAATGTTTTATCTCAACACCTGTGCCATTCACCTCACTTCATCTCATCACATAGGCATTTTGTCATCTCATATCATCACAAGAAGAAGAGCGTGAGTACAATAAATCAGATATTTTGAGAGACATCACATTGACAAAACTTTTATTACAGCATATTGTTGTAATTGTTCCATTTTTAAATTACTTATTGTTGTTAATCTCTTATTGTGCCTAATTTAGAAATTATCATACGTATGTATAGGGAAAAAATAGTACACATAGGGTTTGGTTTTATCTGTGGTTTCAGACATCCACTAGGGATCTTGGGATATATCCCCGTGGATAAGGCAGGTGGGGGGGGGGGGACTATTATACTTTTAAAAGTAAAGAGTTCATAATGATGTTTTCAATATAATTTCCACTTTATCCAATCCTTAATTGTTGTTCTGACATAAAAATATTTTATTTACAGCATGTCTATTTAAATTCAATACGACATTTCCAACTAAATTTAATAGATGTAAGAGTTGTAAGTCGCTAAACATATTGGTCACATTTTATGGAGCAGATTGAAAAATAGAGAAATATTATCTAAGGGGAAAGTTCTATCAAATTCTACTAATGATTAGCTTTGCATTCTGGGAGGCAAACAAACAGATGTATTGGGCTTTCTTGCCACTTACCTTCTAGGCAAAGGAAGGTCCCAGAGTCCTATGGGATGTCAGTACCGTTCTTGGAGGCAGCTTCTTTGCAATAATAGAAAGTGCTGCTTTTCCATTTCTATTTTTTTTAATGTTTTAATTTATTTTTGCCAGAAAGAGGGGGTGGGGTGGGGAGAGACAGAGTGTAAGCGGGAGAGGGGCAGAGAGAGAGGGACACAGAATCTGAAGCAGGCTCCAGGCTCTGAGCTGTTAGCACAGAGCCCTATGTGGGGCTCCAACCCACGAGCTGTGAGATCATGACCTGAGCCAAGTCAGATGCTTAACCAACTGAGCCACCCAGGCACCCCTTTCCATTTCTATTTCCAAGAGAAGTTAGAATTAGAGCAATAAAGAACTATTGCAAAAAAAAAATTTTTTTTTAAGGCATCCAGTCCAGGGATTGTTATGGTGAAGTCCATGGGTAGGTTCTAGGAAGTTTATAAACACTCAGAAATAATTTGCAAAATGTTTATGTGTTTATGTCTTACCCTGCAAAGAGAATTCATAAATTTCCTCACATTCTTGAGAGAGTTTTAGTATTAACAAAACAAAATAAAACCACCAGCAGCACCACAACTAAACCTCAATACTGATTTAGTTTAATCTTGTCCCTTAGTAATAAGTAAACTGATAAAGTAAATCACTTGCCTGGAATCACAGTATGTGGCAGAGCCTAGGATAGAGACAGAGTACGTGATCATTACATCTAGGGATAATTACTAAATTTATATTTTAAAAGAACATTGAGATTTGGGGAGAAATTGTGCAAAATGAGTCAAAAGAATCAAAGGCTTAGAAATGATTCCTATTTCTGAGAGACAGAGAAAGATGTAATGAGAGGTACAGAATTATGTGTAAGTGCTTGTCAATAACATGGCTAGAGGTTAGTGGTCACTGAAAGAAAGTAAACTATAAAAACATTTGCAGAATATTTCTCAAAGTCCCAGCAGGCTTTTTCATAGAAATTGAAAAGCTGATTTTATTTTTATTTTTATCTATTTATTTTCTTTAATATATTGAATTTTTACTAATGTACTTCTATATCTGTGTATGTGGATGTGTGTTTTTCAGAAACATTAGAAAGTTGTAGACATGATGCTTGGCCCCCAAATATTTCAGCAAGCATCTCTGCAGAGTAAGACAGCTCACTGCATTAACAGAATGCCTTTATTACACCTAAGAAAATTAACACCAACCTGTTAATAATCAGATCATAGTCAAATTTCCCCTAATTGTGCCCCTAAATGCTTTAACTATAGCATTTTTAAAACCATGGTTCATTCAAGTTACACATATTGCATGGGGTTGTTATGTCTCTTTAGATCTAGAACATGTCCCTCACCTTTTAAAAATGACATCGAGGGGGCGCCTGGGTGGCTAAGTCAGTCAGGTGTTTGACTCTTGATTTAGGCTCAGGTCATATCACCGTTCGTGGGATCAAGCCCTGAGTTGGGTTCTGCACTGACAGCTCAGAGCCTGCTTGGGGTTCTCCCTCTTTCTGTCTTCTCCTCCCCTGCTTGCTTGCTTTCTCTCTCAAAATAAATAAACAAACTTTAAAAAATGACATTGAATATTCCACATTTTTATATTTTTCTGACAACTTTCTTTTTTTTTTTTTATTTTTTATTTTATTTTTTTTATTTATATATGACATTGTCAAATTGGTTTCCATACAACACCCAGTGCTCATCCCAAAAGGTGCCCTCCTCAGTACCCATCACCCACCCTCTCCTCCCTCCCACCCCCCATCAACCCTTAGTTTGTTCTCAGTTCTCAACAGTCTCTTATGCTTTGGCTCTCTCCCACTCTAACCTCTTTTTTTTTTTTTTTTTTTGTTCCCCTCCCCCATGGGTTTCTCTTAAGTTTCTCAGGATCCACATAAGAGTGAATCCATATGGTATCTGTCTTTCTCTGTGTGGCTTATTTCACTTAGCATCACACTCTCCAGTTCCATCCACGTTGCTACAAAAGGCCATATTTCATTTTTTCTCATTGCCACGTAGTACTCCATTGTGTATATAAACCACAATTTCTTTATCCATTCATCAGTTGATGGACATTTAGGCTCTTTCCATAATTTGGCTATTGTTGAGAGTGCTGCTATGAACATTGGGGTACAAGTGCCCCTATGCATCAGTACTCCTGTGTCCCTTGGATAAATTCCTAGCAGTGCTATTGCTGGGTCATAGGGTAGGTCTATTTTTAATTTTCTGAGGAACCTCCACACTGCTTTCCAGAGCGGCTGCACCCATTTGCATTCCCACCAACAGTGCAAGAGGGTTCCCGTTTCTCCACATCCTCTCCAGCATCTATAGTCTCCTGATTTGTTCATTTTGGCCACTCTGACTGGCGTGAGGTGATATCTGAGTGTGGTTTTGATTTGTATTTCCCTGATAAGGAGCGACGCTGAACATCTTTTCATGTGCCTGTTGGCCATCCGGATGTCTTCTTTAGAGAAGTGTCTATTCATGTTTTCTGCCCATTTCTTCAGTGGGTTATTTGTTTTTCGGGTGTGGAGTTTGGTGAGCTCTTTATAGATTTTGGATACTAGCCCTTTGTCCGATATGTCATTTGCAAATATCTTTTCCCATTCCGTTGGTTGCCTTTTAGTTTTGTTGGTTGTTTCCTTTGCTGTGCAGAAGCTTTTTATCTTCATAAGGTCCCAGTAATTCACTTTTGCTTTTAATTCCCTTGCCTTTGGGGATGTGTCGAGTAAGAGATTGCTACGGCTGAGGTCAGAGAGGTCTTTTCCTGCTTTCTCCTCTAAGGTTTTGATGGTTTCCTGTCTCACATTCAGGTCCTTTATCCATTTTGAGTTTATTTTTGTGAATGGTGTGAGAAAGTGGTCTAGTTTCAACCTTCTGCATGTTGCTGTCCAGTTCTCCCAGCACCATTTGTTAAAGAGACTGTCTTTTTTCCATTGGATGTTCTTTCCTGCTTTGTCAAAGATGAGTTGGCCATACGTTTGTGGGTCTAGTTCTGGCGTTTCTATTCTATTCCATTGGTCTATGTGTCTGTTTTTGTGCCAATACCATGCTGTCTTGATGATGACAGCTTTGTAGTAGAGGCTAAAGTCTGGGATTGTGATGCCTCCTGCTTTGGTCTTCTTCTTCAAAATTACTTTGGCTATTCGGGGCCTTTTGTGGTTCCATATGAATTTTAGGATTGCTTGTTCTAGTTTCGAGAAGAATGCTGGTGCAATTTTGATTGGGATTGCATTGAATGTGTAGATAGCTTTGGGTAGTATAGACATTTTGACAATATTTATTCTTCCAATCCATGAGCAGGGAATGTCTTTCCATTTCTTTAAATCTTCTTCAATTACCTTCATAAGCTTTCTATAGTTTTCAGCATACAGATCCTTTACATCTTTGGTTAGATTTATTCCTAGGTATTTTATGCTTCTTGGTGCAATTGTGAATGGGATCAGTTTCTTTATTTGTCTTTCTGTTGCTTCATTGTTAGTGTATAAGAATGCAACTGATTTCTGTACATTGATTTTGTATCCTGCAATTTTGCTGAATTCATGTATCAGTTCTAGCAGACTTTTGGTGGAGTCTATCGGATTTTCCATGTATAATATCATGTCATCTGCAAGAGCGAAAGCTTGACTTCATCTTTGCCAATTTTGACGCCTTTGATTTCCTTTTGTTGTCTGATTGCTGATGCTAGAACTTCCAGCACTATGTTAAACAACAGCGGTGAGAGTGGGCATCCCTGTCGTGTTCCTGATCTCAGGGAAAAAGCTCTCAGTTTTTCCCCGTTGAGGATGATGTTAGCTGTGGGCTTTTCATAAATGGCTTTTATGATCTTTAAGTATGTTCCTTCTATCCCGACTTTCTCAAGAGTTTTTATTAAGAAAGGGTGCTGGATTTTGTCAAAGGCCTTTTCTGCATCGATTGACAGGATCATATGGTTTTTCTCTTTTTTTTTGTTAATGTGATGTATCACGTTGATTGATTTGCGAATGTTGAACCAGCCCTGCATCCCAGGAATGAATCCCACTTGATCATGGTGAATAATTCTTTTTATATGCCGTTGAATTCGATTTGCTAGTATCTTATTGAGAATTTTTGCATCCATATTCATCAGGGATATTGGCCTGTAGTTCTCTTTTTTTACTGGGTCTCTGTCTGGTTTAGGAATCAAAGTAATACTGGCTTCATAGAATGAGTCTGGAAGTTTTCCTTCCCTTTCTATTTCTTGGAATAGCTTGAGAAGGATAGGTATTATCTCTGCTTTAAGCGTCTGGTAGAACTCCCCTGGGAAGCCATGTGGTCCTGGACTCTTTTTTTTTTTTTTTTTTTTTTTTTAATTTTTTTTTTTAAACATTTTTATTTATTTTTGAGACAGAGAGAGACAGAGCATGAATGGGGGAGGGGCAGAGAGAGAAGGAGACACAGAATCGGAAGCAGGCTCCAGGCTCTGAGCCATCAGCCCAGAGCCCGACGCGGGGCTCGAACTCACGGACCGTGAGATCGTGACCTGAGCCGAAGTCGGACGCTCAACCGACTGAGCCACCCAGGCGCCCCCCTGGACTCTTATTTGTTGGGAGATTTTTGATAACCGATTCAATTTCTTCGCTGGTGATGGGTCTGTTCAAGCTTTCTATTTCCTCCTGATTGAGGTTTGGAAGAGTGTGGGTGTTCAGGAATTTGTCCATTTCTTCCAGGTTGTCCAATTTGTTGGCATATAATTTTTCATAGTATTCCCTGATAATTGTTTGTATCTCTGAGGGATTGGTTGTAATCATTCCATTTTCATTCATGATTTTATCTATTTGGGTCATCTCCCTTTTCTTTTTGAGAAGCCTGGCTAGAGGTTTGTCAATTTTGTTTATTTTTTCAAAAAACCAACTCTTGGTTTCGTTGATCTGCTCTACAGTTTTTTTAGATTCTATATTGTTTATTTCTGCTCTGATCTTTATTATTTCTCTTCTTCTGCTGGGTTTAGGCTGCCTTTGCTGTTCTGCTTCTATTTCCTTTAGGTGTGCTGTTAGATTTTGTATTTGGGATTTTTCTTGTTTCTTGAGATAGGCCTGGATTGCAATGTATTTTCCTCTCAGGACTGCCTTTGCTGCGTCCCAAAGCGTTTGGATTGTTGTATTTTCATTTTCGTTTGTTTCCATATATTTTTTAATTTCTTCTCTAATTGCCTGGTTGACCCACTCATTCGTTAGTAGGGTGTTCTTTAACCTCCATGCTTTTGGAGGTTTTCCAGACTTTTTTCTGTGGTTGATTTCAAGCTTCATAGCATTGTGGTCTGAAAGTATGCATGGTATGATTTCAATTCTTGTAAACTTATGAAGGGCTGTTTTGTGACCCAGTATATGATCTATCTTGGAGAATGTTCCATGTGCACTCGAGAAGAAAGTATATTCTGTTGCTTTGGGATGCAGAGTTCTAAATATATCTGTCAAGTCCATCTGATCCAATGTCTCATTCAGGGCCCTTGTTTCTTTATTGACCGTGTGTCTAGATGATCTATCCATTTCTGTAAGTGGGGTGTTAAAGTCCCCTGCAATTACCACATTCTTATCAATAAGGTTGCTTATGTTTATGAGTAATTGTTTTATATATTTGGGTGCTCCGGTATTTGGCGCATAGACATTTATAATTGTTAGCTCTTCCTGATGGATAGACCCTGTCACTATTATATAATGTCCTTCTTCATCTCTTGGCACAGCCTTTAATTTAAAGTCTAGTTTGTCTGATATAAGGATGGCTACTCCAGCTTTCTTTTGGCTTCCAGTAGCATGATAAATAGATCTCCATCCCCTCACTCTCAATCTAAAGGTGTCCTCAGGTCTAAAATGAGTCTCTTGTAGACAGCAAATAGATGGGTCTTGTTTTTTTATCCATTCTGATACCCTATGTCTTTTGGTTGGCGCATTTAATCCATTTACATTCAGTGTTATTATAGAAAGATATGGGTTTAGAGTCATTGTGATGTCTGTATGTTTTATGCTTGTAGTGATGTCTCTGGTACTTTGTCTCACAGGGTCCCCCTTAGGATCTCTTGTAGGGCTGGTTTAGTGGTGACAAATTCCTTCAGTTTTTGTTTGTTTGGGAAGACCTTTATCTCTCCTTCTATTCTAAATGACAGACTTGCTGGATAAAGGATTCTTGGCTGCATATTTTTTCTGTGTAGCACACTGAAAATCTCGTGCCAATTCTTTCTGGCCTGCCAAGTTTCAAAAGAGAGATCAGTCACGAGTCTTATAGGTCTCCCTTTATATGTGAGGGCACGTTTACCCCTTGCTGCTTTCAGAATTTTCTCTTTATCCTTGTATTTTGCCAGTTTCACTATGATATGTCGTGCAGAAGATCGATTCAAGTTACGTCTGAAGGGAGTTCTCTGTGCCTCTTGGATTTCAATGCCTTTTTCCTTCCCCACTTCAGGGAAGTTCTCAGCTATTATTTCTTCAAGTACCCCTTCAGCACCTTTCCCTCTCTCTTCCTCCTCTGGGATACCTATTATGCGTATATTATTTCTTTTTAGTGTATCACTTAGTTCTCTAATTTTCCCCTCATATTCCTGGATTTTTTTATCTCTCTTTTTCTCAGCTTCCTCTTTTTCCATAACTTTATCTTCTAGTTCACCTATTCTCTCCTCTGCCTCTTCAATCCGAGCCGTGGTGGTTTCCATTTTGTTATGCATTTCGTTTAAAGCGTTTTTCAGCTCCTCATGACTGTTCCTTAGTCCCTTGATCTCTGTAGCAAGAGATTCTCTGCTGTCAGCTATACTGTTTTCAAGCCCAGCGATTAATTTTATGACTATTATTCTAAATTCACTTTCTGTTATATTATTTAAATCCTTTTTGATCAGCTCATTAGCTGTTGTTATTTCCTGGAGATTCTTCTGAGGGGAATTCTTCCGCTTGGTCATTTTGGATAGTCCCTGCGTGGTGAGGACCTGCAGGGCACTTCCCCTGTGCTGTGGTGTATAACTGGAGTTGGTGGGCGGAGCCGCAGTCAGACCTGATGTCTGCCCCGAGCCCACCGCTGGGGCCACAGTCAGACTGATGCGTGCCTTCTCTTCCCCTCTCCTAGGGGCGGGATTCACTATGGGGTGGGGTGGTCTGTCTGGGCTACTTGCACATTGCCAGGCTTGTGATGCTGGGGATCTGGCGTCTTAGCTGGGGTGGGTAGGCAAGGTGCACAGGGGCAGGAGGGGCAGGCTTAGCTTGCTTCTCCTTAGGTGATCCACTTCAGGAGGGGCCCTGTGGCAGCAGGAGGGAGTCAGATCCGCTGCCGGAGGTTTGGCTCCGCAGAAGTGCAGAGTTGGGTGTTTGCGCGGAGCGAGCAAGTTCCCTGGCAGGAACTGGTTCTCTTTGGGATTTTGGCTGGGGGATGGGCGGGGAAGATGGCGCTGGCGAGCGCCTTTGTTCCCCACCAAACTGAGCTCTGTCGTCGGGGGGCTCAGCAGCTCTCCTTCCCTTTGTTCTCCAGCCTTCCCGCTTTCTGAGCAGAGCTGTTAGCTTATGACCTCCCAGACGCTAAGTCGCGCTTGCTGTCGGAACACAGTCCGTCAGGCCCCTCCGCTTTTTGCAAGCCAGACTCGGGGGCTCTGCTTGGCCAGCGAGCCGCCCCTCCGCCCCGGCTCCCTCCCGCCAGTCCGTGGAGCGCGCACCGCCTCGCCGCCCTTCCTACCCTCTTCCGTGGGCCTCTCGTCTGCGCTTGGCTCCGGCGACTCCGTTCTGCTAATCCTCTGGTGGTTTTCTGGGTTATTTAGGCAGGTGTAGGTGGAATCTAAGTGATCAGCAGGACGCGCGGTGAGCCCAGCGTCCTCCTACGCCGCCATCTTCCCTACCAGGAAGACTGACAACTTTCTTATAGTGTCTCTTAGCACGATTTTTTCTATCCCTTATGTTTCCTGTAAACTGAAAGTGAGGTCTAAAGGCTTGCTTTGATTCAGGTTAAATCTTTTTGGCAAGATTATCCCCCAGGTGATACTGTGTATTTCATATGTTGTCACATTGGGAGACCCAAATAAGCTCGGGTTGTTCCCACTGTTATTTATTTTATTTTTTAATAGTTTTATTGAGGTATTCACAGATCATACAATTCACCTATTTATTTATTTTTTATTTTTATTTTTTTGTGAGAGAGAGAGGGTGCACGTGAGTGAGGGACAGAGAGAGAAAGAGAGAGAAGCAAGGCTCACCTGATGTGGGGCTCGAATTCACAGACCATGAGATCATAACCTGAGCCTAAATCAGATGCTTAATGACTGAACCACTCAGGTGCCCCCAATTCATCCAATGGAAGTGTACAGTTCATGCTATTGGGTTGTCCCAGGGCTGCATAACTACTCCTTTGACCAATGCTAAGTCTGATCACCTGGTTGAAGAGGTGATTGCCAGGGACGAGAAATATTTTAGATTACAAAGATTTATTGAGCTCTATGAGTTAAGCGCTGCATGGGGCGCTAGACTCAGGCCCCAGGACTGAGAGTTTAAGGGTTTCCATGTGACCTTGGAGAACGCAGCCCCAGTGAGGTTGTGGGGACAGAAGTAAGATCCCAAGAAGAATGTGGGTGCTGGGGTTGTGGCACACTTAGTTCATGAGGTCACCACACACACACACACACACACACACACACACACACACACTATGGGGGAGGGGCAGAGAGAGGCAGAGACAGAGGATCTGAGGCAGGCTCTGCACTCACAGCAGAGAGCCCCATGTAGGGCTCGAACTCAAGAACCATGAGATCCTGAGCTGAAATCGGAGGCTTAACCAACTGAGACACCCAGGCGCCCCAGTTTATGAGGTCTTAAAATCACAAAGAAGCAAGGACTTCAGAGGTGGCTTGAAGGGATAGCAGAGTAACCCGTAGAGCCATGTTGAGTGGAACTCAGGGCAGCAACCACCCGTTTCCTCTACCTGCATGTAGCTGTGTGCCTGTATGCTCTGCCCCATTGCTCCTCGGCTGTAGTTCTGGGTTTGTACAGAGCAGCTTTCCAGACAGGTTCAGGAAGTCAGAAGTCCAGGTGAGAGCAGATGGGAGTAAACCAGAGGTTGCTGGGTGCAGACTGAGCACCAAGCCGGGGCACAGCTTTCCCAGCTGATTTAATCCTTGAAGCCACCCTGGGAGGCGGGCACTGCATAGCCGAGCAAACAAGTTGGGAGAGATTGCTAATTAATTTACCCAAGGTCACACAGCAGGGTTTTTGGGTGCACACGAATTGGGTCTATCAGTTTTTATTAAATGTTTTTATTTATTTATTTTGGGGGGGGGGTGCCTGAGAGAGAGGGAGAGAGAATCCTAAGCAGGCTCTACATTGTCAGCCCAGAACCTGATGCAGGGCTTGAACTCCCAAATTGTGAGGTCATGACTTGATCCTCTGTGCAGTTCTTTGAGTGTTTGTCCTCTACCCTTGTGGAGTGGGACTCACCAATTCACCCTCTTGTGGGTCTCCAGCGACCTGTGGAAGTCAACGTCTCCCCTCAGGATGCCCCGTTGCAGCAAGAATATCACCGGGAACAGCAGAGGCGCAGGTGTGATCCTCCTCCCTCCTCCTTGGCATTTGGTTCTGTTGGCGGCAACATTTGGTAGTGGGGACTAACCGGGTCACAGACTACTCCCCTTGCAGCCATTGTGTCATTCTTTTTCAACCCATATTGTCCTTGACCTTTCTTAGCCACTCATTCTATGTTCTCTCAGTTCTCTGAGATTACCTGACTCTGTCCATTCTTGGGTCAGGTATCACTTGGATGTTAATTTGGTTGGGGGCAGAAGACATTCAGAAGAATTTTGACTTAGACACTGTATTTCTGTTGCAAAATAAAGTTCAAATAGGTATGAAGACTCTACTTTATGAGGCCATCAGGGGGCCAGGCTCCTTCTACCCTTTTATTCCACCACCCCTGGGGGACGGTCCTGGTCTGCATCTGGGGGTGGCATTTCAGCTAGTGAGAAGCGAGGAGGGGAGAGGAGAGGGTGAGCCATTTCCATTGGAGTGTACAACCCAGAAGATACATGCCTCACCTGCTCACATCCCACTCACCAGAATGTTTTTGAAGGGAGGAGAGGATGGGGGTTGTAGTCTTATTAAGTGAAGCTATGTGTCCAGCTGAAAAAGAGCATGATGGCAGTATCTGCCACAGGCAGGCTGGGCTCTCAGGACCTCCAGTTCCATAGGCTGCTGGCAGTTGTGAGACAGTCCACCCCTCCCCCGCCCCCTGCTCCAGATAGTCTGCATACATCTCCTCCTACCACGCTCCCCTGTTCGGCTGGAGTTCAGATTGGTCCAAATCCTGCTAGACGGAAGGTGGTTTTGAGATTATGGATGCTTATGGTCTGCTCAGAGTTCACCATTCTCCTAGGGCACCAGAGCCCAGCTTCACAGTTCCCATAGTCATTGCTGCTGAGATGAAAAAGGAACTACTTATTGGAGTGAAGTCCATGTCCATCCCCACATCCACCCCTCCATTCTGAGTAAGAGGTTGAATTGAGTATGCTCCCCTTTTCCTGTTGATGGCTCCTGTAGGTTCCTGCCTTGGTATAAAACGTGCCTTCTGGCCTAGATTTGGCATATGGTGTGTATTTGTTTCTCTGGGAGTCCATGTCCTCTTTTATTTACTTCCATTGCCTCCTATAGATGATCTGATGGAGAGAAAGTCCAGGTTATGTCCTGAAGGAGGGTCAGTCCTGCACTTAAGGGTGCAGTTGATGAGTGCACATGAGTTCCTTCAACAGAGCAATAGTTGCAGTCTTCCTGCATGCCAACCCTTGGCTGTTGGCAAGGATCCCCATGGCTGCAGCAGCAGTATCCACTCAAACATGAAAGTGGTCTCTCCTGGTTATGGTGTATTGTTTGCATGTGTATCACAGAGTTCTAGTACATTTGGCTCATACGTACTATGTATCGATAAGACCTGTACATTATTCACCAGTCAGATGAAGACCTATTTGGGTCCTGGCCTGGTGGGTGCATTCTGGGGGGTAGAACAGCATTCAGGATGCATCCTGGCACTGTTACCACTTCCTCTCTTGATGCTGGATCACGATCTCTTGCCTAGAGCAGCATGGTGACATGCCTACAGTGTCTCCTTATAAACTAGAAGTCCTCCAGATGAGATGATCTACCTGAATATTTCAGTGGCTCGAGGGGGTGTCCTTACCAGGTGAGTGCTGACTTGCTCTTAAATCTGTGGTATTGCTTTGCTCTCTGGTTTCACCACAGCTCGTATCAGATAAAGAATTCCCTTTGATGATCCAGTCCTGGGCCTTCTGAGCTCCTGAGCACTCTGTAATCCTTGTTGTGATAGCCCTGGAATTTCTGTAGATATCTGGGTTATGAATTCCTCCTGGTTGCTGTTTCAGAGACCACTGGCCTTATTATTGTCTGGCCCCTCCCTTTGTACACATTCCTGTCACAGTCCTGAGTCTTGGTGGTCTGGTTTACTTCTGGGGCAATCTGTGGCATGATTTTATTTAATTCGAACTAGGGCAGTGTGAAATACATCATCTTAAACACGTTTCTTGGCCAAAGTGGGTCATTACTTACCACTTACTTATTCTGCTCCTCTAGGCCCTACAGATACCACAGAGAACAAAACAAAGTCTTAATGTGATCTAGTGTCACAAACCCCCTGTTCCTTTGTGTCTTTGCTGAGGTGGTTTGGTGAGTGTTAACCCCCTCTGATGGGTGGGGCAATTTGAGGGTTTCAAGGGCAGCTTTCTTACCACACATGGGGTGGGCCTCTGCATCAGGAGTGCAAACTGGTACCTGCTCCCTCAGCTTCCAACAATGTTCATCTCTGTCTCTTCCAAATGGTCTGCTTCTATGGCTGTCACCCTTACTTTGCTCAAGGTTATGCACTCTGGCCTCTGGACTGAGGGAATGAGGACGTGTCCTGACATCCTTACTCTGATCAAAGACCTGTCTCTGAGATGATGGAGGTCACCTGGAATACCTGAGTACCCGTGCCTGGAGCCCATGGGCCATTGCTTCCTTACTCTCAGTCCACTTTATTAGTATTTCCCATCTCCTGGCCATCCTGGGGCTAGGCCCTCACCCCTGGCAGGACAAGTCCTTGTGCTTTTGCAAATCTGTGCTGGGGGTCCTGGAGATGCAGACCTCTTCCCACTTTTCTTTTTTTCATAAAAAAAAAAAAGTTGTTGCTTTGGCTGCAGGTGCTGGGTTTGAACCACTGTCTCCGTTTCCTCTTACTCGTCATCAGTTTTACTACTGTGCAGTCCCCCTTCCTAGAGCTGGGGTGAAGACTCCCCATTCCTTGCATTTCCCTTCAAACTCCCCTCCGAGCTCACCTGTCCCTCCTTCCCTAGTTGTCAGCACCAGGTCAGTCAGAGCTAGGAAGGTGAAGTCCAGCTAAAGACTGGGTTGAGAGAGGGCTGGGCAGCTCTATGGGAAAACCCCCTTTTTTAAAATTTTATTTTTTAGTTTTTTAAAATTTACATCCAAATTACTTAGCATATAGTGCAACAATGATTTCAGTAGTAGATTCCTTAGTGCCCCTTACCCATTTAGCCCATCTCCCCTCCTACAACCCCTCCAGCAACCCTCAGTTTGTTCTCCATATTTATGAGTCTCTTCTGTTCTGTCCCCCTCCCTGTTTTTATATTATTTTTGTTTCCCTTCCCTTCCGTTCATCTGTTTTGTTTCTTAAAGTCCTCATATGAGTAAAATCATATGATTTTTGTCTTTCTCTGACTAATTTCACTTAGCATAATACCCTCCAGTTCCATCCACGTCATTGCAAATGGCAAGATTTCATTCTTTTTGATTGCTGAGTGATACTCCATTGTATATATATACCACATCTTCTTTATCCATTCATCCATCGATGGACATTTGGGCTCTTTCTATACTTTGGCTATTGTTGATAGTGCTGCTATAAACATGGGGGTGCATGTGTCCCTTTGAAACAGCACACCTGTATCCCGTGGATAAATGCCTAGTAGTGCAATTGCTGGGTCATAGGGTAGTTCTATTTTTAGTTTTTTGAGGAACCTACATACTGTTTTCCAGAGGGGCTGCACCAGCTTGCATTCCCACCAACAATGCAAAAGAGATCCTCCTTCTCCGCATCCTCGCCAATATCTGTTGTTGTCTGAGTTGTTAATGTTAGCCATTCTGACAGGTGTAAGGTGGTATCTCATGGTGGTTTTGATTTGTATTTCCCTGATGATGAGTGCAGTTGAGCATTTTTTTATGTGTCGGTTGGCCATCTAGATGTCTTCTTTGGAGAAGTGTCTATTCATGTCTTTTGCCCATTTCTTCACTGGATTATTTGTTTTTTGGGTGTTGAGTTTATCTTTATAGATTTTGGATGCTAACCCTTTATCTGATATGTCATTTGCAAATGTCTTCTCCCATTCCATTGGTGGTCTTTTAGTTTTGCTGATTGTTTCCTTCACTGTACAGAAGCTTTTTATTTTGATGAGGTCCCAATAGTTCATTTTGGCTTTTGTTTCCTTTGCCTCCAGAGACGTGTTGAGTAAGAAGTTGCTGCGGCCAAGATCAAAGAGGTTTTTGCCTGCTTTCTCCTCGACGATTTTGATGGCTTCCTGACTTACATTGAGGTCTTTCATCCATTTTGAGTTTATTTTTGTGTAGGGTGTAAGAAAGTGGTCCAGGTTCATTCTTCTGCATGTCGCTGTCCAGTTTTCCCAGCACCACTTGCTGAAGAGACTGTCTTTATTCCATTGGATATTCTTTCCTGCTTTGTCAAAGATTAGTTGGCCATACGTTTGTGGGTCCATTTCTGGGTTCTCTATTCTGTTCCGTTAATCTGAATGTCTGCTCTTGTGCCAGTACCATACTGTCTTGACGGTTACAGCTTTGTAGTATAGCTCGAAGTCTGGGATTGTGATGCCTCCTGCGTTGGTTTTCTTTTTCAAGATTGCTTTGGCTATTCGGGGTCTTTTCTGGTTCCATACAAATTTTAGGATCATTTGTTCTAGCTCTGTGAAGAATGCTGGTGTTATTTTGATGGGGATTGCATTGAATATGTAGATTGCTTTGGGTAGTATCGACATTTACCAATATTTGTTCTTCCTATCCAGGAGCATGGAATCTTTTTCCTCTTTGTGTGTGTGTGTGTGTGTGTGTGTGTGTGTGTGTGTGTGTGTCTTCTTCAATTTCTTTCATAAGCTTTCTATAGTTTTCAGTGTATAGATTTTTTCACCTCTTTGGTTAGATTTATTCCTAGGTATTTTATGGTTTTTTGTGCAACTGTAAATGGGATCTTGATTTCTCTTTCTGTCGCTTCATTGTTGGTGTATAGGAATGCAACCGATTTCTGTGTGTTGATTTTATATCCTGCAACTTTGCTGAATTCATGAATCAATTCTAGCAGTTTTTTGGTGGAATCTTTTGGGTTTTCCATATACAGTATCATGTTGTCTGTGAAGAGTGAAAGTTTGACTTCCTCTTTGCTGATCTGGATGCCTTCTATTCCTTTGTGTTGCCTGATTGTTGAGGCTAGGACTTCCAATACTATGTTGAATAACAGTAGTGAGAGTGGACATCCCTGTCTTGCTCCTGACCTTTGGGGGAAAGCTTTCAGTAATGGGAAAACTCTTTTTAAATTTGGAGATCATCAGCACTGTAAGCTGCTCCAGCTCCCAGCCCTGGGCTTGGACGTTGTCTCAATGCCCAGAGAGTGCTACTTGCATTTAGTTCACTCAGGCCAGGGATGCTAACCATTGGCCAATTCATGGAAAACTCCACTCAGAATGTGGAAAGAACCCATGTTGAGAGTCCTCCACTTAGTTCCTGCTCCAAATCAGCAAGCAGCACTCTGGGAAAGGCTGACTTCAACCACAGCTGCTCCCTGCCCCTGAAAATTCAGCTCATCTAAACCTCTGGGTCTAATCCAGCCCACAGTGGGACATCTCTACAGAGCCCACAGCTGAAGGCCTGAAAAGGTAACAGGATGCGAGAGCCTTTTGCTCACCTTGAACTTCTCTTATTCCTGTCTTGAACCACAAGGTTTTTCAGACAAAATCCTGCCAACATCTGCCAAATGAGATTTGCCAGCTGCCAAGTCTGGCTGGCTTTGATGTGACAGGGTTGTTTTTGCTTCATTTTTATTATGAAACCAGCACCTAGGCTGTGCAAAGGCCATTCATGAGGGCAGCGGTAGTGGTGCTGAGGTTGTTCTGGCTCCCATGCCTTCCTTGAACCTCACAAAGACATTCTAGAAATGCTATGGTCAGAGCCTCAGGGAGAGAAGAACCTGCCAGGTCAGAGCCTCTTAAATTCTCTACACCCTTGGTTTCTGTGTCTCTCCTTCTATCTCCCTGACCATTCCATTTGTTTTCCTTTGTGGACTTCTCTCCTAGGTTCTGTCTCTATCCAGAGCTGGGCTACCACTGGGGTAGATGGTAGGAAGAAGTTAGGGACCCAGGCGTCAGAGAGTAGCATGAGTCCTGGGCACCCAGAAGTTAGCAAATAGAGTGGGGAGAGATGAGGGCCAACTGCATGTATGAAATTGTTGATATTTCATCATTTTTGATCTACAAAATCAACAATTTCATCTGGTTCAAACTACGACTTCAGAAATTGCTTCAGTAGGGCCTATGTCTACCTATACTTTATTTTTTTTTAATGTTTATTTATTTATTTATTTTAGAGAGAGAGAGAGAGATTGAGAGAGAGCATGCACGAACCAGGGAGAAGCAGAGAGAGAGGGAGAGAGGGAATCCCAAGCAGGCTCTATGCTGTCAGTGCAGAGCCTGATGTGGGGCTCGAACTCAAGAAATGTGTGATCATAACCTGAGCCAAAATCAAGAGAGATGCTCAACAGACTGACCCACCCAGGCACCCCACCTATACTATAAAGGAGACTATAAGAAGGTAGTAGGGCACCTAGGTGGCTCAGTTGGTTAAGCAACTGACTCTTGGTTTCAGATCAGGTCATGATCTCACTGCTTGTGGGCTTGAGCCCCATATGGGCTCCACAGCTGGCAGTGCAGAGACTGCTTGGGATTCTCTCTCTCTCCCACTCTCTCTGTCCCTCCCCCACTCATGCTCATTGTCTCTCTTAAAATAAATAAATAAACTTAAGAAAAGCTTAAGTAGCTTACACAAAGGTAAACAGAAATAATTAAATTGGAAAAAACTGCTCTTTACAGCTAGCAACTCTGCAGTTCCAGAAGGTAGTGAAGTGCTGGAGTTTCATGTGAAATCATGTATAGCCAAGAAGTAGCTCTGTTTATAGCTGCTGAAAAGTTTATAGCTGACTTAAAATCCCCCTCACTGTCGAGGAGGGTGGAGAAGTGCAGCAGATCTCTGTGTCTCCGAGCCTGGCATGCCTGTCTGGGGTACTTTTTCAGAGCAGGCCCTGGAGTACGATCATTCTATGCTGTGAGGAAGAGCATCAGCTAGGATTTTAGAAAGAGTTGGTAAAGACCTGGTACTTCCAGGGTAGCTCAGACAACTCTCTGCAAAGACAAAGCCTTGCTATAAGGAAGCCTGCACAGATGCTGAGATGAGCTGCTTACTATCTGTGGAGTCTTAGCTAAGTAGAACTCTCTGAGCCTCAGGACGCCTAGCTGTGCTGACAGCTCAGAGCCTGGAGCCTGCTTCAGATTCTGTGTCTCCCTCTCTCTCTGCCCCTCCACCCCACTCACACTCTGTGTCTCTCAAAAATGAATAAATGTTAAAAAAAAATAAAACCTCTCTGAACCTCAGTTTCTTCCGCTATAGAATGGGATGGTAAGTCCTACCTCTTACGACTATATTGTCCACTAGAGTTGCCATATCTAATACCACTGGGTGGCCTGAACAACAGAAATGTATTTTCTCACAGTTTTGGGGGCCAGAAGTCCAAGATCAAGGTGTTGGATGGGTCAGTTTCTGATGAGGCCTCTCTTCTGGGCTTGTACATGGCTGTCTTCTTGCTGTCTTAACATGGCTTCATTTCTGTGAGGGTGCAGAGAGAGAGAGAGAGAGAGAGAGAGAGAGATCTGATATCTCTTCCTCTTCTTATAAGGACACCAGTCCTAACAGATTAAGATCTCATCCTTATGACCTCATTTAACTTTTATTACCTTCTTATGGGCCCTATCTCCAAAAACAGTCACATTGGGGATTAGAGTGTCAACATACACATTAGGGAGGGGGCACAACTCAGTCTAGAACAGACTGTTTTCAGAGTATCAAGACATAGATTATGCTCTGAAAATGGCAGTTCTTTTGATGTGGGTCATAGAAGAGGCCAAGCAGTTTCAGTGAATCTGCCTGCTGAATCAAGAAGGTCTGAGCAGACTAAGCCAAAGATACCCCCAGGTCCTTGGTGAAGAAGAAATAAAAGTAAAGACCACACCCTTACAGTAGATTACCAATATTTTGCTACACTTCTTTTTATGCTTTAAAGGTTCATCTAATAACTGTGTTTTTTTTTTTTTTTTCATGATGACACCTTCTCCCTTACTTCCTACATTCTGTCAGCCACTAGCTGTCCTTGATCTACATTCCCCACTCTCCTATTAGTCCAGGTCTCCACTCCTGATGAATTACTCACTGTGGCTTCCTCTGTTCTTTTGCCACCATTCAGTCCCACCCACTCTCACACCCTAGACAGGCTGGTAGCTTAAAGTGTAAACTAGATCATATCACCTCTCCACTCGAAATGTTTTGATGATTCCTATTATTTTTAGGATAAACTCAAACTTTATACCAAGCTTTCAAGGGCCCTCCTTATATCTTCTGGCTCTTACCCATATCTCCAGCTTCATTGTCTTTCAACCCCACTTTCTCATTCTCTGACCTAGATGCCTCTGGGTTACTGCTCAAGCTTGCTCTGCCTGCCCACACTCATCTGTTCTCCACACCCTTATACCAGACTCATTTTTTAGATCTCAGGTTCCAAGTGACACAACCCAGAAAGCCTTTGTTGGGAGATTAGGCTGCATACCTAGCCCATGTGCTCACATTCTTTTTGTCCTAACAGCTATCTCCCCATATTGAAATCTGTGGTTGTCTCTATCTCCCCCTTCAAACTGTAAGTTCTGGGGAGGGTCTTATTTATTGTTGTGTTCCCAGCATCTAGCACAGCAACTGGCACATAGTAGGTACTCAATAAATACTAGTCAAATTAACCAATTATGTTTTTTTTTAACGTTTTTATTTATTTTTGAGACAGAGAGAGACAGAGCATGAATGAGGGAGGGGCAGAGAGAGAAGGAGACACAGAATCAGAAGCAGGCTCCAGGCTCTGAGCCATCAGCCCAGAGCCCGACGCGGGGCTCGAACTCACGGACTGTGAGATCGTGACCTGAGCCGAAGTCGGATGCTTAACCGACTGAGCCACCCAGGCGCCCCTAACCAATTATGTTTTTAAAAACTCTTTTGGATAGTTGTATACCCATGTTCATAGCAGCATTATTCACAAAAGCCAAAAGGTGAAAACAGTTAACTGATTCATCCCCAGTTAACTGATGGATGAATGGATAAACAAAATGTGGTATATCCATACAATGGACTATTATTTAGCTTTAAAAAAGAAAGAAATTCTGACACATACTACAACATGGAGGAAACTTGAGGACACTATACTAAGTAAAATAAGCCTGTCACAAAAGGATGACACAAAAGGATGGTATGACTCCTCTTATTTGAGGTTCCTAGAGTAGTCAAGGTCATAGAGACAGAAAGTAGAATGGTAGTTGCCAAGGACTCAGGGGAGAGGGAAATGAGGAGTTAGTGTTGAATGGGTACAGAGCTTTAGTCTGGGAGGAAAGAAAAGTTCTGGAGATGGATGGTAGTAATAGTTGCACAGCATGGGGAATATATTTAATGTCACTAAACTGTACACTTAAAAATGGTTAAAATGATAAATTTCATGTTTGTGTATTTTGCTGCAATAAAAAATAACCACTAAAATCGTTTTTATAAAATTTCAAACAACAAGAACAAAATAAAACCTCTAGGTAATGCTGGATAGAAAGAAAGAGATAGAGAGAGAGAGAGAGAGAGAGAGAGAGAGAGAGAGAGAGAATGAATCAGGAGGGACCCCTGCTGGGATCTGTGGTTGAGATTCAGGAGCCAGTGGGCAGACTAGGTTAGTAGCCCTCATAAAGGGTCCCTATGTAGTCAGGCTCATTGTCTCTGGATGTGCTTCAAGTTATCCTCTCACCCTCTCAAGACTGCTGCTGCTCATTTTTTTGTTCATTTCAATGGAGATGATTAAAATAAACACTTGGGGTGCCTGGCTGGCTCAGTTGGTTAAATGTCTGACTCTTGATTTTGGCTCAGGTCATGATCTCACTGTTGTCAGGTCGAGCCCTGTGTTGGCTCTGTGCTGACAGCATGAAGCCTGCTTAGGAGTCTCTCTCCCTCTCTCTCTGCCCTTCATTCTCTCATTCTCTCTTCCCTCCTCTTTCGCAAAATAAAATGAACACTCAGGGTTTTATATATCACTATCCTTAAGGTCTATTCCACTTGGCAGAGTACCTTAAAAGAGGTTTCTTTGCAACTTTGGAAGTGAAACATTATTTAAGCACCCAGTGGCCGACTGTTCTTCAAAGATGATCATAACTTTATCTCCCATCTTGCATGATTTCTGCAATGAGACCATTAGGAAGAGAGGTCTATTTCCCTCTCCTTGAGCCTAGATGCAGAAGTGACATTGTGTGGCTTTTGAGGCTGGCCTCCAAGAGGCAGTGTAGTTTCTGCTCTTTTGCTCTCTGTGAGAGCCAGCTGCCATGCAGTAAAGAAGCTGCAGATAAAATACTGAGTGATGAGGCAGCTAGCATGTGCAATGAGAGAGGCCATGCTGGGTAGCGGACTATATGGTATGTGAGTGAAACTTCTTAGGCCTTCCAGCTCAGCCCAGCTGCCATTCGACTGCAACTTCATGGACACCCCCGTTAATCCCAGCTGGAACAAAAGAACTAGCCAACCAGGCATTGCCCAGACTTTTAACCCACAGAATCATTAGAAGTAAATAAACCATTGCTGCTCTAAGTCACTAAGTTTTGAAATGGCTTGATTTGAAGCAATAGATAACCCAAGCCCCATCTTCTACCAAATTAAACACTAGAATGTATAATTGTAGTACAGCTTTCTAGTACCTCCACTCCAGTTTGTATTCATTGTAATAATATCAACATAGATATAAAAGAAAGAAATCCATATACAACACCACCATTCCAATGCTTTCTCTGTTTTCACTTATCCATACGTTTTTCTGTTAGTGTATGATAGGCATACATAGTGAAACAATGTTGTATTTATTGAGCACGTGACATTGTGCTGTTTTTCTCTCTCTTCACATTGTATTTTTCATTCACCCATTGAACAAGCATTTACTGAGACCTACTTCATGTTAGGCACAGAGGATTTGGAGCTAAATGACTGCATACTATTTTTTCCATATTTTTAATCATTCACATAATTCCTGTGAAATTGCTCTTTGAATTGAATGCAAATTAATCCAGGTGTTTCTTTTCTTGTCTATTTATAAATTTTAGCTCTGAAGAATGTGTGGTAACCTATAATATGACCTATAGTATCAAACCATACAATTAAAATTATCAGGAAAGGAAAATAAATATACCATGAACCTAGTCTAATAGAATTACTATAATTGAACATATAGCTCTGAGATTTCAGGCAAGGCAAAAAGAAAACAGTGAAACAGTCATTCTCATTGCTTGACTTAAAGCAAGCCCATCACACTTCTGATGGGGATGGAGATCTTGACTTCCCTACACAGGAGGAACTGGTGGTGGACTAGAGGTGAGGAGGTGGAGACAGTATACATAGGAGAGGCTCAGCTTTATCCAGGAACTTGGCTAGGAGGAAGAGTAGGGTGTAGGGAAGCTAGGCAAGGGCAAGAGTGCTGGTGGGAAAATTCTGTGGCGAGGCAGAAATCGAGGATTCAGGGGAGAGTTTTGACTGAGGAGATGGGGTCCTTGGGAAGGTCCAGGTATGGGATCTGGGACTCATTTGGAAAATGAGGGAGTTTCCTGGCTGGCAATCACTGTTTTTTCAGTTTAAATGAGATGAGAGTGTAGCAGAAAGGGGTTGGAGGTTTGAGAAGAATGGGAAAGGTACCAGCTACTCCTTGTTGAATCTGCTGATAGTCTGTTTCAGAGTCATACTATTGAGGCATCTGAATCCAGGAGTAGATAAGGAAAAGGACAGACCATGACCTGGATATCACCAGGGCCCTGGCTCAATCTTCCAAGCAGGCTCCTGACCCTGTACAAACCCTCCATTCTACACTATAGAATACTTGATCTGAAGGTTCTCCTACACCTGCTTTTCTGAGAGTGATGATTTGTAGAGGCTGTGAAGACAGGCAGGTGGCATAGCCAATGGGGCAGCTAGCTGAGAGATTCTAAGGAGAGGAACAGTTGGTGAGGAAGGAGAGGTTTCCTGTTGACCACCAGGTTTTACATAGGAGAGGAGAGAAAAAGCAGGGCTTCAGAGCTGTGGCAGCAGAAGCAGGGACACAAATGGTCCAGACCGGATCCAGTCCTCCAGCCACTGCAGTAAAAACCTGCCCTTTTAGTCACCACTCAACACATGTTACCAGAGATTTGATGCTTCAATTTGAGTGACTGGGATTTGGCCACAAAACTGTCTCTGAAGGAAGGAAAGCAAAGATCTGTGAGTCTGACCACCAACTGTTTTATTTCCCATGAGAGTTGGCAGGTGAGGGTTCGGAGACCCACCATGGCCTTCCTCCTTTCCTCCTTGTTATCTTTGGACCATGCGCTTGCAAAGCAGATGAAATCCAAAGTTTAGGCTGCCAAGTTAGACACTCTGGTTTCTAATCCTGACTACTCCATGTACTTGGCTATATAATGATCATGGGGGAGTTACTTAGCCATTCTAAATCTCAGTTTTCTTGTCTAGAAATTGAGAATATTTATCTCATAAGGTTGTTCTAAAGAATAAATGATACATCAATGTCCATTTATGGCAGAGTACCTAGCACATAGTAAATGCCCAGTATGTGCATTGTTTTCCCACTGTCCCATCTACCCACTTTGGCTCTTCTCCTTGATCAACCACTGCTCTTGGCAGGCTTACTGGGTAGTCCTACATCCATGAGCTCACTCTGGAGCCTGCCTCTCATTCCTATGTATGACTATTTGAGTGATGTGAACTGATTCTTGGGGGTAATTTAGAAATATTGCTGAGTCTCAGACACCTTTGAAGAAGACTTTTCAGCACTAGCTGTGACAATTTTTTAGTAAAATGCAAAGCATTTAAAAAGAACCCAGAAAACAACAAGTGTTGGCAAGGACATGGGGAAATTAGAACACTTATGTGTTGCTGGTGGGAATGCAGATGGCACAGCTGCTATGAAAAACATTGTGGTGATCCCTCAAAAAAATTAAACATAGATTTACCATGTTATCCAGCAATTCTGCTTCTTGTTATATACTCACAAGAAGTGATTGGAAAGTCAAACATATCTGTACATCCATGTTAATAGTCGATTTATTTATTTATTTATTTATTTATTTATTTATTTATTATTTAATATGAAATTTATTGTCAAATTGGTTTCCATACAACACCCAGTGCTCATCCCAACAGGTGCCCTCCTCAATGCCCATCACCCAATTTCCCCTCCCTTCCACTCCCCATCAACCCTCAGTTTGTTCTCAGCATTTAAGAGTCTCTTATGTATGAGTCTCTCAGTATTTAAGAGTCCCTTTCCCTCTCTGTAACTTTTTTTCCTCTTCCCCTCCCCCATGATCTTCTGTTAAGCTTCTCAGGATCCATATAAGAGTGAAAACATATGGTGTCTGTCTTTCTCTGTATGACTTATTTCACTTAACACAACACTCTCCAGTTCCATCCACGTTGCTACAAAAGGCCATATTTCATTCTTTCTCATTGCTAAGTAGTATTCCATTGTATATATAAACCACAATTTCTTTATCCGTTCATCAGTTGGTGGACATTTAGGCTCTTTCCATAGTTTGGTTATTGTTGAAAGTGCTGCTATAAACATTGGGGTACAAGTGCCCCTATGCATCAGCACTCCTGTATCCCTTGGGTAAATTCCTAGCAGTGCTATTGCTGGGTCATAAGGTAGATCTATTTTTAATTTTTTAAGGAACATCCACACTGTTTTCCAGAGTGGCTGTACCAGTTTGCATTCCCACCAACAGTGCAAGAGGGTTCTCATTTCTCCACATCCTCTTCAGCATCTATAGTCTCCTGATTTGTTCATTTTAGTCACTCTGACTGGCGTGAGGTGATATCTCAGTGTGGTATGGTCATTTTATTCAAACAGTCAAAAAGTGGAAACAACCCAAATGTCCATCAATGAATGTATATATAAGCAAAATGTAGTATTTCCATACAGTGGAATATTATTTAGCCATTAAAAGGAAGGACAACTTGACACCTGCTACAATGTAGATGAAACTTTAAGATTTTATGCTAAGTGAAATAAGCCAGTTGCAAAAGGATGAATATGGCATGGTTTCTCTTAGAGGAGGTTCCCAGAGTATTCAAACTCCTAGAGACAGAAAGTAGAGTTGTGGTTTCCAGGGATTCAGAGAGAGTGGGGGGCGAAAAGGAGTTATTGTTTAGGGGCAGAGCTTCAGTCTTGGAAGATGAAAAAGTTCTGGGGGTGGATGGTGATGATGGTTGCACAAGGGTGTGAATGTACTCAATGTCACAGAAGTGTACACTTCAAAATGATCATAATGGTAGATTCTGTGTTAATGTGTATTTCATCACAAAAAACTCCTCAAAATTTGTTAAATATTCTAAATCTCAAATTAAATGATTGGTCACTGCCATGTACAAGGACACATGTAAAACAGGACAACCATTGATGATTACCCAAATTAAGCTAATAAAAAGATTTAAGGTCAAGGCCAAGATGGCTGAGCAGCATGGAAGTTTTTTACATCTCTTTTCCCTGAAATGCAGCTAGATCAACACCAAACCATCTTGCACACCTAAAAAATTGATCTGAGGATTAACTCAACAATCTGCATAACTGAACCACAGAACTCGGCAGGTACATGGCATGGAGAGGTGAACTGAGGGAGAGAGAAGCCATGGAGGGTAGGGACCTGTTTTTGTTTGTGGAGAGAGGACAAAGACAGTGGGGAGAGTACAGGAAAAGCCCTCTCCCCGAAAATAGCTGGAGAAAAAGAGAAAGAGTGGAAACACCCATAAGAGAATTAATAAGAAAGGGAGAAAGGAGAAAGGAGAGGGTGTGGATACCATTATGACTCAATGAACAGGAGAGAACAGAGTCTGAAACTCCATGACTTGATACCTGGTGGAGCTCTGGTGGGAACAGTGAATCCCCAGGAGCAGACAGTGAGGTCCGAGGGATCCTCGGGCCACATAGGGAGAAGTGGTTCCTCTGCTGAGAAGACATTTGGTAGGTTGTGTGGACTCCCCACAGGCAAAGGTCCCAGTGGACCCTGGAGAACAACCATGTTTGCTGGTGTTGGAACAAGGGACATCCACACGCACATACTGGGCATTTACTATGTGCTAGGCACTCTGCTATAAATGGACACTTATTTGTAAATAGTATGTGCATTGTTTTTCCACTGTCCCAACATCTGTACCCCCAACGTGAAAGAACCCAAATATATAAATCAATTAATCACAAACATACAGAAACTCATTGACAATAATACCATAATAGTAGGGGACTTCAACACCCCACTTACAGCAATGGACAGATCATCTAAACAGAAAATCAACAAGGAAACAATGGCTTTGAATGACACACTGGACTGGGTGGACTTAACAGGTATATTTAGAACATTTCATCTTAAAGCAGCAGAATACACATTCTTCTCAAGTGCATATGGAACATTCTCCAGAATAGATCACACACTGGGACACAAATCAGCCCTCAACAAGTACAAAAGATCGAGATCAGACCATACCTGTTTTGAGACCACAATGTTATGAAACTCAAATGTCAACCCCAAGAAAACATTTGGAAAGACAACACATACGTGGAGACTAAAGAACATCCTACTAAAGAATGAATGGGCTAATGAAGAAGTTAAAGAGGAAATTAAAATGTCCACAGTCCAAAACCTCTGGGACTCACCAAAGACTGTCATAAGAGGGAAGTATGTAGCAATCCAGGCCTTCCTAAGGAAGGAAAAAAGTTCTCAGATACACAACCTAACCTTACACCTTAAAGAGCTGGAAAAAGAACAGGAAATAAAACCCCAAATCAGCAGAAGATAGGAAATAATAAAGATTAGAGCAGAAATCAATGCTATTGAAATAAAAAAACAGTAGAACAGATCAATGAAACCAGGAGCTGGTTCTTTGAAAGAGTTAACAAAATTGATAAATCCCTAGCCAGTTTGATCAAAAAGAAAAAGGAAACGACCCAAATAAATAAAATCAAGAACAAAAGAGGAGAGATCACAACCAACACTGCAGAAATACAAACAATAAGAAGAGAATATCATGAGCAATTATATGCCAATAAATTGGGCAACCTGGAAGAAATGGACAAATTCCTAGAAACATATAAACTACCAAAAGTGAAACAAGAAGAAATAGAAAATTTGAACAGACTCATAATCAGTAAAAAAATCAAATTAGTAATCAAAAATCTCCCAAAAAACAAGAGCCCAGGTCAGATGGTTTTCTAATTCTACCAAACATTTGAAGAAGAGCTAACACCTATTCTTTTGAAACTATTTCAAAAAATAGATATTGGAGGAAAAATTCCAAACTCATTCTATGAAGCCAGTATTACCTTGATTCCAAAACCAGAGACCCCACTAAAAAGAAGGACTGCAGACCAATTTCCCTGATGAACATGGATGCAAAAATCCTCAACAAGATACTAGCCAACCGGATCCAACAATACATTAAAAGAATTATTCACCACAACCGAGATTTATACCTGGGATGCAGGGCTGGTTCAGTGTCTGCAAAACAATCAATGTGATGCATCACATAAATAAAAGAAAGGACAAGAACCAGATGATCCTTTCAATAGATACAGAAAAAGAATTTGACAAAATACACCATCCTTTCTTGATAAAAACCCTCAGGAAAGTAGAGATAGAAGGAGCATATCTCAAGATCATAAAAGCCATATGTGAAAGACCCACCGCTAATATCATCCTTAATGGGGAAGAACTGAGAGCTAAGTTCAGCTAAGGTCAGGAACATGACAGGGATGTCCACTCTCACTACTGTTATTCAACATAGTATTGGAAGTCCTAGCCTCAACAATCAGGCAACACAAAGGAATAGAAGGCATCCAGATCAGCAAAGAGGAAGTCAAACTTTCACTCTTCACAGACAACATGATACTGTATATGGAAAACCCAAAAGATTCCACCAAAAAACTGCTAGAATTGATTCATGAATTCAGCAAAGTTGCAGGATATAAAATCAACACACAGAAATCGGTTGCATTCCTATACACCAACAATGAAGCGACAGAAAGAGAAATCAAGATCCCATTTACAGTTGCACAAAAAACCATAAAATACCTAGGAATAAATCTAACCAAAGAGGTGAAAAAATCTATACACTGAAAACTATAGAAAGCTTATGAAAGAAATTGAAGAAGACACACACACACACACACACACACACACAGACACACACACACACACAAAGAGGAAAAAGATTCCATGCTCCTGGATAGGAAGAACAAATATTGGTAAATGTCGATACTACCCAAAGCAATCTACATATTCAATGCAATCCCCATCAAAATAACACCAGCATTCTTCACAGAGCTAGAACAAATGATCCTAAAATTTGTATGGAACCAGAAAAGACCCCGAATAGCCAAAGCAATCTTGAAAAAGAAAACCAACGCAGGAGGCATCACAATCCCAGACTTCGAGCTATACTACAAAGCTGTAACCGTCAAGACAGTATGGTACTGGCACAAGAGCAGACATTCAGATTAACGGAACAGAATAGAGAACCCAGAAATGGACCCACAAACGTATGGCCAACTAATCTTTGACAAAGCAGGAAAGAATATCCAATGGAATAAAGACAGTCTCTTCAGCAAGTGGTGCTGGGAAAACTGGACAGCGACATGCAGAAGAATGAACCTGGACCACTTTCTTACACCCTACACAAAAATAAACTCAAAATGGATGAAAGACCTCAATGTAAGTCAGGAAGCCATCAAAATCGTCGAGGAGAAAGCAGGCAAAAACCTCTTTGATCTTGGCCGCAGCAACTTCTTACTCAACACGTCTCTGGAGGCAAAGGAAACAAAAGCCAAAATGAACTATTGGGACCTCATCAAAATAAAAAGCTTCTGTACAGTGAAGGAAACAATCAGCAAAACTAAAAGACCACCAATGGAATGGGAGAAGACATTTGCAAATGACATATCAGATAAAGGGTTAGCATCCAAAATCTATAAAGATAAACTCAACACCCAAAAAACAAATAATCCAGTGAAGAAATGGGCAAAGGACAGGAAGAGACATTTTTCCAAAGAAGATATCCAGATAGCTAACAGACACATGAAAAAAATGCTCAACTGCACTCATCATCAGGGAAATACAAATTAAAACCACAATGAGATACCATCTCACACCTGTCAGAATGGCTAACATTAACAACTCAGACAACAACAGATATTGGCGAGGATGCAGAGAAAGAGGATCTCTTTTGCCCTGCTGGTAAGAATGCAAACTTGTGCGGCCACTCTGGAAAACAGTATGGAGGTTCCTCAAAAAGTTAAAAATAGAACTACTATATGACCGAGCAATTGTACTACTAGGTATTTATCCAAGGGGTACAGGTGTGCTGTTTCAAAGGGACACATGCACCCCCATGTTTATAGCAGCACTATTAACAATAGCCAACGTATGGAAAGAGCCCAAATGTTCATCGACAGATGGATGGATAAAGAAGATGTGGTATATATATATATGTATGTATATGCACACACAATGGAGTATTACTTGGCAATCAAAAAGAATGAAATCTTGCCATTTGCAACAACATGGATAGAACTAGAGGGTATTATGCTAAGCGAAATAAGTCAGTCAGAGAAAGACAAATATCATATGACTTCACTCATATGTAGATACAAAACAGATGAACATAAAGAAAGGGAAGCAAAAATAACATAAAAACAGGGAAGGGGACTCTTACAGAGTATTATTAGTAGTAGTCGTATCAATAAAGTATGGTGATAGGTACCCTCTGAAGAATTGTGGATGGAACAGAAGCCATGTGCATGAAAGAAAAGGAAATGTTCTATTTTTCTCTATAGTCTTAAGAAATCTCCTGGCAAAGATACAAAGTATAGAGATTGTCATAGGGCTTCTAGAACAACCAGACACACCTGAATAGTTAAATTCATTTATTCATTCCATCCTTTTGTTCATTTATCAAGTCTAATTAGACCCTTATGTGTCATTATCTATACCGGATGATATGGACATTTTAACTGTGAATAAAGTTTGACTCCTGACCTCCAGAAGCTGATAATCTAGTAGGAAAGATGAGATATGTAACTGTTGTGCAGTTGGGCGTGTCCAGAGTGGACAGCCTTTATCATAGGCTGAAACGTGGAGAGAGGAATAACCATATCATAGGGCACAAATACTGCATGTGTATAAAGATATGAAACTGACAGCTGGTAGTAGATCTAAAACCTGAGCCATCTCCTTGGATGTGCTTAGGATTCTTGGCCACCTGCTCGCAAGTACTGACACTGTGTTCTTCTTTCCTTTCCTGCCCTTCTTGAGGTGCTGTCAGGAGTCCTCCTGGTCTTGGATTCTGTGGTCCCTTGAGATTCTGAAGAGATGGCTGCAGCGGCAGTGGCTGGACTGATCCCTGTGCTACACTCAGTGGCTGGTGACAAATCCCGCTACTATATTGGGCGACAGCTGTGGTTTGGGTTCATCGCTGTGTATGGAGTGGTGGTGTACGTGGTCCGCATGCCCTGGGTTCCCATCCATGAAGATTTCTGGTGCCATGGCAACATTACCAATACTTGTTTGATTGAGTGTTTTGAAAAAAGTTTTAACAGTCCTGTAGTGGGAATTTGGTACTTTTTTTTCTTTATTTTCTTGGCCCTCTTCTTCCTCATGGAATTCTTCATGGCTCAGATTCGGCACAAGCAAATCAAAGCCAAGTCAGTGGAGTCAGCGGCAGGTGAAATGGAGGAGGGCTCCATGGTGGGAATCCAGGAGCATGCCCCTTCCCCGAAGAAGTCCATCCTGAACTTCCACCAGGAGAAGATGCTTTTGCTTTTGTATCTCCTTTACTTCCTCCTGCAGGTTGGTGCACAGTGTGTGTTTTTATTTTTTCTCATGTACCAACACCTGCCCCTGGTGAGCCAAGCCATCATTCACTGCAGCACCAAGAGCTGTCCAGGACCCTATTTCTGCCTGATCAGGGGGACCATGGAGAAGCGAATGTCCATCTACACCCTCATCACCTTATCCTTCATGATCATCCTCTTCTGTTCAGGTTTCTTCATGTACAGCATCCACCATTACCTGCTAAAAGGGCTTGCCAGTGCTAAGTTTTGGCTTGACTAATGTTTGAAGTTCTTATTGAGAGTCTTTCCTCCCTTACACTAGGAAGTTTGTGTTCCTTTAAATATTGTGTCTGGGGCAGGGCTTCTTCCTGCTGTTTCTTTGCTTTAGTCCTTCATAAAATAAACATTTATTGTTCTTGTGTCCTCTCTCTACAGCCAGGCTCAGGTTGTCTAACTGTGTGTGTGTGTGTGTGTGTGTGGGGGGGGGTGGGGGTGGTACACACTTGATAACATTTCAGAGTTTTCTCAAATGTGTTATCTAATTTGGTCCTCCCCAGAAGCCTGTGGCCTTGAGCTTGCTACTTCATCCTTCCAGTATTTTCAAATCAGGAAGAGCTTTCATAGTCTTAGAACTAAGAGCATTAAAGATTCAGAGGAGATTGGCTGACTTGTGCTCTGGCCTTCCCAATTTGGGTTGTAAATAAAGGGAAGGTAATTCTTCTCTACAGGAAAATTCTCAGCTGGACTGTCAGAGCAAGTTACTCAAGCTCCTAGGTGTGGGCGCAGTCTTGCCACCTCACTTGAGTCTCCAATGAGGACTGAATAAATCTGGATGAATCCCACTGGGGAGAGGATGAGTGTGGGTAGGGTGGGAATGAGGTTTGGAGGAATCAGTGCACTGGGTTTCACTATGTTCAGAATCTTGTCTCTCTCCAAGACCTGACCTGTCTATCTTTTTAAAAATTTTATTATTATTTTTCTGTACCTGTTTATCTTGAGTTATGTTGAAGCTCAGGTCAAGTCTACACATACGTTACTAACAATGCTTTGGGGTCCCTGCTGAGTCATGCTATTTGCAAGCACAAGGTGGTTTGACCAGATATGGCTAAAGCTCTCCACATCTGGGGGGAGGCAACAAGATGGGGATCAGAGTGAATATGCTACAGAGAAGGTATGGCTAGTTACCTCATCCTGTGCTAAGCAGTTGTCCCCAAAACTAATTTGAGTAGCCATCTTGTGCCTGAGGCTTAGGTTCCTTCCAGGTGCTTCGTGTGAGATGAAGAACGAGGGCAATGCCAAGAGCCTTACCTTGTTGGGTACAGTCTGTGTTGTCCAAGCAAGCATAATGTTCCGAAACTACTTAGTTGGATGTAGTTGGAATTTTTTTGAGGCTGACTGTGACAGGCAGATCCCAAGGTCTCCCCCAATGATTTTCTGCCTCCTGGTATCCATGTCTTTGTATAATCCCTCCTTATGAATGTAAGCAGAAACTGTGACTTGCTTCTAACCAATAAGATGTCACTCCTTTGATTATGTCATATTATATATAACTCTATTTTAGCAGATTAGAACAAGACTTTCCCTTGCTGGCTTTGAAGAGGCATTCATGGCAAGGAATTGCAAGTGGCTTCTTAGGGCTGAGAGTGGCACCCAGCTGACTGCCAGCAGAAAATGGGGTCATACAACTGCAAAGGAATTAAATTCTTCCCACAACTTGAAAGAACTTTAAAGTGGATTCTTCCCCAGTCAAGCCTCCAGATGAGAATACAGCCCAGCTTACCCCTAGATTGCAGTTTTGCAAAACCATGCACAGAGGACCCATGCCTGGGCTCCTAACCCACAGAAACTGTGAGATAATATGTGCATGTTGGGGTGCCTGTGGGGCTCAGTTGCTTAAGTGTCTGACACTTGATTTTGCCTCAGGTCATGATCTTATGGTTTGTGAGTTCAAGCCCCACATTGGGCTCTGCACTGATAGTGTGGAGCCTACTTGAGATTCTGCCTCTTTCTCTGCCCCTCCCCCACTCGTAGTCTCTCTGTCTCTCTCAAAACAAATAAATAAACTTAAAAAAATATATGTATGTTGTTTTAAGCTGCTAAGTTTGTGGAGATTTGTTACATAGCAATAGAAAACTAACACACTGACCCCAGGGGCCCCACAATGGTATAAGAGCCAGTGGAGGCTGGCTGGTCTCAGCATTAATGCATCTGAGGTTTTCACAGCTTTTCTTCCATCCCAGGAAACAATACTCCTTTGCTTTCTTCCAGCAGGTGACCCAGTCACAGTCTGAGGGGCTTGTATAAGTTTTAGCAGAGAGTGCCAGAGACTAAGGTGACTGCTGCTTCTGACCCTTCTGCCTAGAAGGCTCCTGCATAGGCCAGCCCTGGAAAGATTCTTACTGTCCTGAATGATCCACCTTGATCTGCACTGGTGTCGTACAGGTGGGATCTGAGGTTCCAGAACCTCCTGTTGCAATACTACTGTAAAATGAGAACTTGCTGGGCTCACACAATCTCCACCAGACACAAAGCTTGGCAGTTGGTGCTGCTGGACACCACCTTCTACTATCATCCTAGGCTGGGCATCTTTGAGCACAACTGTGTGCAGGGGCCTCTGAGGCCCCATTTTGAAATTCAGCTGGGTTTGTGGAGAGGCCACACCCTGTGGATGCGGTTTTATCCAGTGCATGCTTGGAAGTTGTGTAGAAGAGGGAACTGTGAAAAAATTTAGGGGTGAATCAGAGCCAAGTGTTGTTGTATATCCAGTGCCCTGAAGAGTGTCTGGTACATAGTAAGGACACTAAATACATTTTTGGACAAATGGAGTATAATCCTGTGCTCTAAAAGAATCTTGATGCTATTCCTAGAGCTTGTGGGTAGTGGTAATACTATTCTCAGGCAGGTTTATTGAGAGTCAAAACTCAAGGTCTGGTTTATATCCCCAGTAAACCTTGCATTTCCCCTTTCCCTGGGCTTATCCTGGTTGCAGGCATGGTGCTCAGTGGTTGGATCTGTGCCATCTTGTTTCACAGAATAGAGGCTGCATCAGAGACTTTAGCTTAATTACAAGAAGGACAGTCTGGACAGTGACAGCAGTCCGTCAACAGCTATATTTGAGCATGCAATTATCCAGATGAAGACTGTCTCGGACAGAGGGAAGAGCAAGGGCTCTGAGGTGGTGTATTGGTCAAAGTTTAATCAGGAACAGAAATGACACCAATAATTTGAACAAGGAGAGTTTGGTGCAAAGTCTAAGTAGTCAAAGGTGATTAACTACGTAATGGGATAAAAGAGGACTATAAGGGATCTGGAAGTAGCAATCACAGAAAACAGCTTCTGCTTCTAGGACTGATGGAGATGAACCAGGAGGGAAGGGTATGACTGCTACAGGAACATGTAGCCTGTGGGGGATGAGAAAATCTGCCAGAGGGTGACAAACTTGGGTCAGAGCTACTCTGTAGAAGCAGACTCACTTGTCAGAGAGTGCAAATGAAGCCAGTCCATAGGGCTACTTAGATGAGTTCTAGCAAGCCTCCCACACACCAGAACTTGGTGGCTGCTGCACCAAGAAATAGCACATTGAAGGAATTCCCTTCTTTCTACTATTGCCTCCTAGTGTCCTTCCAGTATTACCTATTTTATCTAATGACAAATCTTAACACTAAATCATCTGGCAAAGGAGAAATGTTTACAGGGTCCAGCCCTTGTATCACAAAGCTGGGGCAGGAAAAAAAAAAAGATAATAAATTGGTAACTGGCAGTCTATCCTTTGGGCAACTCAGCTTCCATATGTATCTTCCTGCACACATTTAAACTTCTAAACAACAATGAAACAATTCTGTTTCCACCTAACAAAGCTGTAGTTGTTCTTTGTACAAGGAAGCAGTGCTCACACTTTCTCCAAACTGAAAATAGTCACAATAGACATTATACCCATTGCTGACTGTATTCAGTACTTTCAAATTTGGTCATAGTTCCATTGAAAATTTTGTTACATAATAGCTAAATTATAAAGTTAATTTTCTTTTCTTAAAACATTTTTTCCTAATGTTTTATTTATTTTTGAGGGGGGGGGGGCAGAGAGAGAGGGAGGCACAGAATCTGATGCAGGCTCCAGGCTCTGAGCTGTTAACACAGAAACAGTGGGATCACGACCTGAGCCTAAGTCAGATACTTAACTGACTGAGCCACTCAGGTGCCCCTACAGAGCTAATTTTTAGCAACTTGTATATATAAAATAATAAGGGAAGGAATAAGAGAGAAGAAAATAGTTACAATTTACAAATAAATATGTACACAAAAAGAAAATATGTAAAACTGATATAATCCTTGTAATTGGTCACAAAGTCATAGTTGATATTTCTCCCTTCTTATGTTTTTCTTTGCCCTGAGCCAGAAACTTAAGTTTCTAATAGGGTGACCCAAAATATCCTAATAGGGTGACCCAAACTGTCATTTCTGAAGGGTCTGAATCTTCAAGAGTCTTAACTTTTCCTTTTGTTTGCTATAGTTTTCCATTAACCTTCACTATTGGGCATGGAAGTATTCTGGGTTCCAGAAATAGTTTTCTTTGTCCCCTACGTGTAGGGGCAACTCAATTTCTCACTGGCAATTGTGATCAATCACTCCAGTCTGTAGAGTAACTCTTTTTTCCCCTTGCCTGTTGGTTCAGCATAAAGATTCCCACATAGCCAAGTGGTGGTCTCATCTTCCAAATCAATAGAGCCATCATGCCCTTGATAGAAGCACTTCCCCACTGGGAACTAAGACTTCCAAACCAGAAGAGTTCATGGTTGCTGAATGGGAAGTGAAAAATTCTGCCAATGTTTTTTTTAAGTATAATAGTGAGAGGAGCTTCTCTCCCTTCTACCCTTTGATTCAGAGAGTATATATATTCTGGCTGTGTGGAAGATAGCACCACATAATGGCTTCTGATTCAAAGCATGTATTTTAGCCTGTTAGACCCCATCTTTTCAGGGTGCTGTCTCACAATTGATATTATAACTGAGTTTTCAGTAAGCCCTTCTACCTTTCAATTCAGTCAGCTGCTTCTGGGTAATGGAGTATTGTGGGAGATTCTATGGGCATGAGCCTGTTGCTATACTTTTTTTGCTGCCAAATTAGTTCCTTGATCAGACACAGTTCTGTGAGGTATATATCTATCATCTAAGCACCGTGAACCCCCACTCTGACTGGTGGGACACAGTGGTGTTTTGGATTCTTAGGAATTAACTTCAATTCAGAGCCTGTATCTACCGATCCCTTATTAGTCTGGGTATTTCCTTTTCTCCAGTGCCCAGCTACTGGTAAATGGCTACAGATATCCTCAGGGAAGTCCTAGAGGAATGTTTGCTGTATATACTTGTGGCCATTCTGCAGAGTGTCTCCCCTTTAACCAACGGTCTCTGTATATGTGAATTGGCTTAGGACTAGAAACTGGATGAAAGATCATGAGTCTCCATTGCAATGACTCAAACCAGATCTTTAACCAACAGAACTAGAAGTTTTTCAGTTATATAGATCCAGGTTGGCAAACATTTATTTATTTATTTAAAAATGTTTAATGTTTATTTATAACAGAGAGAGAGAGAGAGAGAGAGAGAGAGAGAGAGAGAGAGAGACAGAATCCAAATCAGGCCCCAGGCTCCAAGCTGTCAGCACAGAGCCTGATGTGGGACTTGAACTCACAAACTGTGAGATCATAAACTGAGCTGAAGTAGGACACTTAACCGACTGAGCTACCCAGGCACCTCTGGGTTGGCAAACTTTTTTTTTTAATGAAATTTATTGTCAAATTGGTTTCCATACAACACCCAGTGCTCATCCCAAAATGTGCCCTCCTCAATACCCATCACCCACCCTCCCCTCCCTCCCAACCCCCATCAACCCTCAGTTTGTTCTCAGTTTTTAAGAGTCTCTTATGTTTTGGCTCCCTCCCTCTCTAATCTCTTTTTTTTTTCTTCCCCTCCCCCATGGAATTCTGTTAAGTTTCTCAGGATCCACATAAGAATGAAAACATATGGTATCTGTCTTTCTTTGTATGACTTATTTCACCTAGCATAATACCCTCCAGTTCCATCCATATTGCTACAAAAGGCCATATTTCATTCTTTCCCATTGGGTTGGCAAACTTTTAATGACAAAAGCCAAATAGTAAAAATTTAGGCTTTGTAGGCCAAACAGTCCCTGTCACAACTAGTTAACTCTACAGGTATAGCAGGAAAGCAGCCATAGACAGTATGTAAATATATGGGTGTAGCTGTGTTCCAATAAAACTTTATTTATAAAAATAAGTAAGGGCTGGATTTGGATCATGGGTCATAGTTGACTCCTGTCATGCATCTAGCAATATTTTTTTTTTTAATTTTTTTTTCAACGTTTATGTATTTTTGGGACAGAGAGAGACAGAGCATGAATGGGGGAGGGGCAGAGAGAGAGGGAGACACAGAATCAGAAACAGGCTCCAGGCTCTGAGCCATCAGCCCAGAGCCCGATGCGGGGCTCGAACTCACGGACCGCGAGATCGTGACCTGGCTGAAGTCGGACGCTTAACCGACTGCGCCACCCAGGCGCCCCGCATCTAGCAATATTTTAATAGGAGATCTCTTTTATTACTATGCAATCAATTAACCACCACTTGAGATCCCAATTGGCCAAAAGCATTCTGATTACCTTTGTTCCTGCTCCCCTTTATTTATTTATTTATTTATTTATTTATTTATTTTTTTAATATATGAAATTTATTGTCAAATTTGTTTCCATACAACACCCAGTGCTCATCCCAAAAGGTGCCCTTCTCAATACCCATCACCCACCCTCCCCTCCCTCCCACCCCCCATCAACCTTCAGTTTGTTCTCACTTTTTAAGAGTCTCTTATGCTTTGGCTCTCGCCCACTCTAACCTCTTTTTTTTTTTCCTTCCCCTCCCCCATGGGTTTCTGTTAAGTTTCTCAGGATCCACATAAGAGTGAAAACATATGGTATCTGTCTTTCTCTGTATGGCTTATTTCACTTAGCATCACACTCTCCAGTTCCATCCACGTTGCTACAAAGGGCCATATTTCATTCTCATTGCCACGTAGTACTCCATTGTGTATATAAACCACAATTTATCCATTCATCAGTTGATGGACATTTAGGCTTTTTCCATAATTTGGCTATTGTTGAGAGTGCTGCTATAAACATTGGGGTACAAGTGCCCCTATGCATGAGCACTCCTGTATCCCTTGGGTAAATTCCTAGCAGTGCTATTGCTGGGTCATAGGGTAGGTCTATTTTTAATTTTCTGAGGAACTTCCACACTGTTTTCCAGAGTGGCTGCACCAATTTTCATTCCCACCAACAGTGCAAGAGGGTTCCCGTTTCTCCACATCCTCTCCAGCATCTATAGTCTCCTGATTTGTTCATTTTGGCCACTCTGACTGGCGTGAGGTGATATCTGAGTGTGGTTTTGATTTGTATTTCCCTGATAAGGACCTGCTCCCCTTTATGTAGTAAATGTGTTCACCTTGTCAGGCAGTGACATGCTGTCTCTTGATCTTTCTAACTCCAGGATTTCATTGAACCTATTGAAATCAGTGTAGCATCCCCCATGACCATATCTAGTCTACAAATGAGAGTAACTACAGAGCTTTGAAAGGATGCAGGTACTCCTTCACTAATTTATTTCTCAAAATCTTAGTGATGGGAGGGTCTTCTAAGCCTTCTCAGGGAATGTGGTTGAGGGTATGGGTATGCATATTATACATAAGTACATATCAACATTTCCATCTTCCTAAACCTTCAGATACCTTCCTTCATATCAGATCATGGAAACTATGGTATCTCGCTGTCATTAAGCAGAGGACATTACTGAGTCCAAGAGTCAGTTGACCACCTAAGTAAGGTGTCAGAGCCACTTCCATCTGCATAATTTGAAATACAAAATCTGAAATCTCTAGTAAGTACATACATATAAATTAATTTGGTTTGATACAGAGTTATATTACACTCTCCATGTTCTTTTTTTTAAGTTTATCTATTTATTTTAAGAGAGAGAAAGAGGAGCAGGAGAGGGGCAGAGTGACTGGGAGACAGAGTGAATCCTAAGCAGGTGCTAAGTTGGTGAGGGGCTCGATCTCATGAACTATGAGGTTATGATCTGCACCGAAATCAAGAGTTAGATGCTTAATCAACTGAGCCACCCAGGTATCCCTCTACTCTCCATGTTCTAACTCCCTTAGAATACACTCCCACATATTCCTAGGTTTACAAGTCATAATTTATTTAGAGTACAAGCCATTTCCTCTTGGGTCATACTGTGTGTCTGAGTCCCTGACACATGCTGAGATTTGACCCAAGTTGTGGGTCTAGAAGCAATAAGAGGTGATGATAGTGCATCTTGAGGAGAATAAGCATCCCTTTCAAGACATCTGCCTTAGATGACGTTATCATAGTTTTCCAGCAAAGGAAGGCTAGTCATTGTAGCACTTATCTGCTTCTGTTGCAAAGGGATGCTCAGAATGACTTAGAGATTTTAGAATCTCAACTTCATTTGAATCCTACCAGATTTCTCCATCCATGTTTCAAGGTCTCATTATTTCTGAATCAGTGTTCTAACTTTCACTTAAGAAGCTTGTGAAGGCTGTGAATCCAACTGCTATTGTAATTCAACCACTTTCACAGTTAAATTTGTGCTTGATATTCAGCAATATTAGTTATAAGAAATAAAATATTATAGTAGGACTGTGGTAGGAGCTTTCCGATTCTCAGGTTATGATCCTGAGCCTGTCTTTTTCTTCCCATAAGTAATGCAATGTACTTGGGAAAGTCAGTTCCACACCACACTCCTTGTCATTACTACTGCCATAATAATAAATGCAGCAGCTACTTGGGCTCCCAAGGCATTAATTAATACATCATCATAGGTGGCAATTTTATTAACTGGGATGTCACTCTATGTCATGGATAACTGGCATCCAATTTCCACTAACAAAGAACTTAGTACTGCCCTCAGATGCTAATACATGACCAAACTCACTCTCAAATTCTATCGTTGAGAGTCTGTCTTTCCAGAACATTCTAGTATCAATTCTATATCAGGGTTCAATCAGGAGACAGACCCCACACCAGTAATTTGAATAGAAGAAATTTAATATAAAAAATTGTTGCTTATAAAAAGGGTTAGCTATCAAACTAGAAGAAAAAAGTAGCTACTATCTCTAGGGCTGAGGGAGAGTAGTTTAGGAAGGAACTAAGAACTTAGAAAAGCTCTCCTCACCACTCACCTCAAGGCTGATCCAGACATTCTTGGAGAGGCATGGCTGCTACAGGATCACACAGCCTGCTAGTGCTAAGAAAACTTGCCAGAGGGCATGGGTCAGAGAAGGTCCATAAACATGGCCTGTTGGGTGGTGGAGAAACCTGCTGGAGGTCATCAGCAGGCTGGAGCTGGTATGTAAAGGCTACTGAGATGACCAGTACCAAGCCTCCCACATACTGCTCCATGGCTATATGCCTAAAAATAACACACTAAATTGTGAAAGGAAGTCCTTTTATTTTGCAATGGCCTTTCAGTGCCCTCTATTGACAAAGACTGTACTAAGCATTGAGCCAACTGGCAAAGGAGAAATGTTTATGTGGTTGAACTCTGGTATCACAGAGCAGGGTAAAAAGCATAGGTTTAGTGCTCAACAGCAATAAATTGATAACTGGCAAAGGGATGAGTACATTTTATGTGTTTAATGGACAGCAAGAAGGTGATTATAGCTGGAAGTGGGTGGGATGGGACAATGGTGGGAAATGAGGTCTGAGAAGTAGAGGGGTAGGTGAAGCCAGATGCTTAAGGCTTTATAGATCATGGTAAAGACTTTGGATTTTAATCCAAATGTGATGAGAAAGCATTAGACAGTTGAGAGCAAGGATGTGATGTAATCTGATTTATTTAAAAAGGTCAGTCTGTGGACACTTGATTTTAGGAGCAAACGTGGAGTTAAAGGAGGCTCTGTTTACCAAGTGCCAGCTAATCCATGCTCCATCTTCTTTAGGCTACACTCTCTTCTGGGTTCTAATCAGAGCGACCAAAGGTCTTCATTGGATGGACAACTAAGGGGCCAGAACTTGTCTAGTTATAGACAACATGGAATGTAGCCACCCTAATACTAACATATCTCAAATTCTCTCCTTTCCTGAGCACAAACCTGACATTTTAAGATTATTAGGTAGAATTTCTAGAGGTGACTGCCACTCATTGCTATGTTTGGAGAATGCCTGAAGTACAGGTAATTCATCAAGATCCTCTTCCTCAACACCTCAGAGTCTTCTCTTTCTTGTTCCTCCTATATCCTATCAGTCCCAACCCATTAGTCTGATCCCTGATGTAGAGTGCCGACATTCCTCTAACTTAAGATGCTCTAGAGAGGACTAGGGGAGAGTCCCACTGACAGTAGCTTGACTTTGAGGACTACCACACCTTCAAAGGAGTTTTCAGAAGTCTTTCCAGTAGTCTTAGTCTGGAAGACTAAGAAGAAGAAACATGAGAAGATGTTTAAGATGGCAGCCATGTGTAGAAGGTCAAGCCATCTTTCATTTCTCACTGGATCTTAGAACAGAGGCCAGATCACTTGCTTAATCTGACTTCATTGCTTCCCTAGACAAATCAAAATTCCTAGGTGGGTGAAATAGAAGTTTGCCTCACGATGCCTCTGGTTCTGTTACCTAAACCTTTACTCTCTTGCATATTTTGTTGTACTTTCTCTTTTGTCTCCACTCTCCCTCCTCAGTGCTGACAACGATTACTCCCATTTCCCATCAAAATCTGCTCTCAAATCTTTTACTTATATCCTCTAAGACCTTTGGTTTCCCCTGGGATGTAACGGAATGAAAGAAGCTTAAAAATTTTCCTCTCCCAGGGACCATGCATTTTAATAGAAATCAGTCTGATACCAGCAATTTGAAATGTTTGGTCTAAATAAGAACAACTCTGAGAGCTTGCTGAAATGCATATTGATGGGCTCCAACCTCAAAGTATCTGATTTAATAGCTTTGAGAGAAGGACAAGTTTGTGGGTAAAACAAGAATATGTGTTCTTTCTAAACAATTTTTTAAAGTTTATTTATTTATTTTTGAGAGAGAGAGAGAATGAGAGAGAGATAGGGAGAGAGGAAGACAAAGAATCCCAAGCAGGCTCTGCACCAGCAATGCAGAGCCTGATGCGGGGCTCGAACACAGGAACCATGAGATCGTGACCTGAGCCAAAATTAAGAGTCAGTTGCTTAACTGACTGAGTCACGCAGGCACCCCAAGAATCTGTGTTCTAATCAAGTATCCCAAATGATTCTGCCAGGTGGTTCAGAAACCACACTTTGATAATACCTAAGTTAAAAAGAGGAGACACAAATGATAGAATTGCATGTGTCAGTTGTGAGAAGAGAAGGCTTTACTGCGTATCAAGAATTATGTCACACAGATAATGGTATTCAAATATATAACTATATTTTCTGATTCCGAAATTGTGTCACATGGAATCTCAGTGGAGCATCATTGAAACACTTGGGCTTAAATTGTCAACCTTTGTGATGGGGGATTTTGATGTTCTTTGAACTTCTCAAGAGTGCCAAATTCTGCCCTGCCTCTCCTCCCTGTGGGATTCCCCAGGAAATTATATACATGGCATTGTAGTCAGTTGGAAAGTAAATGTTACTCTATCATTAGCCAGAATAATGTCTGATAATGTACAACATAATGCTCTGTGAAGGCTGGATTGGAGCCCATCATTTTGGCTCTTGGTGAGTTCAGAGTCTTCTGCTCCCCCACTTTTCACAGACTAATTCTTGGGCTAATATATCCCTATATGCTGTGAAGAGCAAGAGATTGAGGGACTAGTGAGCCACTTACCTGGCAAGCCATATGGAAACAAAGGGAGAAAAAAATAAGAGATAGAGATTTGTAGAAAGAATGCTTAGTTCTGCTCATTACATGGAAGTTAGAAAATTAAAGGACAAGAGGGAGTGTCATGTATGTATACTGATTTTTTTTTTACCATGCAGTAATTCAGCCCATTAGCAAGTGCAGCCCAGTTAATATCTAGTACCTAGATATCTAGTTAATATCTAGTATCTTTGTCCTCTTTCTTGTGAGGACAAAGGAAGAAATGGGCAGAAGTAGACCTGATATAGGAAGAGTGTTTGAAGGCCAGGCCAGGCCAGGCTGAAGGAGCTGACACCAAATTATAAAGCAGAAGTGAGGCCCTGCACACGTAAGGGATGCCTCAGTTTGGTGATGTGCTCCTACGGTTATGTTTAATTCCTGCCATGGGCTATCCCTCCACTCCTTTTACTCCCATTCAGGAAAGCATACAAAATGCAAGGCAGAGTAATTTCATTATAGGGTGAATCCTGAATCTATTCTCATTGGTTAAAGGTATCATTTACAAACTTTGGTGCTTTAATGACTGGATCTGCTGATGGGTTGTGACCTTGTGGGCAGGTCCCTGTGGAGTGTCCTCCCAGCCTGCTCTGGTAGCTACCGTCCCCAGCTCTTTCACTCCTCTGTTCTCCTCATAGGGCCTTAGACTTCAGAGCTTAGGGTATGGGTGGTGGGCTAGGGAGGAGGGAGGCTCTGGAGAAGTAGGGAGGTTGGTTGATGTCCTTTAATTCCTAAAATGGACTTGAACATCCAACGGTGGGAGGGTTTCTGTTGTTATAATTGTATTCAACTAAGACACATGGATTTCTGGGACAAGTTATTTTTACACAGGGAATTATTCTGGAAGCTTTGTCAGAGCCAGTTTAATAATAAAACAGAACCCAAAAAAAAGAACCTTGAATTTTTAATCTTTAATATACATAATCTGATCTTCCCCCTCCCTCCTTCTTTTCTCCCTTCCCTCCCTCCTCCCTTCTTCCCTTCATTCATTCAAAACCAATTTTATGCCTTTCCAAATATCGTGGGGGGAGGGGGGGAAGCTGCTCTTCTGTTTTGTGGATTATCCATTCAATTCCTCCTATTCTCTTTCCTTGTCAACTTTGTTTTTCTGTTAACGTTTTCATTGGAAGGAGTGAATAAATTGCTGAAATAAGGTTAGAGATTATCATCGGATTCAGATTTCACATGTTTTCCTGGCCCCCACCCCTCTGGAGGTTCTGAGAGGGTAATCTGGCAGTTAAGTGTATTTTTGTAACCTGTGGGAAACACAAGAAGAGGAAGGATGTGGAAGATACGATAAAACCAGTGTAGACATTGTTAAGAAATTTATTTGCAATTCTTGTTTTTTGTTTTTTTTTTGTTTGTTTTTTAAATAACATCATTCCTTAGATAAAAATGCAATCTTACAGGAATATACATAGCGTCTCACACAGAGATGACCCTGAAGCTCTTCTCGAAAGGTTACCCCTTCTAGATTCCCTGGCCTTTCTCAAGGGCGAGAAGGCGCAGCAGGCGAGGCCTTTGACAACGGGATTAGTTGATGATTACAAACTGTACAACAGTATTTACAACAGTAAGACTGTGAAGTCGTGGAGCCTGGAGAGGAGGGGTGTGCAGGGGTGTGGGGGGTGGTGACAGGCAGTGGGATGACGATGGAGGCACCGTTCATCTTTCCGTGATGCTCTGAGAACAAGCATGATACAAATTGGTTCGGGCCTGAGCAAGAGGACATGAGGAGAGGGGGATGTATCTGGAGCCTCTTATGTGGACGGAAATTTTGCTTGGCAGCTCTAGGGTATTAAAACAAGATGATTATGAGAGTAACAGACATTCCAGTGCTTCATCAGCTGGGGAACCACCACCCAATTTCTTAACAAACTTGTGTGTTTTTCCACAGGTTGTTCTCAACTACTACCGTCACAGATTTGTCCAAATTTGTTTATGCCTTTGATACCCACAGCCTATTTGGTGCTAGACCTCATTCCCATGAGGCTCTAGGAGAACAGCATATGTTCTGGGCAGGGCAGAAAGCGGCTATGGGGTAGTGCATAATCTAGTTGAGAAACCAAGAGATGGATTCCAAACTTGGGGGAATGGGATGCAGCTTGATGCATGGGTGGTGTGATGTGTGCAAGCAGAAAAGAGCCCATAGCATTTGGGTCACTGGAGTTGCCTTACAAAGGAGCCCTTTGCACAGGGTTGTTTGTTTACCGTCTACCCTTGATTCCCAAGGTTTTTTTTTAAGCTTTAATGTAGTTTCCCCATGTTGGGAAATCTTTGGGGGAGGGGGCTTGGTACAGGATGCAGTGACCTGTCCTCTTTTGTTCCTCCTTGACTCTACAGAAGGGAGACTTCTCTTCTCTTCCTTCCTGGTTGCAGGCTCAGGAGAGACTTCATGCAGGGGGTCTGAAACCTGCAGCCCTCAGCATCCCTTGGCAGTGACTCAGTGCTGAGGCTGGTGCCCACTCACCCTCATCTTCCTCATTCCTCTGCTTATACACTCCGGGGCTCCAAGAATATCAGAACAAGAGTTCTTCAGGCTTAAACTGAAAATAGGAACCATCCTATTTCCACAGTTCTTCACATAGAAATTACCCTCCCTTAAGATGTACAACCTCTTCCATCAAGAGACTTTTCTGATAATGATCTAGGTGAAAAATTTTCTTATGTATGAAGTACATGAGTGATTTTTGGATGGCAAATTTGTAGTAAATGTCTGATTTATGGTAGATTAAATGTCATGCTGCCCTTTCTAGGAACCTTATGAAAGTCATTAGATTCTGGGAAATGGGGTGTATGGGATGTCCCCCAAAAGAGAGTATAGCTGTGGAGAGGCCAGCATCTGATCTGAAGGGAGAATATTTGGTGATGTAATATTTGAAACTTTTGTTTAATTTTCTCGTCTTTGTCTTGTCTTTCTTAATTTGGTAGAGATTTAGGGGATTTTTGTGGACAGTCCCAACTCTGACTCTGCTCTCAGTGTTGAATAGATTTGTTCAACTCAGCTCAATATATCCTCCTGGCAATCTCTAATTCCCTTTCAGAGACCCATCAAAAGGCTTTTCTAGAATACTGGAGAGCCAAAGGGCCAAAGGGTCTATACCACTGCATCTGCTGTGGAGCAAGACTCTTAAAATCATGTGAGGGAAAAGTCTTGATTTTAGAAGTAGTAGTATTTCTCAATATAGATAAATAATATTTAGTTCACAGTAATAATAGGTTCAGATGACACTATTTCTACCCAAGGAAGTTATTCTGGTTCTCTCTCCATTTCTCTCTACACAGTGCTCAGTCCTCTGGGAGGACAATATCATGTGTGCAGAGCTCAACCCCTTCACTAGCATCTGTTCCTTAAGGAAGTGTGTGTGTGTGTGTGTGTGGTGTTCAAATATCTCCCCAACCATGTGGAAGTCTGGCAGAAACCACCTGTTCTATTGGTATCTGGCTTCAAAGCAAAGTTTCATTGCTTTGAAATAAAAAAAATAAAGTTAAAAACAGAACTAGTTTCACAAAGAAACTATGTAAGAATCTGCACATTGGACTCCTCTCAACTCTTCTGTTGACTAGACTGGGGGGTGGGGAGAAGGAAAAAGCGGGGTTGGGCAGGAAGCTGGAATAGAGAGAATGGCTTGGGGAATGGAAAAGAGGCCCTCTCTCTCCCTGACAGTTGTAGGACACTTCGTTCCCTTGTCTCTTTTCCTTGTGTCTCCTCAGAGGGAGCTGATGGGGAACCCGGATGTGGTGACCAGGAGCTTCGCCATGAGTGACATTAGGCCTCCCTTCATACCTTCCAACCGACTAGAGTCAGTTTCAGGTGGCATACTGGCTAATACAAGGGGAGGGACACCAGCAGAGAGGAAAGATAGTGTGGCAGATACCCCACATCTAGCCAAATAGTTTGGGAAAACAATGCCAGATGGAAACTTTAGTTTTCTCTTTTTCTAAAGTTGATCCTTGAGGCATCAGCCTCTCCCCTGTTCTTGCCATTGTGGGTGGTTGAACTGGACACTTCTTTCCATAAAATGGGGACAGATGCATAAAGAGTCAAGACATACCCTTTGTTTTGGCCCATTTCCCTTCCTGTTCTCTCTGTGCCAATACTTTCCCCTGACCAGAGCCATGTCTTTTTTTGTTTATTTTTTTTGTTTATTTTTATTTTATTTATTATTTTTTTTTTACTAACTTGGGGCTTAAATGAGTCTTCTCGAAACCAGATTGCCCTTTTCTGGTCTCTTTGCTAAATAGTTTCTAACTCTTAGACAATGATACTTCATTTTTTTTCTAGGTCCCTCAGGATTGAGATGCTTTCATCCTCCTTAGCAGCATTTATAATTGTACTTTGATGAGGCTAAAAACCTGACTACCAGGGTTATTTTGTATGCCTGAACTAGGTTCTTGCTACATATCTTGACCTTTAGGAATGATGGGCATATATCAACGGGCTTCTATGAAGCCCTTTTGATACCTTCCAAACTCTTCATTTTCAGGGTGTTCTTATTTCTCAGAAAGATATTACTTAGGCATTGAAAGGTACACTTCTCCTGTGGTTGCCTTACTATCTTTAAGTGAATGATCAGGAAAAGTTCTGGAAGGAAAATGGCTGTGAGAAAATGATAGCTTCTCTCCAGACAAGCCCCTGAGATTTGGAAGCAGCGTCATAGGATAAAGACAGAGTAAGGAAGCCTTGTTCCTTTGTCCTTGGACCTCCCAGTCAGAGGGCAGCCTGTCAGACTTAGAAGGTGAGGGGAGGGACTATAACTAATTGCCTGTGAAGCAAAGCAGAGAAAAATTCATGGATCAAGCCAAAATCTAGGAAAATATTCTTCTCTTTCTGCTCAAGACCAAAAAGAACTTTCTAGAAACAGAAAGGAGACAACTGAAAATCACACACATGACTACTAAAAAGCCAAAGTGTGGAAATAAAAGAGTCTGGGCCCTTCAGAGGACAAATAAAAATCGCGTTCACCGCCCCTGGAACTTACATTGCACTTCTTCAAGTCCTGTTGGTCCTCAGCCATTAGCAGCTTTCTCCTGCCACTTAAGAGTTCTCAGAAGATTTGACAGTTATGTTTTACAAGGTCATGGGGTAAGTTCTGCTCCAGGTGGAGGGTAAACATCTAATGGACGAGGTTCAGGATTTCATGACTGATTTAACCAGTCTGTCATGATGACAAGTATCTTATGTCAGCCCTTTACCAATTGACCATGAGGTCATGCCAGAAAGACTCATGGCTCTAGACAGGGAACTCCCATATGAAACTCCTTTCCTTCATAGAGGCATAGGGCCAGATGCCCTTGTCACTGCTGACATTGTCCCTATAGGATGCAAGGCTAGCTGATCTTCTGACAGAGATGACTATAAAGAAGAAGGGACCTTGTAGGCATGAGTGGTGAAGGGTAAGGGGCATACTTAGGTACGGCCCTGGGGGTAGCTGGCATGAGCCCGGCCTGCAGCCGGCTAATGAGATTTGGTGATGCAGAAGAAGTCTAAAAGGAAAAAAGCAGCAGGAAGTCTGAGTGTGTATGTTGTGTGTGTGTTTGTGTGCATGTAGTCAATTAAGATTCCAAATTTCTATCCAGGGACCAAACATACAGCAAGAACCAGGTATTAATCCAAAAGGGCTCCCCTCTCCATCATAATTAAAATCTTAGCAGCACAGTGGCAGACATCTTGGGAAACTAGACAAAGGATGACACCTAACTAATTTCTAGAAGGCCTTCACAGCACTGAAAACAAACCAAAAATGTTTGGATGGGTTGGGCTTGGAGAAACAGGAAGAAACCCTCCTGCTTCTAGACAGTAAGTTAACCTGGGAGTATCTGGCACATTTCTCCACTTTTTCATGAATCAGTCCTTGAAAGTGAAATTCATCTTCATTGGGGTAGTGGACTTTCTCCAACTTTAATTTCTAGGCTGCTCATATAAGGGCTGAGAGCACACTGGGACCAGAAGACATTCAATGAGTAAATCCTGGATGAATGGTTGGGTCCTGTTTTCCCCAAATCACTTCCTTTTCAACCATCATTGTTGAACTCTATTTGAAGGAAACAGCACCAATAGGATGATGTTCTAGGTAGACACAAACAGGCATAAGAGATGCTCCCACAAAGTCTCTGGTTCCACTATCACTGTGAACTCCTGACATGTCCTCCCCAGTCCTGGTCCCTTCCATGGCTGCCACACACACAAGGGTGGGTCTGGAAGAAATCCTGCTCCAGAGAGGAAGAGATGAAGTGAATAAGACAGAGCTGACGTTTGGATGGACAAAGATTTTTACCTGGTTGCTGTTCTCTGGCCCCTGCCGTCTGAGTTTGGGTAGAGCAGTTGCCAGGGGGAGGACTCCCTTCCCTCCAACCAGCCCGACTCTAGTTCCATCCTCTCAAGTCAATGTACACTTTCCTGAGGAAACCACTGAGGAAAGTTTGCGCAGTGAAAGTGAACAGAAAAGCCAGCCACTTCTCCCATGGGGGACGTTGACGCCAGCCTGGTGATGTCCCCTCATGGTGAAGGAGTGTCCCTAGAGAAAGTCCAAATCGGAGAACTGGAGCAGAGTGGATAGAACGAAGACAGGAATAAGACATGTCCTGGTCTCTCAAAGCAAGATGTAGTACGAATATACTTATATAGTTTTGGAAAAATTGAGGGAAATGGAAGCGAACACAAGATATGCAAAACAGTAATGTCCAAACCTGTTTGTGGATCGCGGGGTAATGATTTACACTGGTGATACCTTTGCTCATTGTAAAAATTAAAAGAATATTCGTTCCCTTTCCCCCAACCACATATAGAAAAGCACTTCAGAGTTCAAGGGTAAAGCTTGTCACACTTCAAATACAAAATGATTTACTTACATGCAGCAAAATATACAAGAAGTGAATTCAAAAACAAACTTAATTCAATTCATTATATTCGCTTGGCACAATTGCAATTCAGTTTTAAAAAAATATTTGTAAAATACTGAAACTGACCTGAATTCAAGTATAACAGTTTCTTCAACAGAAACATTATCAATGCAATAAAACATTACACGGAATATATCGAAGCAAAACGCCTTCTTGAGTTTTTCCCTTAAATTTCTCTGTTTTTTTTAAATACAGCTTTAATGCCAACACAACTTACAATTGTATTTTTAAAATGAATATTATTGCATTGTTTTTGCATATCTTGTGGGACAGAAAATGCAAAGAGTTACTGATTCCCGTTTCAGAAGCAGAGACAGTGGTTTGTTTTTGCTTTCAAATGGCCCCAGATTCAGATCTCCCCACAGTTAGACCAGAAAGGGGGAGCGACACACTCATTCACGCATGGGCGCACTGCATGGGTGCACATACACACGTAGGACATGTGCCCAGACAACCCACTACACACACACACACGTAGCACACACACTCACAGAGACTCTCTCATCCGTGCTTTCGCTCTCTGGCACCCACGGATACACCCAGCATTAAAAAGAACCCAACTCAATCATCCATATGTGCAAGACTACATCAAGTGCATTACTTTAAATTATAAAACCAAACCCAAAAAATTGTTGTTACTACCTACGGAAATTATAACAAATTGCGCATACACAATGGCTGGTAAAACTCGGACTACAGCGGCTCCACAGAACCCACCGTAGAAAAAGAAAACCACAATCGTTTAAATAATACAGTAAAACCAAACCCGATTTACATTTGCAAAAGTGAAAACAGTAAGGTGGGTGGCTACAAAGCTTTGTAAACACTTCTTCCTCCCCTCCCCCTGGGAAAACAAAATGAAAATAAAAACCAAAAAAACGAAAACTGCAACATGCTGTCAAGAAATATGTCAAATCACAAAACAAAAGAGCGCTCAACAGAAGCTCAGCACCACCTCGTCGCGTCAAAAACTGGCTGCCCCTTCCCTGGCAGGCAGCACCAGCTGCCCCTCCCCGCCAACGCAGGCCCAGCAGCCATTCTGGAGCTGGGAGCCCAGGGCAGGCTAGGTGAGCCTGACGCAGACGAGTGGGCGTGGCCGGGGCCTTGGCGGTGAGGCTGCCATGCGCCCCCCGCCAGCCGCTCCGGGTTCCCGAGCTCCTGCAGCTTCTTGCTGTTCCTCCTCCCTCTCTGGGATGGGGCTGGGTCCTCGCTGAAGTCCTACCCCTGCTTCCTTCTGCAAATCCACAGGGCCCTGGCTCTATGGAGACAGTGAGGCTCATACAGAATATGTGCAAAATGATTTTTTTTTTTTTTTTTTTTTACAAGCAAAGTTGACACCCGTTTGACATAGGGTCCTTTTGGTGAGGGCTACCGCAGGAAGCTGAGGTTCTCTTTCATGCCCGGAGGCGAGGGCAGATGTCTCTTCTCTTGCTCTCCCTCCCTGATTCTTCCACTCCTCCTCACCACTCTACCTCTGTGCACACAACACAAACTGGGATTGCTGCCTTCCATGCCCCCCGAAAAACTGGTTCTCCACCACCACCCAACTCTGCGTCTTGTCCCAACGAAATGAATGAAGACGCTGTTCCGGTTAACTCCAGGTCACGAGAACAGTGAGGCACTTCTGAAACGAACCCATTAGGAACATTGAAACAAATAAAAAACCCAGCGTCTCCCCAGCCCTAGCTACTACAGGCTGCCGACGTGGGCTCTGCTGTCCTGGAGCTCCTCCTCGCTCTTCCGACACGCCAGGGTGGGCGCGCAGGTCTCGCCCTCTTGGCCCTCTGCTCTGTCCTGCCCTGGGTCCCTGCAGTTAACGAAAGGTAGTAGGGTGCCATTGGGGCTCTGCTGGGCGCCCCCACTGAGGATGTTGTCTGCGGCGTTCTCCATCTCCTCTATGGTCATGTCACAGGCGTCAGCCAGCTCCTGGGTTGTGACCTCAATAAACTTGGGATCTTGAGCAAACTGCCCCAGTCCTTCTGAAATCAAGACCTGAAGCGGGAAGGGAGGACCATGAAGAAGAACCAAAGAGGAACATTATTCCTGGAGATTGACTCTTCTCTTTAGGGCTAGGGCAAGGGGCGTATAATTGGTACCTTTGGGAAGTGTGTGTGTGTGTGTGTGTGTGTGTGTGTGTGTGTAGGGGTGCTCACAGGAAAGGAGTGGACACAGAGCATTGCCCAAAGGAATCAGGGGTGCGTAGGTTGGAGGGCAGATGTTTTGGCTGGGGCACTCAAAAACTGTTGTCAAACACATGAGAACTCAACTTACAGAGGGGGCCAGAGGGGTGCTGCTGGGCCGTTGTCTAAGGTAGAACCCAGCCCACCCTGTTTTTTCTCCTCCCTGCCACCCCCACATGCCTGTCATATTATTCTTGCCAAGAAACCTTCATCCTCCTTTTGTGAAACTTGTTAACCTTTTGTTACCTTGTGCCCCTTGCCTATTGCTGGCTGGCTGCCTCTGTGGGAGAGGATTGTGGGGAGGTGTGCAGAACGGCATGTCTGCACCTGCTTCTGTTCCTGCTCCAAAGGCCAGCAGGTGATCCCAGAGCTGCTCCCTCTTTCCTAAAGGCTGCTTTAGTGACTGGCTCTGAGCCAAGGGGAAGGGATTCATAATGAAGCCTGGAATGTCTTCCTCCCAGTTCCATTTGTCCTGCTCCCCACCCCATCACTCTTTATTTCTCTCCTGCTTAAGTTTTCTTCAGAGCTCCCACCCTGTGGGACATGCCACACACATGTTTATTGTCTGTGTCTCCTCACCACAGCATGAGCTCATGAGAGCAAAAACTGGTGTCTCAGCTATATCCCCGCACTTAGAACAGAGCCTGCACGTGGTCGGCACTCAATGGAAATCTGTGAACTGAATGAGGGATAATCAAGGTCAAGTGAAGAACAGGGCTTCAGAGCTGGAAGTGACCTTAGAGGTCATCTGGTTTAACTCTCCACCTCCTGCACAACAGCCTGACGACTGGATGGGCAGTGTCTCTGCCTGCATGTGTCCAGTGATGGCGGGCTCACCCCTTTATAGGAAAGCCCTCCTCATTTGGGAAAAGCTCTGTTGGAAAGGTCTTCCTCATGTGACCTTGAATCCGCTCACCTGGCAGGTTGATCTGCCGCTCCAGGCCTGCACTTAAGAGCCCTTGCCCAGGACATGAGGGGCCTCACAGGTTTGAGATGCCTATCGTGGCCTCCTAGGCTGTTCCCCCTCCAGGTTTGCTTCCCTAGTTCCCCCGACAGTTCTCATAGGAAATGGCATTTAGGGACCCTGCCAACCCCTTGCTGTGTTCCCCTTTGGGCTTGTTCCAATTTGTCACAGTCCCCCAAAATGTGGTGCCAGGAGTGCATTAGCTGCTCTGGCCAGGGCAGAGCATGGAGGAGCCGGAAGCATTCTTGTTCTAGAACAGTGATTCTCACCCCTGGCTGTGCATTAGAATCATCAAAGGGCTTTTAAAAATATCCATTTAATGTGTCCTAGGTTTCCGAAGCTCCTGGGTTATTCTAATGAGCCCCAGGCTCGAGAACCACAGATACTGATACTGAACAAACCCAGCCCAGGCCCACATTTGCATCTGGAGCCCTCAGAGCTCACCACTGGCTGTAAATTGGTGCCCGGGGCCCTGCTTGGGGTTCACTGGCCTGTGGCAGGGTTATGTTGCTCAGTACTTTCTCCTCCTACAGCAGGCCCGGCCCAAGCAGAAGCCTATAGCGTCTTGTGTGATCACCATTTTCTGCACACCATGCCCTTCTTCAGTGGACCCTGGGAGTCAGGGTCTTTCTGGCCAAGAGACTCGACATCCACTCTACTTGGGAAAGGACCAGATCCTCCCTTCTCCATTCTTCATGCAAAGCCCCCTTGCTGCCCTCAGCCTTTCCTTCCCCCTGTCTGCCTGCTGTGCAGCTCCGGGTCACTTACCGCTTCTACCAGGCTGCTGGCACTGCCGTGGAACTGCCTGCCCTGGGCCCCAGCCTGGCCGGGCACAGTGAGGGACACTGGCCGGGCTCTCCGGATGGTGCTGCCACCTCCACCACAGGGTGTGGGCTCCCCAGACCAGGAGCTGCAGTGGATGGACGGGAAGCTGCTGTTGAGTTTCTCGTTGGATTCAGCACCCTCCAGCCGCAGGGTGGGGATAGGCTGTGGGGGCCAGCCTCGGCTGCCTGGAGTGGCTGGTGGGGTGGCACAGGGCCTGGGGGATGTGCTGGGGGAATGGCTTCTCTGGAGGAGGGGGCTCAGGCCTGCCACCGCCAATGCCTGCGGACACACAAGGAACATGGGTTATTGGAAGCAGTCAGGCCTCTGCCTATTCCTAGCAGCTGTTGTTCCCAGCGAGCTCCACCTACCTGGAGCCCACATCCATCATTTTCAGCCCTCTGAATCCCACGCCCCCCCCCGCCCATCACGACCCATTGCTCATGTCTGCCACCCTAAAATATATTCTGTGATCATGTCCGTCTGCAGTGATCGCCTTCTCCTCCAAATCCAGAAAGTTGCAAAGGAGTGGAATCAAGCTTGTCTGCCTTTCAGCACTGGCCCTATCACCAGTCAGCAGTGAATTCTTTTGCTTTTGGTTTTCTCGTGAGCAGTCTACCAGGAATGCTGCCCTCATCAGCTCTAAAACCAGAACACGAATGCCCTCTATCTACCTATCTTGCAGGGTTGATGTGAGGTTCAAGTGCAATATGGTCTGTGAAGCACCATAAAGTGCTAGAAAAAAAATCAGTGCTTATTGTTTTAATTTTTACAATTAGGCTATTAAGAATGTCCTGCTGATCTAAGGATCAGCTTGTCTAAGAGACAGCTCAGCTTGTCTCTGAGCTGTTGTTCAAATCTTACACTGTGCTGTGATTAGACTATTTACGTATTGTATCCTCTGACCTCCATGTCACCACCACAACAATTTCTCTGAGTGGAAGTGTCCATGGGAGAGTGTGCAGTGGGAAAGCCCAGACGGAGAGGAAGAGGAAAGGGAACATGGCAGTGGGTTGGGGGGTAGTGGAAAGGCATGAAGGGAGGAGTGTAAATAAAGCAGAGGTTCCTAACCTCATGATAAGAATAGATGGGTGAAATGAACTTCTAGAAATCTTTTTAAATAGCACATACAGTGTCCCCCCAGCCTGCCTCCCCTGCCCACAGCTCTTGATGGTCCCCAGCCTGGGTCCCTGGTTCCCTGGAGATCTGAGGGAAGTATAAGGCTATGCTCAATACTCCAGAAAGCCCAGTGGAAATCATATGTATGCTGGCAATGCCACATCGGCTAAGCAAAACAGTGGATACTTTGAGCCGAAATCATATCAACTTAGCTGAGCCACAATGGCCATCTTTTGCAGATTATAAGTTTTGATTGGCAGTTGAGTGCCCTTGGGTATTAAAAGAAATCATCTAATGCATGGGCCTGTGGTGAGGGAGTATACAATTTGAGAGGTAAAAACTTTAGGAAATTTAGACCCTAATTTGCCCAGAAGTAAGAGACTGGCCTTTGGTTCTTTGAAGTTTGCATTATTTCTAAGATCCTGAGATTATGTTGGACATTGGTGTCTTGGATTTCACTGGCTCAGTTGGAGTCAGCCATGCCAAGAGATACTTCAACTGTCAAATCTCTCTGGACCTGCTTTCCTTGAATATCAGTCTCCTCCTGACCATGTTGCTGGCAGAATCTTTGATCATTTCTATGTTTTGGTGTATCTTGCAACTCTGTATAAGTACATCTATAAGTAACACTATGTAAGTACATCTGCCTGAGTGCTCTGTAGTGTAAGCCAATGTCTGTGGAGGGAACATCTGCACCATTGTAGGAAGAAAGATGAGGCAGAATCCTGGCACTGCTGATCCTTTGGGACCACATGAGGAGCTCCTGTTCACCAGTATTTGCTACATCTCCACCCTGGGAACTGACACCCCTTGTTAATGTTCTCACTTGCGTGGACAAGTGCCCTCATCGGGGGCTGTTAGGGCCAGGGGTTGGGACTATGAGTGGTCAAGACAGGGAAGACTGAATGGTGTCTTGGGATTTGCCATAATCATGGGGGTTTTGTAGCCTGTGGGGTGATGGCCAGTGACATATCTGAAAGTCTGGGCTACCTGATGATGAACCAGATGCAAGGGCAGGACTGTCTTCTGAGAGATGTCTCCCCCTTGATTCTTCTGTCGCTTCAGACATTCCAGGTGGAAGGAGGCCCTTCGACCTGCAAAGCCAGCCATAGAACTGTGATCAGCACAGGGAAAGGGGACACAGGCCTGTGAGGCTCATACCCTGGGAGGTGTAGAAGCCATGTTAGTGGCCCTTGGATCACCTTCTCTCTACCATTTGGCTCCCATATCAGGTAGCATATGGTCAAGTTCCACCCAACAAGCCCTGCCCTTAGAATCCTGTCTCATCACTGGGCAGCCACTGTGTGGGAGTTGTCTGAGCCAGGCCATGGCAGTTTCTCAGCCACCTGAATGCCTGACCAGTCATCTGGGGGGTGATACCTGGCTGGTCACATCTGGAGTGAGAGGTGTGAGTATTCACCTAGTGAGGCAGAGCGGAGGAAGCCCCTCTTTGGAGATTGCCGGATATCTCTCTTGTCCTCCTCTGGTGGTGTTAATTGCCGATTTTCATCATCCTGATAGGAGAGCCTGGAACAGAGAACTCCTGGAGCTTATTCCGGGAGGCTGAGAAGTTCCACCCCATAGGGACAGCTGCCACCCCTGAAGGCAGTTTGCTTTCTCCCTTAGCGAAGGGAACTCCCACTTTTTGCTCTCCTAAAGGTTTGGCGAAGGGGCAGCAGGAATTCCCCACCCACCCCCCACCCTCCACCCCCCACCCCCCATCCCCCAAGGCTGGGCCTGGCTCTCTGGCATCACAGATGTTTCCAGCTCCTCATACACGGTCTGTCTGCTCATGAGCCTTGCATTTCTGATTTGAGGCAGTGGAGGCGATCTTGAGTCAAAGTTGGTGAGAAAGTTGGAAAACAATTTTTGGCCCACAAGATTCTTTCCAGGAACAGCCTAGGCTCCGCTGTTTACATATGTGGGTGCTATTTATCATGAGTACTCCCAATTTCAGCCAAAACTTCTCTCCTTCCCCTAATTTCTCCCTGGCCTGCCCACCCTTCATCATCAGGACACACAAGTGGTTACCTATGACAAACACCCAGTCATCTAGTCAGTGACCAGCAGAGCTGTAAGAGGCCTTAGGGGGCATCTACTCAATGGCTTCTAAGCCTTTTTGATGGAGAGTCACAATAAGAAATATAGTGCTCGTGGTCCCATATACATAGACACACCTAAATGAACTCGGCTTCTGGAACCATACTTACCTTTATTGCATGCATTGCTCTCTGGTGGCTTCTATGCTACTTTAGTCTATTCTATTTCATCAAACAATGTCAGCTGCAATCCACTAAGTTGATTTCACAGTCCCCAGTGGGAGCAGCCTGCAGTCCAAGAAGACAGGTGCATTCTAACCCCTTCATTTTACAGACAAGGCCACCGACTCTGTTCCTGCTGTGTGACTCCACATGCTTCGAGGGCAGAGACTGTGCTGCCTTCCCTGCTCCTAGCGTACTGCCCTTGAGCCTTTGTAGATGTGCAAGAAAATTTCTGACTGAAAACCTCCAAGCCTTTCCTCTCATTTTTGACATGGTGAACTCATCCTATTATATTCTCTTCTATCCAAATTGTACCCACTCTTGAAGACCCAGCTTCTGTTTGATCTTGTGCAAGGAGGCTGTTATGGTCACCTTGACCCAGACCTTCTCTGAATGTCTATCCCCCTCATTGCTTGTACCACTCTGTGAACAAGTAGTTAGAAAATCTCCATGTTATCTCCCTCTTCTGAGATCTTAACTAGTTTGTAAAATATCCTTGAGTGCTGAGGCCGGTTTATTCATGCTCTAGCAGAGTGCCTGGATGCACCAAGCACTCAGTAAGAGCCAAAACGGAAAGACGCATATGCTTTTACTGATTTCTAGGGTATGTGGCCATGTGAAAATTTGCAGTCTCTACAAATCAAAAGGCTAAAGGGCCGGTCCTTCTTTTAGGGAAGTTACTAAAATAATGCATCTTAAACTTTTTGAATGCAACCCACAGTCATAAATACATTTTATGAGACTCAGTACACACATTAAACAAGTATTTCACTAAATAATACCTTTGTGACATTGGATACACTATTATCTATTGTCTTATTCTAACCTATTCTATGCTATTGTGTACTATGTTATTCTTTATTTTAAAATGCTGATCTTGGTCTGGCTTTCTGGAGCCTGGGGAAGTTTCTGGAGGCAGATACAGAGTTGCTTTTTGTGTTTCTTCATTGATTCCAGGATCCTCTGGTCTTCAGCCCCCTGGAGGAGACCATATTGAGACTGGAGAAGAGGCTGCCTGGAGCTGCTGAGCCTGCTGGGCCAGACAGACAATAAAGGGCCAGCAGGAAAATGTACCAAGACTAAGAACCCAGCATGGGCATCAGCTAAAGTGGATAAACTCCAGCCTTCAGAAGGCTTCAGCCTCTAAAAACTCTGGGGAGAATCTAGCAGTTAGTGGCTGATAAAGTCAGGGCCAGAAAGCTGACTAGACAAAGGTGTGGATGTGATGTTCAGCATTGGAGAGCTTTAAGCACAGTCCTAGCAGACAGCGTGCTGGGATGATGTTACAACTACCAGGCCCAGAACTTCCTTCCAGTCCTGAAGCTGGAGGAAGAAGCCTTCTACCATAGCAACTGCAAAGAGCCAGGCATCAAAGCACTTGTGAGGCCTGTGAAAGAGGCTGACTCAGACTATACATAGGTTGAAAAAAACAATCCCTGTTATGACCCATCCAGCAAAGAAGAGAGCCCCAAATGGTCCAGGGTGGATGTGCAGTTTGGTTGGATGAGGAAGAATTTCAGTATCCTGGCTGAGCTCAAAACCCATCACCAAGCTCACAAAGCCACTGGAGACCCCTTAAAAGAGATGGCTCTCTTCACTCGCCAAAGACTCAACTCAGCCCTGACCTGAGAGGAGTTTGATTTTATTTTGAGCCTAGAGAAAAAGGAAACAAGTTAACTGGGACACTGTTGCTGGAATGGGCAAGACATTACTCCAAAGAAGTTAAGCTTTTATAAGACAAAAGACGGTGTGATGAGGCTTGCATGTTATGTTCACCTGGGCTCATGTCCATAGGTGGTTTTCATGTACCCTTTCCCTTTCTTTCTTTCTTTCTTTCTTTCTTTCTTTCTTTCTTTCTTTCTTTCTTTTCTTTCTTTTTCTTCTTTCTTTCTTCTTTCTTTCTTTCTCTTTTTCTCTTTCTTTCTTTCTTTCTTTCTCTTTTTCTCTTTCTTTCTTTCTTCTTTCTTTCTTTTTCTTCTTTCCTTCCTTTTCCTTCCTTTCTTTTTCCTTCTAAAGATTTTATTTTTTAGTAACCTCTACACCCAACGTGGGGCTTGAACTCATGACCCCGAGGTCAAGAGTTGCATGCTTTTCTTTTTTTTTTTTTTTAATTTTTTTTTCAACGTTTATTTATTTTTGGGACAGAGAGAGACAGAGCATGAACGGGGCAGGGGCAGAGAGAGAGGGAGACACAGAATCGGAAACAGGCTCCAGGCTCCGAGCCATCAGCCCAGAGCCTGACGCGGGGCTCGAACTCACGGACCGTGAGATTGTGACCTGGCTGAAGTCGGACGCTTAACCGACTGCGCCACCCAGGCGCCCCAAGAGTTGCATGCTTTTCCAATTGAGCCAGCCAGGTGCCCCTCATGTACCTTTACCAATAAAACATTAATATATAAAAAAGTATCGATCATAACTAAGTAAATGTCACAACCCTCGAATGGGTCTGGACTTGTAGTTAAAAAACGCTTCTCTTAAAAAATTCAAACTGTAAGAGACTCTTAAGGACTGAGAACAAACTAAGGGTAGATGGGGGCTGAGTGATAGGGGAAAGTGGATGATGGGAAGGGAGGAGGGCACTTGTTGGGATGAGCACTGGGTGTTGTATGGAAACCAATCTGATAATAAATTATATTAAAAATTCCAGCACTGACAAAAATCTTGGCCACTGTTTGCCAGCAGTGCCCTCTGCTGGGTAGCTTTATTATAAGAAGCTTCATGAACATTTATTTGTCAATACATGTATGTGTGTACTGAGTCTCACTCCAAAGTATGTTTATGACAGTTTGTTTCAGTAAAAAAAGTTTATGAAACAATGTTTTAAAGTTTTCCTGAAAGTATTGCATCACAAGAAAAGCTAAGCTAACTGGGGGATAGTGTGCATGTGTGTGTAGACACATACATCCATCTCCCTAATGAGGTGACAGATGCTTTAGGCATCTTCTGATATATGATCTCCCCCTCCCCAAGTCATGCCCAGAGGAGGGATTTCAGGGAGCTTCCCTTCACCCCCAGACCCTTTCCTGCACATGGGCTAGCCTGGGGGCAGAGCTCACATCTCTGTGGAGATCAGGCTGGGCTCGCTGCAGTACTCAGTGTCTTCACTTATCTTCACGTCATAGGTCTCGTCCTGAGAGACCTCCTCCTGACACACCATGGCTATCTGGCTCTCCCGGGAGTGGCACCTGAAGTGTCCAAGATGGAGAAATAAAGTCAGAAACTGCTAATCCCCACCATTCCTTCAGCAGATGAGGTGGCACACATTGCACATGCACTCATTCACATGTGCAAGGCACTCACACAGGGAACACGCACGCACACACACATGTGCACACACACTCACACAAAACTGCTGTGGCCTCTTCTTCCTGCAGTCGCTGACAAAGCTGCGGAGCCATGGAAGCAGTAAGATTAGAGATAGAATTCCACATGGAACAAGCATCTCTGGGGTAGGATCCAAGGAGATCTGAGTTCTGACGCCAATTCAGTTGCCCTTTGGCATAAGTCACTAGCTCACCACATGCCTCAGTATCCCTATCAATAAAATTGAACTAACATATGCCCTGCTTGACTCAGAAACTTGGGAGTAACAAATGAAGTAACAGATGAGATGGCGTTTTGAAAGGTAGAAAGGACCAGCTTTTAAAACAAGGTCCTGGACTGTTCTATACAGGTCGGCATGGGCCTGTGCAAGGGCTGTCCTCTCCTTCTGCTAGAGACAGCTGGGGCTTTGGGTGCTAGTTGGGCAGAGCTGGGAAGTTCCTGGTGTCACATTTTGACATGGCTTTGGGTTTGTCATTGGCTTCTTGGAGTGAAGGCACGGAGAAGAAGCCTCACATAGGGGGGTTTGTTGTCCTGGGCAGTGAGCTTGACTCCTTGCTGAGCTTGAGATCCTCCCACACCAGGATGTACCTTGGATTATTTTGTTTTCCCTCCAGACCAGGATCTTCTGCTCATTTGGTCATGTCTTCTTAGCTCTGGTCCAGGTGTTCTCTCTTTTCCTGTCTGTGCCTCGCTCAGTACCTCCCTCCATCTTTCTTCCTATAGTTCCTGAATGCTGGGGCCCACTTTACTCATGGAGGCATCAGGGAAATATCCCAGCTTATTTTCTCAGGGCTCAGTGATGGATTGGCATCTTAGATTTGACCTTGAGCCAGTGGGCTGTGTGCAATTCAGGAAGCTACCGTTCCTGGGTACCTACCTGGTTCTCTGGAGAAGGCCCTAACAGATGGCTGCCCACCCCACAGTAAGGACAGGTGAAATGTTGAAGGCTCTTGATGGAGTGGGAAGAGAGATATGTGAAAGGAGCTTTGGTGAGGCATGATGGGATGGGCTGGAGATGGAGAATGGCAGCAGGCAGGCAACACCACTTCTTGGGGGCCACTGTATGCAAGACATGCTGGCCTGTCCCCATCAAAAGTAAGGCTAGTCCTGGGGCCACTGCACTTAGCCTTGAGGTGCAAGATGAAGGATGAGGCCCCAGAGCTACAACCTTGGTTAAGTTGTTCCTCCTCACCAAGCTGAAGCATACTGCCTTGAGTGTTGTTTACTGTGTTGGGAAGGGAGGGAGCCGATGTTTAGAGAGCACTTACTACATGCTAGGCATTGTGCTAGGTGCTTTGCATGTACCATAATCATTGATAGATGTATCTGTGGGGAGAGGAAGACAATCCCCTGATGTCTCTCCTATCTCCTCTCTAAAAACCACTCTCCCTTCATTTAATATGGAACACAGTTTGGAAAATACCCTTTGAAGGGGGTATTAGTTTACACTGAGAAGCTAATGATGGACACAATGAGCCTTCATTAAGAAGAGGTTTTGGTAAGGGGAGCAAGGGAGAAAATGGCACTAAGACTGAGTCCCTGAAGGTTGTAGAAGAGGAAGAGGTTTGCGGAAAAGGGAGGGACCACCAAGACAGTCATGGGTCAGCCACTTAAACTTTGATATTCCTCTGTACAAAGCTAACCCTTTCACATCAGCATACAAAATCCAGTGCCAAGCACACTGCCCTGCACATAGAAGGCATCAGTATACATCTCTTGAGCAGGACTCACCCAACACTGCTTTTGGGTGGTTTAACCAGCCAGGTTTCCAGGCAGTAAGGTTTGACTTGGCTGTCATCAACACTGTTAAATGCCCAGGCCACGTAGGCTTACATGGAGCCATTTGAAAATGGGTGGTAAGAACAGAAGTGAAAACCAGGGGGCAGGTATGCTGTCTCCTTAGATGAAAGCAGCTTCAGGACACTTGTCCAGAAAGACACTCACACTTCACGATTATTTTCTAAGTTTGCAAGCAGGAGGGATCTGCCCAAGAACATGGCATGCTGGGGATCTTCCCGGCCTGCTGTGGTGGGGAGGCCGTCCTGCTCTGGAAGAGCAGCTCAACTAAGGGTGAAGTGGCAAGATGTGGAGGCATGTTCCCACCCACCCGGCCTTGGGTACCCGGAGCTGTTGACAGAAAAAGCGGGGAGACCCTCTAAGCCCAGGCTGTGCTTCCTGAGGCCCAGAGCATGAAAGTAGGCACCTACCGTCCCAGCACATCATAGCAATGTATCCTGGAGCACCAGGGAGCAGAGGGTGGGGAGAAAAGCATGCATCAGGAGGTGGGAGATCAGTCAAACTACCAGGAATGATCCTACACTGGGGCAGAATGAGCAAGTGCTACCATGAAGGGCCTCCTGACACCAAAATGTCCCTCCCAAGAGGGTTGAGAAGGACATAAAGAAAAGATGGTAGCTCCGTTCCCATCCTAATTGAGCCAAAGGCCAGGTTTAGGCAGACTTGGGAAAGGCCAGGGGAACAGAGTCTACTGTGGAGCCAGAATGCCGACATCCCAGGGATCAGGGGCTGGAGCTCCTCTGCTTGGTTAGCATGAGAAAGCACAGGAGGCTCTGTCCACAAGTGTGCATCTCAGGACACTTGTTGGGCAGTGGCGCCATGGTGCCTTCTCCCGAGGGTGGCTGTCACATATAATCAAGGGCAAGATTGGGAAGCAGCATTTGCCTATCTCTTGATGGGCTCTGGGGCAGCAGCCTCCATCCCAGCTTGAGGGGTGAGTGGTAGGCCTGGGGGCCAAACTCTCCCCCCATCCACTCTGGGCTGGAGTGTGTGGGGCCCCTGTGCATGGACCCTGGATGCCCCACCCTCCTGCTTACCTCTTGGAGCTGAGCTTCCATGCTGCCTCCTGTACCCGGACAGCAGGAGACAAGGGGGGCCCATGGCCCTCCACGGTGCTGACTGCGCTGGGGTAGCCAGCGGGACGGGGGAAGCGGCCCAGGGCAGTGTTGTTGGCATTGTTGATGTTGGCGTTGGAGCCAGTGGACGAGTAGCTGCTGGGGGTGAAGGTGGAGTCCACCAGTTTCTCGTGGGATGGCGACTCGGTGTCGCCTTGGCTGTTACCCGCCTTGTTGATGTGCAGTGGGCGCTGGGTGGTGAAGGTCTGGGGGAAGGCGCTCCGGCCGTCGCTTTGGTAGTAGCTGACGTGGTTGCCGAACAGGCCACCGGCCCTCTGTAGGCAAGACGGGAGGGGTGGGTGGAGGAGAAAGCCCCCTCAGCTACCTCTCCTTCTCAGCGAAGGCACGGAAGGTTGTCCGCCTTCCAGAGAGCACAACCACGCCGGGCAGCACATGGCAAATGGGGAACTCTTCACCTGCGTGGCCTGGTGGTTTGAGAGGGAGGGACCCAGAGAGTCCCCTCTGAAACCACTGGGGGGAACAGTGAGGGACAGGACCTCTTGCAGAACCAGTCAGGCAGGGAGGCTGCTCCCCTGGGACTTTCTAATGAACCCCACGAGGAGTTTCAAGGACCAGTGTAGGATGGCAATCCTTAATTGCAGCCAGTGCTTGGCTTGGCAGCTGTGAGGCACGGTGAGGGCTGAGGGGTGGGGAAAGAGACCAGGGGATTCTAACAAGAATTTTTTAAATGGAGATCCAAATGGCTCACTGAGCTAGAAACCATGTTGGCGAAATGGTTTTGAAAATAAGGATGACACATTGACTCCATTAATTATATCATGGCTTTCTCTCCCCTGGGAGGTTCTTAGAGATTTCAAATCAGGACCCAATGTTTTTTCCTAACACTTTTTTCTTGTCCTGGGTGAGTGGGAAAGTGGCTATCTGCAAGTTGATCTGTGGGGTCTTGCTGGGGCAGTGTTATCATGGTGCTGAGTCCCTGAGGCCATTCAGTGATGGACATTTCACAGTGATGAAGATGAGGATGGTGATGACAGGGTAGCCACAAGGAGGGCAAGCTCCTCCCGGTGACTCCATAGCCCAGGACCCCTGTGTGGTCCCCCTGTGGGAGCTGGAAAGGACAGTTGTGAGCATGGCCCCATTGCAATGGTGGTCAGTAGTTTCTCCCTCACTTGGGAAGGGTTTTAGCCAAGTACCTCAGGGCTTAGGCATGGGCCACAATGAATGGAGAGAGCAGGACCCAAGAGTTCCACTATCCTGGCAGAGTCAGGTTTGGTTTTCACTTCTAAAACTGACACTCAGCCTTCATATCCAGGATGGGAGAGGGAAGGAAGGCTGGAGGGGATTTTTGTGACCTGGAGAACACATGCTTTATCTCAAGAGGATAATTGCCACTTGGCTCCACTCCTCTGCTACCACGTGGGAACATAAGCCAGATTTTCTGATTTTTTTAAAAGAGAAGCCAGAGGTCTAGATTTTTATTTGAATGTGCTGAATTTCCAAATGTCGGCAAACAAAATAGGTCTGCAGATTAGATGAGGCCCAAGAGCCACCATTTGCAACTTCTAATGTAGAAGTTTCTCCTAGGAAACATTTCCTGTAAGAAAAGGGCTCCTCCCCTCTTTCTCCAAGAGCCAGTGACACTCTGTAAGCTGCCATGTCCTGGGAGCCCAGCCTTGAGATGGAGTCAGGCTTGGAAAACATGCAGGGATAGGAAATAGTTGACTGGGAAGAGCTTGGAATCTGCCTTAGAGCTCAGGGCTTTCTCCCTGGATTTTCTTAGCAGAAAAGGTGAAGCCAGCCCACCTTCTTACTTCAAACCAAACTTTAAAAAGATAAGAGAGGGGCGCCTGGGTGGCGCAGTCGGTTAAGCGTCCGACTTCAGCCAGGTCACGATCTCGCGGTCCGTGAGTTCGAGCCCCGCGTCAGGCTATGGGCTGATGGCTCGGAGCCTGGAGCCTGTTTCCGATTCTGTGTCTCCCTCTCTCTCTGCCCCTCCCCCGTTCATGTCTCTCTCTGTCCCAAAAATAAATAAATGTTGAAAAAAAAATTAAAAAAAAATAAATAAAAAGATAAGAGAGTGCTCCTATGGCATCCACCTACCCTGAAGATGTCATCTTCGGAGGCAGCAGACACAGCCTCCTTCATGGCCTTGTCCAGCTCCTCCTCAGCTGTCAGATCTCCAGAGATGGCCCGTCGGATCTCAGGCCCAATGTCATGCAGCGTGCGCAAGCCAGCCTGAAACCCAGAGGGGCACCCAGCCACCTGACCCACCTGCCTCTCCACAAGGCAGGTGAGCCTGAGAGGGTTTATCTGTGTGTGCTAACTGGGGATGTGGTTCGGGACCTCTCTTGTCTGCCCCAGAGTGGAAGAATCCATTTCTCCACCCAGGAAGGATAGGGGCTGTTCCAGAACTTCAGCAGAGCTCCATAGAGCTCTGGGGAGCTGTGAAGCGGGCAGGACTGTGGAGGGCAGGGTGTGTGGGAAGCAGTATGTAGCCCCTTCACACACCCACCTGTAGAAAGGTTGGAACTCTCAGAAAGTTTCCTTCTGAAGGGACCTGGCCTCCAGCCCACTGATGACAGATTTAAGCCCTAGCCAGAGGTTGGAAGAAGGTGACCAGGCCCTTCCTTAGGGTGTGGACCCCCCCTCACCCCTCACCTGCAAGGACAGGGCGTTCCTTTGGGAAGGCTTGCCCACAAGGCCCTGCTCTTTGCGCTTCTTGAATTTCCGGAAGTACTCTTGGATCAGGAAAGTAGCATAAAACTTGCCAACGGTGACCTCATCATCTGAGATGTGAGAAAAAAAGGACAGAAGGGAGATAAATGGGGGAATTCAGTTGGACTTCATTAACTTTTTTCAGCATCCAAACTTTCTTAAGTTTTTTAAATTTAATTTTTTAAAAAGAGGTAGTCTATTAACATGGTTCAAAAGGCAAAAATATACTAAAAGGTATACAGTGAAAAGTGTTTTTACCACCCCTCCCCCATCTGCCTAGTTACCACCTTTTTTTTTTTTTTTAATTTTTTTTTTTCAACATTTATTTATTTTTGGGACAGAGAGAGACAGAGCATGAACAGGGGAGGGGCAGAGAGAGAGGGAGACACAGAATCGGAAACAGGCTCCAGGCTCCGAGCCATCAGCCCAGAGCCCGACGCGGGGCTCGAACTCCCGGACCGCGAGATCGTGACCTGGCTGAAGTCGGACGCTTAACCGACTGCGCCACCCAGGCGCCCCTAGTTACCACCTTTTAATAAATAACCTTTCTCAAATTGGTTTGAGTATTTTTCCAAAAAGTCTTTCTGCAAATGCTTTCTGAAAATAAGCAAATATATTCTTATCCCATCTTTTTTTTTTTTTTACACTAGAAGTAGCCTATTGTCAAAATTATTTCCCACCTTGTTTTTTTTTTTTAAAGTTAAAAAAATGTATAAAAAACTTTAGTGGTGCCTGGGTGGCTCAGTCGGTTAAGCGTCCGACTTCAGCTCAGGTCACAATCTTGCAGTTTGCGAGTTCAAGCCCCACATCGGGCTCTGTGCTGACAGCTCATAGCCTGAAACCTGCTTTGCATTCTGTGTCTCCCTCTCTCTCTGCTCCTCCCTAACTCATGCTCTGTCTCTCTCTCAAAAATAAATAAACATTAAAAAAATTAAAAAAAACTTAGCTTATATTGCTAACTCATTTTTATTGGATTCTAAAAAATTTTTAGATGTTTGCTTTTGAGAGAGAAAGTGCAAGTTGGGGAGGGGCAGAGAGAGGGGAACTGAAGATCTGAAGCAGGCTCTGCACTGACAGTAGAAAGCTTGATGCAGGGCTAGAACTCACAAACCATGAGATCATGACTTGAGTCAAAGTCAGACGCTCAACCGACTGAGCCACCCAGGTGTCCCTATTTGATTCTAAAACTTGAGATGCCCATCATAAACTGACCAGTCCCCTAAGTGCAAACAGTTCTGCTTAAAGATGGGGTTTGGTGTAAGGAGCACCTTCTCCTCTAAGTCTAGGTTTTTCTTATAATTAGACAGATTGGGTTTTCTTATCATGTGGCTTGGCTGGGTCCCTGCTGGGCTGGACCCCCAAGTTACACATGACATAATCAGCCTCTGTCTTGGGAATGAACCAGGTGGTGGAGAAGCCAATGACTCTCCAAGGAGAACACTGCATGCCCTATGAGTAGCTCCTTGGTTCCATCTTCTTCTCTGGGAAATGGGCCCAGGAGATAGCTTGTAGGTTAGATATAGGGGCTTGTGATGGTTCTCTTACTCCTAGTTGTACTTAAGAATAGCCAAGTCTACAGCAATGATGACCTTCTACATGACAAAGACCTCATTACCATGTGAGAGGGAAAGCCCTGCGTTCCCTGTTTAGGGTAGTTGGGGAGGAAGAGCGGTAGGGAAGAAAGAGCTTGGAGTTCTAGCATCCCTCAGACCTGGGTTTGGATTCTGAACCTACTAGGTAGTCACCATGTAGTCTTGGGTCAGCTACATAGTTTTGAAGAACTTCAGTTTCTTTAGCAAACTTCATAGTAATGTTATAAGGATTAAATAATGTATGCAAAACGTCAGATGATGCTTGGCCTGTGTAAGTGACTTTTCACTTAGCTCCTGTCCTGCTCCCCTTTGGGAAGTGGTTCTCAACAGGGGGGGTGGTGTCACATTTTAAGGAGTGTTTTGGGATTGCGTGGGGCTTTCTTTTAGCTGTCACAGTGTGCTACAGGTATTAGGTGGTTCCAGATGTGTCCCTTAAAATACAGGCATGTTTTACACAACAAATAATAGCTTTGCAATCTGCTAGATGTCCATGTGGGGACATAACCTGTCTATAATTATCTAAGCTAAGAACCTAACTGCATTTTACATATGAACAGAAAATAATTTTTTGCCTGCTTTTAATATATCCAGAATTTTCCAGGAATATAACTGCCGTGTAAATTGATGGAAGACCATATTTGCTTTGTTTCCACTTGGTTAAGAGGGGTTTACATTTTGGAAAATCGTATCTCTGATGGCATCACTGCTCGTGGTCTGAGTCACCTGCGGTCTGCTGCGGTCTGTAAGTAGTCACCTACTTACATCGGTCTGCATTTGTTCTATGTATGTGCACATACGTAGGTGCATGTATGTATACATACATGTGGATATTATATTATTTAATATACTTAGTTATCCCTCAAAATGATAAACACAAAATGTCAATGATATTCAATATCATCTTAGCTCCTTTAAACACAAACTTATTCATCATATGTAGATGTGTGCAAGTATTTCAGTTAACTATGACTTTTGGCATAGTGTCATAAGCCATAGTGCTTTAGCATGTATATATTGAAGAACACTTGACTTTAATGTATTTTATATTAAAGTGTTATATTAATATTTTGGAAATTATATATGTAGGAAGATTATTATTTTCATTCAGGGTAGTAGTAAGAGCATTATAAACTTTTTGTTATGAAAAGGGGCTTTGGGTTTGACAGGGTAGAGAAACACTGCCCTAGGAGAAACAAAAAGAATTTCAACCCAGAGAGGATCTCAGGGGATTCTTTTTCCAGGGCACCATTATTTCCAGAGCAAACAGCCTGGTAGTTTATGGGGAAACTTATATTTGCAGAGTTTCCTTGGAAATTCTGTCAAACCTCTAAATATTGAGGGGCCTTGCTTGGTCTTGAAATGTAGGATTGGACCAGATTTCCAAGCTGACATTCTGTATCTGAGTTTGTGAAGGGCATGGCACCCTCGTCCCTTCTTCTTTTAAAAAAAATTTTTTTTAATGTTTATTTATTATTGAGAGACAGAGAGAGACAGAGCGTGAGCAGGGGAGGGGCAGAGGGAGAGGGAGACACAGAATCTGCAACAGGTTCCAGGCTCTGAGCTGTCAGCACAGAGCCCGACGTGGGGCTTGAGCTCACAAACCGTGAGATCATGACCTGAGCCGAAGTTGGACGCTTAACCGACTGAACCACCCAGGTACCCCTACCATCGTCCCTTGTAACCAATAGCACCTTTGAGCCCCACACACAAAGGGCCTGGGGAAAGCAGGCCTCCCAAGACTCTAGTAGACTCAGAAACCAGGCAAGAGATCCTGAAGTACTCACCACCTGCAGGGGGCACCACTTGGTCTAGCAGCTTCATGCTGGTACGCTTCCAGATCTTCTTGATTATGGCCCGCAGCTCCTCATTGGCTTGTTCTAGGTTCCCTGAGGGGAGGGAGATGCAAGGCTGAAAAGGATCATCAGCCCCTTGGGGCCCTCCCATGGAGTGGGTCCTTCTGTGTAGAGTGGGAAGATGCTACTGGTGGCATTTTGCCCCACAGAGAGACATGGTCCACGAGCTTCACTCTCTCTCTAGGCTACCTCCATCCATTTCTGTTTGTATTGTTCTCTGCACTCCTACTTCCCCCTCCCTCCATTCCCTGTCCAGTGCAATTCCTTTTTGCTTCCTCTCTGCCTGCTGCTTGGGCCAGCCACTGGTATCCCTTCACCCCCACATGCTGCTTCCTTGTGGGTGGCACTTGGAGCAGACCAGACAGCCTGCCCTGACTAAGCTCAACAGCCACCTGCCAGAGAGCATGAGGGACTGTTCCAGTGCATGGCATTTCTCATGGGCCTCTGTGGGTGATTGGGAGGTTTCCCCCACATAAGGCATAAAGCATCCATACACAGGGGGACCTTGGTGTCAAAGCCCTTTTCTGAGTCTCCTGTGGGGAGGATGTGGCAAAAAAATTTCTACTTCTACCTCAGTGTAGAAGTAGAAATCAGTAGACACTGGGTTCTGTTTTGGAGTTTCTCTGGGTCTACTTTTTCCACTGGTAAAACGGACTTAATTTGATGCCTATCTGGTGCAGCCTCTAGGCCACTGGTGGTAGAGCAGCTGTAAGAGAGGATATGGTGGGCAGTAGTCTAAAATTCTGCCTGAGCTATCTCCCACCACCACCAATATATACACACCCTGCATGGTCCCTGGGACTGTGACTCTGATGGATTTTACTCCTGTGATTATATTATATTATGTGGCTCCTATCACCTTAAGATAGGGAATCTAGGTGGGCCTGACCTAACACATGAGCTCTTTAAAAGTAGAGAGTTCACAGGTGCAAACTTCCAGTTATAAAATAAATAAGTCCTGAGATGCAATGTACAGCATGGTAACTATGGTTAATAATACTGTACTGCATGATAGTTGCTAAGATCTTAAAAGTTCTCATCACACACACAAAATTATAATTATATATGGTGATGGATGATAACCAGATTTACTATGGTGATCATTTCTTAATATCTACAAATGTGGAATCATTATGCTGTATATCTGAAACTAATGTAATGTTATATGTCAATTGTACTTCAATAAAACCAAACCAAAACAAATAAAAAAGTAATGCATGAAGAAGGTCAAAAGATAAAACTAGAGCGTTGTCCCAAGTTGGAAGCAGAAGGAATAGGAGGTAGCTGCTATGGCCTGAGAGAAAGCACACACTGATGCTTTGAGCTAAGAGCCAGTCCTACAATGGCAAGAAATGAATTCCTCCAAAAACCTAAATGAGCTGGAGCTTCTGGAAGAGGACACATCCTGATCAATATCCTGATTTGGCTTTGTAAGACTCTTAGCAGAGAACTCAGCTACTCCATGGCTGGACCCCTGACCTTTAGAACTGTGGGCTAATAATAGGTATTGTTCAAGCCAAAGAATTTGTGGTAATTGGTATAGGTATAGGAAACCAATACAGGGGTGTTTACTGCTACTACACAGGGGAAGCAGTATGGTTGAGAGCTCTGGTGTTAGACTATCTGAGGTGAAATCTGCCCTGTGGCCACACCAGAGAGTCTCCTGTGGAAAGTGGTCCAACAGGAGTAAGCAGAGGTGGCAATGGAGAGAGAGTGATGGATTCCTGAGTCCCCTGTCAGATCCAAAAAGTACCTGGAGCCAGAGGATAATCCTGGGCATTCCAGTTATGGAGGCATCCCTAACGGTTAGGTTCACTTCCTGGTTAGGTAGTTAGTGGTTTCTGACATATACAATGAAAGAGTCATAATTAAAATAATGCTCAAATAAAAATGCTTATCTTTTGTAGTGGGTTGAATAGTGTCCCCACCAAATTCATGTCCACATGGAACCTTAGCACATGGCCTTAGTTGGAAATAGGGTCTTTGCAGATGTTACTAGTTAAGACAAAGTCATACTTTATTAGAGTGGACCCTAAATCCAATACTACTGTTGTCTGTATAAGAAGAGGAGAAGACACATGGAGACACACAGAAAAAAGGCCATGTGAAGATGGAGGCAGAGACTAGAGTGATACAGCTATGGCCAAGCAATACCAAGCATTGCTGGCCCCCACCAGAAGCTAGAAGAGAGTCACAGAGCAGATTTTCCTTTGAACCTTGGGGAAGAACAAATGTCACCCATACTTCTCCCATTCAGTAGGTTGCCTTTCCCTTCACTGTGTGAAATTTTTTTGGTTTGACGTAATCTCGTTTGTTTATTTTAGCTTTTTGTCCTTGCCTGAAGAGACTGGTCCAAAAATATTGCCAAAACTGACATCAAAGAATTTACTGCCTATATTTTCTTCTAGGAGTTTTATTGTTTCAGGTCTTACATTCAAGTCTTCAATCCATTTAAATTTTATTTTTGTATGTGGTGTAAGATAGTGGTCCAGTTTCATTCTTTTGTGTGTAGCTGTCCAATGTTCCCAGTACCATTTATTGAAAAGACTTTTCCCCCATTGTATATTCTTGCCTCTTTTGTCATGGATTAATTGACCACATATGTGTGGGCTTTTTTCCTGCACTTTCTGATTCTATTCCATTGATCTATGTGTCTGTGTTCATGCTGGTACCATACTGTTTTGATTAGTATACTAGCTTTGTAGTATAGTTTGAAATCATGAAGGATGATACTTCCAGCTTTGTTCTTCTTTTTCAAGACTGCTTTGGTTATTTATTTTTGTGGTTCCATGCACATTTTGGGATGCTTTGTTCTAATTCTGTGAAAAATGCCATTGGTATTAAAAAAATTTTTTTAGTGTTTATTTTTGAGAGAGACAATGTGTGAGCGGGGGAGGGGCAGAGAGAGAGACACACACACACAGAATCCGAAGCAGGCTGCAGGCTCTGAGCTGTCAGCACAGAGCCTGACATGGGGCTCAAACTCACAAACCATGAGATCATGACGTGATCTGAAGTCAGATGCTTAACTAAGCCACCCAGGTGCCCCGCCATTGGTATTTTGGTAGGGATTGCACTGAATCTGTAGAATGCTTTGGGTAGCATGGACATTTTAACAATATTAATTCTTCCAATCCATGAGCACAAAATATCTTTCCATTTATTCATGTTGTCAATTTCTTTCATCAATGTCTTAAACAGTATTCAGAGTACAGGTCTTTCACTTCCTTGGTTGAATGTATTATAGGTATTTCATTATTTTTGATACAATTGTAAATGGAACTGTTTCCTTACTTTATTTTTCTGATAGTTATTAGTGTATAGAAACAGTGATTTCTGTATGTTAGTTTTGCATCCTGTGACTTTACTGAATTCATTTGTCACCTGTAATAGATTTGGTGGAGTCTCTAGGGTTTTCTCTACACAATATCATGTCATCTGCAAATAGTGACAGTTTTACTTTTTCCTGTTCAATTTTGATGCCTTTATTTCTTTTTCTTGCCTAATTTCTGGCTAGGACTTCCAATACTACGTTGAATTAAAGTGGTAAGAGTGCACATACTTGTCTTGTTCCTGATTGTACAGGAAAAGCTTCAGCTTTTCACCACTGACTATGGTGTTAGCTGTGGGTTTGTCATATATGGCCTTTATTATGTTGAGATACATTCCTTCTATACCCACTTTATTGGCATTTTTGATCATAAAATGAATGTTGAATTTGTTAAGTGCTTTTTTCTGCATCTATTGAGATCTTCATATGATTTTTTATCCTTTGTTTTGTTAATATGGTATATCACATTGATTAATTTGTGGATGTTGAACCATCCTTGCATCTCTGGAATAAATCTCGCTTGATTGTGATGTATAATCCTTTTAATGTATTGTTGAATTTGGTTTGCTAATATTTTGTTAGGAGTTTTACATCTATATTATCAGGGATACTGGCCTGTAATTTTCTTTCTTGTGGTATTTTTGTCTGGTTTGGTATCAGAGTAATGCTAGCTTTGTAAAATAAGTTTGGAAGACTTCCTTCCTCTTTAATCTTTTGGAATAATTTGAGAAGAATAGGTACTAACTCTTCTTCTTAAATTTTTTAAATTTATTTTTATTTTTTAATTAAAAAAATTTTTTTAATGTTTATTTTTGAGAGAGCGAGAGAGAGACAGAGCATGAGCAGGGGGGGAGGCAGAGAGAGAGGGAGACACAGAATCAGAAGCAGACTCCAGGCTCTGAGCTGTCAGCACAGAGCCCGACATGGGGCTTGAACTCTATGAGATCATGACCCAAGCCAAAGTTGCACACTTAACCGACTGAGCCACCCAGGCGCCCCCTTAATTTTTTTAAATGTACTTATTTATTTTTGAGAGAGAGAGAGAGAGAGAGAGAGAGAGACAGCGAGCTAACAGGGGAGGGGCGGGGGGGGAGAGAGAGAATCCCAAGCAGGCTCTACACTGTCAGCACAGAGCCCAATGTGGGGCTCGAACCCATGAACTGTGACTATGACCCACCCATGAACCATGAGACTATGATCTGAGCCAAAATTGGGTCAGACACTTAACCGACTGAGCCACCCAGGTGCCCTGATACCGACTCTTTTTTAAATGTTTAGTAGAGTTCACTTGTGAAGCTGTCTGGTCCTGGACTTTTGTTTTTCAGAAGTTTTAAAATTACTGTTTCAATTTTATGACTTGTAATTGGCCTATTCATATTTTCTATTTTTGTGTGTGTGTGATTCAGTCTTTGGAAGGTTATGTGTTTCTAGGAATTTATTCATTTTTTTTTTTTAGGTTTTTCAATTTGTTGGTATATAATTGTAGTAATCTCTTACCCTTTGTATTTCTTTTCTTTTTAATTTTTAAAAATGTTTATTTATTTTTGAGCAGGGGAGGGGCAGAGAGAGAGGGAGACACAGAAACTGAAGCAGGCTCCAGGCTCTAAACTGTCAGCACAGAGCCTGAAGCAGGGCTTGAACCCACGAACCGTGAGATCATGACCTGAGTTGAAGTCTGACTCTTAACCGACTGAGCCACCCAGGCACCCCTTACCCTTTGTACTTCTGTGGTGTCGGTTGTAACTTTTCTTTCATTTCTGATTTTATTTATTTGGGTCCTCTCTCTTTTACTCTTGAGTTTGGCTACTGATTTTATTTATCTTTTCAAAGAACCAGCTCTTACTTTTACTGATCTTTTCTTTCTTTTTTTTTTCCCCCAATCTCTATTTCATGTATTTCCACTCTGGACTTTATTATTTCCTTCCCTCTACTAATGTTGGGCTTTGTTCCTCTTTTTCTAGTTCCTTTGGGTATAACGTTAGATGGTTTATTTGGGATTTTTTTTTGTTTCTTGAGGTAGGCCTGTATCATTATGAGTTTCCCTCTTAGAATTGCTTATGTTGCATCCCATAGATTTTGGAAAGTTGTATCTCCATTTTCATTTGTCTCAAGGTATTTTTGTTTGTTTGTTTCCTCTTTGATTTCTTTGTTGACCCATTGGTTGTTTAGTAACAAGTTGTTCAGTCTCCACATGTTTGTGGGGTTTTTTTCCAGTTTTCTTTTTGTAATTAATTTCTAGTGTCATACCATTATGTTTGGAAAAGATGCTTGATATGATGTCAGTCTTCTTGAATTTACTGAGACTTGTTTTGTGGCTTAACTATCCTGGAAAATGTTCCATGTGCACTTGAATAGAATGTGTATTCTGCTGTTTTGGATGAAACGTTCTATATATATTTATTAAGTCCATCTGGTCCAATGTGTCATTTAAGGTCAATATTTCCTTATTGATTCTCTGGATGATTTATCCATTGATTAAGTGGGATATTAAAGTTCCTTTCTATTATTGTATTAATGTCAATTTCTCCCTTTATGCCTATTAATATTTGCTTTATATATTTAAATACTTTATGTTGGGTGTATAAATATTTACAAATGTTATATCCTCTTCTTGGATTGAACATTTTTTCATTGTGTAATGCTCTTCTTTGTATTTTGTTATAGTCCTTGTTTTAAAGTCTATTTTGTCTAATATGAGTACTGCCTCACTAGCTTTCTTTTTGTTTCCATTTCCCTGGAATATCTTTTTGCATCTCTTCACTTTCAGTCTCCGAGTGGCTTTAGATCTGAAATGACTCTCTTATAGGCAGCATATAAATGGGTCTTGTTTTTTATCCATTCAGACACCCTATGTCTTTTGATTGGAGCATTTAGTCCATTTATTTTTAATGTGATTATTAATAGGTATGTACTATCATCATTTGGTCAATTGTTTTCTGGTTATTATTGCAGTTCTTCTCTGTTTCATTTTTCTTCTTTTGGTGTCTTCCACTGTGGTTTGATGGTTCTTTAGTTATGTTTGGGTTTCTTTCTCTTTATTTTTGTTGATCTATTGTAGGTTTTGGTTTGTGGTTACCATGATGTTCATAAATATTGCTCTCTCTCTATATATAGCAGTTTATTTTAAGCTAATAGTCACTTAAGTTTGAACAAAATTTGTTTTTGGTTTGAACACATTCTAAAAGCACTACATTTTTACCCACCACCCACAATATTTTATGTTTTTGATGTTATATTTGATATATTTTTATTTTGTGCATTATTTACTTACTGTAGTTATAGTTAAATTACTATTTTTGTTTTCTTAATATTCATACTATCTTTTTTAAATGTTTATTTATTTTTGACAGAGAGAGAAACAGAGCATGAGCAGGGGAGGGGTAGAGAGAGAGGGAGACATAAAATCTGAAATAGGCTCCAGGCTCTGAGCTGTCAGCACAGAGCCCAATGTGGGGCTTGAACTCACAGACCACGAGATCATGACCTGAGCTGAAGTTGGATGCTCAACCGACTGAGCCATCCAGGCACCCCTATTCATACTATCTTTTTAAGTGGCTGATTTACTGATAAATATAAGTATATAAATATATATTCTCTTTATCAGTGAGTTTTTTCTTCAGGTACTATTTCCAGTTATGGCCTTTTCTTTTCTGCTTAAAGAAGACCATTTAACATTTCTGATAAGCTTGGTTTAGTGGCGAGGAACTCCTTTAACTTTTGCTTGTCTAAGAAACTATCTCACCTTCAATTCTGAATGATAACCTTGCCAGGTAGAGCATTCTTGTTGACAGTTTTTTCTTTCAATACTTTGAATATATTATGCCACTCACTTCTGGCCTGCAAAATTTATCCTGAAAAATATGATGATAGTTTTACGGGGGGTTCCTTTGGGCATAACAAGTTGTTTTTCTCTTGTTGCTTTAAAATTTTTTCCCCTTGTCTTTAACTTTTGACAATTTAATAATATTCCTTGGTATAGGTCTCTTTGGGTTCTCTTTTAGGACTTTTTGTGCTTCCTGGACCTGGATGTCTGTTTCCTTTCCCAGGTTAGGGAAGTTTTCAGTCATTATTTCTTCAAATAAGTTTCCTGCCCCCCCCCCCCCCGTCTCCTTCTGGAACCCTTATAATGTGAATTTTAGTGCATTTGATGTTGTTCTAGAGGTTCTTAAAACAATTCTCATTTCTAAAAATTCTTTTTTCTTTTTGCTGTTCTGACGGGATGATTTCCACTATTCTGTCTTCCAGATTGCTGATCCACTCTTTTGTATCATCTAATCTGCTGTTGATTTCTAGTGTATTTTTCAATACACTAGATACAATACATTCTGTTTTGTACTTTCTTATATTTTGTAACTCTTTGTTGAAGTTCTCACTGTGTTCTTTCATTCTTATCCTGAGTTTGGTGAGTATCTTTATGGCCATTACTTTGAAATCTGTCTGGTAAATTACCTATCTCCATTTCATCAGGGATTTCCCACCCCCCCATCCCCCCGCCCCCGGGTTTTATTTTTCCCTTTCATTTAGAACATATTCTTCTGTCTCCTCATTTTGTTTGACTTTCAATTTTTGTTTCTACAAATTAGGTGGAATAACTACCTCTCCTATTCTCAAGGAGTGACCTCATGTAGGAACATCCCCTGTGTAGATTGCATGTGCCTGGAAGTTTTGGCTGGCTGGCTGGAGTTGAAGCCAGCAGGGTCTCAGGGAGTCAAGGGACATATGGTGCTTGGATCACCCTGATGGAATGGCTGGAGCTCAACAGACACTGGCTGGGGGTGTCCTGGGGTGCACTGAGACCAGGTCACCTTGGTGGGTTGGCTGGAGTTGGTGGGCATGGGTGGGGGCTACCTGGGGGAAGCTGGTGTGGGCTAAGGGCCTGGGGCTCATTGGAGCAACCCTATCAGGCCAACTAGAGCACTTAGACCCTGCTCTCATCTGCATTATCAAGGTGAAAGAGGAATGTAAACAATGGTGCTTTTTGGTACCTCCAACCTGGAAAGAATTCCAGTACTCCCCCCACCATTTAGTGGATGTAAATGGATTTCCTTCACTTACAGTCCTGTTGCCTGTTTTCCCCCTGTGTCTCAGGGTAGGTGAGTCTGGGTGCAGGTCCCTCAGTGCTATCCCTCCTCGCTGCAGGTCATCACATTGGTCAGGGTGTTCCCATGGTTACCATGTTTTCATCTTTCCTGCCATTCTCTGTGTGGTGCTTCTAACATTTGTTGTGCAGAAGCTGTTTTTCAGGGTGAATTGCTCTATATGTGGGTGTAGATTTGGTGTGTCCTTGGGAGGAGGTGAATTCAGGGTCTTCTTACACCAGAATCTCAGACTGCCTCCTTCAGCCTTTGTTTCTCTTTAGTTTGGCAGCATAACTTGAACTATTTTCAATTTTTTAAAGATTAGCTCATTACTTTGACATGTGTCTTGCTGGCCTGGTTCTTGTTTTCCTTCATTGTAGATGTTTCTATTATTTTGTGGAAGGATTTAACTGAGAAATGGCACTTCTTTGGATTCTTCACTGAACTGAATTCCCACACATCATTATCATTCTTATTTTACAAATGAAGAAACTGAAGTAGAGAGAGAATAAATGCCTTATCAAGTTTTAAACAAGCTTCAACAGCTGACTTTGAGGCAGGTGGTCTTTTGACCACACTCTAGGAAACATTGTAATTAAGCTAGAAGCTCTTGGAGAGCAATTGCATCTTCTTAGGTACATTCTATATAGCCTTTTCCACAGAGTGGTTCAGAAATACTTATCAATTACAAAGACAGCTGATTATCTCAGCCAAGGCTGCTGCTAGCCCATAGGGCACATTTGTGCAAACCAGAAGGCATCCCTTCAGGTGGACACATCCCTGAGGGAGCATGGCCCGGCTAGCAAAGCACAGGTGAGATCTTAACCCACACCTGTCAGCTAGCTGAGCACCTTGATCCAGGCACAGCCTGTATAATTGTATGTGATTACCTTGACCATAATCACCATTTGCCAATATGACCCCTTCCTGACACTTCTAATTTAAAAAGAAAGGTAAACATTTGAGAGATCCACACAGTCAGTAAAATTTCATTTAGATGGAACTTAGTCCTGCTTCAGGTAACACTCATCACCTTCTGCTTTTGAACTATAAGCTCTGACTTCAAGATATCACCCAGAATCATTCATAGAAATTGATGGAAAGCTAGGGTTCAAAATAAATAGGCTAGAGGCCAAAAGGCCATTCAAGGAGCAAAGGAAACATGAGCAGGCCAGGCCTCTTCAGCATGTGAAGGTTATCACTGAGCCGCTGCTCTGATACACAGGATGGGAAGATCCTGGGAGCACTTTATAGCCTATTGGTTTCCTCTTTTGTTAACCTGTTAGACCTTCTGAGTGGCTCTCCCAGTGGCCCTCAGATGACCCTTACCTTCTGTTTTGATCCGCAGGGCTGTCCGGACTAGGGCAAACAGGGTGGCATTGAACATGACAGTCCCATCACTGTTCAGAGGCATGTTCATGGAGACCAGACGCTGGAGGAGAAAGGGAGGCAAAGCTGGTGATTACAGCAAACAGTTCTCAAAGGACCTACAGAACCACCATGGCAGGAGAATGCCAGGAGGGAGCCTTGAAACTTGTGTGTGTGTTGGGAGCAGGTGGGGGTTGAGGCATGGGTCACTAAAATGTATTCAAAATCTGTTCTGGGGAGAATCTCAGCTCTGCCAAAAGTACTTTCACCCTACCACACAGAGTGAAGGAAGAATGGAAATTGTCCTTATTAGACCCTTGCCTCCACAAAAGGATGGTAAGCCCACACAACCCCCTCCTCTGCTCAAATGTCTGCTCAGGCATATGGGTGTGCTTTCTACTGGCAACGAAGAACAGCTGCATGCCAGGCATTTGCCAGGAGCCCACCTGCCAGCAGCATTCATCCAAAGCCTTGACAAGAGAGACAGTAATGGCAGGTTTGCATGCAGGAGGTGTAGTGTATCTTCTTTTCTGTATATTGAAAAATATACCTCTGCATCAAGCTGAATTAAAAGCTTGTTGACTGGATTGGATCAGATTGCCCTTTTCCCTCCATTCTCACCACCCAAAATAGCTGCTATTGCACTGTGCCCTGGTGTGCGGCCCTCAGCACACACCAGAGTAATTATGAGAAAGAGCACCATTCTGGCATCTGCTCTCAAGATGTGGTCAAAGATCTTATTCGTTAGATCGTATGGTGTCCCATTAACCATAGTGCCAAAAAGGTTTATAATTTTCCTGAGTGACTGGATCTTCTTGACTCTCAAGGACAGTGTGAATTGTGGACTGGCCGTGGGGAAGCTCAACACCCAGGCAGTCTGGAAGGCACAAAGACACACTGTCACCTTGTGCAGGCCACATTTGTCCCTGCTCTTTTGTCCATTGTGCTTTGACTTTACATTTAATTTGTGCTCTTTTTTTTGGTCTTATCTTCTATACCCTTGGAAATCTTCTAACATCTTTTTTGGAACAAGGTGGAGATGCAAGTGAGAAAAAAATGAGTAAAACAGAGCACAATTCAGTTCTCCATTTTCCATGAATGCTTTATCGACAGAGTTAAAATTTTCTATTTGAGCCTCTTCTATACAGCTCTCTGATCTCACTTTCCCTAACCCCTTTCAGCTCATTGTTATTCCAATAAGGAGTACAGAGTGGTGGAAATGGGGATTGAAAGAAGAGGGGAGAGAGTGGAAACAATACCCTTCAGCATTTGTGGGGCTACCTGGTTGGGATTATAATGAGGTAAGGGAGGTGCCTGGACACACAATTGAAGGGGGCGCTCACTCTCAGGGTCATGTGAGGGCCACATGAGCAACAGTTAGGTCTAAAGAGACTAGGATGCTTGTTTTTACTTTTATGGGGTCATGGACTCACTTAGAAATACGAACATGATGGATCCTCTCCCTGGTACAATTTGTGAGTGTTTCAGTGATTTTGCACACAATTTTAGAGATTTACAGGTCCCTGAGGCTGATACATAGACACTCTAATAGCCCCCTGATCCCAGGAAGAGAACCCCTAATCCATCTGTCCTTGGCTGGAAGTCTTCTAGGATGCCTAGGTGGTGCAGCTTGATGGGACTGGGCATGTGGCTGGTTGGGTCATGAGGCATCCATTTCATCTTTCCTTTATGGTGTCTGAGGACTGATTGTTGGTAGGAACCTCAAAATATAATCTGGCCCATGTTCATTTCTTTAGGCACATAAAATATTGTCTTCAATCCCTGTAAGGATCAAGGTCTGACCAAGGTCACAAGACAAATAGGCCTCTTCCCTTCCATATTTTTTCTTTTTCTCCTTTGAACTCAGGCCATCTCTTACTTTGCAAGCCACGCGGTGAGGGCACAGCTTCCCAAAACCCAGTGGGGGCTGAATCCGCCGGAGCAGGGTCACCACATCTAGGTGTTTGATACGACCCCTAAAAGAGGAAGGAGAGGAGTCAAAGATCAGTCAAGAGTCGTGGTTTCGACTAGCAGCCCAGGACTCAGTACTGGGCTCTCCAAAGCTATTGTTCTGTTGGTCAAACTTGGTGCAGAGTTGCAGAATTGCATGGTAAAACTCCAAAACCAATATATACATTTTAATGAACAATTTTCCACCAGTGCTTTGCTTAAGGTGGAAGAGACTTTCAGGAGTACAATGAGATTCTTACAGATACTTGCTGCTGCAATCTAACCATCTGACCAAAAGGCATTTATTGAGCGTCAACCGAATGTGATGGACCTATGAGGGTATCTTTGAACCTGAAGCAAGAATGGAGTGAGATCTACTTGACTAAATATTTTAACTTGAATACTTACTAGTTATTCCTGACACTAGGATCCCCCATCCTTCTGTCCAACTGAAAATAGCAGACATGTTCTTGACTTAGCCAAAGATGCCTGGCGTATCACTGGCCCTTTTGACCTTTGGCCCTGGGGACTGGTGCAGTTCAGTGTTTCCAGTCGATCTACTCAATGCTAAACTGTTCTGAACCTCTCCTATAGGTGTGGTCACATAATGTTCTCTGGGTTTTGGGAATCAGTCTTTCTCTCTGGGAACTTACTTAGCTTCAGGATCATACTCTGCCCAGATTCTTTTAAATTCATCCAGATGATGGGGACCAAGGATTGACCAGTCTCTTGTCAGGTAGTCAAAGTTGTCCATGATGACAGCTACAAAGAGGTTGATGATCTGCCGAGGACAGAGATATGATGAGTTTCTACAAGAGGACCTCCTGTACACTTGAATCCTCTTTGCCAGCCGGTGCCATGTGTGGCAGAAGCCCGTGTTTCTAAAGACCAGCTATATTCACCATTTAAAACACCAGTCCCTGGAACTTGGGTCTCTTGGGTATGAATTTGCTTGCCTCAGAACAGGGTTGGATGAACCCCACATGTGGGCTGGACAGTTTCTCTCATACACAATTGCTGGGTAGCGCTGCCAAGGACAGAGGGCAGCTTTATCCACCACCCTTCCTGCACTCTGCATCAAAGTGTCAAAAACATACAGGTTGCCTCTAGGCCTCCACACACATCCCCTCTGTCCTCTAGTACAATGACATCATCACAAGAGCCAAGAATGGGCAAGAAAGATGTTGGTTGGGCTCACTCTGGCCCAGGGCTTTGTGTCCTTGTCTGATGGTTGGACATTCCTCCTAACTCAGTCTCTGCAAGCTAGTTCCTCTGATGGAGTTGCTCTGACTGCAAGCTGCAAAGGTAGATAGAGAGCTGGGCTGCCTTGAACTGCACACTCATACCCATGGCTGTTCAGCCCCACCTTGGCTTACCAGGAAGGCACAGAGCATGTAGAAGCTGATGAAGTAGAAGACGGCAAAACTGCTGCCACAGGGCGTTTCCCCTTCCGTGCTGTTGCTGGGCTCTGACTCGGGGGCACACTTCTTCCCTGGCATGCAGGCCAGCATGATGTCTTGCCATGCCTCCCCTGTGGCACACCTAGGGGAGAGCGGTGAGAGAGTCTACCACCCATGGGGCCCATCTCATATCTCTGGATCTTTCTCTTACCCCTTGTGCCATCCTCCCTGCCCAGAGGGAACTACTGAATTGAATTTGGTGTTTATCATTCCCTGAATGGTCTGATACAGTCACTATCAGATACGAAAATATATATCATTGTTTTGAATGTTTTAAAACTATATATAAATGGTGACAAACTGCCTTTTCTGAAAAGTCCCTTTTTTTGCAATTCATGTTAAGTTTGCAATTCATGTTAAGATTTATCCATTTAGTTCTAGTTCATTCAACATAACTACCCTATAGCAGTATACTCTATGTATATACCATTAAAAAAAACCCCATTGTCCTGCTTAAGGTTTTTCTTTTCTTTTTTGCTATTATAAAGAAGACTGCAATCAAAATGCAGGTCCATGCCTTGGATATCTGCTTAGAAAGTGGAAGTTAGGGTCGTCTTCATTTTCACTAGGTATTCCTGGTTCTCCAAAGGTTTGTCCAATCTATGCTCTGGTCGTCAGTGCAGGACAAATGCCATTGCTCTGTGGACTTGCCAACTCGTTTTCAGTTTTGCTGAGGTATAATTGACAAATAAAATTGTAAGGTATTTATTTATTTTCTTTTTTTGAATGTTTATTTTGTGTGTGTGTGTGTGTGTGAGAGAGAGAGAGAGAGAGAGAGTGCACAGGCACACATTGGGGAGGGGCAGAAAGAGAGGGAAAGAGAGAATCCCAATCAGGCTCTGTGCTATCAGTGCAGAGCCCCATGTGGGGCTCCATCTCACAAACTCTGAAATCACGACCTGAGCTGAAACCAAGAGTTGGATGCTTAACAGATGGAGACACCCAGGTGCCCCCAAAGTTGTAAGATATTTAAAGTGTACTTCATGATGATTTGATTTACCTATACATTGTGCAAGGATTCATATGGTAATTTTATTTTTAATTTTTTGAGTCATCGTCATACTGTTTTACACAATGGCTATGCCTTTTTCTTTCTCACCAACAGGGCACAAGGGTTCCGATTTCTCCACATCCTTGCCAACACTTGTTGTTTTCTGTTTTGTTTTGTTTGATAGTAGGTATCCTAATGAATATGAGGTAGTATCTCACTGTAGTTCTGATTTATATTTCCCTTATGATTAGTGATGTTGAACATCTTTTCACATGCTCATTGGCCATTTATATATCTTCTTTGGATATTTGGAGAAATGTCTATTCAAGACTTTTGCCCATTTTAAAACTGTTGTTGTTGAGTTTGGCAATTGATTTTTTGGCATTTAATTTTGTTTCTTCTGCAATTCTTACTTTTTATTTTTCTTATTGCATTGGATAAAACTTGCAGTATAATGTTGACTAGGAAAAGTGATAGTATGTGCTCTTTTCTCTATTTACTAATTACCTGGTATAGACTGAATGTGTCCCCCACCAAATTCATGTGTTGAAGCCTTAAGCCTCAATAAATTTGCAGGTGAGGCCACAGGAGATAATAAGATTTGGATCAGGTCATAATGCTGGGTCCCCCATGATAAAATTAGTGTCTTTTTAATAACGGAAGGAGAGACTTGAGCTTTCCATTTTTTTCATCATATGAGGACACAGCAATAAGGTGGCTGTCTGTAGGCCAGGAAGAGGGCTCACACCAGGAACTGAATTGACTGGGACCTTGATCTCAGACTTCTAGCTTCCAGATGTGTGAGAAAGAAATGTCTGTTGTTTAAGCCACTCATTTCATATTTTGTTAAAGTAGGCTGACCAAACTAATAATTTCCAGTACAGGAAAGTGATTGTTTTCTTTTGTTAATCTTCCACTTTACTGATTCTATTAATTGTTATAAGGTTTTTGAGTTGATTTGCTTGTTTTTTCTACCTGGATTAGACTGTTGTTTGCCAACAATGACAGTTATGTCTACACGTTTTCATATTTATACTTCTTGCTTTTTTCCCCTTTCTTAATACATATGTAACACAGGGATGATCTATTCTTTGATATTTTGGTAGACATCACACATAAAAATACTGGATCTTGGGACTTTTTGAGGACTAAAACTTTGATTACCTTTTCAATTTCTATTGTGACTAATTAAACAAAATTTGCTCTTAAGATAATTTTGTGATTTATATTTTCCTATATAAAAGTGCCTACTGGATTTTCAAGTATTTGACATAAATTTGTTCATATTTTATCATTCTGAAAATCTCTTGCATATCTATAATTGTATTTCTTTTCTTATTTTTGATGTGTCTTTTTAAAAAAATTAGATTTGATGAAGTTTTGTTTATTCACTGGTATTTTCAAAGACTTAGTTTTAGGGTCTATTGATAAATATTTTTGTTTCATATTTTATTAATTTCTGCTTTTATTTTAATAAGTGAGTTATTTCATATTTAGGGGTTATTTTGCTATTCTTTTTCCATCCATTGTTTTGGTTATTATAAATTTGTAAAATAAAATTTTGGCTTTGAAATTTTCTTTGGTATTGATTGATACGTCTTATAAATTTAAGATGTACTGCTCTCACTTTTCATTTCTAAGAAGTATGTAAGCTTCAGCTTTGAGTTATTTAGATCAGTGACTCAAAACATTTACATGAATAGATTTTGGAGGGACTACTGATTTTGTGGTTAATTTATAATTTTTGCTATATTGGAGTCAGGGGAAGTTTTACAATTTATTGAATTTTTCTCTGTGACTTAAATCTTGGCTAATTTTTGTGAATGTTTCTGGGTGCTTAAAAATAACTTTTTTTTGCAATTTATTGAGTACAAATTTATTACATTAAATTTGTCAGTTGTGTGTTTTTTGAATTTTAATTAATTAATTAAAAATTAAATATTTATTTTTGAGGTAGAGAGAGCATGTGTGTGCATGCGTGCACAAGTGGGGGAGGGGTAGAGAGAAGGGGAGAGGATCCTAAGCAGACTCTGTGCTGACAGAAGTGAGCATGATGTGGGCCTCGAACTCACAAACTGTGAGTGGCTGAAGCTGGACACTCAGCCAACTGAATCACCCAGGTGCCCCTATCAATTGTGTTTTTAGATATTCTTTACCCTTTCTTTTATTTTGTTCTATTTGATCTGTCATTTTTGGCATATCTCCCATTGTGTGTATTTCTGTGTGTGTGTGTGTGTGTGTGTATGTGAGTGTTCATTTTTTCCTTATTCTATTAGTCTCATTGATATATTTCCAAATTATATTGTTAGGCTCATGTAGTTTTGTGATTATTATGTAATCTGGTGGATTATACCTTCTATCTATATCAAATATCCCTCTTTGTCTTATTTAGTGCCTTTCATTTGGAATTTTATTTCTTCTGATACTGTTATTACTACATCTATTTTTTTTTAAGCATTGTTCTTTTTCCATTCCTTTATTTTTATTTTCTTTAGATCATTTTATTTTACTATATTATAAACAGGCTACAGTTAGATTTCTTAAAACCAACATTGGAGTATCTATCTTTTAATAGAAAAATTTAATTTTTAGTGATTATTAATCTTTGCTTTTATTCCTGCCATCTTGTTTTCTTTTCTAATTTTCTTTCCCTCCCTTCTCTCTCCTTCCTTCTTTCCTTCCTTCCCACCTTCCTTCCTCCTTCCTTCCTTTGCCTTTCCTTCCTTTTGTGGAATTGCCAAGGTTTTACTTGCTGATTTTTGCCCCCTCTAGTGATTTGGAATGTACACATTTCCATTTCTGTTTTTCTAATGGTTGACCTTCAAATATTTAACATATATATTTACACACTTTCCCCTGGCTGTGCATAGGGTTGAATAGCATCTTTTCCTCTCTACAACAAGAGAAGAATGTCAGCACACTTTCATGTTTCTTATTCTTCTACCACCTCATTCTTCTGACTTTGTTGAGATAATTTTAAGGTTTTTACTTGCAAATTGCTATTGAGGTTTTGGACATTTTCCCTTAACAGTTATTATTTCTTATTTAAAAATTTATTACAAAAATTTTCAACCATATACAAAAGTAGAAATTATAAAGAAACCCCAGGTACCCATCACCCAATCTTAACAATCATCAATATTTTGCTGTGTGTGTTTCATATATCTCCCCCAAATTACCCTTCTCCCCTTTTCGCTGGAATATTTTATTTTATATTATTTTATTTTATTCTTTTGTATTTTGGATTCTCACCTTTTAAAAAAATTGAAGTAGTTGACACAGTGTTAACATTAGTTTCAGGTGCACAGCACAGTGATTCAACAAGTCTATATGCTCTGCTCACTGCAAGTGTAGCCACCATCTGTCACCATACAACACTAGTATAGTACCACTGACTATATTCCCTATACGGCACCTTTTATCTCTGTGATGGAATAGTTTAAAGCAAATCCCAAACTTCATGTAATATCATTATATCAACCCTAAATATTTCAATATGCATCTAAAAAATAAAATGATAACTTTATGTAACCACAATATAATTATTACACTTAAAAATTAACAATTCTTTAATAACTAATACCTCCCTTAACAACTATTTAGATTTAATATAAGGTTTATAATTTCTTTGTTCATAACTCATAACTATAAACTTCATGGCTTCTTTGCTAATATTACTCTGTTCATTCTATTTGTTAGATTAATTTTTCATTCTGTGGAAGTGCATCCTTGTGTAGTTGTTTCTGTGAGGGAGTAAACTTTCTGGGTTCTTATGCTTTTGGAATCTATTTTGCTTTGTTACAGTGCTAATTAGGCTGCATTATAGGAGTCTGGGTCCAAAAGTACATTTTCTTCATAATATTGAATACATTATTCCTTTGTCTTCTAGTATGTACTTTTGCTAATACCAAGTATAATGAAAATTGGTATTTTTTCAATTTTAACTTGTTTTATTTTTTATTTTTTTAAATTTACATCCAAATTAGTTAGCATATAGTGCAACAATGATTTCAGGAGTAGATTCCTTAGTGCCCCTTACCCATTTAGCCCATCCCCCCTCCCACTACCCCTCCAGCAACCCTCAGTTTGTTCTCCATATTTATGAGTCTCTTCTGTTTTGTCCCCTCCCTGTTTTTATATTATTTTTGTTTCACTTCCCTTATGTTCATCTGTTTTATCTCTTGAAGTCCTCATATGAGTGAAGTCATATGATTTTTGTCTTTCTCTGACTGACTAATTTCACTTAGCATAATACCGTCTAGTTCCATCCACGTAGTTGCAAATGGCAAGATTTCATTCTTTTTGATTGACAAATAATACTCCATTGTATACATATACCACATCTTCTTTATCCATTCATCCATCGATGGACATTTGGGCTCTTTCCATATTTTGGCTATTGTTGATAGCGCTGCTATAAACATGGGGGTGCATGTGTCCCTTCGAAACAGCACACCTGTATCCCGTGGATAAATGCCTAGTAGTGCAATTGCTGGGTCATAGGGTAGTTCTATTTTTAGTTTTTTGAGGAACCTCCATACTGTTTTCCAGAGTGGCTGCACCAGCTTGCATTCCCAGGAACACTTTTGAAAGTATTTTTTTTTCTTAGGAAGCTTTAAGGATATTTTCTTTATTCTTGGTATTCTAAAACTTCATCATAATGTGTCTAAGGGACTTTTTGACAAACTTATTCTGCATTTAGTAGGCCATTGCAATCTGAAGGCTCAGATCTTTATATGAAATTTTCTTTGATCATTCCTTCATTTCCTTCTCTCCATTCCTTCTGTCTTTTCTAGCTGAATTTGTATGAGAAAGATGGGATTTTCAGTTCTATCCTCCATGTGTTAATTTTTATTTTATATTTTCAGTTTTTTTTGTGCCTTTGGCTGTGTACTAAGAGAATCCTGGTTTGACCTTTCAGCTCAGTACCTCATTCTTTAGCTGTGCCCATTTTCTGAATATTTCAACAACTGTATGTTTTTTTTGAGTTCTTTCTTTAATTTGTTCTTATTAATAATGACTTCTCTGGGGTGCCTGGGTGGCTCAGTCACTTAAGCATCTGACTCTTGGTTTTGGCTCAGGTCATTATCTCACAGTTCGTGGGACTGAGCCCAGAGCTGTCAACACAGAGGCTGCTTCGGATTCTCTTTCTCTCTCTCTCCCAGCCCCTCCCCTGCTCTCTCTCTCTCAAAATAAATGAACTTAAAAAAAACCACTTCTCCTCCTCCTTCTTAATTTAACAGATGTAATATGCTCTGCAATCTCTCTAAAGATATGAATTATATTTATTTTCAAATCTTTTAGCTTCATATATTCTTTTTCCTCCTCATGTGTTCATTCATCTGCTAATTGAGCATGGTGCCTTTCTTTATTGATACTAGTTTCCCCCCAATACTTTGGTATTATTATTGACTGTTATTTGTGCTTGAGAACCCAGTTCACAACTCTGTGGATCAAATTTTCATTAGAGAGACTCTTTGGAGATCATGGAAGAAAGAGAAGATGTGCTGTCAGGTGAGGTGGGAAGGTAGCATCTCTGAGGGTGGATTTCCTTGGGGGGACCTGTTCTACTTCTCAGACCCCAAAGCCCAGGGGTGTGATGTTCAGTGCTGCTGCTTTCAGCTTGTGAGCATTAGCAAATGCTCTCCAAATACAGGTCCTTGAGGAGCTGGCCTGGTCATGGTCTCTCCTGTGCTGTGCACCTGTGGATCCAGGAAGTGCTCTCACTTTTTTCACAGGCCACATATTGTTGGGAAGGTGTTTTCTTCAGATCTTGTTCCTTTGTCAATTGAACCCCATCTGATTTCTTCCATTTAGAAATTCCTCAACATTCCTGGTTGAGTAACAGCACTCTTTCATGTCCCCCCCCCCCCAACCTTAGTATTGTTATGGGTTTATTCTTTTAAGAAATATCTTCTGTCATCAAGGGCTTTAGGACAGGAGGGGAGATAGACCCATGTGCTCAGTCTTATATCTGTGTTCAGCTCTGATATTTAAATATGGCACAGGCTTAAGTGTTTTGATTTAATACATTTTGAGCAATAATGATACTTGAGCTTGGGTGTGGGGAAAGGATTTGATAGAACTTGGTGAAAGTGATGCTGTCTGATAGATCTCTGGATCTTCTGGAAAGGGACCCCAGGGAATGGTAGAGAGCTCACTGCCTCTCCCAGGGCCATAATATGTAGAATATATGATCTGGAATGGACTTTAGAAGTCGTCTGGTCCAGGGATGGGGTAAATCATTCTCATCTGCCAGCCCTGGTCTAGATAGGGGCCCCAGAGTTCCAGGCTGTGAGGAACAGGAAACTGAGAAGGACCAAAGAGGTCATTAGGAGTCAGATGAGGAAGAAGTAGGTTGCAGCATAGACTCACTCACTCAGGAGCAGGCTGAGAAACACTCTTTTCTACAGCTAGGCCTGAGGTGGTGGCCTTCCAAGAGGGGTGAAGGCTCATGGCTGGCTAAAATGAGGAGGAGACTAAGTGCATGAGGACATAATAACCCACTACAGCAAATGACACTGACATTGGTATAGCTGTACTTGTTTGCAAGGGAGCTGAGACTCAGAGAAGTTAGGTGTCTTACACAGCGAATGTGTCACAATCTTGGCTTGAAGCCTGTTTTGCTTCCAAACCATGGTGCTTTCAGTATTAGACTTGTGACGACCTAGTGCTTTTGGGTGGTTACTAGCCAGTGACCAGTGGGCAGCTCAGTGGAAAGTATTGCAAATAACAATGAAACAACAGATTTCTCTCCCTGCACAGTCCCCTGGAAGAGTTCCCTCTCATTCTGCATCCAGACCGTAGGGCTGCATCATGTAGGTGTGTTTGTATGCATCTGTCCTCAGAGACTCACCTGAAGAGAAGGAGCACAGCTTGGGGGAAGGTCTGAAAGTTGTTGTTCCGGTTGATCTCTGTGGTGTCATTCAGGGCAATTTTCCCAAACACCTAAGCAGGGGGAGAGGAGAGTAAGTCAGTGCACGGTGGACACTCATTGTTCAATGGACTCTTTAGGGGTCACAACTGACTGTGGGTCAATCCAGCTCATAGCTGAGCTGAGTCCCCTGACATGACCTGGTAGGGCCTCATGGAGGCAGGCACCTGCTGACCTATCCAGCCCCTGATCTCCATCCACCACACTGGGCAGGTGTAAGAGGAAAAGTACCCATGGGCCTTCCTGTGGGCCACTGGGAGCTGGGCTAAGAGCAGGTGGAAGCTGCAACCAGCACCCTGCTTTGTGTAGGGACAGAGGGTTCACTGGTCTTCTTCCCCTCCTCCTCCTCCTTCTGGCTGCAGATTCTTGAGAATATATATTTTTTCTCTTTCAAAAAACTTTATTGAGGAATAATTAACAAAGATAATTGTGTCTATTTAAAATGTACAATGTGGTGGTAATTTGATGTACAATGCAATGTAGAATCGTTACCAAGACCAAGATAATTAACACATCCATCACCTCACACAGTTAACACAGGTAGCTTTTTTTTTTTTTTTTTTTTTTTTTTTTGGTGTGGTGAGAATGCCTAGGATCTTCTTGCAGCCACTTGCAAGTGTCTAGCGCTGTGGTATTGATCACAGTCACTGCTAGGCCCTCAAGACTTACGCTTCTGGCCTCCTTTTCTTTGCTATTTCAGCCCAGATGCCCAAACACTCTTCCAAATTCAGTTCTTGGATTTCAGAGCAGTCTGGACTTGGGCAAGCTTAATTTATCCATGATATCAGGGGCCTCCTTATTTTTATGACCATTTAAAGATATGACTATCCTAGAAGCTGCCACCGTTGGTGAGGGTTAAGGTAGCTCTTCTCATGCCAAAAGATTTCGGCCTAGGAAACTTGAGGTCTTTCTGCAAGGAATAAGTAGGAGAATCTTCCTTAGGGAGCTGCTGAGGAAAAGCTCCCTGCCAGTGTGAGTGCTAGGCTGTGGGAGCTCTCTGGAGCCCCGAGGAGAGGCCAGCTGGAGAACGCCACAGAGTGTGAGGGCACCTGTGAGGGGGCCCTTGAAACTGCTGCGTGTTTGATGGGGACAGCTTGCCCACCTGACTCCCTCCTTCCCTCCTCCTTCTTTGTTCCTTCACTCTTCCATTCCCTCTCTCCCTCCCTCTCAGTCATGAGCTTCTCCGTAATGATGCTGGGGTTGGGGGCTAGTTCTCAGGCCGGCAAACCTGGGCAAAGGGAGGGGTGCTGTCTGACACACCCTTAGTGTTGTTTCTTGGAAGGGCTGTCTCTACAGAGGCCCCTGGTGTTAATCTTGGAGTGTTTTTCCCTACCTGAGAGCAGAGGTCAGGCCTGGGGTGCAGGAGAGAGAAGGTGTGTACCGCACTTGGCCATTCATCCTCCTACCCATAAGGCTGCCATTTGAAAGGATGTTCTAATTCTTGTGACTTTCTTGTCTCAGAAGTGGAAGCAGAGGGAGGGACAGTCGGAGCAAGAGGGAGGTAGGAGGGAGGAGGTGTTCAGAAAGTGGGGCTGGGAGCTGGGAAGAGAAAGTAGAAGCGGAGGAGCAGCAGGAGAGCTGTCCTACCTGCATCCCAATCACTGCGTAGATGAAGAACAGCATCACTATCAGAAGGGCCACATAGGGCAAAGCCTGGAAGAAAGCACAGGATATAGGGCGTGAGACCAGCAGGGAGATGGCTGGCCAGATCCCTTCCCAGGGGGCACTGTGGCCTGGTTTTGGGAGGTGGCATTTCCCAGGGCCCCACAGAAGTTCAGCGTATGGGGGAAGGTCTGAACGATGGCAATGACCTCCCATTTTCCCTTGGTTTCAATTGCCCGAGAAGCAGTGAGTGTGGTGTACTGAGAAAATCAGACTGCAGAGTAAGGGAAATTGTATGATACTGCTTTAATAAAAACTATCAAGAATGAGCAGACGTCCTCCAATTAGGCTCTATATAGCAAGGAGAAAGCCATGGAGGATACACACCAAGTTTTCCTGGGGAGGCATGGGGTGGAGGCAGGTTACACCCTTCCTTTACGTAGCATGATGATCTACTAGTTGCAATAAAAACAATTACTAAGGAAAAACTTAAATAAAAGAAAGATCATGGGTTCAAATCCTATTTCTACCACTTTCTAGCCATAGGAGCTGGGCTATATTACTTAACCTCTCAGAGCCTCAGTTTCCTCTTCTGAAGAATGAGAAGAATGAAGAATTACCTCTCAGGGGTTTTGTGGAGTTTAAATGATTTAAGGTTTACAAAATGCTTAATGTAATGCCTTCCACATTGTTGGGTCCCATATATTTTATTCACTCAATGTATTATTGCCTGGCAGCTCAGACAACTTCATTTTCCAGAGTCTCTGTTGCTTCTCCCGGGGAGAGTGGGAGAGGCCTCCTGGGGCTCAGGGCTGACTCTGGAATCCAGGAGATTCCAAGAATCTGGGAAATGCCTTGCCAGGTGCCCACACACCACTAGATGGCATTGCAAGATCACACGAATGCTTTTTCTGTCAGGTCAGAGCTCCTGATCCACGTTCAAGCCACACAGTTAGCCCTGTCTGTTGCTTTTTCCTTGCCCAGAGAAATGTGTATAGCCTGTATAATCATCATAGCTGTGGGACCCTAGGGGTGCACCCACCGACAGGGCTAGCCACCAGTCCTGCTCTCACCGGAACCCTCAGATTCCCAGGGAGTGGGCAGGGCATGGCACAGGTTGGGGGGAGGTGGGCTGGGGGTGGCAGGGAGGGCAGCTGCAGGCCATCATTAAGTGGGGAGCCAGCCTGGGGCTGGTGGGTGGACAGCTGGCTCTGAGGAGTGCAGCAAGGCTGATCCAGTCAAGGATCTCGGATGATGATTCCTAGGGCAGGAGGCTGTCTGGAAGGGTGTTTATTTATGCCTTTGGGATAGAATTCCAAAGCGAGGCAGGCACCTGCCTGGAGAGCACCTTCCTCTGACTGCATCTTCAGTTACGGGCATGTTCAGATCAGGGATCCACTCCCATGCCCATCCCTGGGCTCAGACTGGCCATAGCATGGGACAAGGAAGGAATCTTTCAGTGCTGGGAAGCCTGACAGTGGTGCTTCCATGGGCAGGGAGAAGCTGCCTTTGGTGCTGGGCTAAGGAAGCATGGCAGCACATGCAGGGGCCCTACACTGTCATCTTCAAAAAATTCCAGTGGCCTCACAGAGTCTGCTGCTCTTTCACTTCAGACTTACATAACCCGTTGGCCAGGGGCGACCATTATTCTGCTTTCACAGATGGAAAATAAAGGCTGAGAAAAGAGAATTGATCCTATAATTAGGCAACCCTGTGCCCCTGGGAGGGGACCGTCTCTCCTTGAGTGGAGTGACACTGGGGTCCTGGAGAATTTGGCTAAGTCCACAAACAGGTATGGAGAGCAGACACCGCAGAAATGCCTACTAGGAGGCAGGTGACGGCCAGATCCTAAAAATGCCAAAAGTGGGAGGGCCATTGAGGTTATCAGATCATCTGGGCCCATGTTTTTCAAATTTTTTCCACCATAAAACCTCTTTGTGCAGTAAATTCTTGTGGAAAAATACATAGATGAGAGAAGAAAGCAGAACCACTCAGCCTCCCCCTTAGCTCCCAGCCTTCTCTGCTCTGACTTTGGGGAAGTCTGGGGCTCCAGAGCTTGCTTTTGAAAACCACAAATCCAGCCCAATGACCTTATTATAGACAGGAGGAAATCAAGGGCAGAGCTGGCGAGCAGCAGTGTGAGCCCCACACTGGACCCCTAGGGGTGTTCTTTCCTGTGTAGCATCACCTCGCCTCCCACGCAGGGAGCCCAGGAGGAGATGGGCAGAGACCCTTGTGCAGCCCCACCTTTGGGGAGCTGAAGAGGCTCTTCTCCTTGCAGCCCGCTTAGGGTGGAGGTGGCTACCTGGAAGGACTTGATGAAGGTCCACAGCAGGGTCCGGATGCCCTCCCCACGGCTTAGCAGCTTGACCAGGCGCATGACCCGGAAGAGGCGGAAGAAGGTGATGGAGATGCGGGAGTTCTCCTCTGCGTTCTGGAATCCATCGGCAATAGGAGGTGGTAGTTAACACAGCAACAAGGAGGGGAGGGGCAAGAACGAGGTAGGCCCTGCTCTGAGCAACACAGCCCTTGGTTGGGGTGGAGGCAGGCAAGGAAGGGTTAGCTGCACTAGATTCTCTCCACTGGGTCACAGATGGGAGACCAGCTGCTCACCTTTTCCAGGTAGACAACGCAGGCCTGAGGTCTCTGCAGAGCCAAGTTGTGCCCAGGCCCCTGAGCCCATAACCCTATCTGTTCTCCTCTTTTGCCCTTTAGTCCTAATTCTTAACCCCCTAGGTGAAGTAACAGAAGATTCCATAAGGAACTTCCATATGCTTTGAAATCTCCTAGGCTGAGAGCTAGCTGTCTTGGGTGCATCCTGCCTCTGCTGAATGCTGAGGAAGCAGCCCAGCCTCTTTCTTGTCTGGCTTGGCTGGGGGACGTGCATCCGGAGCGGGATGTGGCTCTGTGCAAGGTGGTTGGGCGGGTCAGGTCATGGCCTCCATCCCAGACCCCGAATGATTGTACTGGGGGTCTTGGTGGGCCGGGTGGGCTGACAGCAAACAGGATTGGAGTGCGTTGCCCACTGCAGGATCTTGTGCCCTGGCAGCTCGGGGTTCCAGAGCTCCTGTTGTGCTACCTCTTCCCACATGGCTACAGGGAAGGTAGGAATAGGGTTGCTGCTCAGTGCTCAGTGCTCTGATGGTGACTGTTTCCCAGCCCTTGCCTCCCCTTGGGCTCTGAAGCTGTTCTACTCCCCTCTGCCCTGGGGCTTCTAAGAGGCCCTAACCCTCTCCAGGCTGTAGGAGACCCTAGAAGGGGTGGGGAGCACAGGCAGGGTGAGGTGGGGGGGTAGTCCCTCAAAGTGAGCTCTAAAGTCCACGCCCCCATATGAGAGGACCAAGGGGTTCTGCTTAGGGCAGATCATCTCCTCAGGGGAGTTCTGAAGCTTGAGGGCAAGGGGAAGGTGAAGAAGGACAGAATCCAGGCCAAGGCAAGTGGAAGCAGGAATATGGTGCTGCTGGGGGTCTGCTGGCTAGCAGGGCGAGCCTGTTGGACCTGGAGGGGCCTGGGGCTGGGGCACGTGCCTGCCCAGGGCTCAGGGGCAATACAGGCTGCCCTGTCACACTCTGCCTCCAGACCCAAGAACAACATGGACTGATCCCTGGCCCTCTTGCCCACACCGGCCAGAGAGCCAGTGGTGGCAGCCCCTTGGGAGCTACTTGCCTGTTCCCCAGAGCTAGTGCAGCTCACCCAACCCCGTCAGCACCAGGAGAGAATGGACCTTTGGGCTTCCTGTTACTGTTCCTGTCTTGTGCCTCCCTCAAGGGAGGAGGAGTCTCCAGTCATTGGATCTGTGTCTGCCCTACCCATTCTTGATTCACCTTTCTGCTTTCTTTTTAGTCCTTTCCAGGCCAGATCCTGACAACATCCACACCTTGTCTGCACCCCTGAAAATCCTATTAGCACAAATGTCCTTTGTTCTAATCCCATGGTCTGCTGTCACTGACATGGCTAGTGGTTCCCGAGGCCACCCATCCTACTACTCCTGTTCAGCATGGGAGACCCACGAGGGTGGCAAAAACCTCAGAGGCAGCAGCTTACGTGTCGGCACACCCTCACTCTGCCCTGGGAAGGCTGCACAGAAACCATGTCTGAAGGGTCTCTCCTAGTTGTCTGCCTCTCCAGACAGGGGAGGAGTCACACTATTTCTTCTATTTTCAAACCACAGCCGCCTCAGATCCTGTCAGTGGGCCTGTTCCCCTTAGGCAGGGTGACCTGTGGGCATCTGGGGGCCTGCTCATGGGCTATCGCAGGACTCAGGATGGGACTCCTCATCCTGCCCCTGGGCCCTACCCTGCCTGTGTATTTTGAAGTCTTTGATGCCCTTAATCTCCGCATTTCTATCACCCATGTATCTACTTGAAATTCTATTTTCTCTCCTTAAAAGGAGGTTGTGTTCCCCCAGAGGAGAAGGCAGAGGAGGCTTGGGGTTTTATAACTCAGCTGTCAGTTCCACTATGTTCGGGAAAGGAGAAAAAAGAAGAAAGAACAAGCTTGCACGGGGAACTTCAGCTCTGAGTGTCAAGAGTTTGAGAAGCTGGTGCTACAGGGGCATCTGGATCCAATAAGTTAAAAAATAAAAGTCAAGCTTGCAGTTTGAATTCCATGTTGGGTTCACCACCCTCCCTGGTCCCCACAAGTAGCTATAGTTTCCTAACACTCTAGAAGGAGGAGAAGCACCTTTCCATGTAGACACAAAAACGTCCTCTAAGAAGCCAAATGACACTGCTGGGAAGAAGCAGATCCCAGTGGCTGCCTCTGTGAAGTAGGGTACAACATCCAGTCTTAGCCTTTCCCTGGCAGCCTTCCAGCCAGCCTGGGATGGGCTGTGTTAGGAGACACCACCGGCTGGCCCAATCTTGCCCCCATTCTGCTGACTTTCAGGGAATTGACCTACTCACTCGTCCTTTTAAAAACTCACACTTGGCTCAGTTTTAAAACATGTGATGGCAGCTTTTTGGAGAAGGTTGCTCCAAGGAGGCTTCAAGGTCACACCCAGTGGCATCTGTCACTTTAGGCAAAGTGAATCATAGACTCCTACATCAGGAGTGTTCCAATCAAACTACTGAGTTCGTTTTTCTGCTTGCAGCCTGCTGTAGAAAAGTGGGGATAGCCTAATTTTAATGAACTTCAGCAATTTAGAAAAATTCATGGGTATATTTGTTGGAGTGGTTGGATATTCAGCCACACTGTCAGTAATTAAATTCCACCTTACACATTTTACTGTGGCCTTAAATACTGAGCACACAGGAGGCCAGATGTTACAGACACTGGATGATTAGTGGGAAGTCATCATCTGACTTTCTGTTATCCTTCTCTTTCCTCTTTTCTCTGGAGGCCCTTACCATGGTGCTTATGGGTGCCCTGCACAAATTTCCCACATCAGATTAAGGCTAGAGACTCAGCCGGTGGAGTCCTCAGAATGTTTAACAGGAAATGGCCCTTGGGTCCAATTCTCTCCCGGTGGCTCATTAGATGGTCAAGATCACAGTGAATTATCACCCAGAGAAAAGCTCAGGGAGGGAAAAGAACACCATTACACAAACAGCACTTCACGGCTCACACACGACCAGGCAGGAGAGGGCAGGACAGACACGACATGGTGGCTACATGCAATGGCAACAGGAGCGAGGCTGGGCTCCGAGAGACTCTGGGGACCGGGGTGGGGAGTGATGGTGGGGGTGTTAGAGGAGGGTCACAGAAGCTAACAGCGTGGTCAGGAGGGTCGGTCTTACCATAAAGGGAGAGCATTGGGTATGTTCAGCTGGCTTTAAAGAAAGGCAGATAGAGATAAGCTGTAATGAGTCTCCAACGAAGATGCCTGGTATTCTAGGTCTCGGCTAACACAGGAGCAACACCGTGGCAGGGGAGGGCAAAAGGAAACAAGTGAAAGAAATACAAAGCATAGGCTGGGCAGGTTCTGGGACATCACTGTGAGTGAACTCTGCATAGGTGTGTCTCACATCTAGTGAGGACCCAAAGGCATTTTCTATTCAGGACCATTTCTGGGCACACATTAAATAATTCACACCTGTGGCAAATGAGTTCTTCCGAATTTTGTGCAGGAAGGTTTTGTTTTGTTTTTTGAAATGAGCTATGTCTCCTAAGATAAACTTTATGAACTTAGCTTACCCTGGGTGTTGCCAGCTGAAGGAGAAAGGCCTTGGTTATGCTTAGTGCACATCCCTGCCCAAACATACTTGAGCAGAGGAGTTCAAGGGTAATGGTCCTTCAAGTTTAGGGGAAAACTGAATTTTAGTTATCACTGAGGAGGATCTAAAGAGGTGGTCCTCAACCCCCCTGTAGTGGGGGTTGTCCTCAAGCTTAGGTTCAGGCGGGAGTTGGTCTTGCTTAGCTCCCAGTCTATAGGTGTAGAGCCTTGGCCATAATGAATGTTTTTACATTTTGAAGACTTGCACACAATTTAGGATACTATTATTAACCCTCAAAAAAGCTGTTCTTATGGGTCTGACTGCTGAGTTCATTTTAGGGGAGGAGCTGAGGAAATTGGCCATTGGTGAGTATCCCATTGCAACCCCCAGTTCCTTGAGCTTGTATCCAGGAAGATGCCCCTACTCTTTGGGCCCCAGAGCTAAGCCCCTGATGGATCCTGACCATCTGAGCTGTTAACTCTTTCTAGAAGGTCATGACTTTGCTTTTACCCTCCACTTTCAGATGGTTGCTCTTGTGTTTCTGTTTTTAAGGTACAAACAAGGAAACATGTAATGGAATTTTTGAAGGATGGAAATGTGCACAACTAGACATTTACTTGCAGACTGAAAATACTTCTTTGGTAACAGATTTCTCAGCAAATTCCTTTTTTTTCTTATAGCAAATTGTTAAGATGTCCTTTTTTAGGAATGGTGGAGAGAAAGGGTGAGGCAAGGGAAAAGAAGGGAAGGGACACCTCTCTAGTCATTTACAGAGTGCATTCTAGATCTTGCTTTCTGCTTCATGAGGAATACCAGCTGCCAGGTCAGTTGACAGGCCTGGAGGCTGTGGGGTCACTAGAATTTAGCTAGCAGGATGAGATAGAACATAGAAACAGACACACACAGACACTGACAGACAGACACACACACACACACACACACACACACACACACAGAAGTAATTTCAAGCTGCTTGACTGCTTGTGTTCCTGTGTTAATGGATAAGAAGTTCTGTGTTTCTAGAGCTATAATGGGGAAGGGAGTGTGAGTCAGACAGAGGTAAATCTACACTACATGTAATGCCAGGGCATTAGATAGAGTTCCCATAGGAGACATGGGCCATTGTTCTCCTCTTGGATCCACCCTGAAAACCACCAAAGCTACCATTATTCCTAAGATCCCTGAGAAAACCTTAAGCATCTTCTGGGTCAATCCTATCCTGAACAGGACCAGAATGGAGACAATTTAGAGAACATATCTGGGTCATGTGGCCCTAATGAGTTAACCCCCAGCCATGAAAATTTTTAACCATTTTTCTTACTTTTTAAACATTCAGAATCCCACAGGTGGGATTTTAAAATGTATTAACTGTGTATTTCCTTGTTGCTTTTTAGCTTTTCACAACTCTCATTGAATGAAGATCTCATGTATTTAAGTCATATTTTACTTCAAGATTTAGCTTTGAGTATGTTCTAATCACTTTGATTGTATCTTATTATTTTAAAAATATGTATTAACTTAATAATACTTATGATACACCTCTATAATAGGGGGTAAGAAGAAGTCAGGAGGAGCAATGAGAGAAGAAGGGAGAGGAAGGATGGGGCTCTCTGGGACTCCTATGTTGGGTCCCCAGCCCAGGTAATGATAGCTCTCCTAAGGGTCTCACTTTGGGAGAATCTGAAGACTCATTTTAATTTGGAGATTAATTTTTTTCTTGGGTGTTAAGCTATGCTATTCAGAGGGCACTTTTGACCTACGGGAGTGGTGTTTGTCAATGTCTCATATAAGCCTATTCTTATTTGAAGAACTATGTTTTTAAGATCCAGGGTCTCAAAAAAAACTAACCACTCATAATAAGAAAGCAATCATTGGGTGATTTCTAAGTGGAAATAGGAAGAAGCTTGAGATACAGCCCTCGCCCTCACAGAGCCCACAGTACACTGACATAGTGCCAACCCCCTAAGGACATTTCCTAGATGATCTTGTGTAGTCATTCCAGTCTTTGGTACCCTTGCTTAGCTGTAAGTGGAATCTCTTGGTGAGCTAGAAGGGGAGATTGGACCCACTGGGTTTGGGCACCTGCACCTCTAGCCCAGAGCCATGTTTGTGCTGTTTGCCACTCTGTGATTCCCTGGTATACTGCCCTGAAAGGTCACCTAGCAATAGTTCTACTTTATGAACTAAATTCGGAATTGTTTGATGGCCTGGAGTACTTATGCCACTCGTCTTTGACCCTTTCCCAGATCTGCTCCCAGTTCCCCTGAGTTAGTTTAGAGTTTCTCCATCTGTGGTCTTCCTGGGGAGGAAAAGGTGGAAAGACTCTGAAGACTTATGCCCCATGAGCCTGGAGACCCTTCTACAGTGAGCCAACAGAGCTGCTTATCTATTCTGAACATTGTGGCTGAGTTTTCCAGTGGCATTTTGTCCAGTAATGGTAGGCACTCAGCAGCCAATTATTTAATCTTTGTTTTCTAATGGTCTGGTAATTTTCAAGGGTTTTAAAGATATTGGTCAATTAACTTAATTTGTTCATACAATTGGTAGAAATGAAATAAGGTTATTATTCAATTGGTGAGGCAGGGGTGGAATATTTTCATAAAGAATCCTGGCTAGTGGTTCCAGCTAACAGGCTAAGGGCAAATAGAAAGGAAACTCATGTACCTTGTTTAGTGTATTTATGCAGATTACCTAGGTTTTGTATACCTGGAAATGATGATATGAGTGGCACTGGACAGCAAATAGGAGCTATTTTCTGGAAAACTGTCTTTCTGAATCAAGCTCAGGATCAAATTAGAAGTTATCACCTCAGTGGATGAAGTCTTGGTTCTGGAATGTCTTCCCTGCTCCTTTTCCCTGGGGTACCATCTTTAGACCATGCATGCGTAGGATACTGAAGAGTGAAACTGAGGGAATACCAGAGGCTGATAAGGAGAGGATTCTCCTAGATGGAGATTTTTCCAAAAGGATGAAGGGGAGAATCAGTGGAACGTGTCTCCCAATTGTTAACATTACATAGTCAGTCTCTCTGAAGAACTAAACGGTTGTTGAAAATACCTCTTAGCCATATAAAAGGGGAGTGTTTCTTTTCTCAACACAGCAAGGAGGTAAGGACTACTAGGGATTAGAAGCTGGGAAGTAGATATCTAGGCTGGAGTACCCAATAAAGCTGTATTCCAGGATATTTTCTCGAGATCAGGCCATTACAGAATGAAATCTTGCCATTTGCAGCAACGTGGATGGAGTCATTACAGAGCATTTTAAAGAGATAAGCCCCTGCTGCACTTTTCTGGACATGCTGACTTTGAAAGGTGCAGATTACTTTCTGATTCCCTCCAGGGAAGGTTGGCTCTTGGCTAAGTCATGAACAGGACCCACAGAAGAGGAATGCACCATCCCAGTGGCCGCCATTGAGACAATGGTTATAATATCAGTTGCTAAAATTTTACATTCCTCTGAAACATGAGTCAAAAGCAATGTCACAGGAGCATGTGAGTCAGAACTGTTGCTTTTTTTTTTTTTTTTTAAGTATCTCTTGTCCAGAGCTTAGGGAGTGGATCTAATATAAGTTCCATTTCAGACCACCTGAAAGTCTGGGTCCAGCTGGCACCCTCCCTACCTCCCAAGCTCTGCTCTCTGCTTCTCTCTATTCACTGTCTCTAATCTCATCTTAATTTGATCTGCAAGACAGGATAGCTGGTTCAGTTGTAAGAGAGTCATGGGATGGTGGAAGGCAGAGGGATTGAGGTTTTGTTGGTGATACTCTAGTTAATCTAAGTTGGGAGGACAATCATCAGGTTGGTACAGGCAGGGATGACTGGAAATAGCAGGAGACAGGGGCCTCTAGAGATATTTGACACCACCTTCACAGGAGCCAGCAAATGTAGGTTAAGGCAGAAGAGTCTTCATTATCCTTTTTATCTCCTCTTTCAACCAGGAACTAAAGTGTGGCCCTGCAGATGTGGAGGTGGGAGATGCCAAAACTTAGAGCCACCAGAGATGGCAGCAAGGAAGGGAATTTTAAGGAGACAAAGTAAAATATGTTTTAAACTGTAACCCTCTGAAGTTGAATGAAGAGCTTCTTTGTTAGGGAGATGTAAAGTTTAAATAAGCACAAGTCAACTGGGATATATAGAAGCTGAGGGTAGCTGTCAATGGCTTTAAGATTTAAGGGAAAATGAAGGAAATATGGGTTGTTGCAAGCAGTTCTTAAGCAGAATTTCCATTTTGGTTTGTGGAAGAGGTCTTTGGTCTTTAGAGATAGATCTGTGGAGGAGGGGTGCTAGGAAAAGGAAGAAGGGGTAATGACAAGGGAGGCAGAAACACTGGACAGAAAAGGACAGGAAAAAAATGAAAGGAAGCTCAAATATGAGGCAGTGGAGAGTAGAAAGAGCAGTCCCCCTTTCCCCCTTGTCCACCTCCACCATGTTGGAAACCTCCTGGCTTGTATCTGTTTCCCATTGTAAAATTCTAGCCAGAAGGAGAAGGGCCCTTCTTGAATCTTTGTGGTTACAGACACACAGTTGAAATGCCCCTTCAGGACTTCCTTTAAGGGATTCTTTGGAGAGGTACAGAGCATGGGGGTTGTTGGTTCCTGGCTCATTCTTTCTCTTCCTGTCTCTGTGTGCTAGGTTGCCGAGAGTGGACAGCTGAGACCCCTGTATCATTAGCTGCACAGTGGCTAGCTCATGTGGCTGGAAGCAGCTAAAGCCTCAGGAGTCATTGTGTTATTCACCTGCAGACTGATGGCTCCCCAGGTGTTATTACCTGCCAATAATTCATGCTAAACAAGACTAATTAAATTGTCAAGATAGTTTATCTTCCCTTGGGAAGGACAGTCAATATCCTTCACTCAAGTAACAAAAGAAACCCATAAAGAATAAATGAATGAAATCAGTTTGTCAGCAGTGCTAACAACATCAAAGAATTCTATATGTGAGAGAAAGAGAGAGAGAGAGGAGAACACAAGCCCAGCAGGACAGAGAAAACGGGAGACAGAGAACAAGAGTATGACAGAGAGAAAAGGTGCACTAAATATGAAGAGAAAATGGTATAGACTATGCTTTGGGGGGCACTCATGGGCATTTTTGAACCTGCCTGAGGTATAGATCTCTCACATCCTCTGCTGGCTCATGGAATGTTCTAGATCCCTTTGCTTTAGAAACTTTCTGGCAACAACACCAACAGTAGCTTGCTAGCCTGTGGGAACTAATGTAAGAGACACTGGCAAGGCCCAGATGGTGGTCTGGCTAAACCAAGGGGTGTGTTGTGACAGTCTCCTTCCACTCTTCTATTTTAGGGGAAAGGAGAGGGCTGTGTGTGGACAGAAAAGATGAGAATAGGGATGGAAAGGAAAGGAAAGAAAATTAGAGGAAAAGAGAAAGTGAAGGGGTCTTGGTCAGAAGGCAGAGGGCAAGAGGAGCCTTGATGGGTTATAACTGCCAGAACACTCAGACTGTCCAACACAGGCTGAATGAAGAACCGAAACCAGGATTTCCATACAAAAGCAGGTTCCCACGGACTTCTCGAGTCAAGCCTGCAGGACACCTCAAGGCAACAGCTTTGGGAAAACTTGCATACCAGGCTGATTTATCAGGCCTGACTTTCTATCACATCTGCCCTCATGGTACTCTGCACATGGTACTGCCTGCACAGCAAACCTCTCCTTGCAGAGGCCCAGGGACTTTCAAAATGGCTCCTCATTGCCAACTAGAATGCTGATAGATGCACTGCTAAATCTCTTGAGGGCTAACTTTATTTCCAAGCAGAGTAGAAAACTGCCTTTGTAGAGCAACTGGAGGGTGGAGGGTGGGGAATATGTTTTTCACCCAGATGTCATGTTCCTCAAAGTTTTATATTAGACACACTAGATTTCCAATTTTTAAATTGAGCATTACTATCTTCTCTAAAGAGAAGGGTAACGTTACTTTTCAGAAGGTAGCTTACTGAGTCACTACTATCTTAGTATGAATTAGTATATTGGAAACAGGATACTTTGGTCGCATTAGTTTTGTATTGGTGCTGGGGGTGGTGCTGCAAGTGGGAAGAAGCTGGAAGGGAGATCCATGAGCAATAGAAGAAGGGATCCAGCAAAGGGAAATAGAGGTGTACAGAGATGTCAAGGATCAAGTCTGCCCCACCCAGTTTAGTCTGAGATCAATCTTGATTTAATCTACCTTAGAACCAGCTCTGGACTCACTGACCATTGTCATATAGACAAAGTCTGGTAATGCCACCAGCTGAGCCCCCTACACCAACACACCTGATTGGGAGTCAGGGGCCAGGTTGTGGGTTGGCCTTGCTATTAAAAGTGGTGAGAATGAGCACGTTGTTTCCTGCCTCTGGCCCTCTGTGTCCTCATCTGAAACACTGGTATATCCCCAGGCTCTGCTGCACAGTAAATACTCCATGCACATGTGCGGAATATGTGGAGATGGGCTTGGGCCGAAGGTCTGCAAAGTCGTGTCCACTCTAACATTCTTGGACGAATCCACTGTCTGCCTCCACCCCTCATCATGGCTCTTGAGAGGCATCAGCCCTGTCCTTCTTGTGCCCATTCTGGCCCCTTCTCTGTTATGGTTGGGGGCAGGGAAAGGCAGACCAAGAGGGCCACCCCATGGAGGCACTGTGGGTTGAAGGATGGAGAGAGGGTTGAAGCGTGTGTGTGGAGCTCTCTGACTCATCCTGGAGGGGGTGGATGTGCAGCACACTCTTTCTCTATGACTCAGGATGACTCCCTTCCCTGTCATTGCAGACCCTGAAACGAGAGCAGGAATCAAACTTGCTTTATTGTTTTTATGGGAAACCAGTAAGAGACAGTTATTTGTCCCGTGGGTCTGTGGTGGGAAGGTACCACTGGCTTCAGGAGCCAGGGCAAGGAAGATTTGGGGCCAGCACCTAGAGGCTCCTGGGAGACATCCCTGGACACTCCCTGCAGTGGAGCCCCATCCCTCCCAGTCTTGTTACCGCATTCTCCCTAGTGTCCCCCCCTTCCCATTTCCTTCTCAAGCTGCAAGTGTCAAGTGAGCAAGGGTAGTGGGGGCTGATTTACACTTTGCCCTTTTCTCCTGAGCCCTATTAATCAGGGGCATCAGTCAGGAGTATGCAGACCTATCTGTCTGAGCATTGTCAGGGCAGCCTTGTCTCCCTTGGTCCAGCACTGGCAGCATCAATAGGCACAGAGAAGTTAGGCTGGGCAGCTCTGTGCCAGGTCACGGTACTGGCAATGCACTGCATGAGGACCTGTGAGTGGCAGGGGCCCCTTGAGATGCCCAGGCAGTCTGGCTCAGGGATTTAGCCAACGAAAGTGCATGAGTCGATTCTCTAATGGAAATGGATTTGAGATCCCAGTCTTGCCACTCATTAGCCATGTGATTTTGGGCAAACTATTCATCCTGTGTGAAGCTCGGTTTCCTCCTAAGGAGACTAAGTGTTCTGAAGAGTTAATCTGACCATGTGCATAATGTCTTTAACATAGCCTGGCAAATACTCCTCCAAGAGAAGCCATCATTTCCCTCTTCCTCCTCCTCTTTTCCTGTCTCCACCTCACTCCTAATCAGCTAAGATCACAACTAGTACCATTGTTAATTAACTTGCTTTTCCTGTTCTGGTCATTTCTGTGGACTAGCACTTTGGCACCTAAACAAATCCTCCAGATTGTCTTCCCTCTGAGCCCCCCCAGAAGCCAGCCTTCTTTCCCCTCACACAATCTCTGTCCTGCTTCTTTCCCAGAAGGTCCCTTTAGGGCCTTCTCTCCAGAGAGTTTCCACGTGAGATCTGCCAAAGCCAAGTGAGCCAGTTCCCACAGGTCTTGGGAGCTTTATGAGGAGCGCCCCTCTCGAATCTGCAAGGTGATGAAGGGAAATAAAAATGCCTCAAAGTATATCAGAAAAAGCCCAGTTCAGAATCGTGCAATGCTAGATCCCTCAGGTTGAGACCATCTCAACCTGTCCACCTCACCACATGCATTCGAGGAACCCCAGAGAATGGGGTTAGTTGCTCTAAGTCACAGGTATTAATAGTGCCAGAGCTGAAAAGAGGACCCAGGCTTCTTAATTCACTGTTTGGGAATGTTTCTCCATATCCACAGTGCAAAGATCCAGGCCCCTTAGCACTTTCTGTGGTGGAACAGTCTTTAAAATGCAGATTGGAAAAGAAGAGTGTTGGGCAAGGCTGTTGTCCCAGGCACCCAAGTTGATTCCAGTCTGGATGTTAGGGAGCAGTTTTTGACGCTCCAGGGTCTTCCATGAATAATCACAGGGGTTACCTCTTTAGGTTTCCCTCTGGAAAATATAATTTCAGACCCAAGAAATAAAGTAGTCCTAGAGGGATGCGCTGTTGCACTCTGCCCTCACAGGGCACACAGAGGAAGGGGCCTTAGGCAGAGAACAAGGTAACTCATCAGGGAGGAGAGGGGCAATGGCCGGTGCCTAGGGAACTCAGCAGAACTCAGTGGAATTAGACAAAGTGGGGACTCACGATCTGCCTCTAGTAACGTCTGGTGTTTGTTCACAGGCATCTCCCAGAGAGAACAGAAATTCAACCACAGAGTGGCTGTGAGGACAGGGGTTTTGCCCTCTTCATGCCGGAGGCCCAAGCTCAGTCCTCGTCTTTCCTTTGCCTTTCTCCCTCTCTTGGTGCTCTTCACCACTGTTACAGCTTTGAATGGCATCTACATGCTGATGACTCCACGTCCTGACCCCAGACAGTGTGCCCAACTGTCTACCTGACATCTCCACTGATGTCCTCACAGAGCTCCTGTCTTCCTCATGCAAGCATGCTTCACCTGCTGTCTTTCCCAGTTGATACTGACTCCATCCTCCCACTGCTGAGGCCCAGCCCCAGCCATCCTGGATGCCTCTTTCTCCCACACCCACACCCAGTCTGTCTGGAGACACTGTTCTATTTTCAAAACAGGTTGAGAATCTGACCATTTTTTACCACTTCTATTGTTGCTGCTTTGTCGCCAACTACAATCACCTTCTACTTGGATTACTGTGTTTACCTTCTAAGTGGTGTTTGGGCTTCCACTCTCGACTCCTATAGACAGCAAGGTGGTCCTTTGGAAATGCAAGTCAGATATGGACAGCTCTTCTCAAAGGCACTGGTGTCTTCCCTTCTTGCTCAGTGTAAAAGCCAACATATGGTCCCTGTCCAATCCTCTCTTTCTTCTTCTCCTCTGCTCAGTCTGCACCAGCCACAGGGGCTGCTCCTCCTGCCTGAAAGCTCCTCTCCCAGGTATCTGCATGGGTAACTCTGCACCTTCTTCACATGTTTGCTTTCTTCAGATGTCCCCTCCTCAGTGAAGCCCATCTTTTAAAGACAGTACCTGCCTTCACTGTTCCCCAGCACCTCTGATCCCCCTCAGTTGGCACAATTTTTTTCCAAAATAATTATCATTTGATACACTGTATGATGTTCCTATTTTCTGTACTTACAACACTGCTCATTGTCTGATAATTCCTCCAACCTTAGAATGCCAGCTCAAGAGCAACAGGCTTTGTTTTGCCCACTGATGTATCCTAGGTGCCTAAAATAGTACCTGACACACAGAAGGTGAGACAATAAACACAGTGAAGTGAATGAATGATGGCTCCTGGGATTGGTGGAAAACCCATTTCCTGAGAGGGTAAGGCACCATGGCCTGTGTAGTGAAGGCAAGGAGGAAAGAGACATTATTTGTGGGGAGATGAATATAAATGTGGGGAGTATTTGACAGCATTTAGGATAAATACAGGATTTAGTGAGGGGACCAAGAGCTGATCTCTGTAGTTTTAAAAGAGTCAAAGATAATGAGTGACAGGTGAAAGCCCTTATGGATTCCTCTGAGGCTAAAAGTGTGGATTCCTGCCAAATAGAACATATGCCTGGGAAAGGATGTCTTGTGATGACAGTATGGCTAGAAAATTCCAGGAAGGCCTAGAGCAGCACCCAGGGAAACTTCCCTGGGTGCTGTGAACTTCCTCATGCCAGGGAGCGTCCAGACCCATAACCTGCCGACAACGTGAAGGCAGAACCGTGTGGTGGAGGGACCTACCTCTGAGACTACGCGTTATTGCTCATTGGTTTGTCATCCACAGCACTGAGCTCGGGGTCCTTCCAGGACCATGCTTGTGGAGGAGGCTTATGGAGGCCTGAGTTGTGGGCAGTGGTCAGTTACACGGTGCTTCCTTTCACCTGGCCGTAGCTGTCCAGCATGTTCCAGAGTCTAAGCATATCCAGGAAAATAAGGGCCCTTGCAGTGTCTGTGGGTAGTAAGTTATACTTAGATATAACTGGTTGGAGATTAGGCCCTGCCAGCTACTCCAGTAGGGGTTTTGGAAAAAATGTCATTTGCTTGGGTGCCATCGTCTCTCCCACTCAGTGGTGCTTTACAGTTACATAGCGTTTTAAAATAGATGCTCTTATTTCAGCCTCAAAACACACTGCAGTAAATATCATCATATTCTTTTGACAGATGAGGAAACTAAGTCTTTGGGCATTTTGGCAACTTCTATAGGCAGAGCTTTTGACTTCACATCTGGCCCATTCTTCCTCTCCCACACTGCCTTTGGGCTTTGGATGATGTTACATTTATTCTCTTTGTTCAGAAGCCATTAATTGCGTGGTGTGGGTCTCTGGACACCTTCTCTTGCTCTCCCTTATACACATTGTCCCCGTTTGATCTCCAGACAACCCTTCAGTTGTCATTTGTATGACTTTTAACAAATTCCTCAATCTGGAGGAGTGAGAAGAATCTCAGTGCAGGGTGAAGGGAGGCTGGAGGAGTCAGAGGTACATCAGGACTCTCAGGTGGGATGACACATAGTTCCTAGTTTAGAAAATGGGAAAAATCCCTGTGTGGTTATTTAAAATATAAATTACAGAATGTCAGGGGTGCCCGGCTGGCTCAGTCAGGAGAATGTGCAACTCTTGATCTCAGGGTTGTGAGTTCAAGCCCCACGTGGGGTGTAGAGATTACTTAAGTAAATAAAAAAGATGACTTAAAAAATAGGAATAGATTACATGATGTAAGAGCTGAACAAATCCTGGCTAGTGGGAGTACACATAGGGGGTTATGTGAGATGTGTGTGTTTGTTCAAGGCACCTTGGAGTGAAGAGATAGGTGCTCTAGCCCAGGGCACAGTGAACTGGCTACACCAAGAGGCCGAAATCCAGCTGTATGGCTCTGAAAGGCACTTAAATCTCTCCATCAGCATCTTTACGGTCAGCAAATTGGGAGTGATAATTCTTGCCTGTGAAATTCACAGGGCAGTTATGAGTTACCTGAGATAAATGCATAGGTGAATCATAAGTAGAAAACCATCATCTAAACATAAGGGTCTGCATGATGATTTCATGCTCCTTTCTTGCCCTGCACACTCTTTCTTTATCCCAATGTAGCCACTTTTTCTGTAGAAAATTTATACCCTAGCAAACTTATTTTGCTTTGTTTTTCATTTAAAAACACTTATAGTTTGGGAGAAAATGGCAGGTTGAGTGATGTAGGCCTTGCCAACAGTGAGAATCACAAAGGTACCCCCTGGGGCTGCAATGAGTCCTCCCTGCATCCAGGAGAGCTCTCAGTCTCTTGGCATAGATTCTTACAGAGCTGCATTACTGTGTTGAAGACAAACCCCTCTGAAGGCAGGGCTGCTCTTTCTTTTCTATTTCTCTCTCTGCCTGCTCCATCAGTTGAGAGCACCATAAGGCACAGGCTCCAAGCACAAAGGTGCTGGCCTTTAGACATGCGTGGGTGACTCATGGACCTGATTAGCACCTGAGATTTAGGGCTCATCTAGCCTGAAAGTCCTAAAGTATGCTCAGGAGTGGTGAGGGTGGTTGTGGGAGGTGTTGAGGGGAGGGGAGGCACAGAGCATGAGTAGGAAGATTGATTTTTTTTAATGATCTGATAATTTCATGGGAAAAGTCAAGGGAGAGTATGTACACACACACACACACACACACACACACACACACACACACAACATGAGACAAAGACAACGCAGGGGGATCTCGGAGAAAGAAGGACCATCGAATCTGTAGCTATAGGGTGAGCAGGGAGGGTACAAGAGGTTGATGGGAGGGGAATGTAGGGAAAGTGTTAACAGGCTCCTTCCAACGTCCATCTGCTGGAAGGAAAGTAGATGGGCTTCTAGTCAGGGGAATCAGGCAGATATGATAACATGTCAGTTCAACTGATTGGGAGCAAAATATGGAGTGGAGCAAGGAGCGTAAGGATGGAGAAGGGAGATGGTGGCAGTTGGTAGGGTACTTTCAAATATCTTAGATCAAAACTCTACAGCGTCTGCTCCGTGCTGTTATTCAATGGTTCAGTGCATCAAAGGTTTGTGCAAACATTACCAAGTCTCTTAATTAAGGAAAAATAATAACAACAAAAAAATTAAATGGACACATGTTAAAGACTAACCGCAAGAGGGCTTGCCTATAGATAAAGAGAGAAGGTTTAAACATGCCAGGTAACAAAAAGACATGTGCAGGAACTGGAAGGAACTGTATAGGAGGAGGCAACTTGGGAGAAGGTGGCAGGAGGCCCTGGGTGGGGGCAGGGGCTGGGGTTCTGTCTGAGGCTAGGGAGCCGGGGGCTGGGTTGTGATGGGGTCGGGAGTGGGAGAGAACCAGGCAGGTGCAAGAGTCAGTTCTCCAGGAAGGTTCATGTGGGAATGAGATGCTCATCCAGAATCTGCTTCCACAGCCAGGGAAGGAAAGGCTGTGGAAGGAAAGACCCTGGGAAGAGCTCGCAGTGGATCACCCAACTGCTTGGTTCTTTGGCCACTCCAGAGAAGAGGGATCTGAGCAGGGGTCCTGACATGGTGGGTTCTCCTCTCCCAAAGGAGCCTGGGGGGACTGGGCTGCCTGATGTTAAAATGGCAGTGGAGCCCTTCCTTTCAGTGTGAATGTAATGGGCTGGTCTCTGGGCTGACAAGGCAGGCAAAGTCCAAGCCTTAACTTTGGTGGTCCACCATGAGGGAGCTCCTTTCCAAGGTGCCATGGGAGTGGAAGGTGAGACAGGGAAAGGCAGCAGTCTGGAGGTGAAGGTGGGGGTGAGGAGAGGCTTGGGTCCCTGCCCCAGCAGTGGCCCAGAAGTTGTAAATACCCCTTTGCTCTGGCACTCTCTGTTTCCCATAGCTGCATCCTCCTATACAGTGTGAGTCATGCCAGGCTGATTGTAAAGGGAGAGAGAAAAGATGCAGCAATCGAAAAAGGAAAGGGGAGGCCTAACTCGTTCCAAAAGTTAAAAAAAATCAAAATAAAGCAACAGGAAAAAAATCCTTTAAACCAACTTAAACAAACAAATAAAATAAACAAAATGAAAATAAGGAGGTGGGGAGGAGAAAATAAAATGAAGGAAAAAAAATGAACCGGGGAACGACAAATGAGTGTTAGAACAGGCACGGACAGTCAGGTACAGACGCCATGTACTTACGTTTACCTCGGTGATTGCTATATCAACAATGCTACCCACAACAATCAAGGCGTCAAATGTATTCCATGCATCACAGAAATAGTGCTGCATGGGGCAGAAAAGCCGAGGAAAAGAGAGAGAAAGAAGAGAAAAAAAAAAACCAACAACAAAGGAGAAAAACAAAACAAAAAGGAAGAGGAAAAAATGAAAAAAAAAAAGCATGAAAGAAAGGAGAGAAGAGAAAAAAATGAGAAAAGAAAGAGGTTACGTGGGCATATTAAATACTCTCTTACCACTCTACAGTTCTGGCGGCTCAAACCTGGGCAACCTGGTTCTCACAGGGCGGAGAGGGCTGACAAAAGCTGGGTTAGTTCAAAGATTTCCCCTGTGCCTGCCCCTTCGCTCAGCTCCGGGCTCCTGGGCCCAGCACAGTGGGGCAGAGCTGGGACAAACAGAAAAAAAGGAGGAGAAGCTCCCACTTTTTTTCCCCCATAGACGACGGCAGGTTCAATAAAAAGCATGACTGGAGGGGGGTAAAAACAGGAAATTAAAAAACCAAAAAAATAAAAGGAGGTAAAGAGAGAGAGAGTGACAGAAAGGGAAACAGAGGAGGTAGAGGAGGAAGAAGGAGGCTTCCTGGGGAGGGCAGAGTCATACTCACATTAGTTTCACTGAGAATGACGTCAATTATGCTGCCAATTACGATGAGGAAGTCAAAAACATTCCAGGGATCACTAAAGTAACCCTACATAAGGGAGGGGCAGGCAGGATGGGGATTAAAAAGGAATATTAGACAGACAAGAACAGAGCAACATCACCATCAGAATCACCGTCCAGGCACCTGAGTGTTGCTGCTGGAGTTGTGAGGGCCCTTATCTGTGTCCAGGAGCCCAAGAGGGAAGCAGGTGGCTGGGAAGTGGCTGATCCAACCTTCCTGCCCCACCCTCCCATGGTCACAAGGCCTCCCTTCCTCCAGGTCCATCCCACATAACCACCCTCCTACACAAAGGCTCTTTCTGTTTCCCACAGGGGGTAGGAATAGACATGGGGGCAGGCAATGGGAGTTGCAATGGCACAGGGACATGGTTGGACTCAGTCCCTGCTCAGCGTTTCCTATGCCCCCACTACTTCTCCATTAGAAGGGCCTGTCTGCAGGCAGGGAGGGACACAGATGGAGGCAGGAGGGACATAGGTGTGTGATCCCCTTGAGGTGATTGGACTGTGGTCCTGTGGATGATTTGGGAATTCCAAAGGCCCTGAAAACCACAGCAGTGTGGTCCAGAAGGGTGGCCAGGTCATCTGGGCTCAGCAGTGACTCATGTAAAGCTCAGCAATAACAAGAGGACTGCCTCATAAAAACAATACCTCTAATAAGCTGGACTCTATGCAGCTAGAATCAGGGTTATCCCTGTTCCAGCACTGGACATGCCCTGGTCTTTCCAGGGACAGCTCTGTTCTGGCACAGGTTTTACTAACTGAAAGGAGACAGAGTCCAGGTCAGTCTTCTAGTTCAGTAATGTCAGATAGAGCCCTAGACAGTGCTTTCAGGGGTATCTCCTATGCACCTCCCCCAGCTTCCTCTCCTAACACCATCAGTTTGATATAGAGTCCCGTTGAAATGCAAATGCCACCCAAAGTGAATGAAATTATCAAATCCTGAGAACTGGATTGATAGGGGTGGTCTGGGTAGAAGGAATGGGGATGCAGGCTTCACAAGAAGGGACTGGAGGCAGTGTTGCCACGGAAGGGAGATTATGGCACAGAGTGGGAGGACTAGTGTCCAGACTTCACCACTTCACCCTGTGTTCATGGATTTCATTGGTGTTCCATCATATTTGGAGAAGGGGAAGAGATGATTTTGAAAGACTATTTTGAGGTCTTGGATGATGAGTCAACCCAAGGATAGGCTGTCTCAGATATCCTAGAGGATTCCAGGAGTCCTGGGAGTGTGGACTCTTTACAGAGAAGACAGGTGTCTTGGGTCTGGACCACCTGCCTCTCTGAGAGGTGGAGGAGTCTAGAGAGCACTGCTTTGTGGTCACATGGGGTATATGTGCACAGTTCAGGCAACCCCAGGAACAGGACAGTCACATTACCCAGGGGTGGAAAGGAAAGGACCTAGTACTAAAGATATTTATCTTCTTAAAAAAAGGACATTACATTTGCTTCTTCAGTTTTTCAAGGAATGTTCTGCAAAGGGGACAAGACAGGGCTGGGCCACATTTGTTCAGCAGGACCAGCATTTTCCTATTCTCTGAGACACTAGCTGGGGCCTCGAGGTTGCTGGTGGCAAACTCTAGAGGTTGGGGAGTGGGTATGAAAGCATTAAGGGTCCTCTGAGAGTTTCCCAGACCTCTTTCCCCAGTTCTCTTGAAGGCTGCCAACTCTCCCTTTTAATATGTTACTCACAAGAGCCAAGAGTCTGTTCCTCCATCGTCCTGGCTCTATGCAGCTCCCTTAACTTCCCCACTTCCCGGCCATGCCCTCTTTCCAGAGGGATCGCAAGACATGCTGTCCTAGGGCTGTTATTCTTAGTGTGGGAGGTCAGGTCACAGGGAAAGGGGCCTCTCAGTTCCCAGGCATTTCTGCCAAAAGAAAACAGAAACGCCAGTGCGGAGACTTTGGACAGCTAGACTGGAGAAGCAGAGGTTGGCCAGGGCGTGGGTTAGGTGAGGGTCAGCTGGAAAACATGGCTTTCTTGTTGGCTTCCCAAAATAGTTTCTGAATATACGAGAGCCTTTGAGGCAGAGGGAGACTGTTCTCTTCTATTTAAGTCACATGTTATGAGCAGGAAATAACTAATTCCCTCCCAGGTTCTTAGATATAATTCACAGGGCAAAGGGAGAAAATGGATTTTGAAAGAAGGGAGGTAAAGAGTGAAGACCCCAAATGATATAAATATATATGTGTTTTAGACTTTGGAAAACACTGGGAGAGTCTCTCTAGGTGGAAATACCATCTCTTTGGGGAGAGATATTTCAGAAGGGAAGGAGAGGTGGGGTTGAGGAAGAAAAAGGAGAGAAACAGGAACCAGAGCAGAGTCCAGGAATATTCAGCATCTAGCCTAGAAAACGTGGTAACAAAACATTATTTGGGTGTGGGGGCAAGAGGAGAGATAGGAAGGGGGAAGGCTCAGCATTCAGGAAAGGAAGAGGAGTTGGAGCCTTCTCATTCACCAGAGACCTGAAACAAAATGGGTGAGCCGGCTTGGTCTGCAACGCCTCTGAGAGAGGAGAAAAGGGAAGGAAGGCAGAGAGTAGGGCAAAGGCCAGGATAAACATACAGGTTAGTCCCCTGGTGAGCACCAGGGGAAGGACTGACACCTAAAGGGACCCTGCCAACTATCCAGTTGGGCAACACTCATTACCCTTTCTCTAGGGTTTCTTTGTGTACATGCAGACAGAGGGAAAACACACACCAGCCCATTCCTCCTTGACCATGGCCCTCTCCCAACCTTTCATGGCTGGCTTCCATTGGTTGGACTCTCTTGAGATGAATGCCTCATGCCTCATCCTTGCCATCACCAGGCTGTGCTACTGAGGCTTTTCATTGACTCCTCTGTCCCTGGCAAGATACCTGGTAGGCCCAGTGCCAGGGCCTCCAATGGGGGCAGAGACCGACCAGTTGCCTTATTGCCAAGGGCTCCCGTGGACTCTTCCCGAGGAGATTTACACACATCTAGAATGCATGGGTGAGGGAGCATGTTTGGGGTGGGTGGGTGGCAGGATCCCTTTAAGAGACAGATTTTCACCCTGACTCGTCCATACACCCACCTTCCCACTCCTCTATCCCATAAGCCCATCAATTCTCTCAGCTGGACCATGAAGACAGTTTCAGACCCAGTTTTCAGGTTTCTGTTTCCTTGGTCCACCTCCTCCTTGCCCCCCCCCCCACCCCGCAACAGTCCTTCCTCCCACCTGTTCCAAACCCATCCCCAGAAACAAGGTGATCTCCTCCATTTAGACACCTGGCCAAATCCCTATGTGGGCAGGGCCTGGAGGAATATTTTTTCCCCTGCACACTCTGGAGTGTAAGAGCTTAGTATTCTATCTCTCTCTCTCTCTCTCTCTCTCTCTCTCTCTCACACACACACACACACACACACACACACACACACACACTGTTTAGCCCACCACCTTATTTGCTGGAAACCACAGGTAATACAGATTTTGCGGGTGTAATGGAAGAAGGAGGGTGGGAAAAATCGTAGACTTTTTCTCTTATCAAATCAGTTTAACCTGGAGCCAAGCTGTACCTGTGACTCCTTCCTTCCCTGGTGATGAAGTCCCAAAGGGTAGGGTAGAAGTCAAGGTTAGGAAGAGGGTTTTCCTTGCTCTCCTTGAAATGGCGAACCAAACCTCTTAATGTCCAGCTCCTCAGAGACAAGCAGGGTTGATCACCCAGAAGGGATGGTGTTTGGGGCGCTAGAAGGCTTTCCCTTGGCTTCCTTAAATCCTGCAGATGTAGTGGGTTTTCCCCTTTCAAATCCCAGGCTTTGGGGATTAGTTTGGAAGATGGGCCTCTCCTCTGGCCTTCCTGGGGCTGGTCTCATGTGTATCCACTCAGGCTGCCAAGCGGCCACCCCTGTGATGTTGCTTATACTCTCGGCATCACCCGTTTTCCTGAGTGTTGCTGGACCCCTGCTCACCGGCTGAGGTGGACTGACAACATGTAGACCAACCTGATTCTAGCTTTAGCAAATCATTGTTGGAAAGGAAAAGTTGCTGCAAAACACCACATTGTGCATTTTGAGTACACAAGAATTGTGGATTTCCTTCCCTTTTGGATAATCTGTGCCCTGATTCACCTCCATCAGTGAAGTTTCCAAGTCGAAAGAGTGCATGGTCTCTGGAGGTAGGTTGTTGGCTCAAATTCTACTTCTGACACTTTACTAGTCGGGTAATCTTGAGCAGATAAATTCACCTCTCTGCGCCTCAGTTTCCCCATGTGTAAAATGGGAAAACTATAGGGTGATAGTGGGGATTAAGTGAGGCAATGCTTGTAAAGCATTTAGACCTGTGCCTGGCCTAAAGTAAGCTCTGAATGAACATGGATTACTGTCAGGATTAACTTGAGCTCATCTACCTCTCTCCTCATTAAGCAGGATTCACAAGTTCACTTTTGGGTGTGGGACTGAGTAGAAGGGAAGGCAAAGCGCAGGTGTGTGGAAGAAGTGGGGAAGAAGTAGAAGGTTCTAGGATAGTGAGCTTACCTTTTGTCTGCATCTAGGGCCTTTTCTGCCTACCTTGAGTCATGAGTGAGTACTTTGACTGTCTTTTGAGACTCTTGAAAGAAATCTGGCTAGTACCATTTGGAGATTGATGACAGTTTGTGAGTTGTCATGGCTCAATTTTGTTCGACTCAAGGTCATGTAGACAGTTAACTGCCAGGTTCTTAGAAACCACTATCTGTGTTGGCGGAGACCCAGGCCCTTGTTCTTTTGCCTAGAAGGCTGGGAGGAGAGGATGGGCTGCCACGTGGGTCTGTTTTCTGCCTCTGATCCCGGAGAGCAGGGCTGCTACAGAGAGGTTATAGGCACGTGCGTTTGCCCTTGAATTCTAGATTCTTAGCTCCTTCCCTGCCCAGAGCCGAGGTCTCCTCTGTGATCTCAGAGGCAATAAAAGCTAACAGGTTGGTGGTGAGAAGGTATCACAAGAAAATCTGGGATTATGTTGTGTCTTCTTAGGGATTTTGAGGTAATGATGATTTTGCTGCCATCATTTTTTTTCCCCTCTTCTCTATTCCTGCCTGCCCACCTTCAAATCTACTTCTGATGGTAAAGCAAAGAAACACAGAGGAGGTGATGAGGAAACTTTCCTAGCCCCGATGCGGAAGCTGACCTGGACTTTCAGTCTGTCTGGGGGTGTTTACTTCCAGAGACACTAGAGCCCCAGAGAGTGTTGCCAGGCACAGTGTCCACATGGGAGACCTGAGCTGAGATTAGCAGTGGAGGTGCTGGAATTGAGACAGAGAAAGGCCAGGGAAGGAAGAGTGTCAGAGGGAGGGAGAGCCCAGCTGGCAGGAGGCAGAGATGGCAGAGAAGCAAAGGAACTGCAGGAATCAGGTGAGAAGCAAAAGGTGAGAAGGGCATGGATGGGGAAGGTCATGAAAGGTAGATGGCAGAGGCAGAGGGAAGGATGAAAAGAGGTGTGAGAGAGGAAAAGCCATACAGATAGTGGGAAGGGGGGAAGAAGGAGAGAGGAAAGGAGAAAGAGGGGGAGTGGAGGGGAGCGTGAGAGGTGGCAGGCAGGATGCACAGTGCCCAGAGGTGGACTGCGGTCTCTGGCAGCTCTGCATCTCAGGGGGGAAGCTGGGAGTCCACACAAAGCTGGAGGAGGGGGGTCAGGCCACCTGCTGGAGGCAGGGCCTAAAATGGAAGGGAGAGGCCAACCATGGTTCATCCTCCCCCAGGGGAAGGGGGTCCCTGAAAGAGAACGAGAGCCCCTGCTTGAGTGAACAAACATTTAAGAGAAGGTACATGAGGCAGGGAGCTGAACAGAGGTGCTGGTGTGGTGGGGGGAGGTGCCCAGGTCCTTGGCAGCACTGGTCTCTCCTGGGTTTTGGGACATGGGACTGAGGCACGGGTGGGGGTGGGGGGAGAGCGAATGAGCCAGGGAGAGGCGCTGAATGCAGCTGGCAGCACCACAGCCGTGGGGAGAGTTGATCTCACAGAGTATCAGGGAGCAAAATGGTAACTGACACCAAGCAGAGATAATATGAATTGTATTATGTTAGGATGTCATTTAGACATAACAGTAATCATGGAGATTAGTGGTGTCTAAAGGCGAAGTGGTAACTGGAGCACGCAGCTGCTCCAGGCACCTGGCAGCCTGGGAGGCAGTAAGGATTCTGCCTTCTTCTGTCAGCTCCTACCCTGTGGTGTGTTCATTCAGAGGCTCCTGGAGGCTCACACTGTACAGATAACTGGGGACAGTGGACACAAGGGGAGGAGCCAGCAGGGGGCTGGGGTTAGGGACTGGGTCCTTGGCCCTGGGGAGAGGAGACCCGAGGTGGGTGGTGTGACAGGGCTGCCCTTGAAGTTGTTGGAGGAACTGGACACTTTGAACTGGAAATCTTCTACATGTTTTTTTTTTTTTTTTTTAATTAAGTTTTTTTCATCCCCAGGAATGTTTCAAAGGCCTTCTTTCATTTATTTATCTTAGGAGCACACAATGAGCACTTACTAGGTGCCTTACTAGGTGCCACAAGATTGAATAGATCTGACACTTGCACTCTTCCCCCTGGGAGCAGATGAAAAACTGGGGGTTATTGACTAAGTTCCTTTTGGGGACCACAGAAAGCTCTTTCTGTGCCTCAGCATGCACCTGGGTGGGCTGCAGGATCCCAGTGGCTGCTTCCTGCTACTACTGAGCTGCTTTTTGCCCAGGTCTCCTCCAGGACCAAGGTGCTGGATGGATGTGTCCCCATGGCGGGGACAGGCCGGGCAGACACATTGCAATGTATGCAGGCAAACTGCAGTTCAAATAAACACCACAGACATGCTCCGAAGGACAAGGGAAGGCAGAGAACAGGTAGTGTTGGGAGTGGGTGAACGAGGAGACTGAACTTGGACCTTGACAGCCCTCTGTGGTCTGCCTGCCTTGAGTCCTCTCTCCAACCCAGCTGGGAAGACACTCCAAACCCAGATCGGACAGGTCTCCTCCTTGTCCTTCCTGGCCTAATGGGCTGACCCCTGCTTAGTAAAGGGGTAGGGGTGACCAAAGCGCAATCGTGAGAGGCAGCACCTGTGCCCACTTTAGTGCATGAAAGGTGAACTGAATGAGCTACTGCCCTGTTTCCAGAGATGAACCTTGAGTTGTGCAGGCAGGTTCCCATAGCCTCTGCCTCCTCCTCTGTCAAACAGGAGCAATCACTATGCAGCCCTCACAGGCTCTGTGAGGACAGCCTCAGTTCACACGGGACGTGTTCAATGCCTACTGGTTGCAGTGTTGCTGCGAGGACCCCTCTACTGCTGCAGTCTGAGCAGTCAGTAGGGTGGCCTTGCCCATGGCCTTCCTGCACTGCCCCCTCTCCTATAGTAGCAGCTGGGAGCATCGGCAGAGCCTCAGACCTGGTGGGGCAGGTCTGAGGATCCCTCTTCCCCTCCCAGACTCAGGGTGTTCTGGTTTCTTTCTCAGTGGCAGGGCTGGAGAAGCGAACCACAGCGTACTTTCCACAGGGCTTCTTTACACAGTGTGAATAATTTCCCACATTAAATAATTAAATGTAATAGCTAATACCACCCTTCCCACACAAAGGCTTTATGCAAGTCATGTAATTATTTTTTATCATTCATAGTGACTTTTAAGCTCTCAAGCGCCAGGCAGGAAAGAAACCTGTCACAATGTTGCAACAATATGCAAATCCCCCCGGTACTAGAGCCACGGTGGGGAGGCCCCTCCCTGACAAAGCCCATTTGTGGCTGTCTGCATGCATTGTTTGGCATCAGGTACCCTGTGGACATCCCACAAATAAATAATAATCAGGCTGCTAAGAAACAGGCAGGAGCTACGCCCTACCCAGCGGGTACCTCTTGACTCTGCTGAAGTCTGCTGCCAGGGGCTCAGGGAGTTGTTACGTGGTCCCTCCTTGCTGCCTCCCTTCCTTCTCTTTCCGTTTCTACTCCTTTGAATGAGACTTACATATGTGGGGAGTTTCTGGGTTGAGGGGGTTCCCCTGCTGGTGGGAGACCCTGGTTTCTTAATAATTTGGATAAACAGGTTTCAAATATTTCGAGAATTAAATAAGAGGCTGAATGAAGTCCTACCTTAGCCTAGGGCAGTAGTTCTCACTATGGGGTGTGCACTGTCCTCTAGGGTGTTTGGGAATCTGTGGGAGCACCCCTAAGATTCGGGGGTGAAACTGGTATTTTGTAATGGGGGTGGGTAGACCAAGGATGCTAAATGTCCTGCTATGCATGGGACAGTTCTGCCTAATGAACTGTGGTGTGTCCTGTATGACTTTTGGGAGACATGTAGGGTGCCACATGCAAATAAGGACCGTCAGTTATAACTTATCTTAAGTTTTTATTCTAAGGTCTCATATCTCTGCTCTTTCCTTGACTTCTACTTTTTGTGTGGAATGAATGCTACTAAATACAGACTTTCCCCACTGCATTAAAATTCAGGGATTTTATATATGTGTGTATATATATGCATATAATATAAAATCTATGTACATAAATATTACATTACATTTAATATATAAATATTACCTTATGTGTATAGATGTGAATTTTGTGTACATAAAGATTTATGTTTCCTCTGATTTTCTTTAAGAAGAATTAAGGAGGTATCACAAAGTGTTACAAAAAGAGAACTTTGGTTCAAAAAGGATAGAAGACAGCTAATCTAAAAGGATGTCTAAGTTTCTATACAACTTTTATTTTTTTTTAATTTTTTTTTTCAACGTTTATTTATTTTTGGGACAGAGAGAGACAGAGCATGAACGGGGGAGGAGCAGAGAGAGAGGGAGACACAGAATCGGAAACAGGCTCCAGGCTCTGAGCCATCAGCCCAGAGCCCGATGCGGGGCTCGAACTCACGGACCGCGAGATCGTGACCTGGCTGAAGTCGGACGCTTAACCGACTGCGCCACCCAGGCGCCCCTCTATACAACTTTTAAAAGAAAATATTGCTTACTCTTGGAGCTTTTACAGTTGAATTTTCCAGGTTGGTGAGGGAATAGAAAGTCATTCAGTCCAAGAGTCATTCATACTTCTATATCTACACTGAACCTTGGCCATTAACCAGCCACTGAGGAGCTGCATCTCAGGGTTTACCCATGGTGTTCCTCAGGTAAGCATTCCCCAAGTGCTTTCACAGGATACACAGGTGAGATCTCCCTTGGGTGGAACTGTCCCTCACACTGCGGGACATCCAACATCGTTGGCCCCACCCACTCAACCCTCAATGTCAGTTTCACCTCCTTGGATCAGTGTGGGGCCCTGCAGATTCCCAAAAGTGTGTTCTGTGGAACAGTTCTGGGAGATGTTAATTAGCATATCAAAAAACCCCAATGAAACAAAAGAAACAAACCAAAAAACAAGGATCCAGTCCCCTAAAAATGTTGCAAGTGTTGATTCTCATAGCCTTTCCTGGGGCTTTAACCTGGGGCAGTCTTGGAGCACATCCTGCATCACAGGCTCTGAGTCCTACACGAAGAAACCTGTCTCATTACACTGAAGACAGCAGTTCCCTAGTTTAGGTGGCGATGTTAGGTCCTGCCGAATGCCACTCCAGATGGCAGCTCTGTAGGTATTAGCAGCCACTCCTTTGGCTTTCCATCTCTGCTTCCCTCTCTAGCTAGTTCTTGGGAGTGACCTGGGGAGGGTGAGAATTGAAGGGGGTTTCCTCATAGGGTGTTAGAACTGTCATCGAGGGGTTGGGATCATCTCTGTGAGGAAGGACACAGGGTTCCTCAGTTTTCCCAGGGGATGCTGTCTGTGGACGACAGTTTTGGTTTGCTCTTATTCAGGTGACATTTCCAGAGACTGACAAGTACCAGGTGCTACTGTGTTAGCATCTGGAGGGATATAAAGGTGGGCAAGAGGTAGTCCTGTGAAAAGACTATCCTGACCTTCCTTTGATTCCTCTGCCTCACCCTCACACCTCTTCACCATTGGGCAATGTCACGACTCTGACCACCTCTCTCTGTCCTCCACTGCTGTCACCTGTGCTTCCAGGAACAGACTCCTGCTTTCCCTCTTGGCACATAACAGTGCATTCTTCTTTAAGCAGTCAGCACGCTGACTCAAAAACATGAATCCAATTATATAATTCCTGCTAACGCCCTGCTCCATGTGGTTTCTGAGGGCAGTCAGGGTAAATCCACACCCCTTACAGATTTTGAAGGGTCTATATCCTCTAACCTTTTCTCTTACTCACTGCTCTCAGTTCCTAAAACAAGCTGAGCTTATCCCTGCCTGCCTCAGGACCTTTGCTCTCACCTCTCCCTCAAATGCTCTTCCGGCCTTTTCAACCTCTGGGCCTCAGTTTAATGGTACCTTCCTGACAACCTTATCTCAAACAGGTGTCTCTTGCCTCAGTCATGCTCACCCTGTGGTGGCCTATTTTGCCCAGCATAGCACTTGCCCTATTCCTTAATGTCTTTGTCTCTGCACTACACTGTGAGCCCTGTGAGATAGTACCATGTCTCGACATCATCACTGAGGTGCTCAATAACCATTTATAGAAAGAAAAGATGGAAAAATCAGTACTAGTAAGTAGAAATGACAGAGGGGCACATTTCAGTTCAATATAAAGAAGGATTCCCAACAGAGCTGCCTGTAGAAATAGGGGATCCCTTATGGCAGAAAGGAAGAATGTGTAGAGATTTCTGCATTGATGGAAGATTGATGATCTTAATGGTGTTTTCTTTTTTTTTTTTTTAACATTTATTTATTTTTGAGACAGAGAGAAAGAGCATGAACGGGGGGGGGGGGCAGAGAGAGAGGGAGACACAGAATCGGAAGCAGGCTCCAGGCTCCAAGCTGTCAGCACAGAGCCCGATGCGGGGCTCGAACCCACGGACTGCGAGATCGTGACCTGAGTTGAAGTCGGACGCTTAACCGACTGAGCCACCCAGGCGCCCCAATGGTGTTTTCTGATATTACCATTTGGATTCTCTTTTCCTTGTTCTCCAGTTTTGTAATTTGCATCCTGCATGCATGCATTAAACTTTCACTGAATGCCTCTCATGGGACACAGAATTGCATATGAAACAGTTCCTGCCTTCCAGGAATTGGGCAATCTAATTTTTGTCTTCACATCTTGAAAGTCTTCTCATGTCAAGTGCATGTGCATATACGTGTGCATGTGTGTGTGCACATACATTAATATGTAGGCTATTAGACGTTGTCACCTATCAGGTGACTGTTCCCTCTCCTGAAAGTACCTGTCACTTCAGATTTGGAAGGGAAATCCAGGTGGTCCAGATAAATCCAGGGAAACAAGGGGCCAAGGACAGAATGAGGGAATGAGGGGTATAGGGAGAGAAGGGGCCTCAGAGGAGGTGGAAGGACATGGGAATGGAGTGACTATATCAGTTTACATAGACTTGTTACTTGAGAGTGGCTTGCCTTCATTCTGTCTCTGATTTGCTTATAAGGAAGAACATGAACATTTGCTGAGGACCCACTAGGTACAGAGTGACATCTCAGTTTGTTCATGTTTATTGTTTCAATTAGGGTGTAGTGGTTAGGGCTTGGCTTTTGAATCACCTAAACCTGCGTTAAAATCCCCCCAAAACCAACAGCAAAAAACTAGCTCTGCCATCTTGGACACATTACTTAGCTTTTCTCTGACCTTCAGTTTCCTAAATACCATCATACTAGTCTCACAGATTGATTGGGATAGTGAATGGAGAATATCTAATGCAATGTTCTTCCGAAACTTAATATATATTACTTCCTTCCTTCCTTGTTCCTGAATGTTACTTAATTTAACATATTGGAATCGATACACAATGGGTTCGTGTGTTTATTCACTGCTTCTTAAGTAGAAACAGGAGTACCAGGCTGGATAGGTTTTCCGGGGATAAATGAGATAATGAAATGGGGACTCTGCAAGACCAAAGAGTGAGCCAAAGTCAGGGAGGTCTATTCTTAAAAAGGCGAAGTGAGCAAGGCTATGCTCACCAACCTGCCTGTCGTCACTGTTGTGTCCCTGGAACCAAGCACACTGCTGTGTCGGTGCTCAATACAGCATTTGTTGAGTTGTTGGTGAACTTTAGCCTATTGGGAAACCTGGTCTGAAGTCTAATGGACTGGGAAAAAGAGTAGCTAGAGCCCCAGGGATCACCAGGGACACACCTTATATTCAGCCCACAGTAGCAAGACTAATTCCAGACCACACTCTTCCCACCTTCCTTAGGGTCTTCCTTAGCTCAGGAACCTGGTGGGACAGGACCCACAGGGAAGGAGGCTCAGCACTTGCAGCTGACAAGGACTGGGGAAGTCCAGGGATGAACTGGCCGAGTCAGGAGAAAATCCACACTGTGGGATCCTTGAGCAAAAGACTGCTGTCTTACCCTGTCAAGAGGGCTCCCACCATTATGAGTCAATTTCTGGTAGAAAATTAACAGCTGGAGAACAAGCGGGGAGGGTGAGGTAAACCATCTGGCTTTGTGAAGCCAGAGCAGCTGGGCTGAAGAAACTAAGACAGACAGAAGACAGCAGAAGCTGGGAATATTATGGGTAAGAAGCGGTGTCTGGAGCTGTGCTGCCCAATATAGCAGCTGCCGGCCACATTTGGCTATGTAATTTTAAATTAATTATAATAAATATATTTGAAAAACCCATCCTCCGCTGTACTAGCCACATTTCAAACATGCAATAGCCACAGGAGGCTATATTACTGACAGTGCATATGGAACATTGCAGAAAGTTCTATTAGATAGAGCTGGTCCAGAGGCCTCACTTCATCCCTTAGATTTGAAATGCCTTTGGACCCTAATTTGTTCTACAACAGGAAAGTCCTGAGGCTTCAGTTGCTCTTATTCAAGAAAGCTGGGGTACCAGGAGGGTCAATGAGGGATTTTCCTTTGGTTCTTTTGACCTCTCTGGACCATTCTCAGGCTAGGAAAGAGCTGAAAGAGGAGGCCAAGGTTTTGATCACAGGATGCTGCCAGGGTCAAATGCCCTTTAGCATCCTCCCCTGGGGGAGATACTGAGTGGGCAGCAGCCAAGGGGAAGGTGATACATCTCAGCAACAGCAGATCTGCTTCTTCATCCCTCCATGACCCATGTGAAAGTTTACAGGAAGCAGAGGAGTTAGGAGCCTTTTACTGCGGGGATTCCTACCTTTCTGGGCAACTGACTTCTGTTGAGGAGGACAAGCCTGGAGCCTCTCCTTCTCTCCCCACCTCCTCATTGTGCTTGCTGAGTCATTGCCAACAGTAAATCCCAGGCAGCCACGTGACATCATCACCCCTTCTGGTAAAACCTGTAGCTAACAGTGGAGTATCTGTGACCAGGTTTTTGCCTCTCCCTCCATGGTGATGTCAGAGCTGCCCAAATGGGCTAAAGCCTTGGAACAACCCAGGATCATTCTATCAGCCACCAGGTGGCTGGTGGCTCCCCTTTCACCTGACATTCTTACCTTGGGTAAAGTCCAATCTGAAGTTTTCAATGGGATTGTACTGAATCTATGGGTCAGTTTGAAGAGAAATGACATGTTTATAATATTGAGTTTTTCAACTCATGGACATGATATTTCTCAACTTACTTAGTTGTCTTTAGTTCCTTTCTATGAAATTTTATAGTTTTCTCTGTAGAGATCTTAGACATTTTTGGTTAGATTTATTCCTAGGCATTAGATATTTTTCAGCGCTTTTTATAAAGTGTATCTTAAATTTTTTTTCTGTCTTTGCTGATGCATTTCAATTCATTATAGAACAGTGCAGTTATTTAGTTACCTTCAGAAAATTTTAACCAAGACTTTTCCATGCTGACCAACTTGGTCCTGCACAATCAGGTAGGACCCAGGTACCATTCAATGTCTCCAAGTATCTCCTACTCTAGGGAAGGGATTTCCTTTGGTTTGCTATTAGGTGTAGAATCAATACTACTATTACCTACTGCATTCTCTTCAGACATCACCACAGATCTCTGAGGTGGGGGACTGATTGCTCTAAACTGGTTTATATTCACCCATAGTTTTTGGTGTGTTTGGAATAGAGTGTCAACTTAAGGAGTGGGGCAGTTGGATTTAGGGCAGGGATTTACTTGAGTAAATTCAGTTTCCATAGTGTGGTGAGGAGAACAGAAATGAAGAACTTGGCAACATCAATCACCATGAAGACAATGAAAGAACAAAGTAAGAGTACAAAGTGATCCAGCCAACTCTCTGACCAACCAACCAATCACAGACACTGAAAGAATAGAGAAGAAAACTGAGAACTTCAGGTAACTTCTCCCTGGTTACAATTGATGCCAGTCTTCTACACCCTTGCTACCTAACTGATCTTTCACACCCAATGCTTATAAGTGCAGACTCATTCATATCATAGATAAATAATCATTATAGTGAAATAAAAGGTGCTGAAGAGAATCTCAGTTAATGGTGAGATATGAAAGCTGTTCTGTATTTCAGGTCACTGTATACGCCACTGGTTCTTGGCTTATAACATCAGGGCTTCAAGTTGTTTCTGGTTTGATTTTATGCCAATTTTGGAGGATGCTTTTCTTGGAGTCTATTCCCTAAATGAAGAACATAGCTTAATGAGAAACTAGGACACCCTGTTCTCTTCAAGTCTCCTTCCAACTGGTCAACCTTCCTTGCATGGCCAGCCAGGTCCAGTGACCCTTACCCCTCTTATTATCAGAAGTCCCTTTTGAGGTATTCACAGAAAATATCCATTTTTCTCTCAATTTACACCACAGTTTGACCCTGGCATGTGTGAAATGCAGTTGACCCAGGATAGCTCTCTTATTTCTTTGGGAAAAGTTTCTCTTAATTTATTCCATCTTCTCACAATAGAAAACTAGGGATTGAGACAACTAGGAGTCACTCTATGGTTTATACCACCTCAGCTAGCTACTTCCTAGAAAATGGCTTACTCCTTGATCTGCAGGATTTAGGTAAGGGTGTCTTTCAGGCATAAGCCCCTGCAGGGATCAATTTCATTTTCTTCTTAGGGCAGTTTGCTTAATACATCTCCTGTACTTATGAGGTATAATTCAGAAAGTCCAATGCAGGGTTCTGCAGACTGCATCAGACACCATCAGAGACACATCTGAGTCAACTGTGGAATGACTCAAGGCTTTGAAATATTTAAACCATATGTCTCATGAAACTAGGTGAAAACGATGCCAGTTTCTCTACTAGAGGCTGTCATCTGAGACTGAAGCTCAACTTGGCAATGATCCTGTATTCCCAGCCTCACTGGTCACGTTGCTGTGGGCTGTGAACCTGTCAGTACTGCTGAGCCACATGACTTGGAATAGGACCACAGGTAAGCAGAGGTACTGTGGGCCCCATGGAAGGTGGCCAGGGACATTTAGTGGTCTTTTCTAGGCCAGGACAATATGTATGCCCCTGAATAAGATTGGGTTTGGAAGGGAAAGTGAAAAGAGTATATTTTCTGCCCTGGAGGAGGTAGGAAAACACCATTATTTTAACCAAATGACATTTATTAAGAGTCTTATCCTCTGAAAATTAGCAAAGATTCACAGCCATTCTTTGAGAGAAGGAATAAGTATTACAAGAATATTGTCTGTCTTATCTTTGAAGTCTCTCAAAGGTTGTTTCCCTCTTTCTGAAAAGTACCCAGCAGAACACCTGACATGGAAGATGCTTGCTAACAGCTTGGCACAGTGGAAATGACATCGACTATAAAGTCAGAGGCACCAGGTTCTATTCCCAGTTCTGCCACTTAATAATGGTGTAATTAATATTACACTTAATTGCTCTGAGCTTCATTTCCCTCTTTCCTAAAATGAGGACGCTAATACCTTTCTTATGAGGGTGTTTTGAAGATTATATGCAATGAGATATGTGTAGCACATGGCAGGTTATTCAGAAATGTTAGTTGAATTTTAATTCAAAGAAGATGACATCATGGTAAATGAATACAGATCCAATAGCCAAGGAGCACCCCCTCTGTCCCAATTAATCCCAGGACAAGTAAAAATTTGAATAAAAATGGAATATATGGTCAAGGACTCTTCCTTTTTGTCTCTTTTTGATGTGTTGTATCTGTAAAAACTAGTAAAGGAGGGGGAGAGAAGGCTCAAAAAGCTGGAGAGGTTTCCTCAAGTCTGGAGCCATATGATTCTCTTAAAACCAACTCTTTCCTTCTTACTGCTCTACAAAAGGGGTTGTGGTAGCCAGAGAAGCCACTGAGTTGCTGCTATACCCTCCCTCAGGAGTAGCTGCCCATGTTGTGAATCCCAAGCCAGGGTATGCCAGTGATTCTGACCTGTCTTCAGGGGTGGAAGATGGTGGGTGATATTCAAGTCAGTTTACTCCTCCATTATCCAGGAGAAGGGAGTGGGGCTGGTTAGGGGGGCACAGAGAATCCAAGATGACAGGCAATCCAACCTTCCCTACCCTGCCTCATTCAGCCAATAGTTCTAATCTTTCTTCCAGGCTTTGTTTCTAGAAGTTGCTTATAATGTCTGCTTATAAGACATTTGCCCTTTTTGTACTGGAAAGTGCAAGGGAACAATGATGTAGCCTCCAAGGAGGGGAACAGGAGGTCCCCATAGGCTGGAATGCTGAGCCCTGAGCAAATGAAGCCCTGGCTGAGCTTGAGGGTGGTCTGTGCAGCTGATGAAGTGAGAGAAGAGTAGAACAGCAGCCTGAGTGAATCTGGGGGGCTGGTTGTGAAGAGGTTTGGTTTGCCAGTTGGTGGGAATAGCTTCTTCTAGATTATGTGTTGGGGGGTGAGGGTGGAGACAGGGTAGGAAAGGGGAAAAGAAGGACCATCATCTGCCTCCTTGGAAGAAGAGGCTTGGCTCAAGGAGGAGTCTGGTTCCTGTATATCCCAGCCATGGACTAGAGTAGAGACTCTATCTCAAGGGGTTGTCCTGGTCCAACTCCTGGTAGATTTAGGAGGTAAAACATTTGTCTTCCAAGAACATGGGGTCTTTCACTGATTAGTTTTGTCCCTCACTCTCCTTCTTTCAATACTGGCACTCCTTCCTCCCCTTCTTCTCCATCTCTCTGGTACCTGCAGATCAGACACCTTTTTCAGAGGCCTACCTTGGGTTTGAAGGCAATGAGCTTCAGAATCATCTCCACAGTGAAGAGGCCAGTGAAGAGCATGTTGAGGATGTTCATGGCGATTTTGAATAGGCAGCTCTGGCCATAGTGCTGAGGGGAGGGGAAAGATTGTGAAAATGAGGCAGGAACATCCCTACTCCTCACCACCCTCCTCTCAACAGAGATCTTCTTTGAACTAAAACCTGGAAGGCCATTCACATCTCCATGGGCAGTAAGATGGACTCAGGAAAACCTGCAAATTCTTCCCTTCTCTGCTAGCTCTGAAAATGCAGGTTGGCAGAATTCTGTGTTCCTGCTTTGATTGGTTATGACAACTTTATGGAGACTTCTGGCTCTCAGGAGAGCTTAAGCACAAGTTGACTTCTCTGAAGACAGGTGGATACAGAACCAACCTCTACACCCATGCCTCACTGACAATAATGAGCTCTTCAAGCTCCCCCTCTGTTCTCCATTTCCTTCACTCTAAATGTTTTCTTAACCCAGGCTCCTATGGATTCTTTCATAAGATGCCAGAGAGGAGCTCATCCTTGAAAGGGACACTTATCTTTCTCTTTCTGGGAAAAGAAGACAGTTCTGCTCTTTCTGCTTCCTTGGTCAATGTGAAGGTGACACGCTAGAGACAGCCAGGCAGGTCTTCTACACTTCATATCTTCCCCTAGCATTTTCCCTCCTGCAGGCATCACGTATCCAGGGCCCCCCTGCACTGACCTGCATTGCCAAGCAGATGGTGTTGAGCAGGATGAGGACGAACATCAGGTATTCAAAGTAGGTGGAGTTGACCACGTACCACACTTTGTACTGGTGCTGGTTTTTGGGGATGTACCTCCGCAGGGGCCGGGCCTTGAGGGCATATTCCACACACTGTCGCTGGGAGGGAGGCAGCGGGAGGGTTGGGGTGGGAATGGAGAGAGGGGGTTAGTAACCTGGATGATGTGTGTGGGGATGGCAGAGGAGGGTGGGATGTGGATGAAACTATACACCTTGGGAGTCAGAGAAATAATCTACTGCTCTACTCATTTATAGGTTTGAGAGACTATTTGGACTTTTAAAAAAATTTTCTGTAACTCCCTAAATGAAGGAAAGAATTGCCTCTAGTCAATCTCCTTACCAAGATTTAGTCATGGAGTTTGTGTCTCATTTTCTCAACTTGGTAATGTCTGGTATGCTGCCAACACTTAGTTGGCATTTGATAAATACTGAATGACAGTTCCTCTTCCCATTGGTTATTTCCTATACCACAGATGCTCCTTGGGGCACTTCCCTCCTCAACTTTTCCTCCTATCCTAAGTCAATCTTCCTTATTTACCCATGTACACAAGATCTGAAGATAGTTCATGGATAGGGGAGGAGATCTTAGGCTGACGACATTCCTGAGACTCCAGAACAGATCTAGTTCATTTCTCTGCACTGTGCCCAGATTCCTATGTCAGGAACTGGCGAGTCATTCCAGCCTCTTCCCTTACTCTCAGCCTCCACACCCAATCTCTAAGCCTGACCAATTTTATTTCCTCTTATTTTCTCCACCTCCACTATCATTAACCTGATAGTAGATGAGGGTCTAATCATCTCTCATCTATATTTTCTAATTGGTCTCCTTGTTTCCTGTCTTTCTTCCAATCCAAAGGTCATAGAACAGCCAGAATGATGAGTCTAAACTCAAGATGTTTACATCAAAGTCCATGAGAGGTCCAGCTGGTCTAACTGGTGTAGAGCTGAGTGTCTTGTGCTATGTGCTTTCCCATATGAGACCTTAAGTTACTCACACACAGGGATATAACTCCTCCTTACTCTCCCCATTGAGGAGTCTAGCTGGGGAACTGACCTCAGTGACAACATGTTGCAGCCCACTGTAACAGCTTCATTCTTCACTGATGGAGTTGCCAACTTTCTCAGAGGCCACAGAATACCTTACTGTCCTGGCATTATCACATTATTCCTACTGAAGCCTCTTTCTTGCCCCCACCTCATGCATAGGCCTCTGTGTTTTACTTAAACCATTTAAGGGTTTTCTAAGGCCCTTCTCTTCCTCACCCCTGAAATCCTCACTGCCTCATTGCTCTAGTTTCTTTCTTCATTATCAGTGTGCCAACCCACGTGGGCACTTATTAACTTGTTAACTTCTAAGAGATAGGGTGTGAGGTTTTTTTCTCACAGCATCTATCATGGAGTCTCCTTAAGTAGGTGCTTAACAAATATTTGTTGGCTGAATGCCAGATTCAGGATTTGCAGAGATTTGCATTTCTTTTGTCCAGGGCCTTCCAGAAGACTGACAGCCCTATTCCCTTGTTGAGGAGCAGACAGATGATCTTAGCATCTGCATAGATCTCTCTTCTGACCTCAGCCTCTCTTCTGGGTTGGCCACAGGCTGCCAACTGCTGTTATTCCTCGCATTCTCCCCACCCGGCCCTGCCACCTGTTCCTCTCTTCCTAGAAAGCTACCTGGTTCTTGTCCAATTCACAGTTCTTGTATTCCTGCTCCCCCTGCTCCTGGAAGGTGACGATGACAAAACCCACGAAGATGTTCATCATGAAGAAGGCAATGATGATGATGTAGATGATGAAAAAGATGGAGATCTCCACACGGTAGTTGTAGATGGGGCCCTTGTCTTCTGTGTGGGAGTCGATGGAGCGGTACAGCAGCCTGCAGGAGGAGACAGGCCCCACAGAGGGAACCGGAGAAGCAGTGTCACTTCTGTGGAGTGACAGCACCACTACTCCTAGGTATCCTCAGGATCAAGGGTGCTGGAAACAGCTATAGGCTGGGAGTCAGAAGATCTGGGTTCAAGTTCCAGCTCTGCCACTTACTGGGGTGGGACCATGGACAAATAAATCTCTTGAGCTTCAGATTCTTCATTTGTGAAATGGAGAGACAGTAATTCCTGACTTTCCTACCTGGCAAGATAGTTGATATAGTGTATACGAGGGTGTTTTGAAACTGTCAAGAATTTGTAAAATGAGTCATGGACATTGATTTCAAATACTGGAAACATTAGTAAATATTGAAACAGCTTTGCAAACTGGCATAGGCTCAGAGGATGTTACAGTGAGCATAAAATAAATCTATCTGAGAGCAAATATCCATTTAGATAAAAATATTAGGTAAAAATGACCCAAGCTTATTCAGATCACCAACAATGGTTTGGGTTTATACTTAGGTAGTTTATATGTGTATGCCATTATATGTGTATGTTTCTCTTCATGGACAGGGATTAACTCCTCTCTTTCTTTTGTTACTCTGCACAGTACTTGGTTATTCTCTAGGTATCATCTATATTTTACCATATAATAATGGGACTCTTATCTAAGATCCATGTGTGGTTACTGACTTAGGAATATTTAGAATTTTCTTTCTTTTAGATGATAATTTCCCTGGAGTGCACTGGGTGGGGCGTACGGGGAAGCAGGTGTCTATACAAAGATATATGGAACACCTGATGCACAAGCTGCCTGGTAGAGGTGATAACAGTGTAAAGGGCCAACCAGGCTGGTCTAGGCATGATCTCTGCAGAGGAATTTGGACTCAGGCTTCCATCCTTTTCTTACTTTTCACCATAATTATAGACAAGGCTTTTTCCAAGGAGACTGAGGTAGAGTCTAAAACAGATATCTTTGCCATCTCTACCCACATTGAGTGCATGTTGGGATCAGTAATTTTGAATCCTGTCTAAGGGCTATCTAAAGGCTCATACCTAGAGAAACTCACCCCATTCCTATGTGCCATGAGAGTAATGATAAAGACCCCTATCATTGCAGCTCACTCTGAAGTAAGGAAGGAGAGCTAAAAGAAGATCATTTTTGTTTGGAATTTCTGAAAATTTGACATCTTCCAGAAAAAGAATAGTCTATGTTTCAGCAGTGACCATGGTATGCAGATTGTCTAGGAACAAAGCCTCATTGTTTGGGGAGGACACAGGTAAGCACGACCTGAGTGTGGGACAGTAATAAAACTTGGGGGAATAGCTTGGGCTCTAATATCAGGGTGGACAGGCTGTGATTTGCATACTCACTCTGGCCACCCCTCAAAGGTGGAGACGGTAAAGAGGGCCATCATGGCTGCCAGAACATTGTCAAAGTCAAACTTGCTGTTTTCCCAGCTGCGAGGCTGGATGATGGGGTGGTCAACTTCCCCATCCTTGTATGTGATGTAGTTACCCCTGAGAAAGAAGGAAGAGTTAATTCTTGTGTTTCTCACCTTCCTTCACACCTGACCCACCAATGACTCCTGGCTTGCTGGGTGGGATGAGACTGGCTAGGCTTAAACCCCACAGTGTGAGCCGTTGTGAAGAACTTCAGTGGGTAGACCTTTCAAGAACAGATAATCTTACATTTCATGTCAACAGTATCACATTACCCAAAGGTAGAAGTCCACCTGTCAGTGCTATCTGAGAAAGAATGGACTGTCCTTCCTCTCAGGCCAAGTCACTAACCTCCCAGAATTAACTATCCTTTGTGCTGGCTGCCCTCCAGGTTGTACTCACTTGCATTCCGCCTCAGTCTGCTTGGAACTATCTGAACAGGTGTAGAGCTTTCCCTGGAAGGCAAAAGAACAAAGTGATTGGAGATGTTCATTAATCAATGAATCAGTCAAGAAATGATTAGTGATCATGTATATAGCCCAGCACTGTGCTAGGAACTTGGGGCAAAAAGGACAAGGTGAGCAGAATCTAACCAGGAAGCCATGACTCACATATACCAAGCAGTCAGTGAATAAAGATGCTTAGTGCTGGATGTACCATTGAAATTTTTAAAAAAGGGGGGAACTCCACTCCACAAGAGCTGGACTCTTTTGGCTGGCCTAAAGAAGGTGGAAGTGGAACAGGTCTCAGAGGGACAAATTAAATGGCCGGAAATCAGGTGAATTTATATAGTCAGTGGGAGAGGGCAGGGGGAAGAATGCTTCAGAAATAAAAGGATTAAGGCAGAAAGAGCAGAAACCAAGGAAGCCAGCCTCACTGTAGCGGGGCAGGAGGCAGTGAGAGAGAACCGGATGGATGCAGTGTTCTGAAAGCTGGCTGGAGAAGGGTGGATTTGATGCTGTCAATAATGGGGGACCACTGCAGAGGTTTGAGCAGGTGACTGGCATGAGGCTTCAGAGGATAAAAGTCCCTCTCCCTTTCTTGCTAGAAGGAAGGGAAGGGATCAGAAAGGCAGGCTGCGCTGCAAGACCAAGGGGGTCCTTGGCTTGGTGGAGAGTCCTCCTTTCCAGTGGGGGAAGCTGAGGGGAGGGTGTTTGGAGGTTCCACTCATCCTAAGTCTGACCCAGGCCGCTGTCCTCTTTTGAGTGTATCTGCCAGCAATCTTTCTCAGGCATGCTGACAGGAGGGGAAGGAAGCAGGAGCACAGATCAGAGCCAAGCTATTACCTTGAAAAGCTGGACCCCGATGCAGGCGAACATGAACTGGAGCAGCGTGGTGACAATCACGATATTCCCTATGGTCCGGATGGCAACAAACACGCACTGGACCACGTGCTGTGGTGGGAAGGGAAGGCAGGGGACAGGTTTCAGGAAGTGCCTACAGCCTGAGCTTCCGTTAGCCAAGGCACGAACCTCTCTGAGGGAGGCTCATGGACAGCCCCTTTGTCACCAGAGTGAAAATATGACTCAAAGAGGCAAAGCACCTTCCCAGGTTCACATGGTGATGGGATCCAATGGAACTCAAAGTCCTTTGTTGGGCTTTAGGTGACTATAGGGACAAAAGCCCTGCTAGTTTCCCATTTTATAGGTGGAGGAATATGGGGGCCTCATCTTCATGTGGGGGCCCTGGGTTTGTGTGTGTGTCTCTTTTATGCACAAGTTTTGCTTAGAAGTTCTGATTTTGGTTTTTTTGTTTATTTTATTTATTTTAAGAGAGAGAGAGAGAGTGCAGGGGAGGGGCAAAGAGGGAGAAAGAGAGAATCCCAAGCAGGCTCCATGTAGCTGGGCACAGAGCCTGATGAGGGGTTTGAATTCGTGAACCATGAGATCATGCCCTGAGCTGAAACCAAGAGTCAGACACTTGACTGACTGAGCCACCCAGGAGCCCCTAGAAGTTCTGATTTTGAACAGCTGCCTATCCTTGTTCTCTTTAGCCTGAAGTGGGACTAGAAGTACAGGCTGGAGAGTCCAGGCTCTAACACAGCAGCCATTTGCTCCGGCCATTTCTCCTCTGTCCAGCCCTCCACCCCCACCCCCCTGCCTCACTTATATCCCCCCAGTCCACAGCTGGGTTGATGCTTGCTCTGCTGATGGCTCCTCACCTAGGCCCACCCTTCTCACCTTTAGTCCCTTGGCCCTGTTGATGGCCCTCAGGGGCCTGAGGACTCGCAGAACTCGCAAGATCTTCACCACATTAATTGCACTGGACCTGGGAGAGAGAAACAGGGCAGGGGAGTAAGCTCCTGTTGTGGTGGAGCAGGAAATAATGTGAGGGGGTGTCCTGACAGGCTGACCCCAGGCAAACTTGAGAAAGTGTAAAGTCTGTTTTGAGGACTTTCTTATCCTGGGACAATTCTCTACTCCCATCTACCATCCTAGAAGAGCCTGAAACTTGCCAGTGACCCTGGGACTTCCTGTTGGTGTGTAAATAATATGAAAAGCAATTTACCAGAAGTCATTAGCAATATAATGTGTTACTCAGGGGAGCTTTAGTAAAGAAAAGAGAACCCCAGCTCTGTCACTTAACAGCCAATTCACAGAGGATAAATTCCCTAACTTTTTCATCTGTAAAGTGGACCTCATAAGTTGTTGCAGGGATTAAATGAGGAAACAGTATCTGCATCATTTGCAGTGTGCTTGGTGCATATTATGAACCGAATAAATGGTAGCTTTTATTATTATGTCTGATGAAGACATCACCGATCTCGAAGAAATGTTATACAGATGGTGGAGCTTCAGGCCTTGTTGGCTGGAGGTGATGGAGGAGCTATTCTGGTGTTCTCCAGGCAGTTGCCCATTACAGGTGTATATAAAACCACCCATTCATAACACACTCAGGACTTGAAGGAATGGATTCTACACAGCAGGTTCCACATGCCTGGATGCTAGGGCTTGGCCAGGATTTCTGGGAGCCTCGGCTTTTGCTGTTCCCTAGTGGAAATGAGGCACTAAGGTGCAGTTCTCCCCACAAGCCCCTCAGCAGGAAGCCTGCATGGTTTCTGGAGTTATTCATCCATCCAGGTGGTCTCTATCTCAACCCTCACACACTACCCATTTGCTTGAGATATCCTCACAGTCTTTCAGAGAGCCTTGTACACACTTTGGGACCTAAAAAATGTATGACACATCAGCATGAGGTTAGGATAATGTGCTCAGGAGGGAGCTGGTAGATCTGATTTCTCTGGTTCATGGTTCTTTTATCTGAAAGGATTCAAAGGGCATTCCTAGTTATCCAAGTATCTCAGGGAGGGAGTCTGTTTGTACTGAATGGCAATGGAAGGGATTTTAAGGTTAGGTGCAGAAAGCACAGACTAAAGGGGGGGTGGTTCTTGGTTCAAGGTTAAATAGTAGTTTAGTGGTAGTGCTGGGATTAGAATCTAGACCTGTAGGCTCCCAGCAGACAGCTAAGATGATCACAGAGATGATAACAGATGATCACAGAGAGTGTCTCACTCCTGTTCCTCCCATGTCTGCTCTTTCTAGGCTTACCATGAAAACACCCTTGGGAAAAGACACCCAGGACCCCTTTCCTCTGCCATTGGTATAACCTTGGGCACATCTCATGCCCCGAACCTCAGTCTTCCTATCTATAAAATGGTGGTAACAGTCCCTGCCCTGCCTGCAGCTTTTTTTGTGAGGACAGTAGAAGATTGTGCATGTGAAAGGGCTTTTAAGTTGAAGGCAGAGTTAATGTTATCAGCAGATAGAACTTGGGAGAAATTAGTAATTGGATCCTTTTAAACCTGAGCAAATTGGCAACCTTGGTTATATGGTGGAGTCACCCAGAGAACTTTTAAAATTCCTAAAGCCCGAGCCTGTAGCCCAGACCAATTAGATAAAAATTTGGGGAGAGGGATCTAGGCAAATGTCTTTCCTGAAACTACTCAGTCTATTCCACTATGCAGCCAAGACTGAGAATCTGTAATTCCTCTCTTTCTCTGTCCCCCACTCCCTTCTTCTCATCAGGTGCTTTGACTGGAGAGAGAAAGGGAGGGAAGATGGACTGGAATATCAGGGCTGGTTATGGCAATGGAGGGCCGTTGGAGCTGAGGGTAGCCAAGGGCACTGGGCAGGTAGTAGAGGAGATATGAAGGCCCTGGAGGCATTCCTCTCATTATAACTGGGCCTGGTCCTGCCTGTCATGCCAAGATCCATATATTTTAAACATATTCTGGCTGGATGGACATACCCCCCAAGTGTCACACCATTGAGGATGTGACAGAAAGCCATCATGTTGTACAATTCAGGGGTCCCTCCCTGTTCCTGTCATAGACTGGTGGCCATGCAAGACTTCAGAGTCTTGATCGTTCTCTCTGACACCCATTTCTAGTTGTGTGGCCCCATCATTGGCTGAGGGAGTCCTACTCACTGGATGCCAAAGGAGATGAGGGACACGCTGACCACCAGCAGGTCCAAGATGTTGAAGTAGTTCCGGCAGAAAGAGCCCTTGTGTAGGAAAGCCCCATAAGCAGTCATCTGCAGGGAGGCAAAGAGAAACATGAGCATGAGTGGTCCCTGCCCAAGCTCCAGAGACCCCCTCATGCCTCCCTCTCCTCCCACAGCATCCTTTGGGTAGGGCAAGCTGAAGAGCAGTGAGAGGACTGGGGGCAGGCAGGACTGCAGAAAGAGAGGCAGGGCCAAGGACAATATTCTGCAATCATGTACATAACCACAAAAGAATTCCAGGCTCAGGATTGTTAAGTGGCTCCTTCCACTTACTAGACCACACCAGACTCCATATTTGAAGCCTTTTCAGATTGGGCCCTGCCATCTATCTCTCATTTTCCACTGTTCCTCATCACAGGTCCCTGATCCTGGCCCTGAGGAGTCTTTTGCTGACACTGCCCAGACCAGGTTTCCCTTTGTATGCAAACTTCCCAACCTCCTCTCCCAACCCCCAGAGCCAGATTCAGATACTAGGCATCTGGGGAAAGGTGGGACACACCTAGTATGGTGACCAACTGTCCTGGTTTTCCCAGGATTCCTGTTTTGGTACTGAAAGTCCTGTGTACCACCCAGGCAACTCTTCAGTCTTGGGCAAACCCAAGTCTTGGGCATCCTAGTGCCCAGTGAGAAGTTCTACCAATACATTTGGCAATTAGCATTCCTCCATTTCCTAACCTTAATTAGTGTTTATGATCTATGCCAAATATTCTAAACTCAATTCTATTATCTTCCTTTTAGACTGATGTTCTTTAAGGTCCAAGCTATGTGAACACACAGAGGGACAATGTGGGACCATGGTTAAAAGCATAGGCTCTGGAGCCAGGCTGCCTGAGTTTGAATCCCAGCTCTATCATATTTTGTTTGTATGGCCTGGAACAAGTTACTTAGCTTCTATGTCCCTGTTTCCTCATCTGAGAAATGAGGGTAATGATAATGTCTACCCTCTAGGGTTATTGGCATCAAATGAGTTATTACAGGTAAAACACTTACTATCATCAGAGAAAACTAAACTTGAGGCCAGATAGATTGGATTTGAATTCTGGATTCTTCCTATATAAGGATGTTCAGTTTCCCCATCTACAAAGTGGGCATACTATTCCCTGTCTTTATGAGGCACACATAGAAAGGCAACATGGAGGTCCTTTGAAGACTAAAACGGGAGCACATGGGATGGTGATTATTGTTACAGGACTTGGCTATTATTATCTCTCTCTGAGCTCAGTATAAAGTCACTGTAGATGCTCAACAAATAGCCTTTCCAATTCTGTTGATTTGAATTAAGAGCCAGCAGATTTCCAGGTTAAGGGTTGTGAAAGGCCATGGGCCGTGATGCATCAGCCAAAGGGAACAATTTGGAGCCAGTGGCTGAGAGACTGAGAGCAGCTCCCTGGTCATCTGGGGTCCAGTTTATCTCTCTGGAATCAGAGCATGCCCAAGGCAGCATGTCCGCAGAGCAATTCAAAAGCAAACACAGGGGGAACTGACAAAAATAGCTCTTGCAACCTAATTCTTTCCATTTATCTCCTACTGCAGGGGGTCACAGGGGACTCAGGCACCTGTGTCCTGCAACAGTTTCTAGAAGTGGGTATATTATATAAAAGGTTGCAGGGGAATATAGGCTTGCCATCTGGAGGAGCTTACTGTCTTGTCTCTCAGTGAAAATCTAGGAGGGGCTTGCTGTCCTGTCTTTGAGTAAAGATCTAGGACTGCAGGGACTGGATTTGGGTGGCTCCTATAATTCACTTAAACACAGAGCCTCTGTGCCTGCAGAAGGCCAAGCACCTTCCCTAGCCATTCACTTTTAGTTTCAGAGAAGGCACTGAGTCTGACCCTGCCTCACTCTTGTCTCAAATATTGTGAGGACACTACTGAGCATCACAGAGCCCTCCACGGTCAGGGAAGAGCACTCCTTGAATAGGTGCACTAGTAGGTCTCACAGTGCCAACGTCTGTCCTTTGACTTTGGGGTCCTATTTGTCAGGGACCTAGAATGAGACCAGCACTCCAAAAAGTGTGTGTGTGTAAGGGGTGGGAGGGACATGCCTGGGCAGGGCCAGCAGAGTGGCCTTAGGAGAAAGGGCAACTGGGTGCTGAAAAATGAGAATTTATTTGAAAATTAGTCTAGCTGTTTAAGACAACAGAAGAGGCCAGGTTCAGGTACTCAGTGCAAAGTGTCCTTTCCATACCCCGTTTTGTTAATAGCCACACAGTTCTAAGCCATTGCATAGGAAAAGCCTATTGCCGTGGTATTTTCAGCCTCAGGAAAAAAAAAGGTGGCCATGAGATTGCTGACTCTCTGAACTTGAAGGGCAGGAAAGCCGCTCTGTCCAGTCACAGGCGACCACTGCCTCCCCAGGCAGCTCTTCTAGTTACTAGATGTATCCTATAACTTGTATTTACTGCTAGGCCCAGTTCACCTCATCCCTCCTCTATGTGACAGTATTTTGCAGTATTCAGGCCAACAGTCATGGTCCTACAAGCCTTTTCTTCTTAAGGCCAAATATCCCCAGGTCTTTAAATTGTTCTTGACACTAAATGCCCCTTGGACAATGAGACCGTTGTTGTCTGTGCCAGGTAGAAAGCTGAGCCTTCAGGCAAGGCAGAGGGGCCCAGTGGAAGGAGGTGCAGGGAAGTGGGGTGGGGACTGGGCTTTATATTTAGAAGCACACTGAGCATCAAAGGGAGTAGAAGAGGGAGAGGGTGAAGGGAGGGAAGGCTCTTCCCATGATAATGTTTACAAAGAGATCTTTCACTTCTGTTTGCATGGCAATCCTGAAGGATAAACAGCACCACTGAAATCCATAAGGGAAGCTCTGTGGAGGAGTCCTGAGAAATGGGCCTCAGAGCTTTTCTTATACCAGGAAAGAGTTTTGGGTGTTTGTGTGCCTCCCTGAGTCTGAAGTCCAGAACTCAGCTCACCATGGAAAGGGGGTTTTACAGACTACATCTCAATGCAGGTAGACAGCTTTTGGTTCCCTTTTCCCACCCCCAGGGATTGGGGCCTGGTCAGATCCACTGTCCTAGAGTAGAAGAGGAAACCTGAGGAAGTCCCTTGGTCACTGGAACCAGGGACAGAAGCTGGAGGTCTGGACAGCTCAGCCTTTTGGGGACACAGACACAGTGGACACTCAAAACAGCCCCACTCAACTTGTATCTGGATGTGACAAAACTGTCATGTACATTAAAGGTCTGGGTCATGACTTAGAAGTTGCATCAGGAAAAGAAGGGTTTGCAGGCTAGCTGTGGCACATGGTCAGATGTGGACAGTGGCTGGCATCAGTCCCAGGGAGGGGGAGAGGGAGCCTGGACTCCTTGGGAGGAGGAGTCCCAGATGAGTCTCCCAGGAAGAAGACACCAAGCTGAAGGATATGTTTTAGAGCCTACAACCCTCCTGTTCAGGTAAATGAGAAGAAAGCAAATGCTGAAATGTAGTTTTCCTGGGTCTCAGAACTCACATCCTGAGTCTCAGATGGAGTGGTTTGGCAATACATTGTTTTAGAGGCTCAGATGTATACTGGAAAAACTTAGAAATAATAATAAAATAAATATAAATAATATATTAATTATAAATTAATAGAAGTAATAAAATAAAACTTAGAAAGCAATCTCTCTCATCCCAGTGCTTTCAGAGGTGGGTTCTACCGATGGGGTAAGTCCGTAGAAGTTCTGCCATCAGAGGTCAGCAGCACCTGGGGCCACCAGTCACAGGCCGGGCCAGCTCCATGTGCTCTCAGGACCGGGGCTTGGGACCTGGTTCTTCTTTCATGCTTAGGGCAAGGGGCATCGTAACAAGGCTTTTCAACAGGAAACTGAGGACTCAAGTAATCTACAGTCGTCTGTTGAAAGCCCCCAATGGAAGACTGGCCCCAAATCTTGCATTAATTAGGCCCATGATTCCTATCACCCAGGCCCATCTGGAGCCTAGCCTTGGCACCTGCCACTTGTATGGAGGAAGGTGTTGACCAAGGCTGTCCAAGGGCATGGACAAAGTGATTTCCCATGCCCCATGAGCTTTTCCACTCTTGGAGTTTGTGCAGCATCTCCTCTGGGGAGGAGGAGGGAGGGGGAGTTCTAAGCAGGGGTCAGTCATCAATGACCTGGAGGTAGGGTGTGTGGGGGTGGTGGGGCACAACACGCATTGGCACAGTGCCAGACCTGGTGACAGGACATCATCAGTGTTGACACTGTGAGCCTTCCAGCCTTCCAGGCTGAGAGGAGGCACAGCAGTGGCGGTGGGTTTCTTCTAGCTTCTGAGCCTGAGCAAAGTGAGGGGCACAAAGTGAGGGGCACAAAGTGAGGGGTACTAATTCATCAAATTTCATGCTTGAGAGTAAAAAAGAGTGAGTGAAAGAAACAAGAGAGAAAAGAGACAGCAGATATAGAGAAATAGGCAGAGAGTGCATTGCTCAGATTGCATTACCTTAAGGATAATTTCTAATGTAAAGATACTAGTGAAGACATAGTCTGCATTGCCTAGGATCTGAAAAATAAGCACAATTGGATTAGTGGCTCTGAGAGTGAACTCTACACCAACAGAAACATGTGTGTTAGCGCCAGACAGTAGCAGAGAGCTAGTGGAGGCTCACGGAGGACAGGATGGGGAGAGGCATTAGGGCTTTACCTTCAGAGCAATTTCAATGGTGAAAATGGTAGTGAAAACAATGTCAAAATAAAACAGAATCTGCAAAACAAAAAGAAACAGGGTGGGAATGGGGTGGGAAGGGAGAGAAGCAGGATGGAAGGAGAGGTCAGCGGACATTCACCAGAAAAGGAGTCACTCTTCAGAACCACACTACATGTCATGTAAGCTTTTCCATGTGGAGACAGTTAGGAGATGAGTAGCATATACACAGCATTGGATCCTGAAGTGGGGCTGGCCTCAGGCAGCTTAGTGGCTTCACACGAAGTCCCCAGACATGTGAGGGGAGCTTCCAGGGTCCTGGGTCTGGGCAGCATTTGGTTGGATGCTTTTCTCATTAATCCAATTTACTTACAAACCCAAATCAGACCACTGGGATGCTTGTCAAAAAGAAAGAGAGTGGGGTTTTCTTTTTATTGCAGGAAAATGCAAAATACTTAACTCACTTTGGTGTGACTCAGCTGGCTTCTCATGTTGGTGGAAATACTGGTGTTGTGTTCTTTGGGGCATAGGAAGGAAGATCCTCAATGTGAGGACTGCCGAGGCTGGGGGCAGGCTACGTGGTTCACGCTCTGTTATATCTCAGGTGATGGATCAGAGCTAGGGCCAACACCTTTTAAAGAAAACTCTGGACCAAGCAGGCTGCAGGACCACCAAGTGGTTTGGCATGAGTATGACTTAAGGTTGGTGGACTCTTCTCTTCACGTTCATCTGGTTGGGATTTGACAAAGTCTTCAGGCTTTGAGATAGAGCAGTTCTTATTCTGGCCTTTAATATTGTTTACCAGAGCCTTGGGTGGGTCTCTAAATTTAGTTTTCTACTCTACAGAAGGTCACTGAAGCTCTCTTTTGTATAAGGTCAGCCTCATCTTTGGCACCTATTTGCCAATGCTCCCCCTATCTGCTTGGTGATTAGGACCAGTTAGAGTTTATTGGGAGCAAGGCAGGAAGTCAGAGGCTACTTTTTACTAAGTACATAGGGAACCAGGGATACATCCATAGGGCAATGAGCGTCCCGAATTTTGCCAATCAGGCCAGCCTGAGGCATATGGGTACAGGTTCTCTTATTCATTTATGATGGTTTCTACCAAAGCCCTAATCTCTTAAAGAAATGTTTATTGTGCATCTGATTATAGTATTTGGAATTGGGGTCCTGATTGAGGTTGGCAACAGAGCTCTGGGCCCAGTCCCATCCTTGGGAAGAAGAGGTGCAGGGGACAAAAGGGAATGCATACATGGTTCCTGAAGGAGGTGTGCTGGACAGGGTCCTCAGCTGCCAGGGAAATGCTGCTGAGCAGAATGAAGAAGAGGATCAGGTTGGTGAAGATCGTGTCATTGACAATGCGGTGGCACTGGAGGCGAAATCTGTGTGGGGAGGAGGAAAGAAGGACCGAAGTATGTCAGAAAGGTCAGAGAAGCAGCTCCTGGGTCGCCGGAGCTCAACTCCTTCTTTCAGCTTATGAAAGGTGCTTGTTAGTTTGGGAGTGGGATCTTCAACCTGAGGTCTTACTGCTGAGGGTAGTGACAATCACATCCCACCCCCCTCTACACCCTCAGTGTGAGGCACATCTTTTTGGAACTTTGCATCTATAAAGCACTGTCACAGGCAGTAAGCTTTTGACATTTTGGAGGGTTACATCTGAGACCTTCAGGAATCCCAATATTTTCATATACTGCTGTGACATTAACAACTGGCTTTTTTGGGGGGACTTCTTTTTCCCCATCATTAAATCATTTTATAAGATCTCCTTCATATTTTTATATATAGGGAACAACAGATCCCACCCAGAGTCGATGCTGAGAGGCTGGCTAAGCCTACTCTCTGGCTAGGCAATATGCTCCTGTGTAATAGCTCCAAGGCATGCAATACCACACTTTCTGGGCACTCATTGGTAGTACCACAAAGGCTAAATCCTTGAATGTCAAATGTGTCTCATATACTATCTCATCCTGGCAGCTCAGGAAGGGGATATGGGTGTTATTATCTTCATTTTATAGGTAAAAACACTGAAACCCTGGAAGGAGAGGCTGGCCCAGAAAGACAATTTGTAGAGTGTTGTGTGTGTGTGTGTGGGGGGGGGGGGGTGCGGTGTTCAGGGCTTGAATCCAGGCTTTCAGACTCCTTCTCACAACATTGTAGTGCTCTGAGAGACCCCACTGCTGCAGAAGCAGCAAATCTTGGAAAGGGCAAACTCTATGAGACAATTCTGGCTTCATTAGAGTTAGAAGGTCTGCATTGATTATCCTTTTCAAACAAATAAGCAAATCCACTGAGCCAGGGTCTGTGTGATAGGTATCCAGGAAGGGCAGAGTTGCCTGAGAATAGATGCTAGTAGTAGCACTGCTATGGGGAAACTGCATTTCAAGCCAGTCTTAAGGTAGGGCACTGAAACTTGGGACTTTAGGCTAAGCCAACACTCTTAAGAAGCCTCTGGAAGAAAGCTTCCCAATATTAATTTAGGTCCACAAGAATCTGATGAAGTACTGAGGTCACAATCAAAAATCATTATGCACATAAGAGGATGAACTTCTAAGATGAGAAATCAGAAGAAACAGCAAATAAATGATTTAGAACGCCCTCCCAAAGACTGTGTATACTGAACATATCAGATAGAGAATGTAACAACTATATTTGAAATATTTAACAGAATAAAGGACTTGATCACAAAGTTGAGGAATCAATAGGAGAAGTATTAGATATAGACAGATGGTTCTAGAAAATCAAGCTGCAAATGGAATTGTTTGAAATGAAAAAAAAAATAAGTCAATATAAAAACTGGTTTAAACAGTAATGTAGACAAAGTTAAAGAGAGAATTAAGAAATTGGAAGATATAACTGAGAAAACTACCCTGAATACTAAAAGAGATATAATGAGGTGAAAGATTTATAAGACACATTAAGACGTAGGAGGACAGAATGAGAAGGTTTAACATATGTCTACTTGGAATGCTAGAAGGAAAGAACAGAAAGAGATTATGGCTGCAATTTTGCAAGAATTAGCAATTCTCATTCTAATTTTTAATGTTTTTTTTTGACAATTAGAGAAAAATATAAATTGATAACATTCCAAGCAGGACTAATGGCCAGAAATCCATATCTAGACACATGGTAGTATATCTATACAATACCAAAGGCAACATAAGATATTCAAAACAGCTAGAGATAAGGGGAAGATTATCTACAAAGGAATGATAGTAGGAAAAATACAGTGTAATAATACCTTTGATATATTAAAAGACAAATCCTGTCAACCTAACATTGTGTACACAGCAAAACTATCTTTCAAGAACAAGAAATGAAAATAAGAACAAGAGATAAACAGGTCAAATGACTTTACATAAAGAAACACTAGGGGCTTTGGGTCAATACTACCCAAAGCTATCTACACATTCAATACAATCCCAATCAAAATTGCACCAGCATTCTTCTCAGAGCTAGAACAAGCAATCCTAAAATTTGTATGGAACCACAAAAGACCTCGAATAGCCAAAGTAATATTGAAGAAGACCAAAGTGGGAGGCATCACAATCCCAGACATTAGCCTCTACTACAAAGCTGTAATCATCAAGACAGCATGGTATTGGCACAAAAACAGACACATAGACCAATGGAATAGAATAGAGAACCCAGAACTGGACCTACAAATACATGCCCAACTAATCTTTGACAAAGCAGGAAAGAGTATCCAATGGAATAAAGACAGTCTCTTTAGCAAATGGTGCTGGAAGAACGGGACAGCAACATGTAGAAGAATGAAACTGGACCACTTTCTTACACCATACACAAAAACAAACTCAAAATGGGTGAAAGACCTAAATGTGAGACAGGAAACCATCAAAACCCTAGAAGAGAAAACAGGCAACAACCTCTTTGACCTCAGCTGCAGCAACTTCTTACTCAACCTGTTTCCAAAGGCAAGAGAAATAAAAGCAAAAATTAACTATTGGGACCCCCTCAAGATAAAAAGCTTCTGCATTGCAAAGGAAACAATCAATAAAACTAAAAGGCAACCAATGGAATGGGAAAAGATATCTGCAAATGACATATTGGACAAAGGGCTAGTATCCAAAACCTATAAAAACTCACCAAACTCCACACCTGAAAAACAAATAATCCAGTGAAGAAATGGCAGAAAACATGAATAGACACTTCTCTAAAGAAGACATCCAGATGGCCAACAGGCATATGAAAAGATGCTCAACGTCGCTCCTCATCAGGGAAATACAAACCAAAACCACACTCAGATACCACCTCATGCCAGTCAGAGTGGCTAAAATGAACAAATCAGGAGACTATAGATGCTGGCAAGGATGTGGCGAAACAGGAACCCTCTTGCACTGTTGGTGGGAATGCAAACTGGTGCAGCCACTCTGGAAAACAGTGTGGAGGTTCCTCAAAAAATTAAAAATAGATCTATTCTATGACCCAGCAATAGCACTGCTAGGAATTTACCCAAGGGATACAGGAGTGCTGATGCATAGGGGCACCTGTACCCCAATGTTTATAGCAGCACTTTCAACAATCGCCAAATTATGGAAAGAGCCTAAATGTCCATCAACCGATGAATGGATAAAGAAATTGTGGTTTATATACACAATGGAATACTATGTGGCAATGAGAAAGAATGAAATATGGCCTTTTGTAGCAACATGGATGGAACTGGAGAGTGTTATGCTAAGTGAAATAAGTCATACAGAAAAAGACAGATACCATATGGTTTCACTCTTATGTGGATCCTAGAAACTTAACAGAAGACCATGGAGGAGGGGAAGGAAAAAAAAAGTTACAGAGGGAGGGAGCCAAATCATAAGAGACTCTTAAAAAACTGAGAACAAACTGAGGGTTGATGAGGGGTGGGAGGGAGGGGATGGTGGGTGATGGATATTGAGGAGGGCACCTGCTGGGGTGAGCACTGGGTGTTGTATGGAAACCAATTTGACAATAAATTTCATAGTAAAAAAAATAAATAAAAACATAAACAAAAACAACAACAACAAAAAGAAACACTAGGGGCTTCTAAAGAATGTGCTTTAGGAAGAAAATGATTATAGAAGGGTGGACTGAGATACATGAAAAAATGGTGAATGAGTAAAATGGGAAGTTGTATGAAAATCCAAGTATACATTGGTCTATATAATAATAATGAAAATGATAATAATGTCTAACTTGTGAAGTTAAAAATAAAGGACAGGACTAAAATACTAATTAATAACATGTAAGGTAGGAGGGCTGAGAGAAGTTAAAACAGTATAAGCTCTTTCTATTTTGCAGGAGGAGGTGTAGGATACTGCTTAACTTCAGATTTTAAGTTAAATAGACTTAGTAAATTACCAAGAGTAATCACCAAAAGTGTAGAAATAGAGTTTACATGTGTCAAAAAATGGAGGGAAAAACAGACCCAAGTCTTCTGATTTGGAATATAGGATACTTTTCCCTAAACCAGTGCCTGTTTGCACAAGTTGTGGGGGGTTGGGAGAGTCCCAGGCTCCACTCAGAGGCTGGAGGATGTTAGCATCTGTTGTGCTTGTAGCATGGAGAGAGTAGAGTCCCACCTTCCCCACCATTCTTGCACACCTGTTGTTGGGGCTGAAGATGAAAAATGCACTGGCTTCTGGCATGGGCACTGCCTTTTCCTTAAGGTGCAGCTCAGAGAGTGGTCGTGGGCGGGGGCCCACAGGCATCTCAGGCTCCTCTTCATCGTCTTCTCCTGTAAGAAAAAAAGCACCATTCTAAATAACTCCACTACTCCCACTAGGTTTTTACCACTATGCTGCCTACTTCCAGATAGCTTCCTACCAACCAGAATCAAGACATCATTTGCATCTCTGAAAATGAAGGGTATCAACAAAGACATTCAGCTCTCTCCCTGTGAGCGCTGCTAGAATCTTTGTTAGAGAGACTTTTCTGGCAGCACATGACAAAGGGGGTTGTAAGTAGGGTGGCTAGTTCATGTCAAGGACTGTCCTGGTTTTTAAACTGAAATTCCCACATCCCAAGAGACTCCTCAGTCCCATGCAGATTGGGATGGTTGGTCATTCTAGTTGTAAGGCACTAGGAAAGGTGATTGGGGAAGACTGGGGCATTGCCAGGTGTGCCTGTCCATCTAGGCTGCAGGTAGGGTAATGGGTATGGCTTAGGTGACTTGCAATCAATTCCATCCTTGGAGTTTAAAATCAACACTCCCATTCCTGAAAAATACCAAAAACTCATGTGCTGTAGGGATAATAGGACAGTGATGTTGGCCACAACAGGCACTTCATTCAAAAGACTAGACATTAACACTAGTTTGAGAAGCCCCTTTGTTATCCTGGGCAGGGGCCACATTTACTGTGGACCAAAAGCAAAATCCTTTGCTTACACGGCCACTGCCCATGGAAGGAAACTACTATATATCTTTTTCTGGTCAAATGCATTTAAAAATGTTTAGAGAGGGAATGGGAGTAAAAACAACATGGGTTCTCTGGCCATGTCTAGATCCAAATCTTGGCTCTGTTTCTTTCTGGCATTTAGTCTTTCTGGTCTCAGTTTCCCCATCTGCAAATGGGATAATAGTACATACATACCTCAGAGTGGCGCCTGGCACATAGCAAGTGCTATATAAATGTTAGCTGTTGTTACTATCTCTACCCACAGAGAAGACTCTTAGCCTGTAAGTAGTGCTTAGCATCTTTCTCAGTCTGATCTCTGCCTGCTGTTATTCCCTAACAAATTTTCCACTCACATCAAACTGTTTTCTGAAGGTTTGTAGTAGTGGCCTGAATAACGTCCCCCCAAAATTCATGCCTACCTGGAACCTCAGAACATGACCTTACTTTGGAAACAGTAACTTTGCAGATGTATAGTCATGATGAAGTTATACTGGAGTGGGGTGGGCCCTAAATCCAAGGACTATTATTCTTATAAGGAGACACAGACACACACACACACGCATGAAGACAGAGGCAGAAACCAGAGAGATGAGGCTGGAAGCCAAGGAGCACCAAGGATTGCTGGCCACTGGCAGAGATGGGGACAAGGCGAGAAAGGGATTCTTTCCAGAGCCTTTAGAGAGAGGATGGTCCTGCCAATACCTGCTTTCAGTCTTATAGGCTCCAGAACTGTGAGAGAATAAATATTTGCTGGTTTAAGCCACCAAGTTCATGGTAATTTGTTATGACAGCCCCAGGAAATGAATACACTCGCCGTGTGCTTTCTCCTTTCCTCATGCTGTCTCCTTATTTGAAATGCTCTCATCTCCTGGTGTAGAGCCAGAAGGACTCTCAGGTAAGACAGCATCATTCACTTGGCTCTCCCGAATACCTGGGCTCTTGAGAATGACCTTCATGTGATTCTAGCAGCCCTGTCATTCTCCTGCATTCACTTGGCACTTGGGACCAAATACCTTGAATGCCTGACTTTACATGTATCTGTTCCATCTCTTCATGTGCTGAAAACCCTGGAGAGAGACACTCTGCTCAGCGCATAGTAGCCCTTGTTTTTTGATGATTACACTTTCACATCAACATCTGCTTTATAAAGAAAGGGACTTTACAAAAGAAGAGGGTCAGGTGGAGACTAAGCTGGTTGGAAAGATAGTTACAGGACGTTTATCTTAGGGACCAGCCATGTCTCTGCATGCTCTCTCTTCTTCTGGTTAAAATGAAGCTAGGTTGTGCCAAGAAAAAAAAATGCCTGGCACAGATAGTGGTTCTTTTTTTATTTTTTAAATATAATTTATTGTCAAACTGGTTTCCATACAGCACCCATTGCTCATCCCAACAAGTGCCCTCCTCAATGCCCATCAACCACAGAAAGTGTTTTTTTTATCAAGCAAGAAGCATTTAGGGGCCCAAGGCTTTTTGGGGGGACCAGCAGAATATAGGAATAAATCAAATTTTTATCCCCTGGCATAATTAGAGCTGACCAGCAAAGCAATTAATATTTTTAGGAGAAGAGAGGCACGAGGTGAACAGGCCAATGGTTGAAGCTTTCTAACCAAACCTTGGTAAGTAAAAGAAAGGCAGAGTCTCCTTGTAAAGCAAAATAAGTAAAACAGGAGTTGGCCTGAATCACAATATTTATAAATGAAATTTAATTGAGAAGGATCTTAAATTCCTGCCCAGCTGTTTGTATTCTTTTCAGTTTTGCTCTAAATGACCCAACACTTTCTTATTCATGATAATTTGGTAACAGGTAATTTAATGCTTATTTTAATCATGTGTGTTTATAGAAAAACATATTTACTAGCTTTGTGTTTTTCCAAGTTCCTGGTGAAGAATTTTGCATGCTCTTTCATCTGCAATAGCTTGCCTCATGGTTTGTGAAGCTCTACCCTGATTTCCATTCCTGGGGAGAAGCAAGTCAGTTGGTCCATTCAGACACACATGAGCTGAATTCCAGGCATAGTGTTTGAGAGGAAACTACTTCTGAAGGACAAACACAAATCTTCAAAGGGAAAGAAATCTGACAGATGTGATGCTTTGCATGTATTAAGTGTAAGGAGAGAGGTTGGCAGGGGAGGAAAAGTCAAGTAAAGTTCATTTTTGGGGTTGGCAACTGAGTCACCTAGACTTCCACTCCCAGATGCCAGGGCACCCTTGGGATCTTCAGTTTTCCCATCCCCATTCTTGGGGTTTGGAGAAGTGTGGCCAGTAAGGTGTTGCCACACTTCAGGGTTGCTGCTGCTTTCCAGATGGCTGGGTCCAGTGCTCAAAAGTAAAACCACTGTGGGGCTGGATGCCCCACTCTTGGTCCTTGGTGATCCATGTCCCCTACCCATTTGACACTCGTTTTCACTTCTGTGATTTTGCTCATGGCCGATTCAAATAGAAATAATTACTTCTAACACCTACTGCCTACAGTGTACTGAACACAAAGCTGTGGTTCTTGCCCTCGAGGAACTTACAGTTTTTAGTGCAGCCCCAGAGTTCATTGGCGTGATTGGCACCTTGAGGTGAGCTTTGTGGGTGGAATACTGAGACATAAGGCTGAGGATGCCCCTGTTGCTGCACTGGGCATCTTCTCTGCTGGCTCAGTTTAAAACCTCATCTCCCTCCACTGCTCACTCTCTCCCCCTGACTTCTAGGCCACTAGCAAGTCCTGCAAAATGCAGTGCCAGTCCTGCCACTTCTCTGTCTGCAGCACCACCACCCTGGGCTGAGCAGCCACTGCCTCTCACCAGAACCACTGCTAACATGCTCACTGCCTCCAGTCCTCATCCTGACCATCTACTGCCCTGTCTTTATGCGGCACAGTCTTCCAAAGGTAATTCCAACACTAGATCATGTCTTCCTCTGCTTGAGAATCTCGGGTGATTCTCCATTGCATCAGCTCAGATCCAAACCTCTCAGGAGGCCTTTGAAGCCTTGTCCCACCTGCCCCTGCCTAGTCCCTGTCCCACCCACTATCTTTCCCCTTCATTCTCTCTGCTCCATGCACACTGGCCTCTTTGGATTCCTCCACAGACAGGTACATTCTGCCCAAGAGATTCTGCAATTGCTAGCCTTCCACCTAGAAAGCTCTTTCCTCTCATTTCCATACATCTAATTCCTGTGACTTATTCAGGTTTCACCCCTAATGCCTTCGCTGACTACACAGCCAAAGCAGCCTGTGCCAGTGAGTAACTTGTAACACACCTCTTGGTTTCATTACTTCTTTGCTGCTTACTGCCACCTGATGTTGCCTTTCAGTTGGCCCCCTTTCTTGCTCATTGTCTGTCTCCCCACTGAAACGTAAGCTCCAGGAGAGCAGCAGCCTTCTCTGTCTTGCCCACAGGTGTATCCCTGGTGCCTGCCACAGTGCCTGGTACATGTAAGTGAATGACTATCTCCATGGTTTCTTCCAGCTCCCTGTCTATGACAGTAGTATGTTCTGAAACAACTTATTTCCTCTCCAACTCCCCAGACACAAAGCCCAGCCCAGCCCACCTTTCTCTGTGAAGCTGGCTGTCTCTCCCCCACCACACCTCACTGCCCTGCTTCTGCTAGAACCCTTTGCATCAGTTTGAGTCTCCCCACAGCACCTGGTGCTGTCCTATGCCTTCTCTGATATCATTCACGTTTCCTTTTCAAGTGTCTCTTAATTTTAAGTCCTTGATGACTCTTAACATCTGTATGTTCACTCAAATAAAGTGAAATAAGAGAAAGACATACAGAGAAAGACAGATACCATATGTTTTCACTCTTATGTGGATCCTGAGAAACTTAACAGAAGTCCATGGGGGAGGGGAAGAAAAAAAAAGAGGTTAGAGAGGGAGAGAGCCAAAGCATAAGAGGCTCTTAAAAACTGAGAACAAACTGAGGGTTGATGGGGGGTGGAAGGGAGGGGAGGGTGGGTGATGGGTATTGAGGAGGGCACATTTTGGGATGAGCACTGGGTATTGTATGGAAACCAATCTGACAATAAATTTCATATTAAAAAAAAAGAGTTGGTTAAGTAAAAGCACAACTTGGCACATTTCCTGGGTGAGTAGAGATTTCTAAAATCTAGTGTATACTAAGCAGGGAGGCTTAAACCAACTGTTGAGTTTTGGGGCTTAAACAGGGAGGGAAGGACTGATGCTCCACTGCTGGCCAGTTAGCACTTTGTGTGAATCAGAAGCAGGCCCCACTCTGCTGGGTGTTCACATAAGGACAGAGGCCCCTGCTGGGGGAGTGTAGGCTGTAGCTCAGCCCCCCTCAGCTGCTTCAGCACAAATGCTTGGGTGCAGCCTGGACAAGCATGCACAGCATCCTGGGGATGGGGTATAGGCACAGGTGTACCCCAGTGAGAAGTGGGGCAGGAGGAGGGTGTGAGAATATTCTTTGGCCCTGCCCCTTCTCTCTCTGGGAGTCTGGCTGCAAGTGGGGCAGGTGCAGTGTTCACCACTGCTGCCTCCCAAAGGGTATCTTCGTGAAGCAGACACAGCAGAGGCAGATCAGGTTCTTTGCCTTTTATGGTTCAGAGGAGAGAAGAGCCTGTGGGAATGAAAGATTGACAAGAACAAAGACAGCAGGCCAAGTGACCTGGGGAGGAGTCTTTGGGGACTTCTGTTGCACCTGGGATTAGGGTCCAAGAGGTGACCTGCAGAGACAGGGGAAGGAGGAGCTGGGAAGCAGAAGCTGGTTCCTTGGAGTGAGGGGGAACATGTGGAGCCACCAGTTGTAAGAGCACACCACTCTTGGGCAAGAAAATGGAAATTAGGGATGGAAAACAAACAAGGGGGCCACAGGGGCTGATCTTCACAGCCTGAGAGTGGCAGTGGCTGAGGCAGGACAGCCTCCACTGTCTACAGACCAACACAGCTGTATGAGATGCCTGTGAGAAACCTGGGAAGGTCTGGGTCTGGAGCAGGCTAGAGAACGGTGGCCACATGACTAGTGAAAGGACACTCTATAAAACCTAAAGAATCGTGAGGAATTAGCAGAGTGTGGGAATAGCTTTTCAGTTTAAAAGCAAAACCATTCCAGGAATCCTCAAAGCTGGGTCAACAGAGAGACATTTCAATAACATAATGCAACATATGTTATATTAATAAATAAGGCCAATAAGGTGACAATGTTTTCATTAATCTTTTTTCCACTGGCCTTTTTCTCTTTGATGTCATAGAGCATCAAAGAAGAGAAAAGCCATGAGTATATTTAGATGGATGAAACTGGAGATTATTGGCATATGTGTGGCTGCCCCCTGCCCGGTAGAAGGAGCAGGCCTGGGCCTGCCTGCAGCTGGGTGCATTGTGAAAGGACCCTCAAGCCCACTCTCTACCCCTGTATGCTGTGTGCAGGGGGACCTGGGCCAGCTCTGCCCAGGACTCAGAGGATTTCTTTTATCACTGTTTTTCTTTTTAAACTTTAAAAATATACACACAAGTAGAGAGACTTGTGTGGCAAACCTCCACACCCAGCTTCACCAGGAGTTGCTGGAGTATTTTAAGGGAGCTTCTAAACATTCTAGACTCCAGACATACACACTTCAATACGTATAAGCTAGAACTACGACAACATCACTACAGTAACAAAATGAACAAAAACTACTTTAAATCCTTAGTTTCCAGTCCATATTCAATTTCCCTCCAATTATCTAAAAAATGTCATTTAAGAGTTAATTTGTTGATTCAGGACTAAGACAGGATTCCCCATTGCATTTGGTCAACATGTCTAGTCTGTGTTTGAAATTCTGTAAGAATTCCCACCCAGAGAGCTTTCAGACTTCGGAAGGTTTAGTGCCCAGCATATGCAAACACCCTTCTTGTTCTTCCTTCTGTCCAATCCCCAGGAAATCGAATCCTCCTTCCCTTGAGGCAGGATGTGAGTGAGGGTGGAATGACCACAGAAAACCTGCTTCCTAAGGAAAATGGAAGATGGCCACCAGTGTCTTTGCAGACAAGCCAGCAGAGAACTGGTGGGGAGAAGGCCAAAAGGAAAACCTAGCTTTGCTCATAAATGTAGAAGGTTTTTAGCCACTTAATGTGGTTACCAACCCAGATGTAGCTTAACCTGCACAGAGAAGGAAATGTCAGTAAAACAACAGTCCCTCGATTGTGTGCAGTTGACTGCAAGCTTGAAGCTGGTAATAATAGCTGCACTTCTAGGTAAAAGGAAGGTGAACAGAGGGTTTGTACAGGATGTAGAGTTTCATGAAGCAGACAAGGGAATTCTGGAGGGAGGTCTAAGGACCTCTGACATTAAGCCCTCTCAAAGGAGACTGCCTGCCAATCTATGTATCAGAAGATGAGAAGGCTGAGTTGGTAAGAGCTCTTTTTGTAATAAATGAAAGCATTTGACAAAGGAACAAGTGGGACATCTGTGGTGGCAGCTGTCCTTGTACTCAGCACTGCCTCCTGAGTAAGGACAAGGCAGAGTTGGGATTTACTATTAAGTGAGCGTAACACTGCAACATATGTTATATTAATAAATTATATAAGTTAATGATTTTACAGCATAGGATATAATAAAACCTAAATGTATATAGAATCCCCCTTCCAAAAGTCATAGAATCAGCACTGCTCAAACACAATTTGTTTAATGTTATATTGTTATTACGAGGAAGCCAGGAGCAAAGTTCTCCTCTGGATGATGATTGGTAATGCCTAACTACAGAGACAAAAGGCATTTATCAGTGCAAGGTGCTTGTAGAGGGAAACTGGAGCCATTGATCCTAATACATGGGTAGTTCCATGTGGCTTTAGAACTTGGCTCTCTACCCCCAACCTCCCAACCTCAGAGTTAGGCAGTGGGAATGGTACCTGTATTTTCTGGGTTGGGGTAGGGACTCTTATCTTCATTTTCATTGGGCTGGAGGTCATCCATGTTGATCTAGGCAGCCAAAGGAGAGAAGGAGGAAGAATCCAATTAGAGACATTCCATTGTTTGAGAGGCTTAGAGCCTTGAAATTGCATCACGGTTAGTGGTTGAGCTGTTGACTCAAAAGTATATCCTTATTATCTTGTATATATCCTTCAAGACATCGACAGAAGGCTGGAATTCAACCAGTCTGACTTCTCTTCACATTTCTAGTGTTTCTGGTCCACCTTCATGGGCTTTGTTCCACTGAGTCTCTTTTCTTCCTTCCTCCCTGGTTTGCGTGGGTGGTCTGGGAAGGCTTTGCCCTCCTTCCCCCAGCAATGGCCCTCTCAGCTCCTGGAATAAGATGGCTTCTTACCTTGGTGGTGGGTGGGGACTCTCCATCAGCTGTAATGGATTTCAGCTCAATTTTCTCCTCCTTGGTTTCCTCCACAGCTGGCTTTTCCATTATCTCTTGCTTCTTCTCTGGGCTGGCAGTCCTGGCCGGTCAGCAGGTAGAAAAATTAAAGGGATGTTTACTGAATGACAGGAGACATGAAGAAATCAACTACCCTGTGGTCTTCTGGGGACTAGTGGGAGCAGATTCCCTGGGCCTATGTCCATCATCCTTTACCCAGGGCACATGGCATGTGTCACTCAATCACAGATGCTGTTGGGCTGGGCCCTCCATCCAGGCACCAGGCCACACTTTGCTCTGTCTTGTACTTAGTTGGACTATTTCAGCTTCTCATTTGCTCTAGTCTATGTCTGAATCAGAGAAAGATTCTGGATCTGATTCAGGATTGGTTCCTAGAAAACTCTGCTTGGTATCCAGCAGATGTGTGGCGTATGACAGTCCCATCTAGACAATGACAGAAGACAATGCAGGGCCTTATCTTGTTTTCTTAATGCTGGCAATGATTTATAAAACAGCAAAAAGTTATCACTCAGCTAGAATTGCATTTCCCCTCTAAGCGGCTGCCTTCCTCCTCTACCCATCCTTCATTCCCACCACCTATCATGACCTTCCTTCTCAAAAGAGAATCCCCCAACTTCTTAGGTGGGAAATAGAATACCTTCACAATTACTATAATTCACAATGTTCCCCACTTTAGGGCAATACCTAATAAATGTAGAGAAAGTTGTGTGAAGCTTACTGTGAAGCCTCAAACCCAGTGCCCTCTAGGAGGGATGGCTGACAGAGGCCAGCACCAAAGCCTCTCTTTATCACTAATGGGAATGGCATTCCAGAACTGGGACCCTGGGGCTTTGGGTCTAGGTAAGCTTAGAGGGTTACCTGGCCAGCTTCTTTCTCTCCTTCTCTTCTTCCTCCTCCTTTTGGGCAGATGTGAGGCTCTCAGCATCAGCCAGATTGTCCACAGCAATGGCCAAGAACACATTCAGTAGGATATCTGTTTGTGTCCATTCTTAAAGAAAATGACCCTTGGCCTTGGGGTATTTGGTGGGCACAGGGGGCAGGGAGGGTGCAAGACATGCAGGGGTAGACTTCCTCATAGAGTGAGCTCAGTGGTGACTCACTGAGGAGTTCAGAGCCCGGTAGTGTCCCTCCTCCACACCTCTCCCTCCCCATTACCTACTAGCTACTAGGAGTTTTCTAAGGGGTCAAGAGCAGGATAGCTTGCAGGGTGGAGTGGGCAGGGAGTGAGGCAGCAAGCCTGCCTTGCTCTTTAATTGCTGGGTTTCATTATTGGTTTCCCTACTGAGATGACTGGCTGTAACTGACATTATAAACAGCATTGTCTCTAGCAGAATGCAGAATGCTCTTAAGAGTGGTTCATTAAAACTGGGCACTGAGGAGGCAGCCTGATATCTCTGCCAACTCTTAATCTGAGCCTGCACATACAAAGACCCTTGCAGTGTCCAGCTGGAGCTGGCTGAATCTTGGAAACTCCTAAATGAAGTAGTCATTTGCCCTTTCCTTCTTGCCCTCATCCCTAACCTTGAACAGAAACACTGTGGGTCAGAGGATTGCAGAATCAAAGAAAGTATAGATGAAAGGGGTCTTAATATTGTTAAGTCTAACCTCCACCCCCAGGCACCCAGATAATCACACAATTTCACATATAGGAAAGCCACAACCCACAGAGGTGAAGGGCTTGACCAAGGATCTTACTGTGCACCTGCCCTTGGTCCCCTGGTGCTGTGGCAGGCAGGGGAGGGGCTTTGCATAAATTATCTCATTAAACTTCATCATGATCCCTTAAGTGGTAGGCAGTAATGTTTCATCACCCCATTTTACAGACACTGAGGTAGAGAACCTTTAGTTTGCTGGAGATCACCCAGTTGGGAAAAGGTGAAGCCTGTCTGTCAGCATCAATGTTCATGCCTTGGGCACTACATTAAACTATGATTTAAACCCGAATCTTGGGCCAGAGCTGCTTCTACTTTACCATCTGCCTCTGCACACAACCCTCTTGGGGTTTTGACCAGCAGGAGAGAATACCGCCTGCAGCTTGAGTCCCTGGAAAGCTGCCCATGGCCTGGATCAGCAAGGACCTGTCAGGTCTGCTTGGTGAAGCCTGTCCAGCTTTGCCTGTGATAAAGTCCTGGAGAGTGGCTTCAGAGGGAGGGACACTGAGCAGAAAATAGGGAGGAGAGATGAAGGTCATTTCAAGAATGATGGCTCAGTCCCCCTTAACTGCATTTCCTACCTCCAGCAGCAATAGCCCAAGGCATTGGAGCCCAACTCCAAGTGTGTTCACATTGGAATCTATGTGAGTAGCTGTACATGCACAACACCAGGGGGCGTTGTTCACCTAGACTACAATGAGATCATGCCTCCTGGAGTCAGGCAACACTGAAGCCCAAACTGGTTCAGGAATATGAACTTACATCACCCCCTATGCCAAAGAGCCAGGCTTTCACCAAGACCTGCCTCCACAGTTAAGGTGGTTCTGGGACAGGAAACGTTTTCTTCCCAGAGCACACCTTTCCCCTGCTTGCCTGGGGGCCCTGTGGATGGGCAACCACAGTTTTCAACCCCAAGTCAGGACCTGCTGGGCACACGTATTTGGCATCGTGCTGCAGGCTGAGGGAGGGTGAGGCTGCAGGGGTGGGGAGGCAGGAGCAAAGGATACAGTTTCCACAGATGAAGAGGATGATGAAGTAAATACAGACTAACATCCCTGGAAAAGAGGGGCCGCCATAAGCCATGATCCCATCATACATCACCGAATTCCAGTCCTCCCCGGTCAGGATCTGAATGACACATTCCCACCAATAAGGGACACAGCGTTAGACCAACAGCAAACCCCAAAACTCCCCTGCCCTGCCCCACTATGTTAAGAAAATGTCTAAAATCTCTTTTCCACCTCTTTCCCTTCTCTTGGCCCCCAGTTTTCCTCCCAGGGGCTCTGAACTACTGACCTGGGCAAGTTTGACCCTATACTTAGACAAAGTGCACTGGCATGATATTATTTGAGAAGTGACTGAAAAGCGTTCCTGGTCAAAGCATCTCTTTCTACTCACATGCAGTGCACAAGATGGCTGCCATCAGCCATTCCTCAGGGCCCTTTTGCAAATGTGAATGTATTCATTGAAAGAATAACAAGGGGCAAGAATGGTGGGTAGGAAAGACGGAGCCCCATCACCCTCTCCTCTCCCAATGAGGGCAGTCTGCTTTCCTTTGTTTATACTTTGGGCTTTCCTGCAGAATTTATCTGAAGTTTCTGTGGTTAAGCAAAAGTTTTTAAACTACTCAGATTTTTTTTACCCCAGTGGTTCATACAACAGTGGAATTCCTTGGGGGACTGAGGGTAGGGGGAACTACAAGAACTCAGGACTCAACTGGGCATGGTCCCTCCATGACTGATCTAGGCTGGCTTTGGCTGCCCAGTGTAAGGGTGAAGCTTTCCACCACCTTTTCAAGACTCCATCTTCCCACCCAAACTCAACCCTGCCACTCAACCACCCTCCCGCTCATAATCCCAGCAGAGAAGAGTCCATACCTGAAACACAGTGAGGAGGGACTGAGGAAAGTTATCAAATGTGCTCCTCCGAGTCTGCATCTCATCAAAGTTGAACTTTCCTCCAAAGAGCTGCATCCCCAGGAGGGAGAAGATGATGATGAAGAGGAAGAGGAGTAGCAGCAGGGAGGCAATGGAGCGCACAGAATTCAGCAAGGATGCCACCAGGTTGCTTAAGGAGTTCCAGTACCTGAGGACCAGCATGAGGGAGATTAGCATCCTTTTTCTATGCTTTCCTTAACATCACTCCTCATTCACGCATCCACTAGAAATTTTAAGATAAATTATAACTCCTTTTGCCCCTTCATTCCTATAGTGGTGGTGGTGTGAACTGGGCTGGTAAGCTCACAGTTAGAGTGTGGAGCTAATTAATTCAATGTTCCAGGATCAGTACTGTGTAATGGCAAATAGAGGGAACTAAGAAGTGAGAAGCCTGAGTTCCAGTCTAACTCCACAAGTTGCTACCTGCTAGTTGCAGTTGGGCAAGTCACATAACTTCCCTTCTATTTACCTCATCATCCAAGAAAATAGAGACAACAGTAGCAATTGGGAATATTACATGAGTAAAAAAAAAGCAGCTCTCCAAACAACAAAATAAAGACTAAACAAGTGGGACTACATCAAACTAAAAAAGCTTCTGGTCAGCAAAATAAACCATCAACAAAGTGAAAAGACAACCTATGAAACAGGAAAAAATATTTGCAAACATGTATCTGATAAGGCGTTGATATCCAAATATATAAAGAACACAGGCAACTCAAAAGCAAAAACAAAACGAAATGACCAAAAAGCAAAGCCCCAAATAATCCAATTCAAAAATTTGACACAGGACCTGAATAGACATTTTTACAAAGAAGATATATGAATGGCCATCAAGTACAAGAAAAGATGCTTAACATCACCAGCCATCAAGGAAATGCAAATTAAAACCACAGTGAGGTATCATCTCACACCTGTTAGAATGGCCATCATCAAAAAGACAAGAGGTAACAAGTGTTGGCAAGGATGTGGAGAAAAGGGAACCCTGTGCACTGTTGGTGGGAATGTAAATTGGTGCAGCTACTATGGAAAACAGCATGGAAGTTCCTCAAAAAAATTGAAAATCAACCACCATATTATTCAGCAATTCCACTTCTGGGAATATATCCAAAGGAAATGAAAACACTAACTGAAAAAGATATCTGTGCCCCCATGTTCATTGCAGCATTATTTACAATAGCCAAGATACGGAAACAACCCAAGTGTCTATTGATGGATGAATGGACAAAGAACTTGTGGTGTATATAATACATACACACTGGAATATTATTCATCCATAAAAAAGAGGAAATCATATCATTTATGACAACATGGATGGACTTGAGGACATTACACTAAGTGAAATAAGTCAGACAGAGAAAGACAAATACTGCATGATTTCATTTTTATGTAGAATCTAAAAGCAAAACAAGAAAGCAAAAAATCACCTAACTTGTAGAAGAAAGAGATCAGATTTGTGGTTACCACAGGCAGGGGGCAGAGTGGGGGAGAATTAGATGAAGTTGTCAAAAGGTACAAACTTCCAGTTATGAGATAAATAGGTCATGATGACCTGTACATGATGATGTAACGTACAGCATGATGACTATGGTTGACACTGATATACCAGAAAGTTGTTCAGAGAAGATCCTAAGAATTCTCATCAAAAGGAGGGAATTTTTTCCTTTTATTTTTATTGTATCTATATAAGATGACACATGTTAACTAAACTTACTGTGGTAATCATTTCCTAATATATGTAAATCAAACCATCATGCTATATGCCTTAAGTTTATACAGTGATGTGTGCCAATTATTCCTCAATAAAACTGGAAAAAAATATAATTCCTACTCTTAAAAAAAACACCCTAGTATAGTGCCTGGCACACAGTTGATAAAGGTTAATAATTACTGTTATCACTAGCAGTCTTTAGACAGAAAAACACATTAATTTTTTTTCCCCAAGAATGCTGTCCTCAGCCCAGGCACCCCTAAGAGAGGGTACAAGGTTTTAGTGAGGTTTCCCAGATTTACCCTGTCCAAAGATTTGGTTTTTTAAAAAGTCTCTTCTGGAGATGCTCATTCAATAGCTATAGTTTGGGGCCCAGAAACTTGTATTTTTGACAAGCATTCCAGATGATTCTGATAAGCAGGGAAGTTTAGGAACTCCTGGGTTACCAGAAACCAAAGAGGTCTATGAGTAAGGCAGGGAGGTCTTTCTGGGAAGAGATGGGGCTCCTTGGAGAGGAGGCTCCCAGTCATTATAGTCACAGTCCTTTTCTCCACTGTAGATACAGAGGTTCTTCATTATAGCCTTGGGAAAATCCCTTCCTCTTGGAAAAGGGGTGTGGGTGTGGGTTGCTAATGGCTGCTGGATGAAGCTTGGGCCTGTCACGATAAGGAAATGCACTGTAGCAAAAAGAACACAGCCTGTAACTGGAGCATGTGCAACTGAGAAATCTCACTTCCTTAGCTCCACCTCTGGCCTGTCTGCCTTCCAGGTCACAGTCTTGACTGCCTCCACTTAAGGCATTCCCAGCTTATTACCAATATATGTAGTGAATTGCTTTTGCTGCTTAAAAGACTGACATGCAAACCACCCCCATTATAGCCTCATAGCTGCACCCCCAGCTTGGGTACTTCTCTCCAGAGAATAGTTCCATATTAGGTGAAAGAAGCAGATGGGCCAACAGTTTGGATGTAAACGTGAACTTCTTCCCAGCCTGGCGTCTTTAATGCTCCTTTCTCCTTCACAAATTCAGCCGTTCTCTACCTCTATTTTGCCTGCCAGCCATTCTTCCTCTGTTTGCAGAATATTGATATACATTTATTTGTATCTGTTCTATAAATGCTCTTCAGTGTTTTTCATTTGTGACAGTCTCATCTCCTCCAAATAGGCTCTGAGTTCTTGAAGGCAAAGATCAGAAGTTTTTTTCTTCCATTCTCCCCATCTTTGTCCTCAGATAAATTCTGTCCAACCTAGTATTACTGTGAGAGACTGCCTGTCACCCCAATAGGCTAGAGATTGTAATATTTGCTCTGCTTAAAGCCAGAAGTAAGAGAACCTCTCTGGGGCTAGGATACCTGCCCTTCTTACATTTAGAGCAGTGTTCCCACACTGGAGAGGAAACTGCAGAGGAGTTTGGTCATTTTGTATATACTGATTCCCAGGCCTCACCCTGGAACCATGAAATCATAATCTCTGGTGCTGGGACTTGAGTGATTTTCATTCTACCACTCCAAAACTTGTCAGTAGACTGGTATTTAGGAACCAGTAACTTTAGAGCAGATTTATAACAAGATTTTCCAGCTGTATCAGAGGGAAGAGTATATATGGATTAAGGTCATAGAGCCCCCTAGAGATCTCCTGTGTGTTCAACTGTCATGGAATATTCTGGAAAAGCCTTTATGGTCAAAGAAGGTTGAAGCCTTAATTTTCATGAGGCACATGGACATGAGGGAAATAACTCAAACCAGGCTCACAACTGAGATTCAGAGGTGTGTGACAGCCATGGGGACCCAATGGGAAGCCAGACAAGGAGGCCCCTGACTGGACAGAGGTTTGGTGGAGTGGTGCAGGCAGGAGGCAGAGAGGAAAGGGGATGTGGGAGGAGTGTCTGGAGTTCTGGGAAAGTGGAGGCTGTGGTAGAGAAACAAAATGAGTCATCTAGTGGAGAAGAACTCTTTGGAAACATTGGGCATGAAAGATGGCAGATAGTGAGTGCCCTGGGGGGCCAGCAGTGGAGCAGGTATGGGGCTGTAATGGTCAGAGGGGCAGGCAATGCGCGGAGTGTTTGACTAAAAGTGAGGACTCTTCTCACGCTTCCCCATGTCCCTCGAGGTATCCAGGGAAAGTCTGCACTTCTCTTGGTCAGCCAGGGATGGGCTCACAACATGAGATGTGTGGAATGACAGAGCTCCAACCCCATCATCTCCCATAGTTTCTGGCCCAAGACACAACACTTGCAGTCATCCTGAAGTCTCTCTTGACCCCACATCAGCAAGCTCTGTGGTCCCATATTCCAAGCAAAGCCTGAATCTGGCCACTTCCCATACTCTGTCACCAGCTGAGCCAGCAATCCCACATCCTGACAGGTTTCCCTGTTCAACACTTGCTCCCTGCAGCCTTTCTCCACACTATATGCATCTCAGGTAAAAAGCCCGCAAATGCGCCATACTTTTTTTTTTTTTTTTTTTTTTTTTTACCATTTATTTATTTTTGAGAGGCAGAGAGACAGAGCACAAGCAGGAGAGGGGCAGAGAGAGGGAGACACGGAACCCGAAGCAGGCTCCAGGCTCTGAGCTGTCAGCACAGAGACTGATGTGGGGACTCAAATCCACAAACTGTGAGATCATGACCTGAGCTGAAGTCAGAAGCTTAACTGACTGAGCCACCCAGGCGCTCCACCATACTTTTTTTTTAATTGATAGTAATGGATTATAACATACTGAAAAACAATGTAAATCTATCGATATTTAAAAAAGGATGTAGAGGTTTCCTTTATAGAATATGTCAAATGGATAACACAAATGTATGAATGAATGATAGAATCAGAAAATCACCATTTTGGGGGCACCTGGGTGACTCAGTTGGTTAAGAGGCCAACTCTTGATTTTGGCTCAGGTCATGATCTCATGGGTTCGTGGGATCAAGCCCTGTGTATTAGGTTCTGTGCTGACAGCATGGAGCCTGCTTAGGATTCTCTTCCTCTCTCTCTGCCCCTTCCCCACTCTCTCTCTCTCTCTCTCTCTCTCAAAATAAATAAATAAAATTTAAAAAATAACCATTTAGCATTAGCAACGAATTCAGTAATGATCATCATGGATGCTAAAACCACTAGGTGAAAGGTCACTGGGGAGTAGGGTATTCACATACTCTCAAAATATCACTCCATAGATTACTTATTAATCATAAAGGGAAAGTGTACCTCAACAGTGGAGAAATCTGGCAGATACCCACTTAACCAAGTTTCTACACTTAGAGTCACCAATAACGAGACAAACTGATGCTACACACTTCTTGACACCATGCAATGGGAAGTACACAATCATCTATGTACTCCACACCACTGCAGCAGGAAGCCCTGTTAAATGTAAGTCACATTAAACCTCAATACTGCTTCATGCTCTTGCTTCCCATTGGAAGGCCTAACAGATCATGCGGAATTGGCCTCTACTGCCTCAGTGACCTCATCTCCTCCCACTCTCCCCACCACTTTTGCTCCAGCCCACCAGTCCCCCGCTGCTCCCCCAGCCTCCATGCATACTCTTGCCCTGGTCCCTGTTTTTCTGCTGTATACAGAGGTTTCCGCCAGAACTCTGTGTGGCTCACTTCTTCAGTCCCTGCAGGCCTCTGTTCAAATGTCCCCTCACTACAGTGGTCCTCCCTTGACCACATCTATCTCCTATTCCCACTATTTAATATACTCATTACCACTTGCCATGAGAATGTAATGTCCATGAGAGCAGGGAATTCACTTGCTTTGTTTGTATCCTTAGTGCTTAGAACAATGGCTAGTCAAAGGAGGTGATCAATGAATATTTTGTTGAATGAACGAATGAATCTTACTATAAATGTGACACATTTATACTTACTGGAGGGGAAAGCAAGGGACATGGGATTACAAGATAGTTCTGTGTATGTGTGTCAGGAGAAGGGGTGGGGTGGTGGTGGCCTCTCACACATGTACTTAAGTCAAACATACTTTGCCTGAAAACACCTCTCTCACATCATTTCTTTTCCTATAACTTCCCTAAGTTCATGGGTAGAGTTTTTGAGATTCCTGACTATTCCACTGCCTGACATTAAGTCCAACTATTATGTATTAAGGGAATAGATAGGTGATTGGGGTTGGGGGATGTGCAAACTGGATGAAGGGGGTCAAATTTACACACTTCCAGTTATAATAAGTCTGGGGATGGAATGGATAGCATGGTAACTATAGTTAATCATACTGTATCGTATACTTGAAAGCTTCTAAGAGAGTAAATTTAAAAAATCCTCATCACACACACAAAATTTGAAACTATTTAGGGTGACAGACATTAACTAGATTTATTGTGGGGATCACTGTGCAATGTATACAAATATTGAATCATTATGTACACCTGAAACGAATATAATGTTATATATAATGGCTAATATATATGCCAATTATATCTTAACAAAAAAAGAAAAAAGTGATTATGTATAGGGTTGAAAGTGATTATGTATAAAGTTGATTATGTATAGAAGATAGGGTTGTTATGGCTTTGAGACCTTTGCAGTAGGATTTCCCAAAGAGTTCTGTGAACATGGGTCTCCTTTGTGGAAGAACTCCCATCCTGGTGGCTGAAAACCAATGGTTGTGGGTTCAAGGGCTTGAACCAGACTTTAAGGGACAAACTGCAACCAGATAAACTGATGGCATCCTACCTTCCTCATGAAAAACACCCAGACTGAAAAGATAATGCATTTAGGACCAGTCACACAGTTAAGACACAGGGAAGACAAAGAAACAAATGGCTGTTTATGCTGTTTATCTTCAACTTCCAGTTGCTCTCCATTCAATAGGGGCAAGGTGGGGTCTGCCCTGTAGCTGGCTTGCCACCTGTAATTTCTGTTCCTTTGGAGCAGAATTAAGGGAGGAGAGCTGGTGCCAGTAGTCTGGCATTACGAGGGGCATACAGCTTGCTGAACAGAAGGTGTCCATCCCTAATGTGCACATGGTTGGAGACGTTTTATGTGCTCTCTAAAAGACTGAGACAAAGGGACTGCTGAACTGATGTGGCAAAGAACACAATTAGGGGTCAGAGAAGAGCTGGATTTTGGAGCCTCCCACGCCTTGGCTGATAGCAGCAGATAGGGCGGGGGCTTCAATACCACTGATATCAATGAGAATTGTAGGTGACAGGTGGCAGCCTCTGGGAAGGGTGACATGAAGTAGCATTTAAATGAAATGCTGGCAGCCATGCAAGTCCTGAAGCTCTCTCTTCCTTAATGTCAATCTGATTCTTGGTGGCTGTTATCACCATGACATGCAGATCAGACGATGCCTCAGGTCTCAGATTCACTCTCGTTTTTAGATACATTAGCTTCTAGACATAAAAACTAAAAGAGTTAGTGGCATATTAGCAATCATCTGAGGGTTTTATCCTAATCAATTAAAACCACTGAAGCACACACAGCCACCAAAAATGAACATCTTTGGAGAAAGGTGAGCAGCAGCAGAACAAACTATTTAATGTCCGGGCCTCAGAGAGAGACAGGAAAACTGAGCATCTCGTCTTCAGAATAGTGCACACACACATCCACATACACAGAAGTCTCATTCTGTATTTGGGGATTCACAGCCCCAGATGCACATGCCCAGCTTTAAAGACTCCCCTCCCTCCACCCCACCATCCTCAGACACTCCACTGGCTATGGTCATCCTTTCAACTTTTCAATTCTCCTGTGGCTCTAAATCATTCTCTACAAAGTGTGTCTTTGCCCACCCCATCCTCCATACAACCTAGCTCACCGTTCTCTCTTTAAAGTAGGGTGCACGTGAGGGTTTTCTGATCCAATTTCTTTGTTACCTAAATTCTTTCACTTGCTGACTATGGCTTCACTTTTGCTAGCTTTCCCCTCTGCCTCTCTTGGCTTAAATGACCACCATGTGTTCAGGGGTATTGTATCTCCATCATTCTTTCTGCTAAGTCTGTTTGGGCCCTATGGACTTCTCCCTTATCTTTAGTGGCAGAAAGTGGCCTGAACCTTGCTTGAACTGGAACTTTCATCTTGTGAACTTTTGCTTCAAATAGCTCAGGGCAGGGTTCTTTACAGTCTAGGTATGGAGGAGAGCATCGAGCCTGCTATAAATAAAAGACCTTCAAAATAACAGTACTAATAGCTTTAGGGTGCTTTGAAAATGCTCCACCCTACTTCCTCTCTGTTCCAGAGAGGTTCATAGCTAAATTTATACCTGTCCCAACTCTTCTTGTCCTGAGGGGTAAAAACACCCCAACCCTCTCCAAAATAAAACTCCTCTCAGTGTTGGTGGTAGTGATCTATTGTTGGTAGAGTATTTAAAAAGCAAATTTCATGTGGTGAATCTGTGTGGTATGAGGCTTCTATACACTATTCCTAAGAAAGGGAGGAGAAATGCAGGTCACATAAGATAACTGGGCGAAGCACAGAAGGTTCATTCAAGGAGGAAGCTCAGCTTTGCCACAGGGATGTACAAGGTGGGTGTACAAGGACTAGCCCTTCAGTAAAGTTGGCCTCTGGTTCTGTAAGACACAATAGAGCCTGGAAGGATTAGTGAGGTAGGAGGCTGAACTAGGTATGTGCTGGTCCAGGAAGAGCCAGAGAATTCTATACTATCGTGGTCAGGGTCTGGGACAGCTTGGAGCTCAAGGCCAAATCTACCAGTTTAGTTCCTGCTGATATCTACCTCTGCCCCTTCAATTCTAGGAGAATGCACAGTTTATGTGTTTTGCTTTAGAGTCAAACCCTGCCTTGGATAACAAGTTCAAAGGTCTTGTCTTCTCTGTTTGCATAAGAGGCCTTGGTTGCACTGAGAATACATTCCCAGTAGGGGAATGTAACCCTGTCATGCTGGCAAGGTCATCTGGTCTTCATCTTGGGATTGCCTTGGGATTGTGTTCCTCTGAGCTCCTGGACTGCAGAGCTACTCAGTGTTCACTAGTGGGCCCCTGTACCAGATGTGTCAGGGTTAGGGAAGGAACACATTCAAGTCATCCTCATCTGGGTCTTCTTAATCCCCAGTAGATAATACCAGCCAGTCACCATTCCAGAGAATAACCACCCTTCATGCTGAAGGCAGTGAGCAGGCTCTTGAGTCTGAGCTGCCTTCTCCATAGACTCTGGCCTGGGAACTGGGCAGATGCCAAACATATCTCTTTAATAATGGTCCGTAAGGAGCTCAGAGCCTCCACGGTGTCCTGAAAAGAGGAGGGCTAGAGTGGGGAGGGTCAGGGCAGTGTGGAGGTGGATCTGATGCTCATGGTCAGATTCTGGCAGTTGAAATGGAGACATTTAGAGCCTGGAGAATTTGCGAAAGGCTCTCACCTTGGGGCTCTATGGAGCCCATATGTGGTCATGATTCATCTGTAAATCTGTCTATGCTGAGTCAGCCCAAACTCACATTTCAGGGCCTGGGAAGGGAGCCACAGGGGAGGAGCAGTAGGAGAAAGAAATGGATTTAAGGTTTAAGAGAGAAAACAGCAAGGGCTGGAGGGATTTCAGTGCATTTAAAAACAAACTTTATAAAAAATGAAATGCAATTAGTAAATTGAAATCACATCCAGATTTAGTCTAACTGAGGTCTTTCTTCCTCCATGTAGAATAAGTCAGACTGGACTGACAAAGAGTAGACATACTTGATATTAAAAACTGGCAACATTCAAGAGCCCTGTAAAACCTCAAAGCAGGAGAAAGAATCCAATCTATTACTTGGCTGGAAGGCCCACTGTCATGGGTAATGTATCAAAAGATGACAAATATTTTGGCCATATGTGTGCCTCTCTGTTCTCACTGAGGCAGGAATCTTGCCTTCCCTATTTCATAATTTAGTGGTAATTTACCACTCCCAATATTATTAACACTCAGTAGTCAACTGATTTACAGTCCAGTGCAGGGTTCCCAGTCTTTCTTTCTTTCTTTTTTTTTTTTATGAGACATGTAGGATGGATGGTATTCATACGCACAGTATACTCTCTAATGAATTCTCAGATTTTGACAAAATACACAAAAATAGCCATGCTGAAAATTCATTTTCTTCATGTATCATAGTCATATTCATCATATATCAAAAACTTCTGCTCCCTTCAGGTAACATGAAGAGTGGTAACTCTAGCCCATTCTTGCCCATTCATAAAAGCATTTGGGAATGCAAATGACCAACAGTGAGGGTGTTACAGGAACAATCTTGAATTTATTTGCATTTACTTTTTAGAAAACTAACTGTTCATAAACTTTGGTATTTCATCTCCTATAATAACAAATTATTGCTATGCACTGTTCAACTGCTCTGGACATACCATTGTGTCTTGACATCATGGTTGAGGGTTCTTAGTCTAGGTCAGTATTCCAAACTCAGAGTGCAGGTCTTGGGTGAGGTAAGGGAAGCTTGGAATTTTAGGAAGGCGTCCACAAATCCATGGATACACCAAACATTACAGCACTCTAGATAAATAGACAGTCATCTTGTGTGTACATTACCACTTTTCAAATGTATACAAGTGTATAGGAATTAATAAAATTAAAATAATTTAAAGACTTTGCTGAATTCATAGTAGCTCTTTATCATTATATGTTTTCCCAGTCAGGAACTATCAAAGTACAATCTTAACATGATTAGGGGCTACAGTATAGAGAAGGGAAAGCAGATGAAAGAATTAAGGTTTCCAATTGCATATGAAGGTCCATATTTTAAGACAGGGAAGTGGACAAAGGACAGCAGCAGGAAATTAGACCAGCGTTTCTCAAAGTGAGGTCACTGGATTACCAGTATGGAACTCTCTAGAAGTTGCTGGTCGAAATCTCTAGAGGTGTGGGTCCTTCATGAGCTCTTATTGAGTTTAACTGTGTCTGAGAATCACAATCACTGGGTCAGAATGCACTGTGAAAAAATGCTTTTTTAACATACTAATAATACTGAGATACTACAAAATTTTCTCTAAGAGGTTTTAAAAGAAGATAGAGAAATATGCTTGCTTGATGACAGGACCATCTCAAGATGACCCATCTCTAGAGACCAGATGTCCACTCCCAGACCATATTTTAGGCATTTTCTTGGTCACTGGAGTATACTGGAGACAAGGTTCAGAAGGGGCATGGGATTCCCCACATAGTTATAGTCTCTATGTTGTTTTCCAAAAGCACCCGAGGGGTTGGAGGCTTGCAAAACAGGAAGATGATGGCCTTTGCCAAAGTAACTTCCAATTAGATAATGAAATTATTCTGTTTATAGACTTTACAGAGATCTGAAATACCACTAATCTTTCTTTTGGAGGGACTATGGGAAGCTCTCTGACAAAGACAGATTTTTAAAAATGGCTTCTTGGCAATAGTTTCAGCTTAGAAGTAGATAAATTATTGATTAGAAATAGAATGAATGTCAAATCTCTTCAAGACTCTATGACAATATCTAGGAACAAGAATTCTTTTCTATAGAAATCTAAAAAACAAAAGCAAAAACAAACCCCCAAACACATAGACTTTTGAGAACTATTTAGGAGGCACTGAAAACTCCAAGTGAAAAATAGCTTTTTACCAGACCCAAGGAGGAACAGGTAGAATCAGCAAATATCCAACAACAAGAATCCATATGTAAAAATCCTTTAAGGCAAACCTCTGGGATAAAGACAAGACAGTTCAGCAGTCAACTTCACAGTTCATGGTCATGGTTAGGAGCACAGAACCTGAGGTCAGACACAGATCTGCTACTTAATCCCAGATTCATCCCTGAGCAGTTTGTGTGGCTTGGGTAAGTGACTTAAATCTTTAAACCACAGTTTCCTCATCTGTAAAATGGGAATCATGATAATAGTACACTCCTCTGACCCTCTCTTACAGTTAATTGTGAGGATGAGTCAAGTGAAAAAAGGCAGACCACACTAGGTGCACAGAGTAAGTACTGATGCATATTAACAATAATTGTTATTATATTTCTACTACTTTTATTTTTTTTTTCAACGTTTATTTATTTTTGGGACAGGGAGAGACAGAGCATGAACGGGGGAGGGTCAGAGAGAGAGGGAGACAGAGAATCGGAAACAGGCTCCAGGCTCTGAGCCATCAGCCCAGAGCCTGACGCGGGACCCCAAGATCGTGACCTGGCTGAAGTCGGACGCTTAACCGACTGCGCCACCCAGGTGCCCCATTTCTACTACTTTTAGTAACAAGCCAAGGGTTTTCTGTAATGTCAAGATATTCAGGGCATACAGAAAGAGTTTTTTCTGGGGTGAGGGGAAGGGAGGTGTTTGCTCAGGAACATTAAACTTGTGGGTTTAAATTCTGCATGTCCTTGAAGTCCATCCTGTGACATTAAACATTCCCCAGGGACTTTCTCCTTTTCCCAACTTCTAATAGCACATATTCCCATCCTTGTCCCAACATTTGCCAGCTCATTTTATTCTGTCTTAGATTTTCTTTCAATGGTTTCATATGCACAAACTCCATCTCCCTAGCCAGACTTTAAACTTCTCCTGGGTTCAGGTCATACCATACCTCTCTTCCCTTATCTCTCAGAGCTTGATGCATAGTAGGAACATGGGAGAGAAACAGAAGTAAGAGACTGTATATGTGTAGGTGGCTCTCAGGGCCCCACCTCTCTGTCCTCCAAATAACAACAAAGATAATAAACAGGTTAATAATAAGTCTTCTGGCTGCTGAGTGTCCCTGGGCCTGGCACTGTTTAAATGCCTTCTCTCATCTGACCTTCGACAGCACCCCAGGAATGTGTGCTGGCGGCTGCTGAGAGAGCCATAAAGAGAACAACAAACTGAGGGCAGTGTTGCAAGCCCTGACTACTCATACAGCCATGTTCAGAACACATCAAGCAGGTATGGTTACCTTCAAATCCCTGAATGAAAGATACTGAGCCCACTCCCTCTTTTCCCAATACAATACAACTGATGGTTTCAGTGGCCCTATTATCAGTTGGGATCCCAAAGCAGAGACTCTTACAAAGAGGAGGTTTGTCAGAGTTTGAGCCTCCTCCCTTTCACATGTTTCTGATATGTCCCTTCAAGGTTGACCACAACCTACTGCAACTCAGACATATATCTCAAAGATTTTTAAGAAACAATGCTTATGTTCATGTGAGGCCTTCTGAGAGTTTCCTATTCTATTTAAATCTTTCACTGAAAATGAGAATGTGAAGAAATTGGAACCCATATACATCACCAGTGGGAATGCAAAATGGTGCAGTCTCTTTGGAAACAGTTTGGCAGTTTCTCAAAATCTTAAATGTGCAGTTATCAGATGACCTAAAAATTCTAGTCCTAGGTATATATCTAAGAGAAATGAAACTGAAAATCCATACAAAAACTTACACATGAATATTCATAGCAGCATTATTCATAGTAGCCAAAAGGTAAAGATAAACCAAATATCCATCAACTGATGAATGAACATACAAACACAATGCGTATCCACAGAATGGAATATTATTCAGCCATAAAGAGGAATAAAGTACTGACACATGGTACAACATGGGTGAATCTTGAAATCATTACATAAGTGAAAGAAGCCCAGTCGCAAAACACCACAGACTGCATGATGTCACTTATAGAAATTGTCAAGAATAGGGAAATCTACAGAAATAGAAAGTAAATTTTATTGGTTGCTGCTGGGAGGAATGTGGGGAGAATGAGGAGTAGGTATGGGTTTCTTTCTGGGTGATAAAAATGTTCTAAAACTAAATTGTGGTGATGGTTGCAAAGTTCTGTGAATGTACAGAAAAACACTGAACTGTACACTTTAGAGGCATGAATTATAGTATGTAAATTATATGTCAATAAAGCTGCTTAAAAATGATGGTTGTGATTCAATCAATTGATTTCACCACTCAAATAGGTCACAGCACAGTCGAAATGACTGTCCTAGAGCATGCTGCCTGGCCCCATGCCCCCGCCCATGCCTCCTCTTCATGAGAATCACTGCTTGACCCCGAGAGCTGGGGAGACTGTAGTCTTCGGGTGGGTGGATGGACAGGCAGACGGAGAGGGGGTGAATGTGAGGAAGGAGGGGTGAAAGCCATCTGTGCCATGATAGCCATCATCCTTACTCAGTTAAGGAAACTGGACTGCATTTTCACAGCACATGCACAGGAAAAAGACCACATTGCTCAGTCTCTCGAACAGTTGGGGTGGCCATGAAAACAGATCCTTTGGTAAGATCTCTCAAAGAGCTCTGGAAGGGCTGACTCAGCCAGGATGGGTGTCTGCTTTGGTCCCTTGCTGTTTCTCTTCTCCCTGCCTTGATTCAAACATGATGGCTCAATCTCTGAAAGCCACCTAATGACCCAGAGAATGGAAGGTGGTTCTAAGTCTGTCAAAGCAAAGGACAGCAGGGAGGGGTGCCTGGGTGGCTCAGTCAGTTGAGCATCTGACTTTGGCTCAGGTCATGATTTTGCATTTGTGGGTTTGAGCCCCAGGTTGGGCTCTGTACTGACAGCTCAGAGCCTGGAGCCTGCTTCAAATTCTGTGTCTTCCTTTCTCTTTGCTCCTCCCCCCACCTCAAAAATAATAAACATTAAAAAAAAAAAAAAGGACAGAGGGGACGAGGTCTCTGTCTTCTTCAGTTAACCTGGGATGCCCACTTCTGCACTTTTTAAAAAGTTTATTTATTTATTTTGAGAGAGAGAGCGAGAAAGAGACACATGTGAGCAGGGAAGGGGCAGAAAGAGAGAGAGAGAGAGAGAGAGAGAGAGAGAGAATCCCAAGTAGGCTCCACAGTATCAGTGCAGAGCCCGACACAGGGCTCAATCTCATGAACTGTGAGATCATGACCTGAGCTGAGATCAAGAGTAAGATGCTTAACCGACTGAGCCACCCAGGTGCCCCTCTATACTTCTTTTATGTAACTAAATAAATCCCAAATTTGTTTGTGCCACTGAGTTGTCTCTGGTAACAGTGGTCAAAGGTATTTATAAATGATATGTCATCTAAATGAAGAAAAATTCCTCTCCATCATATATGAGCCAAGGATAGACCTCTTAAGAAACAGCAGCTACTCTCCCACCCAGGACTTTCTGCCTCCCTTGCCTTCTGGAAGAACTTCTACCTGAGTTCCACGTCCAAAGGAAGGTGAGAAACCAAATACCTTGTGATTTTAAATATCCGCAGTAGCCGGACACATCTCAGCACAGAGATGCCCAAGGGAGACATGATCTTGGTCTCCACCAGGATGGTCTCCAGAATGCCCCCACACACGATGAAGCAGTCAAAGCGGTTGAAGAGGGACACAAAGTAGGCCTGCAGGCCCAGGCTGTACATCTTTAGCAGCATCTCCGCAGTGAAAAGGGCCAGTAGTGCCTTGTTGGCCGTGTCTGGTGGGTTCCAGACGGGGGTAGGATCCCAACACAGATGTGAGAGTGGGGAGAGGGGGGAGGAGGAGAAAGAAAACAGTAATTATCACCACTGGAGAAAAAGCCAGATGCTTCCCTTCCCAGCCAGGACACCTCTCCCATATGTTGCTGCCAGAACAGAACAATTGGGGCCAAAGTGACAAGAAAGGGGTATCTAGTAATAATCACAGTAAATATGTATCGAGGATCTACCATGCATCAAAGGCTTTGTGTGCTGATCTTCTTTATTCCTCCCAGCAGCTTTTCAGAGATGAGAAGTGAGGTTCTGAGAGGTAAGTAATCTGCCCAAACCAATCAGCCAAAAGGGGGAGCCAAGTCACCCATCTGCCCTCTACACTGGGAGACTGTCCACCTCCCAGCATTCTGGAATGCAGCCCCTGTGTCTGCCTGACTCCCTGGGCATGGAGCTGAGGCACTGGCTAAGGAGGTCCTCTTCTAGGGGTTCAGGGAAGGGTACTAACTGCCCATTGAGGACAGCTCCTTGTGCTCAGGCCACTACTGTCCTCTTTCTTGGCTTTTTGCTCACCTCATCCTCACACGTTCTGGCAGGTCCACCTGCAGGCTATTGTATTGAAAATCCATTCTGGGAAGTTGGCAGCCAAGGGTTGAGATAGCCAAACAGGGGGCAGCATGTGTCCTTGTCACCTGGACCCAACGGTGACTGTTGGGGTAGGCAGATGGTGTGGGCCTACATAGGTGAGCCACATCTGTTTATAATGAGGTTGCACATTTTACTATTGGGCTTGCAAGCTGTCAGGCCCTTGGTATCTCCAGCATGGTGCCTGCCAAGAGCCACGGCCACTGGCAATTTTCCCATCAACCTTGTGCCTGTGACCATTCCCTCCCTGGGATTTAGGGCTAAGTTAACAAGAGTAAAGCAGGATAGTGCCAGGGGCTGCCTCTCACCTTGGACCTCCGTGAGCCAGTGGGGCTGGTTGTAATGTTCTGAGGCGATGGTGAGTGTGTTGAGGAACACCAGGAAGATCACAAGCCAGTAGAAGACATTAGACTTGACTGCAGCACGACACTTCCTTCTGCAGAACCGATTCCACCGACGCCAGTAGCGGCTGGAAAAGGAGCAAGGAGAGAGGGATGGGGAGGGAGGTGACTGTGAAATTCAGATTTTTTCCAATATGAAAGGTACCATAGTGGTTTCCTTTCTTCCCTTAATGGACTTGGCCTCACCAGAGCAGTACAATCTGGTGGCAAACAGATAAGCTTCATGTCAAGTTAACCAGGATCTGTCACTTGTGTGGCCTCAGGTGTAGCCCTGCCCCTTGTAAGCTTTGATTTTTCCCATTTGTAAAACAGGAATAGGGCCAAGCTCACAGGGTTGTTGTACAGATCAATAAAATCCATATATATATATATATATATATATATATATATATATATACCATATATTGCATCTGGTATAAATAGATATTTTTTATAATAATAGCATTATTCAAAATTATATTGCAAGTATTAGGAGAATTATTAGTAGTGATGGTAGGAATAGGACTAGTAATGTCTACCATTAATGAAACTTCATCTATGCCTGTTACCATATTAGGCACTTTCCATGCCTTCTCTTTAATTCTTTAAATAACCCTGAAAAGCAGGTGTTATCCTGATTTTGAGGAGGAGTAAATTAAGGGCCATGGAGGTTGAATACCTTGATTAATATCACACAGTGGCAGAGCCAGATTTGGTTCTCCCCAGTCTCTCCCCAGTCTCTCGCCCAGATGCTGCCTCATCTGTAAAGTGTAAGGGCTGAATCTGGATCAGAGGTTCTTTGCCTTTATGGGGTTATGGAATGTTTTCAGACTCTGATGAATGTTTAGATCCTCTGTTCAGAAAAGAGCATACACGCACACACGCATACATACACACACATCTCTGCATACTAGTTCATACAACAGCACATGGACCCCTGGAAGCTTAGCTATGGTCCTTAAAATGTTCCTTTGGTCTCTTGGTTAGGGACTTCTGTCAATGATTCTCAAACCTGGCTGTACATAAAATTACCTGGGGAAGCTTAAAAAAACAATCATAACCTCCCACTAGTACCTAGGCTCCAACTCCAAATCAATTAAATCTGATTTTCTGGGGGCTGGCTATTTTTTAAAGCTCCCCAGAGGGTTCTAATCTATAACCATGGTTGAGAACCATTAAGCTAGATTAAACCAAGGAGTCACTCACATTTTTAAATTCTATGGTGCAGGAGTTTATAGCTTTCCCAAATTTCATCCTTATTAGATACAGAGAAAATACATAGCTATGTTTGGTAGTTCCATTGACCAAACATTTAATAAATGCTGACAGTAGCAACAAAGGAGAGAAGGAAGGGGATCGTGGAGAAGTGCCTGGGAGGGAGACTTACAGAGGCCACCTTAATGATTTCCAGAGAGAGAATGATGGAATTTGATTTTAGAAAACCAACTAAACAACAAAACAGCTTCTAGATCAGAGGTAGTATGAGAAATATTCTTTTGACCATCTGGGCTGGAGATGATGAAGGCAGTAGCTTTATTAATGGAAAAGAGGACACTGAGTTGACACTCCACAATTTTGGAGGCAGAATCAATAGGACTTTGAGCTTGACTGGATGTGCAAGGTAAGAGAGAAAGGTATGGAAAGACAGCCAAAACTTCTAGCTGGGGTGATTTGGAGAGTGGCACCTCTAGCCAATATAGGTACAGACAAGGAGAAGCAGTGCTCTGGGCAGGGAGGTTGCTATGAGGGGAAAGTAGGGGCGCCCAGCTCAGGAAATAGATTTGAAGTGCTTGCAGGTCATGTATATAGAGAGACCCAACAGGCAGTCAGAAGGCAGTGCCCCTGTGTGGGTAATAAAGTAGGCAGGGAAGGAACAAAGAAGCATCTTGGAACAATAGTCCATGAATATCTGTATTCACATCTGTATTCTACGTTTCTAGAAATGCAGATCCTTGCTACTATGGATTCATCCACCCACCCCCAAACTGACTTTCAAGACAGCTTGACTTCGGGGCGCCTGGGTGGCGCAGTCGGTTGGGTGTCCGACTTCAGCCAGGTCACGATCTCACGGTCTGTGAGTTCGAGCCCCGCGTCAGGCTCTGGGCTGATGGCTCAGAGCCTGGAGCCTGTTTCCGATTCTGTGTCTCCCTCTCTCTCTGCCCCTCCCCCGTTCATGCTCTGTCTCTCTCTGTCCCAAAAAATAAATAAACGTTGAAAAAAAAATTAAAAAAAAAAAAAAAGACAGCTTGACTTCATTTATGTTTTCACTCTGTATTTTCTACCTACTGTCTGTGGAAAATCCTGTTACCAAATCTTTGTTAAAATCTATTAGGAGACTAGAAAAGTGAGAAGTACATTTAAGAAGAGAACTGTTTCCTCAGAACTGCAGACAGAACTTAGTTTTTGGCTTGCAGAACAGGGAGGGAAGGAAGAATTAATCACATAGTGTTCTGATCTGACCCTACCTCATCATGGGTACTTGAATGCCATCTCTAGTGTGTGCTATCTCTTTGTAGGGGATACTTACATGCTACTTGGGGGTAATTCACTATATAGAGAAGAAATGCATTGGGGTCAGAAAATCAAGGTTTCGAAATGCACGTAGGGAGGCTTACATCTTCCTAGACATACCACCCTGGGTAAGAATGAAGATGAGGGAGGCTGAGGAGAGGGGCAAAGGAGTGGGACAAGGGGTTCTTGGTGGTCCTCTGGAGTTTGCCAGCTCTCGGTACTGAGGAGTCTTATCTTGACAGGACAGGACACTGATTCTTCCCTATTATTGTGGTTATTAATACTGTAGAAAAATTTGGTGCAATTTTTTCCTAAAAAATGAATTTTCAGGACAAACTTCTATCTGGTCTTAAATAGCTTACACTGTAGTTTCAAAGAATATTTTAAATAGATATAATTTTATGTTACAGAAATCACTGATAATTGTGATTCAGAGTCCAAAGAATCAAGTTTGCATTTCTTTACAGTATATAAAAATGGACTTGGAGTCAGTTTAATACTGAGAACTTGATTAAGTTCCTCTTGTCCCAAGTTTTGGATACGAGGTACCACATAGTCAGGCCTATCCCATGGGTCTAGAACTGCCTGACTCGCTGAAGGAGTGGCTGTCGGATAGGGTAGTGGCTGTTAAATGTGCTGTTCCTGTGCACATCCATTCAGGGGAGTCACATGGATTTGGGCTGGGGTGGGGGTGGGGGTAATTACTATCCAGAGAAAGTATTTAAAGATAATTATACACCTCCCACTCTTCAAAATATAGCTTTGCTTGACAACTGGTTTCCTGGCAACACTTCCTACTGTATAATAAATGTAATGATTTATTAGAATGTGTAAATTTATTTGTGTGTTTACATACACACGGAGGATATAGAAATTAAATGATAAAATAGGGAGGAGAAATTTGCCTGCTATTCATGTTCCCTTCACACTAAGCACAAAAGTCATTTACTCTAGAAATAGAAGTTCCCATATATAGACATAGGACAGAAAGGTGGACATGAATGTGCCTAATCTACTTCTTCAAAATTCTGTATCATTGCATCCCCATGGGAAAGTTCTGCTCACTCACCCTGGGATCCACCTTACCTTTTCCTAATTCTGGGCCTTACTCTTGCCTTTCCACCTACATGGACTGTCCCCACAACTGCCAGGACCTTCCCTTCCTATGTCCTGCCATTCTTTAGGGCTTAGCTCAAGTCCCAGCTTCTCCGTGGTGAAATTTTCTAGTTTTCCCAGACTTAGTACTCCTGTCACACTTATTGTCTGCATTACTCATTTTAGTTATACATTAAGGAAATAAGTATTAAACACCTATCATGGGATAGGTAATAGATATTCAACAGTTAACAGGATAGACAGTCTTTGCATAAAACTCATGCTTAAAGACCCTTGTAAGCAATGAAAGAGTTTGCTTACCACCAAGGCAGGCTTCACAGAGGTGCCACAGGAACACACCAAAGGGCCTCCTAGCCAGGGGTGGAGGAGCCAGCAAAGGTTACCCAAAAGAAATGATTTCTCATTTCCCCATATTGTCAGTTATCTTTTAGTATATGGTTCTTGCCTCTCCAGTGAGATCATAGGATCCTTGAGGGAAAAAGACTATGTCTTACACTTTGCTATAGACCCACAGTACTTAGTGCAGTCCATTTCACATGGTAAGGACATTTGACTGATAGGTTGGTAGAACAGCAGAGACAAACTCTATGCAGATTTACTAACGTCTTGCTGAAGACAAGACTTGAGAGCCTGGAGCTCTTGTGACCCAGGGATGAAAGTGGGGTGAGGAAAGGGCAGTGTTACTAAAAGAGTTTGCTTGGCATATAATTTTTGTCAGGCATCTAGAAGAGTAGACAACAGCAAAATGGTGGACATTTCAGGCTCTTTCTAGCGGCTAGAATAAGTTCCTATCTTTTCTTTAACTGGGAACAAGCAACACAGAAAATGATTAAATTTAACTCTTTTATACTATATGTAAGTAACTTAAAATGGACTATCAGAGATTAGGAAAATTTATATATGTGCCTTGTCCTTGCTGCTCATTTCACTGAAGATGGGGCAAGACAGTCCTTCCAGATTTTAGAACCCCATGGGGTTCACTTCAGAACTCTGTAAAGTCAAGATCTGAAAACTCCAACAGGTTATCTGATTAATCCCTGAAAGTTGCATAAGACTTTCTAAATAACTTGTTCCCTAACTGTTTAAATCCTATTCTGAACCATGATGCCCAAATGTTGCAAAATTCGTTATTGTAACTAATTCCTCAAAGTGGAGACTTGGCTTACAAAAAGAATCCCCTAATATTGCCTGAACATTATAAGTTGATTATAATTTGCTGAGTTTCCTCTAAAGTTTCTCTTCTAATATTTCTTTTAAATAAACCATGACTTTGTATCATTCTGTATTGCAAATGTCTGGAAATTCAAATTGTCTTATTTGTCATTGTTAAACTGAGAAAATGATCAGGACATTTTGTTAAAACTTAAATTTTAGAATCTTTTTAAAGAGTAAAACAGGCTCTTCACTGTTTACAAAGTTATTCTGAGTTGCAAGAATTCCCTCTCCATTTCCCCCCTGTACTACTATGCTTTTCTCCTGTATGCTCCCATTCAATCATGGCTGCCATAATCAGGCAGAAAGTACGAAGATACATTCTTCTTGCATCTGTAGTGGAAATCCTAGCAGCAGACTGAAATAATTCCAGATCTACTTTGATAATTTTCATGACATTTTCAATCCATTGCCCTGCTTTGCTATTCCTTAAACACACAACATCAGTGGACTGTAGAATCTAGACTAGAGGGTTGCCATTTTGTATCTTCTCAGACCTTTTAGGGCCACCCCATCTGGTGCAGTAGCTACTAGCCACATGTGGCTCTTGAGCACTTGAAATTGGCTAATCCAAACTGAAACATGTAGTAAGTGTAAAATAAACGCTGTATTTAAAAGATTTAGTACAAAAATTAATGTAAAATATCTCAATTTTTATATTAAACAGGAGTTAAGATGGCAGAGGACTAGGAGGACCCTAAGCTTGCCGCATCCCTCAAACACAGATAAATATCAAACCATCATGAACACCCAATATCTGAAGGCTAAGAGAGCAAAACTGCACAACAAGAGGTAGAAAACAGCCACACTGTGGAAGACAGGAGCTGCAGAGAGTTGATTTGGGGGAGAGAAGAGTTGCAGTTGCCACAATGGGGACAGAGTTCTGATATTGTAGAGAGTAGCAAAAGAGAAAGAAATAGAAGGAAAGAGTGAAAGTGCACGAAGGGAACTGTACAAGAAAAACTCTCCCCCAAAACCACTGTCTGGGAAAAGGAGAGCAGTGCAGTGGAAAGCTGAAAATTTTTTTTCAATATATGAAATTTATTGTCAAATTGGTTTCCATACAACACTCAGTGCTCATCCCAAAAGGTGCCCTCCTCAATACCCATCACCCACCCTCCCCTCCCTCCCACCCCCCCATCAACCCTCAGTTTGTTCTCAGTTTTTAAGAGTCTCTTATGCTTTGGCTCTCTCCCACTCTAACCTCTTTTTTTTTTCCCCTTCCCCTCCCCCATGGGTTTCTGTTAAGTTTCTCAGGATCCCACATAAGAGTGAAAACATATGGTATCTGTCTTTCTCTCTATGGCTTCCTTCACTTGGAAAGCTGAAATTTTGAAGGTCTGTGCCATTGCTAGGGTCATGCCTGGTGGGTTTGGTGGTGCTCTGGTGGGGAAGGAAGGTAGAGACCTAGGAGTGGGCAGCATGGTCTGAGAATTCCCTGGGTTGCATAGAGATAAACAGTTTCCCTGCTTGGAGTGCATTTGGGAGTGGTGGCATGTCCCCTCTGGGAACAAAAAAAGTGGCAGCACCAATGTGCTGCCCTGTTCCCTAGCATAGGAAAAAAGACACTGCCTAAGGACAACAAACCTTTGTCTGGAGTTGTGCTGTTCTTTACCATAAACTCTGAACCACTACACGATCTCGTGACCATTTTCTGAGACAAACCAGAAAATGGCAAAAACCTGGCTAGGCCCTCTCCCAGAGGATCAGCATGTGTTTGAGCCATACAGATCTCTAAAATTTGTAATTTTGAAACCTAGCTGCATGCCTGAGATAAAACACAGGAGTACTGTTCTACCTGGCAGACAGACAGCTCGGTCGCAGGCAGGGTGAAAGCAGGGATCTGGAAGAGGCTAGGGACACAAAAAAGGTGCTTGTCTGTTCTTTTGTGAGGGCTTTCTGAAGAGTGGTGGGCATGAACTCCCCACTCCGGGGACAAGAGAGTGGGGTGACACTATTCCCCCCACCCTAGCCCACCCATCAGCACTGATCAACTTCAGTGAGCAAAACAGCACTAGCAAGTGGAGGCTGTAGTTGCTTACACTAAGCTTTGCCCCCTGTACCCTGCAGGTGCATCTCTACTAGGACAAGTCAGTCTGAGATTCAGTGCAGCAGGCCACAGCCCCAGAAGACCAGCACAAACCCCTTGCATGCATCAAGTCTACTGATCATAGGATGCTGCAAAAGCTTCAGCTCTAGGGGAAATAGGATCTAGTTTCCTTTCTTTTCTTTTTTTTTTTTTTTTTTTTTTTTTTTTGGACCTCTTCTATCACTCTCAGGAGCAGGAATATAGGAGCAGGCTTTTCTAACAATCCCCCCCCCCCAAAACTAGTGACCCAGACAAAATGACAAGACAAAGGAATTCACCCCAAAAGAAAGAACAGGAAGAAGTTATGACCAGGGATTTAATCAATATAGATATAAGTAAGATGTCTGAACCAGCATTTAAGAAAATAATCATAAGGATATTAGCTAGGCTTGAGAAAAGCGTAGAACACACTAGAGAATCCCTTATTGCAGAGAAAAAAGAACTAAAAATTCGTGAGGCTGAAATAAAAAATGTAATAACCAAGATGCACAACCAAATGGATGCAATGACAATGAGGATGGACAAAGCAGAGGAATGAATCAGTGATATAAAAGATAAGATTATGAAAAATAATGAAGGTGAAAAAAAAGAGGGAAAGAAAGGTTTTGGATCATGAATGCAGACTTAGGAAACTGAGTGACTCCTTAAAGCATAATAATATTCATATTATAGAAGTCCCAGAAGAAGAAGATAAAGAAAAAAGAGGAGGAGGTTTACTTGAGTTAATTATAGTTGAAAACTTCCCTACTCTGGAGAAGGAAACAGACATTGAAATTCATGAAACACAGAGAACTCCCATTAAATTCAACAAAAGCCAGCCATCTCAAAGACATATCATAGTCAAATTCACAAAATACACAGACAATGAAAAAATCCTAAAAGCAGCAATGGAAAAAAAAAGTCCTTAACCTACAAGGGAAGACAGATCAGGTTCAGAGTAGATCTGTCCAAAGAAATGTGGCAGGCCAAAAGGTAGTGGCATAATATATTCAATGTGCTGAATGGGAAAAATATGCAGCCAAGAACACTGTATCCAGCAAGGCTGTCATTCAGAATAGGAGAGATAAAGAGTTTCCCAAACAAAAACTAAAGGATTTCGTGACCACCCAACCAGCCCTGCAAGATATATTAAAGAGGACTCTTTGAGTGGAGGAAAAAATACCAAAAAAACCCACAAAGATCAGAAAGAAAATAGAACATCACCAGAAACACCAACTGTACAGGTTAACACAATGGCACTAAATTAATATCGTTCAATAATCACTCTAAATGTAAATGCTAATGTACAGACTAAATGCAAATGTAAAGACTAAATGCTCTTATCAAAAGAATAGGGTATCAGAATGGATAAAAAAACAAGACTCATCTATATGTTGTGTACAAGGGACTCATTTTAGACCTAAAGAAATCTGTAGAATGAAAGTGAGGGGATGGACAACCACATATCATGGTAATGGTCGCCAAAAGAAAGCTGAAGTAGCCATAGTAGGGGACTTTAACACCCACTTACAACAATGGACAGATTATCTAAGCAGAAAATCAGCACACAGAAACAGTGACTTTGAATAAAACACTGGACTGCAAGGACTTAACAGATATATTCAGAACACTCATCCTAAAGCAGTGGAATCCATATTCTTTTTGAGTGCACATAGAACATTCTTCAGAATAGATCACATACTGGGTCACAAATCGGATCTCAACAAGCACAAAAGAACACAGCATCCAACTTTTCTGACCACAATGCTATGAAACTCAAAGTCAACCACAAGAGAAATTTGGAAAGACCACAAATACATGGAGGTTAAAGAATATCCTACTAAAGAATGAATGGATTAACGAGGAAATTAGAGAAGAAATAAAAAAAAAATACATGGAAGCAAATGAAAATGAAAACAGGACAATCTAGAACCTTTGGGATGCAGCAAAGGTGGTCCTAAGAGGGAAGTATATTGCGATTCAGGTCTACCTTGGAAAGCAAGAAAAGTCTCAAATACATAGCCTAACGACCTTACACCTTAAGAAGCTAGAAAAGAAACAGCAAATAAAGCCAGCAGAAGAAGGAAAATAATAAATATTAGAGCAGAAATGAATTATATAGAAACAAACAAAATAACCAGGTAGAACATATTAAAAAACTAACAACTTGTTCTTTGAGAGAATTAATAAAATTGATAACCCCTAGCCAGATTTATCAAAAAGAAAATAGAAAAGATGCAAATAGATAAAATCACGAATGAAAGAGGAGAGATCACAACCAACACCACAGAAATACAAACAATTATGAGAATATTCTGGAACAGAATTTTAAAAGACCCATAACCAGCAAATAAATTGAATCTGTAATAAAAAGTCCCCCAACAAACAAAAGTCCAGGGCCAGATGGCTTCTCAGGGGAATTCTACCAGACATTTAAAGAAGAGTTAATATCTAGTCTTCTCAAACTGTTCCAAAAAATATAAAGGGAAGGAAAACTTCAAAATTCACTCTATGAGGCCAATATCACCTTGATTCCAAAACCAGTCAAAGATCCCATTAAAAAGGAGAATTACAGGCCAATATCCATGATGAACATGGATGTGAAAATTCTCAACAAGATACTATCAAATTGAATCCAATAGTTCATTAAAAGAATTATTAGCCATATTCAAGTGGAATTTATTCTTGGGCTGCATGGGTGGTTCAATATCTGCAAATTAATCAACGTGATACCCTACATTAATAAAAGAAAGGATAAGAACCATATGATCCCCTCAATAGATGCAGAAAAGGCATTTGACAAAACATAGCATCCATTCTTGATAAAGGCCCTCAACAAAGTAAGTATAGATGGAACATACCTCAATATCATAAAAGTCATATATGAAAGACACACAGCTAATATCATCCTTAATGGTGAAAAACTGAGAGCTTTTCCTCTATGGTCAGAAATAAGACAGGGATGTCTGCTCTCCCCATTACTATTTAACATAGTACTGGAAGTCTTAGCTTCAGCAATTAACAACAAAAAGAAATGAAAGGCATCCAAATCAGCAAGGAAGAATTTACTATTTGCAGACAATATGATACTCTATGTAGAAAACCCAAAAGACTCCACCAAAAAAGAATTGCTAGAACTAATACATGAATTCAGCAAAGTTGCAGAATATAAAATCACTGTACAGAAATTGTTTGCGTTTCTATACACCAATAATGAAGTGCAGAAAAAGAAATCAAGGAATTGATCCCATTTGCAGTTGCACTAAAAACCATAAGATAGATACCTAGGAATAAACCTAACCAAAGAGGTAAGAGATCTGTACTCTGACAACTATAGAATACTTATGAAAGAAATTGAAGAGGACACAAAGAAATGTGAAAAAATTCCATGCTCATGGATTAGAAGAACAAACATTGTTAAAATGTGGACACTACCCAAAGCAATCTACATATTTAATGCAGTTTGTATCAAAATACCACTAACATTTTTCACAGAGCTAGAACAAACAATCCTAAAATTTGTATGAAACCACAAAAGAACCCAAATAGTCAAAGCAATCTTGAGAAAGAAAGACAAAGATGGAGGCCTCACAATTCCAGACTTTAAGCTATATTACAAAGATGTAGTCATCAAGACAGTATGGTACTGGCACAAAAACAGACATGTAGATCAGTTGAACAGAATAGAAAATCCAGAAATGGACCCACAACTATATGGTCAATTAGTCTTCAACAAAGCAGGAAAGAATATTCAATGGAAAAAAGACAGACCCTTCAACAAATGGTGTTGGGAAAACTGAACAGCAACATACAGAAGAATGAAACTGGACCATTTCTTACACCATACACAAAATAAATTAAAAATGGATGAAAGACCTAAATGTGAAACAGTAAACCATCAAAATCCTAGAGAAGAATATAGGCAGCAACCTCTTTGACCTTGGCTGTAGCAACTTCCTACTAGACATGTCACTGGAGGCAAGGGAAACAAAAGCAAAAAGGAACCATTGGGACATCATCAAGATAAAAACCTTCTGCACAGTGAAGGAAACAATCTACAAAACTAAAAAGCAACTGATGGGATGGGAGAAGATATTTGCAAATAACATATTAGATAAAAGGTTAGTATCCAAAATCTATAAAGAACTTATCAAACTCAACACCCCCCCCAAAACAAATAATCCAGTGAAGAAATGGGCAAAAGACATGAATAGACATTTTTCCAAAGAAGACATCCATATGGCTAACAGACACATGAAAAGATGCTCAACATCACTCATCATCAGGGAAATACAAATCAAAACCACAATGAGATACCACCTCATATCTGTCAGAATGGGTGAAATTAACAACATAGGAAACAACAGATTTTGGTGAGGATGCAAAAAAAGGGGGAACCCTTTTACACTGTTGGGAATGCAAACTGGTGTAGCCATTGTGGAAAAACAGTATGGAGGTTCCTCAAAAAGTTAAAAATAGAACTACTCTGTGATCCAGCAATGGCACTACTAGGTATTTACCCAAAGGATACAAAAGTACAGATTCAAATGGATACAAAAGTACAGATTGGGCTACATGCACCCTGATGTTTATAGCAGCATTATCAACAATAGCCAAACTATGGCAAGAGCCCAAGTGTCTACTGTCTGAATATGTGGTATGTGTACACACACACACACACACACACACGTATATATGTATGTACACACACATATATGTATATATGTAATGGAATATCACTCAGCCATCAAAAAGAATGAAAGCTTGCCATTTACAACAACGTGGATGGAGCTAGAGTGTATTATGCTAAGCGAAATACGTCAGTCAGAGAAAGACAAATACCATATGATTTCACTCATACGTGGAATTTAGGAAACAAAACAAATGAGCATATGGGAAAGGGAAAAAAAGAGAAAAAGAGGGAAGCAAACCATAAGAGACTCAAAGACAGAAATGCTGAAGTGTTGGAGGGAAGTGGGTGGGGGGATGGGCTATATGGGCAATGATCATTAAGGAGGGCACTTGTGATGAGCACTGGGTGTTACATGTAAGTGATGAATCACTAAATTCTATTCCTGAAACCAATATTACACTATATGTTAGCTAACAAGAATTCAAATAAAAATTTGGGAAAAAAACACCAAAAAGCAAAAACCAAACCAAAGCACACACAAAGAAACAAAGAATTTTATATTAATTACATGTTGCCATGATAATGTTTTTGATACACTGGGTTAAATAAATTATATTAGATTATTTTCACCTGTTTTTTTCTACTTTTTAACATGGCTACTAGAAAAAATTTTAAAATGTTTATGTGGCTCACATATTTCTATTCAACAGCCCTGCTGTAGAGCTACCTGCCCATGCCTAAGATATAATAGCTGAGCAGAAATAGAGTTTAGTATTCCTGGGTAGAACCTTATCACTAGTCTGGCACAGTGGTTAGCAGTATGGGACCTGGGTGTGGGTTCTCACTTGGCCATATGTAAGCCAGGTGACCATCTGCATCTCTCAGCCTCAGTATCCTCATCTGAAAATGGGTTGAACGATAGTGCCAAGTTACTAGTAGTGTGCCTTTTGGGAACAGAAAGTCTTCTCTCTGTGTCTCTGTTGTATCTTGAACAGTAGCTACAGAGGGAGGAACTCTTCCCAGAGATCAAATGGCTGGAATATAAGAGGTTATCAGCAGACAGCAGGTTGAGGTGAGTCTCAAAGCTTGGAAAAGAGTCCTGAGGTTTAGGGGGACCACTGTCCTGTTCCTCTCCTTTTTCAAAAGCACAGGTTACATTATGGGTCACTGAGTAAAAAAATGTTCCCAGTCTCCTGGATAATCTTTCACTAGACAGAGTCCATATAAAGATGTAATTTCTCTTTCAATCCTTTGGATCATCTTCATTCATTCATTCATGCATTCATTTGCTCATTTATGATTTATTCACTTGCATGTCATGAGAATGATATTTTGGAAATATTTTCAAATGGATTTTTACATCCCTTTACTCTTATTGTGTAGAAGCTTTGGAACTGTCAGGAACACGAATGCTTTCTCAGCTTTGGCTGTCAAATTAGATATTTTGTTTGAGTTTGTGTAAGCCTATTGTCTTACTAAGGCAAGACAATTCATTCATTCATTCGTTCACTCATCAGATATTAATTCAGTTCCTATTATGTATATGCCACTTCTTCAGATACTGAAGATAAAGCAGTAAAATTCAAGCATCACTGAGAGAAAAAGGGTTTTTAAAATATTTTTTTAGAACTCTCTTTTTCATGTACCAGCTAGGCCTGGTAGACTTGACCCTAGATTTTTTTTTTTTTTTTTTTTTTTTTTTATGTAAAGGAGGTCTTGGATTGAGAGAAAGAGGAAGGGGAGAAAGGCCTGCATTTTCCAGTTCTAGAAAATTATGGGAGAAAGAATGTATCAGAAATAGGGTGAAAATAAGACATCAGAGTCCTCACTTAATTCTCAGCCCAGGAGCCAAGTCTCAAGAGGTTGCAGAGGGTTGCTTTAGAAATACCCAAATAATCATGGGGAAGCCCGGAGACACTGAGGCTAGTGGTGGCCTCCATTGGGTATAGTATGGGGGGGCTGTCTGCAGCCCCCTGGGACAACATCAGTCTTTGACTCAGAGTTCTATTCAGGCTGGTAAAAATACAGCAGTGGGAGGCGGGTAGGTAGGTGAGCCTGCCATAGTGCTCTGGGTTTCCTGTAGCTTGTTTACGGAGTGTGAAGGACCTGGAAGTGTCCATGCACTCAGATGAGGTGTGGAGGTGGCTGAAGTCAGTGGACTGACAGACCTTGGAGGTCAGAGAGCAGAGGTAGAGATTTCAAGATCAAATGAAAATATGGGGGGACCCATGGACTCCAGAGGTAGATGTCTAAACTAGATGGATTGTTGCATCCCAGTAGGGGCCAGTTCAGAGAGAAGCCCAGACTAGCCATCATACAGGGGAGATAGGCAGAGGACTCAGAAGGATTCCAGGAGCAGCCCTCACCAAGGCCTGTTTACTTCCCAGGATCTTGAAGTTCCCTGCCCCCATGTATCCAGATTCCATCCTGGAGAAAAGCTGGCGAAATGGAAATATGAGAAACTGAACATTTCACCTTCAAGGACTATTTAAAGTATAACAGTGGGTTATATTTACCCAGCTGGACTAAAGTTTAGTGTTATTTATGCTCCTGCTACACAGTAGGTGAGGCTAGGGAAGCAAGATTAGATCAATTACAAAACATAAACAACAAATATTTTTGGCATGTAGAAGCTTTGTGGGAGAAAATTCACATCCCCACTCCACAAATCCATTCATTCTTCCATTCAACATACATGTATGGACAGCCTACTCTTGGACCAGCACTTAGCTAGGCTCTCTGAGGCATGCAGGGGCTATTGAAAAAGATAGGCCTATGAACCAATAACTGGAGTGTAGTATGTTAAGTGCTGTGATAGAGGTATGAATGAAGAAAGCACTATGAAAATGGAGAGAGGTGAGTAAATTCTCCTGGAGAGTTTGCAGAGAATGTGGTAGATGTAGTAACATTTGAGGTTCTTAACAAAAATCTGAATTCTCCGAATGAAAACATGTGGACACAGTGATTCAGGTAGAAGAAAGCCTACATGCAAAGGCCTTGAGGTCTGAGAGGACAGGGAACATTCTGGTGACTGCAAGAAATTAACCATTCCATGTGGTGGGAACAAAGACTATGTGCAGAGGAGCACGGGAGGTGAGGCTGGAAAGGCAGATCTGGGGCTGAAGACCACAGATCCTGTGAAGCAGAACAGTGTAGTTATCCTACGTGCATTCCATAGTCCTTACAGTTCATTTCTCACTGTGTTCCACAAACATGAAGTAGGCAAGAACAATAGCAAGTGTCCATATTACGTTTATTTTAATTGGACTTTATCTTATAAGGGAGACACATTGGGTTTCACAACCTCCTAGAGATGGTGCTGCCAAAAAGACTGGCAAAGAAAATTCAACAAATATCAACCCTTGAATTATATGCTGGATCTGATTTAGAGGACTTTTCTTCGTAGCTGTACAGAAGAGAGCATTTACTCCGTAGAAGAAAACCCTCACTGTACTGCCCCACCCGGTAGGTATTACCTTGGGCTACCCAAAAGCATAGGGAGAGAGCTGGTGGGCAGTAGGAAAGAAGATGAACATGCATCTCACTCACCTGAACTTTGATTTGGAAATCCGATGGCTGAAAGAGAAAAAGCAGATGTTACAAAATGACACATATGCATATTCTTCCATTTAAATTTTTTTTCAACGTTTTTTAATTTATTTTTGGGACAGAGAGACACAGAGCATGAACGGGGGAGGGGCAGAGAGAGAGGGAGACACAGAATCGGAAACAGGCTCCAGACTCCGAGCCATCAGCCCAGAGCCTGACGCTGGGCTCGAACTCACGGACCGCGAGATCGTGACCTGGCTGAAGTCGGACGCTTAACCGACTGCGCCACCCAGGTGCCCCATCTTCCATTTAAAAGATATTCAACAATTCTAGAGAAGTTTGATGTCCCTGCATGACTATAAATGGGCACTGGATGGATGTGTGGAGTGAAGTAGAACAACTCTGAAGAGTCAAAACCCTATTTGTCAACATCTCCTGGCACGTTTGTGTGTATGAATGTGAAAACCAATGACTGACAAGTCTACAAATCCAGTATTTTCTAAGTGGAAGCAACACTCTCTGGAGAGTCTCTGGAGGCGCCATGTGGCAAACAGCATCTGCTCAGCAGGTCCCATGAAGTTAGGTTAGGCTGTGTGTAGGGAATGCTGCACCTTGATGAGAGCCATGGAGTACAGGAAGGTCTCTCTGCAGATGTGAAAGTCTCACCAGTTGGAAACCAGAGGCAGGAGCACGTCATCACAGACCCCACTGCTGTCTGAACAGGATCCCAGCCAATGCTGGGGTATGAAGTGAAGATAAGCAATAGAAGCCAGCTGGGAACTGAAAGGCCATTACAATCCTGGCCTGAGGGCTGCGGCTGGGCCTAAAGGAACAGCCATAGGTCCTGTCAGAAGCTCAGGAAACTGACAGTTATGTGCAGCCTTAAAGACATGGGGAACTTTCAGGTGAAAGCATAGGGCAGGTGTGACTCAAAGGGTCATTGAATGGGGAAGGAGGAATCTTCAAGGAGGCCCTGAGGCTACCAAGTTCATATAGGAGAGTCCACAGGAGACTAGGAGGAGGAAGGCTGGGAGAAGGGAGGAAGGAGAGAGGGGAGAAAGAGGGAAGAAGGGGTGGGGGCAGGGAATGTAAGCATTTGAGACAAAACAATTGAAGGCAATGTATCAGAAAAGCCTTTGGTGTTAAGGGAGTAAGGTGGAGAGATTGTAGGTGGAGCAACCATGCTCAGATGGATACCCTGATGGATGCAGAATGTAAGTTGGGGAGGAAGAAAGTGACAGAGACATTGGTAGGGAGACAAAGACAGATGCAGAGAGAAAACATGAGCAGGGAGTTCAGGAGGCAACTGCTGCAAGCCTGTGTTGTCCTAGCTCAGCACAAAGCAAGCTGTGTCACATAGCAAGAAAACAACCCCTCTCATTATTTTTTATTAAAAAAAAATTAACAGAAGATGTGACAGGTGGCAAAGCCATCGTGTGTGAGATAATTATATCTCTGGGGCACTGAGAATCCTAGCCAAGTGCCTTTACTGCTCTGAACCACTAGCTAATAACCTTTCCCCACCCCTAAGACTGCCTGTTAGGGCTGGAGTGTTTAATCACATGTTAACAAAGTGTGTGGGAAGGGCACTGGGAGCCAAGGACAGCATTTTTATTTAGAGCCATGGTTTAATGGGAGAAACAAATGTTTTCCAGATGCTAATCGGGTGTTGGGGAATCTGGGGTCCTCTCCTCTCCAGCAGGCCATGCTGAGCTTGGGGACCTTCAGGGTCTTCTCTAGGCTTACTTTTGGAGAGTTGACTCTCCTTGCTGTTAGGCATAAGCCAAAGTGGTTGACCGCGGGCTTTAGTCTTGTGACTCTGTCTACAGAAACTGGTCTGGCCCCAGGCCTTCTTTCAGAAATGTCTCAGTGATCCTTTATAGGGTGTCCTTTAATGCAGACCATGTGCTCTTTCCTGTAAGGGTCTCTCTCAGTGCTGATCAGTGGATCAGCAAAAGTGGGTTCTTAAAACCAAATATCATATCTCCCAGGTAAATGACTCTGGGGAGTGGGCATAGAGGGGGATCAGAGCTGAGGTGTTTGAAATGAGGTGCTAGTCCTAGTTCCAGCATGGTCATCAGCTATGGGTCCTTCTGTGGCATTCTGGAACATTCTGAAGAGGAGGAAATACAGTAGGACTTTCCTTTCCACTTAGTTTCAAGTCCTGATGTATAACCCTGGATACCACACTCAAAGCCTATTATTGTTGCTGCTCTTCTCAGGGGATCATGAATGTAATTTTAGGTTCACTGGGTCAGAAATTGTTCATTACCTTTTAAGTATCATATTACTTAAGAAATGGGGAGGGTACTGCTCAAGTAGCAACATCTGGAGACAAAGGAAACTTCAGTGCTTGGAGAGCTGAGGTTAGAACTCTGTAAAGGCCAAGCGTCTGAATTTCTCCATACTCCCTCCTATAGGTGGGAGACAACTGTAGGACCACACTTCATGAAAACAGAGGGATCCCATTGCTCAGCAACTTCACCTTGTGGGAAGTAACCGCTGGCTCAGGGTTTGGAAGGCTGGTCTGTCCTACTGTGTGAGTAAGCAAGCACCAGAGCACCTGGGTGCCTTGTACCATGGCACCAGTCCACACCCTGGTCTGGCTGACATGTGGTAAATGCTGCTTCCTTCCACCGGTTTTTAAACCACTTCAGATTCCTCAGAACAGTAGAGGTCTTCCAAACTCCAATGGGGTACGCACAACTTGCTTAGAAGTCATCTTGGCTTTTTCTATCATTGTTATCCTAGTGAGGTACAATCCCTACCTTGTGTTTTAAATGGCTTCCTGAAGGAGAGCAGGGAGGTGGAGAAAGTAACTCATGCTCATCAGAACAATTCTACTGGTTTGGACTTGAAGTTCCTTCAACCCAGGATACTTTCTCTACCCAAGCCTCCAAGACAAACCTTCTAGGAAGCCATGATTTTCTTTGTTGATATTAAGTTTCAAAATTGAAGACAAATCCAAACTCCTTTTGTTTTGCTTAACTACTTCTTGGGAACTATTTATATTTCAGACTTTCTCTCCTTCCTAGAGTAATGAGAACCATATATTTACTACTTGCTGTATGAAATAGTATTTCTCTAAATTGTCCCAATTTGCTTCTAACCTAAGTCAGATGGCACAGTGGTCGCCATCCAGGTTGACACACATCTGACTCAACCTCCTGGACTCCACAACTTCAACACCATTCACAGATATTATTTCTAGAAGGGTAATGGACCTTGTCATCACAGAACACTGCTCCAACTGGATGCTTAGCTCAGTCACTCCACATTCTGGACAGAGTCACCTTCTCTATTAATCCTCCTGCTCTTCCTCTGAACCCAATCTTTGCCCTCACTATGTCTTCCCTATCATTCACACCCTTGTAGGGTTCTCAGGTTAATGTCAGGCTTAACTTCCAGTTCTCAGGTTGGCCCCAGGGTCACATTGATGTTGCTCTGCACACAGTACCTGGGACTTCAGCAATGCCCAGCAATCTTTTAGTGACCTCTTGGTGACTCACTAGTTTGAAACCTCTGTACTGTTCTTCAGGTTCCTAAGACACCTAACCCCCACTTTCTGTGCTGAAATGACAGATAATTTGGTATGACTCTTATCATTCACTCTGCATTGGAGCCTATTTTGGATTTTATATTTGTTATAGAACTGTAGAATTTGAGAGCTTGGAAGGGATCCTTAGATATCACCTGGATCTATGGTTTGCAATTTATCAAGTTGTAGAATGTTTTATTCATATGAAATCTTACATGGAAGCCCAATATGTAAAAGAGGTGAAAGTGGTCCCCTTCGGCAGTAGCCCCTGCAGGTGGCTCCCAGGGGCCCTAGGCCTCTGCTAACAGCACTCTGAGCCAACAACCAGGACAACTCCTTTGTGTCCCAGAGGGAGAGACCAAGACTCAGAGGGGAGGTGCTTTGGTTGAGGTCACATGGCTAGTTGGTGGCTGATTGAGACTTGACCTCAGGGCTGCTGATGCCAGGTTTCTTTTTCTATCTTCCAATTAGTCCCAGAGGTAAGGAACTCCTTCTTCCTTTGTAAATCTTGTGTCTCCAACTGCGTCTTTGAAGTCAACCTTCCCCTTTTAGGCAATGCCTTCCAATAATCACTCATTTCCATTCTGGCATCCTTAGACCCTCCCCTTTCACTGGCCTCTTCTTTGCCATAAAGATTGTCCCAGTGTTTACAAGCCCTTACTTGGCCACTGCTGCCTTCCTTTCTGCCATCTTATTTTCTTCTCTCCCTTTCATGGCCTCACTTCTGGAGCAAGTGTCTTACACTGGCTCATTCCCACTCCTCTCCTTCTCTAAGACTCCAACTCCCACAAACAAGTCTTATAGAGTATGGCTCCAGAACACACAAATAACCCAACCACTTTTTAATCTCCACATGTGACTCTAGCCTAGGCCACCATCACCTCACACCTCAGTAATTGCCACTGATGATGCTTTACTGTGTGCCTGCTTCCGTGTTGGCATTGCTTCTACCTATTCTTTTCCTCACATCCAAGTGATCCTTCAAGAATGCAAAACAAACCAAATCAGCCTCCCTACCCAGCTCCATGTTCTTGTGACTTCTCATATTCAATGACTTCTCACAGTCTTGTAACAGAGACAAAGATCATTAAGGGGTCTACCAGGCCATGCCCATCTCCAGCCTCAACTCCCTGTCTCTCCCCGCATGCTCTGCCCTGACCACACTGGCCTCTCAGTTCTTCCATCCAAAGGCCTTGAAACACACTGTTGCCTTTGACTGGAACATTCTTCCTTACTCTTCACTTCAATAATGTATTTTCACCCTTCACTTCTCAGCTTAAATTTAATTCTTCAAAAAAGTTGCCAGTCTAACCGGTTATTAGCCCTACAATATACTTTTCCTTCTTAACACTTACCCTGTTTACAATGACTTATTCACTTGTTTAATGTCACTTCCACACAGATTATAAACTCCAATGAGATGATATCAATCTTTCTACTGCTATGTATCACCATCACTTAGCACCAAGCTGGGCATACTTTGAATGAATGTACAAGTAAACAGTTCTCTCTTGAAATTCTTTCTCCCATGGATTCCAGGCAAGTGCTGCTGTCTATTCCCTTAACATCTCTTCATTTGTTTCATTTACTTGTTCTTATTCTTCTGTGTGTCAGGTTCCCAAGGTTTGGCCCTTGGCCTTCTGACTCTATTCCTCTATGAACAACCCCTGTCCTATACCCTCATTAATAGCTCTTATACTGATAACCTCAAGTGTGTGCCTCCATCCCTGTTCACAGCTGCACCTTGGACCTCTATATCCTATTGCCTGCATAGTACCTGCAAGCCCCTCGGTTGGACCCCTGCTTCAAATTCTACTTCAACATCCTTACTGTCTTCAAACTTTGATGGCTCCTTCTTTTTAATCACCTCCATCTCCCCCCAAAAATATACTATAGTTCCTTTTTTTCTGTGCCCCCACCCCCTCAGGAACCATCTTCATCAGGCCTTCTCACTGCCTATAAATTCTCATCCTGGACTCATCCAACCACACAAGCCTTTTAACTCTTAGCTTTAAAAATGCTAGACCCTCACTGTCTCCTTCCCATAAGACCCAGTCTCAGTCTCCAGTCAGTTCTCACACTGTGTTTCCCACCAGGAATGTTGGTGGTCTTATCCCATGGTTGGCTAAGGCAGGGAGTGGGGTGGGGGTGAGTAGAGAGATGGTGGAAAGACCATAATTTATTAGGTATATATTATAGTTCTGGTACTGTGTCTAGGTATTTTATATGCACAGAGTAGATGCATCAATGTGGATATTCATAAGGATAATAGGAACCATTTCTACAGAGCTCTCCCAGCCTGCAGAATGTGTCCTCAAAGAAATGACAGATATACTAGAGGTGCCAGCTTCCCTCTCTGGGGGATAATCATATTCACCCTCCAACAGAGCCACCATACTCTCCTGAAATGTACTCTCAAGTGACTTCCTAGAGCTGGGAACTCCCCTGGTCCCTCCTGGTCTGCAACTTGGGCTATGCCTAAAAGCCGGAGTTGCAGGGTCCTCCATGTTATAAAGACCAGAGAAAGACTTGACAGACTTAGAGGGTTTGCTGGGGCCCATTTGCAAAAACTTGAGTGCTTGCTTTGTATGGTTCCAAAAGGAGAAGAGGGAAAGGCTTGGACTGCTGTTTAAAAATGTAATTAGCCCCGTATTTTAACAACATTTTGACAATAATTGCTTCCCAATGATGCCGAGAAATGTGCAGTACAGACTCCCTGGTGCCACTGTCAGAGTGAGTGATACTGAAGGCCCTGTGTACCCTGGAAATAGAAGTTGCAAGAGCTGGTCTGTTCTTAAGCCTTGTTTTCCCTTCTTTGGCTTGGAGATCATTCTCAAGGCTGGCATGGCTTCTGTTTAGACTTATCTATGGAGAATCTTTTTAAAAGAGTTGGGGTTTGCTCACACCATTGAGTCATTTCAGGAATGAAGGGTGAAATAAGATACTGTTTCACTGATGGAATGATTTTGAAACTAATTTTATTTGGGACTGGTCCTACTCAGAGCCTTCTGCATGCAGTGCTTTTCAGGGACCAAGGTGAGTTTACAGTTCTTATACCACAAAGTCAACAAGAAGAGTAAGTTCCACTTCCCAAAGCAGATCCTGAATGTTCCATGAGGCCTCATTCCCAAGGTCAATGTGAATCCCTGACAGAATATAACTTTAATCTTTGGACTCTGCTGAGATGCTGGTAACAGAACCAGCAGTTCGTTTATTTTTAGCAGTTAAACTATTTTTTCCCTTCATCCTTTGGTGGAGGAACATTTCCCAGGGACTATTGGTTTCCATTTTTAAGATAAAACTAAGATGGGTGATTGTGATAATTCATGTGTGAACTGTTCCTCTAATGCACCTGGCCCAGTCCTGGGTGAGTCACTCACCAAAGCCTAGGCCCTGGGGTCTGACCCAGGGAAAGGGAAGTCATAGGTATCTAGGCTGGAGCTGCTTTTGGAGGAGGTGACTGGCCACGTTCCAGGCTAAACACTGACGAATTCTGCAATAACTCAAGGTTGCACTTTAGGAATCTCTATTTCCCTTTACTAGGTGGGTAACTAGAGTTGCAGATAAGGACCAACATGTTTATTAGCTCCCAGGTTATTTTCTTACCTGTATCTTCTTATTCCAGGTCACATTTACCAGCAGGACCCAGGGACCCTCACATAGGTGTCTCATGTGACAGGGGGTGAGAGAGGCTGGGAAGAAACAGACTTTGGAGCCACCTCTAACCCCCCACCACCCCATATTTCACTGATGTAATGCACAGGGGCTTGAAATCCATGAGTCAGACCCTTACAGGAGTGCAGAATTGGAGACTGGCTTTAATGTTAAGACTCTTCCCCCTGCCTAGGAGCCATACTCAACCCAGGGCAGTCTTTTCTCACACAAGTCACCACCTGAGATTTATGTTTCTCTGACCTCTGCCTCAACCACAATGGGCCAAGCCATTGTGATTTCAGAACACAGCATCCCTTCCCGCACACCTGGAAAAGCCCCAGTCCCTGGGCTCGCCGTGCCTACTCACGCCAGCCTGGCCCCGCAGTTCTCTCCCTCGATGTCACCTCCAGCCACGTTTTCGGTGTTGACAGACTCGGTCTCACTTGTGGGCATGCTCACTATAAGAGTCAAAGGGATGCAAGGCATTGAGGGTGGGAAGGAAAAGGGAGAGAAGAGCATTAGTTTGCACAACACCCTATTTCAAGACTGTGTGCTGCTTGTGAGGATGAAAGCCTGAGCAGCATCTAATAGTGGGTACAGTGGTGCTGCTGTGAACAGTGCCATGGCCAAGTTTGGGGGTTTCCTTGACCAACATGCCTGATGCTTGTCTAGGGTAAGTTTTGCTGCCAAGGACACTCAAACTCATAGGATTTGGGAGGAAATATGGTGATAAGATCATTTGCTTCTTGAAAACAGTGACCACTGAATCCTTTTCTACCTTTTCCTACAATAGAAAAGTTTTCTATTTGCATCCACTACTAGCCATAAAAAGAAGAGCTTTCATGAAAATATTTTATTTTGCTTTTTTCCCCACCCATCAATTCTAAGGGGCTTCATCCCCAAATTTAGGGTCCAGCTTATTTGTAGAAAGGGTGTTTTTGTTGCCTCATGAACTACTATATGGATGTGGAAGAGTGCTCCCTGTCTTGTAGTGCATACTGGGTGTATCTAGGACCATACTTGAAATAGGGAGCTTGAAATAAATGGCTATTACCAGAATCATGTACTAAGATTCAAACTAGCACTACAGATACCAAGAATGAGGATCACAACTGTGGAATCCACCAATTAAATTTAAATGTGACTTGAAGATAGACTAAAGATAGGTTGGGATATTATTTCCCCTTCCAGTAAATCTGACGTTCCCATCCCAACAGGCTGACTTTGGATATAAACCATCTAATTCCACTGGTGCCAACCTGTCCAGTCAATCTACACTCTCTTCCCAAGGCAGCAGTGGGCTAGATTTCCAGAGCAGCAGGAGTCATCTAGCTTGCAACCCAGTGTGGTGGCTTAGAGAAGCCATTTATTATTATTCTTTATTCCAAATAAAAGTTTTACTCAAGAGAATTCTTCTTCTCCACCGTTTCTTACCCTTTTAATATGACACAAGTTTTATTTTTGGTAACCCTTGTTCTTCAGAGGGGTCATTATAGCATTGGTCCTGGTTCCATTCTTCTTGCAGAACAGAACTCCTCATGTGGTGAGAAAATCACTAACCCTCAGCAGCCACAGAATTTTCAGTTAATGAGGGTATGGTATCAGGTGATGTGGCACCATGTGACAAATCGCCATGGGGCCACCACAGCCCAGGAAAAGCTTCTACTGGTTATATGGATAATGTTGTTGGATGGAAAATTTCCAAGGTTCTTTTATTTTGGATGAAGACAAGATGGGTGGGTGAGAAGACACTCCTTTCAGGAACATGCAAGATACAAATAGGAACCCATGACTTACCATATGTTTGACCTCTCCACCCTAGGATTCACTTTTAATACAGTTGGGTAAAAAGAAATCTGGATGCCATTTCAAAGAAGGTTGTCATTGGATGAGACTTTAGATATTACCCAGCTATAACTTGTTCCCTTCACTTTACAAAACAGGGAAGGGAAGATTCTCACATTCACACAGTGGGTTTGGAGTAGGACTTGGTTGGAAGCACAAGTATCATGACCCCCTTCGCCATGCTCATCTCAATTGTCCCTTATTGGCCAACTCCTCACTCTACACCGTAAGACAGGGCTCTTATAGCCAAATAAGGCTCTGGAAGCATCCAAGGAGCGTGGTGAATAGCCAAATGATGGTGTTCAATTTTATAGCATTTAGACTCCCTTTGTAGCCTGATGTCTGAGGGAGCTGGTATGTGAGGCCAGACCTTAGGGATGGTTTTAGCACTGTGAGCAAGGAAGACAGCACTTTCAGAGCTCGTCAGGTTCCTTGTTACATCCATACATACATTCATACAATTGAAGAGCCTTCATACAGTTGAAGAGCCTTCACTCTTTCACTTCATCTATCTCTGGCCCTTTCTGACCTAAGGTTACTTTAATTCTTCAGGCATCATTCTTTAAAGTTATAGAGCTCTGACTTTGAGACACTTTGCTCCCAGAGAGCCCCTTTTGTGCTACTGGAGTAGTATGATGGGGATGGTGCTAGGCTTGGAAAGACAACCAAGTTAGAAGTGGGTATGCCTGGGCTTTAAGGAGGAACCATATCATCTTCTAAATCAAGGAACTGCCTGTATCAGTATCAAGTTGGCATTTACAGTGACCTTAATCTTGGGTGGTACTATCCAAAGGAAGGGTTCCATAAAGGAATAGCTGCTGCAATCAGCTTTGCTGTTTGTTTTGTCATGTATAAAGTCATGTTTTCTGACTTTATACATATTAAGAGATGATAAGGCACTCACTGGCTTTGAGTGGGGAAGGTTACCATACCCTTACACACACACACACACACACACACACACACACACACACACACACAGACACACACATACAGGACCACTGTATCACAAGCCATCAAGAAAAATACCCTCCCCTCCAGTCTGGTATGTACCAATGCATATTTACACACATAGAACACAGGGGAACATTACCATGGGTTTCTGTGGAGTGACTAAACCAAGCAAACTTCCCTTTCTTCTGATCAAGCAAGCCCGCTGGAGTGCTTCCTTTCACAGACAAGATGGAGTCAAGACCAGGAACAAGACATCAACAGAGAGCATGCAGTCAGCCACGGGCAAAAGAAAGAAACAAGGAACTCAGCTTTCACATAGAACATCCATTTTAATCCCTGAACATAAACTAAGAAAATTGTAAAAAGCCATAAATCAAAAACACACAAGAAAACATAACAAAATAGAACCAAAACCCCAAATTACATGAATTAATGACACAAAACAAAAGATGGACCCTGACGAGAAGGAATTACTCCAGAAGAAGCTTCAGTCTACACTGGTCTATCTAGTTAGTGGCTTTGAGGGAAGAGTTTCCTAGGAGACACTGTCACCCATCCCTGCTACCTCTCTAGGGAGGTGCCTCTTTTACAGGCTCCACTGGGGTAACTGCTAAAATCAAACTACAGCATTGGTGTGCCCTATCAATCTTACCCAATAGCCAGGTGACTTGACCTCTTCCCCACCTGTAGTGGATCTACCCCTCTCTTACTACTTACACCCAGATCATGTCACTTGCAGATGGAAAACAATCCATGGATCTATTTGTTCCTTTGTCCAATTCAACTACTCAGTCCCATTCAATAAAGATCCACCAAGTGCTTCAGGCCTGATCATATTCAACACATACATATCTGCTTTCAATCAGTTTAAACAGGCAAAGAAGTTGCTCAGTTGCTTGTCAATGGGTGGTCTTTGGAGGAGTTTGGTGTATAAGGGAGAAGAGTTGTGTAAGCTTCTTTTGGCTCTGGGCTCTGGTTGAAGAAGAAGGTACTAAGGAGATTGTAAAAACACTGATTGCCACAAATGGAAGAGGGGGAGTTCTGTATTCTGCAACAGACTTTGAGTTCTGGATGTCAAATGCTTTATCTAATTCCAGAGAAAGAGAATTTTCCCATTCTGACAAAATTAGTGTTGACTGCACCTCTGCCAGGCCTCTATGGAGATTGCTGGGGACCAGTGGTGAGTGAGGCTTAGTCACAACTTATTAATGAGGTGGAAAATCTGTTACCACTCAGGAGAGGAAGCATGTGCCCTGATGAGGAATGGGTAGGTAGTCCCATCAGTTCCAGGAAAGGGCATGAAGAGGACGGTCAATCCAAGTTTTTAGGTGCTTCTTTATTTTATCCACTTCCCCTGGAACTTGGATCACATTCAATGGCTGTCCTTGAATGTTGCTTGTTAGTGAGAATTCTGAAGACTGGTTCATGATTGAAAAGTGTCAGGCTTATTTTTAACCTAGGTAAAGGGCCATGTCCCAAACACACATCTTTAAAACACAAAGCTTAGAATAAGCAGACACTTTACAACAGAAGCATTTTTTCTCACTTCTCAACAATCCTATATAAGAAAAGCTCTGAAGGTTAGGAGCTGAAATGAATGACTTGGTTCCAATTGCTTTCTAGCAGAAGATATGTCTCAATTTATAATGATAATATTCACTGAAGTAAGCATCTTATAATGAGCGGTCTTTTGTTTGGAGGTGTAAAGGGGTCAACATAGTCTGCCAGTCACCAAGTTTGTTCACACAGTTGTCTTGGGAAACAAGAGACACTTGGTCAGTGAAGGAAAGCCCAGAACTTTGGGACCTGTTATACAGAAGCATTATTCAGCTTCTGGCTTTGGTATCAGTACTGTCCCATATTGTTTAATTTCAGAAATAACTGCATGATAACTTTTAAAACAATAGAGCTTGATAAATACATGGTCACTCAGTGTATAACTGAATTTGACCAGGGCTGGTATCTCATATGGGCAAAGTTGGCAGCCACCTGTTTGGCAAGTTATATGAAGAGCATCTAAATCCTCTCCCTTAAGAGTGTTCAGTAGTGTCTGCTAGGTCTGCTCTGTTGGGTAAAGTCATATATCTGAAGGTTCCTTGCTGAAATGAAAATATCTCACTTGGAAGGAGCAATACATTAACATATTAATATTAGCACCTATTTGTGACAGTTTATCCTGTAAATACCTAAGAGAATAAGATGGGTGAAAATGCAGTTTGTGTTTCTATTTCTAAGGGCTTAGACAGCAGGATCACAGTTGATTCTTTAAGGGATTTGTTGCCCTAGAGAGAGAGAGAGAGAGAGACTTGGATTCCTTCTTGAAATCTGAGTGCCCGAACTGTTGAAAGTTGAGAATTATAATTGTTAGATATTTATTCTATGGATGAGCTGGAGACTCTGACTCTTCTTTGGCCATTCAGACAGTGAATTGGTGGGAAACTAAGGCAGAAAGATGGCAAAGAACCCTGGTGCCTGAGGGCACCTCTCCTCTAAAGGCAACCCTCTTGATGCCTTGTGAAGTGAAGCTTGATGTCTGCTCATCTGCAATGTCATAACAACATACCCTCTGTGAAATAAAATGTACTTTTTGAATGGATTTAGTAAGGAGAATACTGAGAAAGAATGTGGGAGAGAAAGCTAGTTTTATAACTTTCTAATTTCATCGTTAGCAGGTACTATGGATCAAATCTGGGTTTCTGGACTATCCTGTCCCTTGACTTCTGTTGAGAAGATTCCCAAAGAAATGAGATTTTCCTGGAAGAGTAATTAACAACTGCCATTGCAGGTGGTGGATAACATAATTACACATTTAGTAATATCACAACTACTACAATGAGTTGTGTAGACTCCACTTCACCAACAACTGATTGCATCTTGAATTAATGTCTTCTCTCCCCCAAACATTTTCTTTTGGTGGCAACTCTTGTTTGAACAGTGCTTGGTAGATTTTTTTTTTTTTAATTTGAGACAGAGAGGCAGAAGGAGAGAGAGAATCTTAAGCAGGCTCCATGCATGATATCCACGTGGAGCCCAATGTGGGGCTTGATCCCACTACCCTGAGATCATGACCTGAGCTGAAATAAAGGGTTGAATACCTAACCAACTGAGCCACCCAGATGTCCCTGGTAGATGATTTCTATGTTTCAAGGGAGGTGCACAGTTCTTGTTTCACAGTAACCAATGTTTCTCCCAACCTACTTGGAGAAAAGCTGTGTGGATACTGGGGGGATTATAATAAGCCATTTTCTACGTGGGATAATCTGAATCTGGTAATCATGCTGGGAAAGTAGCACTAGATCTAAGCCATGGTGAAGATCGACAGTTCCTGGTACATTTGGGTTTGCAAACCCTCTGAAGGTTTACTAAAATTTAAGAATCTCCCATTAAACACAAGATAGTGCTTTGAAAGCATGGCTGCACAGATCAGCTGGCCAGGCTTTCCAAAACTATGGTCAACAGAGAAGCTCTCTGTAAGACTAATGTCTCCAGTCAGTTCCTTATACTACTTAAAAAAAAATGACCAAGTGGTAAATCTACTCCAGGTTGTTCCAGTGTGTTAGCATTCATGTCTTCTGTAAGAAAAAAAAAATTAGATCTAATTTAGCTATCATGATGCAATAAGTGTGTTCAAAGATGGCTATAGTCATCCACACAAATAAAAAATGACTCCAGAAGGGGCTCTGACCAAAGTTTGAGTGTAAGAGCAACATTGGTTTTGATAAAGAAAAAGAAAGTCACTGCGGTTACTTAGCAATTAATCCACAAAGGGAACCGTAAGCAAAATCTTCTTAGGCATCTCTTCCTTTACTGTTTTTTTCCTCCTCCCTTTTTCCCCTCCTTCCTTCCTATCCCAAGGCTAGGGGGAGATATGTGGAGAACCATCCACACATAAAATATCTGGCCTTGCTTCTTGAGGCTGTCTGTCTCAGATATTTTTATGCATCACAATAGACTGAGTGACATTAGAGCAAAGATCCATGTGAGGAAATGAAAAATGGACCCAGGAGAGATGAATAAATCTGCCTAGTTCTAAAATATTTGGTCACCCACTGTCCCAGGGATAGGGTTTTGCAATGTTCGGTTGTGACTTTCAGTAGGAACGGCTGGCCTCTCTTGAGATCTGCCCAGAGAAATGCCTGGTTTTCAGTTTGGAATTTAGCTACTCATCTCATTACCCAAGGTCAGAGAACTCATGAACTTTTGTCATTTATCTCCTTTTGTTGGGAGAGGGTTGGTGTTTCAGGGCCAGACATTCCAGGCAGTGGCAGAGGTGTCAGAAGCCCACAGAGCTGAAGGGATTTCTCACCCAACCTGAACTTCTCCAGTGCTGTGCAGTGCTGTATGGTGCCAATGGGCTGAATTCTGGGTCTGCCAGACTGCCAGGATCTAGTTTCTCAGGCTTCCATGCACTCTTGTATGAACTGAACAATTTACTTTGCTATTTAATTGGCAGATGCCCATTTTATTGTCTTTTTTTGCATATGAATGGTATAATTAGTATTCATTTTCTCAAACTACTAATCAGAATTATGGCTAACATGCAAAAAGATTCCTAATTTCCTACCCCACTGACTCTAATCTGGAATCTAAAACTCCCCATAATCTGGCTCCATGCTATCTGTAATGGCTGTGAGTGCCCCTTAGAAATTCATATGAAGTCCTAGCCCCTGTAGCTCAGAGTGTAGTTGTATTGGCAGAAAGCGTCTTTCAAGAAGTAATTAAGTTAAAATGATACAATTATGGCAGGTTCAAACCAATATGACTGGTATGCTGATCAGAAGAAGAAATCTGGACACAGAGACATACAGAGAGAAGATAATGTGAAGACACAGGGAGAAGATGGCCATCCATAAGCCATGGAGAGAGACCTGGAGTAGGCCCTTCCCTCAGGGCCCTCAGAAGAAACCTACCTTGGTGACATCTTGATCTTGGATTTCTAGCTTCTAGAACTGTGAGACAGTAATGTTCTGTTGTTAAAGTCACCTTATCTGTGGTACTTTGTTAGGGCAGCCCTGTCTGACTAAAATGCTATTGATTCATCCTTATTTCCTGTTACTTCCTGCAGAAATCCTCTGCCCAAGTTGGGCCTCCCTCTCATTGTCCCTTGAATGTACCATCTTTATTCTAACCTCTGGGCTTTTGAAGATATATCATAGATCATACCCTGTCCACCTCCTCTTCACATATTCCAGGGGTCAGGAAACAATAGCCCTTGGGCCAAATCCAGACTTCTGCTTGTTTTTTTTAAATTTTTAATATGAAATTTATTGTCAAATTGGTTTCCATACAACACCCAGTGCTCATCTCAACAGGTGCCCTGCTCAATGTCCATCACCCACTTCCCCTCCCCCCACCCCCATCAACCCTCAGTTTGTTCTCAGTATTTAAGAGTCTCTTATGGTTTGCCTCCTTCCCTCTCTGTAACTTTTTTTCTTCCTCCCCTCCCCCATGGTCTTCTGTTAAGTTTCTTAGGCTCCACATGAGAGTGAAGACATATGGTATCTGTCTTCCTCTGTATGACTTATTTCACTTAGCATAACATTCTCCAGTTCCATCCACGTTGTTACAAAAGGCCATATTTCATTCTTTCTCATTGCCAAGTAGTATTCCATTGTATATATAAACCACAACTTCTTTACCCATTCATCAGTTGATGGACATTTGGGTTCTTTCCATAATTTGGCTATTGTTGAAAGTGCTGCTATAAACATTGGGGTACAAGTGCCCCTGTGCATCAGCACTCCTGTATCCCTCGGGTAAATTCCTAGCAGTGTCATTGCTAGGTCATAGGGTAGGTCTATTTTAATTTTTTGAAGAACGTCCATACTGTTTTCCAGAGTGGCTGCACCAGTTTGCATTCCCACCAACAGTGCAAGAGGGTTCTCATTTCTCCACATCCTCTCCAGCATCTATAGTCTCCTGATTTGTTCATTTTAGCCACTCTGACTGGTGTGAGGTGATATCTCAGTGTGGTTTTTATTTGTATTTCCCTGATGAGGAGTGACGTTGTAAATAAAGTTTTACTGGAACACAGCTATGTTTTTTTGCTTATGTATGTTCATGGTGGCTTTCACACTATAGCAGCAAAGCTGAGTGGTTGCAATACAGGCTCTGTGTGGCCTGAAAAGCCTAAAATAATTACTAACTGGCCCTTTAGAGAAAAAAAATGTGCTGACTCCTCAACTAGTCAAATTTCATCCATTACTGGAGGCCCAGTTCTCATTTGTGGAGCTTTTCAGGACCACCTACTGTCACTGAGTCCCCTATTCTGAGTTCCTGGAACATTTGGATCCATGAGAATTTAAAATCAAAATGTAAATTCAAGTTCTATTTTCACCCTCTTGTAGCCATGAAACTCTGGTGAGTTATTTAACCTTTCTGAGGTTCCCTTATATGTAAAAAGAGGTTAATAATACTATTTATTTCATGAAGCTCTAGTAAGGATTAAGTGAAATAATATTTATAAAAACCTTACAAAATAGTAAGTACTGTAAGTATTTGCTAATATTACCAACTAATTTTAATCTGTTTTTCTTATAGTTTGCTGTACAAGTATTAGATTTATCTCCCTAACTAAGTTATACTTTCCTCAAGGCCAGAGTCTTTATATTAGAATTCTCTGGACTCCCTTTCAGATCCTAGTGGTATTAAATATGGAACTATAATAACACTTTCTATCTTCACAGAGTTTTAAGGGCACTCCTAATATGCTGGACATCTTGAAGGTTTGTCCTTCAGACACACCTTCCATCCCTTTCTGCTATGCCCTGTAGTCCAGAAGGCTGATCTTTGTAAAAAAAAACAACAACCTCTCCTATACTAGGGCTTTGTGCTGGGTCAACCAATAGGGAGTGCCAGCAGGATGTCTATGAAGCCTGAGGAAAGTGAGGCTGGGGTATTCATTTCCCTGGTGGCATGTTCAGGGTGGTACAGAGTGGCTGCATCCTATTGCTGAAGGCCACAGGTCTGGTCACATGACCCTCTCCTCATGACCTCCCTCTCTGACTTACGGAAACTGCTCTCTCACTTTGTCCATCAGGTTCTTCCAGCAGGTCTATAGGTGCTATCTCTAGGATACTGTGCTATCCCTTGTTGACTTCCTTAAACCTTCCTGCGTTTTTTTTTTTTTTAACCTCTCCTTATATTGCCCACTTAATGAGTATGTCTGTTTTCTGTCAGGAGCCTGACCAGTGTAGCCCTCTGGTCCAGGATAGATAGTAGTATCCCATGGTTAAGTGAAAGGGTAGTCCCCATAGGTTGAACTTACTTGTCCAAGGTGAAAGGTAGTAAATGGTAGAGCATGACTGGCATTGTGTCCAGGGCTTTCCTGGGTACATCAGACAACCTCCAGAATAACTGCTCAAATACATGAGAACTAATTGATAAGAACTAGTGATGCAGGGTATTACAGTGGGCATGGCTTTTGTCCCACTGCATTCTGGTTGTGGTTACTGCCCCAGGATACTCTCTTGGAAGAAATTATGTTATGTTATGTTTCATTTCATTTCATATTTCATTTCATTTCATTTCATTTCATTTCATTTTCTCTTGCAGAAAAAATAACTTGGAAAGTTATTCGTTACTACTTTTCTGTAGTTTGATAGATCAAACATATGGTCAAATACAGACTCAGGCTGATGCATGAAGGAGCTCTTTATATGTCTTTATCCAACTGAGAGTCTTAGGAATCTCCCTAGTACTGTGAGTCTAGGAAATACCAAAGATGACCCTTCCTTGGTCTTGCCATGAAATAGCTCCAAACCCTGTATAAGCCACATGATTATTTGGGGTCTCATTTTCTTCATCTCTTACATTAATAAATTAAATTAGATGATGAATTATAGGTCTCTTCAAAGGGAAAGAAAGAGAAGGAGAAGGAGAGGAGAAAAGTAGATTGTAGCCAAGAAGAGGAAAGAGATAGGGAGAGAGAAAGCAAAATGGAACCCAGCTATGGCAGCCTATCTGGGTTGAAAGGTCATAGAGAAAGGTGCCACAGCCTCCAGAGCCTTCTCAGAAGCTTCCTGCAAGCCCAGGCCCAGCAAGGCTTCCCCTATATAAGCAATTAAAACCTGGTTGATGTTAAGCTATCAGAAAGTAAATATAAAACACGATTAAATATTAAGAAGCCAAACAAAGTGGCCTTATTAAAAAGGCACAATATAAGCACGATGTGCCATCATAATTATTATTACTGCTATAAACTGGGAGGAGGCATAAATGCCTGCCCTTGATCTGCAGCTATAATCCAAGGAAGAAAACCAGGGTCGCTCTGCTTTCAGCAGGCTATAAACATCCAGTGCTCCCAAGCAGAAAATTTCTCTCCACAATTGTGGTGCCACTGAGTCGGGCCATGGATGTGGGTAGGGGGAGGTGGGCAGTGGCAGGAGGAGGCAGGGGAAGGAAGTTTAGCTGGGTCAAACAAATGTCTGAACTTTAGCCCATGGCTCTTTCCTCTTCCTCCCTCACCCTGCCCCACCTTCATTAGGAATGGCAGGCCAGTGTGGAACATTCTCAGGCCCTTGGGACCATGGGGGAAACAGGACATCTGGCCACACAGGAGGGCATGGACATCCCCAAGGAAAACAGAGCTCACTGCAGCCATTGGGGGTGAGATGGGATCTTCTGGACATGGATGATGGTGGCCTTCCTGTGTAGGATCCCTTTGGAAACTCAATTTTTTTTAGGTACAAACTACTTTTAGGCTGTGGGGAACAGTATAATTCCCAAAGCCTGGTTTCGCAGTACATGGTCACCCATGTGGTATGATATAACAAGGACAGAGAATTACTTGTGTCCTCAATCCCTCTCCAACTCAGTCCAGTGATGTCTACTGGTCATTCCTTCATTTTAGGGTCTTGTCCCTTCAGAGTGCAAAGACTCTTGGACATGTAATAGTAGTATCTGCCATTTCTATCCTAATATTAATAGTATTAAGAAATAGTAAGAATAATAACGGCTACTATTCCATGCACTTTACATATGCTAACTGATTCAAGCTTCAAACAATCCTACGAGGGATTATATGCTCCCATTATATATTCCCATTTTGTAGATCAGGAACTTGAGGCTTAGAGAATTAAGTCATTTATTCAAAGCAAGCAGCTAATAAGATCCAGCATTTGAACTGTGGTAGATGTTATGCTGTCTCCCCTCTCAAAGCCCTTTCCCAATCATTAGAGAGGACTAGAGAGCCCTACAAGTGTGCCAGGATCCCTGAGAGGAGAAGGGGAGCAGAAAGTGCAGGTGGAGGTCCTTGGGAGAAGCCATTTATTTCATGACCCTGCCCAGGACTTCCCTGTCAGCTCTCCTGGGCAAAGAGGAAGAGGCAGTAAGCAGAGCAGCATGTTAGGAGCATGGGCTCTGGAGCCAGGTGGCCTGAGTTTGAATCCTGTCTCTGCCACTTTGGAGTTCTGTTCCTTAGACATGGTATTTCATCCCTTTGTGGCTCAGTTTCTCCACTGCAAAGGGAGATCTGAGTCATACCTGCATTGCAGGGTTAGAAGGGGTAGGGCAGACTTCATTTTACAGATGGGAATGTTAAGGTCCAGAGAAGGTCAGTGACTTGCCTGGGGTCACAAAGCTGGTTGGTGGTAGAGGAAGAGTCCTCTCCCCACATCCAGCACTGCTGCCTTTCTCACTTGCCATTCCCTCACATCATGGGGAGGCTGAAAGTCCACCCTGGAACATCATAGCTGAGCAGAGGCCCAGAGCTCCCTCCACTTGTCTGGAATCCAAAAGTTCCACTGTGGATGAGGTTTACACTTTGTGCCCTATTCTTGCTGTCTACAGAGGCTATATAGAACTCATGATTCAGTCTCATTTTCTCTTTTTCTTGGGCTCTGTCTTCCCTTTCACTGTTTCTCGCTGCTTGAGATAATTTTGACTCAGGTCAGATTCCTGCAAGAAGCCCTCCAGGAGCCCAGCACAATCTCGAAGGATGTGGGTACCCACAAAGCAGGAGCTGCCCCAAATAAGGAGCACCACCTCTTGGGAAGGGTCTTAGCTTTGCCTTCCCTTCCAGCATGCAAGTAAATTGCTGCCTTAAATTTCTAGGCTGCCTCCATTAATGGCATTTATGTGAAGTGAGTCACCTTAGCTCCCAACCCCATGGTGCCTCTTCAGCCCCATCATTTCATGAATGAGTTTATGGGCAGCTGTCAGGATATCAATCAGCTTGCCCCCTTCTGTGGCAAGTCCTTTAATTAATCTCCCAACTCCACCTGCTGGAGGATTGCAGTTGTGATTTTCCTCCTGCTTGCTGGGGTGAGGATGTAGTCTTGGGTCCATATTGCTATTTTAATGGCCCACATGTGGCACTGAAAGGTCCTTCTACAGTGTCACTTCACAAGATCCTAGGCTCCCTGCCTTGGATGAAGACCCAGGAAAGCAGTGCTCCCCTCCTCTGCATCAGTCAGATCCTGTTAGGATGGGGTTCAGAGCTCAGGACCACATTCACAGAGGGGTAGCAGCCAGAGGGGGTAGCTCTGGGATGGTGGGGGGCTGTATGTCATGTTCCAGGAAGAAATTAGAAACGTTTAGTCTAACGTAGGTTAGGAGGCATCACCTTCCTCAAATATTTGAAGTCTTTTCACTTGGAGGGAAGATATTGCCTGCTTAGAGTAGTTCTACAAGGAAAAGGCATCAAAGAACTGGAGGGATGAAGATTTTTCCCTAATGTAAGAAACATTTCTGAAGTGGCCTGGCTGCCTTGAGAGGTGAGGAGTTGCTTGTTATTGGGAGTTTGCAAGCCTTTGCTGGGGGTTTGAGAAGAGATTCCTAAGGTTTCTTTTGCTTAGAAAAATAAACTGAAATTTACAAGAAGTGTGCTCTGATTGATGCAACACCATGTTGTGGATTGTTTGTGAGGGGTATGGCTGGGCCCAGACAGAAGGGGTTCTTGGAGCCCTTACCTGATACTCTCATCTGCTTGGGGAGCCTTCCCTAGGCATCATTTCATCATGTCACATCATGCCATGCACCACACAGAACCTGCAGCCTACCTCCTGAGCCCCCTGTGATTTGGCTTTATTCTATCTCTACCTACTGAATGCTCAGGGCCAGGCATTCAGCTCTCCTCTTGACCTCTGGAGCATGCCACACTGGGTTAGCTTGGTTTGATGCCATTTTGTGGAGAGCCTAACACATGCAAGGTGCTTGCCAGCAACTGTGTACCCACCTACATCTGGTCTTTGCTGCAATGTCCCCTGGGCTCCTCCACGGGCATAAGACCCTCTTTCCCTCCAAGTCCTATTGTCTTCCTGAGGCCTTCTTGGGCCAACAGAATCACAGCATTCTTCCTCCCCAAACAGGTACTATTTGTACCACGTAGTTCAGTGCTCTGGTATATTTACAGTGCATTCTCTGCTCATTAGGAAGAGCACAGCACTGTTGTTACTCTTGGGAAACCATGCCATTTAATTCTCACAACCACCTGGGGAGACAGCCAGGGAAGGTGTCTTCATTCACAATTTCTAGATGAGGAGACTGAGGCTTCGTGTGAGCAGAGGATGCAGTCTTGTCAGTCCTCTGCTCGCTGCTGCTCCCCCAGCCAATGGTGTCTTTGACTCTGGCTGGTGAATGGAGGGAAGAGCCACACCTCATTGACTCACCTGCTTTTTTCTGCTTTACTTTCCTGTCCTTTTCTTTCCACCACAGCTCTCAGAAAGCAGGGCACCTTCCGTGGCACCACACTGATTTCCCTGGGAAACCAGATAGGCAGTGCTGCAGGCCCATGACTTCTGCTGGAGGCCCAGAGGCCACTCACAATTATTGGTTAGCACACACCCCCATTCAGCTTTCTTCCATGGCTCTTCTTCACCTTCAGAGAGGGGTCCAGATGAGCATCCCTGGGGTGGGGCCAGGGTCAGCACTGTTTCACTCATTCTCCCTTTCATCAGGGCGGGGACTGGAACGCACATAGCCACCTGCTGAAGCCTCCTTCCTCCCTCTTTGGCTATTATGGAGAAGGGCTCAGACTAGTGACCGCTGGGTACGGTGGCTCATGCCCACAGCAGCGGGGGTGACTCTAAACCAAGGCAGAGAAGGAGGAACCACTCCCAAACCAAATGTGCAAGGAGAACATGTGGATTTTACTGCCGGACAATGTCACTTTATTATTCTACTGAATATACTCTCCCTCCAAATTGTTCCCCTTAAGATTTAATCTGAATCAAAGGAATTATTCACTCTGCATCCCTCCTCCCTCTTTTCCCTCATCTTAGAACTCTTCTGTAATTTCTCAGGAGAGTTGGGCTGGCTGGAGAGGCTGATTGTTCTTCCTTTAGAAGAGAGAAAGGGTTTTTGAAATCTAGAGAACAGGAACCACTGTCTTCAACAAGCAAAAGGCCTGGAGGTACTGGCAGGAAGTGGGAATGCTAATGCTCCAGAAATCAACTTTAAATGGGAGGCATGACCTTGGGTTCACCTTGGCCTTCCTGCATGGGGTGTAATGCCACCTCTGGGTTATTGCACCCCTTCTGAATCCTCAATTCTATGAGGATTTGTGCTGTGGGTTCAGTGGCCCAGCAAACCCAAAAGGAAGGACACAGAAATTTTGGTTTTTGGACACAGTCATGGTCATGGCAGGTGGGATAAAGAACAGGTGTTTCCAGTAAGGAAGAGAACTGCTGGTTGTGTGGCCAGCATGATGAACAGGTGTTGGTGGTCTGTAGAGAGGGGACATGGGGACTTTGGGCAGATCCATGCAACTCTATTGCTTTTGCTGCTTGCATTATGGGAGAAATCCTTATCTGATGGTTAGCTGAAAAGGACTGAAGATAGAGTATTTGCCTGACTTGGGGAAGCAGAAAGGAGACAGTAGCCCATTTTTTATTCCAATAAAACTGTAGACAGTGAGCCTCCTTGCAGATGGGAGGGACTAAGCACAGAGGTCAGCACTGGTGAGGAAAGATGTCCTGCGTAGGGGTGGAGGAAAGAGAGACGCAGGCAGAGAAGTGTCATGGAAACTGTGTATGCCAGAGTCAGGAGCCCTGTTCCAGGGTCCTCCTCAGCACTGACTCAGTGTCTGGGAAGGATACATGGTTTTTTTTTTTTTTTTTTTTTTTAATTTTTTTTTTCAACATTTATTTATTTTTGGGACAGAGAGAGACAGAGCATGAACAGGGGAGGGGCAGAGAGAGAGGGAGAAACAGAATCGGAAACAGGCTCCAGGCTCTGAGCCATCAGCCCAGAGCCCGACGCGGGGCTCGAACTCACGGACCGTGAGATCGTGACCTGGCTGAAGTCGGACGCTTAACCGACTGCGCCACCCAGGCGCCCCATACATGGTTTTAACAGCTCAGTGCTTCCCTCATAGGTTACTTGGAGGACCAATGGGAAGATGTGGGCAATGATGTCAGAAGCACAGCCCTAATGGAAATGTAAGGCAGGAGGGAAAGCAGAGACAGAGAAGCAATTAGTGTGAGTAATTAGCCAGGTGAGGGTAATTAACAGTGCCATCAGGAGGGCACTGTTGTGCCCCCTGACACCTCAGACCAGGGTGTGGAAGTTAAATAGCAACTTGTCTCCTGTCAGCTCAGGAGAAGGAAGAATTTTAAAAACTGGAGTTGCACAAAAATGGAAGGAAGGGGTTTCTTGTGACCTGGTTGGTGAGTTCCTCTCACAGAATGTTCAAGAAAGGGGGGGGGAGGGGGATGGACTCCATATTGTATAGATGCTATACAGGAGTTTCATGCATAGATGGAGACACCAGGGGAGTAGGAATGAGCTTCTGAGACACTTTCCAGTGCTGAAATCCTAACATTCAATGCTTTCAAGGTAGAGACAAAGTTATCAGGATATTGGCTCTGGGAACAGAGCAGAAGCATAGCTGCTGGATGCTGGAGGGAGGCCACCCAAGGTTCTAGTAAGAACTTTGGACATTGTCTATCCTGTAGCCAACTGTAGCTGCCCAGCCATGAAGGTCGGAGACAGGGTCTGTGAAAAGGAGGATATTCTCTGCCTGGCCCAGACACCCATAACTTCTGGAATACAGGACTCAAAGAAAAACACAGTGCCAGAGGGGGCTATAAGAGATCAGAATGCTCAAGGGTTTATAGAAAACCAGAGATTATTACTTTTACATACTAGGAAACTGAGGCCTAGAGGGGGAAGGGTTTGTTCAAGGTCACAGAGCTATTCATAGTACAGCTGAGACTACGAATCAGTCTCCTACTTTTCAGGGTCTTCTTTCCCTTCCACTTCCCCTCCTTATCACCAGGTATTTCTGGCAGGGGGAGGGGGGTGGGGGGTTACCTTGTTCTTTGTGCTCACCTCTTTCCTGCCTGACAAAAGAGAAAGAGGCTGGTCCTTAGAGTCAGACAGACCTGGACGTGAGTCCTGGCTAAGACTTGTATTGGCTGTCTGGCCTTGGGCAAATTATCTGAACCTTATCTTTCTCATCTGAAAAAATGGAGATAATAATACCAGTCTTGGAGGTTTAAGTGAGGATTAGAGATAATATGCCTGGGAACTGTATATATTTATTGGGGAATGAAAAAGCAAAATTCAGGCTAAACAGAAGAACCTCAGGATCACTTGCTTTGCATCTAAAAGGTCATCTGGAGTCTGAACACTTCTTAGTGATGATATATGTGTTCCCAGGGCCAGTCCCTAAGGATGGCTGCAGTTAATGGAGCTCCCTTTGGGGCCATCAACTTCCCCCATGTCTTCATCATTGTTGTCAGTCCTTTCATGAAATATTCATGAAGTTCCTACTGTGTGCTAACAGTAACTTACCTATGGCACGGTCTCTGCCTGGAAATGCTTAACAGCTCGTGAGAAGACAATCTGTAAACATCTTTAACTACCATGAATCCTGAAAACCTATTTAAGCACAATTGGAAAGAAGATAGCTGCATTTACATCCCTTTTGTGCTTCTTGGATTCTTTTTTTAAACCCTAAATGAAACCAAGAACCTGCCAGAGATTGTGTTCTGGTCTCCTAACCTGCTCTCTGCCTTGCCATAAAAGGTTATTTGGGACCACAACCTGGGCACCATGGTGGTCCTTCTAGCCTTACTCTGGATCTCAGTTGGGTGCAATCATATGGGTCCTGGGCCTTTTTAGAGTGGCCCCTGCTCCAGATTTCTGTAGCTTACTTGGAAAGAATTTCTGCTTCTATGAACCAGTGACACTAGTCACAGCAATATTGGAGCCTCAGTTCCAGTTTGGTTTTAAATAGATTTTTGTCTAAATATATTTTTTAATATGCAACAATTGGGTTAGTCTAATGACAAATGTCATCCCCTACCATTGCCAGAGCAACATGCCATTTCCGTTAGGAGTGATGCTTCCTGGCCAGACTGAGGCATGGAAAATAATTTTCGGTCATCAACATTTCCCTTCAGTTTCGTTGATCTGATTAAACTTAGAAACGGAAAGAGGAATTTACAAATTAGATGCTGTTCTCTATTTATTACCAAAATGGTTGCTTTCCACTACATCCAGGAGATACAGTTGAGATCTCATTAAGTCTCAGCTTGTGATAACATTTACTCCATAAATCTCCATCGCATCCAGTGAATGAAATGAGCATGATGCCAAAGACCACATAATGGATGAAAATCAAACCTCTGCCCCCTTGGAAGAGAGTTGACCTTTTCAAGCCTTAAACGTATTCAGTTTTCCCATCCTGAAGAAGCAGCTAGGCATTTATTCTTGGTACTCTCTTAACCATTTCCTGACTGCCATTCTTAGCCAGCTAGCTGGCCTTACAGAGAGAGAAAGAAAATAAGGATATTTCTGATACTTCTCTGGATGAATGTGAAGAATAAAGTGGAGAAGAGGTGAGGACCTGAAGAAAAACATCAAGGAATGGGCCTTTCCTCTAGCAGAAGTTAGAAATGTTGACAGATCAGAAATGGAAGACGAAACATTAATTTGTGTGTCTGACTCATTATATATCCTCTGCTAGATCACATCTGGCCCTTCCTGGTTTTAGCTCTGACACAGTGACAAGGCAGGCCCCAATCATCTGTTCCCAATGGCAGAGTTTCAGACTTTCAGGCCAAGACCACACTTTTCTCCCTCTTCCCCTCTGAACCCTATCTCTCATCCCTTTTCCAACTGCTACTCATTGCCTATCTGCCAGGCTCTGTGCTAATGCTGAAAATACAAAATTCCCACCCTCATAAGGTATGTGCCCCAGTAGATTGTATAAGATGGATAAATAAATAGACACAATATATGGTGCAGGCCTGGAGTAGTCGTTCTGGGAGTGAGGAGAGGTGGAGGGTGCGGTGAGGGAAGGGCAGGTAGAAACGGAGCTGATGCAGTTCCAAAGACAGATGGTGGAGCTGGGATTTCAAGGCAGGGAGACCGGAGTGCATATAGGTGCCAGGATGGTCTCTGGAACAACAGGCTGCTTCCAGAGTTCAGGGAATCCTGCAGGAGACCCAGTACAAATTCTGGGGGTCTGGGAACTGCAGGATTCTAGAATCAATTAAATCCTTCTGGGGTTTGATGGACTGGAGAGATCCAGGTTTGGTTCAGACTCCTAGGACTAAAGCTAACATATGTCAACTTAGAAGTACAGAAACAAAAGACATGGCGGGGTGGTGGGGGAGGACTTTGCAGCTGTCTGGCTCAACCCCTCATTTTACCAATGAGAGGACTGAGAAGGACTAATTGCCAATTGGTAACTGAGTGGGACCTGGAAGCCAGTGGCCTGTTTCTCTCAGGCTCCTAATCAGCACCACTACATCACACAGACTACTCCCACCTAAAACTCTGGCATCCTGTTAGGAGAGAAAGGTGAGGGCCATTCATCTCACATTGCTGCACTCTCAACTCATCTCATCAAGTGGATTAATGTGATTACAGAAATTATAATAAAAATGTATACCATCTGAGAGGCTTAAAAAGCAGCTCTACAATTTTTACTAAAGCTTGGGATCTTCCTGAGGAAAACCTAGGGTGTTTTGCCCGATTGTCAGCAACCGACCACTGCAACTTCACAGTCACTGCTGAATGGCAGAATGGGCTGTAGGTCAAGGGGGCTAGGGCCCTCTACCATTGGCATTACTTTTCACACCAAGAAGAGGCTCTCCCCTCAGGTGATAGCAGGGATCTTTTCCTCTGCCTGTGCTGGGCACAGCAAATGTGGTGCTAAACTTCTCATCATAGCTGAACTCAGCTTACTGAAGCAAGTAATAATACACACAACGAGACTCCAACTCTGAATATTTCTGACTAGAAGGGGTCCTCAATTTTTTCTTGTCCACGTGTAAGGTGTGTATGTGTGCAAGTTTGTATATATGTCTGTGTTTATATGTATGTATTGCAATTTCAGAGAATTTTGTTAGCATAGTAACTGGCCTGATACTGGATACCATTATCATATCTTATGAGTCATTGAAATGAGATACAGTGGTTGGACAGGTTGATTTGAAGCTTGGAATTGGGAAGGTAAACAAAGGTTTTTCCCCTTAAAGCCAGCCTGTCAAGCATATAATTAAGGCTTTCCACCTCGTCAGTAAGTTGTTGAGAACAAATCTATTATATCACACCCAAACACAGCACAGACAAGTTCCAGGGCAGTTGTAATAATTCCTTAACAGCTTTGGGCCTGTGTTTATATTTTCTCTTGACCTCTAATCTTGGAATGCTTGTGTTCCTGCATATGAGGCACTGTGAAGTCCTGTGTATGAGATTTAGGGTATGTTAGTCAAAACCAGCTTTATGCTTCGCAAATTGTTTTCAGAACATCATTTAGGGAGCATCAAAGGCTTTTTAGTCCAGATGTTTAAAAAGTATCTTAATATTCATACTTTTTTTGTAAACAAATAAAAATAAAACAAACCAACACCAAGGACCTTATCAAAATTTGAATATACATTTTTGGAAAGGACAAACCTTAAACTTCTTCCATCAAAGCTCTTCCTAGTAATCGTCCCTGAAGATCTTTGCTGGGAGTAATTTTTGTCAGTCTGATGAACTAATATGAATTAAGTCTTTATTGAAAAGAGTATATATTAGTATGAATCTGATTGCATGGCTAAATCTTTGTCTTCCTTTTTTTCTCCTAGGCTATCTGGAGATCTCATCTGGAATAGGACATTTGACTCTTTCACTCTGGTCTTCCTTGATGACCTCTGCAGGAGACCATTCATTCATGGACTGTATTTTGTGAATAGAGTCTTAATTGCAAACATTTTTCTTGCTCATCCTCCACTTTGAGATGGGTGACACTGAATGTCATGATAGTCTGGGTCCTCCTGGTGGATCCAAACTGGGGGCAGGGGGAGGAAAGTTTATGGCCTTTTCATTGAAGTCTAAGGGTAGGCCTGAAGTCAGGTGTTCAGAAATGAACAACAGTGATTATTCTGTTCTGGGAGGACTGTGCCCAGTTCCCACTATGTTGCCCTTGAGCACGTTGTATGATCTGCCCTGAGAGTGTTAAAACCTACATGCATATCTGAGAAAAAGTAAGTTTGTAAGCACCGTGAGTGGGGAGGAAATCCACCCTTTGCTGTCTTCAGGAAACATACCAGTCTTATAGGAGATAGGGTCCTATAGAAATCACCCAGATGCTTCTCTTAGCATCTGGTAAGGCATGACTGGACGCTGTGTGGCTCTGCCCAGATGCTGGGAGATAGACTCAGTGACCTGAAGACCCCTTTGTGCCCCAGGACTTTAGGATTCTGTGATTTTCTGATTGTGCTGGAGCCATCCACTTGGCTAAAGAAGGAATCCAGAGCCTAGTACAGGGACACACAGAAGAGTCACTGCAATGGAGTGTTTGTGTCACCCCAAATTCGTATGTTGAAACCCAACACATACCAATGTGATGGTATTTGGAGATGGGACCTTTGGGAAGTAAGTCATAGGTCATTAGTATAGAGCCTTTAGGATTGGGATCAGCAGCCTTAGAAGAAGAGGTCAGGGAGAAGGCTTGTGCTCTTTTTACCATGTAAGGACACAGAAAAAAAGCAGCCCTCTATAAACAGGAAAAGGACCCTGCCTAAGAACTTGACCACACTGGCACTCTGATCTTGGACTTGCAGCCTCCAGAAGTAAGAGAAATCAATCTTGTTTGAGCCATGCAGTCTATGGTAACTGGTTACAGTAGCCCAGAGGGAGGCAGGAATAATGCTTAACTGGACCAACCCTCCCTGTTCCAGTTTTCCCTCTTCTCCTTGCCTTCAGCCCAGCCGACTACTGACATTTTGCCTTCTGATTTTAAGAGTTCCATTCATCTTCCCAAGGGACCACTCTTCTATTGAGCTAGTCCTTTAGGGTGATTTTGTTGTTCCTGACCAGGCTCCAGTCCTGTCCTACTAACCACAAGACTTAAATGCACAGTGATCATAATGATTAATAGTCCAGCACTTACAGCAGGTACTATAGTTATTTAAGAGGACAAAATATTTCCTATTATATGGGAGCATAAATCTCTTTTGGAAACACTGTAGTTATCACCAGAGGCATGTGCATTTCCATTTGATGAAGTAATCCTGAAGGATGGAGCCATCAAAGCCCTATGTTTGGGATTGTTACTGAACTTTTTTTTTTTTTTCATAAGTTATTTAATCACAAGGGCAGGGATTAAATGAGGTAGAGTCACTTGAATTCTACACATGGAACCTTTCAGGGTAAAGGGACTGCTTGTTGGTGTGTTTATGGTCGTGGATAGAAACAAGCCTTGAACAGCAGGGGCCAAGTGTTGACAGGGCTCCCAGACATGACAAACTAGCTCCCACGGGGAGTCCTTCAGGGGGACAGGTCACTGCTGCAACCCCTCCACCATCCCTGGGTCTGGTAAATTACTGGGTATTTATCCCAAAGACATTTTGGTCTGTCATTCCCCAGGACTGTCCTGGTGGATGCAGGAGATGGGTGGAAAGTCATCTTTGCACTCCATTCCCCTTCTATCACCCTCATTTTGGCTATATCAGCCCTTGAAATGACCGACCTCCCTGCTTGCAGCTTCTCCATCCCTCCAACCACTTGTTCCCATTAAGAGCATGGTGACCTTTCAACAGTGAACTCTGCTTAAGTCTCTTCAGTGGCCCCTCCTTATCCCCAGGATAAAGTCCATGTCTGAAGCCCTCTGGGACCAGGGCTGTCTTCTTTCTTGGCTTGTCTTTGGTTTCTCCCCCTGCACCCCAGAGTCAGGTCCTTTCCTTTCTCCTCTTCCTTGTTTTCATCCTCCTATTACTTGCCTCTATACTTGATATATGTGGCTCCCTCAGCTTACAATGTCCATTCTCATCTTTTTTGCCTTGTGAACTGCTTCTGGTCTGTAGCATAGTTCCTGCCACGTGTCCACACAACTCTAGTTGTTCTTTTCCCCCTGGGAACTTAGCTAGACTATGTTTCCCAGCCCCTTGGAAGCTAGCTGGAGCTGGTAACTATTTTGGCTGATGAGATGGGGATGGCAGCCATGCCCACACTTTTAGGCCTGGTCTTCAAAGCTTCCCGAATGCCTCTCTATACTTCCTCTCCCTTCCTTCTTCTTCTGGTCACATGCAGGGGATCCGTAGAGGCCCAGGGGGTGGTATAGCTGCCAGCAGGAAGAAGCCTGGTCCTCAAAGACTGTGTGGAGGTGAATGTCCCCTCCTACCAATATCAAACCCACACTGAACTGTGGAGCAAGAAGTAACCTTCACTGTGTCAAGTGATTGAGACTCGATTTGCTTATGACAACAGTTAGCCCACCCTGACTGACGTGGCACCCCTCCAGAATCATTCCCTGGGTAGGCGGCCTGTCCACCCTCTTCCAAATGCTACTTCCTCTCTCCTGTATTTCTCTAGTACCTTTTTCATACCTTCAGATCACTGCTGTAACCTGTGTGTGCATCCATCTCCTTAACTAAACTGTAAGTCCCCTTAGGACATGGACTGTGTTTATTTATCTTGGTATTCTGAGCGGACAGTTGGTAGTTAAACATGTGTTGAATGAACGCACAAATGTCTCTCTCAAATGAGCATGTGTGACTCCACGAGGTCTCCCCAAAACTGTTTATTACCATAAGGCCAGTGATCACAGTTTCTGTGCCCCTTCTGCTGGCCTCCCCTACCACACACCCTGATGATGGAAATACAGTACGTGGTTAATCTCCTTCCATTACCAGATGATAATTTTCCACATCAGCACACATGATAGAGGCAGGAGCTGTCACTCCTTCTCCTTCACTAACAGCCTTGTGACAGATAATATATCTTGATGTGACATGGGGCTTTTATCTGTCAGTGTTTATGTGGAAGGAAGGGAGGGATAGGTGTTAGGAGCCAAAGGCAACTGTACTGTGGGTGGCTTTGCTTGGGGGCTGAGCACTGGTTATCAGAAGAAGTGGATCAAAGGAAATTTAGGATGCCTCATCTCCCCTTAGATCCCTTTGCTGAGCTACCTCCAGCTCCCAGGTGTGTCGATCTGTTTGCAAAGCACCAAATTAAAATCGGCACTTTACTGGGCGCCTATCCTGGGCGAGGCTGAATGGGCAGATCCATTGTTCAAAGGGTTTTGTGGTTTCAGGCAGGTGACAAGACTTTTCCAAAAACACCACATATGAACTCCTCGCTGTGAGGCTGTCCCTGTCCAGGATTCTTCCTCTGGGCCTCTATAATGCCGAGGCTGCTAGGATTATCAGAGGTTTGAAAGCGATGACCCCATTGCACTGCATAATCCTGCATTGTCAGAGACAAATTATATCATGTACCTCACAGTGGACTTGCCAAGGCAGGAGACTGGATGGTCAGTGAGCTAGAATACCCCGTTCCTGGAGCATTCTGGTTGACAACACTATCCTTTAATCAAGTCCCAAAGGCCCCTGAACTGAAAGAAATTCTGACAGGTCATATTCATGTTTTCTTTCAAGCAAGATTATCTCTTAAACCATTCCAAATGGACGTGTTTTTTTTTTTTTTAAAGATTAAACATATTTTATTTTATTTTATTTTATTTTATTTTATTTTATTTTATATTTTAAGTAGGCTCCATGCCCAACATGGGGCTTGAACTCATGACTCTGAGATCAAGAGTCACATGTCCTACTGACTCAGTCAGCCAGGCACCACCCCAAATGGATAGTTTTTTAAAAATATTTCAGAGACAGAGAGAGATAGAGCACATGCATGAGCTGTGGAGGAGCAGAGGAAGAGAGAGAGAGAGAGAAAGAGAGAGAGAGAGAGAGAGAGAGAGAATCTTAAGCAGGCTCCATGCTCAGAGAGAAGCCTGACACGGGGCTAGATCCCACAACTCTGGGATCATGACCTGAGCCAAAATCAAGAGTCAGACACTCAACCAACTGAGCTGCCCGGGCACTCCCAAGTGGACAGTTTTTGATCTCGGTTAACTTTTTTTTTTTTCGCTTGAGCAAGATAATGCCATCACTTCCTGTTATGCTTCAAACGTAGTTCTTATAGTCATAAAGCTCATCCTTTCTCTCTTTCTTTAAACATCAAACTCATGCCCCTTTATGTTAACATTTAAGATCAGTTTTCCCTGCCACTTTCTTCCCTCTGCTGTCCTCCCCTCTCCCCCTTTCCTCCATCTTGCTTTGCCCATTAGACTGAAGGTAATAAATGCTGTAAGGAAGGAGATGAAAAGGTTACTCTGGCCTCTGGGGGGTTAGAGAAGCCCTCTTCTAGTACCCTTCTGGCTGGAGGAGGAGGACAGTCACCACAATACTGAGGGGAGAGATCATGGTATAAGGAATATATGGGTATAAAGGTATATAGTACAGGGTCAGCAGAACTGGACTCAAGGCCTACCTACCTGAGGTTAGGTGCAATGTGCAAGCTATAGGACATGAACAAGTGAACTTCTCAGAGCCTCAGTTCTTCCATCTATAAAATGGGACATGAATATCTACATAAGATGATCTTGGGGAAGATTAAATGAGATAATCTATGTCTTTCCCCCCTTGCATGCAAGGAAAAGACATGTCCCTGTCATGCCCTTAGCTCTGTCCTGCCTCAACAAGGAGAGCCCATAGAGGGCTGATATGTGTCCAGTATTCAATCTCATAATCCAAAAAGCACAAGCTGTGCACCCCCTCAGCACAATGACTCCCCCTCAGGGAGAGAATGTGGGAGTGGAGGATCTCACCCCCTTGATCCATTGACCATCAAGCTTTTTCTTTCAGTGGGCCTATAATTCTACCTCCTTCCAGCTGTTCATCTAGGCCCGCTTTCTTAACCCCTAAATCATTTCTACCCAGACTTCCAATGCTGATACATTATCTGAGGTCCTACTCTGAGTATGGCTAAGACTAGACAAAGGGTATTTGGCCAAGTAGGTAGCAATGTAGATATATAAAACTTTAATATTCTTGATCCAAAGACTTGGATTCAACTCAATTTGGTTCAATCTTTTTTGGATAGGGGTAGTCTATTAATTATAAATCACTGTACTGGATGCTGAGTGGGAGAATGAATAAGAAGTTAGTAAAGCATATTTTCTGCCTCCCAAGAGCTTTCTGTATGACAAGAGGGCTGGGCCATCTCTACTCACACTGGTGAAGCAGGGGAGAGGTCGAGAGTGTCTGACAGTGCTTGTCCTGAGAGGGAAAGTCTGGGAGGACTGAAGACATGCTCCTGGTACTGAGCTGGTAGGCAGGGTTGGAGCCGGTGAGTGAGGTGAGGAGGGAAAGGGTATTTTAGGGAGAGATGCATCAAAGTCCAGAAGCAAGAAAGTAGCAGACCTGTTTGGAAAAAAAAAGAGTAGTCTAGTTTTTCTGAGGGTGAATAGTGATATGCTCAAGCTATTGGCTGGAATAGATCAGAGGTGCTGGCAATACTGAGGGAAGATGTTCAGGCTTTATTTTACAGTTGTGCAGAGACATTTAAAGCTTTCTAGCAGGAAACTGACATGTCAGCTCTAGAAATATGAATTTGGCCACATCATGCAGGGTGTATGGAAGTGGGGCTGGCGGGCAGGGCAGCCATATGGTTACTACCTGGGGGAAGAGAGGTGGAGAGAAAGGGAAGGACGGGGTGAGGGGACTCTCCATGGGGCAGGAGGAACTGATAAGACCTGACAGTTGACTGAATGGAGGAAGGATCACAGAAGAGGAGGACTGGGGAGAAAGAGGGAGGAAGAAGAAGCCCTCTGGCCCAGTGGCCTGTAGTCAGGAGGGTAGTGAAGTTGCTAGAGACAGAAGAAGGCTTGGAAGATGCTGGTTTGGGCTGGAACTCTGGTTGGAAGGCAAAGGATGCTCTCTCCCAGGCACTGGAGAAGGAATGGACCTTTCAGGCTCTGGGGCCCCACCGAGGACTCCTGGCCTTGCTCAGTCCTTTAAGATCTAACAGCCTCTTGGGGCGCCTAGGTGGCGCAGTCGGTTAAGCGTCCGACTTCAGCCAAGTCACGATCTCGCGGTCTGTGAGTTCGAGCCCCGCGTCAGGCTCTGGGCTGATGGCTCAGAGCCTGGAGCCTGTTTCCGATTCTGTGTCTCCCTCTCTCTCTGCTCCTCCCCTGTTCATGCTCTGTCTCTCTCTGTCCCAAAAATAAATAAACGTTGAAAAAAAAATTAAAAAAAAAAAAAAGATCTAACAGCCTCTTTGCTCTGCCCCTGCTGAGTGCACGGTTGGCCAGTGATCCCAGGAAGACAGCTCCCACTTATCCCTTCACATGGCAAGAGCAGCAGGAGTGATCTGGTGGCTCAGTGGGTAATCTTGTGTCTCCAGGAAACTGCAGCATTGCCTGGCAAGTACCTGGCTGAGTGCTTGCTGCCATGGGTGCTAGATCTAAAAAGGTGTAAGAAGCTCTCTTCTGGTACATTTCTCAGCTGGTGTTGACTATTTTCCTCACTGTAAATGTAACCATTTGTCTTTTTGTTGGGTGTAACTGATTTTTGGCACAAGCCCCCCTAAAGATATAACCCTGTGTGTGCTCTTGTACTCCCCCAGCTTGCCTTTTTCTCCTTCATATGTCATCACCACAGAGCCCTGGGCCCTGCAAGGATGCAGGAAGCTTCCTTCTGTCTTGAAAGGGTGTGTGAAGTGGGAGTCTCCCTGAGTGGGTGGGAGTAAGGGGTAGGGAAGGGGTGCGTACGTGCTTCCAGAGCAGGAGCAGTTATTAACCTATAACTTCACACACCAGTCAGGCACCTTTACACTGACCTAAGGCTGGTCATGGGCAGGCCATCAAAGTCTGTCAAATTCTATGGGGCTTTTACTTCTCCAGTCCTCCAGAAGCATATAGCCATCATTCACTGAGAAGATTGTCATGGCTCAAGGTTAACAAGCTTTACCCCAAACTGGTTTTGCTGTAAGAAGTATATGGCAGCTCACTGAAATTGCTATGTTCAACTTCTCACTTATGTTCAATACCACCCCTCATGCAGCTCTTCCACTGTTCCCAGGGCTGGGACAATGGCATCTATAAACTTGCAGGGCCAGACAGCACAGCAGCCAGATTGTGCTCCAAAGGCAGATGGCTACCTATGGAAATCCCCGCCTGGGTCTTTGTTATGACATGACCCCCCTAAGGGAAGTACCATACACAATGCTACCACTGGAGCCAGAGAATCCACGAAATAGTGTCACTGCAGAGCCCTGGTGTATAGCAACTCCCACTAGACACTGGCATCTTCAGGGCACAGCTCTCTCTCATTTCTTAAGAGCTCCCCACACCTTTCCATGACACTGCAATCCTTCTACCTTGCCACTGTCCTTGCTTATGTGGGTTCCATGCCCATTTGCCTGGCTTCAAATGACACTTTGCAAGAGTGGAGAATGATTCAGAGCTAGTGGACAACAGATGTATATATGGAAGTACTCCAAAAGACAGTCATCAATGATGCCACAAGAAAGTCACTTCTGAACAGACAGAACGAAGTAGCTGTGATGGTCAGGGCTTCTGTGTCCTAACAGCCCAGGGCAAGGTGGAAGATCCTTTGCCAAAACTTGCTTATGGACAGGCACTCACAAACTCTTGTAAATCACTTGCATTATATGTGCAGTAATATTTCCAAGCCCAGGGATTTGTCAAGAAGTAGGGACACAGGGTGAATTAAGAGCAGCTGGCTGAGGACCTCACAGTGTAGCCTAGCAGGCATGCGAAGAGGGGGACACATCCCAAGTGCCATGGGAGGAGTGAGGGACAACTGGGGAGAACCATCTGACAAGGCTTCTGTGAGGAGCATCATGGTGTGGTGGAGAGTCCTGAATGGTGAATCAGGGGACCTGGCTCTGAGTCCCGCCCTCTCCAATAATCAGCTCAAGTGAGCTGTTCCTATCTTGGACTCCAGTTTCTTCACCTTATCTCAGGCCACATTCCAACACTAAAGTTTTAGGGCCCTTGTTTGGACCAGCTGGGAATTAATGGGGGTGGGGGAGCAAGAGTTATCTGGGGTCTGCACAGTCCACTGTCACTGAGCAGCATGGGGTCAGGACAGCCCTCTCACACATGGTAATTAAAGGGTACAAAATAATGTAGCCAAGAAAAAAACAGTTGCTAATGTTTCATCTCATGCAATCTGAGCCAGATGCTTGGTGGGATTCTGTCACAAAAATCTAGACGTGTGGTAACCCCTGACCATGAGCTAAGTCCACGGTAAATACTGACTATATGGATTAAATTGTAAAAAAAAAAAAAGGTTGAAATAATGATGCACATGCCCTTGACATGTGTACAACGTAAATCAGTGATTTTCAGATTACTGCTCTTGAGCCACATGGGGCCTTTTTGTGGGCAACCTGCTGCTCTCATAAGTCCTCAGATTTCTGTATTTCAATAATACACTATCCCAGACTCTGCAGGGCATGTAGCAGTCACGCGGCTCTGTCGGGTAATGATGATTGGAAAAGTGGCTCCCGAGTCACATAACTGAATACCACTGGTGTAAATATTTAATCCTGCTTATCTATGTGGAAATTCAATGTTTCACTTCCACCGTCTGTCTGTCTTTTATATGCTCATCCACATAAATGTCTGTCAGACTGCAAGCTTTAGAGGGCTGGGACTGCATTTAAAATGTCTTAATGATATGAGACAGAGATTCCCATATGGGTAGATATTTAATAAATGCATTTTTTGATCTTGAGGAGGAAAAAGAAAGAAGAAATTTCTGACTTTATCTCTTTCTCTATGGCTTCTCTCTAACGACTGGCCTTCTATTAGATTCAATATTGAAGCTGGAAAAAGGGCCCTGTCTCTTGGAGCAGCACATCTCTACCAGTGGGCTCTGTGCAGCAGTGATAGTTTTCTAAGTGGTGCCTTCAAAAGGGATGTTCGTTGCTGCTTGGAGGGAGAGGGAAGGCCTCTGCATTACCCTGGTCTTTACCCAAGAGGAGCAGGGCTTGAAGGCTAAGACACATGTGGCTGCCTGCTTTGGAAGTGACACAGAAGCAACAGTGCACAAGCCTACCCCCTGCTTGCTTCACCTCTTTTGGGCCCAGAAACACTTCATGAGTGTAATTTTCTCCTTCTCCTAAGGCTGCCTGTAACCAGTGGCAGAGGCAATGCCTAGTACTGAAATGACTATAGATGGGGATATAATGCAAGGTTGATCTTTAGACACTAACCTCTTAGGGTCACATGCAGGCTGGATTACATGAGTCTCCTCCTCTCCTCTTTCTGGAAACACTTAGATGGCTGACAGCTAGGTCATGCCAACAACAGAGGGTCTTCAAACAATGCTTGATACCATTCTGTGAAGTAGCTAAACTCAAGAGATTCATGAAAGAAGACTCTGATTTGCCCTCAAGCTTTGACCCTAACCATTTCACCCACTTGCTCTTGCTGAGGCACCAGTGACCTCCACATTGCTAAGCTCAATGATTCGCTTTCGGCGCTCACTTTGCTTGACCTCTGAGCAGCACGGACTCTCCTTCACTTTTCCTCCTGTCTGTCTGGCAGTGCCTGTCTAAGTCTCCCTTGCTGGTTATTCCCCATCACCCCTGTCTCCAAACATCACTGGGGCCCAGGTTCTTGGAATGCGTCTCACTTCTGTCTATAACACCCTAGTATGGCAGCTAGGCTAATGCTGACTCTGCAAATTATAATTCTGTCCCAGACCTTTTCCCCAGACTTAGATTTATCCCAGTTGTTCACTCAACATCTCCACTTGGAAGTCTAATGGACATTTCAAACTTAAAGGTCTACAATGGTTTTCATGATATTCCTGCCCTGACATCTTTTCTCTCCCCATCTTCCCTGTATCAGTAAATGAGGACTCTACTCCTACTACTTTGAGGACAACCACCTTGGGATCTCCCTGACTTCTCTCTCTTTCGCATCTCATATGTTATATGTCAGCAAATGCTGCCATTGTAGAGCCTGACTGCATTACATTATGTTACCAGGACAAGGCTGAACACCGTCTCTTGAGGCAGTAGCTTCCCACCTGGCTCCCTGCTTCACCCTTACTCACCTTCATTTCATTTTGCACATGATGGCCAGGGGGATCCTGTTAAATTTTACATAAATAAAAATCCTGTGTGGGTCGTATCTTTTCTCAGCTTGAAACCACCTGAGGCTTCTTGGCTCCCTTCTAGTAAAAGTCCAGATTCTTATAATGATTTTCATGATCTACTCCTTGATTAACCTTGGACCTCATCTCCTACCACTGTCCCTGTTTTTCACTCCTCCCCAGTCACATTAGCCTCTTTTCTGTTCCTATGTCAGCCATCCTCCTGCTTCAAGGCCTTTCCATTGGCTGTTCCCTCTGCCTGGAATGCTCTTTCCCCAAATATCTATATGGCTCATTTCCTTACTGCCTTCAAGTCTTTATTCAGATGCTACCTTCTCAGTGAGGTATTTCCTGGCCACCTCCTCTAGAATTGCAACCTCTCAACACTTCTGCCTCCCTCTCACTGTTTTATCTTTCTCTACAGTACTTACCACTCTCTGACATACTAGTTAATTTGTTGTCTATCTCCCCACTAGAATATAATTTCCATGAGGGCAGGGAGTTTTGACTATTTTGTTCATTGCTATATCACCAGGGCCTAAAAAGTGCCTGGCACAGAGTTGCCCTGAATTGGGATGGACAGAAGGAGGGAGGAAAGAATGAACTAGAATAGGTTTTTGCATATAATTTCACTGGAAACATCATTTACTCTAATTACTTAGAGACATGCTTCTCAACTATGCCCTTTCTCTGTTGTCTTTCTAATCCCTGTTCCTTCTACTTCCTCAGTGGTTTTGCAGCTTTTCCTAGAAAAAATGAGTAATTGGGCCCATTTATGTAAGCCCAGCTACCATGGAATGTGCCATTAAACTGTCCCTGTGCTGGAGACAGCTCCGTCTCACCGGTGCCCACCACCAGTGGCATTTTGTAAGTGCTGACAGGGATTCTGCCTGAAAGTTGCCGGGGTCATTGATGAAGAGTGATGATACCTTTTTGTTTTTTTAAATGACCACCTAATTTTTGAGATGAAAAGAACTGGTAAGTACACTAACCTGTAATCTTTTAACAATTTCAAAGGCTAAGATGTTACTTTAATTGAAACACACATGTAATTTGTAACAGCATTCTCTCCTCCTATTTGTTTTGAAGGGCAAACTGAAGTTCTGAAGAAGAGAATATAGTTACTAAGCCACACACTTGCCTTTTCTGCAGATCTTTTCGTTGCCAACTCCTTAATAATTTAATCACATCAATTCTGCTTTTAATTGGACTTCCCCAATAGACAGTCCTTTGGCCCCATTTTCTGGCTCCGTTCCTAAGTCTCTCACATTCACTTCATTGCAAATGTCTATTTTACTCTCTATATCTTGCTTTTTCGATACATATTCCCTTGCCTCATTCCCTAGAACTGTTCCACCACCATCTCCACAACTGAAGGAGCCAGGTTCTCATTCTGTCCTCCGAGGACAGGTTGGCTGAGGATGAGAAGTAGACCCAAAAGTCTTCTCCAGCCATGAGGAAAGAGTATGAGGTGAGAGGCACAACAGTCTCCAGAGTTTGATTTCATCCATGTTTGAGCTTATGAAAATTTGGCAGAAACTTTGCCCATTGGGGTAGGCAGTTCAGTATGCTCTTCCCAAAGTTTAGCCAGATGGTGGGTGGATGGGTCTTGTCAATGTGATCTGCTCCAGCAGCAAAGAATACTTCCTACTGGAAATTCCTTAGAATTTTTTCACTTAATGGGCAAGGCAGGAAGCAGCATACTTCTCCATGGAAGCTCTTGCGTTAGCCAGAGAACAGGAGAACTATATGTCTATGTAGATGGCAATTAATTGCTTAGCAAGTAGTGGATACTGAACATTTTTAATAACATGGGAAGAAACATGTTCATCGCCATTACTCATGAGTTAGGGGTTCCACCCCGACTCAAGGTGAAGAGAGGAGCCAAGATGCCATTTCCTGTGTCTTTGAGGTAAGCTTCTCTGTCACTCACAGGTCAACTTATCTATTCACCAAACCATTCAGTCCACCAACTGTTCAACTACTCCACAGTACCATTAACAGTATAAAATTAGGTGCCAGGCATTTTTCCAGAACAACCCTCAATGGCATTATTGCTCACTGTTACAATCCATCAAAGGTGTTGCTTTCCAACTTGCCAAACTACTTAGTAGAGCATAAGGGTCTCTTCAGGTTGTTAATTTATGTTGTTACCAGTCCCTTGTTGTTTGTGTGTTTTAATTTTGTATTTTCATCTTGAGCAGAGTTATTAGAAAGGGAATAGTTGATAGATGATAGTTAAATCAGTCTCTGAAATGAGGGAGCAGACATTCTGTTCTTTGTTCTCATCTTTGACTGTCTTCTTCTCTTTTCCCTGCACCTGCTCCTTCTCCCAGATTCCCAATTAGAATTCAGTTACTAATGAGTAGAAACACAAAGAAATCAACTGGGGAGGGATTTGAAAACAATGGACATAATTAATGCCTACTCACAAGGACAAGAAACTGGACTCACGTTAGACACACATATGTGTGTTAGGATATATATGTACACACATTCCTACACAGTAGGGATTTTAAAACTCTAATGGGAAGACCATAATCTAACCCCTGCCCAAAGAGATGGAGCCTGGAGGAGGATGTCTGATAAAAAAAAAAAAAAAAAAAAAAAAAAAAAAGAGTCCATCTTAGCAAAATCTCAACTGTCTTTTAGACTCCTTGGATTCTAAAAGGAATATGAGGCTTTATAGATCAACAGCTATTATTTCCCATCTGTGACTGATTTCTATGAGCAGAAATGATCACAATCAATGCTACAAATGTTGCTCCAGGTAGACAAACTGTAAGGACAAGTTGGTGGTAGAAGGTTTCACTGTTCTGGACTCTGTCTCCTCCCTCTCCCAGAACCCAGCCCAAGACAGGACAGCTGCTCACTGTTTCGGGGCTTCTCCTCATCCATGCCTTCATCCTCGTTCTCAGGGTCGATGTCCTCTGCCTGGGTGATCCAGTCCAGGTAGCCCTTCAGGTCCTCTTCCAGCTGCTGCTTCTCTCGCAGCTTCTGGAAGTCTCCCCGAGCCTTGGCCTTCTCTCTCTCTTTGGAAAACTCTCTGGCAAGAGAGAGTGGAGTGGCAGGGTAGGGGAGCACATGGAGGAAGAGGGCCAGGTGGGTGGGAAGGAGAGATGGAGATAAGAGGAAATAAAGGGATTAATTTCTTCTCTTTGCACCAGGAGACCTGCCCACCTGCCCCTGCTTTCTACAGACAGCATTCTCTCATCCCAGGCTTTGTCTTCACTCTCACATAAACAGAAAGTCACTGAAGCGGACATTCTTGACACAGGCCACCAGAGTACAAAGTAACGGATAAAGTCCATTTCATTATTCTTGGATCACGGTCACAGACTTTGTCTTTTAATAGTGACTGTACTCCAGTGACCTGGAAACCCTTTTCAAACAGTCACTTAAAACCTCCATGACAGTTTTGGACCATGCACTTTCATTTTCCCCTGGAATTGGGTGGCCACTGGAAAGCCTTACAAACATCTCTGGATGACAAAGGTGTTAGGACTGGTGGTGTGCCAAAGCCCACTCACCCGCACTGGCTCCTGGGAGCCCACCACACACAGCTCTTTGCTGCTCTAGCTTCACTGATATCTCCTTGTGGCTTGAAATTGGCCACGGTGGGAATATTTACACCATGGAAATTGGCAAAATGCTACAAACTAGGGCTTTTTCTCCCTGCAGAGCCGATTGGTAAATATTTACCAGTACACCACTGATTTAAGGCCCAGGAGATTTAACCTCCTTAATCTCTATTCTTACTACTAGAGCTCGTTTTGCCACTTTTAACATGCCTGGAAGGATTCCTAATCTAGAGAAAGTTCTTCCCCGCGAGGAGACAAATGAGGACTCCAAACACAAGAAAATGTCCTGGGGGCTGCCCTTTATGTTAAAAAAGAAATGTAATCAGAATGGAAAAATATATAAAAGATGATATAAAAGTTAAATGATGCATTCAGTTTAAAGTAATCATGAGTAGAAACTGGAATTGGATTGGGATTTGCTGAAAGAAGGGCATACTGAAAAATTTCTGACAAAATTGGTATTTCTTTCCTATTTTCTGATTCTGTTCTTATTTTCTCTCTGACTTCAAATGCACTTTCTAGCAAGAAAGGGGCTGGCAGCAGAAGGAGATATTCAAGAGGGCTAGTTCTGAACTCTTAATGCCTTTTCTTCCAAAATAGGACTATAGGAGCATTTTCGTCTTTGATATTTAGTCAATGGGAAATGGGGCCCTTGGTGGTGGTGGTGGTGGTGTGTGTATGTGTGACATGTACTGGGCATCTTGGTTAGTTCACAGAGACCTGATTCTTCCTTTTCTTACCAGTAAAGGCCTAGTTCAGGGCAGGAGGCTATAGCAATCACCTTGAAGGCACAAGCCACACTAAGGAAAGGCACCTTGGAAGGAAGGGCACAGCAACAAATCACAGAGGGACAAAAGCTCAGCGCCTGAATCCATTCAGTCCTGTAGAGGTGCCTCTGTCACCACATCCACTATCTATTTAGTATTTGCATTTTGCTTATATGGCCTCAGAGCGTACAGATTTTTAGCATTCACTATTTTTATGGTGAAAAGGGGTTAGGACAAGGAGTGGTCTAGGGAATTTTTAAATTGGGAGATGTGGGGGCTCTCAAGCTAATGAGTTTTCTTGAACTGCTGTCTTAATGATGCTCTGCTTTGGATGGAATTTTCTTCTTAAATTTGATTGAATCCAGTTCTAATTGGATTGAACTTGCTCTTTCTCCGGCTTCCTGCCAACTGGCAGTACCTTCATTTTTTTCCAAGGAAGTTTAATGCCAGGGAAAAGCAATCAGATTGACAGCTCAAAATGAAGATGGAAGCTTTGCCTTGCTTTGTTCCCTCCCCGCTTTTGCTGTTGCGGATGAGCTTGGATATGCCCCCTATATCTGGGCATACCACCTGGGCTGTAGGCTTGTTCTCTAGAGATGGTCACCTCATATGGTAGTTCCTTCCCCATGCAAATCCATTCCAATAGCTGTGCTTCCAGGACCCTTCTCTGGACTATCATTATGCCCTCATACATTTGCATTCTCCATTCCTTTTCTGTGGAATGGGTTTGGAGTTGTAAGGTGACTTAATAGTTATGGGTTCACTTTAGCTCTTTTGGATTATTTTGCAGAGGTCTCAAGTTCTAGTTACAAGACAACTACCCATCCTTCTGGAGTCAGGAGAACAGGGTTGGAATCAAACTGGAGTAGGGACAATCGATCCAGTCTTATGTTACAGCATTTGCCCCATGGAATGAAAGTTCATCATCCATACTCCAAGACTCTGGGGAACTTACATAAATATCCACGAGGTTGTATTGGGGGTGTGAAGGGAATGGAGAAGAGGCAGGACTGGATCTGAAGTCCTTCTGGCTCCCTTTGGCTCCTATAGTGTGAGAGGTATAACTAGGCTTGTGGCTGGATGGAAGGTGAGTCACAGTTTCTCTCTCCAGATCCCAGGCAGTAAGGGATTTTCTGGTTTGCTTTATCTCCTTGCCTGGATGCTAGCCATGTGCCTGCTCTGGGGACTGAACTAATGAAGACATGAAGCCCCAGCCTGATGGGCTGTGCTGGGCCCAGGGACTAGAGCTGGCCAGACAATCAGCCATAGCCATGGCATTTGTTATAAGGCAGGAGCACAGCTCTTCACAGCAATGGCCAATGTGAAAAGTGAGAGGTGGAATAGAGAGCTGGGGCCAGTATTCAGTAATGTAAAGCACACAGAGGGAGGTGCATGTGGAAAATCCAATCAATACAGAGGGCTTGGTGGGGCTCTAGGCCCTCTCATGATCAATATAGTCGATTCTCATTATTCATAGATTCTGTATTTGCGAATTTGCCTACTTGCTGAAACTTATTTGTAACTCCCAAATTGATATTTGTGTGCCATTGTGGTCATATGTAGATATGTGCAGCATGGGGTAAAACTGGAATCACACTCCTAGCTGAGGTTAAACAAGGCAACACTCTGCCTTTGTTTCAGCTCTTATACTGTAAACAAGTGTACTTTTTATGGTCTCTTTAGTGCCATGTTTTTCACATTTCTGCACTTTTTATTGGTGGTTTTTCTGTTAAAAATAGCCCCCAAACACAATGCTGAAGTGCTGTCTAGTGTTCCTTAGTGCAAGAAGGCTGTGATGTGCTTTACAGAAAAAGTACATGTGTTAGATAAGCTCCATTAAGGCATCAGTGATAGTGCCATGAGCACAATGTTAATGAATCAACAATATATATTAAATAAGATGCCTTTAAACAGAAACACACATAAAATAAGGTTATGTATTGGTTATTTGACAAAAATCTTGTGGATCCTAGCCCTGTATTTCTCCTAAGAGTAATGGTTTAGTATTCATTAACTCAATGTTCATGGTGACCTCATAAAGCATAACTATACAGAAAATGAAAATGACTATAGATGTTGCTATCTCTTCTGCTTTCACCCACAAAGAATGCATGTCCTGGCATTTCTCTTGCTTCTTTCTGGGCCTAGACATTGTGTCTTAACTATGTGCCATGGGCCAGGCATGCTGTCAGGTTGCAAAATGCCTCTCCACCAAGACCCCTGCTGTTTTGGGGAGACACACCCATTTCCCAGTGGGAAAGGGGACAGGATGGCTCTCCATCTAAGAGATCCTGAGCTCTTTGTCTACTGAAAGCACATGTCTGAAGTTCTCTGCAATCACTTAAAAACAAAGAGTGACCAGATTCCAGAGGCCAGGAACTTCTACCTGACCACAATTTAAGTACAATGTTGGGAATCTCACTGTCACTGCTTTAATTTTAGTAGGCTGAGACAGAGATTTCTGGAGAGAAAAGCAAATATAATCCAATTCTTGTTGGTGGTAATACCAGTCCTGTAAGCTTGTGAGGATCAATAGATAATGAACACTAAACCATTTTGAAAAAAAAAATCCATGAGATGTATATTCTTTACGCTGACTCCATCTGGCTTCATGAGGAAGAAGATGCTCTAGATATGTGAAGGTTCTAGGTAAAGGATGCCTAACTCTCTGGTGATCAAAATCTCAAAATTTCTATTTTTTACTTTATAGAGTGTCATCTTTCCTTCCTGCTTTAACAGAATAGTCCAAGCACAATTTAACTTTTTTTGGTGACTGAAGGACATAATTTATGAGGATGAGCTACTGTGTTGGACTGTAAATAATATAATCACTAACTGATGGGTGTAGGGGTTCTTCTTGTTGGGGCTCTTTCTGTTCCCAGTGGCTGTTTCCAGCAGCCAGCCTATGGGTTGGTTCTGCTTCTTCTCTGCTCCTCTCATCCCTCCTCACTACACTTACTGCTATTCACCTCTCTGCTTCTTGACTATGATTTAGGAATGTAGGATTAACTGGTTAACTGGGTTTGGGGACAGTATAACATGGAGGATAGAGGTAGAGGCTGTGGATTCCCATTGGCTGGGTTTAACCCTGGATCCTCCATTTTCATCTGTAAGAATTGAAGTGAAATTTCCTCATCTGAGCCTCAATTTTATTCTCTATAAAATGGAGCTATAAATAACACCTAACTCATAGGGTTTTTGTGAACACTGAATGAGCTATATACCTGCAGCTCCATGCATAGAGCCTGCCATGGAGAATGATGGTTACTGTTCATGTTATCATTGGGGCAGTGAATTTTGTGGGGCTCTGAGAGTTTTTTGGATACTTTTGGAAGGTTGGCTTAATCAGAAGTCTGAATGATGAATAAGTGGGATTTTGGTTGTATTATTGTGGTGACTTTTATATTACTGTCCTGTTTGATCAAGATGGTGACTCAAAACTGAAACCACTGCCACCATGTGGTCAGCCAGTAAGAGCCTGATTCCAGGTTTTGTCATTGAGTGGACTCAGGGCCACCCATTCAGAGTGGTCAGCCCTTTTGACTGATTAGGAGGCCTCCTTAAACCAAGAAGGGGAGATGCCTTTCCACAGACACTTCTTTGACTAGGCAGAGGATGTGCCCAGTGGCCCAGGAAGACTTGGGAGATTCTCCCTCAGCAGTTTTGGAGCTGTGAGGAGCAGACTCCCACTCTGGGTCAGGGAGCAGATGGTGGGGAAGGTATTCCACAGAGACCAATTTACACAAGAGCCGATTCTGAAGTCTGAAAGCCTTAGTGTTCCTATTCAGAATCAACTCATGTTTGAAGTATTACTATGTGCCAGGGTTTGGTCTAGGTATTTGTACACACACTATCTCAATGGGAATGAGTTGGGCCAAGACATGGTCTTCAAAACAACTTTTCTGTCACATCAGCAATTGTTGCCATTTTATTTCTCTGCTTTGATATCACCAAGAAGACAGCTTTCCTGGGGGAGCCAAGAATGACTGTGAGTGGATACTTTGCTTGATGAGGGGCCTTCATGGGCTAGTGCTGATTCTCTACTTTGGATTCCTGGGGAGAATTTCACTTGCTTAGAATCGATCCTAATCTTTGGGGGAAGAAAGTAGAATCATTTTTTTAAAAGGTTCAGAGCTCTGGCTTGTGTTACAGCTTAAGTTCATTCAGTGTATATCCCACAGACACCGATGAGAAGATGGGGTCCAGGCTGTGCCTGAGTGCTGGTCCTCGTTCTGATACTTACAAGCATAATGATGTCACACAAGTCACTTACATCTGGGTGCACTTTCCTCATCTTTAAAAGGAAAAGGTTGATGATTCTATTCAATAATTACAGTTATGATAGGCACCAAGTAAACAATAATCATTGTCATGACAGCACCATTATTGAGCACTTACTATATGCTAAGTATTTTACACAAATGATCTCACTCTATTATCACACCAACCTATGAGTTGGTATTATTATCTTCATTTTTCAGATGGTTTAAAAGGGTGAAGTCACCAAACATTATGCATCTAACAAGTGCAGAGCTGGGGTGTTCAAATTTGTCTTGGGTGAGAGTGATGAAGTTGGATTTTTTAATGCTTTCCTTGGTGATTCACATATAAACACAGTGGCATTTTCTTGTGTTGGAACACAGAAATCAAAACCTTTCCACCTTCCAGGCAGCTAATCAGGGGCTTATGCTGTCCTGTTCATCATTTTTTCCCCTGATGGAAGACACTAGTTTCCTGTGTGGCCTTACCTTGGCAAAAGGCATGGTGTCATCAAAGTCTCTAACAGGCCACCCACCATGGCAAGAAGTGAGGGTGGAAGCAGATTCTTTCCTTCACCAAATCCCAAAGACTAAACCTGATGCTCCTGCAATGCATTAGGCAATGGCAGGAGACAGAAGTAGCTGTTCCCAGTTTATGTACTTAGTAAAAATGAAATGCAATTGTTCCCATCAGGCCTGACTTTGTCCCAGCATTAATGTCCCTGGAGACATAGGAAAGGCTACTTGAAGCAGCTGACCTGTCTTGAGCAGGGCAGAAATAGATTGTCCCCCACCCCCATGTAGCGAAGGCAGCAGAGTGGGTCACCCACGAGCAGGTCACCAGGAGCATTTTGGTGTTAGGCCTTGGCATGGCTGGCATGGACTTGTGAAGAAGAAGGTACATTGAAGAAATGCCCAGTGAGTCTCTGTGGTATCAAGAGGGCCATCCCCAAGGTGGCTTGATGCCTCAACCATAGGCTATTTCTACCACTTTTTAACTTTATCAGAGGAAAGCCCAAATTAGGCAAACTTTATACTTGTAGCCAAGTAGATAAACTTAAAGGAAAGTATATTCCATCTCCTCTATTCTCAAATAACCTATGGCTTTGAACAGCTAACTGCCTTTTCCACCCAGAAAGGGACATACAAGACATGGACCGCTGAGTCTATGAATTAGAATCAAAGGGGATTTTATTTTTATTTTGTATTTGTTTATTTATATTCTATTTAAAATTGTTTGTTTATTTATTTTTCAACTCTTATTACTCCAGTCCATTTAGTACTGAATAAGAGCTATCTGAAATTTTTACTGTTAGCCTGTCTCAAACTGTAATTAGGCAAGTACCTATTTGCAAGGCTGTTGCATGTGTTAGCAGCACAGTCTGTGAATCTTCCCTGCAATCCCTGCTTCCAAACCCTTTCGACTCAAGGGTCTCACCATGCAACTCCTCAGGTAAAAGGAGAAGCATCCTGCCTACCTGAACAGCCACTTGAGGGTAGGAGGGGGTTGCATGAGCTGGCAGGAGACAGATGAGTCTAGCTATCTCCTCATGAAGCCCAAACCAACAGATTAATCCTTGTACATTTGATCCTCTGTCCAGCCAGACCAAGGACATTCACTTCAAGGCTCCTGAGGTGGCCTCTTATCCCAGGTTCATCAGAGCCAGAAAAAAGAATAAAGCCAGGAATAGCATAAAGAGTAAATAAAATAAATAAAATCAAGACCTTTTTCCTTGGTCCTGCTTACCCGCTAAGAACACCGAGAACCAAGTTAAGTACAAAAAATGACCCTATGATGATAAGTGTAACAAAATAGATCCAGGGCCAGTCCCTTCCTACGGCATCATTGACCTGGAAGAATGGAATGATAGTTAGTGAGGCACACTCAGCAGCCGAGCACGGCCAAGTGCCCATCACCAGCTCCTGGACACTGACCCAAGCAGTGCCGGGACCTGGGGATCCTCTAGGTCCAAATCAGAGGCCAAATAGCCTGCCCAGCCAGTGGGTCAGAATCTGTGGTTGAACAGGGACTTTTTTTTCTGGTTTTCCTGGCCTGTTAGGATCCCATCCCCGAGGACCCTGGTGATGTATATAGTGGGACCTGGGACCTTGCTCGGCTGCATTGTAAAGAGTACATAGAAACGGTAAGCTTACCCGCTCAACACACCGAGAACCAGATTTAGAACGAAAAAGGATCCAAAGATGACCAGACTGACAAAATACACCCAGGGTAACTCATAGCCCATAGCGTCCTGCATCTGGAAAGATGAAGAGCAGAATGAGAGCAGGAAAAGAGCAGGAAAGAGAGAGCAGAATGAGTTAAAGTGAGGAGGCAGGCATGAAGGGTGTGAACAGAACTGGAGACTTGTGAGGCTAAACCAGGGTCCATGGTTACCACTGTCACCCTCAATGTTCAAAATACTTCCTCATGACCCTGACCTGACCTGCAAAGGCCCTTTGCAGGCTTTGCCTCAAGAGGAGGCTTTTCTGGCTCTCTCTGTTGTTTTATTTTCTGGAACACAAAGCTTCCTTCAATGTTTTCACTTGTCTAAGAAGGTGGGCCACCTGAAAAAACTATTTCTTCAGTGTAGGATGGTTTTAGCTCAGTTGGGTTTACATGGCATTAAATCCTTCACTGCACTCTGGGGGTACCCTAACCTTGGTGTCAGGAGTGCCTCAGCTCTTACTGATGGAGCCAGAAATCCAGAATCTTCAAGGACGTGAGGAAGGAGAGAACTTCCTAAGGGGCTTTCCTGATCTGGGCCCAGGATTTAGAGGCACAAGTCCAGTGCTTCACGAGCACTATGGGCCACAGCCCAGGAAAGATGGTCGTTTTAGTTATGTATTCAGAGAACAGTTCCAGTCCTGCAACCATATTTCCTAGATGGAAAGAGCCTGTAGCCTGGAGACTGTGACCACACCTAACAAGGGTCATGGAAACAGTCTGAAAGGCTGCAAACCCCTGGAGTAGCTGGAGGCAGTGGTGTGCTGGAACTTGTTCCCCTAGGCTTTGGAAAGCCACTGCGTCTCTTCCCAGTTCCATGTTCAGTGATGTCACTACGGTAGCCTAAAGCTGACCATGGTGGGCAGAAATGCACAAATGACACCGATCAGACCCCTTCTCCCCTTTGCTCCTAAGAATTGGTGGTTAACATTTACCAGCACATCACTGGCTGGAGGGTACATGTGAACATGATGCAAGGTGATAGAGCAGCATTTTTGTCAAACAGGAAATTTATTCTGATTTAGTTTCTCAAATTTACTTCTTTTGATGCTTTCTGGCTAGACCAATCAGGATTTAGTCTTATCTTCCTAAAATGAACCACAACTTTGCCCTTGTGAAATTCCCTTACAGGAATCCAAATTCCTAATACAAAAACTTCCTGAATGAATTAGTGGATCTCAGAGTGTGGCCCTCACCTGCTTAGAAATGCACATACCTGGGCCCCTTCTTGAAACTCTGCAGGTGGACCCAAAAAGCCATGTTTCAACAAGCCCTGCAGTGAGTCTGATGTATACTAAAGTTTGAGAACCACTGATTTACACCGTTCTCCATAACTCCCAACTTCAAAAACAGGGACGCGACACGACAAATAGTGATTCACTATTTGTCTCTGCTTTGTTGCGTGGCAATGTTCTTGAACGTGTGGTCTGAAGACCACCAGCATCAGAATCATCTGGAAGAATTGTTACCATTGCAGATCCCTGGGCCATTCCCCCCAAATCGGTACACCTCATAACTCTGAATGTTAGTCACCCAGGTGATTCGAAAGCCAGGTGCCTCAAATGAGTCACATGTGTGCTGGGATAGTACCGCCCTCAGCCCTCAGGGCTTCTCAGGCTCCAAGAAACCTTATCCATGTGCCTAATCACGCTGGACAAATACTGTGTTCTCTGTGTGCTGTGAGTGGAAAAGAATGAGAAGTTCTGGGAGACCTACCTAGTTGGATTGGTTTGAAGTGTTGTATTCCTATATGTTCTTTTCAAATCTAATACTACGTATCTGGGGTTACTATATTTTTGTTAGAAGAATCTACCAAATGTAGCCATAGTGCAGAGTACAAAAATTGTGTTAAGGGCTTGGGGATCACTGGTTTGAACTGAGTCACTCACTCAGCAAAAGAAGAGTTCCCAACATTTGTCCACTCAACCATTGCATAATTGGGTTTAACATGAATTTTTTGAGCATTCCCATTCCCAAATACTCTGCTGTTTTTCACATAGTACTTATCACTTTCTAACTGTATAACTTATCATACATTTATATACACATATTTATTATGTGTGTGTCTTCCATGCGGAATGTAAGCTCCATGAGGACAGGCAGTTCTGATTTGGTTTGTTCACTGGTGCTGAAAACAGTGCCTTGCACATGACAGGTACTCAGTAAATGTTGAGTGAATCAATGAACTTGATATGTGCCAGGTACTGTGCTATAAATAGGAAGCCCTTGCTAGCATGGGGGACAGATAAATAAAAAGCAACTACAACTGGAGGTGGTAAATGCAGTTGTAGGAATAAACAGGCAGGGTTATAGAAGCTCAAAGGGAAGAGTGGCTGTATGAGGCTCAGAGAAGCTAGCAAGGGCCTAACCAGGCAGGAGTGGGTAAACCTTGCACTATGGGGTCACTGAAGGCAGAAGGAGTGCTGGAGCAGGAATGAAGCCCAGAGGCCATGCGATCCTATGACAGAATGGTGGGTTTCCTAGGAACTTGGCAATTATCAAAAATAGAACCCACAGCTGAAAAGCCATCCAGGCTCTGGGATGGAGGCTTTTTCCAGTGGCTGAATACTAAAATATCTAGCAAAACAGCAGTTGTTATAAGAGACAGGTTAGTAAAGTCTGTGTGTGTCAGACTGTGCCCCTTTCACAAGGAGCCTGGGAGCCTCCTTTAACCAGAAAGTAACCAGCAGAGGAAAGACCTATAACTACCTTCACTCCCAGGAGGAGAAAAAGAATATGGCAGTCATACAGGAAGGGGAAGGACTGGTGAAATAAAGTTAAGGAGGAGAAAGGCAAAGGCACCACAGTGAGCTAGGCAACCACAGGCCACATAATGATTGTAAGGATGGCCATGTGATCCCAGGGTCTGTATGTCACATTTTATTATGGTGGACCGTGAAATATGCCATTCCCTAGTCTTAGCAGTGGTCTCATTAGAGTTCACGTTGGTTCAACAGTATTTCATGAGTGCCTACTATGTGTAAGACACCATGTTCTGTGCCAGTGAAAGCGACAGGGTTGAAAACAGCCCTGAGATAGGAGAAGGCATCTGCCAGGAGGTGTTTATATAAAGTGGATTCAAGGCCATGAACCCTTCAGGTGTCCTAGCTTTTCCTTTCTCAGATTAAGTCCTTCCAATGAAAGTCAGAGCCCCTTCCTCTTCCCTAAGTTAGCAAGGGTGGGCAGGTCAGGAAGCTGATGGAAGCTGTGGACCCACCTGAGAAAAGCACCAATGGTGCTTTGCATACAACCCCATGGATGCATGTTTCTGACCAACCAACTGCTCTGTGCTAATCCTAGAAGAGTTTTCCCCAAGGGGGCCTGTTCTGAGTGAGTTCTCCTGCTTCACCCAGGATCTCAGACCTCCTCACCTTCCTCAGGACAGAGGGGAACAAGTAGTTCCAGAAGGCAATGGCATGTTTGCTGCAGTTCACACTCTCAGAGCTGCCTCTGGAGCCCAGGCATATGGTGAGTGGGAGTGAGGGCTGATTGGCACTGAACCAACCTCCTTGGAATTAAATCTCTCCTGACTGGTTTCTCATACCCCTAAATTTGTGCACACTTAACCTCACAGAAAACACAGTTCCCCAGGCCACATATCTCTCACAAATCAACAAACTCATGAACCCTGGAAATTTCCTTGGGCCCTTATTCAGATTGGGTGTCCTTTCCTTTGTGTCACAAGGGGAGTGACTTCCAGCATCATTAAGGACTTCAGATAGATGGAGCTATAGACCATGTTGCCCACAGATAGCTCATAGAGAGCCTCATAACATTATGATCTGTAGATAACATCATGACCCATAGATATCTCATTGATATCCTCATGACCCATAGATTTCTCACTGATATCCTATAACCTCAAGAGCCATAGATACCTCATTGATATCCTCATAATAACCTCATGACCCATAGATATCCCATTGATATCCCTATGGTAACCTCATGACTCATAGATATTTTCATGACCTATAGATATCCCGTAGAGAGCCAGGGCTATATTCAGGAGACTCAGGATCCCTACCTCTCTTTTGTCCTATGCTTTTGGTTTGGTCTCTCTCTCTTTCAAAGGTTTAAGATGCAGAATAGCAGGTGAGGAGCAGGAGGTAGGAGGACAGGTGGGGAGATTAACAAGTTCCTAAGACCCCATCACTTCCTCAGGCAGCAATGCTCAGCAGCCACCAGTGGGTGATTCTCTGGTCTGTGTGGCTCAGGCCTGAGAGGAAAGCACCCCTTTCTTGTCTTCTCTTTTGCTTTCTCTTCTTTATTCTAGGCCACCTACTTTTGGGGGCAGACTGAGCAGAGAGCATACAATGCTGGGTGTCTCTGAAGTAGGGCAATGCCTGGAGTGATGAGATTGATGTCTTAAATCAGCTGGAATAGAGCTATTAAGAAGAGAGAGAATAAATAAAGGCATATTTTTTAAAAATGACCCAGATTGCTGACACCCTTATTTAGAGGTGAAAAAGGATGGGTTTTCTCAAACCATTAAAGCTATATGTTTCTTAGGCCTATAACAAAGGAAGCTTTGTGACTTTTGTAAGGAAGGCATGTATTTAGACATCTTGATGTCCACCATAAGCAGCCATTGCGGCCTTCAGGCCCAAGGACTAACAGGATGACACCAGGCTTTGCTGAAACACACACCTTATTAAAATAATTCCCAGAATCCATAGACACACCAAAGGTGATACTGAATGAAAAATACAGAAGAACCTTTTGAAAAGAACATTTAATTCCTTGAGGGCAACTTCAACCTTAGACCTTCAAATCCAACATTTATTTTTTCCCAGAAAGAAAAAATAGGAGGAACAAAACCCCTGGACCCTAGTCTGTCAAGGCTACTCTCAAGCCTAGCTGATTTCCATGAGTTTTCAAGTTGTGGTATTTTCTCCTATCAGATTCGTAGCATAGGCACTGGGGATCTAAAAAGAATAAGTAGTTTCAGCAAATGCCAAGAAGTCTGTCACTTGTCATCAAAGGCAGGAGGTGTAAACCCATAAAAGTCACAGTGCTTTGCACAGAGTATCATTAGAGGATGATATGGCTGCTAGAATCATTAGAGGACATGGGGTTCCCATCCACAGGTCAATGAGTAGCAAGTCAGACAACAGGTACTACCTGACTCCTTTCCACCCCCTGCACCTATTTATCATTGTACATGGAAAACCCGTGAATGCCTCAGGGCACAAGTAAAAGCCTGGATTATGTGGGGAAAGACACCAACAGCCTCCTGACATAAAGGCAAGCCAACAAAATTAAATCCTTGATCTATTAAAAAAAAATCCCTGAACTCAGTTGGAATCATGCATTGACATCCTGGGGAAGTTTAGAGGGCGTAAGGAGTGGACTGGTGGCCCCAGGTATGAACACCTGTGTAGGAGAAGGCTGGCTCACAGACAAAGGAAGAAATGTTTGTTTGTCCTGGGCAGCCACTAGGTGTGGGGTTGAGTTTGATGCCTGTGACTGCACCTCTAGGTAGGTGGCTTTTCAGACACATTGGGGCAGCTGAGCTGAGCTGTTGAGAGAACCTAAAACACAGTTCTCTCCAATCTCCCAAAATGTTATAAAGCTTGCTTTTCCCAGGAGGAAGAGCCTCAAGGCCAGTGAAATTCCACTTTCTTCCTGAAGTGCTCTGTGCCAGTGTGGAACTCTCTCTGCTCTCCCTGAGTGTACTGTCATGTGCTGCTAAGTTATGTTTCTTTGTGTGTCCCTTAGCTCTTCAATCAGATCCTAAATTCCTTCAGGGCAGAACACCTCCCCATCTCTCTACCCGAGTCCCTACTCAGTCCTGGGAACACAGTACATGCTCAATAAATGTTTGTTAAATGGAATTATTGAATAATAAGGACTCCTCTAATTCCAGGGAAATGAATAAAATAAAACCAAATAATTAAATAAATAATATCTTTGAGAGATGTTAATTTTCTTTTTGATATGCTTATAAACCACCAGTTTACTAAATGACATTCTTTATTTAAAGCGGCATGTGCACTAAGTGGGGAGCACTTTCACTGAAGCAGATTAAAAGTTAAGAACTGCAGGGTCTTAAGTAGGACCTACCACTTTCTCTACTTTGACACCTGTTAAAGAGCCCAGAATACTGTTTCTAGGTTACTTGAGGATTTTTTCTCAGCTCTTCATTTAGAATGACTATTAGGTCATCAATAGAGCTCAGCTTCATTTCTGCTTTCTTGATGCCTTCAGAGACTCATTTTCTATATTCTGCAGTGAAAAAAGGTGGCTTTTTGAAGAAAAGATTGAGTGGTGAAAAATAGGATAAAGCCTGAATCAACCTGCCTGGGTGTGTGTGTGTGTGTGTGAGAGAGAGAGAGTTTAGTAGGAATTATCTTGCCAGCATGTCCAGACATGTAAGTGGGACGACAAGACAAAGTGTGGAGCTGACAACTGACTTATGAAAGGTTAAAACATTAGAATTTTGTTCCCAAGTTCTCTTGCTGAGTCCAAACTAACCCAGATATTACAGAAGACACTATTTGTGATTCTAACAAATCTTTTCTTTATATGATTTGTCACTAAGTATTCTTTCTAATCCTATTTTAAGTCCAATTTCTATTTTTTAAGGATCAATGAAACAACTGATCCTGGAGAAACCAAGTGTGGGGGGTCAATGGGTGGTGTCAGAAAGAAGCGATCCCAGTATGTTGGTGGTAGGGTGGGCTGGGGTGTGAGTCCAGGAAAACCTAGACCAGAGTGCTTTTATTGTGCTCCACAGTATGTAATACTCTTGGGGACCTTGGATCAGGAGGGCACTGAGTGAGCAGAGATCAACAGAATCCTCTTGATGAAGGATTATTCAGTTATCTAGATTATGAAAGAGCTAGAAATGTGTATTCTTGGGTGATGCCTACTCTAACTCCTGCTTCCTTTTCCCACGAGTCTTACATGTGATCCTCTCCAGATGTTCTAAACCCTGAGTAAGTAGCCATGTTATTCTGTTTCACAAGAGCATGTGGCTATCTCAAGTACAAAGTCAGCACTGAACAGACACTTGGTTGATGTTTATGCTACTTAATTGCGATTCGGCCACAACGTGGAAGGGATAATATTCAGGATTTCAAACTGACCCTAGTTCTTGATCATGTCTAAGAATTCTGCAGATCATCTTGATTCAACAGTCTCTTCTATCTTTAGGAAGGCACATACTCAAACCATATAAGACAAGTTGTTTTGAATTATATGCAGAAGGCGAGGGGTATTTTGTTAGAAAAAAAAGCAAACAAAATCTGAACATAGAAATGGAAACCAATGGTAAATGCCATACAATATTGGATTCTTCCCTCGGTTTTGGTGCTTCAGTGCTTCTAAAGAAGGCTGATACTTTTTATTTGATCACCTTTCCCCATCATTTTTAAAGAGGGTGGATGTCCTGAAAGTAAATGAACAGGCTTTGGCTTAAGAAGCCATTGCCCAAAGAAACCACACCTCAGACTGAGTTTCGGCTTAATTTTCAAATCCCCAGTGTTTCCTACCCCTTACCCTGTCATCTGCGGACTTGGTAAAATAAATGTTTCAACAAATCATTCACCTAGTTGGGGCCTTGGCCCAATGTATGGCTAATAGCTTTAACAGCTGAGGAACTGTTCAAGTATTACAGTTTGATCTTATATTTTTAGTCGACTAACTCTTCAAAATCATAACAATGGGATGAATAACGGATGTCACAGAAAAAGAGAAATAAGCTTGATATTATCCATGGTAGGAAGCAGGTGTCTGCCATTTGCTACTGGTGACCTTCCTGGTGTTTTCCATCCCAAGCTTTATCCAGTGATTGAATCAATTGCTTCTTTAGTGCTTTAATGGCCATTTCTCTCCCTAGGTATATCTAACTAGGTGTTTGATAGTTCAAAATGAACCCGGCTCTGGGGTTTCCATTCGTTGCTGTACTTGAAAATCTTGGTTGCTCCTTCCAACATCCTCTAGACTTGCCCCTTGCATTTGAAGGGAAATTCATTTTTTCTGAGTGGAAGACCCTACTCCCCCAATTTCCATGGAAACCATAGCTCCTTAGACTGGTTCAAATCCAGTGGCATCAAAGCAGCACCATGCAGACTGAATAGGTTAGATTTCTAGGGGTTTTCAGACTTTAGCTTGGGAATCAGAATTCCCTGGAAAGCCTTTCCAAAGTGCAGATACTGGGTCCTAACTTTGGAACTTCTCATTCAGTGGCTTGGAGGGAATTAGAAAGTTCCATGTTTTATACTAAGATACATCAAGACTTAGGAGTCTGTGGGTTTATAGATACAGGCCAGAGGCAAGGAGGAGGAAGGCTGAAGGGGAAGAAGTAAGAGGGAGAGAGAGGAAGAAGGAAGAAAGGAAGAAATGGCCATGGAAAGGTCAAAGCAATTAGAAAAATTATCTGAAAGCAGGAGCATTGGGCTGGGAAGTGCTTCCATCACGAATACCCAAGTATGAAGTTGTTTCAGCTTAAGGAGCATATGTGCATGTGCATGTGTGTATGTGTGCAGACACATACACACATGCACATGCACACACACACAACATGGCCATTTTTGGGAAGGTGCTGGGAAAATCAGAGAGGCATGTCCCATGAGCCTGGGATTGTTCCTTCACCTCTGACACTTTCTCTGTTCCCAGCTTGAGCTCTATCACATACACCCCAGGGGAGAAAGCACAACACAGCTGCTGAAAATTGGTAGTTGCAGTTGTGTGCTTCTTCTCATTCCCCACTCTGGCTGTCATTATGACAGTATTTCTTTGGGTCACATCTGGCTGGTGGGGTATCAATGACTTATGGTGGGGGAGAGGGAGGGAGTGATGAAGGAAGATCACAAAAATATATCAGGGCCATCAGCAAAGTAAATTATACCTATTCCCCCAGCCCCACACCCACCCACCCACTGCCACTCTGCCCTCAATTTGCTGCCACAGAAGTCATTCCTATAGCAACTTAAGGCATAGGGTTGAAGCTCAAGTGATGAGGCTCCAAAGCACAGTTCCATATGATCATATGTTCTATGGCCCATAGCAGAAACCTCAATGTGCAGAAGAATGTTTCTGTCCTTGGCTAGACAGAGGGATCTACCCAAGGTAGAAGAGCCACTTGGGAAATTTGATCAGCTTTGCTAAACAAAATAAATTTGCCTAAGCATATTTAGGCAAATTAGTTCAATTTAGTTCAAATTAGTTCAATTCCTTCTTTTCCTCTTAGAAATTGTTCAGACCAGTTTTGTATTGAGCATAGGCTGGAAAAATGTTTTCCAGTGTTTCATTTTAATTTGAGGGTGAGATGATTTGGCCTTTGTCTTCTTTTCAAAGTATCACAACATAGCAACAATACCATTGGAGCACAGGCTCCAGTTGTACAACCATTATTTAGTTTAGATTTACTGTTTCTCTAGACTGAACTTTTCAGTCTTAACTGGATGTTATTTATGTCTGAATTCTATACCTAGAAGCATCCCTGGCATGCAAGGAATGCTCAATAAATGTTTGCTGGGTACAAGGCTCTTGGGCAAGTTTCTAGTAGTCATTTGCAGAAGTATGCATTTCATAGCAACACAAGGTTTCAGCATGTTGACTAGAACATAGAAACTGGGAAGAAGAGTTTTGAATCGAGAGGACATGGTGCTTATGAAAAAATTAGAAGATACAATACCCTGTACCACATCTCTGTGTTGTTACAAAACTCTTATGATTTTAGGAAGAAGTCAACACCTCTCTTGGCATCAGTTCCTTTCTATCTGGCAGCTCTGTTCAATGGGAAGGCATTCACTTTCCTCTCCCTCTTCCCTGCTTTAGTGTGTAGACACTATTCCCTAAGCAGGATCTTAGGCTGTTTTCAGCATGGCCAAATAAATTTGACTATTTGCAAAACTCTGTGTGAGGTGGTATTTTCAAGACTGGCAACAAGCATTTTTCACCCAAATGCTGGAGAACAACACTGGATTCTGGCAAGTCATTCCTCATGCTCAAGTAGGAGATACTATAAAGAATTATATTTTCTGGAGCTTTTACAAATAATGGACTTGACTTTGCCAGAATGGAGACAGCTCAAATATGGTGTGTATATTTGCCTGTCCCATAGGCAAAAATCTGGCACTTTAACAGCTTTGTTGGCAAAGTAGTGTTGGCTGCTGGATGATAAAAAGGGCATCTTGAAAGTAGAAGAAGATTTACTGTCAACTGGTTGACACTTAGGAAGTGGTATTTATAAATATGCATCACATAACCAGCAGAGTATTTTGTTAGCAGTGAAAATAATGGCAATGTATTTGTCTGATGGACGATTCTAATATGATAAGGTATGATTAACATGAGAAATAGAAATATAATAGCATGCCATAATGCTACACAATTCAATAAAAATTGTTTCTTGTTAGAAGACCAAGTATGACTTTTCTCTTTAGCCCTAAAAATTAATAATTGTGCTCTTTAGCTCTCTTTTGGGGACAGATGCAAGACAAGGATAAGAACAGAAGGAACTCCACAATGAGAAGGGGACTTGAATAGAATCCTCGTGTTAGGTTTGGCCACCTCATTCACAGAGCATCAGATGCACACCAGTGTTTCTCACTACAGTAGGACAAACTGAGAGATGACATTTCTCTTAGGCTGGTGGGCAAACAGAGAGACTCATTAGGGTGCAAATTTCATGCTTTGTTTCTCAGATCAAAGATCTGGAAGAAATCAAAGACATTCATCAACTATTCCACAAAGGTGTGTACGTGACCACAAAGTCATGGGGGGAATGGAAAAAGGAGATGTCAAAGAAAGGCTTGCAGCCTTCTGGACTCCTTGCCTCCACCCATCTCAAGCTACGTACCCAGTATAGCACATCTGTCCAGCCCTCCATGGTGATGCACTGGAACACTGTCAACATGGCGAAGGCAAAATTGTCAAAGTTGGTGATGCCGTGCTTGGGCCCGTCCCAGCCAGGCTTGCACACAGTGCCATTCTGGCACTGCCGCCCATGGCCAGTCTCCAGAGCACAAGGGGAAGGATCATCTTCTGCTGGAACATCTTGAATGACCAGGGGAAAAGAGAAGGAAGCAGAAGGGATGGAGAGAGATGGGCAGAGAAAGAAGGAGAGAGAAGTCAGAGAGAAAAGTGATAGGATAAGGTTGATGGGATAGGCAAAACAACCACAACAATAATGCAGAACAAGTTTTCGTTAGTTCCCCCATAGACAAATTAAACAACATATAGAACTAGGTATTCATTTAGGGTGTCATTGATTTGGTAGGTCAGTACTTTCAACTAATTGTTAGACTGAATTTTAACTTCAATAATTGATTTCAAAGACAGTAAGGCTATTATCACACTTTCTGTTGAAACATGTTGACATCATAGTCAAATGGCCAATTAAAAAATAATGATGATGCAATTACTCCAGGTGGAAAATATCCTGGAAAATGATCTTTTTCTTTTTCTTTCTCTTTCTTTGCTTTTCTTTTTTTCTTTCTTTTGTTTTCTTTTCTTTCCTTTCCTCTTCTTTTTCTTTTCTTTTCTTTTCTTTTTTTTTTTTTTTTTTGGTGATAAAGTCTCTATGGACACTTCCATTGGAATATCAGAGTTTAGGGTGAGGGCTATATTGACTGGAAGACTCTATCACATAATTAGCCAACAAATCCCATTCAGTAACATTTTCTCCACTACATGTTACATGATGCATTACCAGGCATGCAAATCATTTTACAGTGGAAGACTTTATAAAGGATAAAAAATAAATTTTGACCATAGGGGGAAAGTATCAACCATAGCAATCTTTACTATAACCCTTGATTCCAAATACTACTGACTTTTACAGACTTTCAGCACTGCTCTTTGGTCTCCAGAATTTATACATTTCAGAAGAGATGAATCATTTTCTGACCTCTAATCAGGACAAAGTGGCAGTGGGTAATAGGGAGAATACTCAGTATGGACAGAGTTTTTTCAGAAAACCATATAACATATCTACTGTGGCTATAGACAGGGCTTGGACCAATTCCACATGCCAGGGAGAGCTACTAGGAAATTAATAGTTAAGATGTGTCTTACATTTTTGGTGTGGAGATCATTGGTGAATTGAAATAAGACTTGACTGATCTAAGAATTCCCATTATGGCAAAATACTGAGAGTTGGCCCCAGCTGTGGAAGGTAATAGTTTGGAATTTACAGAAGTTTGTAAAATTAAAGACATTGTCTCATGCTTATAGAAGGTAACAATAATAAACAGAATAGACTCCAGTCCTAACAAACAAATGATTGCCGTTAATGACAGTGAATAAATATAAGCCCCGGGATAGAGAATTTACTTGTAGTTCTTCATTTAGAGATAACAGGTCACCCTGGGTCTTATCTTGTTTCATATGCATCAAAACAATTACAAGTCTAGTACCTCTGTATTGAAGAATATTGGTTGGTCTTTCTCAATTTGTGGCTTCAAATTTGAAACTGTTCACCCTCAAGAGGAGGACAGGAAGAGGAATATTAATCCTAACTAAGAGACAGTTCTTATGAAAATGAGTTGAGCAGTATGGTTGAAAATATATGCCAGAGTGTGTCTTGGCTTTTTTTCTTTTTTCTCCCTTAACAGCTTTATTGAAATATAATTTACATGTCTTACAATTCATCAGTGTAAATGTACAGCTCAATTATTTTTAGTAAATTTATATAGTTATACAGCCATCACCACAATCCATTTTAAAACATGTCCATCAAACTCCCAAATTCCTGTGTGCCTGTTTGCAGTCAATCCCTGCTCCTATCCTCAGCCCCTAGCAAACTGATCTGCTTTCTGTCTCTATAGCTTTGCCTCCCTAGAAATTTCATATAAACAGAATCATATAATATGTGGCTTTTTGTGTCTATCTTCTTTCTTAGCATAATGTTTTTGTGTTCTGTGTTGTTGCATATATCAGTATAGTATATTCTTTTTTATTGCCAAGGAGTGCATTTCATTATACGCCTATCCATTCACCAGCTGATGGACATTTGGATTGTTTCCAGGTGTGGGCTATTGTGAATAGTGCTGCTTCCTGGCTTATTCTTGGCCTGGTGCTTCAGGTTGCATGTGATTCTTTCTGTGATGACCAAGTTGTAAAGGTCTTCATCACTGGTCACTGAACTGTTTGAGGGAATGACTGTCTACACCATTTTCTGACTCTAGGGCCTGGCTCCCAGGAGGGCTCCATTTATGTAACTGAACTCTAGTCACAGAACTCTTCTGTGACTTTTGAATTTTTGAAGTCTTTGGAGATTTGGATGTGAGTTTAACTAATGAGAGGCTATAAAAAGAGGGACACTAAAAAGTGAATCCAAAACCTAAAGAATACATGAAAAAGTGGGCAAGAAACACCTAAAAAATTGAGAGTCTGGAAAACCAAGAAAAAAACAGATCATACGTGTTGTTGGGCTCTCACCCATTCTGGTGATGGCTTTCTACCGTGATGTGTTCAGTCACTATGATAAGTGTTGGAATGATATAGAAGATGGGAGGAAAAGAGAAGGCGGAAGAACAGAGGGATAACTTGCATTTCTTCTTCTCTTGTTTTACTTTCTAGTGAATAAAGATGCCATTAATCTTTGTATTATGACTGCTCATCTTAAAGCCTTCCCTGTGTTCTCTCTTCCTGAAACAGACAAAAATAAGGAAAAAGTGAAGGTTGCCAAATGAGTTCTGAGTGTCCTCAAGGAAGAAAAACATATTTTAGGGTATTAAAAAATATATATGTTGAAAGGAAAATGGAATCAGGAGAAGTGATCTCATTAATAAAAAAGAAAGGGTTGAGATTCAGAGATTATTTAAGGCTCAAGCGCCATTCTGCTATTTTAAATCTATCTTGAACAACAATAAAAAAGATTTGAGAACAATTAAGAAGCAATGATGATCTGGTAAAAATAGGTCTCTATAAAAAGCACTAAAGGGAACACTTGAAAAATGTGAACACACACAAATCAGCAGGTCCTTGCGACATGCACTTGAGGGTGGGGGAAAAATGGCTTGAATGTGAAAATGTGTTGGTGTTCTTCTGCAGAGTCATGAAGTCCCAGGGAAGAAAGGAGGAACGTGATGTAGGAAACAGAAACAAAGATGTGGGCCCTATGTTTTAAAACAGAAGTGAAGAGAAGTAGAGTCATTCTGGAAAGTCCAAATTAAGTTTGTGGTAAAAGAATGGAGGCAAAGATTAGGAGCGATTTTAGAAATGCAGTTAATACCAACAAGAATATGAAATCCTGGGAGAGTGCCAGTAAGGGGTTCCAAGGAGAAATCACCAAAGACAAAATCAATTACTTTTTTAGGACCAACTTTAAGAAGTGAATACAATGGAAGTGATTTCATTTCTAGGTTTGAGCCAACCAATTCTCTGCCAGTCTCAGGGGTAATTAGTGTGCTTGGGAGAGCTATTCAGAGTAGCCTGGCTCAGAGTACCATCAAACAGATGGGACAACCAGAAACAAAAGGTGCCGGCATATGGTGATGTATCTGTTGAGGAACTAGGAAGGCGCCTTGCAGATGCCTCCAGGATTGGAGAAAAATTGCCTCTTCAGAGACCACCTCTACAGGGAACTAGAAGGGCAGCCTAGAGGCTGAATAATGGCTCACCTGGCCAGCTCAAGACCTTTCTTCATAGAAAACATGGCTTAAAATCCAATGTGTCCTAAAATCTACAAGCACATAAAATTCGTAATCTGAGAATAATCTTAGAGTGCAAAAAAGAAGAATTTGATTTAAATTCCATTAAAAAATATGACAAGGGCTCACAAGCACTTTTGAATAATCTAAATTTGCAGAATAATATGGTAATTCAATCTAAAGTCTGAAATTTAAAAAAAAAATCACCCATTCTAAAGGTGGTACAAAACTCTCCAAAACACATGAAGACTGGCTTCAAAGACTACAAATTTTTGATCTCTTTGGCTGTATGAAATATGTCCAGATTCCATACACTTTTTCCTTCTTATTTGTTTTAGTCACTATGTAGGTGGAAGAGGCCCTGATGACTGTGTTCTTTTGGGAGCAATGGAGTGGGTCCCCAGATTGTCATCGGATGGCAGATTTAGGAAGGAGGAGCTACATGAGCTCCGGATTGCAGTGTGTTGATTAAAAAGTCTTCTGCAGCCACGTGTCCTCAGCCCCTCTTCCCAGCAGGGAGCCTGGCTCTACACAGAGTGAGGTCACCTTCCTGATGGAGCTGGCATGGCTCCTCTCTTTGGGACACTTCTCTTGGTGTCTGTCCTCTGACATCCTGGCTCTTCAGGCTGATGTTCATTTTCACTGATGGGAGCTAACTTCCCTTCTGACTTGTGGAGTAAAGGGAAAACCCACCACTAAATGATCTGATGCATCTTCTGGTAGGAAGCAGGTGAGCAGGTGACATCTCAAGTATTTTTCCTGGTCTTGTTTTTTTTTTTTTTTTTTTTTTTTGTAAATCAAGGATAGACAACAGTATGGTTCTAAATTGGCCACCCCAATTGGTGAGGCCAGTTCTAGTCTTTATCCTAAAAGTGGGGAGGCCACTATAAGTTTTAGCAGGCCAGTGGTGGCTATTTCACCAGACTGTGCAGCTGTGGCACAGAGGAGAGCATCCCACCCTGTATCTCTTTTGTTTATCATGCCTGTTGAGGCCAATGAAGGTCTGACAGTGATGCCTAGTGATTTCCAATGTTCCAGGTTGCTTATTAGCATAGGCCTTTAGAGGATCTTGCCACCAGTGAAAAACATACTTTTGCTGTTTTCCCAGCAGAATGATAGAAACCATGGGCAGTTCTGGGAGCAATGTTCCTTAGGTAAGTTGTATACAGACCTTTGGTTGCAGGGTAGGGTTGCTATCTTTAGCTCTGTGGCAGAGTTTCATCATTTCACTGTCCTCCACTTGGTATGCTGTTGGTGAGAGCTACACCATAGCATATAACCCACTCTTGGGGTCTTTGACACTCAATATCCCTGTGACTGCCTGAGGACTTTGGGTCTAAAGAGTCATCAATCATTTCAATACAACTGCATAAACTTTAGACATAATACAGTAGCTCTTAAGCAGGACTTAGAATGAGATCTAATAAAGCTACACAATTAACATAAATGTATTGGCTCAGGGCTGGCTACAGACTGAAGTGAACAAAAAGAAGGATTTGAATTCAAGGGGAAAATATTATTCATTGCATTATTTGGTATTCCTTTAAGCAAAGATGAGTTTTAGCTAAAGACAAGATCTGTTCTAATATTAAAGAGCTTCTGTTTTTTTAACATGATAGCGTATTTTATACAATTATGACCCAAATAATTAGGAAGTTCTCTCTAGAGTAAAAAAAAAAAAAAAAAAAAAGGTCTCTTAAACAGACTCTTCATCAAAACAGTAAAAACCATTGTGTAAGCCTGTGATTATAGATTTATAGTTTTCTTGTTTGTTTGTTTTAGGACTATGGTTATGCAGCAGTGACCTAAAAACAACAAATACCCAGTCAATCCCCCCAGTCAAACAAGATCATCCAGATCTGGTACTCTATTTTGGTTTCTGAATATGAATAACCATTTCATTCTTTGTCATACAGATCTGTCTCTCTTCACCATCCCAAGGCAAGAGGGGTCACATTTAATTTAATGCCTGGGCTGAATAGAAATGAGAAGCAGTACTGATGGAAAGAAATGAGGTCTTTTAAAGCTTCAGACAGATGTTCCCCTTTCTCCATCAAGATGCCAAAAACTAGAATGAAAGATCTTGTTACTGGAATAAAAAATCACATAAATTTAACACTGCTAACCCCTTTGGGGGAAAGTACTTTTTCAAAAAGTTTTTATGTTAAACTCCTTTATATGTCTGTTTATTTTGTCAATCTCTGTTTAAATGTTTTTTTAAAGGTGCAGCTGAGATTTTAGTAACCTAAGACAGCTGTTTGTAGCATATCCCACAAACCAAAACTAGTTGTATTCAGAGAAGTGCTAAATGAGCCAGCATTTCTTGTTAACTATATTGTTTTATGGAAGGAACATAGAGAAGTCTTAAAAAGGTGGGAGGTTCTGCCTATGAATGTAGAAGCACAAAACACTGACACAGAGGAGGCAAGATGAACCCTAGATAGTGGAAAGAACCCAGGGTTGTGATGGAGGCATCTACTGGCTGCAGGCAAAGCTGCCAGGGCTTTGAATGACAAGTGACACTGAAGGACCAATGGAATAGAGATACACACCATCACTAGGTCAGTTCTGATTCTTTTTTTAAAGTTTATTTTTGAGACAGAGAGAGAGACAGAGTGCAAGCGGGGAAGGGGCAGAGAGAGAGGGAGACGCAGAATCTGAAGTAGGCTCCAGGCTCTGAGCTGTCAGCACAGAGCCCGACACAGGGCTCAAATCCATGAACCGCGAGATCACGGCCTGAGCCCAAGTCGGATGCTCAACTGACTGAGCCGCCCAGGTGCCCTGGGTCAGTTCTGATTCTTAAATTAAAATACTCAAGGCTGGCTTGGTTGTTTTTTGAATCACACAGCTCATTTAAACTGTTTAGCAGTGCTGGATGTGAGCTGTCTTAACAGAGATCTATTTTAGTAAAAAGAAAAATTACCAAGAGAAAAACAATACCAATCTCTGCCTCTCACTTAACCATGGAATGAAAAGATGAGTCCTTGAATGGAGGAGGCCTTGCTTAGCACCACTGGTTATATGGTGGCAGTTCACCCAACTACAAGGAAAGTAGCAATGACACAGTGAAGCCTCTTGAGAGCTGGCCTCTCAGCATCTTCCTTACCTGCTATGCCCTCCTGGTTGTAGCAGGTCTTATGCATCTTTCCCATGAAGAGCTCCAGGCCAATGATAGCGTAGATGATGATGACAAATAGCACTAACAGGGCAATATGCAGCAGGGGGACCATGGCCTTGATAATGGAATTCAGAACGACTTGGAGACCTACAATGACAAAATTAGATAGTAACAGTGAGAACATCAGCTTCCACTTACTAAACCAAGTGCTATCTCAGATGCCATACTGACATAATCTCAAGTAATCTTTTTAGCAATTCTACTAGTGAGGTATCACAAGTCTGATTTTTTAGATGAGGAAACTGAGGTGTAAGGTCACACAGTGAGTGACAGAACAGGGATTGATATCTAGGTTGGCCTGACTCCAAATCTTTCTTGGAGGCACATTCAAATGAAAGGACTGGCAGATGCTGTACTTCTAAGGGGAAGAACATGTTGTTTCATCCAGAACTATCCAATTTTCTAATATCCTGTCTTAGAGATAACCTAGCATCTTTTTGTCCTAGACCACCATCTCACTACAGTGAGAATTAACTTTGACTAGACACAGCTCTGCAAGGACTTGCTTATCCCTCAAGGTGGGATTACTAGATCCTGTGGCTGACCCATCTGCCAGAAAACACACATCAGCCTGGTTGTCAGGCATCTGGGAGGGGGGACTTTCTTTGTTGAAACTGATTCATACCCCCAGGTTACACATAGGTGGTGATACCTAAGACCTTCTCTGGATCATGTGAGTGAACCTCTCTTCCTACAGATTTCTGGCCAGGCCACTTTCCCTCAGGGCCCATATCTGGAGAACACTAGAGCCCTCCATTGAAAAGCCCCAATGAAGGGAGTTCAAGTTGAATATGTAATTTCCATCTGGGAAGATAAGAAAGTTCTAGAGATGGATGGTGGTGGTCTTTGCAAAATGTGAATATATTTAGTGTCACTGAACCATACACTTAAAATGATTATAATGGCAAAGTTTGATATGTATATATTACCACAATAAAAACTAAAAGTACTCAGATCCTGCCAGGACAAAAAAAAGTAAACGAAAAATCCTATGTAGCATATCAGTCTTGTCAGTGCATCCCCAAAGTACTGAAGGCTTGTACTATCATCTTATGGGAAGAAGGACCCCCAAACTTATGAACTCAACCATAAATGACACCAAGAATACTCCTTGTTCAAAAGAGATGTTACAAGTTTTCATTTGCAAATGGTGGAGAGACAGTTGCAGCCAGTCACCCCTAGATTACTATCAACAGTGAGTACACCAAATCTTCATGTCCTACGGCAGAAGTGGGGGAAAGGGCAGGTTCTCCTTCCTTACATCTAGGCCAGTTGTGCAGAAAATCTTGTGGCCACCTCTGACACACATATGATAGGATGCCCACCTGTGCATCACACCACACAGGGCACTTTTAGTGTCTGCATCTGACTTACCCTCCCAACCGCAGACATCCTCTCTTGTGTTGGAAGTTTCATCTTTGTATTCAGCCACTGCCCTCCCTCTGCACTGGGTAAACAAAGTCTGGGTCACCCTCTCCCCAGACCCCAAGGCAGCCACTGATGTTTTGTGATTTGGTGGAGTGATTTTCACAAGGCTAATTAGAGGAATTCTCCCCAGTTATTAAGCCAAGATGAGGAGAGGAAAAAAAATAAAAGAGAAAAGCTGGAATAATTTTACCTGTGAATTAATGAGAGTGCTTTGCAGTCTCCCATTAGAACAAGATGTTTTCAGATCCAAATGATTTCATTAATTAGCAAGTTGTACACACATTAGTGTTAAAGTATGTGAAGCCATGGAGGAAGTTGAAAACTGAATTGCAAAGCAAGTTTCAGAGGTGTCTGCTGGGGTGGGGAGCTCTCAAAGTGCTACTCACTGAAGAGGACGGAGATCTCTAGATCCAACCTATCCAGGCCATCAGTGGGCTTTGCTGCCTGGCCTTTAGTGCCACAGCCTTGGGTGGCAAGAAAGTGGTGAGAGACACAGAATGGGAATTGGTCCTCTGTGCTTCAGCCAAGGTGCTGCTCTTAGGTTAAGACCAGAGTCCTTCTTGTGTCCTTTAAGGCATTGTAGGGTCTGGCCCTATCTACTTCTCCACCCGCCCCATCCCCTGTCCTCACTCTCCACACTCCTGGCCAAACAGCTTTTCTTTTAGCCTCCAATATACTATACAGTAGACCTCAAAGATATGAGGGTTTTTTTCCAGACCACTGCAATGAAATGGATATTGCAATAAAGTGAGTCAAATGAAGTTTTGGTTTCCCAGTTCAAGTAAAAGTTATGTTTACTCTACACTGTAGTCTATTTAGTATACAATAGTATTATGCCTAAAAAACCAACGTGCATACCTTAATTAAAAAATAATTTATTGCTAAAAAATGCTCACCATCATCTCAGCTTTCAGTGAGTCATAATCACTGAAATCAGATCACACATCATTATAACAAATATAATAACAATAAAAAAGCTTGAAATATTGTGAGAATTACCCAAATGTGACCAGAGACACAAAGTGAGCAAGTGCTGCTAGGAAAAGGGCTTGACAGACTTGCTTGACACAGGGTTGCCACAAGCCCTCAATTAGTCAAAAATGCAACATCTTCAAAGCACAATACAGTAAAGTGCAATAAAATGAGGTATGCCTGCACTTCGTCTACCACAGGGATGTGAAGCATGCTCCTCTCTCGGCCTGGAATTCTTCTCCACAGTCCCCTCCTACTTATCCTTCTGCTTTGGGCCCAAGCATCTCTCTTCTTGGGGATCCTTCTCCAAGCTCCCAGACAGAAGTTTCCTCTCTTATATATCTCCTTGGAACCATTTCCCTTCTTTTGGAGCATTAGTCTCAGTTTGGAATTCTATGTTCATTAAGTGTTTTTTTTAATAAAGATTAAAAAAAGAGAGAGAGACAGAGTGCAAGTGAAGGAGGAAAAGAGAGAGAGGGAGACACAGAATCCAAAGCAGGCTCCAGGCTCTGAACTGTCAGCACAGAGCCTGACACGGCGCTTGAACTCACAAACTGCAAGGTATGACCTGAGCCGAAGTTGGACACTTAACCAATTGAGTCACCCAGGTGCCTCTCATCAAATGATTTTTTAAAGCATTTTTATTTGTCTTTCACACTGGGCTGAATTTTTGAAGACAGGGGCTGCCTGCTCTTTTTGCTGTTTTAGCACTGATGCACATGGCAGGCACTCAGTAAGTATTTTTAAATTTTTTTTAATGTTTATTATATTTTGAGAGAGAGAGAGAGTGCATGCTGGGGAGGGGCAGAGAGAGAGAGGGAGACAGAATCCAAAGCAGGCTCCAGGATCTGAGCTGTCAGCACAGAGCCTGACATGGGGCTCGAACTCACAGACCACAAGATCATGACCTGAGCCAAAGTTGGACACTTCACCATGCCAGGCACACCTGGAACTCAGTAAGTATTTACTGAAGGAGGGAAAAACTTTAAATCTAAAGTTTGCTTTGATGGACTTTGATGCCATGGAGTGTGCTGTACAGGTAGGGATGTGAATGGACAGCTGAGTTCCAGGGGCCTGCAAACTCAGGCAGAGATTTCTGAGTAGGCTACAAAGAGGCCAAAACGAAATCACAGTAGCCTGTGGACTTCCTTTCAGCCATCAGGGACACCTGTTCCCCTGTCCCTATCTCAGTTGGAGGCCATACCTCCCACCTGAGGATCCAGGCCATGAAACCGATTGCTGAGGCTCTTCCCTCTAACTGGTTATCAAGTCACGCAAGTTTGATTTTGAAGTATTTTTAGACAAGCATAAATTATTTTTACTATATAAATGATATATGAAAAATCATGTATTATAGAGAAGATCACAGAAAAAAACAGAAAATCATTGAGAAAAACAGAAAATACTTATCACAGAGAAATTAGAAAACATGGGAAGCAAAAAGAAGCAAGAAATCAGGTGGAAATAAGGTGGAATCCTTATTCCACCACCCAGAGATAGGCACTGTTAGCCTTTGGTATATATTTTGGACATTTTGACTCATGAGTTGTTTTCCTCTTTTCCATCTTCTTGGTGTTCTTCATTCAGTTAATGGTCTCCTTACGTTCAGTTTTGCCCAATCTTCACGCTGTAGTTAGAATGCTCATGTTCAGGCACAGACTAGAATGTGTTGCTTCCCTGATGAAAAGTCCTCTGATGATTCCCTATCACGTAACACTCACCTGCCAACTTTCATAGTTTGATCACAACTGATTCCAGTTTATACCTTACTCCTTATTCTGGGAATATACTGCACTGTCTGAAGTTCTCCGGCTTCATGCCTCCCTATTCAGCACATGCTGTTACACCTGCCTAGAATGCCATTCCCTGAAGCCTCGTCTTCTCATCTTTGTATTTTAGCACATAGTAGAGACTCAATGCACACAGAGCTAAATTGCATCTGTAAGCACAGGCTGCCTTAAAAAACAGAAACCACAATGATGAAGGAAAGGAAAACCATGCCTTTAAACAATCATTAGAGGAAACTAAAGATGTATTGTCAGAAAAAGATAAGACTCATAGAATGGGAAAAGCACAGGCAGGGAGGGTGATATCAATGATTTCCACATGATTTAAATTGCTATTTTGAGAAAGAGGAGTTAGATGAATTGATGTAACCACAGGGATGGAACCACAACTAACTAGGAAGTTTCCAGAAAAGATTTAGATTCAACACAAATGAAAACTATTAAAAAAGTAGACCTATCTGAAGATGGAATGGGATGTTTTTTGTTTGTTTTGTTTTTTGAGAGACAGAGCAGGGAAGAGGGGCAGAGGGAGAGAGAGAGAGAATCTTAAGCAGACTCTTAAGAGACCAATGTGGGGCTCGATCCCATGACCCTGTAATCATGACCCGAGCCAAAATCAAGAGTTGAATGCTTAACTGACTGAGCCACCCAGGCTCCCTTAGAGTGGGATGTTTTAAGAGGTAGCGGGATCTTCATTCTCAGATATGTGCAAGCATTGACTGAACAAGTTCTTGGAGGAGGTGCCTTGTGGGTATTCTTGGGTGAAGAATTGCCCTGGCACACCAAAGCCCCCTATATCCTGCTTAACCTGTTCTGAAGACATTTTTGTGGGTCAAGTGCAGCTCTCAACACTCTACTTGGATTATTCCATTTCTTCCTGGCAACAGCCCACGAAGCAGGTACTGTTATTAACTGTATTTTATAGATAAGAAAAGTGAGTCCAAGGGAGGCAAAATGGCCTGCCCATAGTTACATTCGTGGTGAATGGTAGTATGGGGTACAGGATTGGTAGGTAGCCTGGCTCCTGAGCCTGTGGGCTTTGCCACTGTGCTAAATGACTCCCCATAGCACTTAGACTGTTGTTCTTAGCCTCCAAAATCTATGTCTATAAAGCAACAAACACATGCTTACAACATCTGTGGGAAAGGCGTGGAAGCCTAGTCCCTACTTCCAGGAGAGCCCAGATGTTTCTAAGGCCAGTCCAGGAAAAACTTCTAGTTTCTGCCTACTTTCCTCACAGCCAGCCTGGGACAGCCTGGAACAGACTGGTATATGAAAGCATAGGGCCAGAATTCCTTCTTTCCAGTCCATCTACAGAATTTGGCTCTCAAGGTGTGGGTGCTTACTATCTTCTTTTTGGAATTGGCTCACAGCTGTCCCAGAAACAGCTCCTTCAGTTCAAGTTCTAATTTGACATTTCTCCACCCAAGTGTTCTACTCAGATAAGCCATGCTTATGGCTGGTAAAAAATTGCTAGGCCTTTCTTCAGGGCTGGCTGCTCATGCTGGTAGAAGCAAACGGACCCTAGGTAAGCCTGGTGATCACAGCAACTGTTGGAAAATTCCTCTGAGCACAAGATCAGTAAAGGCCTAAAATATGATGAGTCTATTTTCCTAACTTCAAATCAGGATATGAGATCTGGCAAATACACATGTACCTATGGGAACAATAGGAGAGGATGTTTGATATGCAAACTATACCAGAAAATTTGGAACACACAGTTCTACACAGGGATTAAACATATAATATAGAAATCCAGTGTCTGATAATTTGCAGTTCATGTTAGATGACCTCCTCTCGGTAGAAGGAAAGTCTCCCAAGATGCCTGGTTGCCAGATCTCCCAGGGAGATGGGGCTTTGGCAAGTGGCACCATTCGATGCTGAGTTTAGGAAAAGGACAGAGATGGATCTTAGTTGGCATGTATGGCTTTTCCTTTCCCCCCTCTTATGTTGCTGTTAATCCCTGGACAAATGGCTGCATACCTACCTGAAAATTCCAGGGTTGGAAAGACTTAGAGGATCTGGGGCATATAAATTGTCCTGTTTTTCCTTAAAAGATTAAGAGGAGCCATCAATTATGGAAAGCAAAATCTGGCATCTTTCTTTTTTTTTTTTTTTTTTTTAATTTTTTTTCAATGTTTTTTATTTATTTTTGGGACAGAGAGAGACAGAGCATGAACGGGGGAGGGGCAGAGAGAGAGGGAGACACAGAATCGGAAACAGGCTCCAGGCTCCGAGCCATCAGCCCAGAGCCTGACGCGGGGCTCGAACTCACGGACCGCGAGATCGTGACCTGGCTGAAGTCGGACGCTCAACCGACTGCGCCACCCAGGCGCCCCAAAATCTGGCATCTTTCTTGAAGACAGTGTTGAGATTAGCTTGAAATTGCCCAGGCCGACTGAAGTTGGTGCTTCCATACCCCTTACAGATGGTCCACCAGGATGGATACAGAGCTGAGGATATATCACACTCTTGTTTCATAAAAAAACGTCTCACTAAGCCCTGCTTTGGTGATGAATTGTTCTTCTCAGGGCCCCAGGGGTCACACCAGGAAGGAGTTTTAGAATGACTTTATGAGCAAGAGCCTGAAGAAGGAAAATGAAAACTTACTGGGGCTGAAAGGTAATGTGCATAAGGGTTGTCTGATCAAGTGCTAGACCTACAGGCTCTGTTCTTTTCATGTAAACTCTATTCCCATACTCCTTTTGAACTCAACTTTTAAGTTGTTCTGGTATACAATGGGAGGAAAGGGAGAAATAATTGAAGACCCCCAAATTGGAGATCTTTGCTAATGTTAGTTTGATTTCATCGGTCAGGTTCCACATTGACTTACAGCTTTTTTTTGTTGGTGGTTAGGAATGTACACTTCATGTCCCAACTTTTCAGACTCCAAAGTTCTAGCCAAGCACTCAGAAAACAATAAAAATTATCAAGAAATCCTGATCATAAAATTGATAAGAAAACAATGCTGAGAATCACTGAACTAGGAGAAGGGAGGTTTGGGTTTAGTGTGGTGGTGATAAGTCCAAGTTTCTCATAAACAAACCAAAGCTTGTTAGAATAGGAAGAGGACTTTGGGGTCATGTAATTCAATACTTTAATTTTCACTCATTCAAAGGATATTTATTAAGTTATGTTCTATGGGCCACCTGCTGTGCTAGGGCTGGGGATAGAGTGGTAGATAAGAGGTCTGCAGGCCTTGCCCTCACAGAGTTTGTAATGGAAGCCAAACATTAATTAAACAATCATACAATCAATAAACAATTATAAACTTTTTAAGAGCTTTAAGGGAAGAGACCAAAGTATTACAAAGATCATTCTTTGGCATAGAGGGTAGAAGAAGGCTTCACCAAGAAGAGAAGCTGGCCAGGTAGGCAGGTCCAGGCAGAAGGGTCTAAGTTCCAGGAGAGGTAGGTTGCCTGGTCGTCTGAGGAAAGACCTGTGGCTCTCCTATCTGCCAGGTTCATGCTTTTCCTTTGGCTTTGTTCTCTGCCTCTTAAAAGATATTACTGGAAGGAGACTTGGGAAACCAGTTTACTGCTTCTGTTTGAAGCAGAAATCACTTACGCTTTCAGAGAAAGTAATTCAGGAAGCACATGAGAAAGGCTCTTCTGACAACTTCCTCATTTGTAAAATGGAGGAAATAATCCTCTTCCTAGCCACAGAGAAAGCAGAGGAAGGCAGGGAATTGGGCCAAGAGTACTCTATAGGCATACCTTGTTTTATTGCACTTGACTTTATTGCGCTTTGCAGATACTACATCTTTTACAAATTGAAGGTTGGTGGTGACCCTGCATTGAGCAAGTCTATTAGTACCATTTTCCCAGCAGCATTTTGTTCACTTTGTGTCTCTGTGTCACACTTTGGTAATTTTCACAACATTTCAAATGTTTTCATTATTATTATATTTTATTATGGTTAACTGTGCTCAGTGATCTTTGATGTATTATGATATATCATTGTAATTGTTTTGTGGTGCCATGAACCCAGCCCTTAGAAGATGGCAAACTTAATCAATAAATGTTGTGTGTGTTATGACTGCTCCACCGACTTGACATTTCCCCATCTCTCTTTATCTCCTTGAGCCTCCCTGAGTGTCCCTGAGACACAACAATATTGAAATTAGGCCAATTAATAACCTTACAATGGTCTCTAAGTGTTTTTGTGCGAAGAGTCACATATCTCTCACTTTAAATCATAAGATAGAAATGACCAAGCTTAGGGGCACCTGGGTGGCTCAGTCAGTTAAGCATCTGACTTCAGCTCAGGTCATGATCTCATGGCTCGTGAGTTCAAGCCCCGCATCAGGCTTTGTGCTGACTGCTCAGAGCCTGGAACCTGCTTTGGATTCTGTGTCTCTGTCTATCTCTGCCCCTTCCCTGCTCATGCTCTCTCTCTCTCTCTCTGTCTCAAAAGTAAATAAACATTAAACAAATTTAAAAAAAAAGAAATGACTTAAGCTTAGTGAGGAAGGCATGTCCAAAGCTGACACAGCCTGAAAGCCAGGCCTCTGGTACCAAATAGCCAAGTTGTGAATGCAGAGGAAAAGTTCTTGAAGGGAATTAAAAGTGCTACTCTAGTGAACACACAAATGATAAGAAAGTGAAACAGCCTTATTGCTGATATAAAGAAAGTTCACAGGCCAATAGTGGCCTGGAGAGAAGACCAAACCAGCCACAACATTCCTTTAAGCCAAAGCCTAACCCAGAGAAAGGCCCCAAGTCTCTTCAGTTCTATGCAGGCTGAGAGAAGTCAGGAAGCTGCAGAATAAAGGTTTGAAGCTAGCAGAGGTTGGTTCATGAGGCTTAAGGAGAGAAGCCATATCCATAATATAAAAAGGCAAGGTGAAGCAGCAGGTACTGATGGAGAAACTGGCAAATTATCAAAAGATCTACACTAAACAACAAGTTTTCATTGTAGACAAAACAGTCTTATATTGGAAAATGCCATTTAGACTTTCATAACTAGAAAGAGTCAACACCTGGCTTCAAAGTTTCAAAGGACAGGTTGGCTCTCCAGTTGGGGGCTAATGCAGCTGGGATTTTATTTTATTTATTTATTTTTTTTTAAATTTTTTTTTCAACATTTATTTATTTTTCGGACAGAGAGAGAGACAGAGCATGAACGGGGGAGGGGCAGAGAGAGAGGGAGACACAGAATCGGAAACAGGCTCCAGGCTCTGAGCCATCAGCCCAGAGCCTGACGCGGGGCTCGAACCCACGGACTGCGAGATCGTGACCTGGCTGAAGTCGGACGCTCAACCGACTGCGCCACCCAGGCGCCCTGCAGCTGGGATTTTAAATTAAATCCAATGCTCAATGCCAATCTAGGGCCTGCAAAAATTATGCTAAATATACTCTGTCTGTGCTGTATAAATGGAAGAACAAAGCCTGGGTGACATTACAACATGGTTTACTAAATATTTTAAGCCCACTATTGAGACCTACTACTCAGAAAAAAAAAGATTCTTTTCAAAATATGACTGTTCACTGACAATGCACTTGGTCACCCATGAGCTCTAATGGAGATGTCCAATGAGATTAATGTTGCTTTCATGCCTGCTAACTGAACATCCATTCTGCAGCCCATGGATCAAGGAGTAATTACAACTTTCAAGTATTACAATTTAAGAAATATGTTTTATAAAACTATAGCTGTCATCGATAGGGATTCCTTAGATGGATCTGGGCAGAGTAAACTGAAAACTTTCTGGAAAGGATTCACCATTCTAGATGCCACTAAGAACATTTGTGATTCATGGGAAGAAGTCAAAATATCAATATGAGCAGGAGTTTGGAGGAAGTTGATTCCAACGCTCATGGATGACTTTGAGGGGTTCAAGACTTCAGTGTAGGAAGTAGCTGCAGATGTGATGGAAATAGCAAGTGAACCAGAATTAGAAGTGGAGCCTGAAGACGTGACTGAATTGCTGCAATCTCGTGATAAAATAGGAATGGATGAGAAGTTGCTTCTTATGGATGAGCAAAGAAAGTGACTTCTTGAGATGGAATCTACTCTTGGTAAAGATGTTGTGAAGATTGTTGAAATGAAAACCAAGGATTTAGAATATTACATAAAATTAGTTGAAAAAGCTGTAGCAGGGTTTGAAAGGATGGACTTCAATTTTGAAAGAGGTTCTACTGCGGGGAAAATCGTGTCAAAGAGTATCACATGCTGCAGAGAAATTGCTCATGAAAGGAAGAGTCAATCAAACTATTTTTTAATAAAGGTCTGTACATTGTTTTTTTTTTAAAGACATTATGTTACTGCATACTTAATAGACTACAGTATAGTGTAAACATAAGTTTTATATGCACTTGGAAATGCATATAAATGCAAAAAATTAATTTTCTCATTTTATTGCAATATTTGCCTTATTGTGGTATTCTGGAACTGAACTTGCAATAACTCTGAGGGTATGCCCATAATGCCCTGCTGGCTCTTTTGGGGGCCACTTTTACCACCAAGCTTTTGGCTGACTTGATCCAACTTAAAAGAGAGTTGTGGTAGCACATAACATGCAGCCAATACAGGAAGCCTAGATGGAAAGAGATGTCCCCCCAGCCTCAAACCCGAAAAAGTTCTAAGGTGGTACAGACCCCATTCTTGATGCAGTCAGTGCTTTCCAATGGCATTGCTGGTGGTTTTGTTGTTGATTTAGGACCCTGCACTGTGTCAGGGTATTTGTTAGGAAGACATATGCCCATGTCCAAGTCTGAGGGAGGAGTCAGGACGGCCCTCACTGTAGGCCACACCCAGGAATTTAGAAAACAATTCCTTGATTTAAGCTGGCTATCCTCTCATTGTGGAATGGTGGGCAGAAAAACATACTGCTTAATCCAGAGGTCTGGTTAGCTAGATGATGCTTAACTGAGAGGCTGGCCCCACCAAAGTGGGATATGCCTCCTGTATTTTCCAACAAACTTTTAACCAAATTCAAACAAAATGATAGAGTCACTACACAGTGAGCCAATTCTAAGCTTCCTCACCAGCCTCACCTCAGAATTCCTATCTAAAAGGAATATATTTCCATTAAAACAGGTGCTCAAGTAGAGTATTGTCCTTACCATGTCCATTGAGCCCCGTACTGCTCCTAGACCTTAATCACCTTGGACCTGGGACACAGACTTTGAGGAAGTGTAGATAAAATACCAACAGTTCCCAGGAGGAGAATCTAGAATGAGGCTTTCCTTCTTCAGCTGCTTCATTTCTCTGTTTGCCCTGGCAGAATTGTTATCAGAGGAGCTCCCCTTCCCTAATGAATAGAAACTGGTATACCCAAACAGTAGGATGGTGTTCTTCTAAGGGTCAAGTTGCCTTTCTCTAGGCCACCACATGAAACTGTGCATCCCCTACTTATGAACCTACTGAGCTGATTGCCATGGGAGGTGGGGGAGGAAGGGCAGTGCAGTGCAGTGCAGTGGTTAAAGCACAGGGAGCCCTGAAGTCAAATGACCAGGTTGAATCCTGGCTCCACCACTTCTCAGCCAAGTGACCTTGGACAAGCTATTTGATCTCATCTTAAAGTAAGGATGAGGATAGTAACTATTGCATAAAGTTGCTGTGAGGATTAAACAAGTTAATTCACATCAAGTGCTGAGAACAATGTGTGGCTGTTAGTAAATGCCATTATTATTGCAAGTATGGTCAGACTATCAGTAGAACCCTAAAGCAGTGAATATGCACACAGGTTACCTGGGATCTTGTTAAAATGCAGATTCAGATTCAGGCCATCTGGAATGGAGCCTGAATTTTGTATTTTGGACCACACCTCGGTGAGACCAAAGCTGTTGCTCCACCAACCACACTTGGGAAGCAAGGCCTTAGAGCATGCTGGTTATCCTGGGAAATCATAGTAATCTCATCCAGCCTTGCTGAAGGCTGGATGCTGCTCTTAAGCAGTTACTGAATTTTTAATGGAGTTGAGTAATCCTTGCCACATCACTCTTTTCAGGTAATTTGTATGATCAGTAAAGTGTGTGAAGTCAACGTTGGATGCAGAAAATACCGCACACTAATTGATGTCAGGGTGTTATAGAATTCTTTGCTATAATCTTTATTTTTATTTTTCTAAACACATGATCCTGGCAGAGGGTGAGACAGGGAGACTACACCTACACTGTGCTGCTGGGGAGCAGAAGTGATGTATGCTAGTGTCTCCTTCCAGTAACAATAAAAGCTATCCAACAGAGTTATGGAAGGGATTCTAATGATTGTGACTCAATCCTGCAACGTTACAGGAAGGAAGAGCTTGGCATCAATTTTTGCTCTTGACAGCCTGTATCATTACTACTCTTACCAAGCTTGCATCCATAAAAGTTACTTATGCCCACCAACTGGCCAACCCATGCCTTTGCCATGGCCATTATCTTCCTTGGCCTGTTTGATGTCATTGATTACCCCCTTTTTTCAAAAACTCTCTCCCTCCCTGTCTTTGTGACAGTGTAAAACTATAGTTCTTCTACCTCTACAGCTAGTTCTTTGCCTTCCTTCCTCTCCCTCCCTTCTGGACCTCTTTTAGTCTGGAGAATATTACAAAGACAAAAAAATGCACTTGCTGCCCATGAAGAGCTGTGAGTTAGATGGAGAGGCAGACATGGAAACTGCTAATTGCAGAATCAGGTGACAATGTTTCCTAAGAATTATGTCCAAAGAACTGTGGAAACATAAAGGAGAGAGAGGAATGTATATGTGAGGTGTGTCAGTGGGTGAAGCTTCCTTCTGCCTTTTTATTCAGTTAGTCTTCTAACCCCTGTGTGGCTGTCTCTAACTCTCCTTTTCTCAGGAAATCTGTTCACTTCACTCCCTCCTAAAGGTTTTAGTAGTCACTGCCATTAGATGGGCCCAAATCTGCAATTACATTTTCTTTGCCCTCTATTTTGAGTTCAAATCATATTACTCTATATATCTACTAGATATTTCTACCGGGTTCCATCTCTTCACACTCAAGAAATCTAAATCTGAACACAGCCTTCTCCCTAAAGCCAGTACCCACAAGGCTCAACACTTGGCAGTCACCCTGGGTTACTCCTTCAACAACTGCAGACAATTTTTCATCCCATTGTTTTTCTTATATCTGCTCTTCCCGCTGCAGCCACTGCTGTCCTTGCCATCTCCTGCCTGGACTGATATACTGGGATTCCTGTCTCCAGTTACCTTCAACCCCAACCCATTCTGCAGCATTGGCCCATTATTCATCCTAAAATTGCCCTACTCAGGAACCTGCAGTGGTTCCATCACAGAGGGTAGACTCCTAACTCCCTTTTATGTGATCTGAATATAGTAGGTGCCTAAAATTTATGGGCAGAAAAAATGAAACCAGGTTACAAATATCACAAAAGTAGGTTCCAGCAACAAACAGGTGGTTACCAGGAGTGGTAAGGGGAGCAGTTGGTGGAGATGGACCATCTTAAGAGAAGATGTGCTAAGAAAGGATTTAGGGATGTGAAAACTCTGACCTCACCCTTCTCCCTCCTGCTGAGCTCCTGCTCTGCTTCCTATTGATTGGATCTACCTGAAAGCTGGGAGGCAATGCAGCCTTTTGTTGTATTCCATATGATCAGCTCCCCCAGGCCTAAGAGCAGAGTAGAGTGGAGAGTAGATTTGGTGGTGCAAATGGGATAATGTGGGCAGACAGAACAATGAGTTTAGGGTAGTTGGCAAAGTATTGTTGACTTTCTGTGTGCCACCATCAATCACCATTCTGTTAGGAGCAATTACCCTATTTGGAAAACTTCTGAGTTTTGTGAGCCAAGATGTCCCTTCCTAGGGAAGGTGATCAGATAAGTGTCCTCTGACTCTAACTCACTAGTCAATCAGAGTTAGTCTTCATTTTCCAAAGTCATATATGAATGACATTTAAAAGACAGATACCATATGTTTTCACTCATATGTAGATCCTGAGAAATTTAACAGAAGATCATGGCGGGGGGAAAGGGGGAGGAAAATTACAGAGAGGGAGGGAGGCAAACCATAAGAGACTCTTAAATACTGAGAACAAACTGAGGGTTGATGGGGGGTAGAGGAGAGGGGAAAGTGGGTGATGGGCATTGAGGAGGGCACCTGTTGGGATGAGCACTGGGTGTTGTATGGAAACCAGTTTGAGAATAAATTATATGAAAAAAAGAAAAGAAAAGAAAAAATAGTAAAAAAGATAAAAATAAAAAAAAAATAAAAGTGAATGCTCTTACTGGCAATTCTGGTTGTGTCTACCACCACCACCACCACCACCATCATCATCAACATAACAGTTGCAACTATTGACCTAATGCTTAACTTCTGATTCACATGAACCAGTCTGGATTGGCTAGAAATTAGACCTGTAAATCTCACAGGTCATGTTTTGTGCCTTCATTTGACCCATGGAACAATGAGCACTTTTAATGGTTCACAGGCTTCATGGCTTTCAAAAGAAAATAGGTCTAGAACTAGGAAGACATGTAGTCCTCTCTTGGGTTAAAGAGTAAGTTTGTCATACTGAAGTTCAAGGATGCCCGATACATTTTCTTATTGGAAGAGAGTCTTCCTATTAAGGGAGGAAGAACTCTTGCCTGGATAGCTTTCCTACAGTCTCAAGTTTTATTATTTTTTTTTACATGTTCTTATTAAAATGTCATTATTCATTAAAGATGTCCATTTCTTTTTAATTTAACCTTTCCATATTAATAAATTTGTGCGTGTCACCAAAGGAGGACTGTTGTCCTAGGAAAAGGACGGCAAATACTCTGTTGCCTAATATATTAAAAACTATGAAGATTAATTAAAATATCAACCTTCATGTTGAATTAATTTTTTGTATTAGCAAATATGGGTTGGAAAGAGAACCTCAGAGAAAAAAATAATAAAAAAATCCTGATATTAGAGAAAAATAAACATGGCAAAATGGAGACAAGATGATCCAAAGTGAACAATAATGATAATATCAGTTACCATTTCTTGAGGACTCAGCCTGTGCTGGGCACTGTGCTAAGTGCTTTACATATATCATTTCATTGAATTCCCCAATGATCTTGATAAAGATAAATGAATTGAGGCTTAGGCAAGACAGATAACTTGTCCAATGACATACCTGGAGCTGGAATTAAAAGCTAAGCCAACTTTACTTTAAAACCTCAACTGTTAGCTACTATACAGGCAAGCATGGCAGATATGCTGCACTACTTTCCGACCCTGTGCCATGGCAGATGTTGCTATCCATCATGGCCTCTTTCCCTCCTGTCCCAGATGAGGCATTGCAATCTTTCTCAACAGTATCTCTCTCATGACAACTCTCATCCATTGGAAATCATTGGGATCATGACTTGCTACCACTGTATATGCTGCCTCCCTACTGGTGACAAACTATATCTTTCTGCTACAGGCAGAATAGGAAGCAGATTTCTTTTGGCACTTGCCAATGATGTAGATGCCTAGGCCTGCACTTTTTCTTTTGTTTTAAACCTTTTTGAAAAAAAAGTGAAATAAAGCATACATACAGAAAAGTGCAAAAAAGAAAGAGGTCACAGAGTGTAAATTTTCTTGAGAGAGAGACAGAGAGAACATGTGAGCAGAGGAGGGGCAGACAGAGAGGGAGAGAGAGAATCTTAAGTAGGTTCCCAGTGTGGAGCCCACCACAGGCTTGATCTCATGGCCATAAGATCATCACCTGGGCCGAAACCAAGAGTCAGACATTTAGCTGACTGAGCCAGGCACACTTATATTATAATTTATCACAAAATAAAACCATATAACTATCACTCAGGTCAAGATATAGAACATCATAAGCTCTACAGAAGACCCACTCATGCCCCCACCTGGTAGTACTCCCTCCTACATCTAGATAACCACTACATTATACTTCAGTGCCATGTTAAAATGTATTCTTTCTTACAAAAAAAAATTATGAGTCTATCAATACATAGAATTGTAGAAAACAATTTCATATAATTCAGCATTTATTCTCCTATCTTTTACATTCTTTTTCTGTATTTCCCATTATTTTGATTCTCTGTGCTTCATTCTCAATATTTCCCCCTGACCTATCAATAGTTCATTCTGTTTTCAGCTGTGCTACATATTTTGTAAATCCATTCACTGCATGTTTAATATTTGCTGTTGTATTCTCCACTTCTAAAACTTATATGTGGTTCTTTTTCATATCTTCTGGTTCTCTGGAAAATTATCAATCTTGTCTTCAATCTTTTTGAATATAGTAAATGCAGTTATTTTCATGTCTATATCTGATAATTCCAATATCTGGATCCCTTCTGGGCCCGGTTATATTGTCTGCAGTTTCTACTAATTTTCATTCCTGTTATCTTGTCTCCTTGTGTGCCTAGTTATTTTGTATTGTGGGTTAGACCTTATTTTTGCAAAATTGTTTTTCAAAATAATTTGAGAAACTTGATGATGTTATCTTTCTCCAGAGAGGATTCATATTTGTTTTTGTCAGGCATTTTTATCAAGTTTCAGAAAAGAGATTTAGAGTATTTTGTTCAGAATTTCTAGTTGTCCTCAGCAGGACAGTTGATCCAAATTACCTCATGTGACATTTCAGAAAGTAAAAGTGACCTGTACTTCTTTTTTTTATTTTTTTAAAAAAATTTTTTTTCAACGTTTTTATTTTATTTTTGGGACAGAGAGAGACAGAGCATGAACGGGGGAGGGGCAGAGAGAGAGGGAGACACAGAATCGGAAACAGGCTCCAGGCTCTGAGCCATCAGCCCAGAGCCTGACGCGGGGCTCGAACTCACGGACCGCGAGATCGTGACCTGGCTGAAGTCGGACGCTTAACCGACTGCGCCACCCAGGCGCCCCAAAAGTGACCTGTACCTCTTAAGGAAGAAACTACCTAGGCAAGTCCTCTCATTATAATTTTCCCTACTACCACCATGCCAGATCCAGGTAATTGGGTCTTTGGATACATGGGCATATTAAAAAGGTTTGGAAAATCTCTGCTAATCAAATTCTTAGTGCCAGACCCTGGATAGAACTTTCTGGAGTGAGGTTTCTGTGGACTGACTGTATACAGAGTGAAATACCTGATAATAAGATTAAACAGGAGGGAGTGATGGTTAGGTTACAGTCACTACTGTTTCTTACTCCTTCTTTCAGAAATGTGTAAAAGGTGCAGAAATAAAGTATCTCCAGGATTTAGATGGCAAATGAGATCTACTCACTGTAGAGTTATGAAGTTGGATCAGTTACTAATTACTAGTCATGATTATATCTCTTTCTCCAAGAAATACTATTATACCTAGGAAACTCACAGCTTTCTCTTCCCTAGCTGTTCTTGAGGTGAAGTTTAACAAAGAAACAAGCTTGTTTATTGATGCCAAGTTATGGTGACTCTGTACACTAGAATCAATCTTTCTATGAAACTCAAACAAAATGTTCTTAGGATTCTAGACTTACTTATTTCCCTTTCTGGCTCAAATAACTAATGAATCAATAGTGGCTTTGGCACTTATCAAATTTTCTATAGAGGGAAAAATTTGTAAGCATTATGCTTAGTGTTTTGTTCTGCTTTGTTTAAAGAGATTTCAGATTTATTGAAAAAAAATGCCAGGCTATTTTTTCTTCTGCCTCCAATAGCTGTGTGACCTTGGCAGTTATGTCACATTTTGGGTCTAGGTTTCAATATCATTAAAAGAAGGCATTGCATGAGAAGAAATTGAATGTAAAATTTGATGGGTTATTTTCTAAATATCTTAAGAATGATTTTAGTACCTTTTCTTCTTCCAACTACCACAGTGCCTTATATACAATAAATCCTCAATAAATGTGTGACAAATTAATATGTAACTTATATAATAAATAATCATATATGATATAATAAATAATATCATATGGAATTTATGTAATGTTTGGGGAATAGTTTATATCTGCTAAAATATTAGTCATTGATTTTGAGATTTAAAAATCAAGTATACTTCCATTCCTAGCCATTTTAGAGAAACTAGTAGCAGATGAACCCTTCTACCATAAACATTAAAAAACTGGGCAAAAATATAAGAAGAAATTATTTTCAGAAAGTGGACATAAAGCAGCACAGGGCTATAATCCCTGAGAGAATTGAAACTCATGATGTAAACACCATAATTCTATGACTGGGAACAATTTTCTCATTGTAGCAGCAAGAGCTACAGTCTAAGCAGACAGACCACTGCAAACCAACTGATGTGAGAAGGTAGAGATCAGATCAGAATTTGGGCAGCTGTAGTAGCTGTGGGGTGACATCAGAGTGGAGACAGATAGGTAGATAAGAGGCCCTAGAAGTTTGTGTAGGAGTCCCCTGTGTATCCATGGCTTCAGGCTGGGTCATACAGCCTTAAAGTGTATAGGATGCCATTCTGGCCCTGAAGAAGACTGAACAAAGCTTCAGGAACCAATGAGATAATAGATAATATAAAATGGCCTAACATAAGTGTAACTGGAATCTCAGAAAGAGAAGATTAGTCAATATTTCATTAATACCCTGGGAAACTAATTGAGACAACAGAAGGGGCACACCTGGAGTCAGTAACTTACCCTACAGTAAGACCAGCTCCTGATAAAGCCTAAAAGTAAGCTTTGACAAGATCTGAAAGGCAAATGAAACTTGGAGGTTGAAAGGCTTTGGCTTTCAGTTTGCACCAACAAGTGAAAAGCCAAGCCTACAAAAGTTCACAGTGATCAGTCAGTAAATGAACTGCCTGCTGAACAATCAACATTGGTAGCAAGATGACATCAATACAGTTCTTTTCAGCATATTCATAATTCCAGTATTCAGAAAAAAATCACTAGCTATATAAAGAAATAAGAAACTGTGATACGTAATCAAGAAAAACCATTCAACAGGAAACTTTTTTTTAAAGTTTTTTTTTTTATTTTGAGAGAGAGAGACAGAGACAGAGACAGAGACAGAGAGAGATAGAATCCCAAGCAGGCCCTGTGCTGACAGCTTCAGGGCTCAATCTCATGAACCATGAGATTGTGACCTGAGCTGAAACCAAGAGTCTGACGCTTAACCGGCTCAGCCACCCAGGTACCCCTCAAAAGGAAACTTAAAATGAGATCTCTCAGATGTCTGACTTAGCAGACAGGGATTTTAAAACAGCTTAAAAAAATGTTTAAAGAATTAAAGGAAAATATATTAAAAGAATTAAGAAATATATTGCCTTAAAAAGAGAACAGAGAGGGAATTTCACAGATAAACTGAAACCATAAAAAGAAATCAAATGGAGATCATATACATGAAGAGTAACTGAAACGAAAAATTATTGAATACATTTAATGAAGATTAAGACAGTAGAAGAAAAAGTGAGTGAACTGGCAGAATAATCAATAGAAAATTCAATCTGTGAAACAGAGAAAAAAAAACTGAAGAGAACTGAACAAAGCTTCAGGGATGAATGAGATAATAGATAATATAAAATGGCCTAACATAAGTATAATTGCAATCCCAGAAAGAGAAGGTATCTATCTATATCTATATCTATCTATCTATCTATCTATCTATATATAAAGTTCAAATACATATATCTGTATCTATCTATATATACATATCTTTTCTTTCTTTATCTATCTATATATACATATCTTCTCTTTATATATATCTTTATATTTCTTTCTATTTATTATATATATCTTTATATCTCTTTATATATATGTATGTATATATGTACATGTATACATATGTACATATATACATGTATATATATATATATATATATATATATATATATATATATATATATATATTTGAAGGAATAATGGCCTTAAATTCCTCAAACTTTAATAAAGCCTTCAAGTTATGAATAAATCTAAAAATCTCAGCAAACTCCATGCAGGAAAAATATAATGAAAACCACAACAAGGCACATTGTAGTCAATTATTAAAAACCAAAGTAGAAAATTTAGAAGCAGTCAAGGAAAAAAAGAAACATGCAAAGGGAGAACCATGATAAGAATATCAATGACTTCTCATCAGAGACAATGGAGGCCAGAGAAAATGGAACAATATCTTTGTAGTTATGAGAAAAAAAAGTGTCAAACAGGAATTCTATATGCAGCAAAAATATTCTTCAAAAAGGGGATGAAATAAGAACATGTTAATATAAACAAAAGCGGAGATAATTCTGTAGCAGAAGATCTGTGTTATATAAATCCTAGGGGATGTCCTTCAAGGTGGGGGAAATGATACCAGAAGGAAAACTTAGATCTATAGAAAGGAATGGAGAGGACTAGAAATGGTAAATGAGTGTGTGAATATAAAAGACTATGTTTATTTTTTCATAATTTACTTAAAAGGCAACTGACTGTTTAAAGCAAAAAATATTAACACTGTAGGATGTGGTTTAAATATATGTATGAGTAAAAGATGTGTAACAATCACACAGGACAGGGGATTACTGAATATAAATTATACTTCATTAAACTTTGAAAAATAATGTTTATTTATTTTGAGACAGAGAGAGAGAGACTAGGAGAAGGGCAGAGACAGAGGGAGACACAGAATTCCAAGCAGGCTCCATGCTGCCAGTGGGGAGCCTGACATGGGGCTCGAACCCACACACCATGAGATCATGACCTGAGCTTAAGTCAAGAGTGGAAACTTAACTGACTGAGTCACCCAGGTGCCCCATTAAAGCTAACTTTTAAAAATCAATTGTAGAAATTCCCCTTCCTTTAATGAGTCTAATGTGGAGCCTAAGGTAGGTAGAGAGTTGAACCCAGGAATACTAACAGCTAATATTTGTTGAATGCTTATGTGTTGAGCACAAGTATAAATGCTTTACAAGCATTTATTTATTTAATCCTCACAATAACTCCGTGATATAAATGCAATTTGAACCCCTATTTTATAGATCAGGAAACTGAGGCAGATAGCTAATAATTGGTGGCTCTGGGAATTTGAACCCAGGTAATAGGACTCCAGTGTCAATGTCCTCAACTACTAATTGTCATGAATCAGCAAGAGGGAACAAACCAAGAATAACAGGTACATGGGGCTCATGTCCTGTGTGTTGATCATTTCATGGGACACTGACTTCACTGTATCTTCATTTTCTCCCCCCTCATTTTTCTTTCTAGCACTTATAAAGCATGGGTCACTTGTAAGCCTAAGTGGCCTTTATTATTATCATTATTTTAAATTAGGTTACAGTCACCTTGCTTCTGGCTGTTATTTCATGTTTGGCGATCTCCAGAAAAGGGCCAGGCACAAAAGAGAATCAATCATGGAACTTCCTGAATTTACGAAGCTCTCTTCTGTGAGTTACACCACCTGCCACAGTCCTAGGCACATTCTCAGTGCTTAATAAATATTATTGACTTACTATAGGACATATTCTCCCACTTCTGGCCTGATTGCTAATATATTGGGGGCTAAAAGAGTGAAGGGATTTGCCAAAGGTCATGCCCTATTGATCACTACGTCTAGAACTAGTGATTAAAAAAAGAAATTCTTGGGTTATTGCTGTTCTATACCATTGAAGCATAGGATGATACTGCTTAGAAGAATTTTAGGGTTAATACAGTTTAACCCTTTCATTTCCCAGATGAGGAAAGTGAAGATCAAATTTAAATAATATGGTCACCTCACTGGCCAGACTTAGATCCCTGGTTTTTTCACTTGTAGACCCAGAGCGCCTCCCACTTTCTCACAAGTCTCTAGGCATCAATGATACTATCCTTCATCAGCCTCTGTAACCAAAGGGGTTCATGAACCATCAAAACCTAAATAAACCAGCGCTTGGAACTATCAATTGTCCTCAATCTCACAAGCCATATGGAGCACCCTGATGGGAAAACTGTGCTCTCCTCCAAACAACAGAGACCTGAGCCCTACAGGGAATATTCCTGACTTGGAAAATCATCTGAACCCATCTCTGTTCATTACTCTGGGAGAAGCACTTGGGACTGTATTTGCTTATCTATAAATTAGGGATAATGTCCCTGCCTTCCTGGACCACTGGGCCGATTAATCAGCCAATACAGCATGTAGAGTCTGAAAGCTTTGCACTGATGCTGAATATTGCTTTTAGTTGGTGGTAACCCTAACATTTATCACCACTTACATTTTGTTCTTAAATCAGAAAGGGACATTTTCATCACTGGGGGAATGTCTGTGCACTTTAGTAAATATGAAAAGTTATTGTGTGGTGAGATGCATCATTCTTTGCCATTATTATTTTTTGAGCTGCTGTATGTAGAACACCAAATAATAGAGATTTCTCAGTGTAATCAGGTACTGTTATTGATTTTTCAATAACTTCTCAGTAAAACACCACAACAACAGGCACTGGAAGTTTTGAAATATGCTCATTATTTAAATTAACTTGCTTTGCTGCATTTGGGTCATCTTCTTTTTCTCACTACCTGATGCCATGGCTCATCATAATCCATAACATCTCTCTTCAAGAGGTGGATTTAAAAAACTCATTGTTGCTAGAAGCTGGTAGGGGCTTTAGAGGTAAAACCTCATCCCTGTCCATGGAATACTCATCACTAATCTCACTTTGTAGATGGACAAACTGAGGCAATGTGTGAAGGAACAGAGAGGTTGGCAGCAGATCTGGGACTGTAATTGTGACTCCGACCTTCTAGTCTAGGGACCCCTTCAGAGGCATCTAAAGCAGAGGGGTCAAGAGTTCCCAAATCAGAGGAGGGGGGTGCAGTAGATTCATGCTAGGTGATGTGGAAGAGGGTGGGCATCAACTCCTAGCGGTCTTGAACATGAAAGGTTTTGTGGGACTGAGACAGGATGTGTGGGACCGTATTCTAAATTCTCTTCTGTTTCTGGTAGGCAAGGCCTGCCAACACCAGGGAGCTGACTTCAGACCCCTCACAGCAAAGCAGGCCCGCCAACCTGTTTGGAATGTTAAGAGGCCATGCTGTCTGTAGCTGTCTTCCAGAGGGTCTGCTCCGCCTTAACAAAGACATGCCAGCAGTTTGACTGGAAAGTGGAGGAGGCACTGACATCCCCTCAGGCTTCCTCTTGGGGTGGCTGTGAACACAGGTGTGCAAGGGAGCTCTGTAAGCTCCAAAGACCATACAAACCAGAGGGTCCATCATGACTCCTGTTAGTCTTTTTACACATGGTATAGGAATTGAGTCCTATCTGCCTGCCACCAGATAGCTATGTGGCCTTGAGAAAGCCATTTAAAATGGCTGGCCGCAGTGTTCTCATCTGTAAAATGGAAACTTGGCTGGACCAGATAGCTAACGTCCTTTCCCACTCAGACATTCTGGTTCAGGAATGGCACCATGAGAGGAACACAGGGAACAAGGTTTCCTGTTATAGTGTAAGAAAAAAACCAAACAAACAGTGGCAGAGGAGGGACCTAGAAGATGCAGCAGAAAGGATTTCTGAAAGGGACAGGAGTGGGACCGGACAGCTCTGGTCCAACAAGAAGTAGAGAGAGGGAAGGACTTAGGCGTGAGCCTCTGCACATGCTCCTGTCCTTGTATGAAGTACAAATGGTTTAAGTGGTTTAAGGTTCCCCATTTTGGTTTCAGGTTCCATGACATTTAAGATCACTTTAGGAAAAAAGAGACATAAAGACACAGAACAAATTAAAAAGTGAGGGGAAGAAGAGGGCCAAGTCCAAGGAAATGAAAGGGGAGAGAGAAGCCGGGTGTGGAGAGGCAAGAAGGCCTGCTACCAGCAAGGGCTACCAGCTGGTGCAGAGAGGAAGAGAATGGAAGAGGGAAAAAGATACAGACGCCAGGCAGTTCAGGCCCTTCAAGTTACAGGTAGAACAGAAACCCAGACAGAACTGACCTGCCCAAGGTCCCCGAGCTAGGTGGGGTGAAGGCAGGGCTGGAATCTGAGTCTTCAGGCTTGAGCTCTCCCACATCACCTGCAACATGCTGGCACTTCATGGGATTGTCACATTAACCAGGAGAAAGGGAGGTCGGGGAAGATGATGACAAAGGAAAGAGCGGGGGGGTAGGTTGGGGAGAGAACAAGGTACATTTGAGCCTCTGCTCAGACTCACGGATCTTCTCTGGGACTCAGTTTTCAAAATCTGTAAATTTCAAGAGGCTGACTTAATTTGCAAGTATCAGCTCTAGACAGACTTTCCTTCATCAAATCTGGGATTGTGAGGTGTTCTTAAATCCAGTGAGGGAGCTTTTGCTGGGACCATCTCTGGTACCTGAGCCCTCCTCCTCCCTAGTACAGTGCAGGTATCCCCCTGGGAACACTGTCCCGGGTGCTGTAACGGTGACTGCCAATCCACTGTGGCTCAACTTACCGAAGAACAAATTTCAGGCAGGATGGCATAACTGCTTTTGAACCATCAAAGTGTAAAAACACTCAGAAAAGTTGTTTTTAGCAGCTCTAATATGCCCCCAATGGGTCTGATTAACTGGCAGTGTTTGCTAATCAGTGCGGCCAATTTCACAGTTACTAATCCCCAGGAGGGGAGAACTCATTCTGGGGGAAAACTGCATTATAGAATGAGTGTGGTTCACCTGGGTTCTTGGGCACTCAGGTGAGTTTTTAACTTTTGCAGCAGGAAGTTTTAAGTCAAGAATCCACTCTATCAATAGCAATAAAAGCAGCATGTTAAGCGGGTTGGCTGCTCTGGTCTGATTCTGACCCTAGCTTTGCTACTGGCTAGCTGTGTCCAGGGTGGGTTAATGAAGCTCGCTGGAATCAAGATCTGCCATTCATTCTGATACTCTTTGACGAGATTTTCAAGACACTTTGCTGTGTCTCTGCGGTGCAGTCTTTTGAATGTTTCCAGTGGAGAGGAACAAGTAGAGTCTGTTTAGAAAACTGCCTTACTGGCCTGACATCCAGGACTCAATGTAGTTTGCTCCGTGCTGACTTCCTCACCTGGCTCTCACTACCTCCTCCTCTGTGGCTGCCTGGTCCACATGCATGGACCCATGTGCTGGCCTGCGTTGGTAACCCAAATGAAGTTTTCACCCCAAATGTCCTTTCATCTCCATCCCTATCTCTTCTACCAAAACCTTAAGGCTCATTTCGATTACTGTTTCCTTCATAAAACTTTTCGGGACTGCCACAGTCCCTGGAAAACTCACCCCTTGAATCTACTTCATTATCATACATAATGCCTCTCTGGTATTTTTTGGTCTCATGTTGCTATTTAACTCTTAAATATTCCTGGCCATTTATTTATTTATTTTTATTTAAAATTAAAAAAAAATGTTTATTTATTTTTGAGAGAGAGAGAGAGAGGGAGAGAGAGAGAACAGAGTGTGAGCAGGGGAGGGGCAGAGAGAGAGGGAGACACAGAATCTGAAGCAGGCTCCAGGCTCTGATGAGCTGATGCAGGGCTTGAACTCACAGACAGTGAGATCATGGTCTGAGCCAAAGTCGGACACTTAACTGACTGAGCCACCCAGGCTTCCCTATTTATATATTTATTTTTAAATATTTACTTTTAAATATTTATTTTTTGAGAGAAACAGTACGAGCAGGGGAGCAGGGGAGGGGCAGGGGGGTGCAGAGGATCTGAATCTGGCCCTGTGCTGATAGCAGAGAGTCCGATGTGGGGCTTAAACTCACAAACTGCAAGATCATGGCCTGAGCTGAAGTCAGATGCTTAACCGACTAAGCCATCCAGGCACCCTTAAATATTCTTTAATGTTTGAAGTATATATGTTGCCTTGATAGTGATTTTGTCATGTACTTCTATTTTATGTGCCTCATGTAATATAATGTGATGTGATATAATTTAATGCAACCACTACCATTTAACTGAGCACTTACTATAAGCAAGCACTGTTTAAGTGCTTTGTATGCATTAACTCATTTAGTTGTTCTAACAACATATGAAATAGGTTCTGCTATTATTTCCATTTTACAGATGAGGAAGCTAAGGCACAGAGAGGCTTAGTAACTTCCTTAAGGTTACAGAGTAAGTCAATGCAAAAGCCAGGCAGTCTGACTTATATTCAGAACCACTATGTGTTGTCTCTCCTGGTACCTTTGATATGGTATCCAATCAACAGATACTTGTTGGCTGATTGGTGTTGATTTGTTTTCTGGAAACAGTTCTAATGTGAGCAAGAAAAAAATAGGAAGAAAGGGTTTGACTCCTCTCCATACATGGTCCTTACTATTCTTTCTCACTTCTCAATTAGGAAGCAAACCCTTGTTTAATACCCAATTGTTTTCTATTCCATGTGATTCCAGAAATGACACTTTTAACTGAGAAAGAGCTAATCTTACAAAAATTCATACCATAGGGAAAGCATGCCCCATAAAAAGTCTCTAAAGCATTCAAGCATCTTAACAGATGGGGATAGTATCCTCTTTATATTTGTGTCTTTAGGGCCTTACTTAGTGCTTGGCTTACAGAAAGTGCTCAATAAATGTTCATGGTGAATGGATACTGTTTTCCAAGGCTGGTCTTGCATGGAGGTCACTGTTCAATCCTCTCCATCAAGTCCAGTTGGCTGCTGAGAGTTTTTGTCAAAGACCTCAAAAATCAAAAAACCACTTTCTCTCCTCCATCTCTCTGTCTGCTCCCTTTATTCAATCTACTCCTGAAAGTTCTTCTCCAGCAGGGCATATGATATTACATGGAAAGGAGGAAATTACCACAGACAAATGCACTTTTATATACATTGCAAATATTTAATCATAACCCTCCATGTTATTGTTCACATTCATTGTATAACGTTTATTGTTCCATATGGCCTATCCTTTGGTACAATATGCATGCCTCACAGTAATCCTGCTGTGGGTAAGTGAGGCCTCACAAGTAGTGGCAAGTGATTTTCTTAATTGTGGAAGTCTTGATGAAACAAAATGGGCAAATATTTTGATTACACAGAATTTCACTGAAAGAGTCAACTAATTTTTACATCCATAGTGAAGTCGACTCTGAAAACTTATAGCCTTACTGTGTATAACTCTAGGGCCACAGTCATTCTCCTTACTTTTAATAATTTTCTGGAATGCTCCTCCTTACTTACCCTTCAGGATCTATCTCAAATGCTACCTCCTCCAAGAAGTCTTCCTGATTCTTTATCCCCACTCCCAAAAGTATAGAACCCCCAAAGCATACATGTCACAGAATTGATCACATCTTAAGCGTTTTTTTTTTTTTTTCCTGAGGCAGGGGGAGAGCACTCTCTAATTTTTGTTCCATACCATCATTTCTTTGAACATCTTTTCTTCTACATTTCAGTCTCTTTGAGAACATACTTGGCATTGGAATCATTTCTGCATATGCTGTAATGGCTAGCAAAATCTTATATCAAGTGTGCACTCAGTAGGTTTTGTTGAACAAATTAATATATGACTTGTAGCCTCACAATCATCTCTCTCATTCCATAATATGTGATCTTAAGACTTCAGTGACATTTAATACACATATGGACATTTAAAAAATAATAATAACTTTTTGGACTTAGAGTTACATATTCCACAAATCATCCAACTTACCTGTTACAAGAAATAACACATTATCTACATATCACCTATGTGTATGTCCACATATCACACAGCTGTCATGAGGATAAAATAAGATAGAAGAACAAACACCCTTTGGAAATGCTAAATAAGCTCACAAATGGGAGGCCTTTTAGCATTAGCATCATTTAAAGAGCCTGTTAGTTCTTAGTAACTGCTGTGTGTAGCACTGGCTGTGAGACACCTGCACAATGCCAGCCATTCATTCTACAAAGACTTATCTGGCATTGCAGATGCTGAGGATACAGCAGTGAATAAAACAAACAAAAGTTGTCCTCATGGAGGTTATATTCTCATGAAGCAAGGGGCAGTAAGTAAATAGTGTGACAGATGGTGACAAGTGATGTGGGAAAAATAAGGCAGGGAAGGGGCACAGGAAATGTAAGGTTGCTAACATGGGTGGGGACAGCAGGCCTCTCAGGTAAGATGACATTTCTGCAGAGACTGGAGGTGGTGAGCAGGCCAGACCAGCAGAGGGATGGGTGAAGGGCATTCTGGACACAAGGAACATCAAACCCAAAGGCCCCATAATGGTAGTGGGTTTGGAATGTTGGTGGCATGGCAGGAGGTCACTGAGTCTGGCAAGGAGGGACAGAAGGGAAGGGTGCAGGGAGATGAGGTTAGAGGGGGAGAGGGGTGAGACCATGTAGGCCTCTATGGGCCTCTGACTCTCACTCAGTGAGTTAGGGGAGACTTGGAGGTTTCTGAGCAAAGTGGTGACATGTTTTGTTTTTTGGGGCTTTTTTGTTTTGTTGTTGTTTTTTTTTTTTTTTTTTTTTTTTTTTTTACAAGGACTTGCATTTTAAGAAGACGCTGTTGGCTACAGTGTTAAGACTAAGCTGTGGCAGGGACGCCTGGGTGGCGCAGTCGGTTAAGTGTCCGACTTCAGCCAGGTCACGATCTCGCGGTCCGTGAGTTCGAGCCCCGCGTCAGGCTCTGGGCTGATGGCTCAGAGCCTGGAGCCTGTTTCCAATTCTGTGTCTCCCTCTCTCTCTGCCCCTCCCCCGTTCATGCTCTGTCTCTCTTTGTCCCAAAAATAAATAAATGTTGAAAAAAAAATTAAAAAAAAAAAAAGACTAAGCTGTGGCAAAGGGCAGAGATGGAAACAGAGAATCCAGTTAGAAAGCTATTATAATAATGCAGTCAAAAGGTGTCAGTGGCTGGCATTGGAGGTGGTAAGAAACAGTGAGTTTCTTGAGGGGATGGCTGATAGGATTTCCTGAGGGACTGGATACAAAGGGTGAAAGGAAGAAATAAGTCCAAGATTTTTTGCCTGAGTAACTGGAAGGATGAGGTTGACATTTACCAAGACAGGAAAGACTTTGGGACGATTGGAAGTTCTGTTATGGATGTGGTAAGTTCAAGATGCTTAGACATCCAATTAAAGGAATGGAGTGGGCAGGTAGGCATATAAGTCTGGAGTTTAGAGGAGAAGTCTGAGCTGGTGATATATAGTTATTAGAAGACATGTAAGTGATAGTTAATGCCATGAGGCTGGAAATGAAAACCTGGAACCAACTGTCCCTGAGATAGAGAAGAGGTCTGAGGATTAAGCCTGTAGCTCTCCAATGTTAAAAAGATGAGAAATCAGCAAGTCATTCTGATAAGGAAAAGCAAATGAACTGAGAAAGAATGGTGTTCCAGTAGTCAAGTGATGACAAGCGATGATCAGCTGTATTCAGTGCTGCAGCTAGGTCAAGTACAATGGCACCAGAGAACTGACCACGCTATTCAGTAATGTGGAAATAACTAGTGGTCTTGACAAGAGATGTTTTATTGCAGTAATGGAGGAGACAGCCTGGCTGGTGTGGATTTAAGAGAGATCAAGAAGACAAGAATTGGAATCAACAGACAGAGGCAACTCTTTGGAGAAGATCTGCTGAAGTGTAAAAGAAGACACCCAAAAGTTCTAAGAAATGGAAGAAGGAGGTATTTGTCTAGGTTTGTAGTGGTAGGAGATATTGCTGACATTTTCCCGGATGATATCAACCAAACTAGCATGGGCACTTATTCACCTTGGTCTACATATTTTATTATTTAAATGTCACATAGATACTTTTCCAGTGAGAAAGGGTAACAGGCTGGATTAGCCCTTTCTTTAAGCTCCAAAAAGAGCTACTCTGTTTTTATTGGTGACCCATGGAAAACAAGACACAGGTGTTAGCCCTATGCATAAGCCTGAAGCCACCTGCAAGCCTGCCCACAACTGCAAAACCATCTCAGTGTGATCATCTTTAATGACAAAGATAATCTTACTGGATTACATAGCAGGTAATATGAGGGCCTTATATTTGAGGTATCATATCATGTCCTCCTCTTCTTGATGACAGAATTCCAAGGAATTCCAAGGAATTTTCTGACCATCACAATACAGTTCTACCATGAATTAAATGCATATGGAGATGGGTCACCTTCTTTAGGAAGCTTCTTCTATAATGGAATCCTAGCTACTATACCTAACCTAATTTTCCTTTTTTTAAATTTTTTTTTTCAACGTTTATTTATTTTTTTGGGACAGAGAGAGACAGAGCATGAACGGGGGAGGAGCAGAGAGAGAGGGAGACACAGAATCGGAAACAGGCTCCAGGCTCTGAGCCATCAGCCCAGAGCCCGATGCGGGGCTCGAACTCACGGACCGCGAGATTGTGACCTGGCTGAAGTCGGACGCTTAACCGACTGCGCCACCCAGGCGCCCCCTAATTTTCCTTTTTAATGCACTGAAGTATGAGTGACTCTCAACCATATGCATCTCTAATTAAGAATTTCTGTACTGGAGTTATTATTGTAATTACTTCTGTTAATAACAGTCTCCTCAATTTCTTTGTGTTAGATTGTACTATTCATTCACAATTATTCACCCAAACTTCTCTATAGGTACAGTATACTTCTGTGTCACATTATCTTTGGGACAAAGATAGCACTGTGACTTGCTTTGGCCCCTAGAATGTGAGCAGCCATGATATAAGTCATATTTGAGCAAAAACCTAAAATATGCATGTGTGGTTTAGCTAATTGCCCCCTTTGTGAGCATCTGCCCCCTCTGCCATGAGAAAAACATGGCCTACCGGCTGGATGCTTCTTCAACCTGTGCTCTGGAATGAAGTAGCATACAGAACCCGGTCAAACCCAGAGCCTAGCTGAGCCCAGAAAAACTGCAACTGATCAACATCCTCATGTAACATGACCAGGTATAAATGTTTCTGGTTTTAAGTCACTGAGACTTTGGGATTGTTTGTTCCTACAGCAAAAGCTGACTGATATACTCTTATTAGACTGTCAAATTCCTAAGTGAAATAAACATATTTATTCTTTATGATATGTCCTCATACTGAGAACAATGCTCTGAAATTGTGGGCTCCTAATAAGCACATACATAAGAGGGTAAGATTTTTTATGTCCAAAGTTTGGAATCAGTTCATAATTCCTGTCACTGACACACTGACTGCACCATCATATTAATCTCCTTAAAATCATGTTCAGAATTATTCTCATCCTCCTTCTCATTCCTTGATTTTGATCTATTGAGTTATGCCTGATTGATGAAGAAAACCCAAAGAATTTAGGTTTCACAGAAAGGAAATTGGATCTTGGCCATCATATACAGTTGACCTTTGAATAACACAAGTTTGAACTGTGTGGGTCCACTTACACACAGACTGTTCCAATAAATATAGAACAGTACTATAAATGTATTTTTTTCATATGATTTTTTTAAATTTTGTATTTAAAAAAAGGTGTTTTTTTGTTTTTTTGTTTTGTTTTGTTTTGTTTTGTTTTGTTTTTTTTTAGAGAGAGAGAATGTGAGTAAGGGAGGGGACAGAAGGAGAGAGAGAGAATCTTTTTTTAAATTTTTTTATTTTTTAAAATTTACATCCAAATTAGTTAGCATATAGTGAAACAATGATTTCGGGAGTAGATTCCTTAATGCCCCTTACCCATTTAGCCCACTCCCCCTCCCACAACCCCTCCAGCAACCCTCAGTTTGTTCTCCATATTTACAAGTCTCTTCTGTTTTGTCCCTCTCCCTGTTTTTATATTAGTTTTGTTTCCCTTCCCTTATGTTCACCTGTTTTGTCTCTTAAAGTCCTCATATGAGTGAAGTCATATGATTTTTGTCTTTCTCTGACTAATTTTGCTTAGCATAATACCCTTCAGTTCCATCCATGTAGTTGCAAATGGCAAGATTTCATTCTTTTTGATTGCTGAGTAATACTCCATTGTATATATATACCACATCTTCTTTATTCATTCATCCATCAATGGACATTTGGGCTCTTTCCATACTTTGGCTATTGCTGATAGTGCTTCTATAAACATGGGGGCGCATGTGTCCCTTTGAAATAGCACACCTGTATCCGTGGATAAATGCCTAGTAGTACAATTGCTGGGTTGTAGGGTAGTTCTATTTTTAGTTTTTTGAGGAACCTCCATACTGTTTTCCAGAGTGGCTGCATCAGTTTGCATTCCGACCAGCAGTGCAAAAGAGATCCTCTTTCTCCACATCCTCACCAACATCTGTTGTTGCCTGAGTTGTTAATGTTAGCCATTCGGACAGGTGTCAGGTGGTATCTCATTGTGGTTTTATTTGTATTTCCCTGATGATGAGTGATGTTGAGCATTTTTTCATGTGTCGGTTGGCCATCTGGAGGTCTTCCTTGGAGAAGTGTTTATTCATGTCTTTTGCCCATTTCTTCACTGGATTATTTGTTTTTTGGGTGTTGAGTTTGATAAGTTCTTTGTAGATTTTGGATACTAACCCTTTATCTGATACGTCATTTGCAAATATCTTCTCCCATTATGTCGATTGCCTTTTAGTTTTGCTGATTGTTTCCTTACTGTGCAGAAGCTTTTTATTTTGATGAGGTCCCAGTAGTTCACTTTTGCTTTTGTTTCCCTTGCCTCCAGAGATGTGTTGAGTAAGAAGTTGCTGTGGCCAAGATCAAAGAGGTTTTTGCCTGCATTCTCCTTGACGATTTTGATGGCTTCCTGACTTACATTGAGGTCTTTTATCCATTTTGAGTTTATTTTTGCGTAGGGTGTAAGAAAGTGGTCCAGGTTCATTCTTCTGCATGTCACTATCCAGTTTTCCCAGCACAACTTGCTGAAGAGACTGTCTTTATTCCATTGGATATTCTTTCCTGCTTTGTCAAAGATTAGTTGGCAATATGTTTGTGGGTCCATTTCTGGGTTCTCTATTCTGTTCCATTGATCTGAGTGTCTGTTCTTGTGCCAGTACCATATTGCCTTGATGATTACACCTTTGTAGTATAGCTTGAAGTCTGGGATTGTGATGCCTCCTGCTTTGGTTTTCTTTTTCAAGATCGCTTTGGATATTCAGGGTCTTTTCTGGTTGCATACAAATTTTAGGATCATTTGTTCTAGCTCTGTGAAGAATGCTGGTGTTACTTTGATAGGGATTGCATTGAACATGTAGATTGCTTTGGGTAGTATCGACATTTTAACAATATTTGTTCTTCCTCTTCAGGAGCATGGAATCTTTTTCCATTTTTTTGTGTCTTCTTCAATTTCTTTCATAAGCTTTCTATAGTTTTCAGTGTATAGATTTTTCACCTCTTTGGTTAGATTTATTCCTAGGTATTTTATGGTTTTTTGTGCAACTGTAAATGGGATCGATTCCTTGATTTCTCTTTCTGTCACTTCATTGTTGGTGTATAGGAATGCAACCAATTTCTGTGCATTGATTTTATATCCTGGAACTTTGCTGAATTCATGAATCAGTCCTAGCAGTTTTTTGGTGGAATCTTTTGGGTTTTCCATATAGAGTATCATGTCATCTGCGAAGAGTGAAAGTTTGACCTCCTCCTGGCCGATTTGGATGCCTTTTATTGCTTTGTGTTGTCTGATTGCAGAGGCTAAGACTTCCGATACTATGTTGAATAACAGTGGCGAGAGTGGACATCCCTGTCTTGTTCCTGACCTTAGGGGGAAAGCTCTCCGTTTTTCCCCATTGAGGATGATATTAGTGTTGGGTCGTTCATATATAGCTTTTATGATCTCGAGGTATGCTCCTTCTATCCCTACTTTCTTGAGGGTTTTTATCAAGAAAGGCTGCTGTATTTTGTCAAATGCTTTCTCTGCATCTATTGAGAGGATCATATGGTTCTTGTCCTTTCTTTTATTGATGTGATAAATCACGTTATTTGTTTTTGCCGATATTGAACCAGCTCTGCATCCCAATCTCCACTTGGTCATGATGAATAATTTTTTTAATGTATTGTTGGATCCAATTGGCTAATATCTTGTTGAGGATTTTTGCATCCATGTTCATCAGGGAAATTGGTCTATAGTTCTCCTTTTTAGTGGGGTCTCTGTCTGGTTTTGGAATCAAGGTAATGCTGGCTTCATAGAAAGAGTTTGGAAGTTTTCCTTCCATTTCTAATTTTTGGAACACTTTCAAAAGAATAGGTGTTAACTCTTCCTTAAATGTTTGGTAGAATTCCCCTGGAAAGCCATCTGGCCCTGGACTCTTGTTTTTTTGGCAGATTTTTTTTTTTTTAATATTTTTTTTTCAACGTTTTTATTTATTTTTGGGACAGAGAGAGACAGAGCATGAACGGGGGAGGGGCAGAGAGAGAGGGAGACACAGAATCGGAAACAGGCTCCAGGCTCTGAGCCATCAGCCCAGAGCCTGACGCGGGGCTCAAACTCATGGACCGCGAGATCGTGACCTGGCTGAAGTCGGTCGCTTAACCGACTGTGCCACCCAGGCGCCCCGGGCAGATTTTTGATTACTAATTCAATTTCCTTACTGGTTATGGGTCTGTTCAAATTTTCTATTTCTTCCTGTTTCAGTTTTGGTAGTGTATATGTTTCTAGGAATTTGTCCATTTCTTCCAGATTGCCCATTTTATTGGCATGTAATTGCTCATAATATTCTCTTATTATTGTTTTTATTTCTGTTGTGTTGGTTGTGATCTCTCCCCTTACATTCTTGATTTTATTTATTTGGGTCCTTTCCTTTTTCTTTTTGATCAAACTGGCTAGTGGTTTATCAACTTTGTTAATTCTTTCAAAGAACCAGCTTCTGGTTTCATTGATCTGTTCTACTGTTTTTTTGGTTTCGATAGCATTAATTTCTGCTCTAATCTTTATTATTTCCTGTATTCTGCTGGTTTTGGGTTTTATTTGCTGTTCTTTTTCCAGCTCCTTAAGGTGTAAGGTTAGGTTGTATATCTAAGATCTCTCTTCCTTCTTTAGGAAGGCCTGGATTGCTATATACTTTCCTTTTATGACTGCCTTTGCTGCATCCCAGAGGTTTTGGATTGTGGTGTTATCATTTTCATTGACTTCCAGATACTTTTTAATTTCCTTTTTAACTGCTTGGTTAGCCCATTCATTCTTTAGTAGGATTTTCTTCAGTCTCCAAGTATTTGTTACCTTTCCAAATTTTTTCTTGTGGTTGATTTCAAGTTTCATAGCGTTGTTGTCTGAAAATATGCACAGTATGATCTCGATCTTTTTGTACTTGCTGAGGGCTGGTTTGTGTCCCAGTATATGGTCTATTCTGGAGAATGTTCCATGTGTACTGGAGAAGAATGTATATTCTGCTGCTTTAGGATGAAATGTTCTGAATATATCTGTTAAGTCCATCTGGTCCAGTGTGTCATTCAAGGCCATTGTTTCCTTGTTGATTTTTTGATCAGATGATCTGTCCATTGCTGTGAGTGGGGTGTTGAAGTCTCCTACTATTATGGTATTTCTATTGATGAGTTTCTTTATGTTTGTGATTAATTGACTTATATGTTAGGATGCTATCACATTTGGCAGACAAATGTTTACAATTGTTAGGTCTTCTTGGTCTATAGACCCCTTGATTATGATATAATGCCCTTCTGCATCTCTTGATACAGTCTTTATTTTAAAGTCTAGATTATCTGATATAAGTATGGCTACACCAGCTTTCTTTTGTTGACCATTAGCATGATAGATGGTTCTCCATCCCCTTATTTTCAATCTGAAGGTGTCTTTAGGTCTAAAGTGGGTCCCTTGTAATCAGCATATAGATGGATCTTGTTTTCTTATCCATTCTGTTACTGTATGTCTTTTGATTGGAGCATTGAGTCCATTGACGTTTAGAGTGAGTATTGAAAGATATGAATTTATTGCCATCATGATGCTTGTAGAGTTGGAGTTTCTGGTGGTGTTCTCTGGTCCTTTCTAATCTTTTGTTGCTTTGGGTATTTATTTATTTATTTATTTATTTATTTATTTATTTATTTATTTATATTTTTTCATCTTTTCTCCCCTCAGAGAGTCGCCCTTAAAATTTCTTGCAGGGCTGGTTTAGTGGTCACAAACTCCTTTAATTTTTGTTTGTCTGGGAAACTTTTTATCTCTCCTTCTATTTTGAATGACAGCCTTGCTGGCTGCATATTTTTCTGATTCAGCATACTGCCACTCCTTTCTGGCCTGCCAAGTTTCTGTGGATAGGTCTGCTGCAAACCTGATCTGTCTTCCCTTGTATGTGAGGGACTTTTTTTTCCCTTCCTGCTTTCATGATTCTAGAGAGAGTATCTTTTTTTTTTTAATTTTTTAAATGTTTATTTATTTTTGACAGAGAGAGAGAGAGAGAGAGAGAGAGACAGAGCATGAGTGGGGGAGGGGAAGAGAGAGAGGGAGACACAAAATCCGAAGCAGGCTCCAGGCTCTGAGCTGTCAGCACAAAGCCCAATGCAGGGCTCAAACTCACAGACTGCGAGATCATGATCTGAGCCAAAGTCGGATGCTCATCCGACTGAGCCACCCAGGTGCCCCTAGAGAGAGTATCTTAAGTAGGCTCCACGCTCAGTGAGGAATGCAACTCAGGGCTTGATCCCATGACTCTGGGATCATGACCTGAGCCAAAATCAAGAGTCAGATGCTCAACCAACTGAGCCACTCAGGTGCCCCTCCATATGATTTTTTTTTAAGTTTATTTATTTATTTTTTGAGAGAGAAATACAGCATGAGTGGGGGAGGGGCAGAGAGAGAGGGAGAGAGACGATCTCAAGTAGGCTCCACAGTGTCAGTGCAGAGCCCAATGCAGGGCTCGAACCCATGAGCAATGAAATCATGACCTGAGCCAAAATCAAGAGTCAGACACTTAACTGGCGAGCCACCCAGGTGCCCCCATCTGATTTTCTTAATAACAGTTTATTTTCCCTAGCTTATTTCATTGTATGAATACAGTTTATAATATATATAACATACAAAACATGTGTTAACTGTGTATGTTATCAAAAGACTTCCGGTCAACAGGTTATTAGCAGTGAAGTTTTGGGGGGAGTCAAAAGTTTTATGTGGATTTTCAACTGCACAAGGTAAGTGTCAGCACACCTAACCTGCACATTGTTCAAGAGTCAACTGGATACTATTTCCATTCCTAGATACCCTATAATGGTTGAGTAGAAAGACTCTGCTCTAAACGTGCTTATGTGGCTTAGCTCCATGTTCACTTTTGAATTTAAGACAGGCCACAAACTTTACTTAGGAGGTCCCACTGCAAAGAAAATAGTCTAACTCTTAACCTTCAATTATCCAGTAAATTCCTCTACCTTGTACCGAGACCACTGTAGGCATTGTGCAGGAATCAGAGATAATATAAGGAAGAATTCTGGGCTTGCAGGGCTTAGAATGTAATTCAAGGGATCAAGTATATGTGTAAAAGTCTAAGACAATCAAGAGTTATATACTAGTTAATCCTTTACAAGAAGTTGTATGTATGGTGGGAAAGAAAGCTGGTTTGGAAATCAGGACACCTGGTTCTAGTCTTGCTCTGTTGCTGGCTACTTAAGTTACTTTGGGAAGATCTTCTCACTCTTCTGTGCATGTACAGAAAGAATTGAACAGGTTACTATAAGGTCCTTCACACTTGTATGGTAAAGGTTGTGTTCAGAGGACCTCTTTGTTTTCCTGTCCCCTGCTCCCATCTCTAAGCTAGTCTGATTTCAGCCCAGTCCTAGGGACCTCCTTTACCTTGAGTTATGGGCCAGATGATGGAGCTGACTTGAGAGGGAAAAATCTCAGCACACAAGTCCACAATTGTGCTCAGATCCCACCAACTCATCAAGGAGGAGTGGAAAGAGGAGCTCTTGGAAAGCTCACTTAACCCCAAGGAACAACTTGGGCTGGGCTTTGCAGGAGCAAAGCTGGGTGCCCGAAGCTGCTGTGTTAGTTGCCTGGGGCTCATCCATGGTGGGATAGGCTTCTGGAGGAAGAGCTTGAAGAGAAGCTGTCCAGGTGACTGCTATCCAGATACACAATAGACAATATCTCTCTGAAGCCCTTTTGCTTGATTCAGAGAGCTAAACACCCTCCACCCTCTGGCAAAACCAGTTCTACAAAGACAGGTAGCCTGTCCATAAATAGGGCTTCTGAAACCGGAAATGTCCCATTTGACATGAAAGAAGGAAAGGGTTGAGAGAAATGGCAAACAGAACTTTTTTGAACATCCACTGATGCTTTTCAGATTGTTCTTTGGAAAAATACAGAAAGTAGAGATAATCTCATAGGCTAAAATACCTTGCGAGCCTTGGGGATTAGCCTTCTCTACTCACCTGGCTCCTTTGCTGAAAATGTATTTTAATTCCCAGCCCAGGGCCTTGAGGGGATTGCTCAGATGGCCAAGGGATTGCTTTCTCTGTTGTAGGCTGTCTTCATTTGGCTGCGTGACTGCTGTGGATTTTTTCCAGGTGTTTAGAGGAGCTGGGACCACAGTGTGTCTTAATGGACTCATATCAGAGTTAGGTTCTTTAAAGCAAAGGAATTCATTTAAGAAAAGCCCCCTCCATTTATATGAAATCAGTTTTCTTTGCAAAGTGCTCCCGGCAATTCAGCAAAAGAAAGCAGAGGGTGGTGACAAGATAACACTGTAAACAAGAATAATGGCTTTACTTACTTGGGACTCCAGACACCAGCCGCAAGGGGCGCAGCACGCGGAATGCCCTCAGTGCCTTCACATCAAATCCAGCTCCTTTCCCTCCTAGAGCATTTGCCCCGTCAGCTTTGGTGGCTTGTTCTAAAATTGCACTAAAAAGCCTAGAAGAGAAGAAGGGGAGAAGGAGCTGTCAGACTCTGAATTCTCTGAAGGAAGCCTGGGACAGCAGAGTTCGCAGGTGCCTCCAGCATGGGAACCAGTGCCAAGGTGTGTGGGGGGAAGGGACTGTGACCATCATAAGATGACATTCCCTCAGTGTGGGTATCACCCAAGGGACATATCCACTGCCTAGAAAGGTCCGAGAGGGGATAGGCAGGCCATTTGTAGTCATAACGTTGTGCATGAACACAAATGGCTTTGTATAAGCTAGGTGGCCTGCATAGAAGTGTAAAGCCACTAAAGTTTGCAGTAGTGCCTCTGTCCCTTTGTGGTGTCCTCTCCCCACTCCAGGATTCCTAAAGCCGGCCTTCACGTGGCCAGGAACCGCATCCTCTTTCCTCCCCACTTACTTTCTTACTCCTAACAATTCCCTTTTGATTTAAACTGGGCACAAATAAATGATAGCATAGAAACTGGCTTTGTGCTGCGGATATAAGGATGGGAAACTGACCACTGGCTTTAGTAACATGCAGACCACTTAGACTTTGAAACATCTGTTTGGCGGAGTGATGGGGACAATGCCTAACAGATATGGGTTCAAGAGAAGACAGCAAGAAAAGTTTGAGACAGCTCTAACACAACTATAATGCAAGCCACAAATTTGAGCCATATATGTAATTGAAACTTTCTAGATTAGTGCTGAGTGGCCATGTGGCTGGTGGCTACAGTATGAACAACCCTTCTGATGAGCTTTGCTGTCAAAGGTGGTAGAAGAAAAAAGATGGTTACAGGAGAGGGTGTGGAATCAAGAGAGTTGTGTTTGCTTTAATTTTTTAAAAATGTTTATTTACTTTTGAGAGAAACAGAGAGAGAGACAGAGGCATGAGCAGAGGAGGGGCAGAGATGGAGACACAGAATCCGAAGCAGGCTCCAGGCTCCGAGCTGTCAGCACAGAGCCTGATGCGGGGCTGCAACTCACAAATCGTGAGATCATGACCTGAACCGAAGTTGCACGCTCAACCAACTGAGCCACCCAGGTGCCCCAAGTAGTGTTTGGTTTTAAATGGGAGATACAGCAACATTTTTATATGTGATGGGAGTTATGTAACAGAGACAGGTGATCTGGCAATGCAGAAGTGAGGGAATAATTACTGGAAGGACTGATACCCTTCAGTAGGCAGGAAGGTATCTCATGTACCCTGAGGGGTATTGGCCCTAGATAGGAGAAGGGATGGTTTATCATGGTTCTAGTAGGAGGGCACATTATAGCGGTACAGATGTTACCCTGATTGCACCTGTTTTTTCAGGGAAACAGGGAGCAAGGTCATCAGCTGAAAATGCAAATGAGGAGTGGGTACTGGAAGTTTGAAGGGTGAGGCAAAGGTATAAAAGAATCACCAAAGAAAGCAAAGAGTGAATGAGGAAGGCACATGTAGTAGGATTGCCATATATCATCAAGGACCTATTTGAAGTTGGTGGTCATGACTGTAAAGTGAAACCCATCAGCTCAGCTTTAAGTTTCTCTACCCCTTTCAATGGCATAGCTTCAGGTACCAGATGGATCTCCATCTAGTTGTATTTGATTGTGGTTGGTGTTTTTCCAAATGAGCAAGGTAGATGAATAGAAAAATGAGGAAGTTGACTGTACATGGTAGTGAGAGATTATGATGGGCTGGGCATTTAAGCTGGTTAAAAGGAGGACTGGACACAATGGGTGGAGGAACAGAGAGAATGGGACAGGGTGAATGGATTGTCAGAGTCAAAGTGCAAGAGGGAATAAGCTGGAAATATGGGTGGTATTGTTTACAGAGTGGGATGTTTGGTTTGACATTATGAGGGAGGGCTCAGTTATTACTTATGGCAGGGATAGTGGCTATAACCATGGGAGTGTGCACCTGGAGTCAGGATGGAGTCAGGGTCGCTGGGTGGGGAAGATATTGAAAGGGCGGGCCTACGCCAGCCGACTCCATCTTGTTCTGTGTCCTTCACCTTGACCACACCTCCTCCCCTTGAGTAACCCCCCCCTCACCTGCCTAACAGGACTCGGACCCTTCCCCAGGACCCTTCCCCAGCCAATCGGCTGAGGCCATAGCCATTACCTCACCAACTGCCCCAGGCCCCAATAAAACCTTTGTCCTTTTGAAACTCGCTCTCTTTCCCTGGTATCTCACCGCTGCGTCGGTGCAGGTAGGGGATTGAGCTCGAGCTAGCTCGAATAAAGGCTCTTTGCTTTTGCATCGGACTCGGCTCCCTAGTGGTCTTTGGGGATCATGAATTCTGGGCATAACAATATCAAGGAACCAAGAAGCTACTGGAAGGGACAGTAGCAATACTAAGTTTGGAGAGAATGGGAATGAACCAAGAGCTCATGTCTTCAAGGAATAGAGTCCCATAGAGGCCTACAGAGGATCCCATAAGGAGAAGTAGGGGTAGAAGGGTCTGATCACACACATTAAAACTGGAAGTTGCTAGGGAAGGGGAGGGGTAGCCATCTGAAAGCAGAAATAAGAGAAACACAGGGCCCTTCTCCTGACCTCTGGGTTGTGGAACAAGGCATTTGGGAGAGAGTGGTAATCTCTTGAGAGAATGCAAGGGAGGCAGGACTCTTGGCGGGAGTCAGGGAGTTAAATGAGAGGCCAGAGACAAAGCTGAGGGTTTAGGGCAGCACTTGGGCCATCTGCTCTGTAAATGAAGTTTTGTTAGAGTTCAACTACACCCATCGTTTACATATTGCTGTTGTCTATTGCTGTTTTCTCACTAAAGTTGAATAGTTGGGACAAAGAGTACGTGGTTTGCAAGCTGAAAATGGGCATGTTGCCCTTTATAGAAAATGTTTGCTGACATCTGAATGGGCGATGGCTTGTGGGGAGCAGAGGGCACAGTGGAAAGGTTTCAGCGGGATGGAGAGGGAGAAGGGGTCAGAAGATGCAGAGAACCATGTGGGAATGGGAACCTGGAATCTTGGGCTTTTTGTGGCGACCAAGAAAATTAGGGGAAAGAAAAGACACACAGGGCAATTTCTGTCCTTTGTACTAGAGATGACCACCGATTCACTGTCAGTAGAGTGTGTGCTGGGTCATGGTCTAGGGTCAGGGGGAAGCCCAGGTATCAGACTGGGTCCCCACATCTGGCCTGAACTGAAGACCAGGGCAACTTTGTTCTTGAGGAATAGGCTTGAGCTCCTTAAATGACTCATGCCCCAGGGAACTAGATCTGAAAACAGGGGAGGCTGCAGCTAGGGGCCTAGCTTTGAAGAAACTCAAATCCAGGCAGGGCCCAGCAATTGAGGGAGTTGGTCTAGATTAAGGATTTCCAAACTGTGCTCCATGGATCCCCTGGGGATATCTTGGACAGCAAGGCCAGAGAAAAGTGGCTGGAACACAGTGGCTTTCATGGGCCTTTGAGTAAGGCTTTAACAATGGGTTCTGCAGCTAAAAAGTTTGACAACACTGACCAGACCACATCTAAAGTCTTTCTTGGTCCTGTGATTCTTTCAGCTCAGCTTGGCAATTTGATGGTGTCATATGTTAGCTGGTGACATCCTGAACCCCAGGCAGAGTTGCCTTGATGAGGGGAGTGGGCTTCTTTCTCTTCAGAGAAATGTTCTTTCCACTGAAGTCTAGATTACTGAAATCTTAGAAAATGGAGACTAGTTTGCAAGTTTGTCAAACAGCATTCTAAATCCAAACCAGATTTGGTTCCTAGTATTTCCTGGAAGAAAGCAATATGCTTATTAGAGTACAAGTTGTTCACAAAATATTATTCATTGAAGGGAACAGAGGTTAGACAACTTTTTTCTCTTTTCCCTGTCCCAACTTGATGCGGACACTTTATTAAGTGCCTGATTTTAATTTTTAAGGGGTAGAAAATTCAGGAATGGGTCTAGGAGGTGTTCTTGGCTTGTAGGGACTGGTGTGTTTTCCTTGATTAGGCACTATAAAGCCCAAACCACTGCTTTGTGCCTACCTGTCCCTAAGGGCTGGGTTCAGATGTGGATGCTTGGTCAGGGGTGGGGGCAGAATTCTCCAGGAGTTGTGTCTGGCAGTTTCCTAGTTGGACATTGGAGCTTTTTAAAAGAGAACAATGAGGCTCTAGAGGGCCCAGTGAGTCAGAAGAGCAGGGCCACCATATTGGGAGGAAGACAGGAGCAAAAGCCCCTGTGGCTGGAGTAGGGTGTCTTGAGCAGGGGATCTAGTGAAGATCCCGAGGTCCCTGGGTTGGGTAGGGAGAGGCCTCTGAAGTCCTCCCCACTTTCATTTAGTAGGCCCATCTCCACACTGTACCAAAGAAACTCTTCCACTTTGGGAAGGAAATGTGACCGGCTTGTGGGGGGGAAGGAAATGCCTCTTGTCCCAGGACCCCAGCATGGCAATGCAGAAATGAGAGAGCAGCTCTTAGCCTGGCACTCAGGCAGCAGGCAGGCACACCCACCTGTCTCCAGGGCCAGGCAGACCCCCTTCTGATCGTAGAAGGGCAGAAGAAACCTTCCCCTAAGTAGCTGTAGATGAGGAGCCCAGGGAGTAGATACTTCCCAGGAGACATAAGGGAAGCAGAGGAATATCCATTTAATGTTATAAAAAGGGCAGGAAAAGAAGGTACAGCTGAAAGAGGTGGTTGAGCTATGCTGTGTGTGTGTGTGTGTGTGTGTGTGTGTGTGTGTGTGTGTGTGTGTGTGATTTTTCCAGTTAGAAGAATGGGCAGAGATAGATTGATTGGTTGATTGATTTAAGGTTTATTTATTTTTGAGAGAGAGAGCATGAGTGGGGGAAGTGCAGAGAGAGAGAGAGAGAATGAGAGAGAGAGAGAGAGAGAGAGAGAGAGAGAGAGAGAATCCCAAGCAGGCTCCAAGCCCAGCATGGAGGCCAGCACAGGGCTCAATCCCACGACCACGAGATCATGACCTGAGCTGAAATCAAGTGTCGAACACTTACCAACTGAGCCAGCCAGGTGCCCGAGGCTGAGATTTAGATTAGACAGAGAGCCCCATGGGACCACTGCCCTTGGAGAAGAGAAACTAGGTGTCAAATATGTCCATGTGTGAGATCAATGGGGAAAAAGCCCAGAGGGTCATGGTGAACCACAGGCTCAGCAACCACCAGCATCATAACTTCTGTGGCCTAAACAATCTACCAGAGGCATCTTTTTGTTTTGTTTTGTTTTGTTTTAAAATATGATTTATTGTCAAATTGGTTTCCATACAACACCCAGTGTGCATCCCAACAAGTGCCCTCCTCTGATCTTTTTGAAGGGGGCCTCTTCATCAGCCTCATGGCCTAGACCCCAGGAAGATGTGACTGAAACCTGGGCTGACTCCACAAAAAGTCTGCCCTCTGTGCTTATGGGGAAGAACAGCAAGGCAAGGGTCCAACCCAGCAAAAGACGAGCAAGTGTCACCAAGTGTGCAACTGCATGACAAGGCCCCTCTAGGGCTCCCTTTTGAGGTCTGCCCTGTGCCTCTTGTTTCCACCTCCCATGCTGTAGGTAGGGCCATGAAGGGGGCAGAGCGCTGTATGCACTCAACTCTAACTCATTTCCATAAACATGAGAAGAACATGTAGCTTCTCTGACTAAACAAAGTTGGTCCCTGCAGGCACCCTCAACTCCTGATAAATCTCATTCCTGGGGCTCTTTTCTATGTGTGAAAGGTCCCCTGGGGCCTGAGGCCTAGAGAAAGACACTGAATTTGAAGGGATTTAGGGGCATTTGGAACAAGGCACCTCAAAGGCCTTTGCTATGGCTTACTGAGTTAATGCAAGGTGTTTGTTCAGTTCTTCTTTGTTTATCCTGGCATGAACAAAAGCAGCAAGATCTCTTAGAGCTGCATCCTCACTCTGAGTCCTCTGGAGCCAGATCTATTCCTGGCAAATACTCCAAGAACTTTGGTGCTTCTCATGTCACCCAAATAGCCCTGATGCTAATGTGGCCAAAGTGTGTCATTCATAGGCTGCACAAAAAAAAAAGACAACAAAGAAAACCCCTAAAACAGTTCCAAACAACCCAAATAGCCATCCAGATGGCCAGAGACAAGGAAATAACTTCTAAATGATCTTGATTTTCTCTTGTTATTTCTTGCAGGAAAGACCAGTCAGTCCCATGAGAGAATGAGCAGTGAGTGCTATGGAGGAGTCCAGAAGGACCTATGTCTTCACTGGGATGGCACAAATGGCATCAATCAAAAATAGGCTCCTGGGATATGAGCCTGATGACATATTGACCTTGACACTGAAGCCTGTCAGAACTCCAAGGGAGTAAAAATGCAAGGTGGTCACTGTGTGACCACTCTCTGGGTTCAGAGTAATAGCAGATCAGTTCAAAGAAGCCAGCTTGTTCCTCAAGTAGGATCTGCTGTAAAGGTGCCCTCCCCTCAAAAAATAGATGACTGGTTGGAACTTCATGAACTGTGTCTTAGTAAATGACATTTTGCATAGCACATGCAGGCCTGTTTAGGGACAAACATTTCATAGACAGGCACCTGGGTGGCTCAGTCAGTTGAGCATCTGACTTCAGCTCAGGTCACGATCTCACAGTTCGTGAGTTCGAGCTCCACATCGGGCTCACTGCTGTCAGCCTGTCCATGCAGAGCCTCCTTCAGATCCTCTGTCCCCCTCTCTCTGCCCCTCCCCGACTTGCAGTCTCTCAAAAATAAATAAATATTTAAAAACCCAAATATTTCATAAAGAATCTTTTTGCAAAGTTACTAATTCCTTGATAAGGAGATCATCACTTATAAATTTTATTTACAATTGCTTATATTGCTTACATTGCTTTATTTTTTTTAAAGGCATATATTGACTTTGCTTCACCTTTTGCCACAGCAAAGCATCCCTCTAGGGAAAGGCGTTTTTGGCTCTAGTTGGGTTACCCACGACCTTGGCCCTTCATAGTTCTCTGCTTTCTCCTCACCCTTTTATCTTGAGCAGCCTGTTTCCTGGGACCCTGGACAAGGCCCACTGAAGAGGTGAGAGCAGGCATCTACAGGACAGTGTGTGCCAGCCTCGCCCCACCGCCATGCTCACAGGCAGGCTGGACTAACCCTGCTCAGGGATGTGGCAGGGAAACCAGTCTGAAGAGGTGTTGGGCCAGATGTGGTTGGAGACAGAATAAAAGACCTTAAGCAGAGGACTCAGCTGCATGGAGGACACTGAGTTTCATTAAAAGCACTCAGATTCCACTCCTGTGTGTGTCTGTGCACATGAGTGCACATGTGTGAGCATGTGCGTGTGTGAAGGAGGTGTTCCTAGGTAAGAGATCTTTTCCCTTTGGAGAAAGTCTGAATTCAAAGTGACTTTTAATAGATCCTCTCATCTTGCCTAGAGCCCAGTGCTACTGTGACCAAACCAAAAAGAGATACAAATACAGAAGGAAAAGGAGATATGCATTTGTTGATGGTAAGGGGTAAGGGGAGGGAATAGAGAAAGGTAGTTATACTTACCCTACAACCACAATTATAAAATCTAGTAAATTCCAGCCATTGCGGAGGTAAGCGTTGGGGTGAAAGAGAAGTCCATAGGCTATTACTTTTAAAAATGCTTCCACAGTAAAAATTATGAGAAAGAGATATTCCACTCGTTCCTAAGAAACAAAAATAGAAAAGAGAGAAAAATAGTCATTAGATTGGGGGTTTGTAACTTCTGAACCAGTAGAGCACACAAGCAGGTGGAGGAGAATGCTGTTCCCTCTGTGGTAGGATCTAGGGGGACACTGGGTGGGACCCCCAAACCAGATTACCAACTCCACAGTCTGTTTCAACCTTAGAGCTCCAATCCACTGGGCATTAAGGTTTTTTTTTTTGTTTTTGTTTTTGTTTTTTTTTGTTTTTTTTTGTTTTTTTTTAGTCTTCAAATGCCCCCTGTTAAAATGCAAATATTAGGGTGGTGGAAAAATTACACATTTTGGAGAAACATCTTATTTAGTTCATCAGTGAATGTTTCATTTCTCAGAAGAGACCTCATAATGTCTTGATCTAGAGGGAAATGATGTCAGGACAGAGAACACGGCTGAGAAAGGAGGGAACAGGACCACAAGAACAGTGTATTACAATACTGAGGTGACAAATCCTGAGGATAACAGAAGCTGCCTTGGAGAGTATGCTAATCAAGGTCTCCAAAATGACAGGACAGAAACACAACCACAAAGAAGTTGAGACACTGAAAATCTAACAGCAGTTCAAACAGAGCCAATCTGCTCATATACACTGACCCTGAATTTGAAGTCTCTGTCTTTCTTGAGAAAATAAAAAAATCTTTGTCCAAAGACACAGACCAGGTCAGTCAAGAAAATCAGCATTTCTAGGATGGAGGCAGGCACTGGGGTGGGGCAGTGAAGGGAAAAGGCTCAGCTGTTTTTTCAAGGGTGGGAGGTAGTCTTTTTCCTCCCTCTGCCATCTTGAAGAAAGGCTTTGCATTTAAGGATGAAGCTCCTGTCCCTGGGAGCCCACACGTAACAGGACAAACTCTTTGGCTCAATTAGAGCGAGCCGACTCTGTGCTGATTCACTGGCTTCCCTCACCACTAATTGCTTTCTCCCACAACCTTGTTCCCAGTGCATAGCCTTAATGGCCCCCACCAGGCAAAGGCTGCCTGGATGCCTTCATGCTCCACTGCTCACCTCTGCAGGAGCCTCAGCTCATCTCACACTGGAGCCACAAAACACCAGTCCACATGGCATTCAGCCACAGGTTGAAAGCCTGATTACAGGCTCCAATGGGCGCTAGGCTCAGAACCCTCGGACCTATCTTCCCATCCTCTGTTGGATCAGACAGAGCTCACCAAAGACCTCCAGGTCTCACCCACACTGTGGAGAGGGGGCATCACCTGGGAAGGCACACCCCCTCCTGCCTTGCCTGCTGGGAGGGGGCTCCAAGACCAGGGACATTAGTAGCCTAATGGATAGCTCTGTGGGGAGACGCCTGACCACACATGTGCCTGTGCTCCCATCCATTTTTGCCCTGATGCACTAGACTTGGAGTGAGTGCCAGCCTCACTGCGTCCGGCTTTGGGTGAAGCAGTTTGAAGTTGCAAAGTTTAAGAATGCAGAATTCTGGGCCCTATCCAGACCTACTAAAGTAGATGTCCTGGCTATGGAGCCTGGAAATGTGCATTGCAGGCAATTCTAGGTGTTTCTGAGGCACCCAAAAGTTTAAGAACCACTGGCTCATGTGCTGATGAAGGTCCTGATCAGGCAGTAGCTGTGGGAAGGGGATGGAGAATCCAGAATTAACAAGCACCTCAGGGGCAGACTTGTGTTTTACTTACTACCCATTACAGCATCATAAGGTTGGTCTGGGGATGTGGCTGCATGGGGTGGGGGAGATGACCCAGGAACCAATAGTAGTATGTGGGAGCCTCTGGTCTTTTAAAATTAGGTGATTTGGGGGTTAAAATATCTATTAGGACAGTGTTGAAAGCATGTTACAAAAGGGCACAGTGCAACCTGAGGAAACTTGTGTAAGGTATGTGTGTGTGTGTGTGTGTGTGTGTGTGTGTATAGAGCCTCAGGTAATACAGGCATCTGATTGGCTGGAGTGAAGGCTAAGAGGAAGTGGGGCTGGAGAGGTTGGTAGGAGGAAGATGACCAGGGGTTTTATGGCTACACCTGCGTGCTTGAATTCTACACTGAGGAGATAGTGAATGATGGGGTTAGATGTGTATTGTAGTCTGGCACTGGTCTATGTAAGGAGGGTGGTGATGGGGTGGGAGGATTTGGGGGGAGGTGACCCATGTAGAGATCATGGAGGCTTGAGCCAAGGTAGGCATTGGGATTGGTGAGAAGTAGGTAGGTAGGTTTGAGAGACAGAAGGATGTAATTTGGTTTCTGGTTGCATATAGGGGTTGGGGGAAGAGGCAGTGAAAGAAATGCACTGCCCCCCTCCCTGAGGTTTCTAACTTGGGTGACTGTGGATGGTGATGCCTCTCACTGCAGAGGGGGACATGAGGGGAGAGACAGCAGTTCTGGACTTGCTGAATTAAAGCATTTGTGGGACATTTAGTTGGGACTACTGGTCATCAGACATACAGAGTGGGGGTTCAGGAGGAGTTTGGCTGTCAGGGGAGGCCTGGATGAGGTTGCCCTGGGAAAGTGTGCAGACTATAGAGAGGGGAGATGAGGCCGGAACCCCTCTCCATAAGGAGCAATCTCATCCCAGGAAAGTGCTTTCACATTATGGGAATGCACCTCCTTGGCACAAGTTACAGGATTCTGCTTAAAGCCATGGGGTTGGAGAGATACAAAGAATCTTACAGGGTATCTAATCAACCTCCTCATTTGAAAAACCGGGATGCTGATAAGATCCCAGCCAGGGAGGTAAATGCTGAAGATGGGAAACCAGATTTCCTGACCCTAGGTCCAAATGTCCATTCATCTCATCTTGCCTTCTTGGGTGCCAGGGATCTCACTGGTCCCTGTTTATCTCTCAAAGACACAACTAGGTCAGAGTCCTCATGCTAAGTTGTTTAAAGATCTGAGATAGAACTGAAAAGGATACAGGGGACCAGTAGGATGGGGTCTGGATGAAGAATCCTGAGAAGGGGAAGGTGCCTGCTGCAGTGTCTGGAACGCAGTCATCTGTGCTGCTGAGTGTGTGTGCTCTGGTGGCTGTACTGTATTCCTTCTGACCTTAGGGGCATGAATGCCCTTAAAGTTATTCCCACCCCAACCCCAAACCCAAGAAAGAAAGAAACAAAAATATAAACAAGTGAAACAGCTTGGTTGATCCTTTCAAAACATATGTTGTGTTGCCATAGAAACATCTAAGGGCAAAAATGAATGGAGTAGAGAAATGCAAAAGTTTGTCTGAAACCATCCTCTTGCTGCACTGATATCTCAGCATCTCTGGTCCTGTGAATACACACTCCTTCACAGCCCTCCTCCTGCCTGAATTCTGAGGCCAGAGCTGTGAGCTCTCCCGAATGCTGAGGGGCCACAGAGCTCTTTGAGAATGCACAATATTCAGCTTGTGAACTCGCCCCTTTTTTTTTTTTTTTTTAAATTTTTTTTTTCAACCTTTATTTATTTTTGGGACAGAGAGAGACAGAGCATGAACGGGGGAGGGGCAGAGAGAGAGGGAGACACAGAATCTGAAACAGGCTCCAGGCTCTGAGCCATCATCAGCCCAGAGCCTGATGCGGGGCTCGAACTCACGGACCGCGAGATCGTGACCTGGCTGAAGTCGGACGCTTAACCGACTGCGCCACCCAGGCGCCCCTCGCCCTTTTTTTTAATGTGATTTTGGGAACTCGGGAACTTTGGGAGCCAGCCTGGAACAGACTACGATTCCACTCCTACTGTTCTGTGTTGAGGCTGAAAAGGGTCAAAGAGAAGAGAGGATGGACCACAGAAACTATGGCGTGGAAACTCTGACCATCAAGGCTGGAATGGAAGTCCATTAGAATGGAGTCCCAGGGCTCCTTCAGGACCCCTCCCCCAAAGTATGGGTGAAGTCCTACCTGCCTGGGGCAGGTGTGATGACTTCGGCCTTTCAGATGCTCTGGTCTTCCTCTCTTCCTGTCACCTTCTCTTCCTATAGTATCTTCCCATCTTTCCCCTTATTATTTCCTTCCCATTTTCATCTTCTTTTCCCTTTCTTTCCTCTCTTCCCTGCTCATTTATCAGCGCTACCACTGGAAGCTGGGGTCCATGGCAATACCCATGTATGAAATATTTAGAAAAATTCAGTGGAGAGAGAGTCTCAGATCCCAGGAACCATGATGTCTTCTAAACACTTGTGGAACTAATAGACACTTGTGAGTACAGGCTATCTTAGTTTTCCACTTATCTTTTCATGTACACATATCCTATCTTTCAACTACATTATAAGCTTCTATAGGACAGAGACTCAATTATCTTTTGATGGTAATAATCTTGATTCTGGTACCACTGGCTTTGTGTGTGTCTTTGGGTAAGTCACTTTACTTTGCTGGGTCTGTCTCATCTATAAAAGAACTAGCTAAGCATCAAAAAAATGCAATGCCGCAGAGAGCCCTAGGCTTACACAGTGCTGCTTGGGAGGAGTTACAGGCTAGGGAAGGCTGAGAAAATGGGGCTTTGCTCACTGACCCACCACCACCTTGAACCAGACCAGTGCCATTTTAACCCACATGCAAAGTTGTCCAGAGATCCTGACAGTTCAAAAGAGTCCAGAGAACCAATATGATGGGGTGTGGACAGAGACTACACACAAAAAAGAAGTAGCCATCTCTTCCTGACTAGCCTGGAAGATGTTTATTGTCTTTATAAGCTGGTTTCTTCATGAGATTTTATTTGAGAGGAGGACTCAGTGCTTTTTTGTTTGTTTGTTTTTCTTGGAACTCTGAACATGAATTCCAAAGTAGTAGAGGACTTCCGAAGTCTCTTCACAATTCTGTGGCAAGTAAGGATGCCAATCCCTGGTGTCTTTGCAGTTCTGCCTAAGGCACAGTCAAATTCCAAAACATAGAAAGGAACAAAGAGTTCCTTTCCTCATTGTTCTGAGGATCACTATAAATACAAATAGATTTAATAATAAAATGATCCTTCAGTAAAGAGATTATTCATATTTATGCTTTAGGAGAACACAGACTCCTTGTGAACAGAAGCCATGCCAGGGTAGAGCTCCTTGGACAAGGACAACCATGGAGAGCCTGCCATGTCTATACACGTGTGCACATTTCTGCACACACACATGTATGGCACAGCTGGGCGATGCCCACCATCTGTGTTGAACACTGTAGAGCTCATATCTGCTATATAACAGCCAAGGTGTGAGAATTCATACTAAAGAGAGCCTGTGTGTATTCACTTAAATTTATGCAAGTGTATTTATTGAAGCTGCCAAGATTTCTACACCAAACAGAATTGATGAGAAGCCCAGTCATATAATTCCATCTCAGTACAAGGTGCAAAGACAAGAAACACAATAATAATGAGCCAAGCAGCACACCTTATATTCCAGATTGTTTCATAACTTAAGTACCATTCAATCTGACCTCTAAATACAGCCTCCCGACTACCTATAATGAAGGGAGATAAAGAAACTGGAATACCTTAGTTCCTCCAGTTCTTCTCTCCTCCCTCCCTCCTCTCCTTCCTTCCTTCCTTCCTTCCTTCCTTCCTTCCTTCCTTCCTTCCTTCCTCCCTCCCTCCCTCCCTCCCTCCTCTCCTTCCTTCCTTCCTTCCTTCCTTCCTTCCTTCCTTCCTTCCTTCCTTCCGAGGGTCACAAGCATTCCTGAGTGTCTGCTCTGCCCCACACCACTTGCTGCACTGCAAGTGTCTCTTAGGACACTGAGGGACTTGACAGAATATAAGAAGCTGGAAGGACCTCATAAAAGGACATGCATGCCCCAAGCTCCTCATTATATAGAAATAAGAGGACTTGTCCAAGGCCACACATCTACCTCATGTGATGAGGACTTGCATTTCCTGATGGCTGGTCTGGTGCTCCTTCTACTATAGGACAGCTGTCTCTGTCTGTGAGATGACTGAAATCCTGGATTATTGTACCTATCAGGGGCTGGTGGGCACCCAGATGGCATGGTTCAAGGGTTGGTAGCAGGGATCTCCAAATATTCCCCTCTCCTTGGGTCTCTACTGGTGCCTAGAATTCAGCCATTAGGAAGCCTTTCTTCCATCAGTGGATGAAGGATATTCATACAATGGAATATTAGTCAGTCATAAAAAGAAATAAAGTTCTGACACAGGCTACAGTATGGATGAACCTTGAAAGCATTATACTAAGTGAACGAAGGCAGTCACAAAAGAGCAAACATTGTATGATTCCACTTATGTGAAAAGTCTAAAATGGTTAAATTCAGAGAGACAGAAAGTAGATATGAGGTTACCAGAAGGTGGAGGGAGGGAGGAACTGTTTCAGGGCATGGAAAACTTTGGACATAGATAGTGGTAATGGGTGTACAACACTGGGAGTATAATTAGTGCCACTGAAGTGTACACTTAAAAATGGTTAGAATGGCAGATTTTATTTTATATATAGTTTACCGTAGTGAAAAAAAGAGAAGCATTCCTTCGGATCTTAATTTTCCAACTTTTAAAGATCTCCACCTAAAGTATATGAGGTCATGTTTAAATCTGTGTCAACCTTCACCTTAACAGGGACTAGTTTATCAGAAAGCTGACAGTGTGGTCTTTTGTGAAACCCTAGACAGATGCCTGGGGCACCTGGATTGGGAAGAAGGGGGCTTGGAAGGGAGGTGGGAGGCCCCTGAAGACAACTGCTTCAATTTCACAATTCTTTGAGGGCAGGCCCTTCCCAAGGGCATTATATAGAAGCCTTATTTAGAAGGTGCCTGGTGGTTCAAATAGTCTGGCCTTAAGACTCAGGACTTCTAGTAAAGGAAGGAGGGACAGGACAAACCACTTAATAGTCTAAGAGTAAAGCAGCTTTGAAAAAAATTTCATCTATTTATTGAGGGCAAGTAGCAATTGAGGCTGAGTGAGCTGAAAAGTGTGCCAGTGCCATTGGTTTTATAGCAGTTCAGTTTTAAAAAACAAAAATAAAAACTCTCCTCCAACTGGACTATTTTTCCATGCTTATCCATGATGCTAAGTTGAAGAGACTTACCCACTTACTAATTTCTCAAGTTCACATCTTCCTACCTGGAGGTCAGCCTTGCCTCAGCTGCCCCAGCACAGTTCCAGAGCACCAAGCGGGCTATCTCAGATGTTGGGGAGCTGGCCTGTCTGTTCCTCCTGGGCCCTTCACTGCCTCTATCTCCAAGACAGCATCTCTGTCCATCCCTGGGTCCCTTCCGAGGCCAGGCTTCTCAATGTAATGCCCCATAGAGCAGAGACTGGCTGGCTTAAGTTCTTTATCTGGTGTTCAGCATGTGATCAGTACAGAGGGAACAGTCAACCTTTGTCAGGTGCTGCCTGTGTCACCTTCTTGGAGTGCCCAAATGGCATGTGGGCCAGCCTCCTACCCACAGCAGGAGTCCCTCCCTTCAACCTCCTCCATCTCATGCTGTCGTTTTCTTATAAGGCGGCCCATCCTTAACAGGGCAGCCCTGGCTGTCAGAGTATGGCCAGTCCCTTCCTCTCCCAAAAGTTCACTCTGGCTCAGGGATATTACCCTTTCTTTGGGGGTAATGGAGTGGAGAGGGTGACAGATATTACCAATCAGGGTTGAATTACTCCTGGGGACAATGGGGGATTTGCTTAGTGACCTGTGGGCTAGAATGTAATTTACCAAATGGAGGGTTGGGCAGGAATGGCCTCAAAACCTTCATAAATGTCCACTTCTTTTGAGGAGTCAGACCAATACCTGGCCCAGGGAAATGGACCCTGTCTTTTCTGCCTGTCTCCACTGCTCATCTCCATCTAGGCCTCCATCATTCGTTGGATATTAAAGGAGCTTCCTAACCCTTCCCATCGATATCTACACTGGTTTACTGTGCAAAAACTTTCAACAGCCCCCCTCTGTCTTAAAATGGAATGTAGCCCCCTTCACCTGGCCCCCAGGTCTATCACAGTCCAACCCTACTTGTCCCTCTGGCCTCATCCTCAGCCACCACCCTGAGCTCTAGCCACACCAGAAGGCTCACCACATTCATACCAGAAAGGCTGTTTACATGCAACTCTCTTCTTGTCCTGACAAGCCCCACCCCTTTCTCTACCTGACAGACTCCTTCTCAGATCTAAGCCAGCTCGAATGTCATCACCTTGTCTGGAACTCTCAACCCTCCCTTGCCTCTTCTGCCCCCAGTGGGCTGGAATATCAGTCCCTCCCGCAGCTGCAGCACCTTTTCTTCAGATGATAGCACTCACCACAATGTGTGTGTTTTCTATGTGTTTCTCCTCTCCAGGGACAGAGGGACTGCAGGGCAGAAGCAAGTGTCTTTGTCACCTTTGGTTAAGAAGTGTCTTTAAATGAAAGGAAAAGTGACAGAGGAAAGAGGGCTTTGGAGTCAGATACACCTGGGATCAAATTGTTTCTCCATGATCAGCTACATAATCTTTCCAAACTTTGGCTTCTTAACAGTAGAGTGGGAATAGTGGTAATTATGAGAAGCAGAAACCAGAGTCATCACTCAAATGGTAGCTGCTGTCATAACTGTCATCCTGGCACCTGCACACAGTAGGTGTTCTGCACACATTGTGAAGCAGACATCCCTGCTCTTGAAGACTTTGAGCATCCTCCACTGAGGTCCTGGCTCTGCTTGTTTCCATGATGCCCTGCTGGGCAGCTGGAGTGGCCAGCAGCACTGGCCCTGCTACTTCTCCTTGTTTCCTCCCCTGCCTTGGCCTCATCACCTTTCCTGGCTTCTAAGAAGGTAGCACAACTCACTTCTGTGCCTCTTTGGATCTTCTTCAACAGAAACTAGAGACTTAGTCCTCACATCTGCTTTCTATTATCAAGGCAAATTAAAAACAAAACCAAACCAAAAATATCTCTGTTTGCTGGGTTCCAAGTCTTCCAAATGTTCTTTCCCTAGCTCCCTCCTTAGTCCTTAGATCTACAGTAATAGGTTCCATTCTGGCTAAAGAAACTCCTAGCGCCCTATCTGTGAGCATTTCCCTCATGTCTCTGGGAACCTGACAACACTTTGCCTCTTGAAGTGAATTATTTCACTTATGGCAGACAAGGGTGAAGGATGATAGTCAGTGCTCCCACGGATCTGGGAGGTTTGCGAACCATGTTGTAAGCATCACAGTGATAACTCATCAGGTAGTACTTTACAGTTTAGAAGGCACTTTTCCATACATTTTTATCGTTGAGTCACATATTATTTATTTATTTATTTATTTATTTATTTATTTATGAGAGAGAGAGAGAGAGAAAGAGGGAGAGAGACAGAGCATGAGTGGGAGAGGGGCAGAGAGAGAGGTGGGGGGGGGGGGCACAGAATCTGAAACAAGCTCCAGGCTCTCAGCACAGAGACTGACACAGGGCTTGAACTCACAAACTGCGATATCATGACTTGAGCTGAAGTTGGATTCTTAGTTGACTGAGCCATCCAGGTGCCCCAGAGTCACATGACCACTTTGTAAAATGGGAAGGGCAGGTCCTTTCTTTCCCTTTATTCCTCTTACTCCCACTTTCCTTTCCTTCTCAAATCACCACCATCACCATCACTACCACCACGTCTGTCATCTCACCACCTCCACCACCATTATCACTATCACCACCTGCACCATGATCACCATGACTACCTCCACCATAATCATCATCATCACCACCATCACCACCTATACCATCATCAGCACCACCATCAATACCACCACCTCCACTCATCATCATTACCACTGCCATCACTACCCCCACCATGATCACCACCACCTCCACCACTGCAATTATCATCATCACAATCACCTTCATCACCACCTCCATCATCGTCATAACCACCATCATCACCTCCACCACCATCACTATCATCATCATCACCACCTACACCACTACCATTATCATCACCACTGCCATTACCATCTGTACCATCATTACCACCATCTCCACCACCACCACTGTCATCACCATCCCTACCATCACCTTCATAATCATCATCACCAGGACTATCATCACCAGGACCTCCACCACCAGTATTATCACCACCTAAACCATGATCACCATTACGACCTCCATCATCATTACCACCATCAGCACCACCACCACTATTATCACCACCACTGCCATCACACCTCTAGTGTGTTCACCATCACTACCTCCACTACCACCGCCACTCCTCCCTCCTCCACCACAGCACCACAGCTGCCATTAACTTGAGTCTGAGCCTGGATGCTTTAGTTATAATAGTAACTCTGCATGATAGATTAAAAATATTTTCTCCATTATATACATGGGGAGACTCATCAAAGAGATTTGATAATTTTCCATAAAGCCCTTCAGTTAGTAGGCAGTAGAGCTAGGACTGTAAGTTTAATGTTTTTCCTATTGTTTGTGGTTACAGAGATAGATGGACTCCCCCAGCTCAGCTCTCAAATACCTCAGGACCCATTTATGTGACACCACTATGAGAACAGGAAGTGTGTGGGGCTTTGTTGGGGCTATGCTTAATGGTTTTTGTTGAAACCCAGCAGTGTGAAGCAAGTGCTTAGGATGCAGAGTCTGTTTGTCTGGTGGTGTGAAGACATGTGGCCAAAGATGCTGGCTGTAGTATGGACCCTGCACTCTCTTCCCACTCCTAATCAAACCTGGTCACTACTTGTGAGGAGCACTGTGGCCATAAACCAACCACTAGTCTAACCCAACAGAGATCAGTCTATTCCTCTCCTCCATCCATTGGCTATAGAAGGGGCATGTGACCCATCCTTGGCCAATATGACATGAAGGAAAATTTTCTGGGATGCCCCTAGAAAAGATTCCTCATTGACTAAAAGGGAGAGAGAGACATACATTCATAAGAGCACTATAATCTCTTTTTTAGCTGGACATGCTCATGTATATGTATATGAAGTCTGGAACCATGGTAACCACCTAGGGATCATGAGGACTACTAGTTGAGGACAGAGGAACATGCTGATGGTGTCAGATGGAAAAGGGGGAAAGAAATGGAGTCCTGGATAAAGTCATTGAACCAGTGAATTAACTTAACCAACTTTGGTACCATCCTAATTTGTGGCTTATTTTATATGAGATAAAATTTCTTTATTGTAGAAACCATTTCAAGGTGAGTTTTTAAGCACTTGCATCTGAAAGCACCCTTCCTGTTAGGCTCTGTTTGCTATCTCTACACATCACTCCTCATTCAACCTCTTTATCCCTCTGCTGCTTCAGTGCTTCCACCCCTTATCAGCCATTTGGGCACAGTAGAACTAGCTTAGTCTCACCCAGCCAGGAAAGGCAAGAGCTCATAAACACTGCAAGACAAATGCTCCTCTGTCTCCTGGTTAGCTCTCAGCCTGTGTGGGAGATGTTTATTTCAGATTATGGTCTCAGACTACAGCTAGAGAGCTCAGCCCAAGTCCCCATCAGAGAGTAGCCTGTGTAGTTCTGTGTTTAGCCTTGTTTCAGCACAGGGCTGTCAAGGCAAAGGACATGAGGCATAAGCATTACCGTGAGGCAGTAGCATTGCCGTCCTGAAAGAAGTTGGGTGGAGGCACAGAGGAGCCCCTTCAACATCCCAGCACCAGAAGCCTGGAGATGGAGAATATGGATGCACACCTTGAATTTCTCTCTCTAGCCTGGGTTTTTTTCCCCTCAAAGGATGAAGAATTTCTGAGCAAGTAACTTTTCAGAACTTCACTTTTATCATGCCACATCCTTATTCCTAGTTCATTAGGTCCCAGCTTTTTTGCTCGAATCTTTCCCTTCCCACATATATACCTTGTCTTCTCCCAACACCCACCACTCAAGTTAAGATGCTACTTTCCCATATACCTAGTTCCACTGGATTCCTCTTCCCATTAGAGGGTTGCTTTAACTTCTCTAAGGCTCTCAATCTCCTTTTTCTGTGAGCCCTACAGCCTTATGGGCAGTCATTTGGAATTTTTGCATCCGGCTTTATGGTATTTTTTATACATTTTCAGAATGTGGCAAGTATCCTAGATATCTCTTCCCCCATCAGGAATGTGAGTGCTCTGAGGGCAGGCACTATGTTACAATTTCCCTGTGTCCTCCACAGAGCCTTATACAGGGCCAGGGACTGATGGCTCACAGATCCCTCCAGAGGACAGTCCAAAGGACACCTAGAGGACATTGAGGTCAATTTTGCAGCTGTGGCCTCTCTCACATGCTGCACTTCTTGCTTTACAATGTGCTTTAACATCTCCTGCTCATCTGCTCCCCAGACAGTCCCATGAGTCAGCAGGCTATCTGTCACCCAGCACTTGGTATGCAACTCCAGGGAGGAGAAAGGAGGAACTCTTTCTCAACAACCTTACCCTCTGCCCCCATGAAGACACATAGCATCATCACTATGAAGAACATGTACTGAGAGGCCTGCCCTGAAGGGCACTGAGACTAAGGACCAGGATTGCAAAGGGTATCAGACTCTGCTCTGCCCTCCAGGGGCTCATAGTCAGGTGAGGAGGCAGGGAGGGTGTGTCTGATGGAGAGGAATTCTAGCACAGGGTCACATCTGTTACTTGCCAAATGACTCCTCCAGATAATAAGCAGATCAAGAATTTAGAGAAAAGGTGGATTTCTAGGGGCTGGAGGCTAGCATATGTGGTATGAGCTGGGTCTGAGGGGTGAACCTTGGGTGCACTGAGGTGATTTCCATATGGGAAGTGTAAGTTCCCTCAGAGACACAAGGAGGAGACCATTTTTGCTAAAGAATTTGCATTGTGGGAGACAAAGCTGGAAAGACAGCTAGGGTTTAAATTAAGTCAGGTCTCAAGTGACAGGATAGTCTGTACTTGATATGAGGGTATTGTCCCTGGGATTAAGGTCTGCAGTGACTTGAACTGATGACGGTTTGTGATCAAGAGGTGATATGTGCCCCTTGTTTTATGGAAGATATGTTTTAGGAAGACAGATATGGAAAGCAGTCCCTAGACAGACTAAATTCAGGAGACTCTGCAGTAGTTCAGGAATGAGGTGGTAACAGTTTGAACCATAGAAGGATGGAGCCGTGGGACAAGAAAGGCAGTGACAGGTTCAGAAAACACTAGGATGGAAGGTGGGCCGTGAAGCAATCATCAAGCATGACATCAATGCATGTCTGGAAGAATGACATGGAAAAGTGAGTGTCATGGGCAACAACAGAGTCCAAAGCAGGAGCTGGCCAGAGCTAGCAGAGTGGCCTGGGCATGTCACTGGGCTGTGGTGTCTTTATGCACTAAGTGCCAAGTTTGGCCAGATCATCTACACTCCCTTTCCTGCCTCAGGCATAATGCAAATTCCATGGCACTGGCAAACCCTGAGAATTTTAGAACTCTCACAACTATTGCACCTTAGCCAAATTGTGCACATGCCATATGCCTCCATTTCCTAGATATAACATAGAGATAGTATCTTCTTATTGAGACTCTTTAAGGACCAAGGGGAAAAGTATGCTAACATGTTAAACAGGAAATACTCAAGAAATGTCTCTCTCCCTAACCCCCCCCCCCACCAGTGGTTCTAGAGATGTCACACAGACACGATGAGGGGAAGCCACAACATCCAAGTGGAAATGTGCACAGGTGACTGAGAGGATGGTGGGTCAGAGCTGAAGGTGTGGGTTTGAGAAGCCATCTTTGTAGATGAAGCTGTGATAGTTATATGCAATCTATGATTAAAGAATAGGGCCAAGTCGATGGGAATAGAGGCTTAAAGTTCAGGAAGGGGATGGTGGTAAGAGGGTGGCCCAGAGAGATATTATCAAGACCATCATCATTTTTGTCACATCCATGTATGTTTAGTATTATTTATTTACTTAATACTTATGCTTTAAATCAACTTGCTTTTCTTTTTTTAATTCATTTTGAGAGAGAAAGAGAGCTCACACATGGGGGTGGGGCAGAGAGAGAGAGAGAGAGAGAGAGAGAGAGAGAGAGAGAGAGAGAATCCCAAGCAGGCCCTGTGCTATCATCATGGATCCCAGTGTGGGGCACAGATCATGACCTGAGCTGAAATCAAGAGTTGGATGTTTAACCAACTGAGCCATCCAGCTGCCCCTCAACTTGCTTTTCTTATACAGACATTTAGGAAGGAATTTCTTTTTTTTTTTTTTTTTTTTAAATTTTTTTTTTTCAACATTTATTTATTTTTGGACAGAGAGAGACAGAGCATGAACGGGGGAGGGGCAGAGAGAGAGGGAGACACAGAATCGGAAACAGGCTCCAGGCTCCGAGCCATCAGCCCAGAGCCTGACGCGGGGCTCGAACTCCCGGACTGCGGGACTGACCTGGCTGAAGTCGGACGCCTAACCGACTGCGCCACCCAGGCGCCCCTAGGAAGGAATTTCTTAAACTAGAAGCATCCCTGCTATTGCTCACCAGCCACCATGAAAGGTGACAGTAAAAAGAACTATTAAAAGTGCTTGTCCATGTACTACCTAAAATAATTTCACATGTCACCCAGGGTCACATGCCACACTTGAAAGGATCAGACTGACTCCTGTGGCTTTAGAAGGCAGGAGGAAGGAAGCAGGACTCATCAACAGACCTGACAGGGAGGCCGATTTTGTCTCCTAGGAGAACTCTTTAGAGTTGGTGTTTTCCAACAGTGGGAAGGGCTATCTCGGGGTCATGCACCCAGGCACAGGGGTAGGTCACCTGTGGGTGTGCATTCAGGGGCTAAGCCTTAGGTAGAGCTAGTCATATCTCTTCCAAGGTCCATGATGAATGGTACTTAATACCATGAGGTGCCCTCACATCTGTGAGCAAGAAGGAAGCAAATGAAGTGAGTGAATGAATGAATGAATGAATAAGTGAATGAATGGATGAATGGGTGGATGATGGATGCATAGAGGCAGAGAAGGGCTATTTACCACGCAGGCATGGGTCCAGGACCGCACAGTGTTTCTGCCGTTTTAGCTGGCCCTCTCTCCTCCCCATCCACATGGGCTTGCCCAGGCCTGAGGCTGCTCCACATCTTGTGGCCTCACAAGAGCATCACCTGAAGGAGGCCGGCTCTGGCTCCGTGTGCACTGGATCCACCAGAGTGGATGCCTTTTCTGCCTCAGCTGCTCAGCCGATCTCCTGTGCTGAGACAGGCGAGCGGCACCATCGATCCAGGCTCCTTTAAAACTGACAGGCAAGGAAATGAAATGCCCACCATCAGCAGCCTGGCCACGCTTCCCATATGGTTCAGAGACATTAGCATGCACATCAATTTCTGTGAACAAGAGCCTTGTTTGCGCAGCCAGCTCCTCTGGTGCTGGCTGCTGGGCAACAGGGATCCTCCCTGCCTATGTGGCTTCTGGCTCCTGCCCCAAAGGGAACACTTCCCTCACCCAGCCTCTGTTTCTGCTTTGTTTGCCCCCTTAATGCTCTAGTTCTATACTGGTGCCTTGCCCAGAAGGCTTGGGAGGACACCAGCTTTGTGGTGTGCAGAATGCATCTGGGCATGAAGCCTTAGGCTGGAGGGAACCTGGAAGCTTTTTGGGTCCACTGCCTTAGTTTTCCAGATGAGGACAGTAAGGCACAAAGAGGGGTAGTGACTTGCCCAAAGCCACAAAGTTGCATAATACAAATGACATGGTAATAACCCTCATTTACATGTTTTTTTTAAAAGCACATTACATCTATGCCTTTTCTGATCTACTGCATGCTTGCTCCACTATCTAAACTTCCACAGCACTTCAGATAGGACCAGGACCAAGGCTGGAGAACCATGCTGGGGGTAATATCCTGCCCCGTGCTATAGCGAATTGTGAGCACATCTTACTTCCTCCATCAGATTATGCCACTGGACATCAGGGCCTAGGCTTCATCAGTGCATCAGCACACCTGAAACAATGGCAGAATATTGGCCACAGAACCATAAGGACTGGATTTGCTGCTTTTTACCATGAGTCCTAGGCATAGCACTTTACCTTTCTGGGCCTCAGTGTCCTCAGTTGTAATATGGAAATGATAAAACCTACCTCACAGAGATGTGGTGAATTGGAAATAAAATATGTAAATAATATGCATTAAGGCCTTTTGTAACTGTCAAAGTGCTATACAAGTATGAGTTATCATTACTATAAAAATGAGCAAAAAAAAAAAATTCCCTAACATGTGAACTGAGTAGTAGGAAGGACTGAGTTCTCAGTCAAGACAGATGCATGCTCAAGAGGTCAAACAAGAGCACCATGAAGACCCCGGGAGCAGGGCCCATTGCCCCGTTCACACTGACACTCACCTCTGGCCTCCCTCTGATCTCCATTAGCCTCAGCCACCCATCCTCCACAGCACTGGGGTCATGGGGTGGAGACTCACAGACTTCTAGAGCAGAAACTGAACCCCACAATATTGGAGCTACTTCCCCAAGCTGCTAGAGCAGGTCTTCTAGGTTAGCCATCAGGATGGTGATTAAACTACTTTCATTCTACAGACACTGATGGAACGTGGGGCCATGGAGAATCCCAGGGCAGCAACAATGCAAAGGGATGGTCTCTGCCCTGCAGGAGCTCTCGGTCCACCTCCTGCTCTGGGAAGTCTGTGAGTTTAGGCCTGACATCCGTGCCTAGCCTCTCTGCTGACCACATGCCTCCCAAAGGGGGCTAACTTGCTTCTCTTCTAAATCAGACTGGGCTTCTCATGCGTGAATGCTTCTCGGAAACTGGCTGACGCCTATACCAAAAGCAGATCTAGTTTAAAAAGTGTTTCCTGCAAACTGCAAACAGTTGTAATTTTGGCTTTTTGTGGGTGTCTCCTTTCCCTTGTAAAAACGGGCCTGTTCTCCTTGCTGATCAGTTCAATTATAATGATATAAAACAGAGAACAATAAAAGCTGGGGACATGCCCTGAAAGGGGAGTTGTGGTAACAGTAATTCATAGTATTTTCCTTTGGGGACCTCGGCAGGGGTAAGATGAGTTTGAGCCGTCTCCAAGATGAAGAGAGATTTTGTGATAGGTGAGAAAGGGGATGGACATTTTGGGATGCCTGGGGTCCCTGTGTTCACCCTGACTTTCACCGAGTCCTGAGGAAAACTGCTCACCACACAGTAGTGCAATGGCACTTGCACACCCTGCCTGTTGGTGGGATTCCTCTAGTCCTTTAGTGGCAGGCAAATAAGGGTGCTGGATCTGAACACCTCACAAGGGGGCCAAACTCTTGGCTCCCAGTTCTTGTGGCATGCCAGGTCTGGGCATTACAGAGATTGTCTCCTAACAACCCTGGAAGGTGGGGAATATTATTCTCATTTTACAGGTTTGGAACTGCGGTATGCTGGGTACCAAGCTGGTGTCTCAATCACTATGTTTATATGACCTCTTAGCATACAGCAGCACATTTGGATTCCTGGATTCCACCTTGCCTCTTACTGTTTTCTCTCTCTGGAAACATACATAGCAAGGGCAATGAGCAAGCTGTGGCAGTGAGCCCCATCTTGGAAGTCAGAAATCTCGAGTTCTAATTTTAGTTTCACCATTATCAAGCTGGGTGACCTTGGTAGGCCACACAGCCTCTGTGAATCTGATTTTCCTCATCCACACAATGAAGGGGTTGGGTTCTACCAGTGGATCCCAAACTTTGGTTCTCTGATCGCTACCTAGAAACATTGTGGGTGCCTGTTAAAAAGATAGCCTCCTGAGCCTCCATCCCAGATCTGCTGAATCAGAATATTCTCGGAAGAGCCTGGGAGTCTGGATTTCTAGCAGGCTCCCCAGCTTCTGGACAGTGCCCAGGTTGGGAACTACTGGTCTATAAGGTTTCCATGGCTGCTTTCAGTATAAGATGCTCAAACATATCTCTGCCTCCTGGGAGTGAAGGGGCTCTGTGGGGAACAACCAAGACCCACCCACAGAGGAGTGATGTGTGGCTTTTGTAGAGACATCTGAGGCCAGGGACAGTGCTGGGGCACTGGGTGACCCTGAGTCAGCAGTTGGTATGTTTCCAGGGTAGGAGGCACAGCAGCAAAGGGAGGCCAAGGGAGGGCAGGGAAGTCAGGCCTGTTCTCTGCTATCAGCCTGTGGGGACCAGGCTCCCTGTGCCCATCTTTGTGGGATATCTGTGGGGAGCACACAGGAAGGACTTTCTGTACTCATGCAAGAACGCAACCTATCCAAGAAGATCCCCTCGTCACCCAAGAAGGAGCATATGGTGAGTGGCAGCTGAAGAACAGAGACCAGGGCTGTGGGAGTCTAAAGGGTCAGAGGGAAGGAAAGGAAGTGGTGTATCCTGAGCACCTGCTGTGTGCTAGCACTGGGTCTCATACATGTCTGGGTCAAGGATCAAAGAGTCACAGGTGATCCTCCCTGGGCTGGTACGGAAAGAGCCGGTGGGAGAAGCAAACCCAAGGATAGTGTGATGGAGAATAGATCTACAGACTCTAGGAAACTGTCCTGGGAACTAGCTGGAAGGCTCTAGGAGACCATAAATCCATGTGTCTACAGAATTAACCATCTGTATGTAGGTCCTCAGGCAAGCCACCAAGGGTCTCTGGATTTTAGTTAGAGATAAGAAGACTTGTCCTGCTAACTCATGGGGTGAAATACAACACAGCAGGTCTATAGAAAGTTAGGATCACTGCTCATGTCTCAGGCCTTGGCATGCACAGCTTCTCACACTCTGTACCCTCCTCCCTTGCTGGAGTTGGCCTGAAAACCCAGACTCGTGGAAACTCTCCTCCTCCATTATCTAAGATGGGCCCAGTCAGGTGCTGCTGGGATCCTGGTGCACAGAATACTGTGACTTTTCTGGGAGTGAGCTGGGGAACTGGTACCTATCAAACAGCTCCCAGCATCCCTTACAAATTTCTGAACCTGACACACAAAGCCATCTTCTGGACCCCTATTCCAATATGTTGGTGTTATTACAAGATGAGAAACAGAAACAAACAGGGACACAGAGGCTCCTCTGACAACAGAGGCTGAGGTTCAAGTGATGCATCTAGAAGCCAAGGAATGCCAAGAGTTGCTGGCAACACCAGAAGCTAAAAGAAAGATATGGAGCAGATTCTCTCCTACAACACCTTGGTTTTGGATGCCTGGCCTCCAGAACCATGAGAGAATACATTTATATTGTTTTAAGCCACCCAGGTTGTGATGTTTTGTTAGACAACCACTGCATGTGATGCTCCTGGTTTCCTCTCTTCACACAAAACTGATGTGATGGGGCATGGACACAGGGTTAACTTCAGCCCTGTCAGCCTCCTGACCACCCACTGCAAAGTCACTACTCAGTGCAGAGTAATTTAGTGGGCTCTGTTGCTTCACTGGTGCCTGTAATGAAATGCCCAGCCACTCAGGGGGCATCCCATTGGGTTGAAAGTTCACTGGAATGATGAGGGTCAGAGCACAGAGAAGTGGGCCCCACAGGCTGGACACCCCTTTCAGGGAGAGCAAAGCTCCACTCTGAGCCAGCTCCATTCTTCTACCAACCAACCCACCAACCAGCTACGAGCCCTCAAACATCAGCCTTGTCTTCCAGGTGCTGCACATGCGGGGCATATAGAGACCTGGGAGATAAGAACTCCCCTCTCAGGGAGGTAGCAGTCTAGGTTGGTAGGAATAATACCCACCCCCCAAAAAAATTAAACACCAAGAGAGCAACACAGATGGCCAATGCCACAGCTGGCTACATCTGGAGAAGGCAGCCAGTGAACTGATTACTGGGGAAGGGGTAGAATAGAGAGCTGGAGGGTAGGTAGGGATCCAAGGCCCGGAGATAAGCTGTTCCAGCCAAAGGCATCTGACCGCCTGGCTAAAGCAGGGGTCCACAGGGGAGGGGCAGTGCAGAGGCTGGAAAAGCAGTGTGGGGCTTGATCAGGGAGGGCCTCACCTGTCAGTGAAAGGAAACTGGGCTGTGTACTGTTGAACTAATAATGCACAAGTGAACCTTGTGAAAGCACTTTTCAAGTAGAATTGAAACAGATTTTCAATTTCCAAGCAAGTATTACAAGATAGCCTTTCCTTTGAAAGTGTTTCTCAGCTTGAAAGCTCTGATGTCATGGGACTGAATGTTTGATCTGATAAGGGCTCACTAATACAGTATAAACATTCCAAAGCTGACAACATTTTGCTTTAAAAAATCTGCCTCACAGAATGCTAGCCATTCATTCTAGGTCTAGCCATGACTCCACCTCCACCAGGGGCCTTCCTTGATTGTTCAGGTCAACGGCAAGCCACCTCTGTCTTCTATGAATTCTTTTCTTTAAATGTTTATTTTATTTTTATTTATTTTGAGAGAGATATATAGAGAGGAAGTGGGGGAGGGGCAGAGAGAGAGAGAGAGAGAGAGAGAGAATCCCAAGTAGGCTCTGTGCTGTAAGCACAGAGCCTGATACAGGGCTTGAACTTGCAAACTGTGAGATAGATCATGACCTGAGCTGAAGTCAAGAATTGGATGCTTAACTGACTGAGCCACCCAGGTGTCCCTAAATGTTTATTTATTTATTTTGAGAGAGAAAGAGAGAGGGGGGAGGGGCAGAGAGAGAATCTCAAGCAGGCTCTGTACTGTCAGAGCAGAGCCTGACTCAGGGCTTGATCTCACGAACTCTGAGATTATAATCTGAGCCAAAATGAAGAGTCAGATGCTTAACTAACTGAGCCACACAGTTGCCCCTCTCTTCTATGAATTCTTTCTCCTAATCAACTGTGTAGTGCTTCCCAGGCTCTTGTCAAGATTTCATGGATCAGTAATATATCAAAACCAAAAAGATGTTAGGGACAGACTTGAGTTGCCAACTTTTCATTCTGCCAAGTAGAAATATTAAAAATAAAAACGACCATTTATTATCTCTTTTGTTTTATAAAAGGAAGGAGAAACAACCCCAGAATGAAGAGCAGTTAGCAGCCCCCTGTCCCCCACATGTTGCACTCTGCCTATTTTTCTCATCTAACTGTGGTCCAATAAATCTTCACTGCAGACTGGCACAGGCCAGCACACTGGCATCTGGGAAACATGTCCTTCCCATCCTTTACCTCATTGCGTAATTTCCATGTTCTTCCTACTAAGGCATCCTTTACTCTGGCACTCAAGGCCCTCTTGGATTTGGTACCAGATGACCAATCTGTGGAAGCTGGCAAAAATGGCCATGACATTTTGTAGCTCTTCCCATCAAGAATCAGTCTATCTGTCCACCTCTTGAATCTGTGCTGACTTTGTCACTTGCGTTGACCAATAGGAAGCTGCAGAAGTGACATTTAAGCCTTGGCTTCTGAGGTCTTGCAGTTTCTCTCACATGAACAAGCCCAAGATGGCCTGCTGGAGAATGAGAGATTATGCAGAAAGAGCACCCAGGCATCCCAGCCATCTAAGGCCATTATGAATAGGCTAGCTCTAGTGACATACCAGCTGACCACAGACACTTGAACAACCCTAGTGGACACCTGCAGGATCTGGAAGAACTGGCCAACCTGATCTAATATAAACCACTAACCTGCAGAATTGTGAGCTAAATAAATGGTGGCTGTTTAAGGTCATTAAGCATTGGAGTAGTTTGTTATGCAGCACAAGCTTGCTGACACATTACCATTTCACAACAATTTGCATGGCACTCTCTGCTGCTTCTAAATATAATTTGAGCTTTCCTGTTTCTAAGAATTTGCCTACATGCTTCCCCCCCAGGCCTGAAATATCTGCTCCCTTTCTCCTCAGATTTTATCCATTATTAAAGACTCAGGTCAATTACCTCTTCTTTAAATGCCTCTCAGAACAGTGGCACTCACTGTCTGTGCCACTCCCTTGGCCCTTAATCACATACTCAACACCCTGTGGCATGTCTTGCACACTGTTATAAATTATTTCTAATAATGTTATCTTCACATGGGTTTGTTACATCTTGCCTTCTCCATTAGATTACCGTCCTTCGTGGAAAAAGTGTTGTCTTACATTTAGACTCTGCTTTTTTAAAAAAATGTTTATTTATTTTTGAGAGACAGAGACAGAGACAGAGCACAAGTAGGGGAGGGACAGAGAGAGAGGGAGACACAAAATCTGAAACAGGCTCCAGGCTCTGAGCTGTCAGCACAGAGCCTGACATGGGGCTTAAACTCATGAGCCATGGGATTATGACCTGAGCCAAAGTCAGACACTTAACCGACTGAGCCACCCAGGCACCCCTAGACTCAGCTTTTAACTCAATATTTTGTATAGGACAGCTATAGTTATTGCTCATTGATTGATGAGACTTAGAAATTCAATGAGTATCTGCAAATAACTGTGCTGGGTCAATTCTCACCAAGGTACCTTCTACCCAGTTCTGAGCTGTTCCTGGATCCTCATGCTTTACCAGGGGTCTGAGCTCATTTTTCAGTCCCATCACAAATGCTTTCCTGTGCCCCTATACTAATACCATGGAAGTCAGAGAGGCACACCCAAACCAAAGCAAGTAAACCCCTCTTGCCAAATTATTACTTGGCCTCATGAGTCTCCTGGGACTTCCTAGAACCCTCTGGAAACTTCCCTTCTGATTCCTGTGACCTTTCATTTGTCCCAGGCATTGGGCATTGGATAATCTGAGCTTCCTGTGTCTTTCAGCCTTCACTAAGGTCTTTAAAGTGAACTACAAAGCTTTGCGTGGAGAAAAACAGATAAAAAGCTTAGCATTGCAAATGAGGAGAGCATTAAGCCCAGGCTGGAAATGAGGTAAGTGCATTCAAAAAAGCAAGAGCTAGGAAGACTGGCTGTAAAAGGTGAAACTGTGAAGGTAAAGGTCAAGGCTTCTTGCATTCCTAGTTTAGTCTTCTGGTTTGGTTTTCTCAAATGGCCCACAATGAAGTCAGCAACATGCTGTCCAACCCCCTGCCTTCACATCCTGCCTTGCTCTGAGCTCCTGCCTTGTGTTCCCATGCAGTTCCCTCAGCTGGGCCCCTTTCATTATTATAATTTTGATCATTTTATTTTCTAATGGCTTAGATAAAATATTTCATGTTACAAATTTAAGAAAACTATGAGGTGAAAAAGGAAAACAAAAATGAGCAGTATCCCACTTCTTAAGGTAACTATTGTCAACATTTGTGCAATTTCCTTAGTGTATATGCATTTCTGATTTCCAAAATTGTCATCATACTCTTCATATTGTTTAATAATCTTTCATTTTTGCTTAGCCAAAAGTTTTAAACACCTTATACATCATTCAATTTTGTCTTCAATATCACTTTCAATATCCTTATAGCATTCTAGCAGCAGCGATAGGTATACTATAATTTAATTAGCCATTCTATGTAGAATGGTTTAATTTGGTGTTGTAGGCTTCTACTCTATCTGCAATGATTTGAGGCCTGTCCCTCTTTGGGGAAGTTGAGGGCCAGAGGCTTGCTTCAGCCCATTGCTGTATGCTCTTCTTCCTCTGTGACTCTCCCCTGGATGCTCCTCTTTCCCTCCCATGGAGCAGACTACCAAACTGAGTCTAGCAGGCCCTGCTTCCTCTGGGCCACAGGAGGTACTGTTGGTCAATGGGGGAGGTAAAGATAGCTCCCAGCAGGTAACTCCATAGAGCTGCCTGAGAAGCTAGAGCTCATGCACCACTAAAAAGTGCAGCCATTAGGGAGAATCTAGTTAAGTCCCCGATTTTATAGATTAGGAAAATGAGGGTAAGATATAAGGAATGACTTGTTCAGAGTCTCATGACTAGTTAGAAGCAGCATATCTGGGATGAAAAGTCTTAGCCAAGGACTCCACATTCAGTGCTCTTTCTACCATATTATGCTCTCATCTCAGCTAATCTATGCCTAAAAACTCCCCATCATGGATCATACTGCTGGCAAGGGACCTGGCTTTTTCCTGATGGAGGACTCTCCTCACATTTGTGGCCCTCAGGCAGCCTCCATACCCATTGCCTCTGCCAGCTCAGACTCCCTGGAGAGACATCCCTCACCATCTTTTCCACCCTCCCCTCAGGAGGCATGTCCCAAACAGAACCTGACATTTGACAATGCAACCAGAAGTCAGAGATAGGCAGAGGGATCACAAAGTTCCTGAACTTCCTGACCCTGTGGCTGCCCCTTGGCTATGACATACTCTTTCCTTGGAATATTCAAAGTCCTTCTTTCCATCTTGCTCATTTTCCTTGCAGAAACAGCAGGAAGATCCTTTCCATTTAGAGATGTCCCTTTCTCCTTTTGTGGGTGAGGAGATGAGGCTGCTATGAAAAGTGGAGCCAGCCTTTCCAATCATGAGAACATACATTTCCCCCGGGAATGCTGCTTTGGCTTCCAGGTGGACTGGGGTCTTTGTCTCCACTCAACACAATGCAGGAACTCACACCCACCTCCATGTGAGCACACTCCATTCCTGATGTTTCTACAAAGTGTCCCATTCCTCTCTATCTCCCTATCATTAAGACACCATTCAGTTGACGTATTTTTATCCAAGATGCCAAACATCCAAGAAAGAACAAGTGAATCTGCCTCATGCTAGATGAAAGCTGCCCTGTCCTCATGAGCAGGCTTCTAGCTCCCCTTTGTTCTCCCTCTTCTCTGGCTCCTCACCCTCCTTTATTTCTCCTCTCCCCTCTGCCTCTCTAGCTTTTTTCTTTTTTCCTACCTATTCACTCTGTTCCCTTCTTTATCCCTCACAGATTTTCCCTTCTCCACCTGAGGGATAGGCAGATGTGCACATTCAGCATTCATTGAGTCACATAGGAGTTCAGCTAATGGAGGTATTTCTTGCAAAGTGCTCAAAATTTGTGCAGACCCACTGAAAATGGGAAAACACAGAGCCATGAGCATCAGCTTGTGATACTGACAATGCCATTAACAAAACACCAGAGCTTGCTAGGTATGGACTGAGAAAAAATGTCCTGACCAGTGTGGAACCACATAATGAGCATGAGTTATTAAAGAAACACTGACAGTTTAGGCAGCCTTGCCTGGGAGGGGAGTGAGACAGAGCAAGCATAGCCCACTCGCCTGGCTACTGTGAGCCCACAAGTGAAGCAATGGCCTAAATAGCAGTCCTCAGTCTGCTGCTCACATCCTTTGCTGGAATGATCTGTGACTGAGGAAGGTTGAGCTTTGACTTTCAAGCTAAAATTCTCTCTATGCTACATGGGTAAAATATCTTCTTAAACCTATCTTCATTTTTCTTATTATTAGGCTTGCTGTTTCTGAGTTGTGGTTGTAAATCCTGAGGTAGGGAGTGGACAATGAATTCTGGGGTCATAAATAGCCCCTGGGTCACAGTACCTGAGAAGAATCCTGGTTATGCTGTTTATCAGCTGGCTACCACTTCACTACTTATACTAGTACTACGACTAATGCTACCACCACCTCAAAACACCTACCACTTCCTTCCACTAATTTTATTATGTGTGTTCTAAATCCCAATCACTGTCCCAAGTATCTTGCACGAATGATTTCCTTTAATCCTCATGATATCATGATATGAGTATATTAGCCCTCCCCTATAGATGAGGATATCAAGACACTGAAAGATGAAGTCAACTCCACCAAACCATATAGACTGTAAGTGCTATGCTAAGCCCAGAGTGCTGTTCTTTAACCTTTCTTAGCTTTAATTTTTTCACTTATACAATGAGGATGATAAAAATAAAGGCTGCATCATGTGGTTATGGTGATATACATGAAAGTGTTCTGTAAACTGTAGAGTGCACTATGGAGATACTAGTTGGCATCAGTCTCAAAGTGTAGCTTTCCTTTGGGGGCAGAGAGAACCTTCTTCTAAAATGATCATAGGATCACATAATTTTATGGAAGGAAAATGCCATCTAGTATAATTTCCCACTCAAGACAAGATTAGATAGATTCATGAAATTGAAGGAGACCTTGCATGTAACCTGGTTCAACATTAAATAGAAGTGATCCACCCAAGATGGCACAGGGAATTGTGAGCAGAGTTGACTATAAACTCAGACCTGACCTTTGATCAATGCTCATTCCATTGCCCCTGGGAGTTCTGCCCTTCCCCTTGTTTGCTCCTTTGGGAGATAGCTATCACCATGGCTTTACTTGCTGGGCCACAACATGGCCTCAGAATCCTTCTCAACACAGTTCTCCAGGCAACTACCATCAATCCATCAGTGTTGACTTAAAGTTGACAGACAGCTCCACTCTCTCTGAATGATATACAGGGTGATCATATAATTTATCATTCAAACAAAGGCACTTTTGAGAGAGAAAGGGGGCACTATTAATAATTATGTGGTGACACAGGAGTAAACTGGGATCATCTTAATTATACCTCAGTGAGTCTCCCAAAGCATCCAAAAATACTCCTAACTCCTTCTAGGGTAAAACTGCTAGGAAACTGGCTTGAAGGAAGGCCTGTTGGGGAGCATATTCCTACAGGATGGTGGGGGAGAAGAGGAAGGAAAGATTCTCTTTGGTAAAACAGGATGAAGGCCTACCTTTGGTTCTGTGTCTGCAGAAGCAACATCACCAACATGGGGTTATTTTCCATTCTCCCATTATTCTCCCTCTATTCCACTGGCCTGGAAAAGCTCATTACTTTCCCAGCTGAAAGTACCGGGTGTCTGTGAATGCTCCCCTCCTTCCTTCTTCTTTTTCTCCTCTTTATACTGAATAATCGTTTCTATGGTAGTTTAATTAGCCAATTATGAATGTGTTTGGGTATCTTACAAAGGAAGAATCACTTTGTTTACTTGTTGGTAATTAAATGGGCTACATTTTATTTCTGTTTTGGGAGATTTATGGGCATTTTCTTTTTCTAGATGGTAAAACTGAAAAATTAAAGTCTAATTATTTATGGATTTCCCCAAGTAGAGAAACAGAGAATGGTATTTCATTCATCACCAAGTTCACCATGTCTTAGCATGGCCATAACAACGGGTAGGGCATTACAGTAATATTATAGTCCATTAAAGACTAGCAAGGAGAGAAGAAAGGAAGTTACCAATGTCAGTGGAGAGAGAAACCAGAGAGAATCCAACTGCTGGACTGCTCTGATTGGGTTCTGCTGATTTCTTCCTTCTCAAACCTTGAAAGTTTCTCTCCGATAACTCCATGTCCTATGGCAAACCCCCTTTTTCCCTCAAAAAAAATGTGACCAAGGGTTTAGTTAACAATATGAAGCTTCAAGTGTGGAAGACTGTAATCAGGTGTGGTATCTAATTTGCTATATAACATTGGCCAAGTAAGTCTTTTTTTTTTTTTTTTATTCTTGGTTCTTACATGTTTCTCATTTATGAGGCAGTTTCCAAAAGTTATCATATTATTGGGTTATTTGAGCAGATTATGCTATAAAAATGGTTGTAAAGCCAGTTAACACAGAAAATGTTACAATTACAACATGCTTTATAAATATTTATAAGTTCCCTCTAAAGTATCACAGTAAGCTTTAAGTTTTCTGGCCCTTTGAGTTGAGAGTATGAGAAAAATAATTTGAGAATTTTATTTAAAGGCAAATAAAGTTGACTTCTTGGGACTTCTGTTATTCACCAGATCCAGTTAAACTTTTGGCTATTACACCATTTTAAATTCAATTCACAGAATCTGGCTGAAATATGAGTAGGTTTCCTCCAATTAGATAAGAGGAAGGACTAAGGTTTTAGTGCACCCATTAGCATGTACCTGGTGCCAGATTTGCACAAAGATCTTCACATTCAAAATGTGATTTAATCCTCATAATGACTGTAAGAAATGGGTATATTTTCTCCAGATAAAGAAACAGAACTCAGAACCTTAAGTGATTTGGAGAGCCAGGACTGGAGTCTGGCTCTGATTTCTACTTAAGCCCTGGCTCTGTCCGACACCCCAGGCAAAGGTTCATTATTGAACAAATTGTGTCTAACTCATGCTTCAATGTTTCAAAGTTCACAAGGATGTTCCAGAAACCTTGCTGAAAAATCATGTTTGCTCCTCATTTACAGGACACACTTAAAGGGACTTAGGTAATTTGGGTCCCAACAGTATGACTCTCCTTTCACCTTGGCCCAACCCACACCTGCTTCGGGACAGAGAACTGAATATGTTTCCAGAGAGAAGTTAGCCGAGAATGCAGCTCAATGACAAGCAGCCTCTCCTTTGGCAGGACACCAGCTCTGTGTACTGAAGGTAGCCCCATCCACCCCAGTGACCCCTCCCACCACCTCAGCCATTTCAGCAGCGGAGAGACTGGCAGTGCCTCCCGGGTCCAATCTCTCCCAGGCATTAATAGTGGCAGCTAGGATGAAAGCAACCGGGTGGAGGGCAGAGAAGGAGGGGATGGGGGAGGTGGGGGGTGTAATTAGTGGGAGTGGCTCCATGTCCCTTTTGGGCTCCATAACTCTCAATCCTCTAGCACTCACTCTCCTGCCGACCCCTCCCCTGAATATGGCCGCGCGCGCGCGCGCGCGCGCGCGCACACACACACACACACACACACACTGTTTTGCTTGACACTGTCAACCATGTCTGGCTGAGCTATCCTGGCTACGGCCAAAATGTATCCGCAAGGAAAAGTCTGGCAGTGCCCCGAGCAAAGTTGAATATATTCTATATAGACCAGGCTAAAGCGTGTGGGAGACAGAGGTGGTGGCAGAGGCCTGGCCCCTGCTGTGACACACCTCTGAAGCCAGCTCCACCCCAGCACCAGCTGCCCTCTCTCCAATCTGCCTGAAGTGGGATTTCAGAGTCAAAATGTCTTAAGAGGAGTTGCAAGGTACACCTCTGAGAATTTTTTTCCCTTCCTTCATATCGCAACTACTATTAACTGAGGCCTCACTGTGTGCCCTGAAGAATGGGTTTATGCCCCTCTTTGGGGGGACAATTCTCTGGCCGCCCAAATCAGGACACATGGACCATCAAGTCTGAGTTTACTTGTGTAGCCAGAGGAGTGACATCTGGACTGCACTGTAAGATTCTAGTCTGTCTGGGCCCCAGGTGTGCCCTAACAAATCTAGTTGGATGTGATAAACGATTCTTGGTAGATCTGGGATGATAGAAAGGAAGAGCACAGGACTGGGTAGAGAGGACTCGGTTTGGGGGAAGGCATTTTGCCTCTCTGGGCCTTAGTTTTCTCAGGTGTAAAATGAATGCCTCTTCCCTTCACCTCTGCCTGCCTCTGTTAAAGCATGTATATAGGGTGTGCTATACATGTTTTTATGCATGTTTCCATAGGGGACCATAGCTCTCAAGAGACCATAAGGGCTCTGGGACCCCAGGAGGTGGTCTGAGGCCCCTCCCAGCACACTGGGGCTCAGCATGGCCAGCGTCAGGCTGCAGACACCCATGTCTGGAAGCTTTCTGGCCAAGTGCCCAGGGGTGTTACCAACTCTGTGCAGGCAAAGGTCAGTCTCGCTGATTGAGCCGCCTGCATGCTCTTCAAAGCTTCATTTATGTGCTGGAAGAGTAACCCTGGCTCCTGCTCCTGGCTTTAGGGCAGATAACTGGGACATCCCACTGGAGCCTTTTCTTCTCTCTCCCCCTTCCCATCCTCTGCCTCCCATTCTCTGATCCCATCTTCTCTACACTACTCTGGCCTAACTGGGCAGAAATGTGGGCAGATTTTGTTTTCATGGCTCTCCGCCTGCCTTCCTTCAGGCCCACACCTCTGTCAGGTTCTCTCTATTATTAAAATCTACTCCCACTCTGTAGCTGATGATAAGAATGAAGTCTTGCCATTTGCAGAAACGTGGATGGAACTGTAGGGTATTATGCTAAGTGAAATAAGTCAGTCAGAAAAAGACAGATATATGATTTCACTCATATGTGGAATTTCAGAAACTTAACAGAGGACCATAGGGGAAGGGAAGGAAAAATAAGTTACAAACAGAGAGGGAGGCAAACCATAAGAGACTCTTAAATATAGAGAACAAACTGAGGGTTGATGGGGGTGGGGGTTGGAGGGCAGGTCAAATGGGTGATGGGCATTGAGGAGGGCACTTGTTGGGATGAGCACTGGGTGTTGTATGTGAGCAATGAATCACCAGAATCTACTCCCGAAACCAAGACTACACTGTATGTATGTATATCCTGTATGTTAGCTAACTTGACAATACACTATCAAAAAAACAAAAACAAAAACAAAAATAACCCTGCTCCCAGGAAGGATCAGGTTATTTACACCTTATTGTAAAACAAAGTCCTAGAGGTCCCCCTTCTTGGAGTGTCTGTGCCTTTCTGTGTTCAAATCTATCTGTAATGTGGAAGACCTCGACCAAGGGCAAAGGAATGTCAGGCATCATGCTGTGGGGACGTGGAGCACTTCAGGACCTCACCAGGGGTCTGAAATAACAGGCCAGCCCCACTCCCTGAAAAAATAGCCTTGATGTTATTAGGATTCTATGTTGGGGTCCCAGGTAGGATCATGCACTCAGAAGGTTGTAGCAGGGGACCCCAGAGTCAGGAAAGGAACAGCCCCTTCAGTCCACATGTATGGAAATAATTACTTAAGTAACAATAATTTCCTCCACTATGTGTAAGCCCAATGAGGGCAAGGATTGCACCTGGTCTTGCTTACCCCCATAGTCCCACCTACAAGCACAGGGCCTGTGTGTGGTGGGCCTCAAGTTGGTGCTTGTTGAATACATGGCTAGAAGACAGTTTCCCTGGGAACACCTCCCTTGGCACTCTGGTGCTAGCCTCTGCCACCAGCTGGAGAGGTACAGGGGGAATTGGAGCACAGTGAAAAGTCTCCTGCCCACCATACAGAGAAAGACAGATACCATATGGTTTCACTCTTATGTGGATCCTGAGAAACTTAACAGGAACCCATGGGGGAGGGGAAGGAAAAAAAAAAAAAAAAGAGGTTAGAGTGGGAGAGAGCCAAAGCATAAGAGACTGTTGAGAACTGAGAGCAAACTGAGGGTTGATGGGGGGTGGGAGGGAGGAGAGGGTGGGTGATGGGTATTGAGGAGGGCACCTTTTGGGATGAGCACTGGGTGTTGTATGGAAACCAATTTGACAATAAATTTCATATATAAATAAAAAAAAAAAAAAAAGAAAAGTCTCCTGCCCAAAGAACCCTCCAGCCAGTCTCCTAATTTCTCCACATTCATATCATTCACTCCTCAAGGGCCTTTTCAAGGAGATGCGATTTTTAACTGAATTAGAATGTTCTAATGCTACCTGGGAGGGATGATACATTAGCACGGATTAGTGTCTCTGATTAACAGCATCATTACCTCTCCCTTCTCATCTGCCTAGACCCTCTTGCAGCCAAGTTACACACCACCAGGAGACAGAGGAGGACACAAATCAGGGTTCCTGGCTCCAAAAGCCTTAGTGGGGAAACCTGCCTCTTGGGAAATATTAAAAATAAAGTGATGGGCCCATCCCCAGAGATGAACTGGGACTGGGGAAGAGCCTGAGGCATGTGCATTTGCAAAGCAGCTCACAGGACTGCAAAGTGCCAGAGCTCAGACCCACCGACCAGCCACAGGTATGTGAAGCCCTGTTGCTTAGGGGCCTCAAAGTAAGGGTAAAGGTTGCCGTGATTTGAAGCTGCTCACCTCAGGAAGCCCCTACACAGGACCAACCTATATAACACACATCACAGTGTTGAGCACATGGAGGTCCAGCTTGTGGGAGGGTCTAGGTTCAGGAAAAGATCTCCACCAAAATGGCATGAGCTGAACCTGATTTCACCATCAGATCAATGTCACATCCTTGCCTGAGGCCAATGCTCAACATTTTACAGAAATGACCAGAGACCATATGAGGCAATTATATGCCTCATATGCATGCTTATGGCATGCTTATGCCATGTGTGTATGGAACAAGAGTTTTCAAAACAGGAAGATGCAGTCATGAATGTCAAAGGAGTGTCTTTCATGGGAAGCCCAGCGTGAAGGATGTGAAGAATGGATTTGGAACCAGGAGACCAGAGTTTGAATCTAGCCCCCCCCCCTTTTTTTAAAGTTTATTTATTTATTCTGGGGGTGGGTGGGTGGAGGGAGGGGCAGAGGCAATGGGAGAGAGAATTCTAAGCAGGCTCTGCACTGACAGCCCAATGTGGGACTTGATCTCATGAACTGTGAGATCGTGACCTGAGCTGAAACCAAGAGTTGACGTTTAACCAACTGAGCCACCCAGGTGCCCTGGCCCCTGTTTGTAATGGCTGTGTGAACTCTGGCCAGTTCCTTAGTCTCTCTGATCCTCAGGGTCCTGATTTGTGAAAGGTAATGCTGGTAACACCCTTTTCAGGGGGTTATGATGAAGGTGTGAAGATGAATGAAATCATCTATGTGGGCCTTACTCTCAAGGTAGGTGCCAAGTTGAAATGACTGCCCGTCCCCCTCAGCTCCTGCTCCTGATGGACAAGCTGCCTGGTGGAGAGAGAGGAGTCCGACTGCCACCAGCCAGGCTCCTGCCTCGTCCATACTACTGGACACTGACTGCAAGCTGGTTAAGGGCCCAGTCTCAGGAGGGAGACATCTTGGTTCTGATCATTGCCACCTCCTAGGGGTTTGATCTGGGCCAAGTGTGCCTCAGTTTCCTCATCTGTAAAATGGAGATAATAGCAGCTACCCCTTAGGGCTGTTATGAAGATTCAATGTGTTAATATTTGCAAATATTACAAATTATCCTTCCCTCTCTCCCTTCCTTATCCCCTCCCTTTTTCTCCCTCCTTCCTTCCCACCTTTCTTCCCCTCCTTCCTTTCCAGTGGAGCTTCTCCAATGTGCCTGACACTGTTCTGGGCCCTGGGAACAGAGCACTGCATGAGAAAAGGTCCCTGATCTCATAGAACTTGTATTTTGGTGAGGAGAGGACACAGAATGAGTGACAAATAAGACATTTTTAATAGTGATAAGATGTTAAGAGGAAATCCATGGGGGCATGAGGGAAGGCCTCTGTGAGAAGGAGGTAATGAGCTAGGGCCTGAAAGGTAAGGAGGAGCAGGCGTGTGTGTATGTGTGTGGTGGTGGGGTTCTACCTCCTTGGAACCCTGCACTCAAGCTAGCCTGAGACCTGGCCCCTCAGGAAGAGGGAAGGTAAGAGACAGAAGCAAGATGAGGAGCCACCTGCGGACAGCGAGATCACTACGAGTGAGCATCAGAGAAGGTGGCAGTTAACAGCCTGGGGTGTGGGGTGCAGAGAAAGGCGGTCAGGGAAACAGCCCTGACCAACATCTGGAGGAGAGGAATGTGGGCAAAGGGAGAAGCAGAGAAGAAGAAAAGCATTAGGAGCCAGGGGAAGTTGGAGGAGGAAACAACAGTGATGGAGAATCGCTAATTTCATCTGCTGTCCCACAGGAAAAGCTGACGTGCTCAACTGTGACTGACCACGTGTGGCAAAGTGAGGGGACCTTGAGGGCAAGGGGCCAGGCCCGGCCCACTTATGGCCACCCTCCGATGACCTGGGGTTGATCAAATCAGAGACGCTTGGGTTCCAGAGTCTTTTACAGGTTTTTGTTTCTTCTTGCAGTGATCTTGTTGTTCCTGCTGCTATTATTGGTTCTTATTTTCACTCTCTGTGGGCTTGCAGAAAATAGTGTAAAGCATCTCCACTTGGAAGAAAACTGAACATTTCATTTCCATGATAGCAATTCAGGACAGCAGCTTGCAGGACAGCAGGGGGACTGGCTGGGCCCCACTCAGGGTCACAGCCAGAGTTGAATCCAGAAATGTGGGTAGAAGAGGTTGATGTGGCTCTTAGAGCATCAGCAGGAGTGTGGGTGAGGGTGCCCACCAGGGAAGAAAGAGGACAAGAGGTAAAAGACAAGTACAAATGGCCAGAGAAGAAAACTGACAAATAAGAAGGGAGGATAAAATGGCAGAATGACCAGGAAGAGAAAACACGTAAGAGCTAGAAAGAAAGCCACATCTGTCAGAGTCCGATTCCTACCCAGAACGGATGCCCAGGGTTAAGGTTCCTGCAGCCATGCTCACAATGCCCCAGGGGTGTCTGCCCAACGAAGGGTGTGTGTGTGCATGTGACAGGAGCCCACGGCGCACACAGGTGTCACATGGAATGTGCCCTGCAGGAAGAGCCTGCTGGGCATGTATCTGGCATGTCTTTGTCCCATGTTCCAGGAGCCCACAGATAACCTAACTGGATGTGGAAGGGCACTGTTTCAGCTCCTCTGGGAAGAGTGGGCCATTTGTAAATCCCCTGTGGAGGAAGAAAGCCCATGATCTCAGTACTTCGATCCAACTGGAGCCAGGATCCCCCGCAGACATCTGACTGCCTTCTGGCCACACAAGCAGCCTCTGCTCTAGGGTAAGTACTCTCCTCCATGTTGCTTCTTCCCACTGTGACTCTCTCTGAGCCTTGGGCTCACAATGCCAGAGCCTGTGGAAATGGACTCCATGTGTCTGCCCAGTATCCAACAGACTGCTTGTCCAGTCAGAGGCCCAGGCCTCAGGGGGTCCAAGTTTTGATAATTTCAACAAACATTTATTATAAGTTTATCATTCTCCAGGCACTATGCTGGGCACTGGAGATCCACAGATGAGGAAGCAGTGGCCCCTGGCTTGAGAAGCCTCAGAGCCAGGAGAAGGATCCAGACTAGGAAAGAGGCCATTCCAATACAAGCCATGAGTTGAGGACTAGTTATACCCAGGAAGCTTGGAGGTCCCCCTTCTCTCTAACACCATCAAAACACAAAGGGCATTTCAGCCTCATTCTAGACTCCAAGCTCTGTGTCCGACATTCACTGCACCACAGAACCCTGCTGGGTTTTGTTATCTCAGAAGAACTTTTGGCATCTCAATGGACACAGGCTTTCCTGTGAGACCAGTGGGCAGAAAGCCCTGATGTATATAAGGGCACGAGCTGAATGGGGTTCATATTCACACCTCCTCAGAGGTAAATCTGTAAGGCTCTTTACCTACCTGCAGTCATCTGTACTCACACCACCCACTCAGCACAACCAGCCAGAATTCGGTCATCCACAGGAAGCAGTTATCTCCCCCATAGTTTCCATATGGCTTAACCCTTTGATCATCTCAGTAAAATTCCCATCCCCAACCACTGAATCCTGAAGGACCTGGAGGGTTGTGTTGTACAGGTGGTAGTCCTTTGAAAAGAAATGTTGAAAGGGGTGGAGCCGGTGAGGTGAGGAGAATGAAAAGAGAGCCAACAATGAGCGACTGCCTTGTGCAGACACCGTAAGGCAATGAGTCGTCATCACAGTGCGGTTGTTGTAATATCCATCTTACAGAGAAGGAAGTAGCGGCTCAGAGAAGTTAAGCAACTTGGCCAAGGTCCCACAGTAAATGATGGATCCAGGCTTTGAGCTGGGGCCTGGCTTCCTCTGAACCCCATGGTCTTTGCACACACCACGCGCATCTTCCTCACGTGAGGCAGTACACTGAGCAGGGGTGGGGCACGCAGGGAGTGATTTCCACATGCACCAGATGGTCTCAGCTTTCGAGGCGTTTATGATCTGGCAGTAGAGGAAATCCTATATTCAAATAATGATAGAACAAGGTTGAATGCGGGAGTGCTGAGGAAGGAGAAGGGCAGCTCACCTCCAGCTCAGGGGAGGGGAGGCTGCTTGGAGGGGCCGGCATGAAACTGCGCTTTAAAGGACAGGCAGATGGCCAGAGGGCCCTTTAGGTTGAAAGAACATTGTGGACAGTCACAGAGGTGGGAAAGGACAGGTTGCCTCCAAGATCTGAGTGGTTCATATGAAGTTTATAAAGGGGCAGTGGGACTTGAGAAAGGTGGTCAGACCGGGGCGGTGGGGGGGCAGATGTAGCCAGAAGCAGCCATAAAACCTCAAATAGCGGGGCACCTGGGTGGCTCAGTCCGTTAAGCGTCTGACTTCACCTCAGGTCATGATCTCACGGTTTGTGAGTTCAAGCCCCACATTGGGCTCTGTGCTGACTGTGCTGACAGCTCAGAGCCTGGAGCCTGCTTTGGATTCTCTGTCTCCTTTGCTCTCTGCCCCTCCCCCATTTATGCTCTGTCTCTCTCTGTCTCTCAAAAAAAATGTAAAAAAAAAATTAAAAAAAAAAACTCAAACAGCAGTTTTGCAGGGGCATAGGAAGTGGTTTTGAGTCAATGGGCTTTCAGATGGCCTATAGGAGCATTTTATCAGAGCCGTGTTGACACATGTCTGGTCCAATAAATGAACATTTCCATCTCTGCCGACTTCATTTGGCAAGAGCAATGAATTCATATGGCAATTTAAGCAGCAAAGGGGAAGGGTTCAGGAGGGTTGGGGGAGGGTGGAAGGAGGGTGGGAAAATCATTCACAACGTGTCAGGTTGCTTTCATTTCTTCCTGTCCTTCATTTATTCACCAAAAAAGTGGGTCCCAGAGATGACTGATTTTATGAATGTCTCTTTCTCCCAGCCTCTTAGCTTACAAGTTTCACTTACAGTTTAGTTTGTTATCTCTGAGCAAAACTGAATGTTTTTCAAAGGCCTTCCTCAGTGGTGCCTCCTCTTATATACTCTACAATACTGTCACATCAAACAGGTATGTTGGTGTGCATTTAGCAGACTGGAAACACCTAGGTACAGACGCTGTCTTCCCCTTCAGCAGAGTCCCTCCTTCCAATGTCAACAGTCTGAAAATGCATTACATACATTTTATAGACATCTGTTAAACATTTACTTATTGACCTATTGATCAAGATATTTATTTATTCCCTGGTTCAAAAAAGTGGGATGATTTATTAGGCACTGAATGAAACTGAACTCAATTCATGGGAGACAGGACCAGAACCCAGATTTCCTTACGTGTAGCCCAGGGCTCTTTCTTCCAGGCCATGAAGCAGAATGCATGTGATCAGAGCCTCCTGGGCCTGAGTCAGTTTGCCACTTCTGTGCCCTTGGCTTTTACATCTCACTTTGCAGAGACCCTGGTTTAAGCAGCCAGGTCTGCTGGGCATTGCTCCTTGTTCCCAACATGTCAAAAGATTCAGAGGGCCTGAAAAGCCTTTGATGGAGTACCTCATCCTAAAACTTACTGCCTGACATGAGTTTCTCTGAGAGACCTTCTAACAGGCTACAGAGCCAAGTAGAAGAGCCCTCTCTGGAGTGTTGATTATCTAAGGGACTAGGTCACTGAGCACACATCATGTTCCCAGGTGCTTCTGTCCTAGCCCTTCTAGGGGCTGCACTTCCAAGGCATTTTCTCAGACTCTAGTGAGCAAGAACCAGGCCAGAAGAACCTTGTCACCAAAGACTGGTCCCCTGGTGTCTACAGGGCACCACGGGCTGCTATAAGTGAGAAATGCCAGTTAAGCATGCAAGGGCAAATGCCAGTGGGTGTAGTGTATCTGTCTCCAGGATGCCAGGGTCTGATGGGACCCTTCTCCTTCTTCTGGTCTAGGCCCCCGAGACTGACCTGGTGGGATCCCCAGTATTCTCTGGACTGGGTTAGACTGGGGTGAGTGATAATGATGCTGGGAAGTTAATGGGCTGTGGAGGCTCTGGCTGGTCAGAAATACTGTCCAGGCCCCAAGCTCACCTTGCCCATGAAGGCTGCCCAGCTGCTGAGCTGGCTATGTGGAGGCTGGTATTGGATTTGGATGGCCTTAAAAATATGGGCTCAGACCATATCCTGAGACAAAGACCCCAACCGATGGGGTGAGGGGTGGGGTGTCACTGCCCAGTTTCCTGCCCAGGACAGCACTGTAGTTCTGCAGCTGCTGACCAGAGAAGGTGGTGATTCTTTCCACTAGGAATCCTTACCATTCTCTCACCTTTCTTGGTATCTCTTCTAGTTATGCAACCTTGGGCAACATACTTAACCTCCCGGAGCCTCAGTTTCTGAACTCACAAAGTGAATAGTGGGAATAATCATCATAATAAGATAATGACAATGTTTACATTTCATGGTTGTATGAGGTTTAAGGGAGATGTGTGTTGAACCAACGTTCATCTGGGGTGTCCTTCCCAGTGTGAGTACACAGGGTGTTTTGTCTGTTAAGTCTGTTCTGATGGGTCAGTGAGCATGCCATTCTTATTGTGAGATATATATGTATATATATATATATATATATATATATATATATATATATATATATTACTCCTTGAATATATAAAAAACTGAGGCTAATAAGAGCTAATTGAATGGCAGGTAGTGTTACTCCAAGTGAGGAAAAAGACTTCCAGAAGGTTTGTAACTTGCCTGAGGACCCTCAGAAGCTTAGCAACAGAGAGGCGATGAGAGCCCAGGTTCTCTGACTCCTGGCTCTTTCCTCTCTCCTCCCTTAGTCCACAATTTATGGAGAATTTGAAGAGGTCAGTCCAGGCTGTCTACTGTAGCAGGTGTTTGTTTGGGTTCATGGCTAACTGCTGAAGTCAACAAGGGTGGGGGTGTTTGGACCCAATCATCCTTTGGGGCCTTGGTCAGAAACCAATTCTCAGACCTGCACACAAGATGTGTCAATGTCTGCCGAAGGCTGAACTGAGCTCTTAAGTGTCTATTAATTTTCTCATATTGGGACTGCCTTCCCAGCAGGGGTTGAGGATGTCCTGGTAGGAGGTACTCTGGGAGTCAAGCAGTAGGGCTGGGGGCCGTGGTGAGGGAGAGAAGGGCAGGTTCTCTTATTCATGAAGCTGCTGCTCCTGTGGACCTCTGTGGGTCACAGTGGCAGATGCTCTGGGCCCCAGAAGGGCATTTCCTATCCCCAAATGAAAGCCCTGAGGAAGAGCTGGGAGGGAGAGATGATCCAAGTTCAGAGGCCTTCACCTCTCATGGCCCCCATGCCTCTTACATGACTCCCCAGTTGAAAGAAGGCAGATGTCTGCTGTTCCCTCAGGGAGACCGCTGCAGAAGGAAGGCTGGCTTTCTGTGTCTCCTCACTGGGACTGTATTTAAAGACACAAAAGAAGGGATTACAGGAGGGAGCCCTGGGGTGGGCGAGGCTGCATGCTTGGTTAATGCACTTGTCTCTTCTACTGCCAGGGCTCTGCAATTTTTTTTTCTCATTGCAGTGCATCTCCCCAAGCTCCACATACCTCTGGGATCCCTGGTTTGAAATGTGAAGGGTGGCCTGGGCACCTCATGGCTTGTTTCTGAAGCAGCTAGAAGGCCACAGCCAGCAGCTCCAGCAATCCCAGGGCCAGGCAGAGCTGGAAGGGAAGTAGGACAATGCTCCCCTGCTCTGTTTCTCAAGGGTTTTGACTGTTCTGAAGTCATTTCAGCCCTCAGAAGGATCAGGGCTTCTGTAGTAATTATCAGTAATTTCTATCCAGTGGAAAATAGAAGCACCACATTCTGGTGTGTCCCCATCTCCAGCCACCGTTCTCTGGTTCTAAAAGGTCTTTCAGGTGCCTTGTCCCTAAAGGCCCCAGTGCTCCAACTACCTGCAAGTTGTGACTTCTTTGGAGTTTACCTTTTCATAAAAATCTAGAGAAAGGTCTGCTTTCATTCTTACTTGCTAAGGGTTCTGGGTAGGGACTGGTACTAGAGGGGGGAATTCTGTTCTTTTTTTCTACCCTCCTAAGTGATGGTAGCTCCTGACATCTGAGTTTACAAGGTTGTGAAGAGGTGGGATCTACTATGAAAGGACACCCACCTGGAGAGCTTTGCTGGGTGGGTGGGTGGGGGCATCATGATGGTGGGATTTGTGCTGACCCAGACCCTTCCCAATAGGTAGAACAGGCCTCTCCAGAGAGTGACAGAACCTAGAAGTTATATGGAAGAGGCTGGGGCTCTTGTCCAGGAAAGGAGAGTTGGAAGAGAAAGACCAGAGAAAAATCCATGTGTGGTAGCAGATAGCAAGGAGAAAAAAAGAGCAGGGGAGCCATCTACGTATAGCATTATCTCCTGAAAAATATATGCATGCTGAATGTACACACACACACGCACACATGCACACACACATGCACACACACAGGGTATAGATGCTTTTTATTCCAGGCATGTTTATTCTCATTTACTTTTTTTATTATTTTTATTTATTTTTATTTTTGGGAGAGAGAGCAAGAGAGAGAGCACATGCACATGTATAGGGGAAGGACAGAGGGAGAGGGAGAGAATCCCAAGCAGGCTCTAAGCTCAGCACAGAGCCTACATGGGGTTTGATCCCAGGACCCTGGGAACATGACCTGAGTTGAAATCAAGAGTCAGATGTTCAACCAACTGAGCCACCTGGGCACCCCTATTCTCATTCACTTTAAATGTTTGATTTTGGTTTCCTTTACACAAAGTGATCCATGGAAATCATGGTCCATTAAAAATGAAAACTGTGTCATGAACCAAGTTCCTTGCAGGGGTCCATTTCTTGAAAAACTCTTAAAGCAAGGTGTCTCCATGATCTGGAGTGGGGGCTGGTTCTCTATGCTCTTTCCTGCTTCAGACAATGTGAAGCCAGAGTTTCTTGTTTCTAAAAAATGGGTGGTGGTGAGGCTGCTAAAAAGGTGCCCTGCAAGGTAATGTAGATTCTGTAACCAACATGAGCACTGACCCTGGGCAAGCCATGCTGCTCTGGAGAAGTGAAACTGTCCCTCTGGCCAACTTTAATAGGAGCAGGATGCATAATCCCAACATGCAAGGCTGGCAGCTAAAAACAACCTGCAGTCTGTGAGAGGAAGAAGCTGCCAGCTCACTGAGGCCTGGTGGCTGACAGGTAAGGACGATTCATCCCCTCCCTGATAGAGGATTCTCCTCTGTTTGCATTCCTGTCTCCCTGAGCTATCCTGCTCATCCATCTCTCTGCTCTGTTGGTTCTGCTTTGTGCCCTTCCTTCCCCTCTGGCCTCATCTTCTTTCTTTCCTTATTTCTTCCTCTTGCCCTGACAGGAATTCTGGGCATCACACCTGAGTTGCTCCCTCCCCTGGTGGAAAGCAGGCCCTGGGTTAACTCTTCTTTCTTGTATTTGGTACAAGAGCCATGGAAGGCATAGAGAGCACAGGTGACTGACTTTGCTAAGGTGAGCACTTCAGCTTCAAGCATATTTTAGTCCTGCAAAAGGGGGTTGTGGGGACACAGAAAGGAAGAGGCAAAAGGGAAAGAAGACCTTGTGATTAAGGCACCTAACTTCAGGAGAAAAAAATGGACAAAAATCACTTATAATTTGGGTATTGCTCCAAGCACAATTATCAATGAAAAGAAAAAATTATGGTGACAAACCCAAAATAGGAATCCTGATGGAAGTTTTACACATACTATCAAGCTACTGCTGGTTCCTACCCATCAGCACATAATCATCAAGGTGATCAGGTGTGGGGTGACATCTTTCTTTCTAATCCCCTGGTCTGATAGTGACGTTGACTTTATTAGAGATGAGTAGCCTAAATGTAAAGTCAGGTTCAAACAGGAAGAGTCCATAGGGGTGATCCAATTCTCCTTCCGTCATTTTAATGATGAGGAATCTGAGGTTCAGGGGAATGAAATGATAACTTGGTTAGTGACAATAATAGGACTAGAACCCAAATGTCCTAATTCAAAGCCCACTGCTTCTACTGCTGCACCAGGGTGTTTCATCCAAGGACTATTTTAAATACTAGAAGTTATGATGAGAACAAAAGCACAAATCTACCATAAACATATATGATCACATACATTAATAAAAGTTTGAAAGGGACAGCAGGCATGTTGAAGAAACTGATAATTAGGACAAGAAGAGAAATGTCTGCACAAGTAGAATTAATTAATTTTATGGTTGAGAATGTGCACTAGTCAGATTTACCTGGAATTAGTATTGTTGAAACATAGGGCAGAACAGAGGAGATGGTGGGGAATGAAATGTTATGACAACATGCTACTTTTATAACTGTTGCTCTGGAAGTGTTTAGAAATATCAACATAAGATTTCAGAATTAAGAGCCCTTGTCTATAAAAATGAGAGATGTTTTTAGCTATAGTTTTATATATTAAATTGAAAGGAATGAGATTTCACTGGCTAGCAAAAGGAAGTGAAACATGGACAGAAATCTTTCCATAAAATAAAGTGGCTTTGAGACTTCTACTTATGAAAAGATGAAGCAGACATATTTTCCCCTATTTCTCCCCCACAAAGTCCAACTAAAATCCATGGACATTACACATAAAACAAACATAAAAAGACTAAAAGGTGGAGAGAAGAAAACAGACTGGTTAGGAATCGTGGGGCCTGAGGAACGACACAGTGGGTGAGGTCCTTGGGTTTCTGGGCAACCCAAAATGCTAATGGGTACAGAGAAACGATATCCAACTGAAGTCTCCTGTCTTTAGCTAAAGGCTCAGGAAAAGGAATCACCTAGTAAGAAAGAAACTTTTCCCCAAATTGTAGTAAAATATACATAACATAAAATTTGCCATTTTAGCTGTTTTAAGTGTACAGTTGTGTGGCATTGAGTACATTCACATTGTATGCAACCATCACCACCATCCTAAACTGACATTCTATACCCATTAAAAAATAATACTTCTCAGTTAATCCCCCCGCCCAGCCCCTGGTAACCACTATTCTATTTTCTATTTCTATGAATTTGACTACTCTAGGCACCCCTATAAGTTGAATCTTACAATATTTAGCCTCTTGTGTTTCGTTTATTTTACTTAGAATAATGCTTGCAGGAATCTTCAGTGGTGTAGTGTATATTAGAAAGTCCTTTCTTTTTAAGGCTGAAGAATATTCCACTGTATATTTATATCACATTTTTTAATCCATTCATCTATTGTTAGACAATTGGATTGTATCTGTCGTTTGGATTTTGTGAACAATGCTGCTATGCACAAGTGCACAAATAGTTGGAGTCCCTGCTTCCACTTCTTTTGGGTATATATCCAGAAGTGGAATTGATATATCATATGGTAATTCTATGCTTAATATTTTGAGAAACCATCATATTGTTTTCTATAGTGGCTGTACCATTTTACATTCCCATCAGCAATGCTCAGGGGTTCCAACTTCTGCACATCCTTGCCAACACTTGTTATTTGCTGTTCTTTTGATAATTCCATTTTAATGAGTGTGAAGTGGCATCTCATTGTGGTTTTAATTTGCATTTCCCTATGACTAGTGATGCTGAGCATCTTTTCATGTGCTTATTAGCCATTTGTATCATCTTTGGAGAAATGTCTATTCAAATCCTTTGCCTGATTTTAAACTAAGAAAACTTTAGATAGTAATCATTCTACTCCAGTCAAACACCACAGGGAAAACTGTTGCTCCATCCCCACCTCCTTCAGCAAAGGCTGAGTGAGGAACCTTGACTTCCATCCTCACCTCCATCTTTGTCAGGCTATAATGAGGCACTCCAAATCCCCTGTTGGGATGGTGTCAGACTAGGCCAAGTGAGGAACCAGGACATTCTTTCCCTCTGGGTGGTAATGAGTCTCCCCAGTACCCCCATGGTGTCAGTGGAGACCATGTGGGGAAACAACTTCCACTCTGACCTGGCAGTAATGAGGTACACCTCCCTCTCCCTGTTGAGATGTGTCAGTGGAGGCCTGCTGGAGAGTCATGTCTTTCACTGCTGTCCAGTGACAATGTGGCCCACTATGGTGCCACGGTCAGGATGACATCAGCAAAGTTCTAGTGGGAAGCTTAAATTACCACCAGCAGTAATGAAAAGACCCTGCCCTACTGAGTGTCAGTGAAGGCCAAATGATGAACCTGGACTTCCACTCACACCTGGGAGTAATGAGGTGGTGTTCCTCTTTCTTGCTGGGTTCACGTCAAAGGAAGCCAGATATAATGGAAGACTTTAAAAAATACTCAGAGTGTCCAGTTTTCAATCAAAATAATTCATCACACTAAAACCCAGGAAAATATTAACTTGAATGAGAAAAGACAATCAACAGATACCAACACTGAAATGACCCAGATGTTGGAATTATCTCACAAAGATTTTAAAATAGCTACCATAAAAACACTTCAACAAGAGCTTATAAATAAGCTTAAAACAATATAATAAAAAATAGGAAGTCTCCGGAAAAAAATAGAAAATCTCAGCAAAGAAATAAAAGATACAAAGAATGAAAATTTTAGAACTGAAAAATACAACAAAGGAAATTTAAAAAGTCGGTGTATGGGCTCAATAGCAGAATGGAGACAATAAAGGAAAGAATCAGTGAATATGAAGACAGAGCAATAGAAATCACCCATTGTGTACAACATACACACTATAGTCTTTAAAAAGTGAACGGAGTGTCAGATACCTGTGGGACCATTACAAAGGATCTAACATTTGGGCCATAACAGAAGGAAAAAAGAAAGAAGACGGGGCTAAAAAAAGTAGTCAAAGAAATAATGGCTGAAAGTTCCCCCAATTTGGCAAAAGATATAAACTAACACATTCAAGAAGTTGAATGATCCCAAATATGATCAATTGAAAGAAATCCACACCAAGACACAGCACAAACCCCTGAAAATTAAAGCCAAAGAAATAATCTTGAAAGCACAGAAAGAAAACTGAATGGGTTACCTAGAGAGGGAAACAAGTCTAATCAGAGACTACACATGTCAGAAGGAAGTGGCATAACATTTTTCAAGAGCTAAATAAAAAGAACTATCAACCCAAATTCTACATCCAGCAGAAATATATTTCATGAATGAAAGGAAAATACATGCATTTTCACAGATGAAGGAAAACTAATAGAATCTGTCACCAACAGACTTACCTTTAGAATGGCTAAAGGAAGTTCTCTAAATAGAAATGATTTTTTTTGGAAAAAGAAAAAAAAAAAAAGGAATCTTAGACCATCAGGAAGAAAGAACAGAAAGAGCAAAAATAGAGGTAAATACAATAGACTTTCCTTCTCTTGAGGTTTTCAAATTATGTTTGATGGTTAAAGCCAAAGTTTTAACACTAATGTGTTTCTCATGTATGTGGAGAAAATATATGCAATGATTATATTATAAGCAGGCAGGGTAAGGGGAGATAAAGTATCTACAATTTGAACTGGTAATTAATTAGTAAATGTAATTAGTAAATTAATTAGTAATCTGTAACACCAGTAGACTGATAAATTATGTATATATTATAATACTGAGAGCAACCAATGAAATAGTTATATAAAGAGATACACTCAAAAACACTAGAGATAAATAAAAATGGAGTTCTAAAAACATGTTCCAGCAATCCACAGGAAAGTAAAAATAAGTCATTTATATAATATTCTTAAAATGACAAAATCATAGAGATGGAGAACAAATTAGTGGTTGCCAGGAATTAGGGATGGTGGGGAGGAAAGTGGGGTGTGACTATTTAGAGGTAACATGAGTAAAATCTTTGTGGTGTTAGAACAGTTCTATATCCTGATTGTGGTGGTGCTCACGTAAATCCACACAAGTGATAAAGTGGCACAGAACTATATATACACATTGTACCAGTATCAGTTCTTGGTTTTGATATTGTCCCATGGTTATGTCAGATGTAACCTCTGAGGTACAGCAGACCTCTCTGTCCTATCTTTGAAAGTTCCTATGAATCTATAATTATTTAGAAATAAAAAATTAAAAATAGTGTAACTTAGATCAGTAGAACATATCCATGTCTCCTTCCCCCATCTTTCCTGATTTTCCTCCGGGAGTAGCTCAAGTCCTCCTCCAAACCAGCAAGCCTTGGTTGCCAAGGGGAAACTGAAGCAGGGGAGCCAACCAACAAAATATGTTCCCCTATGCAGTTTAGCAATGTATATATAGAAACACCTGTGGTGTCCTAAGCGCTGTGCTAGGCAACTGAAGGGAAACTAGGAATAAGTGTGACATGGATACCTCCTCATTCCCATGACCCTGGAATCCTGACCTTAGCCCAAATGAAGAGTCGGACGCTCAGCCGACTGAGCCACCCAGGTGCCCCAGATACCTCTTTATAATCTTAAAGTTTGTCTTTTTCCAGGCTCTCTCAGTCTTTCATGCTTGGCTCTTTACAAACAACAGCTACAAAACAAAACAAAACAAAACAAAACAAAACAAAACAAAACAAAACAAAAGACAAAAACAAAAACAAAACTAAAACAACAAAACAACCAACCACAAACTGTGTAATCTTTCAATGGAAATCTCAATTGCTTCATTTCTTTCTATGTTAACAAGTAATCCCCCAGAAGATGACAAGATACATCATTTATTTTCACACATGTTTGTCCACTTAATTTTCTGGAACCCATAGTACCTCATGCATTAGACTGGGCGCTTGATTCTTCCTTCCCAGCCACATGAGAAGGGTCCACATTGGAAGGGATGCACACTGGGATGAACCTTTGAGGTGAAATAAAATTTTGTCTTACAATTCAGTGCCTAATTATTCAGGATTGTACATGGTTGAATGTCACTGATTTAATCTTGCCTAGTAAATACTAATTATAAATGCACAGACAACACCTGCACACACATGCAAAATGCCTGCTAAGTGGACCTCCTGTGACTTAGGTAGGGATGCTCCTGAGAAGAAGAGCACACAAAGAAAAGGAACACACAAAATATTAGACTGAGGAGGGTCAAACAAGGGGAAATATGCTTTACCCAGAAAGAGGGGTATATTTGGGCTGACCACCATGAGTATTTCTGGTTAACATTAAGAGGTAACAAGGTGCATTTGGGAGGAGGTTGGGACCCTGACAGTTTTGAAGGTCTGAGGATAGATGCTAGTATTTCCTGAGGTGGTTTAATCACTACCCTTGCAGGAGGCATAGGGAGTAGATTCTCAGGCTTTTTTACAGTGGGGCACACAGAGAAAATGATAGTATTTTCATGGCATCCAGCAACAGATGAATGATGTGTTTGTGGTCACCAGAAGTGACTGGCCCAGGGCACCCAGGCCCTGCCCTCAGGCATATCCCAGTAACCAGCAAGGAAATTCTGACCTGGAGGAGCTCTAAGCTTTCAAGAGTGAGTATTAGGTGCTTCCCCATGTAGTAACAGGCAGCTCTGAAAAAGCCCCTGGGGCATCGGAGCAGGACTGTGGTCTACGGGATCAGGGCAGTGTTCTATATGCCATGATTCTGATGTTTTGCAGTTGGGAAGGCATCCCATAGTGATGGTAGCAGACATCTACCTGGGACTCACTTGGGAGATGGGAGGGGGTGGATTGAAGAGATGGGGGCCTTCAGGTTGCTGAGAATCATCTTCTCATCTGTTATTTACTGTACTTGTCCTAATCATACAGTGTCAATGCATCTATAAATTATCTTGTCTCTCAGCAGCTGCCAGGAGTGATGAAAGCTGTCATTTAATCAAAAAAGTTTAATTAAAGGAGAGTAAAAGAAAGGGAAAGGAAAAGCAGCCTTGGAATGGCTGTTCCAGACTTTGCAGAGTTGTCTGAGATGGGATGCCAGTGTGGGCGCTATGTGCCTGCAGCTCCCACCAGATTCTCCAAATCCCACCTCCTCCAGGTCCTCAAAAATACCACACTCACTCCTGCCTCCAACACCTTCACTCCGCAGCCCTTACAGATGAGTGAGTAAACAGGAGACTACCCAGCCATGGGCAAGACTAGAAGGTCAATAATGCAAGGAGTGTCTTTGGCCTGGAGTTTTGTCTGCTTCAACTGGGTTTTTGGGAGATGAGGCACTGGTCAGAAAGGAATGAAGGGTATTTTTTTAACGTTTATTTATTTATTTATTTATTTGAGACAGAGAGAGACAGAGCATGAACGGGGGAGGGTCAGAGAGAGAGGGAGACACAGAATCCGAAACAGGCTCCAGGCTCTGAGCTGTCAGCACAGAACCCGACGTGGGGCTCGAACTCACAGACCGCGAAATCATGACCTGAGCCGAAGTCAGACGCCTAACTGACTGAGCCACCCAGGCGCCCCAGGAATGAAGGGTATTAAAAACAGGTTGGCCTCTAGGAAATTTTGGGGAGACTGTGGCTTGTTCCTTATTACTCTAGTCCTACATCCCGGCTCTGTGTGTCTCAGGGCTATTGCCTAGATACTCAAGTTCCCCTCCCCTGTCTCCACAAAGCCATTCCAATTCCCTTAACTCTGAGATCCTTGTGATCTGGCTGTCCCTTTCAATTCTCACCCCTCTCAACAAAACAAAACAAATCTTGCTCCTAGTAGGGGGTCAAATGGGTGGGAAAAATCTAATAAACTTATTATTCATAAGGTAGTATAAATGATGATGGCTTAAGTCAGCACCCAAAGAATAAATCCTTGAGGGAAGAAAAGTTCTGGTGATGGATGTGGAGTAGCAGAACCTTCCTGTTGTTCCTGAGACCAGGCTCTGAGGTGTGCACTGACACTGGGGCCCACAAGGCTGGTTGGTGATGGAAAGTTATTGCTAGCAACCACTGATTCTCTCCAATTTACAACAACATCAGTATAGTTCTTTAAGATTTATGAATTGTGGGTGCTTGGGTGACCACTCAGTTAAGCATCCAACTCTTGACTTTGGCTCAGGTCATGATCTCATGGTTGGTGGGTTCAAGCCCCATGTCAGGCTCTGCATTGACAGTGCTGAGCCTGCTCGGGATTCTCTCTCTCTTCCTTTCTCTCTGCCCCTCCCCTGCTCGCATGCTCTCTCTCCCTCTCTCAAAAGAAATCAATAAACTTAAAAAAAAAGATTTATGAATTGATTTCACCTATAATGTAGACGGTGCCAGTATTAATATTTCCATTTCCCAGATAGGACCACTGAGACTCAGAGAGGTTAAGTGACTTGCTTAAGGTCACACAGCAGTAAGTGGCAGAGTGGCCTGGGAAACCAAGCCCCTTGTTTTCCATACCCACACTGCCTGCAATGCAATCTCACACCTTCTTCTTCCAGCTGGCTCCATCCAGATTGGCTCTTATTCTCCAGGGCTCCATGTGAGGCCTGGCTCTGGCCCCTAGAAGAACATGGCACTGCCTCTTCAAACTGCACTCTTCGTCTGAGGTTCCTAGCCAGCCACGTTGCACACGACACTCTCCCCTTACTTCATTATCATCCTTAAAGTGCCAGGAATAAGAAGGGAAGCCTTAACAATGAAGGCTTGAAGTGCTGCCTACCGATAAGATAAATAGTCAGAAGGGTCAGGTGCTGCTTGGATAATTATCTAGCTTTGGTGAAGTCAGAGAACCAGGTTGGAAATCCAGGTTTTCTCAAGCAGGATGTTCCAGCACTTGGAATTAACACTGCCATCTTATTATTGAGACACTGTAATTCAGTTCGTATTCCTGCTCTCTATCCAGAGGCATGCACATGCAACATTCATGCATAGAGAACATCCAAGTTATTTTAGGCAAGGGTTTTAAAATACGGGATTCCATCCTCATGAGGCTGACTCCATATCTGGAGCCTTCTTTAATTAACAGAAAACTAGGTGACACTTTGTTCCTTTCCTTTCAAATGTGGAGATGTCCAAAAGTCTACAAAAGGACCCCATATGTGCATCTAGGTTTGTATTTTTAGTGAACAAATATTCAGTGCTTATTATGTGCCAGCACATAATAAGTTAGTACTTGTTTTGTGGATATTAACTCACTTAATCCTCATGATAAGCCTGTAAGTGCTATCACACCCATTTTAAAGATGGGAAAACTTGGGCACAGGGAGGTTAAGTAACTTGCCAAGGAAACAAAGCTAAACAAGTGGAGGAACTGGATTCACACCCAGGCAGCCTGGGTCTACCCAATCAGCACTGAAATCAGGGGCAGAGTCTCCATGGTTGCTTCCCTGTCTGCTGGCTCTATAACCTTATACTCCATGCCTCAGTTTCCCCATATGTTCAATGAGGAGACTTATCTTACATGCCAACCTCATAGGCTGGTTATGATGATCAGATGAGGGCACAGACATGAAAATGTGTCTGTTATTAGAAGTGTGCACTATGAACATGAGAATAATAAATTTTATGTCACTCATCTTTAAAGACACACTTAAGTCCTCATTGGTGGGTCTGGTTTTGGGTCTTAAATTTGAAGCTGGTCAACAGGTGTGTTAATCTCATTTGATTCATTGCCTACCAGAGGATGACATGTAGGTAAGTGCCAAATCAATATTTTGGGATGCATGGTTGGATGATAAAGCATGAAACATAAAAAGGCAAATTTTCACCCTTTCTTCAAAACACAATCTAACCAATTCCTCCAACCTTAATCACGAAGGTCCTAATAAGTAGGAAAAAAGCCAAAAGGTGATCACCCCCACCCATGTGATAGGACTCGAAAGTGACCTAGGAGTGCCCTTGTTGATCACCACATAGACTCCATGTTCCCAAAAGCCTGTTCCACACTCAGCCTGGCTGAGTCCTGCCATGGAGATGGGAACACACGTCCCCCCCGCCAAACCCCACAGAGGCCAACCCCAAAGAGCTGAAGAGGCGAAAGCATGAGTATGGTACTGAGGGACTAACTTTGATCTGTACCAAACCTTGAGGTGTCACCAGAAGCACCCCCAGTATTCTGAGAGTGTTGTGAGGAGACTTAAGGAGGCAAGGGTATGCAGAGAGTGAGGGCAGGGAGGGCAAGGGGAAATAGAAAAGCAGGGAGAAAAGGCTCAGAGAAGGGAGGTGCAGGGTATGGGTGGGCAGGGCAGGGCAGGAGGGAGGTATCAGGCTAAACTGAAAAATGGGGTTTTGGTAGAAGAAGGAAACAACAATGGTAACAGTTGTAGCTCATAGCCATAAAATATTTACTGACCTCTGACCCTGGTGTCAGGCACTGAGTCAAGGGCTGGGGACTCAGCAGTGAGCAGGCCAGATGGGGCTCTGCTTGGGCAACTTGGTGGGGAGGCAGAAAGATAAGAAGGAAGAGCCCTTCAAGTGAGGGCAGAGGACGCTGTGGGGTGTATCATGGGGACCCTGAACTACTCTGGGGTGGGCAGAGGAGACTCCATGCTGAGTGCCTTATTTGTATTATTCTGTTCAATGTTCAGAGCAGCCCTTAGGTGGCTAACACATGACAGACCAGGATTCGTGGCTTGATGAGGCCAAGGTCTTACAAATAGCAAGTGGGTGATGGAGCAGGCCCTGACACCCAGGTTCCTCTGACTCCAAATCATGTGCTTTTAACTCTGATGATAACCTGGGAGGTGATGAGCACCTGCTCCATGTAAACCACCTGAAACCTGCTTCTCCATGAGCTATTTCTCATCACCAAGTTCCTCATTCTGGTTTAGCTTTGGGACTAAATCAACAAGAGAGAAAGGAATATCCTGGTTTCTAAAATTAAGTGAGGCTGAGTCTCAGTCTACCAGCGATGTATTGTATGGGCAAGTTACTTAACTTTGCTGAGCCTCAGTTCTCAGTTCTGTAAAAAGGGTTTAACATTGCTCACCTCATAGTGTTGCAGTGAGGAACCAATGAGATAATGCAAAGTCCCAGGCACCTATCCCACACTCCATAGTACACCCTTCTGCTCTCACCTCCAGGAAATGAAATTTTAAAAATGGGCCACTGTCGGGGCACCTGGGTGGTTCAGTCAGTTAAGTGTCTGACTTCAGCTCAGGTCATGATCTCACGGTTCGTGAGTTTGAGCCCTGCATTGTGCTCTCTGCTGTCATGCAAAGCCTGCTTCAGATCCTCTGTCCCTCTCTCTGTCTGTCCCTCCCCTGCCCATGTTCTCCTTCTCTCAAAAAAAAAAACAAAAACAAAACCTAGAAATGGGCCACTGCTGCTATAAGACCCATTGTCTAAATCTCCCAAATCCTTTGCAAGGGAGGGGATCAAACCTCTGATGCTTAAAGGCAGGCAGTTTTGCATTAATATTTCCAAAAACCCAAGAGACAGGAAAGGCAGGGCTGATTCCAAACAATGAGCTTATTCCAAGTTATAATGATCTGAGGTAACTGTGAGCAGCTCTTTAATGAAATAGAGAGTAAACCCATGTGGGGAGAAGGCACGGGCAAACTGTATAAATAGCTCCATTTTCTAGGGACCATTTTCCAGTGGCCTTGGGCACTGAGATGGCATCTCATGGATGGATGAATTCTGATGCCTTTGGAGGCCTAAAAAACTATTGGGCTCCCCTGAACCCAGAGGATGTCTGCCTAGTTGGTCCCTCTGTGCCATCTCTACCTGTCCTGGATGAATCAAGATGCCGTGGTGACAAGAAGAGCTGGGGAAGTTCAGGGTGGATCCCGGAAGACCTCCGGTGGCCTGGTCCCAGGAGAAACCTCCTAGTCCCCCCTAGTCCCACCCTCCTCCCCACCAAGGACACTTCCCTGCACTTCTGAGTTGCCAACTCTGAGATGTTTGTTCACAATAGATTACTCCTGGGGCTAAATGGAAGGCTTCTAGGAGCTCTGAAGATAGAAAGGAATGAATTACCTAATGATGACAATTGTGTCCACCGTGGCCCTGGATCAGGATGGAACTCGTAGGGGATAGAGTGAGTGGTCCTCATAAAAACCCATGCAGGCAGCCCCCTGGTTCTCTGTAAGGACTCACACAACCTCCTCTTTGCTTCCAGTCCACAAAGCACTCCACACTCCTCTCCCCTGTCCTCTAAGTAACCCTGAGAGAAGCTCAGCCCCTCTGAGCCTCCACTTGCTCCTCAGTAAAAACATCCCTGCAAGTCAGAAAGGTCAGGTGACTTGTTCAAGGTCAAATAGCTGGTGTACTGTTAGATCTGTGTCAATACCCACTGTGGACTCTGGGCTGAGGGGGTTGTCACTTCCTCATGGCTGCCTCTGAGCCCAGCACAGGCCTGGCCCTACCTGGAAAAGCAGTGGGGCTTCTGTCTTCAAGGCCACTGTCCCTCCCTGGCCAAAGGCACCAGCCACCTCGTGGGCCGTGGGCCCTGACACCCACTACCCTGTTCCAGGCATATCAGTCAGGGCCCGCTGCCAACACCATGATTAATTCCCAATCTAATCAGCTTCAACAGTGACAGAACTCACCTCCCTCCGGGTGCTGGGATAATGTATTCAATATTACTAATAACAATCCTGCTTAGTGTGACAAAGCTGGCTAAACACATCTCGCTTCTCCCGTTTCCCTTAGACATTTTCACTCAAGCGGTCTGTCCCTGGTCTGTTTCCCTTATTTTCATGTTCTGTACTCTGACAGATCCCGGGGCCAAATCACTCTTCTCTTTGGCTTCCTGTAGAACAAAACCGAATCTTCCCACTGCCCCCCACTCTGCTCAGACCTGCTGTACGTATACAAGCTCTCTCTGCTTTACAGGTGCAGCCTTAATCCTTTAAGCTTGGGGGCAGAAGCTGTGCTGAGGTGTGAACGGTCAGCCACTGGCTGCTGCTACATTCCCTGTGTGCAATGTGCTAGGGGCCAGCTGAGGTCCTCTTGGGGAGCTGGTTCCAGCCAACTATTCCCTTGCTCCTCCTGAGGATGTCAGCTGGGGCAAACGGGAGAGGGGGCCGGTGACAGGAAATTAATGCCAGTTAACTGTTTATTGGGACAGAGGAGAGCCACCAGTGGCGGTGGGTGAGAATACAGGGTAGCAGGAGGCCAGGCCAAGAAGTGTTCTCACAGCAGGGTTTTAGAGGCCTCTTCTTCCCTTCTGCTGGAGGTGAGAGCCCAAAGGCTCCTTCCAGCTCTGTGGCTCCTTCACTATTGCATCCCTGCACCTTACATATCATCTCCAAGATGTGGGTTGCTGGGCCTACCTCAGGCCATTAAGTGCAGTGTCTCCTGGGTCAGGCTGCAGGGCGTGCCCTACCCACTCACACAGACACTGAAGACTCCTATGGAGCCACTGAAGAAATGACCATTTGGTCTCAGAAGAGGAGAGGTTTGGGGACAGAAGTGAGACATGGAAGTCAGCCCCAGAGTGCAAGATCATGGGTTGAGGTATTCTAGGCCAGAGTTAGCTGGTCACTGGCATTTCCTCAGCACTTCCTGTGAGTCAGGTGCTGTGCTGAACATCAGTGGACTGGATGTGAACCCTGTTAGAGGACTCTCCATCTAGGGGAGCAGGGACTCAGGCAGGGCAGCACAGATCCATGTAGGGGTCAGAGGGTCAGGGAAGGCTTCTAAAGAGGTGACATTTGAGTTACTCCTTCAAGGGCAGTAATGAAGGGCATTCTGGGCAGAGCAAACAGTATGTGCCAAGAGCTTGAGGTAAAGTTTGGGAAATGGTGGTCTTATGGGGAGAGAGCTGTGTGAAAGGGGCCAGTGCTCTGAGGGCCTTGTTTGGTGTGTTCAGGAGCACAAACCTGCTCCTTGGGCAATGGGAGCCATTGCAGGATCAAATTCATGTTTTAGCAACATGACCCTCTGCAATGGGCAGAGGATGGCTGGCCACACATTGGCCAACTCACAGGTGCCTAGGGTGGAGGCACTTCCCTCCTCCAGGGAGTCTCCTCTTCTACCTGACTCTAGGAGTGTTCTTCTGGCTTCCCCATTATAGTGTTTCAAAGATCTTTTCATTCTTAAGTCTGCAAGTAAGAATGTGCCACAGCCTCCTTGCTCCGCTGTCATTTTCTAACCTGCTGGGCTCTGCTGGGACATCTGATCCAGGAATGGCTTAGTACGTCTTTAGATGCCACTCACCATCATCTTGGACCTGGCACATTTCCATTTCTTTCCACAGCTATGAGCAGACCTGGAATTCTGGAATGCACATTTCATAGTGGTTATCTCAACTGATACTAACTCTGCGGAAGGTGGGGAAGACCCAAGCTGCCCGACTTGCAGATAAGGAGATGTGGCTCACAGGCTTTTAAGTGCAGGTCTCCTGACTTACAGACCAGAGTTATGCCCCCATTTAGCACCACCCAACCTCACTGTCCTTCTCTTCCACAGAGGCCAAGACTATCTGTCTAGAAAACATCGATAGCAGTCAAACAACCTGCCAAAATATTTGTGAGCATCTTGGCAGAGTGGCAGTATCACTCACATGGACAGTGGCAGGTCAGCTGTGGGCTGTTCCTGCTCAGCTGGGGCTCCACTTGGGAACAGGGGACAGGGGTGGGGCAGAAAGAAAAGACTGTGCTCCCTACAACTAAACACAGTCATGTACCTATATTCTCTCTCCTGAGCCCCAGCCACACCCTTCCTCCCAGGCTATTAACAGTGAAGAATCTCAGAATGCTCAAAGGGGAGGGACACATTCATTTAGAGGAACCTCTCCAAATAGGAGGCATGCAGTTTGGAAAGTCTCATTCAATGTGATAACTTCATATGTAAAGATGAAGAAGTACCTATTACTTTTATAATACAAACTTCACAAAGTAAAGCTGAATACAATTTTCTTGGCCAGGGGACTCAAGGTGTCAGGGATCCTTCTGGGGAGGGGCAGCTACATGGAGAAGGCCTTCAGAGTGCTAAGTAATCTTGGCTACCAGAGTTTGCCCAACAGCAACAGAACTCAGAAGATGAAAATAATGACTTTAAAAGAGTGCATTAGTCTTTAGTACACAAAAGTGAGAAACCCTCCTCTACCCTTTGGAAGAAGCCAAACAGCCTCTTCCTCTTAATTGCCTTGCCAGCGTGGCCTGAGTTTATCCCAACCCTAGGCCTGTCCTTGGGCCAATGGTGGAGATTCCGGAATTGCAGGCTCTGGGACCTTCTCCCAAAGGGCACCTGCTGCAGCTCATTTGGGGGACAAATTATGCCATTTGCCATAGCTAGTTGCCAAAATACCTAACTATACTTTCTCCTCACCATTCTCACCTCCTCTCAAATTTAAAGTGGTGGGTGGGGGGGGGGGGGTGCTGGAAGGAAGGAGGAAAGTACACAAGATTTTTCAAAAGGCCCCTGTGGTGAGAAGCCAGCAGGAAGCCCTCTGTGACACTAACACCACTCATCTGGAAGGGGGTGTGTTTACTATTTCCTCCATCTCTGCCATCAGCTCTGTGTAGTTTATTGAGCTCCTGCTTTGTGCCAGACACTTTGGATGTCTTAATGCCTCTCAACCCCTAGCTTTTATCATTTACAGGGTCACAGATTCTGGACTTGCCCAGGGCCACAGAGTCCACAGCCATCAGCATTTGAAGGCAGATGTGCTGCATTACTTGCTTCCCTCCCTCCATATCCTGTCATTAGCACCTGCTGAAGACCATTCCTTGTTCCACGTTCTCCAATACCTCGACTGCCCCAGACTCCTAAAGCTCCTGGGGGCTGAACAATTGCCCCTGAGTGACTCTGTGCCTGGAAAGGCCTGTCACTCAACTGAGCTCCTACTCTTGCCTGTGAAGTCCTAAGTGACTAATAGCTTAGGCCTCATTCTGCAACTTGAGGACTTCTGACATTTCAAAAATACAAACCTTGTTTACGCATTTTCTTGGTGAGAGAATACTCCACAGTCCCCCATGTCAAATGTGGAAGCACAGGGGTTCACATGGGGATCCATCTTTAGAGGGTGACTCATGAACACCTTGCAATTCTAAACAAAATGTTGTATGCTAGTACATGGGTGCATTTTTCTGGGGGGAGAGTCCAAACTTTCATTAGATATGAAAAGGGGTTAGTGAACCCCAATAGTTAAGAACTACAAACAGGCTGGATAACTTGAGAGAGACAGATGTATGGCATAGAAACATCTAGAAGAGGAAAAAACTGAGACAGTGCAGAAGCCGTCTGTGGGCTTCCAGCCTGGACTTCCAAGTGACCAGATTCCTGGGTTTGGGATCCTTCAACAGTTTGATTTTATTAAGTGTTCACGTACTTCCGAATGGTGTGGCCCAGCCAAGCTTGGACCCATGCCTTTGGAAAACCACTAATGAAACATTAAATAGTTGGAGAGGTCTAGTTTCATGCCAGAGTTCTTGGCCAGGGGTAGACTGCTGTGTGACCACAGGCCAGGGGCTGCTGGGTCCCCGCAAAATTTAATAGGTGGTGACAGGGCAAGTCCTGGTGACAACAACTCACCCTGTTCATGGGGCCCTACGTTTTGGGATCCTCAGCTGATGTCTTGAAGGACCACAAGGCCTGGGCAGCAAGCCACTGTTCAGCTGAATCAAAGCTCAGCACATTCCCCAGGTTACAAATCCTGTCAGGCCTGCCCCAAGCCTTTGCTTTCGCTGGACTGCCTTTCTGTCCCCCAACCACAGAAAGAGAAAAAAAAGAACCACTCTACTTGGATAGACGTTTGTGTACTCAGACCCGGAAGGGAGCAGAAGCAGCTTTGCTAGTGATATATACTCAGGAATAATCAAGCTGCAAATATTTGCACAATTCCCAAAGTGATCCCTCTCTTCACCTCTCTCAGTTGTCCCATCTCAGAAAGCGTGGAGTACAGACACATGTCACTGAAACACACACAACTTGGCACAGTTAGAATCTCAGGGAATGCCTGAGCACTCTAAAAATAATTCTATTTTCTTTTTAATGGTGGCTCAGTCAAAGGTCTGACTCGACTTTGGCTCAGGTCATGATCTCACTGTTTGTGAGTTCAAGCCCCGCATAGGGCTCTGCGCTGACAGCATGGAACCTGCTTGGGATTCTCTCTCTCTCTGCTCCTTTCCAACTTGCTCTCTATTTCTCTCAAAATAAATAAAAATAACCTTTAAAAAGAAAAAAGAATTATATTTTCTAGAAGCTCTATTTATTCGACTAGGATATTGGACTCAGTGGGAAAGCCTGTATAAAACATACTATTCACACACACTTCCCATGTTAGCTGAACCCCATGAACTAGTCAGGGCCATCCACTGCTGAAGTTCAATGTCATGAGAGTAGACAATATGACTGGGCACTCAGGCTCCAGTGAGCCAGACTCACTATGTGATCCTGACAAATTAATCTCTCTAGCCTTGGTTTTTCCATTAAAAAACTGGGGACCCTAATACCTGATCTTGGCTTGTAATGATTAAGTAAGATAACATATGTCAATGCCTAGAACATTCTAAACTCTCAATAGAAGGCTGATATTATATGTATGTGGCTCAGATCTGGGTTGATATAAATGCAAAAGAGAAAAGTTGGAAGTCAGGTCCCTGTTCACTGCCTAGTTTTTCTAAAATCACAAGGCTCAGTGAAACACAGAAAAGGCCTGCCTGATAAGGTATATATGGGAAATCTCAGACAGGAAGAAAGACACAGCTCCAGCCTGGGAAGTGTGCTGTCTCCTGGGCAGTTCCAGCAGAAGATGCTCTTTCCGGGGCTCTGAGGGACGCTGGGCTCGCTTTCCCCGTAACTACCGCCTCTGGCCACTAGGGGCGCACCGATTCTCTCTATCTTAAGAGTCATGAAAAAACTCTTATTTATTAGGCTAAAACAAAGCTGGGAATTTTCATATAAAAATATCAATAAGAAACTAATAAAAAAGAAAGCAAATGAAAAATACAAACACATACAGTAAAATAAGTTAACAATGTAGAATTTGGGCCCTAATAGGAGTCTAGCCTCAGACGGGCTTTAAGATGCAGCTTATGGTACATCCAGCCTAGTTATAGATGAGAAAACAAACCATTAAGATTTCTAACCTGAGATAGACTGGGTTGGTACTACCTGCTGCACTTCTCTGGGGGTGGGCTCCCATTCTCCCTCCTATAGCCCTTCCTTCTCAGTCCCACCTCTATCCTCATTGCTTCTCTGAAGACTTTTTTGGGTTGGCCAAGGGGAGAGGCCTCCTAAAACCCCACCCAAGATTTTATAGTATTGAAAACACTTCATATTTACATAGACATTAAGTGATATGACATCATGTCACCAGGGACAGAAGATGGCCATTTTCTCCAGGCAGTAGGGGATCTGCTTTTTTTTTTTTTTTTCATAATTAAGTAAAAGGCTTAATATTTAAAGATGTACTCGAGGGACAGGGCTCACATTTATTCTACCTGTTCCTTTGAAAGTCAAGCATCAGGGAATGGAGAAAATTTTATTTTACTATTCACCTGATTTTTTTTTTAAGCCCTGAGATTCTGAAGCCTATGTTTATCACAGCCGTGTCCATGTTGACCCTGTGAGATAAGGAATGGCCCCTGTATTCACACCAGAGAGAAGCTACATCAGGAGCAGGAAGAGGAGAGCACTGAATCATGCAGGACTGGACCACCCTTGGCTTATCCTGAGAACTTGAGTAAATTGTGTGGATTCTTTCCCTCCTCCTTTTTCAGTTTAATTCAGAGATGTAGACCCTACCCTGAAGGGTTGTTGGGATGACAGAATTTTAGACCCAATAAGGATACAAACCTGAGAGAACAAGGGAAACTAACATCTACTGAACACGTATTTTAGACTTTTGACATACATCATTTAATTTCTACAACAACCCTGCAAACAAAGTAAGTATTCCTATCATCTTTTACATATTAGAAACAGAGGCTTAGAGAAGTTCAATGGTTTGCCCTAAACGATACAGGTAGCAAGGAGCAAACGTGAGATCTGGGCTATCAGGCTCCAGAGCTCTTTCCAATTACTATTTGCCCAAGATTACACAGCTAATTGATGACAAAGCCAGGAAATGAGGATTCCAGCAGTCGGAAACTTGTATGCTAGCCCCACCACTGGATGCCATGGCCGCCTTGGAGGAACAGGTGTTGGAGGCCCTGGCCAACTGAGGATGAGCCCATTGTCTGGGTCTACAACTGGAAGTCATTCACATACTGTTTGCCCATTCTCTACTCAGCTAGTAATCATTTGAAGAGGACTCCTCAGCCCAGGTTGCATGTTCTGCTGTTTGTCAGGAAGTTGTGATGTCACTTGTCTGGGGGCCTTGCCTCTCCTACTAAGCCCAGATTTCCACAGAAGATGAAGTGGAAGTGTTAGCTTCAGGTACAAGGCTGCTCACTCCAGAAGCAACTACCAAGGTGAGCTTTAGCTGAGGGACATGTGTCTGTCTGGGGGCCTGAGTGTGAGGCAGTAATTTATTAGAGGGTTAACACTAGTCAATGGTCTGTCAATAATACAGGGTTCTTAGTAGATGTAAGGATCGAAGGCCAGAGAGACATAAAGAAAAGCTCTCTAATTGCCACATTTCTGCTGAATGTGCCCATCAACACATCCATGGGGGGTGGGATCAACCCTGAGAACATTCAGCCAATGTGCTGTCTGGGCAACTCCTCAGGTACAGCTCTTTTCCTCCCATGTGGGCATCTGTGACAATTCTCCAGCCTGTGTTCAAGTCCTCTGCACAAACAACAGTGAGAAGACCTCTTTAAACACACACACCTTGGAGACACAGAATCACCCAAAGACAAATTCCCTCAAAAGGATAAAGGTGAGAGTAGCTTAGGGAAAATGCGAAGTATGCTCTGGGCCAGTGCCCAGAGAATGGTTTCTCAGAAATCCACCACCAACCAAAAGATACACCTAAGGAGCTGGCAGATCAGATGCTTTCTCTTTCCACCAGCTGACGAGGTCTGTGCAAAGATGCCCAGACAGGTGGAAAGCTAGCAGGGCCCCTGTAGCTTCCTGGAAGGAAGGAAGGGGCTATGTTGCCAAATTTTTCTAATGAGCACATCACTTTAAAAAAATTATAAAAATTAAGTTACTGTGGATGCACAGAGGACAACTATCAGATGGAAACATTTTGATGGTAACTATGAAAATACTGTAAATAGATGGTTCATTAGAAATAATCCACTTATTTACCCCTTCCCCCTCTTGTTTAAATTAACATCTAGAATAATTTATTATAGGCCAATGTCTGGGGAAAATGTTGACTTTAAAGTTATAAAAATTTTTCAGCACAGGGGTGCCTGGGTGGCTCAGCTGGTTCAGTGTCTGACTTCAGCTCAGGTTATGATCTCACAGCTCATGAGTTCGAGCCTCACATTGGGCTCTGTCCTGACAGCTCAGAGCCTGGAGCCTACTTCAGGTTCTGTGTCTCCCTCTCTCTCTGTCCCTCCCCGGCTCAAGTGCCCTCTCTCTCTCTCAAAAATAATAAACATTAAAAAATTTTAAAAAGGGACTTCCTTAAGCTCCATTAACCTGAAAAAAAAAAAAAAGCCTTTTTGTTAAACCCCAGCTCACCCTCAAACTTCAAACTTTCTCCTTTGCTTCAACTCCAAATGTTAAAGAAGCAGGCTACACTTTGCTGTTTCCTCCTCTCCATCTCCCATCCCACTCTACCCAAGGCTCCTTCCTGCTCAATCACTTTATTAAAACGGCTCTTTTAAAGATCCCCAAAGGCCTTGGTTCTGAGACCCGGTGGCCTCTCCTTGGTCACCCCCCACAACTCTGAGTGTCCTTCTCTCCTGGCTTCCTAGACAGTGCTCCTTTGACTCTCTCTGATCTTGCTCACTCTGAAGAGCCTTCATGGTTCCCCTTTCTTTGGGGTTAGATGTTTCCCAGAGGTCAAGCCTGGGTTCCTGAGTCCTCTCAATTCCATACTTGTTCCCTGACTTTTCTTATCTACCACCACATCTTCAATCAATCCACTGAAGAATCACTATTTCCAGGAAGAATCTGTCCCCTTAGCCCCAGACCCAAGATATAATAGCTATCTCTATGTGTATGTACCATAAGCACCTAAATAAGTGCCCCAAACTGTCTTCAGTGATGTTAGACCCAGCCCCTTTATTACTCCATGTCTTAGTGAATGGAAGCCCATATTCTTGGTCCTCCAAAGTAGACTCCTGAGATCTTGCCAACTTGGTATTTCTCATCTTCAGTGTCATGCACTAAATCCCATCATTTCTACTGCTGCATTCTCCTCCTCTTTGTCCTCCTTGACACTGCCCGAGTTCGGGAACACCCTATTGCATTGCTGCTCAGAGAGTCTTTAAGCTGGCCTTTCTACCCCCAATCACTCCCTATTCTGGCCTTCTCTACACCTTTCCTAGATGTGTCAACTAAATTCCAGCATGACAAAGCCCTGCACACATGTGAGAGATCACAAACACACAGAACTGATGATACCTTCAAAAGGTTAAAGCTCCTTAGCAGGGCCCTAATCCATTTCCTGGCTTTATTTCCTGCCTCTCTCTTTTATAAACATTGTCCTCTGGTCACACACTGTCTCCGTACCTTCACATTTCCCCCTTTCTCTACAACTCTACTTCTAGAGTAATCCTATCATTCTTCAAAGCCTAGCTCTCATGTAACCTCCTCTGATTCTTGAACCCCTGATCACTTCTTCTCTGTTCCCAAAGCACTTTGTTCATAAAGCTATTCCTTATCAAAACTGAAATAAAAACTTACTAAACTGAATGTTTGCAAATTGTATTTGTGTCTCTCTTCCCCAATAGTTTTTTTTAAGGTGAGGATTATGTCTTACTCATCTTTAGTTCTAGTATGTAGAACAATGTCTATCCTATATAATAAATGCCCATGATTATCTCCTAATGCCAAAAAAGTTTTTCTCAGATTCCATCTTTCATATCCATTATATGTAGGGTGACTGTGTGTCCTGGATAGCCCAGTAAAGTCTCAATTTACCTCAGTTGTCCTGGTGTCCTATTTGGTTAGGGCCCACATTTCATTCTTACAAGTATTCCTGTTCAAATGCTGAATTATATGGTCACCCTAATCATAGGCTTAGGTTGTGATCTTTTATGTAGAAATCTTTAAGAAGAAGATCTATTTATAAAGAGTTTAGAAAACTCAAACTGCCTGGAGGTAAGGGGATGGGTTAGGTGACTTCTCAACTTCTACTCCAGTAATAAGGTTCTAAGATTCTGTGATTTCTAGAAGTATTCTTGAGAGAAGCTATAATAAAAATTCAGCCTAATTTTCTCAGCCTGGGAATTCAAGACACGTTAGGTAGCTTTCTGTAAACTCTGCTAAATGAGAGGTAGGAGAGGCAGGAATTACAGAGTATATCCTAACCAGTGGGAACTTGCCCGGAAAAGAAAGAAGGAAGGAATACAGGGATTCAGGGCCAGAGTGGTTAAAGCGATGGGAAGAGGTGGGCTGGAATAGAGCAGGAGCAAGAACAGAGCATAAACACATGGACTTAATGATGCCCCCAAAAGGCTAATGATGGGAGCCTTATTTTAAAAATCTGTCAAGGAAGAAAAAAAATGAAGGCCCAAAGTATGGACAATTAGGAGGCCATGTGGAATTGGCACAAGCAGTTATCAATGAAATGAGGCTAAGCAAGGAAATGTCTTTGACAATTCTAAATGTCTGTCAGGTTAGACACAGGGGTTACACAATGACATATGGCACTGATCGTATTAAAAGGTCACTCTCCTTCATTTGGAGGACAGGCTCACAATCTTCCTTTTTACTCTAAATGTAGCCAGCTTGCCTCTCCTGCTTGAAAACAAGCTACCAAACCAAAACCCTTTCTTGATCCCACAGAATTCCCTACATATACTGCCCTCTCCAACCCCTGTCTTTTGTAGCCTAATGTCCTGAAGGAGTTCACACACTTGTCTCCATCATCTCATCCCCATCACCCCACCCCACCCCCAGCACAGTGCTTCCTGGCCTCTGCTCAAAACTGCACCCCTCTTGTCAAGCTCATCAATGGCCAACATACTCTGAATCCAAGGGCCACACATCAGTCCATATCTTACTTAGCCTCTCGTATCAGCAAGAACATGGGCCTCTGTTCACCACTCACTCCTCCAAACAAATCTTCCTTGGCTTTCACGACTCCACACTTCTATGGTTTTATTACTTTCTGGCCATTTGGGCTCATCTCCATCCTCAGCTCTTCCTATGAAGCCCTAAGCTCCTCTTACTCTATTCATTTTTCTAAGACAACAAATGGCCTTTGTTTCTGTGGTTTCAGTTACCATCTACAAGCTGATGACCCTTAGTCTATACTTCTCTCCTACATATCTCCTCTAAGTTACAGATCTGAAAATCTAACTCCCTCCCAGATAACTGCACTTGGGTTCATTATGGATACTGTCAAATCCACAAACCCAAAGATGAGCCCATGAACTGATTGACCTCCCTACCTCTCCAACCAGATCTTCATATCTCCCTTACCTTCACCACCAAGTTCAGCCATCATGTTCTATGATTCTGCTTCTTGAATGCATTCCCTTTTAGCCATCCTAACAGCAGCCTCTTCCTACTAAACCATTTTTGTCTCATTTTTGTCTCTTCTGGACCACTACTATGAGTTCTCTTAAATACAGATCTGCTAGCAGGATTCCCTTGCATTATGCTTTCAGTGGTGTTCTACCATTTCCAGGATAAAATCCAGACTCCTGAAAATGGCTTTGGAGACCCTTCTTGTCCTAGCCCCTGACTGATTTTCCAGCCTCAGCTGTCACTACTCATTTCCTCAATTCTATCATCCAATTTCTTTTAGCTCCTTAAACCCACTGAGCTCTCTCTGGTCCTGGAGCCCTCACACAGGACATTCCAGTTTCATGAAACACCTTCCAATCCTCTTCTTTCCTCAAGGTCAGGCCCAGACTTCACCTACTCTGGGAAGCCATGTACTCTGCAGACCAGGAGGTCGCCCTGAAGCCAGATGCTTTCCATTCCATAGCAGTTATCACGTTTAATAGTAAGTGCTATTTTCCTCATCTGAGCTACCCATGACTGACAGCTCTGTGAGGGCAGTCCTCTCGCCTGCCTTGTGCACCACCACATCCCAAGGCCTCGAATACTGGTGGTATTACAGAATGAACAAAGGATGCATTGAGTGAATTCCAAACCTGAAACAACTAAACTTAACTCAATAATAGAAAAGTGGGGACTGTCTTCCTATTGGGCTCAACAGCAGCAGGCACAGAGTACAATCCAGTTAAAGTTTCAGAAGCAGTTGACTTTTTAGAAGCTCAGAACTGCTGGCTCAGGTGTGGGGTGGGAAGAACACCCCACTGGGGGCCAGGAGACCTGGGTTCACTCACTCATGTACCCACACAACATGTGCTGAACATCTACTATGCTGGGACTGCTCCCATGCTGGAGTGTAGTTGAGCTAGTCATGGCTCTACCCTCAGAGTGCTCACTGTTTCATAGAGGAGGTGCAGAGAGAAATGTAATCATAAAGTGCTATAAGATTCTATATGAACAGGTCCCAAAGGGAGAGTGTGGAACTTGGGGGAGGGGAAGGCACTAGGAAGTGCCTCCCAGAGGACAAGATATTGAGTGGAGTTCTGAAAAATCAACAGGTGCTTGCCAGGCCAAAGAGGAAGCAATGGACATCCCAGGCATAAAAACAGTGTGTCAAGGGGAATAAAAATGCAAAAACAAGAAATAACATGACATACTTCAGCCACTGCAGGTGGTTCTGTGTGGCTGAACTGAAGGAAGTTGTGGGCAGGGGAGAAGTTTTTCAAGAGGTTAGGCTAGAGGGGCAGCAAGGAGCCAGATCCTGGCCAGGGGTTCTCAACTTTGATTAGACCCAGCCAGGGGAATTTTAAAAATATTATTCAAGGGGTGCCTGGGTGGCTCAGTCGGTTAAGCTTCTGATTTCAACTCAGGCCATGTCTTGCAGTTTGTGATTTCGAGCACTGTGTTAGGCTCTGTGCTGACAGCTCAGAGCCTGGAGCCTGCTTCAAATTCTGTGTATCCCTCTCTCTCTGCCACTCCCCTGCTTATGCTCTGTCTCTCTCTCTCTCAAAAAGAAACATTAAAAATTAAAAAAAATTATGTCAAAACATAAGCCTCACTCAATGATATGTTTAATGAATGGGTTGGGTGGGGGGATCTGTTGCGTTTGCTACTTTCATGGTATGAATACTCCCACGATGGCCAATTTCAAGCTACAGAAGGCAGAGCTGAGAAGATATGCACAGTAGCACAGCATTATGTATTTCCTTCATACAAACACAATCGATGTAAATAACCTCAAGAGCATAGTCAGTAAGAAAATATAGTCAAATCATTAGGAAGTGATGAATTTTGAGTATTTTATGACCTTTGTTTTTAATATAATTTAGTTGTAGGTTTATATAATTTAATTTTTAATAATGGCTGCGTTTAACAACCCACTTGCAAAATTCCTGAACATTTAATGATTGGCTCTCCTGGGCCAGCCGGAGCAGCTCCAGCTCCAGCACACAGTTGGCCCCAACCCAGATTCATTTTGTGGAATCAGTAGGGGTGAGGCCCTGGCATTGGCGAGTTTTAAAAGATCTCCAGGTGATTCTAATGTGCATCCAGGGGTGCGGACCACTGGTCTGTTAACCGTGTTAAGGAGTTTGATAGTTATCCTAAGGGGAAACTGGGGTCATTGAAGGATTTTAAGACTTTTAACCAGAGAAACGATTTTATCAGGATTGCACTTTAGAAAGAAGCTAACTCTAGCTACAGAGGGGCAAATGGATTAGGACTGTAGGGAAGAAGAGAGACCGGTCCAGAGGTTGTTCCAATTTTGCAGGCAAAAGATGGCAGGGATTTAACTAAGTTACAGGGAGAGGGTGGAGAGGGAGTGACAGCATGAGGCCACGGAAGACAGCTGTAGGTCCTGGATGCCCTCAGGTGCAGGGGTGTTACAGGAACAAGGGAAGGGATGAATTTATTTGTTGGTGGGGTCATTTTCTGATAGCCTCTCTCTTTTTTTGTATCTGAAATTGGCAATGAGGCTCATTTTCTGAGAGGGAAGCCTGAGCAGGACAGACGACTCAGGCCAACAGTTCTGGCCCCGTCCTGCAGTAACCAGCCGTGTGAATCTGGGCAGGCCAGCTTTCCCATCTCTAAAGTGAAAGAGTGCAAGCAGATCCCTGTAACGTCTTTTCCAGCCTGGAGACTATGATTTTATCACACTGGCATTTACTCATGTTTTTACTTTCTTAACTTCCTATATGACTCAAATTACAACCTGTTATGAGTATAAAGACTCATTTGCTCTGGGAATCCAGATTGCGTCTTTGTAAATCTTCAGGCCCTCGGAAGTGATTTTCAGCCTCTCAGAATGAGTACTGGCTTGTCTCTTTCTCCATATCACTCTCTTTTCCCAGTTGGTTGGCTCCCATGCTGGAAGATGACCATTCCCTGACCCCTTTCCAGATGGCATCCACAGGGACTATTAAAGCCCAATGGGACACAGAAAGCCCTTTGGAGAACTGCTCTTGCACTAAGTTCCAGTGGACCAAAAAGTAAAAAGCATTTGCTAAAGAGGAGGAATGGGCTTTGTTCAGATTGCAAAGGAATTACTCTGCAGGCCTCTGAAACCTTCTGCTCCAGAGTTTGTTTGTCTCCTGCAGTGCCCCTCATCAGCACTGGAACATTCCAAGGTGAGGATTAAGTCCCAGGTTCATATTGGCAATGCTACTTATTTTTCCTTAGCTTCCCTTCCCTGTCACTCTTATGACTCAGATAAGAAAAAGTGCAGGATTGTCTACAGGGAAAAGAAAATAGAGCATTCACATAAAGGAGAGAGGGAGGTGGGGACTGACAAAGAGCTGTGTACTGGAAGGGATAACCGTTCTGCCTGTGTTAGAAAGGAGCAGCCAGCAGGTGCTAGGAGACCTCCTGTAACTGTACCCAGTGTTGCTAAAGGCTTGAATGGATTCTGTGCCCAGTTCAGGGACCCACAAGGAAAGCAGAAGGAGAATTGGGAGGGAGGTGAACACAGCATCCTGAGGGGAGGGGTCTAAAAGAACAATGCATACACACAGGGTGAAAGATGCACAGTTGTGCAGCCTCGAGAAAAGACAGCAGAAATGAGATCCAATGACTGTCTTCAAGAACATGAGTTCCTACAGAAAGGCCAGCGATTCCCCAGCAACAGGACAAGCAATGGGTGGCTGGCTGGCAGAGCTGGGGCCAGGTGGAGGGCAGGTCCCTGGGGGTGCTGAGGCTCCCTTGTGTTGTGTGTGACCACAAGAGGTGAGAAAATTAGTCTACAGGAGTTTAAAAATGAGAGCGCTTGGAGGGTTTGCTGGGGTTCAGTTGAGGCGGGTGGGGGTGGGGTAGGGTTGGCAGTCGCATGACCTCTTAAGGACCTTGTACCAAAGGATCTGTGATTTCCCTGCTCATTAGCACCTTGGGCAGAAAGGGAAGCCGGGAGGTGAAATGCTCATCAATTAGATTTCCTGCCTGTTAACAGCTCTACTGAAGTGATTAACGGAGGAAGTTAAAACCAGTTGATGAAGTCAGGCCCAGCTCCCTCTCTCTTCTCTCTCCTTTCTGGGCCCATTCTGCAGCAGGGCCTTCTTATCTTGGTTTCTTTGGGAAGGCCACTTGGGCAAAAGGTTTTTAGCTATATTTTTGGTTCCTTCTGTTTTGATGTGGTTTGAGTGTCTAGTTCTCCCCAGGAAGGCATGGGAAAAAGGCTTTCTTCCCTGCTCTGGCTCTGCTACAAGATCCCCTCTTATGATGATTATTATTGCTGTTAATGTTATCATTACAGATGAAGCGGTGACAATTCCCAACTTATTCTGCTGTTTCACTGACCCCCTCCTCTCCGTCTGGGAATCTCGGCCCTCTATTTATAACATGCGTTTATCCTGGAGCTGCAGCTGACCCCTCACTAAGCTGGACGTGAAGGCACCATTACTTAGAAACCAAGGAGAAAGGGCACATTCCTACCACCCGAAGACTTGCAGCCCGCTTCTGGTCTCTTTATCACCCAGGAGCTGTCGTGACATGAATGACAGGTAAAAGGAAGATTCAGGACCTCCAGATCGAATGTTACCACAAGATTCTCTGCTTCAGTTTCTGCTGCTCCCCGTCCGCTCTCCTTTTTCTAAGCTTTGCAAATGCTGCAGGGGCTGTCTGTCTGTGACAGTGTTTAGTGCTTATGACAAGCCAGGCATGCCTAAGCGAAATAGCACCCATTTTATGGGTGAGAAAGCTGAGGCACAAAGAGATGAATCAACTTGCCTAGGACACAGGGTTAGTGATAGTGCTGGGACTGGAACCTAGTTCTAGCTGGCTCTAGAGTCCACAGTCCTAACTATTAGGGGCTACTGCCCCTTCCCCCAACCACAGGCCTCAGGGAAGTCCTGTTTAGCCCAGAGTCAGCGGCCTCCAAGCCCTGGTCCAGGCATTCAGAGCAAAGGCCCCTTCCCCACTGTGGGACTCCAAGGAACAGGGGGGAGTAAATAAACTGACCCAAGATATCTGAGGGGTTCTGGTTCAATTCCACCAGACCCACACTGATGTGAGTTCCTTTCAATACTCATGAGTTATTTTCTTACTTATTGAGGAGATAAAAGAGTGTCTCTGGCAAAATCATTCTGGGGTTTCCCAAGTTAGGAACCTTTCCTTGTAGGGTATGTGGTTGGTTTCAACTCTTAGCACACAGGCTCCTACATCTTCTGCCCTCCTCTCCTGGACTCTGTCTCTCCTCCCCCAACAGTTAGATAAGCTCAGAGTTTCACCCTTAATGTGGGCCAGAGAGAAGCAGCACAGGGTTGAAAAGTGGACTGTCTATGCAGAGCAGGGAGGGGACTGTAATCTTTCCTGCTCTGGAAGCCTTTGTCAGTTCTGGTGATGCCCACGGATCCCCTCTCAGAATAATGTTTTAAAATGGAAATCAAGGATTGCAAAGAAAACCAATTATGTTAAAATATAGTTAACAAAAATATTTAAAAGATAATTTTCAATATAAAAATACACATGCTTCTTTGTTAATGCATTAAATACAAATCGAGTAGACTACCAGACTTTTGGGGTACTGATGAAGGGAAAACAATCCTTTTGAGACATCTATAACCATTTTAATGTGATAGAAAAATACCCATGGTTTTTAACAGGGGAAAAAGTCACAGATACTGCACTAGTGTGGTGGATTGTTGCCTACATTCACAAAGGAATAACATGATACATTTCAGGACGAAGTCTGTGAAAAGATCCAATTATTTCCCATCCAAGTTCATGGACCCTCTGGAATTCTATCTATAGACTCCTTGAATCCCAGGTAAAGAACTCTTGATTAGAGCAAGGGGAATATTTGGGAAAACAAAAGAGAAGCAAACCTGTCTGCACTTGGCTGGAGGCAGAACTTAATCAAAGAGGGCCCTCTGATTCCAGGGCAGTCCCTGGGAATCAGTCTCCCAGTATTTTCCCAGATGCTCCAATTCTTAATAAAGTTGTTTCTATTTCCCCCCAGGATATCTCCAAGTACTTCAGAAGATTTTTTCTCAAGCATTCCCAATTGTCAAACTCATTATTACTAATTTATTAGTTGAATTTCAAATCAGACATCCTAGGAATTGCTTTGCAGGTCACCTGGTTGGAGTGGAAGGTATAGTGCACAGGCTCTAGATGGTGAGGGCACTAGAGGGAAACAGACTCGGGGAGATGGGCTTAGTTCTGTGTCACAAGGGAACCACTAAGCTGCCCCATGGTTGGAACAGTCTGCAGGGTTAGCCCAGAACTGATGCAATGTCCTGGGGTTTTATGTTGAGGATAACTTGGGGAGGGGAGCCAGCTTTCCAGAGCTGTTGCAGATGCAGATGAGGTAGGGGCACTAGAGCCACCCCATTTGGGAGGCATTATTGGAAAGCCATTGAGTCAATTGCTTTTACACAGCTAATTTATAGGGTATTTCAACCCAAGCATCCATCATCCATCTCCACAACCCCAGTGCATCAGGTCTGGCAGCTCTAAAATCAGTGACTTAGAAGAGAAAGGTGGACCCTTGGGGAGCTCCTCCTTTAGTGGCTTTTAACCTCTGGTTCAGGGACTTAGAGGCAAGCAGTGGGCTTCTAGTCCCTGAAAAATGCCCACAAGCACATTCACATTTTGCATATAGTTTCAGGAACTTCAAGGACTCTTTGAAGCCTGTCCAGGCTGATGACTTTTTATCTATCCTCTACCTTCCCTTATTCATAAAGGACAAAACTGAGGCCACAGAATCAAGAGAGCTTCCTGCAACCACAGGTGGCCAGGCTGAAGGCTACTGTTGCATGGTTCATAGCAGGCCCAGGAAGGCAGATGGCCAAGTCACTGGAAACTGCTTCTCTTCTTCCACATGCCCTGGTCCCTCTGCCCTCCCCACACCCTGCCAGGAGAAAGTGCACATTACTGGACACAGGACTCGCTCTGAAGGAGGCTGCACCATCTCTAGGTTGTCCTTGGGGGATGTGCCACAGTGGCAGAACACCATCTATCTTATTTGCTGTAATGAGGACATTGCCTTCTTTCCCCCCAACTGGGGCTCCCAAAGAGGCCAGCCTATTATTTAAGGCTTTATCTCTATACAAATAATAAATGCACAGAGCATGGGCATGGGAAAGTTAATTAGTATTATCATGTCTTTAATTCTAATGTTGCTCACTGTCAGAGCCCTTTCGTGCCAGCTTTCAGCCCATAACAAACCTTTGTGATACCCGCTTGGACAAATTCCTCTGCAGTGAGGGCTTTGCTTGTGCAGAAAGGGGCAGCGTCTTTCCTTGGGGCTGAAGCATCTGGCAAGTGAGGCTGCTACGTGAGAGAGTTCCTCAGTGCGGGGACCCCCCCCCCCCAATCCCAGGCACTGTGTTCGCAGCTAGAATTATCAGGCCCTGAAGATATAGATTCCAAGTGCCTCATAAGAACAGGAGAATAGGTTGAAAACTGACCCAAATGGCTTGTGTATTTGTTCCCTGGGAATGAAAGGGGGATGAGGAAGCATCTGGAACCAAACCAACCTATTTAGGGACCTAGTTTATTAGAAAAGGTTAGTAGAAGATTCCCCAAGAGGTGAAAAAAATCAGTTGAATATAACCAGATAGAGGACAATTAGTGAATGCTCATTCCATCACCAAAATAACACAGATGAAATCCTTGCCTGCTCTCTTGTTGTCGGTCCCATCTTTTGGAAACTGTATTTGAATCACAAGACCATTGTCCAGGTACCCAAGTTGCAAGCATTGTGCCTTTAAGGAAAGAGGCAGCTTCATGTGTTAAGGCTTGTAAAACTAAATCCAAAAAGTGGCATACAAATGCCAAAGCCTGTTTTACACAAGGTGGGGTTAGACTATAGAGATGCTATACAGCAATTTACACAGAAACAAAAGTGGCATCTGTCTTCATGATTATACAACCTATTACCAATAATTCCTACCTGGAAAGCAAGGGACACAGATCTGTTGAACAGATGCTTAAGCTGACTTGACCATCCCTCAGGTGCAGGGGTGTGTCAGGAGCCCAAAGCCCATGGGAAGTATGGTGGGCTGGTGCAGGCCTCTCTGGGGTCGGGATGGGGGCGAGGGGTGCGTGGCAGGGCTCAACCTGACCTCCTGACAGGTCTGCCGTGGACCCACCCCATGACCTTGGGCAAGTTACTTCCCTCACGGGGTTTGCTTCCTTTCCCGTAAAGTGAAGGCAGACTGAACAATCTCTAGGACCCAGACAGTCTCACACTGCCATGAGGCAGGCCAAGAAAAAGCCATTCTAGCTGAGAGTGTCAAGATCCTCCCACTTCCTTTACGCTTTTAACAACACATCTTCCTCGCCTCCAGCCCCCAAGTGAGTAAAATTCTCAAGGTTAAAAGCTTTTTCCACTTATGCTAAAATGTGGAAGAGAAAACTGATAAAGGGACACGAACAGTTACTTAAGATTTCTCCAAAAGGCTGAAGGAGCTAAATAGAGGGTTCTTGATTATCAGCCCAGGACAGCCTATCATCACTGCTGCACGGACAAATTGTATTGCATGTCAGAGCACACGGAAGACGCACAATAATTTATCAGTCAGGACCCAGAAAATTGTACGGTGCAAGTACCTCTGCAGCTTCACACGTCCCTGCCATGCCATCCCCCCCTTGGCTCTGCTTAAAGGGACATCACCAGCACAGGCCCTGGATCTAGGTCTCCATTTAAAAAAAGCACTTTGCAAAAATCCAAAATGAACAGAAATATTTCTGTGACATTTATAAGTAAATAACAAAAAGAGGAAAACGGTATTTTCCCACCTGGTTCTCCTCCTCTCCTGGGGTTTCCTACCATTCTCAAGGTAGTTGCCTAAATACAACCACAAAACAACCTAAATTTGTGTAGTAGTGGGGCACCTGGGTGGCTCAGTCAGTTAAACATCTGACTGTTGATCTCAGCTCAGGTCATGATCTCATGGTTCATGGGTTTGAGCCCCACGTTGGAGGGGACAGTACAGAGCCTGCTTGAGATTCTCTCTCTCCCTCTTTCTCTGCCCCCCCCTTAAAATAAATAAATAAACTTTAAATTTGTGTAGTTAACGTGGGATTGACCAGGATGTCAATTGAAAGTGACTGCAGTGGCCTGTTGGCCAACAAGGAAATCAACCGACCAACTGAACACCAAGAGCAGCCAAGCAAAGGAAGTCCAACAGAGAAATGTATAGATTCTGTGGAATGCAAAGTGGTGGTGGGGTGCTGGGGAAGCATCCTGCTCCACTGGGCAGTATTTTATCACTGACATTATTTAGAATTGCCAGAACATAATGGCGACAGAAAGCAAACCAGCTCTTTGTCAGTTTTATTATTGTTTTTAAATTCTCCACAGAGGTCAGATGTACCCCTTACCATGCATATATGGCAGATGGTTTCCACCACCCACCCTTGGCATGGTTCTGTAGACACTGGTCAGCACAAACGTGCCTATGTTTGATGGCTTGAGGAATCATGGGCAATGAAGGTGGGCATTCTGTGGGAAAAATAATTGGCACAGGACATCGAAGTCCCTGAATCTGTCCATTCACCTGGGCATCAAGCATTCCAGCCACTACACACATGGAGGGTGGCATGCATCCCTTGGGACACTGAGACCCTTCCCTTCAAGCTGCTTTCTATTTTCCCAACTGGTATTTCTGAGGCTGTTTCTACCTGTGGAGTCCATTCCCAAGACCTAGTGCTTCACTTGTTCCCATGCAGTTATTAACCCTCTTGCGATCATTAATTGTATTATTTCTTCTGTCATCGTCATTTCTGGAATAAGCTAAAGTCCAAAAGAGGGCAAATGATTTCATTGAGCTCCTGGCTGAAAAGAAGTAACAGCTCAGCTGTGCCAAGGGCTCTTACCCCTGCCTCCACCCTCTTCACGGCTCAGGAGCATGGGGTTCCTTGGCAAGTCCCATTTACTCAGCTCTTGGGCTCCAGGAGCTCATTTGGAGGCCCCACCTTCTTTCACAGGGTTTTTCCACATGGGAGAGGTGGTAAAATTTTGCAATTCTATTAAGGGAGACATTGGGTCATGTTCTGGACAGCACAGAAAAATAGAAAGACGTCTAGGAGTCCGGCACACTTGGTTTTGAACTTGGGCCGGCATGAAATGTTTGTGGCCCCCACGTTACTCAGCTGTACAATGGAAATAATACAACCCTATCTTTTAAGCATGTGGTGTGGATGACATGACATAAAGAACACAGGATGTGCTCAGTGCACAGTACCTGTGCCTGTATTTATCAATATTTCCTGGCTCTCTCCCCACAACCAATATGGCAGTCTGAATGACACAGTAAATGAAACAAAATCCTAATTCCCTCTAAATTTGGGTCCTGCCACACATGTTGATGGCCTGCAGAATGTAGGCTGAGGGCACTCAGCAAGGAAGGCTGTACTAGACAGTAAGTTCTTTGTGGACTGGGCTGCCATCTGGGCTGTGAATGGGTCAGGGGCGATGGGGGCAATGTTGAAGCCACACTCATTTGTTTTCTGTCAGTGTGTTTATCCTCGCACTGCATGGGATGTCTTGGAAGCCTCAGACCCAGCCTCTGAGCCTTACACATGACAGCATCATATCTGAGTGGTTCTGCTGAGAGTCATCCAACCTCACCAGAATGAATTGTACTCACAAGTAGCAGAGGGAATGGGGGAGGGGGAGTCCAAACCCTCACGAAAACCCTGCTTTTTAGGTGAAACCCACAGCTCATGCTAGAGTTTAAATGCTAACTGTGGGTTCCCGGGACAGCCCATTTAATTTCTCCTTTTGTTGGCTGGATCCCAGCCATCGCCTCTTCCCCAGGCTCCTCCTCAAATATATCGCAGCAGCTGGGGAGCTGTCCCACCCCTAATTATTACCCCAGGGCTGCCAAGAGGTAGGCCCCACCACTGCGGAGGATGGCAGCAGAGCACAGAACGTGACAACAGCAGCGGCAGGTGGGCCTGGAAGAAAAGGCCAGATTATCGTCTCTGTGATTACTGTCATCCATCTCCAGCCAGACAGGCAGGCAGTGGAGCATGCTCGGTCCTGGGCCTTTGTGCTCCACACTCTTGGGGTGCCACTGTCTCCCACCCCTTCTCTGCTGAGCAGGCTGGAAGCTGGGGTTTTCCGAGCAGAAAGGTATGCCTTTCTGCTTCTAGCAACAGATGTAGCATTACTTAGCCCAGAGCATCAGAATCCTAGTTCAAGCTTCGTGCCTGAGTGTTTCTGGATTCATCTAGGCCCCCACACTTCTCCCCAGGGCTTCTCTGGGCAGAAACAGACAGCAAACCACTGGCCCTTGGCCTGTTACAGTAATCCAGGACAACCCTTTCAGATTAAGTGAAGTTTGTCTGCCCTAGCTCCCAGACACTCCTTGTTCATTTATTTGTCCCTCTGTCCTCCCATCTCTTCATCTACCCAACCGCCACGTTTTGCTGAGAACCTGGCAGGTGCCAGTGCTATGCCACGTGTAGGGGAAGGTGGGTAAGACCTTACCCCTGTTCTCTCTGCCTAAGCTCAGGTGCATTTTGTAAGGTCTTTGCAGCAAGTCTGAGAGGAAGGGGTGCTTGTCCTCACAGTCCAAGGCTTGGAATTCAACGACTTGCTTAACATCACACAGCAGGTCCAGAGCTGGGGCTCCAGCCTGGACTTCTAACCCTGTGTAGCCTGAATAGCCATATGCTTTCTAATGACAAAAAAGATACCATTTCCCCAAGGCTGAGGCTTAAGGGGAAACCCTGCTTGAGCTCAGCTGCTCCTATCACCTGAGCAATGACGGCAATTCAACCAATATTTATTGAACGCCTGTTAGTTTGTCAGGTGCCAGGCACAGAGCTAGGCAGTAGATTGCACACAGGCCCTGCCTGGATCACTTCCCGTTCCTTCTCATTTGCTCCCTTGGTGGTTTGGTTCTTCTCTGACAGTTTCTAGGTTGGTTTAATCTTTTACAGTCCTCCCATGTGAAAAGCACATGACTTGGAAGAGAAGATAGCTCTCAGTCCATGTGGCCTGGGTCAACACTTTCAAGTGCAGTTGGCCTGGGAGTTAACTGGTGAGCTCTGGACAACACCAGTAGGGCTAACGGCTCTGTACTGACTAGGTCACCACTGCCAGAAAGCCACTGTCCCTGCCTAGCACATTAAGAAAATGCTAAGGCAAGGACTCAATTTAATAATAACAAAAATAGGGGCACCTGGGTGGCTCAGCCAGTTGAGCATCCAACTCTTGATTTTGGCTCGGGTCATGATCCCAAGGTCATGGGATCAAGCCCCACAATGAGCCTTGTGCTGAGCTCCACAGTGAGTGTGATCCTGCTTGAGATTCTCTCTCTTTCCTGCTGCCCCTCTTCCCCGCTCACACACTCTCTCTCTCAAATAATAATAATAAAATAATAATAATAATAATAATAATAATAATAATAATAAAAACAATGACTATAATAACAACAATAAAAAGCATCCTTATGGTGTGATGTGTGGAGAGGAGAGACAGCTGGGGCCTGGACACACCCACAGGGAACAACTCAATATTGACTATAAATGGGAAGCTGAAAATACCTTAAAAAGGAAACATCTGATCATCAACAAACAGCTTCCTAAGTCATAGAATGATATAAATGAACATGGGTTTAAGGACTCCTAATCCAACTCTTTCACTTTGTAGTAAGAAAGCTAAGACTTGGTCTGCTTATGGAAGATGCTCTGGCTTGAGGTCCCACAGGAGCTCCAGGTTGGGCCATACCCCAGCCAGGCCATCACACCAGCTGTCATTTTCATCAGAAGTTTCTGAGGCTGAGCCCTGCCTGTGCCCAACATGTCTCCAGCCAATGCAGCTTGCTGAGGTGGTCCACAGGGCAGACACTGTCCTTCTTCGGCAGTGTCTCAGCCATGCCATTTCTTGGGTGGCTGCTCAACACAACTGTGGCCCAGAGAGCAGAGTAGACGTGAGATGGGAATCTTGGACCCAGGTTATGCTTTAGCTCTGACTCTTTCTTAGCTGGGTGACTTTGGATAAACCACTTATCCTTTCTCAGTCGGTTTCCCCATCTGGAAAATGGTTCTCCAAAAGGTTTTGTAAAAATTAAAGCATCGATCGTCACTGAAAGCATGTTATTGTTTTTATGCCTGATTCCCCAACAATGATGCCAAACTCTGAGGCTGTCCTGCCACAGACCCTGATGTAGAACCACCCAGCACTCCAAGAGTCCAGCTTCTACTGGATGCGTGACTTGGAGACTGAAGGAATGACTTTCAACATTGTGGTTTGCTTTTCCAACTGTGCTGGCTGGATGCAGTAGGGCTGACGCTGACGGGAGATGGTTTATTTATCACCTAACACCAATGTGTCATTCCTACAGCTATGGTTATTACCTCTATTAGTATTCTTTGGATGCTAAATGAATGGCTAAGGACCCTGCTCTGGAGTGGACACAGGAGTGGAGGACAAACCGTGGAGCTGGGGACCTACATTGGTGTGAGTTGCAGGGGAGCCCTGACTGATGCCCACCTGACAGCCTGGGCCTCCAAAGGCAACATGGTAGGGGCTGGGATGTGCTATAGTGAGAAGTGGAGGGTTGGTGGCCTGGAAGGTCATGTTCTGGCAGCCTACCTGACACATCAGCCTGTTGCACAGTTGTCAACAAACAAACAATAACACCCAGTTCCCAATCACAGGAAAACAAGCAGAGCTTAGGAAGGCATGGAGAATTTAGGAAGGCTCCAATGGGAGCCACAAATAACGTGAAAGCAGGAAAGGGTAAAAACAATGACTGCCATCACAATAAAAACCTCAGTATAACCAAAAATGATGGCCAAATTTCCTAAGTATTGCAATCAAAATTCCAATACCAGAAAATTCTAGCACACCAAGGAAGAAAGGAAGGATCCAAAGGAAGTTAGAGAAGACTAAAGAGGAAAAAAGGGGGAAAATAAAAATGAATGCTGGTAAGTAAATGTACAGCCCCCCTAAGTAGCTGGACAGACCTAGCCAGAGAAAAGGCATGCCATTAGGTGAACTGGTTTCAGTAAGGTACAGAAAAGGAATTAACCGTTTAAACTACATCTTAATCTGATGAAGGTATTAAAGTAATACTTTGGAGGGGTGCCTGGGTGGCTCAGTCGGTTAAGCGTCTGACTTCAGCTCAGGTCACGATCTCGCACTCCGTGAATTCGAGCCCCGCGTCGGGCTCTGGGCTGATGGCTCAGAGCCTGGAGCCTGCTTCCGATTCTGTGTCTCCCTCTCTCTCTGCCCCTCCCCCATGCATGCTCTGTCTCTCTCTGTCTCAAAAATAAAAAATAAAAAAACATTAAAAAAATTTTAAAGTAATACTTTGGAGTTTTTTAAGTAGGTTAAAGAAAGGGCATGTGAAATTTTTATTATTTTTTAAAAAAGTTTTGATGATATGGATGAGAGGATAAGCAGACAGGAAGGACTGGGTGAGTTGTAGGAAAATGGGACATTTTTCAGTATGACACATACCCATCTCTCCCAGATTAACTTGAGATCAAATAAGCCACTGCTCAAGATCAGCCTGTGGTATAAGGTGCAACAAGTCAACCTGATGTTGCTATAGGAACCAGATTCCTCCCCAGCACCATGACAACTGACTCCAAAGTGCGTTAAGCACACAGTCTGCTCACACTCCACATCATAAACTGTGAAGAGATCAGCGGCGGGGGGTTGGGGGGATGCCAGGGGGAGGCTGTTCCTTCCTAAACTGATTAGCTGAAAACTCAAATAAATGAGGCTCACTTTGAATGGAGACAATCAAAAGAGGTATGGTTGATGCGCATTAAGGCACTTGTTGGGATTAGCACTGGGTGTTATATATAAGTGATGAAATACTAAATTCTACTCCTGACACAAATACTACACTATATTTTAACTTGAATTTAAGTAAAATAAAATATAATGTAATATTAAAAAAAAGAATTACTGGGGCACCTGGGTGGCGCAGTCGGTTAAGCGTCCGACTTCAGCCAGGTCACGATCTTGCGGTCCGTGAGTTCGAGCCCCGCGTCGGGCTCTGGGCTGATGGCTCAGAGCCTGGAGCCTGTTTCCGATTCTGTGTCTCCCTCTCTCTCTGCCCCTCCCCCATTCATGCTCTGTCTCTCTCTGTCCCAAAAATAAATAAACGTTGAAAAAAAAAAAATTTAAAAAAAAGAATTACTTAGAGACACTGGGGGCATCCTCAAACTTTTGGAGCCCATCTCTGGCTTTCTAGGTCATAAACTGTGCTCTAATCATAGCAACATGTTTCACCGAGGAGGGCTTTCTTCTAGGGTCAAGAAAACAACAAACCATAAACAACAAACCAAGAAGACAAAAATCCAAAAAAGCTAATTGTGAGCCATTCTGAAGTCCAAGACCAACACTTTATAGTTCCTTCATGAATTTCTAAGTGACAGTGAACTTCCCCACAATGTAGAACAGCTAAAAATAGAAGAATAGAAGAAAATCGCAGCACTTGCTTCTCTTACAGACTTTTAATGATCCACATCAATTTATTTGGCCTGCTGATACGGCTGTCCTGTCATCAGGATATGAATGTGGATCCATTCAGACCTCTGAAGAGCCTGTAATTTAATTCCACAAATTTCAACAATACAGTTCAAGAGTTATAGATAAGAGAATCAGTAATTACTTAGCATGTATCTTTTATATGCCATATAGTGATGCTGGGATTTTTATATCATTAGACTATAGGCTCAATAAAACCTCCTTATTTGTTACTAGTGACCTCAAGCAGTGGTTTTCAAAGTGTGGTCTCTGGACCAGTAGCATCAGCATCACCTGAAGCTTGTTAGAAATATAGATTCCATGGTCCCACCCCAGACCCACTGAATAAGAAACTGTGGGGGTAGGGCCCACAATCTGTTTTTCACAGATTAGATGATTCTGTTGCATGGCAAAGGTTGAGAACCACTGGCTTGAGAATCTGTGTAACATTGAATGTTTGTTTTTCTTCTGCCCACTGAGACCTCCAGTCAGTCATTGATGAAATTACAGACTCTTACAGTTGAAATGGTCTTTCAATGGCTTCTAGGCCAATTTCTGCTCAGTGAAGTCTTTGATGATCACTCCTCAATAAGAGTTGTTCAGCTTCTGTTGTCCTGAACAATTTACCACTTTTCAAGATGAGATCATGTTTGTTCACACATCTAATTGTTATAACTCAGACCTTACATTGTTCTAAAATCTGTCTTCATTTAACTCCTCCCCAAGAACTAGTTCTGCTTCTTGACGTCCCTCCAAATTAGCCTAATTTTTCTTCCTGTGACAGCCTCTTCATGTAATTGAAATCAGCTATTACATTGCCCCTAAATATTCTCCTCTCTAGGCAAAATGTCCCTTGGCCCCGCACAGGTCCTTATGTAACATGGTTTCCAGATGGCTACTCTGGTTTCACTCACTGAATGTGACCAAGACAAAATGAGGAATCCCCTTGGCCCCTGGAAACATGGAGAGCCATGCTCAAGATGTGCTTTGACCTGTACAGAGGAGAAGGGACTGTTGTTCCCATAACCTGGACACCACAGCCTACCATCAAGGCAACCCCGGTCTTTTTTTTTTTTTGGTTACAATCACATCACCAAGAATGTGGGCAACTAAAGCCCCCTTTTTTTTCCCATAAGTTAAATCAGTCCTGTTCCTTTTATATCTTTTTTTTTTTTTGAGCTTGAATGTAGAACTTTACATTTCTAATAATAAATTGATCTCATTAGTTGTGGTCCAGAACTTTTATTCATAGATTACTGAGTTTATTTTTATAGAGTATAGAAAATGTGATATTATGCATATTTATTTTCCTTTTAATCTCTGTTATTATGCTGTCCATATGTTTTATATCCTACTATTAGTGCACAATGAACATTTTGACTTGCAAGCTTTAAAAATACCATTTTTATTAGCTCGTCACATGAATTATACCACAATTTATTTAAACATTCCCCTTTGATGTTAGCTTATGTCCATTTTTTTTGCTGTTATACGTAATGCTGCAATGAACATCACTGTACATAAATATAAATCTTTGCCCAATTATTTTCTTAGCCTAGATTCCTATAAGGAAAGTTACTGGTGAAAGGATAGAAACATTTGAAAGACCTAGATGTATTTGTATAAGTTATATACAATTTATATAAATTATATACAAATTGTATATAATTTGTATAAATCATTTCCAGGAAGGTTACAAATTTTTCTATTTCTACCATAGTATATGAGAGCCCATTTCACTAAAACTTTGGCTAATATACTATGTTTTAAAATAAATGCTTGTCAATTTAATAAGTAAAACAATGGTACCTTGTTTTAATTTGCATTTCTCTTTTACTAGTCAAATTGATTTAAAAATCCACATATATAATCCAAAATCTATAAAGAATTTATCGAACTCAACACCCAAAAAACAAATAATCCAGTAAAGAAATGAGAAAAAGACACGAATAGACACTTCTCCAAAGAAGACATCCAGATGGCCAACTGACACATGAAAAAATGCTTAACATCACTCATCATCAGGGAAGTACAAATCAAAACTACAATGAGATACCACCTCACACCTGTCAGAATGGTTAACATTAACAACTCAGGCAACAACAGATGTTGGCAAGGATGCGGAGAAAGAGGATCTCTTTTGCACTGCTGGTGGGAATGTAAACTGGTGCAGCCACTCTGGAAAATAGTATGGAGGTTCCTCCAAAAACTAAAAATAGAACTACCCTACAACCCAGCAATTGCACTACTAGGCATTTATCCATGGGATACAGGGGTGCTGCTTCGAAGGGACACATGCATCCCCATGTTTACAGCAGCACTATCAACAATAGCCAAAGTATGGAAAGAGCCCAAATGTCCATCGATGGATGAATGGGTAAAGAAGATGTGGTAGATATATACAATGGAGTATTATTTGGCATATATACAATGGAGTATTATTTGGCAATCAAAAAGAATGAAATCTTGCCATTTGCAACTACGTGGATGGAACTAGACAGTATTATGCTAAGAGAAATTAGTCAGAGAAAGACAAAAATCATATGACAACTTTAAGAGACAAAACAGATGAACATAAGGGAAGGGAAACCAAAATAATAGAAAAACAGGGAGGGGGACACAACAGAAGAGACTCATAAATATGGAGAACAAACTGAGGGTTACGGGAGGGGTAGTGGGATGGGGGATGGGCTAAATGGGTAAGGGCCACTAAGGAAACTACTCCTGAAATCATTGTTGCACTATATGCTAACTAATTTGTATGTAAATTTAAAAAAATAAAAAATAAAACAAGTTAAAATAAATAAATAAATAAATAAATAAATAAATAAATAAATAAAGGAAAATGATGCTATTACACTATTTTGGACATTTCTGTTCAAAAATTTTATTCTATACACCAGTAAATATTACCAGAGTTTGTTTCCTAGCTGGTTTGTTTCACTGCTCTACCTGTGGATTCCTTTACCTATACTATTCTATTTAATGATAGTATTATATTTTCTTATATAGAAAAGAATCCTTTCCTCACTAGTGTTCTCTACATGTTTTTATTGGTAAATTCTGCCTGTTTATTCCTCCAAATAAATTCTAGAATTACTTTTGTCAAGTGCTCCCCTTCTTCCCACTACCTCCAACTCTCCCCTGCCCAACTACCCTGGACTGTTGAATGGAATTAAAGTTATGAATTAATCTGAAAATATCTGGAATTTCCACAATGTTCACTCTTTCCATGATCCCATTTATTCAAACAATGGTCTATGGCTTTCAGTTACATTTGTCATATAGTCTCATGTATTTAATTTTGGATACTTAAAAAAGCTATTGATTTTTAAAGTATTTATGTCATATCCAGCCACCTCCAGGTGCTTTTATTAATCTTAACCACTTTTAGTTGGACTTTCTAGGATTATAATCACATTGATTACAAATATTGACAATTTTATCTCTTCTTCTCTACTTCCTACTTTGTTGCATCCTCTAGACCCTTTACAATGTGAATTAGCAATGGTTCTAGTGAACATCTCTTTCTTGTTCTTGATTTTAAAGAAAACACCTCCAGGGTTTCATCACTAAATGTTTGCTGTTGGTTTGAGATACTTTTTTAAAAAATTATGTTAAGTGTACAATTTCTAGTACACTAAATTTATTTATTTATTTTTAACATTTATATTTTTGAGAGACAAAGAGAGATGGAGCACGAGTGGGGGAGGAACAGAGAGAGGGACACACAGAATCCAAAGCAGGCTCCAGGCTCTGAGCTGTCAGCACAGAGTCTGACGTGGGGCTCAAACCCATGAACCATGAGATTATGACCTAAGCTGAAGTCAGATGCTTAATCAACTGAGCCACCCAGGTGCCCCCATAGTGAGTTTATTTAAAATGGATTGGATACAGGAGTGCTGATGCATAGGGGCACTTGTACCCCAATGTTTATAGCAGCACTTTCAACAATAGCCAAATTATGGAAAAAGCCCAAATGTCCATCAACTGATGAGTGGATAAAGAAATTGTGGTTTATATACACAATGGAATACTACATGGCAATGAGAAAGAATGAAATATGGCCTTTTGTAGCAATGTGGATGGAACTGGAGAGTGTTATACTAAGTGAAATAAGTCATACAGAGAAAGACAGATACCATATGTTTTAACTCTAATGTGGATCCTGAGAAACTTAACAGAAGACCGTGGGGGAGGGGAAGGAAAAAAAAAAGGTTAGAGAGGGAGGGAGCCAAACCATAAGAGACTCTTAAAAACTGAGAACAAACTGAGGGTTGACGGGGGGTGAGAGGGTAGGGAGGGTGGGCGATGGGTATTCAGGAGGGCACCTGTTGGGATGAGCACTGGGTGTTGTATGGAACCAATTTGACTATAAATTTGATACAAAAAATAAATAAATAATAAAATAAAATAAAAATAAAAATAAAAACACAGCCAAAAGGTTACACTTTAAAAACTCCATTAATATGTTGAAATACTTTGGGTGGAAATAAATCAGCCAATGCCTTTTATCTAAAATAATAATAATAATAATAATAATAATAATAAAATAGATATTGGATTTTATTGCATGATGCATTATTTTTTTAGTTGATTCACTAATGTGATATATTATAGTAATACATTTCCCAATATCAAATAGTTTTTCAGTTCACTGAATATATCCTACCAAATTATGAATCTACTGGATTCAATTTATTTTTCATCTGTGTACATACACAAGATTAAAATAATTTTTTTTCTCTATGTGTGACAATTTTTTCAAGATAATGCTGCTTTTACTAAAATTTTTTTAAACTTTATTTATGTTCCTTTTCTGTGTTTTGGAACAAATTATCTAAAGTTGAAACTTTAATTTCTCCATAAAGTTGCAATTGAAATTTTCAAATATTTTAGCATACAACTATTAATATCATCCATTCTCTTAACCTTAAAATTTCCTTTGTATACATTATGCTTCCTTATTGTTTTCCTTTTATGCTTCCTTATTGTTTTCCTTTTTATTTTTTATTTATAAACTTTATAGAGGTCACACAATTTTTTATTTCACAGCAGTAGCTATCAAATCCACTCTTGTATTATTTTCTAACTCATTAATTTTATTTTTAGTCTTTCTGTATCATTTGTGTGTAGTGAGTCTGTACAAGAATATGATTGGGTTTTATTTTCTAAATTTGAGAGTTTTAGACTTTTAACAAGAACATTTAACCCACTTTTACATATTTTACCACCATTGATATCTTTGGCCATTTTGTTTTATGCTTCTGGACATTTTTGTGTATGTTTATTTTCTCATTTTTTGTTTCACAGACTACATTTTAGCCTCTTGGTGTTGTTTTTTTTTTAATGAGAGTTAAAAAAAAAAACCTGATTTTTTAACCTTTACACTTATTACATACATATGCAACAAAAGCTTCTATAACTTAAGAAGTCTAAAACAAAACTGTAACTCATGGCTCCCCTCATTAAGACAAGTATATTTAGACTCCACCAGAAGTCTGCTAGAACTGGTACATGAATTTAGCAAAGTTGCAGGATACAAAATCAATGTACAGAAATCAGTTGCATTCTTATACACTAATAATGAAGCAACAGAAAGACAAATAAAGAAACTGATCCCATTCACAATTGCACCAAGAAGCATAAAATACCTAGGAATAAATCTAACCAAAGATGTGAAAGATCTGTATGCTGAAAACTATAGAAAGCTTATGAAGGTAATTGAAGAAGATATAAAGAAATGGAAAGACATTCCCTGCTCATGGATTGGCAGAATAAATATTGTCAAAATGTCAATACTACCCAAAGCTATCTACACATTCAATGCAATACCAATCAAAATTGCACCAGCATTCTTCTTGAAACTAGAACAAGCAATCCTAAAATTCATATGGAACCACAAAAGGCCCCAAATAGCCAAAGTAATTTTGAAGAAGAAGATCAAAGCAGGAGGCATCACAATCCCAGACTTTAGCCTCTACTACAAAGCTGTAATATCAAGACACCATGGTATTGGCACAAAAACAGACACATAGACCAATGGAATAGAATAGAAACCCCAGAACTAGACCCACAAACATGTGGCCAACTAATCTTTGACAAAGCAGGAAAGAATATCCAATGGAAAAAAGACAGTCTCTTTAACAAATGGTGTTGGGAGAACTGGACAGCAACATGCAGAAGATGGAAACTAGACCACTTTCTCACACCATTCACAAAAATAAACTCAAAATGGATAAAGGACCTGAATGTGAGACAGGAAACCATCAAAACCCTAGAGGAGAAAGCAGGAAAAGACCTCTCTGACCTCAGCCGTAACAATTTCTTACTTGACACATCCCCAAAGGCAAGGGAATTAAAAGCAAAAAGGAACTATTGGGACCTCATGAAGATAAAAAGCTTCTGCACTGCCAAGGAAGCAATCAAGAAAACTAAAAGGCAACCAACCGAATGGGAAAAGATATTGGCAAATGACATATTAGACAAAGGGCTAGTATCCAAAATCTATAAAAAGCTCACCAAACTCCACACCCGAAAAACAAATAATCCAATGAAGAAATGGGCAGAAAACATGAATAGACACTTCTCTAAAGAAGACATCCAGATGGCCAACAGGCACATGAAAAGATGGTCAATGTCGCTCCTCATCAGGGAAATACAAATCAAAACTACACTCAGATATCACCTCACGCCAGTCAGAGTGGCCAAAATGAACAAATCAGGAGACTATAGATGCTGGAGAGGATGTGGAGAAACGGGAACCCTCTTGCACTGTTGGTGGGAATGCAAATTGGTGCAGCCGCTCTGGAAAACAGTGTGGAGGTTCCTCAAAAAATTAAAAATAGACCTACCCTATGACCCAGCAATAGCTCTGCTAGGAATTTACCCAAGGGATACAGGAGTACTGATGCATAGGGGCACTTGTACCCCAATGTTTATAGCAGCACTCTCAACAATAGCCAAATTATGGAAAGGGCCTAAATGTCCATCAACTGATGAATGGATAAAGAAATTGTGGTTTATATACACAATGGAGTACTATGTGGCAATGAAAAAGAATGAAATATGGCCCTTTGTAGCAACGTGGATGGAACTGGAGAGTGTTATGCTAAGTGAAATAAGCCATACAGAGAAAGCCAGATACCATATGGTTTCACTCTTATGTGGATCCTGAGAAACTTAACAGAAACCCATGGGGGAGGGGAAGGAAAAAAAAAAAAGAGGTTAGAGTGGAAGAGAGCCAAAGCATAAGAGGCTCCTAAAAACTGAGAACAAACTGAGGGTTGATGGGGGGTGGGAGGGAGAGAAGGGTGGGTGATGTGTATTGAGGAGGGCACCTTTTGGGATGAGCACTGGGTGTTGTATGGAAACCAATTTGACAATAAACTTCATATATTGTGAAAAAAAAAAGACAAGTATATTTAATACATTTTATTTTTTTATTTTTATTAAAATTTTTTTTTTCAACGTTTATTTATTTTTGGGACAGAGAGAGACAGAGCATGAACGGGGGAGGGTCAGAGAGAGAGGGAGACACAGAATCGGAAACAGGCTCCAGGCTCTGAGCCATCAGCCCAGAGCCCGACGCGGGGCTCGAACTCACGGACCGTGAGATCGTGACCTGGCTGAAGTCGGACGCTTAACCGACTGCGCCACCCAGGCGCCCCATATTTAATACATTTTAAACACATGTAATACTTAATTTCTTTGAGCACTATTTCTTTAATATTATTAATTTAACCTTGTATTATATACTAAGTTTCTTATCACACAATTATTCCTCAAAATAGTATTTTTAGGGGCACCTGGGTGGCTGAGTCGGTTAAGTGTCCGACTTTAGCTCAGGTCATGATCTCATGGTTCGTGGGTTCGAGCCCTGCGTCGGGCTCTATGCTGACAGATCAGAGCCTGGAGCCTGCTTCAGATTCTGTGTCTCCCTCTCTATCTGCCCCTCCTGCACTCATACTCTGTCTCTCTCTCAAAAATAAATAAACATTTAAAAAAATTAATAAAAAATATAATTTTAAAAATTAATTCCAATTTTTATTTTGTAATTACAGTTAACAAAGTTATTTTTATTAATGATATTAATAGCATCAATAAAAGCTAAACTTATTGGGCATTTTTTATGTGCCAGGAACTGCATCAAGCACTTTATCCACATTTTCTACTTAATTCTTATAGAAATCCAATTTTTTCAGTGAAATTCATAGAGGCTAAATAACTTGTATAGTCCTAGAATTAGTAAGTGGTAGAGCTAGGATTCATTTGCTGGTCTCTCTGATCCCAGAGCCTGTGGTCTTTTAAAAAATTTTTTTCTTTATAATGTTTATTTATTTTTGAGATAGAAAGAGCATTAGCAAGGAGGGGCAGAAAGAGAGGGAAGCACAGACACCAAAGCAGGCTCTGGGCTCTGAGCTGTCAGCATAGAGCCTGACATGGGGCTGAAACCTGCCAATTGCGGGATTATGACCTGAGCTGAAGTCAGACAATTAACTGACTGAGCCACCCAGGCGCCTCCCAGAGCCTGTGCTCTTAATTATTATACCCTAGCTCTATTTAATTGGTTTCAAGTTCACCATTGTCCATTTTATACTATCCTTGAGTCCTTGATGTTGATTCATTTCAGTCACCTGGATATTAAGGATTAATTGATTCATTGTCTCAGGAGGAAGATATGAATGGTTTATTTTCAGAAGCCTTTCATATCTTAATATGTCTTTATAATATCTTTCTATCTGAATTACATCTTATTTAACAATCCAGTTCTTTGGGGACTGTCAATTGGTAGATGTGTGGAATGCAGGCCAGCAATGTGCCTCTCAAGCCATCCAGTCCCACTGGTAAGAATTCCACTTGCTCTTTGATGTATGCTCTTAACTACTCCATAATTTAGAATGTGATTGCCAATTTTAAACTTGTTGGTATGTTTATGGGTATTTTATTTGGAAGTTCTTAGGAAGCATATCAAGCATGTTTGGTCTCCTGCCATGTTAAGTAAGGAGCCAGCATGGATCTTGTAAATATTTTTTTCTACTTATGGCATTAGTCATCTCTCCCAATTTTGTGTCTTCAACAAATGTGATGTTTCCTTTTTTCAGTTTCAATGATACACATGTTGACTGGGTCTGGGCACCATGGCATTGAACTGGAGGCCCCTCTCCAAACTGGCATCAATCTGTTAAACCACATTCTTTGATCAGAGTTGGCCAATCAATCACAACTTATTTTCCACATTTTTTTTCCATGAAGAAATTATGATAGATGTTCCAAATGCCTTATTGAAATCAACACTATCTTAGGTATCCTTTTGATCCAAGCCTAGTAATCCCCCAACTAAGAAAACCTAGTTAATTCAGTGTGTTCCTAAAATTACTGATTTCTTTCTAAGGCACACATATGCTATCTTTTAGGGAATCTATTCTAAGAGCCTGCCATGGAGTAACATCAAGTTTACTCTTCTAGAGCCTCTGGACTTTAGAAAATCAAAATGTTTGCCTTCTTTGGCCCCTATACACATTCCATAATTTCACTGAGCATACTGTCAAAAACTAAGAAAATATCAGGCGGTTCTTCCACTATTAGGATAAAATTGGTAAAGGCAGACTTTAACCCTTTAATTCAGGGAGATATTGTAAATGCATTTGTTCAATTCCTCTGTAACTGTATTTGTTGTAGTGCCTCTAGCCTGAAGGCCAGTCTCACTTCCTATTCTCCTACAGAAGCCCACATGGGGTCTCAGCATCCTCCACAAATTGCATTTTCCCTTTTGTATTAATATTTCTGATCAATTTTCTTTATTCTTATATATATTCACCTACAGACCTTCAGAATCACAATGATTACAGAAGAAAATGAGCTACAAGGAGGGGCAACAGCCTTCGCTCTGATCTCCCTTCTTGTTGAGGTTGAGAACTCATACCAGAAACAGGGATTCTGGGGCTGGGGTTCAGACAGCTGACTGATGGGTTAGGGCTGCCCTTGAAGAAGACCCAGAACTCATCCACATTGAGATGAGGAAGACGAGGACTCTCAGGTTGAAAGAGAACTCCCAGGCTATCCTCCTCAGCCTTCCACATACACATCATGTCTATTCTTTCACAGAGGGAAGGAAGGAAGGAAGGAAGGAAGGAAGGAAGGAAGGAAGGAAGGGAGGGAGGGAAGGGGGGAGGGAGGGAGGGAGGGGGGGAGGGAGGGAGGGAGGGGGGGAGGGAGGGAGGGAGGGAGGGGGGGAGGAAGGGAGGAAGGAAGGGGGGAAGGGAGGAAGACAATTCTGGAAAGGAGATGGGGAGGGTAGAGTGAGGACCCTAATGTGGGACATACGGAGGGCACTCTGAAAGTACCTGTCCATTGATCACCCCAGCAGTCTAAGAAAGACCTCACCGAGAAGGGATGAGAAGGAGCCAGATAATACACATTTATTCTGACAGCCCTAACTGGTTTTGTTAGTACAGGTTAGTAAGTTATTTGGAATGGACTATGGTATTAGTTGAGACAGGTCAAAATAATGTGGGATTTATAAAAACAGAAATATAAAAATGACAAAGGGGGGAAAGGATAATTCTGTGTTTTATAAGATATTCCCAGTGTATTATCAGATCAGCTAAGGTTTCTAGAACTGGAAACCCTCCAAGGCAGCTTGTCTCCTGATCCTCACAGGTAACTCCTGGGGATAGACAATGCTATGAGTCAGATAATGGGCAGGCAAGACAAGGGGCAAGAAGAATCAGAGGTGGCTCCTAGGCCGAGGGTCATAACCCCTTGAGAGCTGAAATATGAATATATGGGATTTCAAGATTTCGTTCCTAATAGAAAGAGACAGTTCATCTAAAATGCCTGACACCTACTCGCCCCTGGGCCATCATCACATATGACTAACAGCATGTTACAGCTACTAGGAAGGTTTTGATGAAGAAAATTTTTATGAAGAAGTTTCCTTAGGGTGAGAAACCGTCTCTTATCATCCAGTTCCTACCTGGGGAGGAGAAAGCCTCCCCTGTGTCTGCCTGGAGAAGCTGCCCTAGCCCCTGGGCTCAGAGCCTGGGCCAGGTGATGTGTTCACCTCTGAGCCAAGCCATCCCTCATCCTCCTTGCTCTTTCCCTTTCTGCTTCATTACACAGTCTGCAGTCACAGGAGACTGAGAAGGACCACAAGCCTGACACAGCTCTCACAGGGAAAAAAGTTCTTAACCTGTAAAACTCTGCTTTCTCAATAACAGTACTGAGCACCTACTATATATTCCACATAAAAAGAATTCTAAAACCTGGTCTCTACCTTTAAGAAGATCATAGTCCAGCTGGAAATGATGGGTGCATATACATGCACACACACGCACAAGCATACCTGCACATGAACACAGATGCACACACCTAGTAAGAGAATATGTTAAGCCCTAACTTTGTGGTCTTTGCTGAGACAAACTCGGTAAAAATCAAGGAATGGCTGCAATAGTTTAGACATGGAAGAGAAAGGATGTCAATGGGCCATAAAAATAGGCAGGATTCAGAGGAGTAAAGGAGAGGGAAGAGTATCCCAAGTAGCAAGTCCAAGTGAGCAAAGACCAAAGGCCTCACTGCAAGAGAGCACTCTTCAATTGCTGATATGTACACTAAGATCACCTAAGCCTGCATCGTGGCATGCAGACATGCACACACTTTATGACTGGGCCCCCGGCTATGACACCAAGATTCTCCCCCGAGCCTGCGAGTGAGAGCAGGGGTATACTGTATTTATCTATACACCTCCAGAACATGGCACAGTGTCTGTGGCCAGATGGATACACACGCGTACACATACACATAGCTGCTACTTTTAACCATCTACGATGTGCTAGGTACTAAATGGGATACCTTATAAATATGGTATCTAATACCTATGAATAGCCTGTGAGGTAGAGATTATTATTCTTTTTTCTTTCTTAATTTTTTTAACATTTATTTATTTTTGAAAGACAGAGAGAGACAGGGCGTGAGTGGGGGAGAGGCAGAGAGAGAGGGAGACACAGAATCCGAAGCGGGCTCCAGGCTCTGAGCTGTCCGCACAGAGCCCGACAGGGGCTTGAACTCACGAACTGTGAGATCATGACCTGAGCTGAAGTCGGACGCTTAACCGACTGAGCCACCCAGGTGCCCCGAGATTGTTATTCTAATTTGCAAATGAGGAAATTGAAAATCAAGAGGATAACATGCTCAAGGTCATGATTAATCAGAGGCAGACCTGCATGTCACAACCAGTCTGACTTTAGAAACTGTGCCCTTTCCTATGTCTTTTCCAGCTGCATAAATGAAACAAAAAATAAGAGTGGCTTTATTTTTCTCTCAAGTCTCTGTCTAAAGGGAGATGGGCTGGGATGGCAGCTTCATGGTCATTGAGACTATGGTTTGCCATCAGCAATGCTTCGCTTCCATTGTACAGTCAATGTGGCTGCTGGAATTCCAGCCATTTACAACTGCATTCCAGGAAACAGGAAGGAGAAAAGAAAGAAGAAAAAGGGCTCATCCCTCTCCCTTAAAGGAGGTTTTATTAAGTTACCACATACAGTACTTTAGTTTATATCTTTCATTGGCCAGAAATTGCCACCAAGCCTTACAGGAGACTGGAAAACACAGTCTTTTCAGTCTAGGTTGCAATGTGCCAGGTGAAAATCAAGGTTCAGTTCCTAAGGAGGAAAGCTGGACTAAATTCTGTGGTAGAAAACTAGTAATTTGTCTTATACCAAAATTTCATTATTTTTTTTTTTCAAGTACCAGGATGTGGCTAGTCTCCAACACCTCAGAAGCAAAGTTAATAATTGCCATTGGAGCTTCTTATTTGTCTTCTTCTTTTTTAAAAATACCACTGCAGTCTAGAACTCAGCAGGAATAAAACAAATAAGGCCATGAAATAATGATCCTTCCCCACAACATTCCTTTACTTCCTATGAACAGTACTCTTTGATTACAGGCGCCACATTTAAAACACAAAAATCTGTTCCAAAGCCAAAGAACAGGATCTGTAGTTTGGTAATCTGCCTTCAAGTGAAAGAAACATGCCCACGGTCACATGTGGTGAGCAGCAGCCTCACACAAGCTAACTGGGGACAGGCATATTGGTATATTCTTCCTTATCCATCCTAGCTCCCCAAGGCAAATAATGTAAAAGGGAAAAAATCACCACATTTGAACCACTGCACTCTGAATACTGCACTGAACCCAGGATTATACATTCTTCAAGAATTCCTTATGAAATCCAACTCCTCAAATGGCCAGTACAGACAGAAAGAACAGACTTTGGAGACCATCTATAGCCTTCTCCATTTCCAGAGGAGGACACCTGACCAGAGGAGGAAAGATGACCTGCTTTCCAGCAGGAGGGGTCGTCTCTTGGCTCCCAGCCCATTTGCACGCCAGCCACCTGATGCAGTGGTGGGGTTTTTCTGGGACTCCTTGGTCCTGGCTAACTCTACAAAGCTACTGCCTAGACTCCAGTCACTGTCAGCAAAGTCAGGAACAAAAAGGTGGGATGAGCATTTCTTCTAGCAGCTTCGTGCCCATGCCTGAGAAGAGGCACCAGGCTCCTGAGCCCCACAGAGGGCCCACTGCAAGGTAGCCAGTAGGGACACTGGGGGGAGCTACGAGGGCATCTGTGGTCTGGGTTCTGGAAAGGCTTATGGGTGGTGAAAGACCATGCTGGATGCTGAAGGGGACAAGAGGAATTTGAGGAGGTATTTTCTCTTTTTCCATATACTAGCCTCTTGGTTCTCAATGAATCTCTTAAGATTCCTCTGGAAGAATTTATTAAAAACAGACTCCTGGACTTTCCCATCCAGAAATTCTGAACCAGGAGATGTAGGTGGGGCCCAGAAAACTGCATTCTGAACATGTGTGGAGAGATGCCAATGCTGCCATCCAGGTGCTGATCACAGCACGAGTGACTGGGAGCCTCTGGGCTAGATGCTCCACCACCTGCACCACCAGTGCCTGGCTCATAGGGGAAGACACCAGGTAGGGAGACCCACGACCCACCCTCTCTCTGTGTTCACCACACTCTGGCCTGCAGTTCCTCCAGCAGCTCCATGCTCCCCTCCCCTTCCTCCCTCTTTAAATGTCTTGCCTTCTCTGGTGGTGATGGGGAGTCAGCTAATCACCAGCCTGCATATCCTAACACTCCACAAACTTGAACCCTGCTACTAGGTCACTTGTCAGTCTGCTCTTCTCCCAGTTAAGTCAGCCCCTGCCTCTCACCCCTCTGCTGTGGTCCCACTTCCCAGCCCATCAATCATTTCCACGCTCTCCTCTAAATGTTCTCCAAGTGCCCTCCGGTCCTCTTGAGCTGTCTTTGTTCCCAGTTCTTCCCTTGAACAGTTTGTGTCTTGTGAGATTAAAAAAAAAAAATCCCTGCTCCAAAAGAACTCGAAGGCTATTTTGACAGGATTAATTTAAGAAACCTCCCTGTAGCATCCCAGCACTCCGGAAAGTGGCAGGTTGCATAAGAAAGTCTAAGGAAGGGACTACAAGGAAGACTCCATCATCTCCATGGCAACACACCCCAAAAGTTTTCTGGGTGCTTGCTAAAGAGACAAGGTGAGTCTACAGAACTGATGGCTTACTTGATGGCCCACCCAACCATCAGGAAGGACTGCTTAGCTTTGCTGTTGATCTTGGTGATGGAACTCGGCAGGCTGGGACTCAGCAATGGAGAAGTGGCAGAAAACAGAATAGAATGTGGGAGCCAGAGTCAAGGGAAGGGGTGGGTCATCAGCAGCCCTGGTGACAGCCACTCATCATAGCATAAATTCACTTTGGAGAAGGTTTTTAAGGGATGCAAAACTTTCTCAAGTCAATGATGAGAGATCAGCCAGCCAGGAGGAAGGAGGAAGAAGCTAGACAGAGAGTAGGATGCAAAGGAAAATAGCAGGGGGTAAGAGAGATAGCAGAAGGGCAGGGAAATTGAGAAAAAAATCTGCCTCTGCAGCCTCAAGGGGCCTAGAACAATTATCCCACTTTCCCAGCAAGGAAAGAGATGGTGGAACTTCGCTGAGGAAGTTAGAAAGTGGGTATCGAGTTCTAAATATTTCCTGAGAGGTGATCTCACAGAACAGCCAAGCAGGTGAGCGTACTGTTCTCCCACTCACAGACCACCCACCTCTTTGTGGTTAACCTGGATTGTGCAGCTTCTAGAAAGCCAAGTGTATTTAGTAGCTCATAATTTAGCACTTCTCTCTTCTTAAATCCTTTCTTATATGCTATTTTGGTCTTCCCAATGAAATTGGCATTTATTCGTTGTAAATTCCTAAGGCTATGGGCACTGAATCTCGAGACCACAGTTAATGCCTAGTACTGCTACTTATTAGGTGTCTCTCTGAGGAAGTGTGTAGATCTTAGTCTCAATGTCTTGGCCAATAAATGGAAAGAGCAGTAACGAGATTTCAAAGAGATGATGTAAGTGGAATATGAATGCCTATATCTCTTTCTGTACTGGGTATACTGAAGATGAGAACGAGACAGAAAGAGAGAGAATGGGAAGAGTACCCCTTCCCCTGAGCCAGCATGGATGAGCAGATGGGTAGGATGGAGCTTACCTCTTCTAAAGAATGGCAGCTCATTCCTTCTCCATCCCATGATGACGCCAGGCATGCTCTGTGAAGCACCTGTCTGGGGCCCCTCCACTGCTGAGGAGGTAAGCCATCACCTGCAACCTCTCCTCATATGGTGTGAATATGCAGCCTTTGGACAACTCAGATGTGACTATGACAAATTACCGAGGGCAAATGTGTTATGTTTTGTTGTTTTCTTTTTTTAGGGGGGAAAGAAAAGCACACTGAGGCCTTTCTTCTCCTTTTGGTTCAATCCCAAATTATGGCCCAAGGACTAATTTTGTTTGTTAGCCTCTTTGTTCACTAATTAGTAATCACGAACAGCTGGAGAGGGGATTACTCACCTTGAGAAGAGGGAAGCGCTCAAGAGAGATGTCACTTAGGGAGAAAAGAAGAACCTTTCCAGATACAGATGAACCAAACTAAAAATGCCCCAAATTAGATACATCTTTAAGAAGGCCAAGAAAAGAAAACGAGCTTTATTTGCCTCCCGTATGGCCAACATGCCGCCCCCTGGTTTCTGGGTAGTTCCACTCTCTAGTATCTACTTTCATCAGGAAACAGAAATACCAGCTGCCTCAAAGCAAGGTAATTCTCTTGTAATTTTAGGTCTGCTTGAAACCAGGGAGTATAGATGGGGAACAGCAGGTTATTCTGGATGGAACAGCAAATCTAATCTTGAATAAAAGGAAAGCTCCAATTCTAATCTTGTCCCACTTTGGTTCTAGTCAGTGAGTGAAAGCCCAGAGATCACTGTGTATATTCCAAAGATGGCTTAAAAACACCCAGGAAAAACAGTCTTATGTCTTTAAGAGCCCATAAAGACGATGGAAAGATGGGTAGACACTACATTTTTTGAGAAGTGGAGGGAAGGATGAAGCAGTGTTCTGGAGTGGATGAGGCATGGACTCTGAGTTTGGAATCAGGCTCTACCGCATTCTAGCTGTGTGACCCTGGGCAAGCCATGCCATCTCTCTGGGCCTCAGTGGCCTCATCTGGAATGGGAACACTGATAAAGGTAAATGAAGCAAGGCACACAGAATGCTCAGTATATTTGGGTTAGGCACCAGGATGACCAAGCCCAGCCCCTGCCTCAAAGCAGGTAAGAATTTATTATTCCCATTTACAAATGAGGGAAGTAGGCCCACAGGTCAAGGTCAGACTGTCAGTACTGGTGTAGAAGAGATATGAACATCTTTGTGGGCTACAATGCAAGAATGCTGCTCTGCCCTTCACTGCACTGCCTCTAGGCCAGTGGGCTGGCCTGTCCTGCACTTCTCCAACACCTACTATGAAAGAGAGTTGGGGGCAGTGGTAGCTCTTAGCTTCATCTGTTTTTGGGTGATGAGAAGGTCATACTCCTTGTGTCCCTAAGATGCATGATAGGAGCCAAAGCCTTTACAATGTTCATGTTTGTCCCTAAGCCCCTGAGTTCAACTTCTCAGGGGCCTGGGCTCACCTACTAGTGTGGGCTTAAAGAGGACCTTCTTCACTCCCTGATCGTGAAGCAAAGGAAAGATTGTACTACCACACAGGGTAATTGGTGCATTTGACTAATTATTGGTGGGTAGCTTAGGTTCAATTCAGTTTGATTCAATTTAGCTAAGTTCAGTTCAACGCACAATGGAGTGACCAACTAAATTGAAAGGATCACCATGGTTCCAGATGGGTGGGGGCAGGGAGGAGTGGGCTGGAACATGATACAAGCAGCAGTGTCCTGCCCTCAAGAAGTTCACAGGTAGGAGCTGGACAGACATAGAGACACACAGGCTGGCACTGCTAATATGTTGAGCCAGTAACTCTTTGCTGTGGGGCCTGTCCTGTGTATCGTAGGATGTTCAGCAGCATCCCTCATCTCTACCCACTAGATGCCAGTAGGACTCATCTCTAGCTTTGACAGCCAACAGTGTCTCTAGACATTGTTCAATGTCCCCTGGGGGGCAAATTGCCCATTGTGAACATTGGTGTAATATCAGGTTAAATACCATCGGTTCTGTAAAAGAGGCACAAACCAAGTGTTATGCGGCCAAAGGAGCAGGTGGTCATTGTAACCAGGGGAGACTTCATCAACAAAGTGACATTTGGGCTGGGCCTAAGAGAGTGAGTAGGATTTTGACAAGTACCATTTCTATCTCAATAAGGGAAAAATAGAGCAGCAGTAAATTCTAGTACCCAGAATCAAGGGACTTGGCAGACTACATAACCTGCAGACTACAGAGAGCTTCTAACAATATTTTGCAACTAGTGTGGCACCCACTGATCAGAATGGGCCTGGGAACAGGGTGGGAGCAGACTCCCGCACCAGCATTGACTCTGAGTTGCTGAAATGTGGGATGGTGAGAAGGCCCTAGAAGGGGCACAGGGCATTGGAGGGGGCTCAGAGCAGCTTAAGTTTTTCATTACCTTAACAACTGCCATGGCCATGCCTTAACAGATGAATGACAGCCTGCTTTCTCCCCTCTGGAAAAGAACAGATCCCAAAGTAAAATCCACTCTTGGTCTTAAATGAAGGCTTAAAAGAGGTTTGGCCTGACAATGGCCAAAAAAAACCCCAAAAAGACAACAACAAAAACCCTTTCCAATTAAATACTGTAAATATTGTTGGGGGGTAAAGGAAACAAAATTAGTTTTGCTGCTGTAGGTTTAATATCCACTTTATACAATATTATAGCTCCCCACCAGTCCTCCCCAGGCACCCCCCTAAAACCCTAGCATTTGGTTTCATTTCTTTAGGGTTCTTTAGCTTGTCTACTATGCAAACCTGGGTTATGTAGAGTCGATCACCAAAACAGAGGCTAAGGCTGGAGGAACCCACCAGCTCAGAAAAGAATATTTGGGTTGAAACCGAAAGGGAGACAGTAGACCAGGAAAATGAGAATGAACCAGAATGAACCAGAAATCAAGGCCAGTCTTGTCAGATCTGGAGAAAGCACAAGCGCGTGTCAGGAGCAGCAGAGATTCAGCATTTTCTTGCCATGCTCAGAAAAATTAAATTTTAACCCATCCTTTGGGTGGGAGTGCCTTGGCTCTTCCTGCCAGGCAGGGGGGAGGAGTGGATCCCATTTCTAGTCTTTTCCACACTTCAGGCTGTTGTACCAGTAGAGGACCATCCTGGTGGCTTGACCAGAACATACACTTCTCACAACCTCAAACTCAGCCAGGGAGACATTTTCTCCCTCTTATTCCCTGGTTCTCAAAGATGGGATTCAGTTCAGCTGCTGACTAGATTCTCAGTCTCTTTTAAAAACAACCTCCCATCCTACCAGCGTTTCAGTAATGACTACACATCGTGCCAGTGTTCCTGCTAGCCGTTTTGCTTGCTTTTCTAAAGAAAGACTTGGCTTATCAAAACTCCAAGCAGGTGGCTGAAGAATGACCCAGAGACACTGGAAGAAACACAAAGCTGTTTGCTTGGCCTTGTGCTCTCTGTTTCCTGCTCTGCACTGGCTTCTGCGACAGGCACCGGCAAGGGGAGCAGGGATCTGAAGGCTGCAGTCCTGAGGGGGACGTGGTGGGGGAGGGGATGGCTGGCAGCTTGACTGTGCAGAGCTGATATGGAAGGTGGGGCGTGCACCAGTTTAGGAGTTTCTGGAAGACAAATTCCATCCATTCCTTCCTAGCAAGGCCCCCCAGCTGCATTTTGGAAGCAGACCCCAATTCTATCATTTTCACATGGCTCCTGGGCCATAGCAAGGGCTGCCTGATGGGAGTCTGTCTCCAGATTCTCTTTCCTCTAATCCTGTGAACACAAATGCCAGATTAATCACCCGAAGACACAACTAGCACTGTTTTATATCACCTCTCCCTCCACACGCAAAAGACCCTGCTGCCTACAGCGCGACATTGAGATGCCTAACCAGCATTCTGGAGCCACAAGGTGTGGTTCCCCCACCATTCTGGCCTTGTTCGCCCAGCTTCTCTCCACACAGCTCTGCTTCAGCCATGCGGATCTAATCATAATCCCCAAGACGGGCCTCATCCATCCCCAGTCCCATGCCTGCACTGCAGCGCCCACCCCTGGCATCATTCCCTTCAAATCCTGTCCACAGCTGAGGCACGGTTCACACTCCACTTCCTTCAGGTAGCCCTCCAGACCAGAGTGCGTTCCCTGGCCTGCAGCACCACTGGGTGGCATGTGGCACATCCACGGCCAGGTGGTCCGTGGGCCACTTTGGGCTTTGACTTGCCCCACAGTCCTGTCCCTCTTCACCTCCTACCATAGTAACCCTGTTCAGGTGAGTGCCAGGCCTCCTGGGGACTGGAGAGGGTGCTCAATCCAGGAAAGTAGTCCAGGCAACACTGAAGCATTCCTGCAGGGGACAGGTGGGGAGTATAAGGGCAGAGCCAAGGAGATGCAAGTCCCCTACCACAAGGCACCACGGCTTCAGAATTTCCTGAAACCAAGGGAGCCCCTTCCCTAGGCTGAATCAGGCCTGAGGAGACTCATTGGCTGGGCTGGATACAGTCCACTATCTCTCCCTCTAAAGATCCCACCCATATGCCAGGATTCTGCTTGATGCCCCCTTCTCTAAGACAACACCCTTCAGCATCCTGGCCAGAGTAATCTGGTCCTCCTCTAAACTCACACTCATCTCCCTTGCCCTGATGCAGGTTTGACAGGTGACCTCCCAGTAGCACCCAGCACGCTGCCTTCCACACAGTAGGAGCTCCACTCTTTCCTCCAGAAAAACCATCCATCAGTCCCTTATGTGTACACTCGCGAGTTGAAAGTCATTTGTTTTACAGTCTTTTTTTTTTAATGTTTGTTTATTTTTAAGAGAGCGTAAGTGGGGGAGGGGCAGAGAGAGGGGACAGAGGATATGAAGCAGGCTTTGTGCTGACAGCAGCGAGCCCCATGTGGGGCCTGAACTCATGAACCGCAAGATCATGACCTGAGCTGAAGTCAGATGCTCAGGTGCCCCTGTCTTGCAGACTTTCACCACTGCTCTGAGAAAGTCAGTGTGAACATCACTATCCAATTTTACAGACCGGCAACACTGAGGTTCAGAGTGTTGAAGTGGCCTTTCAGAGCCCATATCACAACCAAGAGGCAGGTCAGGGATAGTCCTAAACTAGTTTTCTGTCCCAAACAGTCAAACACAGGACATATTTCTCCTAACAAATAGTCTGTTGCTTGTTCAGTGGTCCTTGGGTGTAACATGCATCCCCTTCCAGGATGGGGAATGAGGCAGCTACTGGCAAAGGTGGTGAAAATAGCAGTAAGACAGGGAGTTCACCTGGCATGTCTTGTGAAGGTCTTCAAACCCTACTACTTTGTACCAAATCTTCCTGCAACCCACACACATCAAATGCAGGCAGCTTGTTTTGTATGATTGATGAAGACTTTTTTTTTTAATGTAAGAATTTAATTACAGGGGAACTGTATTCCCAGAGGGGCTGTCAATTGAGGACTCACCATATAGACCTTCTGACAACCTCAGGCAGCCTAGGAGGCCTCATTAGGCAAGCAGGGGAGGGGGAGAAGAGGACAGAGCCACCTGGGGTAGCATCTTCAGCAGGGTCTCTTGCCAAAGGCCCACAGTGTAGGTTCTGAGACATTAGGTGAGCATCTAATCTGACAGTGCCCCACACTGCCTGTCTTCTCACCAAGCTGCTGCAGAGCAGACTAGAAGCACAGGAAAGGAATGTTGTGGCTCTGGAGACACAGGAAATTGTGCTGCATTTGGGGTGGAAGCTAGGCATTTTGACCAACATGTTTCTGAGTCAGGCCACATTGAGCATGGCAGGCTACTCAGGCTTGCTGTACTGGGTAGACAGAAACCTGGTAAGACAGGAGTCCTATTTCTGTCCTCAGGCTCTTCTGGAGCCTTGGGACTGTCTCTTTCTTGTTCAAATTTCCTTGTTGGATCATTTCTGGGCCCAAGGTGTGGGGAAGAGGTGTTAGGTGTGGATTTGGGCATAGGGGTGGGGAAATGGACATTCCAGGGGAACACAGAACTACAAATCCTACAGCAAGGAAACATGTTGTCTTGCAACCAAGCCAAGACAGAATTGCTCATGGTGATTTCCAGTCTGCAGCATTGGAGACACCAAATCAAGTAAGATGACCACTGTAGAAAAGTTCTTGAGGAAAGATAAATGGGAAAGGAGACTTAAAATCAAGCAGTCCCTCCATGACTGGCCTCTCAACCTCACATTCACTGAATCCTTGCACAAGTCATCACTCACCAGGCCACATTAGCCACCCTGAAGACAGGAGGGACAGAGAAGGCAGGGACAGGGCCCAGGGAGTGAGCAGCTCACCTATCACACCTCCAACTCCTGATGGGACAACTGAGGAAACCAAACTACCTCTGGGCCAGGAGATGGCTGTGAGAACCCCTGGCTTGTTTACTCTGGGCCCCCCAGACACAGCACTTCAGCAGAGGCAAGATGGAGGAAGGTGATTTCTTTTCAGCTGACAGCTGTCAGAGGTGGAATTAGAGAAGTGACTCTCAACCAGGGGCGATTTTGTTCCCCTTACCCCTGGGGATATTTGGCAGTATCTGGAGACGACTCTGGTTGTCACGACTGGGGAGGCGGACTGCTACTGGCATCTATTAGAGCCCAGAATGTTGCTAAACATCTTCTGGTATACAGGATAGTTCCTCACGACAAAGAAGTCTCTGTCCCAAAATGTCAGTAGGGCCAACACTGAAAACCCAGAGTTAGCATGTCTCATAGTTCCTTCAGTAGCTGCCTTCAGAAAGGCCTGAGGGAGCAGACCAGAGGGCCTGCAGGAGCCACTGTGAGGAGGCAGCCTTTGGCTTGAGGTTATGAACAAGGGCATTCCAACAATTCAATGGGTATTTGAAGGAGCTTCTTTCCATCATCCTTGCATGATCTGACAGGTCCTGCCAGGAAGACCACAGAGGGATGCCTGAGTTGGGTGACAGAATTAACTGGGTGACCTCCATGGTCCTTTCCAACTCAAGAGACTCTAGTGTCCAATGATTAAAAGGAAACGGGGCCAGGTGAAGGAAGCTGGCTGGGGCAGGTGATGGGGGCAGAGCTCAGCTCTCATTCGTGGAGAAGGGCTGGAGAAAGGGGGTACTTATCATTCAGACCAACAACAACTGGGCCTTCAGGGAAAGAATGTTGTCCATTCAACAACTGGCCACTTGGTGCAGGGCACTTCCTTTTCTATTTCCTGTCAATGGGTATATTGAGGCCCATTCTCCTTCCCCCTTTGATCTTTCTCTTTCTATTACTTAAAAAGCTGTATGGTATAGTGATTAAGGGCACAAACTCTAGAGTCATATTGCCAGGGTTCACATCCCACCTCTCCCACTGACTACTCAGTTGGGCAAATTATAGGACCTCTCCAGTGCCTCAACTTCCTCATCCATGAAGTGGAGTAACGACAGTGTCTTACCACCTAGGTTTGCTCTGAAGTAAAGTCTCCAGCACAGCGGTTGGCATGTGATGACCATTCCACCAGTGTTGATTAGTATTAATATTGTCACAACCTAACCCTTTGGGGAAGGTCCAGTCCTGGGTTTTTCTCAGCTGTAGGTCCTTGACTTGATGGAGGGATGTGGGGGTCTCTGGTCTGATTCTGGTACAGTGAGAGAAGGCATATGCAGCAAGGAGGAATTTCATACCAGCCACCAAAACAAGGATGTTACATGCAAAGGGTCATCTCACCTCACTAGAGTTTTCCAGACAAGCCATTGAATGAACAAACATGATTCCCAAGGTGAACATCATAGCTAGAGACCCCAAAAGGAATCCCAAAACTTCTGTGAACCCTGGAGCTACTCCTTTTACCTTGCTCCATTTCTTTCTCTGATCTTCTCTGCAACCACTACATCTTTATATCCTGATTACTGGGAAATTAGTCTTCTTTCCTCTCCAAGACTAAGCAAATAACAAATCTGCAAATTCCTAGTCAGACCACAGTATTTCTGGAGCATCTACTATATCCAGAGCCCTTTCTGGAGGACACGATGTGCCAGGCCTTGTTCATACACAATCCTATCCCCACTCTATGGAGGAGGAAATGGAGGCTCAGGAGTTGAAATAGCTCAAATCTTTATAAAGCAGCAGAAAAGCAGAGCCGGGATGTAAAGCCAGACCTGTGTGAGGGCAGAGCTCTTCACACTCACCCACAGTACCTTCCTCCTAAGTCCAGGAACCACACTGCATGCCCATGACCATGTACAGGGCTAACATCACAGTGAGGATGAGGGCAGGGTGAAGGTGGGGAAGGGCTTTCTTCCCTTGCGTGGTGGATCCCTACTAGAGATGCCCCTGGCCTGGCAGAATCAAGCATTTGCCCAAAAGCATTTACCCCACGAGAGCCCTTCCATTTTCCCCTTAACCTTAAAAAAAGATTATTCCAATTAAGACAGTACTGGAGAATCTCCCTGATACTCTGTTGTAATTTCATAACCAGCCTGCACTGTTTCCTTATCCCAAAGCTGCTAAGGCCACTTTCCAAACCAAGTCTCAGCTCTACAAGTTGCATTTGGGGGATATCTCAATCCTAAGAGTGATTTCATTTCCCACCCCAAACGTGGTTTTACAATCCATGGGAACATGCAATTAGAGCAAACCAAACCTGCAGCCTACAGCCTAGGCTGCTGCTGAATGGTCGTATGACCTTGAGCAGGTCACCATCCTGTCTCTACGTCTCAGTTTCCCCATCTATCAAGTGAGGGGACAGGATAAGAACCCACTGTCCTTTCTGGGGCTGTCATCCTTCAATTCAGCATGGATCCAGAACAGCCATTGTTTTCACCATTCTGGGCTAACTGAACTTCCAACTATAATCCTCACATTAGCACCCATCTCTCAGAGGAAGTCCATTAGAGGGGCATTTAAGGATTGGGTGGGCTTCACAGGAGAGCTTTTCCTGCTGGTATCTGAATGCTGACATCACTTGCTCACATCCATCCATGTCCCCATCTTACATTTGGGAAGTCGGGAAAGGAGCAAGCTCAGGAATTATTTCCCACTGTCCCCTGGTTCCCGAGAAAGAAACCTTCCCCCTGAGACATTCCCAGCTCCTCCAGGGTGCCCCACGTTCTGCGTCCCTCTGGGAGAGATCTTAAAGTGTGGCAGGCAGACGGAAGTGCGAGTTTATATTCAGCATGCCAAACATTCTCGGGATGACTTCTAAACATAACCAGGCCTTAATATAGTGCCTCTTCCTGTGCCGACTAGTCGCCTGAAACCCTTGCCCACCCGACTTGTGAGCCCCGTTCCCTCGCGGACACTATTTGTAATCCTCCACCAGGTGCTGCAGCTCAGTGAGAAGACACCATCAATACCGACAGGAAAGGGGGCTCCGAGGTATGCCAGTCACCTCCACGTTTGGGTTGTCTAAGTGGCTGAGAAGCTGCGTGACTCAGTGTGGGCTGGAAACCACGGGAAGTTCCCCCCAAGCTGGGTCTGATGGCTCTAGCTCCTTATGGCTGGGGCTGGGGGCTGGCCGCCCTTGCCCTGAGGAGGGAAGGGGGTCCGCAGCAGACCTGTAATCCATCTGGCAGAAGGTCCAGGAAGTCAGGACTGGCCCAGGACTCCCCTGTGCTGTCCAGGCCCCTCCCCACCTCAGGCACATCTGTTGGTAACAGTCCCACCGCTGGCAGCCAGCCCAGCCACCCTCCTACTTGCACTGCAGGTGAAGAGGGGCTCATCACAACCCAGAGTGGGTCTGTTGTGCCACCGCCTCACTGCTCTTTCTAGGGCAAGCTTCTCTCCCTGAGACCTGACCAGAGTCCCTGGCTGGCACTGACTCTCTTGCTATGCTCCAAGGGCTGTTTGCAGTGGCTCTGTGAGAATAGCCCCAGGGTGGAACAGCCTCCTCTGCAGTGGGTATGAGGTATGAGACATCCCCCCTCCACACACACAGCCCCCCAAAGCGGGAGGCACCCCGGGAGGGTGGCAGCCGGGTCTGAGACCTGTTCCCAAGGTGGGAAGGGGCTGAGGGAACTTGGCCACCTGCAAAAGCTTCCCAGGGACATCAGTGGGCATGTCTGGCCCTGTGTCCACAGCTCAGGCTTGAGTGAGGCAGAGAGAGAACAGGCCTGAGTGGGGCACAGGGGTCTGGATTCCAGAAGACTAATCTATCCAGGAATTCCAAAGGCAGTCTATGAGCTCAGTCCTCATGGCTCCTGGGTTCCTATCTTTTGAGACTCTCTGACCCTTGGAACCACACTTCTGCTGGATGGGGCAGGGGAATCTCTATGCAACCAGCAAGTGGGCGTCAGGTCCAGAGCCTGCTACCGTTTTTTGTTTTTTGTTTTTTTTTTTTTTTTTTTAATTCTGAGTTGGCTGCACGCAGGACCTCTCTTGAAAGTTTTTACTAAACCCACAAGTAGACATGTAGAGCCTGGCTTGCTTCCTTCCTTCCTTCCTTCCTTCCTTCCTTCCTTCCTTCCTTCCCCCATCTACCTCCAGAATGTATATGGTTATGCAGCTGGCAGATGCCTCACAGAGTTGTCTTCAGAAGGAAATGAAATAATGGATTCTGTGAATGTGCCTAGCACACAGCACCCAGATGCTGGAGGAAGTACAAATGACAATGAAATGATCCGGAAGACAGGCAGCCATGGTGCTGGTAAATCTCAGTCCATTCCTCACCAGTATAGTGGGAAAAGTGTGGACTTTGGGGGAGGCAGAGAAGGGAGCACCCATCCCTTAATTTGGGAGCTAACTGCACATAACGCAGGCTCATATACCCCTTGAGCTAGGGCACAGAGCCAGGCACAGTCTCTGCCCTGGAAGAATTTATGAGACGAAGAATTATGAGGCAGGAGACAGACTAAAATAGGGTATGTTATGATACGAAGGGCACCTCACTCATTGGAAGGGGGTCAGATGACCTGAGTCCTATAGAGTCTGTGGCACTAGCCAGAGTCAAAGGGCTACACAGGGGACTAGCATTCCGAAAAGAGAGGAGGCCTGGGCAAAAATCCACATGATTCAAATCATGGGGCACTCCCAAAAGGGCCCTTGAGGTGAACAAGAAACCAGATGATTGTCATATATACACTGCTTTGTGTATACTTATGTCTATACCTGTATATTCTTATCATGAAGTGGATACAAAAGCAAGGTTTATTAGAAATAAATGAAATGTTTACTTCTAAATATTACTTTGGAAGACCTTCCCATCACCCCCTGCTGAGACCTGACAAGCCTGTGCTTTGTAAGATGAAGGGAGTCACCTCAAGGCTTAGAAGGTGCTCCCTATCCCGAAGCAGGTTCTAAGATGTGAACAGGACATTCAGAGAAAGCCAGGAAGCACTGCACTGAGCCACAGCCATGCTGACACAGTGTCAACATCTATCTCTTCCTGGGGTCACAAATTTCAGTTTATTTTTTTTTAATTTATTTTTGTAAAGTGTATTTATTTTATTTATGTTCTGAGAGAGAGACAGTGTGAGTGGGGGAGGGGCAGAGAGAGAGAGAGAGGGAGGGAGAAGGAGGGAGAGGGAGACAGGGGGGAATCCCAAGCAGTCTCCATGCTGCAGGCAAAGAGCCCGATGTGGGGCTGGAACTCATGAAACTGTGAGATCATGACCTGAGCAGAAACCAAGAGTTGGGCACTTAACCGACTGAGCTACCCAGGTGCCCCATGGGTCACAAATTTTAAAAATAGCAAGCCCATTGTCCCAAAGCACTGGAACAATGGAAACATTTCTTCTAGAATCTGGGGAGCATGAGTTTGTCCTATGCCTAGGGGAGGGGGTGGAGTACATCTGGACACACACTCACATGCAGACACGCACGTGCATGTAGCATGCACGTACACACACACACACACACACACACACACACACACACACCCTACAGCTCAGCCTTCCACCGATCTGCTGACAGACAAGCCACAACTATCACCTTACAGAGAGCAAGGTCTCAGGGAAGGTTTCCAAGAGCCCGGGAGGGTGGGCTCCCCAAGACCCCAAAGGGCCTGCAATGGTTCTGGATGGAAAACAGAGGCAGTCTGTGTATCAGAAAAGCTCCTTGGAGTCTGAGAACTACCACATGGCCCCAGTTTCTTCACAGGCTTAGCTTAGTCTCAGAGGCAGTTCATGGGGTTTCCTGTGCTGGGCATGGCCTGTGGAGGTGGGTTGGTTTCTCCTTCCCCTCATCCAGGTCCCAGACATTGGAATTTGGCAGAGAAGAACGAAGATGTTTCCAATGCCTAAACATCACACCTTATTCCTTTTTGGTACCTCAGGGAGAGATCATACCATGATCCAACCTGTTCAGTCACTTCCATGCCACAGTTCTGAAATGAATGATTTCAGGTGGCCAGCCTAGACAAACCTCCAGAAAGAGTAGCAGGCAACTAGCATAAAGAGACAGAAATCACCTTGTAATTAAGAACACAGTCTTCGGGGCGCCTGGGTGGCGCAGTCGGTTAAGCGTCCGACTTCAGCCAGGTCACGATCTCGCGGTCCGTGAGTTCAAGCCCCGCGTCGGGCTCTGGGCTGATGGCTCAGAGCCTGGAGCCTGTTTCTGATTCTGTGTCTCCCTCTGTCTCTGCCCCTCCCCCGTTCATGCTCTGTCTCTCTCTGTCCCAAAAATAAATAAACGTTGAAAAAAAAATAAAAAAAAAAAGAACACAGTCTTCAAAATTAAGCAGAAGCTTCAAATCCAGCTCTGCTTCTTTCCAGCTTTGAGATCTTAGGGATGTTACATAATGGCTCTGTATCTCAGTTTTGACATCTGTGAAATGGCAATATTAAGAGAATCTAACTCCTACAGTAATTTGTGAAGGTTACCCAAGCTAATATATGTAATAAAGCACTTAAGATTTAAGTGTTTAAACCATTAAAATACTTCCGAACTGGTTAGTTCATAGCTACTGCCCTAAGCACCCCCAAATCTCCCACCCCAGCTCTTCCTTGGGGCCCCAGGAACTTCCCATGATGCAGCTACCAAGAAGTTAACACCTGCTGGAAGGAGGAGAAAGGGCAGGGTCTGTGTATGAGGTGACACTTGTGCCCAGCATAGCTTCATAGTTTGTATGCACCCCTGCTTCATAGATTTCTGCAAACTCTTTCTTTGCCTCTGTACACTCTGCAAGTACTTTTGACACCCACCCACCTCCATGGTACTCTCAGGGAGAACAGAGCCTTCAACCATTCCTGCAATCCACTGAGGAAAAGACACCTGCTTGGTTTTCTCCTGGTTCTCAGCAGGCGATTCTTCTCCACAGTATTCAAACCCGGAGATACAGGGCTCAGGGCCACACAACTTGACTTTGTGTGATACTCAGCTTCAGTTCTAGATGTTTGGGAAAAGCTGACTCAATGTCCACATTTCTATGAAGCTAAGGCAAAACCCCAAGCCTAGTCTCTTGGGGCCGCAGCACCAGCTTTTCAAAGTAAATATGTCTCTTTTTTAAAAAAAAATATTTTAATGTTTTATCTATTTCTGGGAGGGAGAGAGAGAGAGAGAGAGAGAGAGAGAGAGAGAGAGAGAGAGAGAGCAAGCAGGGAAAGGGCAGAGAGAAAGGGGGAAAGAGGATCTGAAGCGGGCTCCGTACTAACAGCAGTGAGCCCAATGGGTCTCGAGCTCACAAACTGTGAGATCATGACCCAAGGCAGAGTCAGACGCTCAACTCACTGAGCCACCCAGGCACCCCAAAGTAAATATGTCTTAAAGAAACAGGAGTTCAATCTGTGTAGTCCCACACCACTGCGCACAACCTATCCTGCCTTGGTTTGTAATCCTTGTCTTAAATGATGTCAGACAAGTAGGAAGTAAGACATTAGAGTTAGAAGACATGAGTTTGAATCTCAACTCTGCTGCTTATTAGCTATGGGTCAGAAGGCAAGTCTCTGGCACCCTCAGCTCCTTTCCATGTCCCCTCCAGGAGTATGGGTGCTGAAGGCAAAGTGAAAGACCTGCCACGGGGCCAGGCACCCAGTCGGCCCTCAAAAGCTCATTGGTGGGGGGCATCTGGGTGGCTCAGTCGGTTAAGCATCTGACTTTTGGTTTTGGCTCAGGTCATGAGTTCGTGTGTTTGAGCCCCTGCATCAGGGTCTGCACTGACAGTGCAGAGGCTGCTGGGATTCTGTCTCTCTCCCCCTTTCTCTCTCTGCCCTCCCCCCTACTTGTACTGTCTCTGTCTCTCTCAAAATAAATAATCTTAAATTAAAAAAATAAAAACCATTGAGGGAGGAGGTTTAGACTGTGCATCTTCATATGTATCTGGTATATAACAAGCACATAAGAAAAATTAGTGGATTGGGGCACCTGGGTGGCTCAGTTGGTTAACTGTCCAACTTCAGCTCAGGTCATGATTTCACGGTCTGTGAGTTTGAGCCCTGCATCAGGCTCTGTGCTGACAGCTCAGAGCCTGGAACCTGCTTCAGATTCTGTGTCTCCCCTCTCTCTGCCCTTCCCCCCTCACACTCTGTCTCTCTGTCTCTGAAAAATGAACAAACCTTTAAAAATTAAAAAAAAAATAAAGTTACTCAAAAAAAATCAGTGGATATAAATTTTAAAAGGGAGTTGCTTGGTCCTTGGATCTGTAATGTAAACCACCATACAAAGAAAGGAGATAGAGAGAGGTTCAGACAAGGGCATGAGGCATGATCCTACTCCTGTGGGTACAAGAGAAGCTTTACAAAGATGTGTGAAAGGCTGCATGTGAAACACTTGCATACCCAGAAGAGGCAATCACAAAGAATGCCTTGTCTTTGCTACATCATCCCATTTAACAGGCTGGCAATTTTCAACTTACCCTGTAAACTTCCTTTACCTGGGATCTTCATAGGCAAATTCCCTAATAGCAGGTAGCAATCAGCCTTAAAAGCAGGGCTTGGGAGATCTCAAGATGCTATTGGGAAAAAAATGATATCCCAGATTTCAAGAAATTCCAGACTGCCTGAAAGATGTCTTTAGCAACTTAATTCCATTTTCAAGGCAGTTGCTCCTTAAATTTACTGCCTGAGGGAACCAAAGATTTTCAAACAATCATTGTCAGATTGCCTTGAGAGTATAGGGAAGGTGACACCATTTTTTCTATTTCCAGTACAGGAACCAAACTGATCATTATATTAGGCAGGAAACAAAACACTGTTATGTTTGAAAAGTAATTTACTTTTACTCAAAGTAAACTGGCCCTTGTTTGGTCTGTGCATGTGTCTCCAGATGGCATCCTTTTCCAGTTTGCTATTCTCTTTTTCATACGAATAGCCCCTTCTCCAGCTACCTGCCAAACCACTTCCCTACTGCTGTGTAAATAGCATCTCAGGACCCATTGTTTCCAGGAAGCATTATCTAATTAACACTATAGATTTTGCAACCTACCAGTTTCATTTCCCAGCCTTCATTCTCACTCAGGGCACTTCTGTCATTACTGAGCCCAGACCAAAGCCCAACTCTTAGGGCTACAGATAAAACAAGGACACCCAGCTAGATCCGAATTTCAGCTAGACAAAAAAAAAATCATTCTTTTTTTTTAAGTATGTCCCAAATAATACATGGGAAATATGCACTAAAAAATGTTTATCTGAAATTCTAATTTAAGTGGGCATCTTATATTTTTTTTTGTTACTGTTCTTTGTTTGCTTTGTTTTTTGCTAAATCTAGCAACCCTATCTGCTATCCATCTTCCTTGTTTATACATCAGAGAAAAAGAAGAAAAAGGTCTGTCAACAGCCAATAAAGAGAGGTCACAAAACCCATGCACTAAATCTCAAACATTCTCTTTGAAGCAAAGCCTCTTAAACATTTACCCAGTCATTTACACTCGGGTTTGCAGCAGGTTACCAACACTCTAAGACAAAGGTCAGGAGTTGCTAAAGGAGATGGATGCTGGCATAGAGCCCCAGGCTTAGGATCAGAAGACCAGGCTGTAGGTTCCACTGTCCCCTTTCCTATCCATGTGGTCTGTGATACCTTGCTTAACTCTTAAAAGCTTCAGGTATTTTTCCCCCTCTCTCTTCTAATCAGCAAAATTGGAGATGATTCCATTTACCTTGCAGAGTTTGATGTAAGGACTAAATAAAATAATGCATATGAAAACTCCTAATAAATAAATGTAAGATACTTGTTATCACAAAGAGACACACTGACAGAAAAATAAGGCTCCCGCTCCCACAGTCTCACTGCAAGGAAGGAAAGAAATTCTAAAAATCAAACATAAGAACCACAAAGACAACACTCTGAACTTCTTTAATACAGGCACAAAGAACTCTGCATTCCTCAATAAAACATTCATTACAGCACTGACGGTCAAAATGATAGCTTTCGGGTATCTTGAGTAAATGATTAAATATGTGATAAAATCTAAGATTAAATGATTAAAATATATTCAATATATTCTGTTTAAGAAAGCAGCAAACTGTTTCCTCCAGGCAAATCTACCTAGGCCCAGGGCTTCAATATTTGGCCCAGACCATCAAGAACCATGAAAGCTGCTTTAAAAACAATGTATTGAGTACCTACTGTGTGCCAGGCACTGTGCTAGTCATATTCTCACTCATGAGATTGGAAAGAAACTCTACGTTTGAAGTGGCTATTATCCCGCTAGTAAATATTTGTTGAATGAAAGAAGGATTAGATGGATGAATCTCCGAGGTGGATTTATGAAGTGTTGAAAACATAAAAAGAACTCCAGATACACTACAACTGGATTTACTTCTTTTAGAATAGGTGAGAGCGAAGGGCAGGGAAAAGGAAAGGCACCTTATGTGCATGAAGTGGAAACCCAGAACTCTGCTCCATCACTGGGGACACATAGCATGAGTTAAAGGGGATGTAATATAGTTGGGATTACAACTCAGCAATTACATTACATTATAAACTGGAGATTAGATTGCTTGATGGACCAAAGGGAAGACATTTCTAAAGATAACACTTAAGTGGCTAATATTTAACGAGTCATTCCTTTTTTATAATATTTGGAAATAATGTGTTCTGTTTTATTTTCCTAACAAATGGCTGGGCCTCATCATCATTCCCAGTGATCTAACCCATTAGGGCAGGTGGAGACCTGCCAGAGCAGCATGGAATTAACTCCTGGAGGGATACCTGTGAGAGTTACAGGCAACTACGAGCTGACTGGTGGTATTGGGGGTGTGCAGATGGGCTGAAATAAACCAATAGCAAGCTGCAGTCAAAAGGACATCACAGCCAGGACCAGTAAGGCTGACCCACTGAAATAAATTCCCTGTCAATCAAACACCCTATCAACCAGCTAGTCATGCCTGAATGTAGCCCCTCATGCAGGTGCACATGAGATGAGGAGGTTGTGGAGATTGGGGGAGTTGTCAAAGGAGATGACAGGTATGGGCTCATCCCCCGGAAATTCATTTTCTAAACTGGACAACAGTCACGAAGGAAGATAACAGAAGCACATGGACAATATCACAGAAGAGTAGGCCTGCACAGGAGAATGTCTCAGTGTGAGTACTAAGGCTGTGGCTATCTGCAAAAATGCCAAGCCAGCAAAAGCATCACCTCCCTGAGATAGGATTCCACAGCTACGCTGAAATCAATGCTTAAACAGGCAAGATCTCACTCGTGCTGACTTGAAATCCTAAGGAAATTTGATCTAAAAGGATTCTTAGAGATCAGATAATTTAATCCTTCATTTGAACAGATGGCGGAGTGAAACGGCAAAAGAAAAAAGATTATCGTGTGCCAAGCTCTTAACACATTATTATTATTATTTTTTTTTTTTAATTTTTTTTTCAACGTTTATTTATTTTTGGGACAGAGAGAGACAGAGCATGAACGGGGGAGGGGCAGAGAGAGAGGGAGACACAGAATCGGAAACAGGCTCCAGGCTCTGAGCCATCAGCCCAGAGCCTGACGCGGGGCTCGAACTCCCGGACCGCGAGATCGTGACCTGGCTGAAGTCGGACGCTTAACCGACTGCGCCACCCAGGCGCTCCTCTTAACACATTATTTAATCCTCACAACAATTGCATGAGGTAGACAGCATAATCACTGTGCACATCACTTGCCCAAAGTCACGCAGCTAAGCATGTGGGAGGAGAAGTCAGGATTGTCCAACCAATGCGCAGGCGTGGTCCTTGTCGCTTCAGACCTGCACAGGTGAGGACAGGAAGGGCCTGTCTGGTGACAGGTATAGAACAGCAGAGCTGGCCTAGGCCAGGGTCCTTAGCTGGGCCCAGTGCACCTCCTACTTCACGTCTACTTCAAACATGGTCTCAAAGGTGCCTACACTGTATTCCAATCAGAGTCCAAAGCTGGTTGAGAAACAAAGGCACTGGGACATGAATTAAACAGTTGGATCTTTACTAGGATCTCTTTTTTCAAGGAAATTTCAGATAGGGATGAAATCAATCCCATCTCACTACATTTCTAGAATCATTCAAATTTTTTTGTTGCATTACAATTTTGTCTCAACAAAAGGTAGAAATAAGGATGCCCCTGGCTTGGGTCTGGCCACGTTTTGCTAGGGATTTTACAGGTGGCTCCTCAGTTGTGTTTTAAAAGGATGAGGGTTGGTTCAGAAAACATTTTCCAATGTTATACCATGTTTAGTTGTTCTTTCTTTTCAGATTAGTAAAGATAATGCTCAAAGAACTGGGAACTATATACTCTACTACTGAGAATCTAGATTTCAATAAGCTCTCTTAAGGGTCTTGGTAACATACAGCAAGAGGCATACCATTTCACTTACAAATCCCCCTACTAGAATTCCTCATCAGGATAAAGCAAGTACAAAAAGAGATATATACTGATAAAGTTATTTCTTATATATATTATAAAGGTATATATAGAAGAATAAAGTTATTTTTCACAGTGCTGTTGATAATAGAGAACGCTCTCCAAACAGAGCACTGATTAAGTACATTATGATACCTTCATATAATTCAATATTAGATTACTATTAAAATGATACTGTAGGGGCGCCTGGGTGGCATAGTCGGTTGAGCGTCCGACTTCAGCCAGGTCATGATCTCGCGGTCCGTGAGTTCAAGCCCCGCATCAGGCTCTGGGCTGATGGCTCAGAGCCTGGAGCCTGTTTCCGATTCTGTGTCTCCCTCTCTCTCTGCCCCTCCCCCGTTCATGCTCTGTCTCTCTCTGTCCGAAAAATAAATAAATGTTGAAAAAAAAAATTAAAAAAATAAAAATAAAATAAAATGATACTGTAGATTCATATTTAGCGCCACAGAAAGGTATTTATGGTATGTAATTAAAGAAGAACCAGGTTACATATCATACTATGTATAGTAGGATTCTTTTTAAAAATTACATTTTTGCATTTGTATGTTTCAAGATGGAAGGATATACACTACAAGATGGTATTGTCCCTGATGTCTGATACTTTGAATAGATTTTTTTTTCTTTTTAAATCTGTCCTGGGATGCCTGGGTGGCTCAGTTGTTGAACATCTGACTCTTGATCTAGGCTCAGGTCATGATCCTAGGGTCATGGGATCAAGCCCTGTGTTGGGCCCTGCACTAAGCATAGAGCCTGCTTGAGATTCTCTCTCCCTGTGTACTTCCCCTGCTCTCTCTCTCTCAAAAAAAATCTGTCCTTTAATTTTTCTATAATGATTATGTATTACTTGCATAATTATAATTTTAAGATTATTGTTTAAAAAAATTTTTTAACGTTTATTTATTTTTGAGAGACAGAGAGACACAGAACATGAGCAGGGGAGGGGCAGAGAGAGACACAGACACACACACAGAATCTGAAGCAGACTCCAGGCTCTGAGCTGTCAGCACAGAGCCCAGTGCAGGGCTGTAACCCACGAACTGTGAGATCATGACCTGAGCCGAAGTCGGACGCTCAACCAACAGCCACCCAGTTGCCCCTTAAGATTATTCTTTAAAACAAAGGCTATTACTAAAATTTGGAGAAAAAAGGTGTGGAGCATTTTTCCCCACAAAATAATACTGTAACTCATAGTAAGATGATCAGGTTAGTCCATAAAACCTATTAAGCCAGTTTACAGTGATCAATATAATAGCTCCACTTGAGGAGGTGATGGGGGAAGGGGATGAATCTGGTAGAGGAAGGGACATGGAGGAAGAGTGCCTAGGATAAGCCTTCAATATCCCTATCCCACTTCCAATGGGACTCCCTCCAAGGCCTCTGATATTGTCATGCTTCCAGGACATTGAATCCCCCTTTGGGGCCCACTCTCTAAGTCATTCTGTGCTCCATTCTGAAGTTCCTTTAAACTTGTCTTCCTAAATAAATCCCCATCCCCTCAGGCCTCCCCCAATCTCTGGGGATCAACAGAATGGCTTCTGCCCAGAAAACAGCTGATATGAGCCATCTGTGGCCACTGCCAACTGACTGAAGAGTGGCCATGACTCCAGCCACACCAACTTCCACTGGTAGGGTAGGGGACATGTCTGATTTGCAGGCCACTTTGGGCTCCAAAACACCTTAAGTGACATACCTGATCCTGCTCATGATGTGGGCTCACTGGTCTTGGAAAAACATTCCCCTTTCTCCTAAGCATCTATTTCAGACAGTCTCTTGCCCACAAAGAGCCCATCCTGGAGGCTTATCCTATTCTTGACTCTATCGTGGTGCTGTTATGTCCACACAAATGCCCATTTCACTCAGATTCTCTGACTTACTGATTCAGAAGGGGTTTGCTGTTCATTAACTAGCCCCTTGCCAGATACCAAGGAGGCTACAAGAGAAAACAAACAAACAAATAAAAGAGTTTCCCCTCTCCCACCTCACAGCTAGCCAACACTGGGATCTAAAGTTGACCATGGCATGTTAATCATGGAGAAAAGTCAGCCTGGCTACAGAAAATGCCAGTTGTTGGTGGTGAGGAAGTACGGTGGGATAGTGAGAGAGGACCAGGCAAAGAGGAGATATTCCAGTATTATGAGCCTGGACTTAATCCTAGAAGAGTTATTCTAGGTGCTGAAGCAGGAAAAGGGCACAATTACACAACTAAAGAGAGTTTGGGGAAGATACAACTGGTAGCAGCCTTTGGCATATTGCAGGGGACTGAGACCAGAGGCAACAATCAAACCAGCATTAGAAGAGGCATTTAGTTGCCAAAGCTTTCAGGGAGGGTAGTGAAGGGCAATGATTCTGGCTCAGGAATCAAAAGTCCCACATTTGGCCTTACCAGCCATGGGCCCAGGAGCACGTTCCTCAGCTCCTCTGGGCAGCCCATTTTCCATGGGTGAAATGCCCATGGTAACCCTGCCCTCAGATGGAGCTCTCAGAGCTGCTGCAAAGAGCTTTGTTAAACTGTAGAGTGCTATACAAATGTTAGCTATTATTATTAAATGACTGAGACAGTATTTTGTCAGTAGCTTAGTTCTGCTCAGTTGAACACTACACTCCAAACATTTCACCAAATACCAAATAGAACTTTGTTATTTAGGGAAGAGATTCAGGAGCTTTCATGGAACACTGGAAAATCTAAACAGCAGCTAAAACCACAACTATCCCAGCTCCCATGATGAGCATTTTCAATCAGGTGAGGCTGGAGGCTTCTGATCACTGGAACGCTTGGGCCCACGCCCAGAGAGGGCCCATACCCTGCAGGTGCTTGGCTTCAAGAGACGTCTGTGCCTGGGAAAAGTATGAAGGGGGAGGGGTACTCACATAGCCAAAGCCAACAATCCTCGTTTCCTCTGGGTTTATCTAGTTATGTACTCCCAAGTGCTCATCTACCTCAACACAAGCAGAGCCTCTACAGAGACTTTCTGAAGTGCCAAAGTTCCTGAAAACTTAAATTCACTAAACCTTAGCCTTGGAAAGGATCCTGTAGCAAAATTGTCTCTCTGACTATCTTCTGCCAATCTGTAAGCTTCTTGAGAATAGTTACTCTTCTCCTAGTATCTAGCAAAGGGCCAGTCCAGTATGTAGTCAGCTTTACATACATATATATATATATATATATATATATATATATATATATATGCGCTTGTTAAACTGGATGCATGGTGAATGGATAAATAAATTCTATGGTATTTCCAATCCAATGTCTAATCAAGAAAATACCAATTGGTAACTTCCCCCTTTTCAGAGGAAGCCACCTGTTCTTCTAGTTCCTTACTCTTAAAAAAGGAAAAATTCTCCCTGTGACCCTCACCTACCCCAACATCTGTACTCTGTCCATTTCTTTCTTCCATTTCTGCTTATGAAGAGGCTGTTCTGATGTGGCCCAGAAACCTCTTCCCCAGGACACTCCTAAAGAGGAGGAAATGGCTAATGAGTTGGCACTGGTTCTTTCCTGGGTAAGGAATTAGAAGTTTCAGGGAGGAGGGGAAAGGGACCTCTGGAAGGGTAACAGAATTCTATTTAAACATCAAGTTTTCATTTACGTTCTTCACTAAGCACAAAAGCTCCCCTTTCAACCCTCACCTCCTGGCAAACAGACTATTCCTGCCCATCTGAGTCACGTATCTCTGGGCAGCCAGACCTTCTGACTCACTGGTGGTTGAAATCTCAGATTCACAATACCACAGAGCTACTAAAAATAGGAACCATGTACCTGAGACCCAAAATAGGACAGAGACAAACATGGTTCTTTAAAAAACTACTGCTCTATCTGTAATGTAAAAATCAAACAGGGGCTATAATTGTCCTCTTTCATATGGTCTTAAATTTAATAAAACCCTCTTAAATCTTTTGGAAATAAGCAGGCTAGATGGACAGATACAATAGACAGAAAGACAGATGGGCAGAGTTGGAATAATCTTGCCTAACACATTCTGGTTGTTTTTATTAGAAAATTCCAGATCTTTAAATTAGCATGGGGTATTTCACAGCAGTGGCAGGGAAATGAAACCTCTTCATCCATGCTTTGGTGGTGGTTTCTCTCTTGAGAATCAATGTGGCTTAAAATAGTTTGGGAATTGTCACTGAGAAACAAAGAGGATGCTTTTGTTTTGTTTTGTTTGGAGAGGTTTTATACTCCTTTTCAAGGCTTTTGAGGTCTCCCTATGCTAAAATCTTCTAGCTCTCTCTCTCTCTCTCTCTTTTTTTTTTACTACTTAAAAACTGTTTATACACTAACAGCCTTCGGGCCAGCCTTGATTTTTTTTTCCAGCCTTATGTTTTTGGGGAGAGATATCTATACCACTGCCATACATTCTTTTTGCCAAAAGTTGTGACAACTTACTTCATTCTGAATCTGTACTCTAGAATTTACCATGGGCTTTCACTTGCACTGCCTTATTTGACCTTACAACAACCTGTAACGAGGTCAGGCGGATGTCAGCACTCAGTCTACAAGACAAGACACTCATGCTTGAGAAGCAAGTGCTCAGAAGAAGAAGCTTACTCAGCAAGCAAATGGAAGAGCTGGGTCTCTAACCCAGGATCCCCCTGACACACATCCTGCACATGGAAATGCATTTGGAAGGAAGAGTAGAGCAGACCTGCTTTCCAGGGACAGGAGGGAGCCAGTGTGTTGACACCTTGCTCTGATAGGCTCCTAACCATGGAAAACTGCCTTTCCCCCTTCTATACCTGCACATCTTTGTACATTTCAGGTCATTTTTAAGCAATTAAGTTCAACACAGGGTAGGTGACCTAAAGAAAATTACCTCTGGAGACTGTCTTCAAGAGGAAGGAAATAGCTCTGACATAATACATTGCAGCTGTTTGTTTTCACTGGTGTTTTTAATTCCCAATGACTTCCGGCAGGTGGGAGGCTACAGGCTTGTGGGTGCAGAACACTGGGTCATGGGACATAAATCATTAGGGCCATTTGTAGAACCCAGACTGAAACTCCAGCAGCCAACATGAGGCTACTGGGTGAGCAAGGGTGATGACACGTGGTTACAGTCACACTCTGGCCTGTAGGGGCTTCAGATAAGGCTGGCTGGGGTCCATGAGTGGCCACCACCAGCTCAGAGCACATGTGAGGGTCCCTGAATTGGGCTTTCGGATGTGTTACCCTTAGAGCATTCATACAGATCCATGAGGTTAGAACTTGAAGAAAGGAATGGGAGAGGCCCAAGAAATGCAGCTTAGGACCCCGAATGAATTATGAGCTTGTCTTTCCCAAACACACACTGGGAACCCTAAAGTATAATATTTCCATTTAATTAGGAGTAAAATAAAATTGTTGAGAGTCAATTATGGCAGGTTTTTGGTATTTGCCATCTTAGTAACCCTTGTTATGAAACCATGAGTTTATTATTATCTTTATTTTACAGCTAAGGAAACTAAGACTCAATGAGGTTAAAGAGCTTTCTGGGGGTACCTGGGTGGCTCAGTCAGTTAAGCATTAGACTGGCTCAGATCATGATCCCACGGTTCATGAGTTCAAACCCTGCATCAGACTCTCTGATGACAGTGTGGAGCCTGCTTCAGATCCTCTGTCCCCCTCTCTCTCTAACCCTCCCCGACTTGCACTCTGTCTCAAAAATAAACATTAAAAAAAAGATTGCAAAAAAAAGAGTTTTCTAGAAGTCATACAACTAAGAAATGAAGTCAGCACCAAACCCTGATTTGTCAGACTTCAAAGCCCACTTTTGCCTCACAACAGCATAATTCCTCTCTTAAAAAATGTGCCCAGTCTGCCAGATGGAAGTGGAGTCATCCTTATGAACAAACACCATTGTCCCTCCAAGCCTCAAGGGAGTTCTTTTGATTCAACCCATGGTGAGCTTTTCCCCTTTTTTGGCTCTCCCCAGTTCCAGTAGTACCCCCAGTGTGTGTTAATCAACAACTGCTGGACTGCAGTCATGTCGGGGCACCTTCATTTGAGGGTGGTCTCCTCTGGAACAGGATGAATTCTCCTCCAGATGGAGGCTCCAGCCTATCTCTGCCTTACATGAATCTTTTTCACTAGTTGGGGTAACCTGGAGGAGAAACATTTATAAGAATGGAGAAGTTCACCTAGTTGAGGTAAATCAAGCTGTTAAGGAGGGAAGCAGCTTTAGAAATGATCCAGCTCACCTCCCTGCCTTGGGGTGGTCTTTAAGGAAGATTTTAAATCCTAAGGGGCAGAAGAAGTAAGAGTCCAGAAGTCAGAAGACTGACTAACCACCAATGACTGGAGGCAAGTAACTTAAATCTCGCTGAGCCTTGCTTCCTTTTCTAAGGGTAATGATTCCTGCCCTGACTTTCTCAGGACCCTCTTGTAAGAATCTGAGGAGGTGACAAGTGCCATAGCACCTTGAACACCAAAGAAGATACCCAAATGTTAGGCATTTCTTCTCAAGGCTCCCTGGGAGAGAGTGAGTGGTGTCTTTGCGTAATTTATTTCTGTTTATTCACTCTTACTGTTAGAAAGTCTTCTGGATGCCAAACTAAATCTCTCCCTGCGGTGTCCCCTGCAGTTATGCCTTCTGAGGTGATGGAGAACACAGGACCAGCGCCATCCTAACAGCATGGGCTCCTTGCTCCTCGAAGGCTAAGTAAATCACCTTTGGAAGTGGACTGGATGATATGTTAATGCTTCCAACACTGAAGCGAACATTGTATCTTCCCCTTAGGCCACTGTGGGATGAGAATTCCAGGAGAAAAATAAGGATGCTTATTTTTTTAAATAATAAGCTTGAGGAAACCAAGATGGAGAGGAGGAGGAAGAAAGCAAGCAAGCTGACTAGTCAGGATGAAAACAAGGAGCAGCACGCTGATTCTACCCACTGCTGGCACTGCCCAGGGGCAAGTCAGGGCAGGAAGTCAGGGCACAGGTTTTGGGGTCATTCAAGCTCACATGGAACTCCAGCCTCGCCTCTTATTAAATGTTGACCTGTGTAATCATTTAATCTCTCCTAGACTCTGTTTCCTTATCCATTGGGGGCGGTAAGTGAGATTCCATAGTGCCCACCCCCATTACCCACAGGAGGGCCACCCTTCACATTGTCACCTTGACCCTCTTAGTGTTCATCCCTCTTTCAAGAGCTGGGACTGAAGCAAGCCCAAGGGGACTGCTTCAGGGCTGCTGGAACACTGGACTTTCTTCACATGGTCATAAAAAGGCTCAAACTCTCCTTGCTACTTTAGTTGGTGTTGCCATTATTTTCTGGCTTTGGACTATTTGCTTATGATAAGAAATAAGATATAACTGAAAAGCATTAGAAAGTAGGAGGAAATGCTATATAAAGAGGGTTAGCTTACAATTCTGGCTTACTTCCTTCCAGGTTTTTAAAAGTTTATTATTTATTTTGAGAGTGAGAGAGAGAGAGAGAGAGAGAGAGAGAGAGAGAGAGAGAGACAATGAGTAGGGAAGGAGCAGAGAGAGAGGGAGATGTCCCAAGCAAGCTCCATGATGTTAGGTGCAAAGCTCTATGTGGGGCTCGAACCATGAACCTGAGAGATAATGACCTGACCTGAAATCAAGAGTCAGACACTTAACCAACTGAGTCATGCAGGCACGCCTAGATTTTTTTTAATTTTATTTTTTAAATTTACATCCAAATTAGTGTATAGTGCAACAATGATTTCAGGAGTTGATTCCTTAATGCCCCTTACCCATTTAGGTCATCCCCCCTCCCACACCCCCTCCAGTAACCCTCTGTTTGTTCTCCATATTTATGAGTCTCTTATGCTTTGTCCCCCCTCCCTGTTTTTATATTATTTTTGTTTCCCTTCCCTTATGTTCATCTGTTTTGTCTCTTAAAGTCCTCATATGAGTGAAGTCAAATGATATTTGTCTTTCTCTGACTAATTTCACTTAGCATAATACCCTCCAGTTCCATCCACATAGTTGCAAATGGCAAGATTTCATTCTTTTTGATCGCCTAGTCATACTCGATTGTGTGTGTGTGTGTGTGTGTGTACACACACACACACACACACACACACACACACACACACACACACATATGTAAAAATACCACATCTTCTTTATCCATTCATCCATCGATGGACATTTGGGCTCTTTCCATACTTTGGCTGTTGTTGATAGAGGCACCCCCAGATTTTTTAATGTATGTTTTAAATGTAATTGAGATTTACAGAATGTATATTGTTTTTTGGTATTTCACAGGGCATTATAAGATAAGCATCTGGTCATGCTGTTAAAGACTGTTCCAAGATATCATTCAGCGGGCACATCATATTCCCTAGCGGGGCCATATCAGGCCCCACTGTGGAATATTTACCTTGTCTCCAATTTTTCACTTTTGAAAGTAACACTGCAATAAGATATTTGTACTTAAATCTTTACATATTTGTAATTTTTTGTGTGTAGAAGTGGGACTAAAAGTTTTAAATATTTTTCAGGTCTAAATGCAAATTGCCAAGTTGCATTCCAGACAAGTTGGGTGAAGCATTCCCATTGGCAGGGCTCAGGAATTTTGCCCTCCTCATATCCTGCTCCCCTTGTTAATTCTGGAGGCAAAACAGGGCATTCATTATTGTTTAACTTTTTATTTTAAAATAACTTCAAACTTACAGAAAATTTGCAAGAGTGGTAAAAGGAACTCTTAAGTACCCTTTAACCAGATGGCTCAATTGTTAACATTTTGCCATATTTGCTTTGTCATTCTCTCTCAGCAAGATAGATTTAGATATATAAATATGTAATAAATAAATAAATAAATAAATAAATAAATAAATACACACATACACACACACACAAAGAGACATAAAATTCTTTCTGGGTCATCTGAGAGTAAGTAACAAATGCAATACCCCTTTATATCTAAATAATTCAGTATGTATTTCATAAGAACAAAGTCATTCTTATGTACTATGATTAACAAAATTAGAAAATTTACATTGATAAATACTATCTCTAAACTGAAGACCTTAAATTTCACCCACTGTCCTTAATAGCCACCCTCCTAAAGAAATCTAGTCCTGCATTCAATCCATGATCATGTGTATTACATTTACTTGTCGTATCTCTAGTGTCCTTTAGATGGAAAAATTCTCAGTCTTCTCTTTCATGACCATGACATTTTTTAGAAAGAGCCAGGATATTTGTAAAATGTCCCTCCGTTTGGGTTTTTCTGATGTTTCCTCATGGTTGGATTAAGGTTATGCGTTCTGAGCAGGAATACACAGAAGTGATGTTGTATCTATCTCAAAGTATCATAACGGGAGTACATGTTGTGGGCTTGTCCCATTAGTGGTGAGCTTAACATTGATCTCTTGGTGAAGGTGGTATATGAGTTTCTCCACTGGAAGATTACTATTTAATAAGTAACTTCTGGCGAGATACTTTGAGACTATGTAAATATACTGTTCTTCATTAAAGGTTCACTTATGGGGGCATCTGGGTAGCCCAGTTGGTTAAGCGTCTGACTCTTGATTTCAGCTCAGGTCGTGATCTCATGGTTTATGAGTTTAAGCCCCACGTCAGGCTCTGTGCATCTTGGAGCCTGCTTTGGATTCTCTCTCCCTCTCTCTCTGCTCCTCCCCTGCACTCTCTCTCTCAAGATAAATAAACATGAAAAAAATTGATTCACTTACTGGTTTTAGCATACATTGATGATTCTTAGTTGAAGCAGTGGGATATGGCTGAGTGGTGACCTTCTAATGCTTTCATTCTTCTGTATTTGTTAGTTATTAGCATTTTGTTTCAACAGAAAGTTGTCTTTATTCTTCCCCATTTATTTACTCATTAAGTTACTTACATCAATATGGACTCATGGATTATTATTTTATTCAATCTGTTAATGTCATTTACTTTGAAGCTCAAATTATCTCAGATTTAGCCAGTGGGAGTGAGTCCCTTTGAATTGGCATCTATGTCCATTGACACATCATTCTGTGAGCACTACTTTCTGGCACCAGATATTGCAGGATTCTCTTGTGCTTACTTTGCCTTTGATTCCTCTTAGTGGAGAACACTATTTAGAGACCAAGAACTGGATGCTATTTTGCTTACTGCTCCTGGGTTGTCACTTCTAAGTCCTTTCAGCAGCTATAGAGATAGGAAATATGTGTATGTATGTTGTACATATGTATGTATACATATATATTTATGCATGCACATTTATATATGTATATAAGATCATATACATGTATGCAATATATAATATGTAATATGTATGCAATATGCAATGTAGCATTTCTTTATAAAGTAGAATTAAAAAAATTTTTTTTAATGTTTGTTTATTTTTGAGAGAGACAGAGACAGAATGCGTGTGGGTTAGGGGCAGAGATAGAGACACAGAAGCAGAAGCAGGCTCCAGGCTCCGAGCTGTCAGCACAGAGCCTGATGCGGGGCTCGAACTCATGAGCTGTGAGATCATGACCTGAGCTGAAGTCAGATACTTAACCAACTGAGCCACCCAGGCACCCCTATAAAGTAGAATTTTTAAAGTTATTACTTAGGTCAAACATTTTCCCAAATGTTTATTAGGGCATTGTGTGAATTTTTTGCCAATTTATCTATCAGAGCTTTTGCATTTCTTATTTCTTTAGATATATTTTTAAACATAAATGTTAAGCAAAATAATTATTAGGCAAAAATGTTAAGAAATATAAATATTAAGAAATTCACTGTTTGACTTTTTTATTTCTGGTGTACAGATTTCCAGTTTCTTGAAGTTAGAACTATCATCAACTTTTGTAATTTCTTCCATTGTTTTGAGCTATTAAAGTCCTCCCCCAGCCAAAGATTTGATACTCTCGTCTATTTTCTTCTTTTCCCATTAATTTATTTAATAAGCTTGGAATCTATTGTGGCAAACTGTATGAAATGAGAATCTAAATTGCTTTGATAGTTTTTCCAAGTAGCTAACCAATTGTCCTAGCACCTCTTATTATATAATCCTTTCCTTCACCACTGATTTATCATTGTTGTTTTTAGAAATTGCTTTTGTATCTCCATCTGGCCAGGTGGTTTTTATAGAGGTTTCAGGGTAAACTGTTTTTCTCTCCTAATCTCACATAATTTAGAATCTTGGATGCAGAGCATAATGGCTAAGCATCTGGCTCCTGCACTAAAGCCAGGCTCCCTGGATTCAAATCCAGGTCCACAGCTTTTGAACCTGTAAAATGGAAACAATGGCCATACCGACCTCATAGGTTATTATGAGAATCAAATGAGTCAAAACACTTATAGTGCTTGAAATGGTACTTAGCACATGAAAGAGCCCAATAAATGTTGGTCATTATTACTTTTATTATTGTTTTTCAACGTAATTCCTTTATTTTGCAGATGGGAAACTGAGGCTCAGAAGTCTGTGATGACCGTCCTAAGGTCACACATCCCAGCCCTCCCACACTGGCACAGGGAAGGTCAGTCCTCTTAGCATCTTCTATTTAGGTAGAGTCCCATTAACTGTGCTTTTAACTTGTGCAGCTTCTACTATGAGGGTGAGAGGGATGGAGGGAGGGGAAGAATGCAATTCAAACAGTGTGTTTGCCATTCATCTCTACACTCAGCACAAGTGTGCCCCTCTCTAAGTGGAGAGACACCAACCAGCCATTTACCTAGTCTTTCTTAGCTCCAGTGAGCTTTTCAAAGAGATAGCATCTCACCACATTGGGTGGGTTGCCAGTGTTTAAAGACGTAAATTTTCCAAAATAGCATGTCCCTTAGTGCAAACCAACTACTGTACTTCCAACTGGGGCTCAACTGCCCCAGCAATGGACTTCTAATCTGAATGGAGCAAAAACAGCTGCTGTGGCCTTACTGAGAAGTAGAAGTAGAATACCATTCTGAAGCCTGGTGCCTTCCTAAAAGATTTGTAGGGGGTTGGGTTTTGTTTTGTTTTGTTTTGTTTTGTTTTACTACAAAGACCATGACAGTCATGTCATAGGCACCTAACTGGTACTTTTTTTGTCTTAGGTCTTCCCCCTCACTAAATCAAAGGTGCAAATGGACCATATCTTTCCCATGCTTAAAACTTCTTACCATGTACCCATTTTCACACAACCACATGGCATCCATAGCTAGTGAACAAAAATGTTTTCCTCTTGTCAAAATGCTAAAAACAAGATTTTTTTGTGTGTATTTGAAGGACCTAAGGTGACAAGGTAGAGTATATCATGTGACATGTGTAGAATAGGACCACTTACTTGATGCCAGCCCTACAGCACTATCTATTAACGAGGGGCAGTCCCCAGTGACTCGCTGCCTTGATGGGGGGCACTGGCATTGGCTGGCACATTACTACTACAGATGAAGGGAGTCCTTCCTGGCGAGCAAGTTTCCATACTTGGCATGAGTACAGCAAGCAACCATTGTAATATCAAGACATCACCTAATTCTGGCTAATATACTACAGAGTTCTATGTGTTTGAAAAATTATAATAATTAAACAGTAGAAAATGTTGATGCTATTATTCCACTAATCAAAACCATTCTGAAATTATGCATAGGAGAAGGACATGATCCCAGTAGAGAAAACGGGTAAAGACTGGAATGCAGTCATTAGGACAGTGGCACCTATCAGGGCCTGTAGTGTCTGCACATTCACGGAGGCCAGGGGGCCATCATATACCAACACTTCCCTTGGGCTCTGTCTTTAGTTCTCTGTCACAAAATGAGGAGGTGCTCACAGCAAACTTCATTAATGCCCATACTGTTGTTCCTGAACAAACCAGTCTTAGACGTAAGAGTAGAACCGGGATAACACAAGCAGGGCTGGTTCATGTGCAGGCAAATCCACCTGGCCCCAGATGAGGCACTGCACTGCTCTTTAGTCATTCTGTGGAGGCTGCAGGGAGTGGCCTTGTCTACCTACACTGTCACAGTATACACTACAGATAATCCAATGGCACAATAAGGAAGGCACACTAACAATAACTAAAAATGACTTTCCAATTGGGATTACACAATAAAAGCCCCCAACTAGTCATCATTGTCTAATCACACCAAGATGGTAAATGAATGGCCCGAGAACAGTCCAAGTGGTGTTAATTCACTCTGTTCCCAACTTTCCATAAGACTTATCTGTCAAGCCACATGCCCACCTATGTGTTCCATATGAATCTGCTCACATTGGTTTGAAGACTGCCAATCTGCTAATGTTCACTTGTGTTCCTAATATCTATCCTCGGGTGAATGAACAAGAGCAGACAATCTGGTCTGCATTTAGAGCTCAGGTTGACAACCCCATCCATCTCTACCTTTGGCTCATTTCAATGCCCATTCTGGGGACAGAACTAAGCGACAACTGCAGACAAATTAAGAGAAAAGGGATAAAATTGCTAGAATCATGGTGACTTTACTGTAATGATAACATCTGAGAATGTATGTTAAACTAGGCACAAAGCCCCATTGGCAGACACTGTTCACCTCAGGGAGCTGAATATCCCCAGGGACATTCTACTGCCCGGATACCAAGAAGAAAGAAATGAGCAAACCATCTTGAGAAATCCAGGCAGCTTAAATAAACCTTCAAAGTTCAGAGATTATTTAAGGGGCAGCCAATACCACAGCCAGCATCTTCCTGACTATTCATGCATGGGAAGAAAAGGGGCAAGCAGTCTTGCCTCTTTGATAGATCTAACACGATTGCTCTTTTGGCTGAGATGCTATCAAAATTCTCCTCTGCAAAGAACTGGTCCCCTATCTAGGGCATCTGGAAGATGTATTTTCCTAAGGAGTAATTACATGATCTCATCTTTTGAATTAGATATTCAGGATGACAGGGCATAGGTGAAGCAGGAAGATAAGGTCAGAGGAAGCATCTGAGGGTTTTGTAACAAGATGCCAGTTCTCAGGCATCACCCTCCACCTCAGGGCTTTCACTTCACCAGTTCTAGTCATGTTCATTGCTTTCCTCTGAATCCATCTGCCTTTATGATTACATATAATGAAGCAGCTGAACTTTCATCTTGCTTTTGACAAGGCAACCCTCCAAGTTCACTTTCTTCCAGGGAAACTGCTGTATCACCCCCTATGTCTTTCCCAGTCATGCTCCAACCAACAATGTCACTGAGTGAACTTCACCAAACAGGTTCATACATTCTAAACTCCCGCACACATAACCCAATGCCTCTTAGAACTAAGGTCATCCTCTTGGCATGTTATAAATAGATGGAGAATGAAAGTCACCTGGTCAAAAACCATTCTTCTAACATGGACCATGGTTAGCTACAAGGCCATGGAACTAGTTACTGACAGAATTGGAACAAAACCCCAGAACTCCTGACTCCACCGATGAACTTCATCTTCTTTGTGTAGAAATAGGAAGAGAGGCAACCTAATCAATCACTCAATCAACTGAATATTTCTGGCTAATTATATATGCCTGGCAGTGCTTTTCAGGTTACAATTTTTGCAAAGGAAGTTTAAGTACTGTGTGTGCTACAACTAGGAAGAATTTATAAAGCTACTGAAAAAACAAGAGGAACAGACATCCAACATCCAGGATCTGAGTCTCTAGGGAGAGGTTTGGGCTTCCCTTTTTTGTGAATTAAACAAAATAGAAGCTTACTTCTTTTCTCTTATATAAAAATCTGGAGGTAAACAGTCACACTATATAATGTATATATAATGTATAAACACCAGATGCTGCCAACTCACCAGTCATACATCTCCAGGGTGTGTACCTCCTATTCATGGGTCAATATGGTAGCTAGAGCTCCAGCCATCATATCCATATTTTTGGCAGAGGATGGAAGAAAAAAACAAAGAGGGATGGAGGAAGGGCAAGAATGGGTATTAGAGGGTACCTAAGTATCTGCCACAGCACTATCAAGAGAATGTTCACCAAATCATGAGCCTCCTGGAGCCCAAGCTTGCATATTTTTAGAAAGCTTCCTGAAGTGTTGTTCATGCACACTCTTGCTTAAGGACAATTAGACTAGATCACATCTCAGTTATCTGTCAGTCACAAGCCATTCTGAGTGACATGATATGAGGAGAGATCAATGAAATATCACATTTGGTTGGTTTCAGGCAGTAATCCAATGAGCTGATCAAGATAACCAGGCCTTAAGAAGTGTGTGAAATATGGACTGGGTCCTCAAGGCCAAGAATGATGGTATTTACTAGGGCTTCAGGGGGTATTTACTAGAGATACAACATGAGGAGAGCTGAGAGGTAGGAGTCATGTCCGATTAAATTTGTGAAAGATAGTCACTGTAGTCTAAGGGCAATGGGGCAGCCCTTTCAAGTTCGGTGTGTAGACAATCTTCAATGAGACCAAGATCCTGCCTCTTCCAGGAAGAGGGGCAAAAATCCTTGGAGAAATTTGAGAATCCAGCATCTTGGAGTCCCAGCTGAAGGTTCAGGGCTTCCTAAACTATGATCCCCAAACATCTGCGTCAAACTTGTAGGAAAACTCATCAAAATGCAGATTCCTAGGCCATGATTCAGATTTATTGAATCAGATTAAAATTCTATAATATACAGTTAACTTTTTAAAAATGTGCAGTTTTTACAGGATTCCCAGGTGTATTTAATGAACATGAGATCCGCGTTCCCTCTGAAGAAAGGCCAGCTCACATACCGTATGGCCTTCATCCTCTTAACTGCCTCCCCAACTGGCTTCTATTCTCTCTAGCTCTCTCTCTCCCATCCTTCATTATTCTTTTCTGCCTGTCTCTTTTAGTCCTTCCCTCAAAATCTCTTCTGAAAAACTTAATAATGAAAAACAAAAATATTCCTCAAATTGCGGCCTGGGGGAGACTCACTGCCCCGCAGCCCCTCTCATGTCCTTCCCCCACAGTGACCAGCAGAGGGCGCAGCAGGCCAGACATCTGCTGTGAATGGGGAGGGAGGACCCCTTGGGAAAGCCCACAGCCAAGGCAGTGGGGGTCTTGTCCTTCTCTAGCCCCCTCCTCCTCCCTGGCCTAGAGAAAACCTCCTGCTGCCCACAGAGCCGGAGGCTGAGTGCCCTAAGAGGTCAGGGCAATGCCACCAGACCACATGGCCAGGGACGGTCTTACAGTGGAGGTGGCAGCTATTACACGATTTGAAATAAATCAAGAAAAAATACCTGTTTGCCCTCAAAAGGGACAAAAAGTGAAACTAACATTTGTTGAGGGTCTCTCTGGGCACCAGGCCCTGTGTTATGTGCTTAATGTGCAGAATTTTCCCTAATCCATGTGTTACAGATGATACAGTGGGAGCCCAGAGAGTTTGTATGTTCATCAATGTTTAGTGGGGATCAGGACTTGGCATCTGTCTTTCAGAGTCTATTTTCCTTCCAACAAACCATATACCATGATCCAAAACAGGAAAATAAAATGCAACCATTAGACAATGACTTATTAGGGATTATCTTCAAGAGTCCTACAGAGGTGCCCCATTAGTGAACTAATCTACCATTTGGTGACCAAGTATTCTTACTGCATCAGGGAGTTCAGTGGATAATTTTCCAACAGGAAAGGAGCTCAGAGGAAATGGCACTGGGGATTAGACTGTGTTGGTGGTAGGCAGAGGCTGCTCAGGAAGGCCTCTGTGGAGAGGGTGGGTGCTCTGCACACCGGGTGGCACAGAGAGGAAGGCAGGAGGGTACTGGAGCAGGGCAGTGCACCTGCTCACCTCACAGCACTGTAGAAGGCTCTCGGATGGCAAGACTCTCAGGAAAGAGCCCATGCCCACCCAGACCTTGAGTCTATATGACCTTGAGTCTGTCCATTTAACCTCTCTGAACCTCAGCTTCCTCATCTGTAAAAATGGAGATGATTCCCTCCCCACGGGGTTGGGGTGAAGATTCCATAACTAATGTAAAAGTGTCCAGCACAGTGCCTGATGCACAGTAGGTACACAATAGCTTTTTCTTGGTGGGTTCATCAGATGGAGAACAGGACGAAGACAGAGGCAGGCCAAGCAGAGAGACCCAGCTCAGCTCCTCAGGTCCAGTGCCCCACCTCTCCCAGCACCCTGCCACGCAGGCCCATCAAAGAGGTGATTTACAGAGGCCTGTTTATTTCCTTTTCATATTGTTAATGACCTTTGGAGTCTAGCAGCAAGTCTGCCCTATTTCCTACTTCAGACACAAGAGCAGAGCAGAAAAGCAGCTGCAAGCATCAGGATCCTGGCAACGCTCCTTTTCCAACAGGTGTAAGCTGACGGAGGCGGTCCCCCTGGGCAGAAAGGGCCTTGGTGGCTCTGAGTGGCAGGAAGGGTTGGGGATGCTCTGTGCTCTTCATGCACATATGAAACTGCCTTGGGCAAAGATGGGGGCAAACCCAGCATGATCCGAGTACATACCCAGATGCTCCTGGGCACAGTCGCTGGGCAATAAGGTTGCAGCTAGTCCCTTTTTCAGTCCAGAGAAATGAGAATATGAAAAATGGAAAAAACCTCCCAAAAGCAAAACCAATAAATAAATGAACAGCTGTTGGGCTCCCCTAGGTTTCTGCTGCCCCGTGAGGTGTCTGTATGTCTTATGCAAGGCCCATGGAGGTCCTGAGATGTCAGGCCCATCCTCTGTCCTTCTGAGGGAAACTGAGGCTACAGTGAGTCACTTTCAAGCATCAGAGCGGGAACTTGCACTCATATTTTTAGACTTGAAGAGAAGGATTGACAATCCTCTGGACATTTGGGTTATATATAGAGCCAACTGGCTTGTTCTCAAATGGAAATGTCCAGACTGACTACACAACCCAGACTCACCAGAGAAATGGAAAGGGCTACTACGCAGTGGGCTGGGCAGGAAGGGCTCAGATTTCATGTGCTCTTGACCTTCCTTCACCACCACTACCCCACTCTTATCCCCCCACCCGCCGCTACCATTAGGCTCTGTTTGAAATGGGAGGAGGGCTACTCCCACACAGAGACAGAAGGTCACTACCGGACCCCCGGCTCTCAGAGATGGTCTGAAGGGTGCCTCCAGAAACTTTCCCAAATCTGACTCCCTGCACTGACTCACCACAAAGCCCTAGTCAACCTCTGGTAGGGTCACTCTTGCATTAATGCAGTTTCCCCAAGTCTGTTGCTAAGATACAATTAGTAAAGAGAAGTAGGAACAGCCACTGAAAAATAAGTTGTGAGGTGGGCTGGTTATCACTGAGCAAAGAGTCTAGTCTCTTGAGGGCAGGAAGGGGGCAGATGCAGGGCAGAATGTTCAGCGTGTGGAGAAGCTCAGGGGGAGGGCTAGCACAGGAGGGTGGGTTCCGGGCCATGGCCAGACTATGATCCTCCTTCCAGTTTGGTTCCAGTCCAATCCTGTTCCGGATGGCTCCACACTCCACCCGCCCCCAGCACCCAATCACTCCCCCGGATCCTGTCATTGTTTTCCTGGTCCACAAAGTGAGGCCTGGACTCCTGCCCACCACCACCCTTGCCAAGAGGGGCTGTGGTGGTGAGCACAAATCTACCTGGTCCCTGGAAGAGTGGAAACCAGCAATGCCACCATCGAGGAAGGTAGCTTGGGTGTTTTTTTGTTCTTCTGGATTGTGAGCTTAAGGAACAAATTCTAAACTACAAGCTTACTTAGAAATGTGATTTACCAGATTGAGAAAGACAGAGCAAGTTCTGCCGGAAAAAGAGCTGCAGCTGTGTTTGGCTGTCTTTTGCATGTGTGCAGAAAAGGGGAGAGGGAGAAGGGAGCAAGGGGGAAGGAGATGGAGAAAAGTAGGAACAGAGAGCAGGCTAGAAAGACTCGAGAGCAGGGCTTGACCAAAGTTCAGGTGCATGGTGAGAGTACCTTCAGAGCTGACAGTCCCACAAAGAACCACAAAATGAGGTGACAAGCCCTCTTTTGTCTTCTCAGGCTTGTTCTGAGCTCAGATGGGATGGTGCAGTTGGAAGTGATTGGAGACTGTACAGCTGCACACATACATGGAGTGTCAGGACCATCAGGGGCCATGGGGCACCTCGAAGAGGCAAGATACATAATCCCTGGAGTTAATGTGCTGTCCCCCTCCCAGCCCTCAGTCAGTCTTCTGGCCCCCTGCATTTAGGAACACCATTACTACTTTAATTAAAAGTAGAAACCATAATCCAGGCTGGCTCCAGAACCACCTGTGATTCACCAGGCTGCACTTTGTGAGCAAGCGTGACCTTCCCAGGTCCTCAAGCACTGCTCCTTGCTCATCCTCTGAGAAGGCGTATTTGCATGGCAAATACCGTGCAATGTTAAACAATATACACACACAACTGTAAGGCAACTCAACCAGAGTACAGGTTAAGTTGGTTTCTTAATAATGCTCTATAGGGCTCCTGGGTTGCTCAGTTGGTTGAGCGTCCAACTCTTGATTTCAGCTCAGGTTATGATCCCAGGGTGGGGGAATTGAGCCCTGTGTGGAGCCTGCTTGGGATTCTCTCTCTCTCTCTCTCTCTCTCTCTCTCTCTCTCTCTGCCCCTCTCCCCAGCTCATGTGCACTCTATCTATCTCAAATAAAAATAAATACTAATGCTCTATAAATAAATGAGTTTTAGCTATTGAACAAAATAAGATGCCTCAGCAGCTACATCTAGTTCTGATAGCTCTGCCCAATCTGAGACACCTCCCAGGAACTCAGTGGTCACTCATAGGTGGAAGATTCTCTGGAATCTTGAATGAGGTCCCCAGGTCACCTCAGGATTCTAACATGCACTTGATCTGCACTATTCCTTTGAGGCAGGAACCAGATACTATCACAACATAATCCTGCTCTGCTCATCACTGCCTCAGGGTCTTTGCATGAGACATTCCCCTGCCTACAGTGCTCTTCCTCCAGACTGTGACGTGATTAGCTATTTTTCCTCATTCAGGTCTCAGCTCAAATGGAACTTTCTCCCATCCCATATGATTTTATTTCCTTCAAAGCACATATCACTATCTGAAACACCTTGTTTAGTTACTTGTATAGTTACTTAATTGTCTGTTTCTCCACCCACCCCACACCCACACTCACACGTAAAGCCAAGCCCTATCTTGCTCACTGCTTTATCCCCAGAACCTAAAGTAGTTCCTGCCTGACACCCAACAGGTGCTCAGTATTTACTGACTCACCAGAATTAATTAATTAATTAACTAACTAATTAATTCATGTCAACACAAGGCTCAGCAGTACTGCATTAAATCATCCCCTCAGTCCTACAAGGTGGAAATAAGTTCCCATTTTATGGATGAGGAACTAAGGTCCTGACCTAACTTTCAAGTAATGGGATTCCATGGGTACACCGCCTGCACCTGGGGGGAGGGGGTGGACAGAAGGCAGAGTCCATCCTTTCGTACTAGGGGATAAAGGAGGGGCTGAGGTTATACAGGCACCTGCTCCTCCCCAACCACACCTGTAGAAACTAGAAAGAGGTCCCCTTGGAAAAATGGAAAGGTTTGAAGAGCCATCACAGTCACAGCTGGCAGCCAGGGCAGCCAGTGCTGGCTGCAGTGACACTGGCAGCCTGTTCTGAGGCTAAGCAGGCAGGTCGCTGTTGGCTGGAGGACGAGGCTGTGCCTCACACACCTTTAATTTTCAATAATGCGGCAACCGAAAATATGTGATTACAGGCTGCAGTTTCGGCCATCCGTAGCCTTAAACAGCTGCTGCTACAGTGGTCATGGCCATCGAAACCCTTCCTTTGATCCAAGGATTTTGGGGGAACTAGCAGGTCTGGATCTCACCCAGGACCTGTAACTATCCTGGAGCCATTAGTGTGTGTTGAGGGGAGCTTGGGTGGACACAGAAGGGGGTGCAGATGGGCTCAGGTTTTCAAGCATGTCAGGAATACTGTCCTTATCTTCTGCTCCTCCCCCTAGTTAGTTGCCTTTGCCTAAATGCCTAACAGAGGCTGCAAACCTCAGGGATGAGCTTAATTAATACAGTACTTCTCTCCAGGGGCGCTGTGTCCTGAGGGTGAGTCACAGAGAAAGGCAGCCTTAGAGGGAGGCTTTCTAACCCAGAAAGATCCTTATGCACCAGAGGAGGGAAGAAAGCCCAGGGGAACAAGCCCCCTTTCTCCCTCCTCTGCCCCTTATAGCATCCATGAATGCCACAGGCACAGTAACCGGAAGAGCGGGGGCCCAAGGGTGACTGATCACGTGTGCATTCTGCTAATTACAATAATTGCTATTTAATGCCTTGTGTGTATTTCCTCAGACTAAGAGTGCATACGTAGTGCCTGATAGAATAGGACAAGTTGGTATTGGATATTTGGGTATTTGCTGCTTTCTTTTTCACTAAAAATTATATATTCAACAAACACATGGGAAATAAATGAAAGCGAGGCTGAAAGACAGCCATAGAGGGCAGAGCCGCAGGCTGTTCTGGCTGCCTGGAATAAGGTTAGGGCTGGGAGGCAGGGGTTAGGGAGGTTCGATCCCACAGGGCCTGGAGTCCAGGATTTGAGTGCAGGCACTGACTAATCACTGGAAATCCAATTTTCCTGCTCAGTTTGGAGCCAGGGGCCCAGGGGGTCAGTAACAATGGGGCTTGTCCTCAGGCAGGGGACACACCCAGTGGCCTGAGCACTGGACCAGCTAGAAGTAGAATCCCCAGAGGGGCAGGGGGCAGCGAGGGGACTGGCTGTCTGAGAAGGGAAAGGAAATACGTGATGGCAGAGTTAAGAGACCATCCTGCAGCAAAAGCCCCAGGGGATCAGCACTGTAGAGGGGCAGGGAGCTGGTGCCAAGACCAGAATAGCTCATGGGGCTTCCTCAGCCCTGGGAAGCAGTTTGTATTTTCCCTGAAACGCTGAAATGACTCAAGCGTGAGGAATTGAAATGTCTGGCCGGAAGCTCCCGTGTAATGGGGTGCCTCCCTGAGTTGTCTCAGGATCTGGACCTTTCCCCCTCCCCCCCACCGCCCCCAGCACTCCTGCTGCCTTGGGTCTCAGGGAATGCTCAACCCTGCCTGGCCCAGCACACTCCCTGCAAGCCTACAACACTTGTAGACATGTCAGATCAGATGAAAATCCATAGCAAGAGCAGACCAAGGAATAAAATAAGTCTAAAGAGGGTCTAAGGAGTGTCCGGCAGGTGGAAGAAGACAAGGCCTGCTTTTGGATGGGGGTGTGGGTCTGTGTTGAGACCCCAGGAAGTGAGCAACAGCCACTCTCCCAGGCCTGAGGCTCACCTTGTGGAGCCTCTGCACAGGGACCTTGGAGTCAGCCAACCAGTGCTACCAGGCCCTTTTTCCAAAGGGCAAGAAAGGCACAGGGAGCAAGGGTTATCAGGACCCTGGGGCCACACAAGACAGCCTGTCTGCTTCCTGGACTGCTATGTGGGAAAGTGATCCATTCCTGCATGGTCCTGGAAGCTGTATCACATATCACATGATCCTGGCAAGGGGAGGGAGCCCACAAGGTTTTAGTGATCCAAGATGACCCTGTCCTGGCCAGGACAGGTTACAGAGCGGTTGATATACTATAGGATAAGGGCATTTTTCTCAAGGAGGGGAGCCTGTGAACCTAACGTTCCCAGGAAAGAACTGCTGTTAGACACTTCCAACCACCCCTCTGGAGACTTAGGATTAGTCCTTGGGAAGACATCACTATTATCAGAAAAGGAGCTCAATTCTGAATTTCTCAGTTCTTGTTCCAGAGAGTAGGACTCAGAGGAGTAGGCTTGCCTGACTTCCTCCTTCCCTCCCTTCCTCCCTCTCTCCTTCACCCCATCTGTCCATCTCTCTCCCTTTGGGCACTTACTTCCTGCCAGGCTCTGTTCTACCTAGATACTGCTGCATGGGTGTCTGCCTGCCATGGGGAGGTTCTATAAACTCACCCAAGCCCTGAGTCCCCACCTGTGTCCAAGCTGCCGCTCTGGCTCCTCTGTTTTCTGAGACCCTCGGCAATGGGTCTCTAGACTAAAAGCCCCTTGAGGGCAGGAGCCATGTCCTTACCGACTGTGTGGCCCAGTGTCCAGAGCAGTGCCTGACACAGAGAGAGCACTTGAAGAATGTGGACTGGCCAGGGGAAGGATGGATGAATGATGCCTCTTTTTGGCCTGCACTGCAAACCTGAGAAAAAAGACCAATTTATCCCAAAGTCATTGGATCTGTCTGCCCTTGATCTTCATCCAGGAAGGAAGGTGCTTGCGATGTGGTGCTGGGCTGTGGCTCAACAGGGCAGGCCGACATCCTTAGAATTCTCCGCTGTCACCTTGCTGAAATCATTGTTTAAGTGTCTGCAGAGTAAGATGTCTCCTCTGACTTGCAGCCACCTGTCAGGTCTGTAATTACACTTCGCGCCTCTAACAAAACCTTTTCTGATTGTGTGGGTTCCAGTTCCAGAAGGAGAAAGACTCAACTGAGGGGTCTACAGAAAAGTCTTTAAACACTTCATGAATCTGATTTGGGAAAGTCAATTAGACTAGCACAACTTGCACTTTCTTGGCCATTGCCAACCAAGCCACTGCTACCCACCAGTACCACTCCCAGCCCCAAGCAAACCTTCCAATGTGTGTTTGGACCCTCTTCCCCATTGCTGTCTACTTCCTGCCTTCATGGCACATGAAGATGGCACATTTTCTCAGGGCTCAGCCTCCCTAGCTTCTCCCCCATTAAGTAACACATGATGTCAGTTACTTATTCCTTCGAATGTGTTCAAGTCACTGTCAGCACCTGTCCCAGGGCTGGTTTCAGTTTGATTATGAAATGAAAGGTGATCGTGTCTTTCTCTTTGCTCTCCTGCAATCTCTCCACCCAAGCCAAGACAGCAAAGAGACCTGAGGCATAACAGCCATCCCTTCCAGAACTGGCCTCTCTTCTCTGTGTCCTCACATCCAGTCATCTGCAGGACCTGCCCTCATCCACAGTGCTCTTGTTCTCCAAGGCATTTCTTCTGTTCAGCTGGATTCAGATGCAGCAAATATTTATTTACTGAGTCCCTTTTATATTTAAAATTTTTTTTAATTTTTAAAAAGACTTTGGTAAAATACACATAAATATAAAATTTACCATATTAATCAGCCTTAAGTATACAATTCAGTAGCATTAAGCACATTCACATTGCTGTCCGACCATTCTCCAGACTCTTTTTATCTTACAAAACAGATACTCTGCACCCATTAAACAACTCCTCCTTCTCCCCTTCTCCAGGCCCTCAACCACCAGCCCACTTTCTGTCTTCATGACTTTGACTACTCTAGATAACCTATACAATGTGGAATCATACAGTACTTGTCCTTTTGTGACTGGCTTATTTCACTCAGCATAACGTCTTCACAGGTTCATTCACATTGTAGCCTGTGTCAGAATTTCCTTCCTTTTTAAAAAGTTTTTATTTATTTATTTTGTGCAAGAGAGAGTGCAAGTGGGGGAGGGGCAGAGAGAGAGGAAAGAGAGAAGTCTCAGCAGGATCTTTGCTGTCAGCCTAGAGTCCAATGGAGGGGCTTGATCTCACAAACCATGAGATCATGTCCCGAGCTAAAATCAAGAATCGGACATTTAACCCACTGAACCCCCAAGTGACCTTCCCTCCTTTCTAAGGCTGAATAGTAGTCCATTGTATTATACACCACATTTGGTTATCCATTTGTCCATCTATGGATATTTCAACTGCTTTCACCTTTTGGCCACTGTGAATAACACTGCTGCAAACATGGGTGTACAAATATCTCTTTGAGACCCTGCCTTCAACACTTTTGGATATATATCCAGAAGTAGAATTGCTAGATAATATGGTAGTTATATTGTACATTTTTGAGGAAGTTCCATATTGTTTTCCATTGTAACTGCACCATTTTACATTCCCATCAACAGTGTACAAGGATCCAGTTTCTCCATTTCCTCACCAGTACTTGATATTTTCTGGGTTTTTTTTTAATGTTTTTGTTTTGTTTTGTTTTGTTTTGTTTTGAGGTGGAAGGTACTGAAGTTCTCTCATGTTTCAGGCACTATGCTGAGTGCTTGGCATGTATAAGCTCATTTAATCCACAAAATCAAACCAACACTCAGTCATCTTTCTATGCAGTTATGCATTTCATTCTACTGGCAACCAGCTCTCTTTATATAGCATGAACATATGCACAGTCATGTAGGGTGCTAGCAAGGTTGACTTAGCAGATACTTGGTCATTTTCATTGGTGAACAAATGAGTTAATAGTGTTTTAGGCATCAACAAGCATTTGGGGATCTCTTTGGCCACAGGGGTCTCTGACCCTATAGATGCTACTCTAGCCATGCCTGAGCCTGTAGCCTGGCATTTTATACAGGACAAACAAGGACTTTCCTCAACCAGGTAAAGCAGACTCTCCAGTAACGACCAGTCCTACATGGGCATTATGCCAGTTATGTCTGGACTTGTGCACAAAGCAGATATCCCAAAAGGAGTGTCCTATAGCAGGTGCCTGACAAAAATTTTCTCCAACAACAAAAATAATAGCCAATACTTTTGAATGTTTCCCATATGCCCTGCACATTACACAAACTGACTGATATAATCCTCATAATAACCCAATGAGGTCAATATGATTATCCCCATTTTACAGATGAGAAACTTGACATCTCAGAGGAACACAGGTACTTTCTCAAGGTCACATAGCTAAGAGATAGGAAAGCTGGGATTTGACACCAGAGGCCATGGTCTCAACTGCTCTGAACTTCTATGTCCCTGGATCTGTTCAGCTTTGGGGGTCTGCCCCAGGTTAGTGGAGGTTTAACAGGCCCAGAGCCCATTCTCTTAATGGAGCTAGTGACCTCCTGGGTTGGGGCACAGGGCCCTCAGTTACTCCTCTGTCCACAAAGGCCCTGCCTTCTGATAATAGCTTGTGGCTTGTGATTATTCTCACCCTCAGAGCTGGCTCTGGAGAAGCCAAGAGAGTCTTATATACAAAGAACTATAACAGTGATTTTTCTGTTGATGAGAAGAGGTTCCCAAGGTTATGGAACATTAAGGGACTTTGGCCAAAAAGCCATGTATTCTTAGAGCACTCTTACTCTGGATCAAAGTAAGTCTCAGAAGATTTCTGTTCTGAGAAAGCAAACAGAAGCTCTCTTAACTGTATTTTAAAACTAATCATTCATTCATTCATTTGCTCAGTCAACTGTATCCACATGCCTGAAATAATGGCCAGAACTTAATCTTTGCTCAATAAATAGATTTTTCTTCCCCTTTAGCACACCCTCCCCAACCCTTCTGGGGAGGAGAGCTGAAGCACACCTGAAACTCTGTGCCAGGCACGGGAGCACAGTTCTGCCTTCACTTCTTTCGTTAATGGAAACTGCGAGTGGCATGAGGACTGCTAGAGCTCATTCTTTCCCCTCATAAGTCAAACACCTTGACAACACAGCTGCTTAATAAAGAAGGCAAAAGGGGTGGGTAGCTAGAAGGAAAAATACACAAATATGCAGTATGCTTACCCAGGCATTCATCAGTCTAGTTGATGGAGGCTGGTCCCATGTTGTCATAAATTCAATCTTAAGCAAACACTCATTTCTCTCTCGTTCCCAGATTATTGATGCAAAGAAAAGCAGATAGTCATGGATGATATCCATCAAGGGAGGGTAAGGTTTCAAACTTGCCCAAATCCTCCACATAAGTAAGGCAAAGAGGACCACTCCTTTGGTGTCCATCTGTGTTTAAACATTTGGAGTTCCCGTAAGACACTGTGAAAAATTATCAATGTAGAAGAATGGTTTGAAGGAAAGTTTGAGGGACATAAGGAGGATGCACCCTCTTCCCTCATATCCATCAAAAGGAAGAGTCCTTTACAGGCTAACATAAAGGTTATCCCATGACAGGTCAAAAGATCTGACCCTTTTCACTTTGGATAAGCCACAGCTCTGTGTTTCCTTTTATAAAAGCAAGATGGTGGTTGGGGGTCAGGCGGGCAGAGAACTGTTCTCTCATTTTTCTACACTGAAAAAAAGTTCATACTGGTGGAGCCACTGTGTAAAACTGGCAACAATAAAGCTAAATATACACATACCTGATGACTCAGTAATTCCACTCCTAGGAATTACCCTTAAATGAAGTACATGCATATGTTTATTATTTCGAAGGAAAAAAAACTAAATATCCATCAATAATAGAATGGTTATAAACACTGTGGTTTATTCATAAGAAGGAATACTATTTACCAACGAATATGAACAAAAAACAACTACAGCAGCAGAATGGATGAATCTCAAAATAATTTTGAGTGAAGAAAGCTAGACCCAAAGGTACATATTGTATGATTCCATTTATATAAGTACAAAAAAAGGGCAAAATTGAGCTATGCAGCTGGAGGTCAGGACAGTGGTTCAGGGAGAAGGGGACAGTGACTGGAAGGTGACACAAGGAGAGCAAATAATGGTTTGATTCTTTATCTGGGTGCTGGCTACACAGTGCTGACTCAGTGAAAATTCATCAAGCTTACACTTACAGTTTCTATATTTCACCATATGCATGTTGTAGTTCAATAACACTTATATTTATTTATTTTAGAATATCAGATCATGGACATCGGAATTTTGAACTCTCAAAAAGGAAAAAAAACACCCCTCAGTAAGATAAAAATTGATCCTATGGTAACCCCTACTGGATCATGTTCCTAGACATCTGGATATATGAGTGACCCTGCCAGTGCTGAGAATAAGAGAAAGTGGGGGCTCCAGCTCCTCTCACTCCTCAGACAGAGCAGGTAACATGGTTAGATTTCCTAACATTGTCACCAGCCCCAAAGAGACCAAGAAGGGGTTGGAGAGAGAAGGAAGAGGAGGAGGCATAGTAGGGGCTGAGCCCTCCAGAAAGATGGATGGCATCCAAAGCTAGGGCCCTGTGCCCATAAAGCCACAGCAGGCAGGAGGCTGATCATTTTCCCTGTGGCCTCCCTGGTCACAAGAAAGATGTATGGCATGTGATGGAATTGCTTTGATGGTAATTATTTCCTGCTCAGACAGGGAGGCGATAGATCATCTCAGGGGAGGCTCCTTAATTGAAAAAGTGTCAATAGATAAAGAGCAATAAAAGCTTTTTCAGCTGAAAGCCTGGTTTCCTTAGCCCCATCTGCTTCATTCTCAACCAACCTGCTAATGCTACTTCACTAAGAAGGGTCCTCCTGGGTCCTGTTAGCTCTCACCTGACAGACTTTGTCCTACCTGACAGACTATGTCAGAGGGCAAGAGGCCTCCACTTCCTTGAAGTCAGGAAATCCACTCCCCAAATCTCCTGATCAATGTTCTGAGTGAACCATGAAACCAAATGTTGTCCCAAACTGTCATTTAGTTTATCCTCACTGATTACAGGGATGACCTTATTTTCTTCTTGGGGATTTTCTGGGCCCTTAAACCTTAAGTTACACCTCTTCCCAAAGACCTCTGAGCTACTGTCCTGTTGATTAGCATCCTATCAGAGGTGCCAGGAGAAATTCAACTCAAAGCCTCCCATTTCACTTTGTGAGCAGTTTTGAAGAAACTCTTTTTGTGGGGAGGAAGTGAAGCCTAAATTATCACCTACAATGAGGTTTGGGGATGACCAGTATTTTCACAGATTAACTCACTCCACAGAATGTACTGGACACTCACCACGTGCCAAAGACCATGCTCCCCTTTTAGCTTGGCTTGACTGCTACAGTCACTTAACCTCTCTTGAGCAGAGGCTCCACCAATCCTTGGGGACAGACTGGAGAACCAGAAGCTGGAAGATGGGGCTAAGTGGATTCAGAGAGGCTTTGCCACACCCACAGAGCTTTGATTAATGCTTTGCTGTAAACTGGAAAGGTGGTCTCTGTGTTCCATGGCCCAATTCTGTACAACATTTCTATCAAAATGTGTTACACAGAATTGTTAACTCAGATGAAGATGTAGACACACTCAAATCTAGGAAGGAGAGTAGGTGAGGAAATCAGGATTCTATATCTCAGTATCAGATGGACTGATTCAAAATAATAAATTATAATAAGGTTTATGTTAACTTTCTGGGTTCAGGTTAAACAAATATATCTAACTTCAAGAATGGGGAGCCCTTGCTCAACAGCTATTCCTGTGAAAAAATCTGGAGGATTTAGGTGACCATATGCTTTTTTTGAGGCAAGAATATGATATGATGGTTAAAATATAACATTGGGCTATATTGTTGGACATATGGAGGTCAAAGAAAAATAGAGAATAAAATTTCTACACCCTTCTCTGAGCATAACACCAACAGTACTGTTTAGTTCTGAGCATCACTCTGAAAAATGACTGTGAGCCTAAAGGAAGATGCATAGGCTAGTAAGGGGTCTGGAAGCCAACACAGGAGCATTTGATGGAACTGAGGATGATCTCAGGTAGCAACAGAAAGTTCAAATTCATTTTCAAATTCTTAAAGTACTATTAAAAGAGGAATTGGCACTTTATTCTTGTAATATGAGTGGGTAGAATGAGGGCCAATAAATATGGTAGGAGGATTTTTTTTTTCTTAATATAAGGAGGAATCTCCAACAATCACAGAGTTTGGACAATACAATAGTTGGTGTGTGCCCCCACACCCAGACACCTGCTTTCACCACACTGAACAATTTTTAAGTCCTTTTTGTCCTTTAGGATTGGGGCTAACCTAGATGACTTTAAGTCTGTTTTAATGGCTACAGTCAATAATGAATGCAGGTAACCACTTATTCAGCTTTTCTTAATGCTCCTTGCCATGAGATGTCACTCAAGACATGGAGAGGATGTGAGGGATTGGTGGGTCCCAGGAGCATGACTTCCTAGTATTTTCCATATATGCCCCCAAAACACCCTGGCATTGTGTGGAACTGTTCCCAGAGAGCAACAATTCCACCCTCTTGTATTGCATGGTGGAGAGTAAGGAACATTCTAGACGTTCATAGCTTGCATAGTCCCAAAGAGCCGTTATAGCCCAATCATCCTACATTTTTAGGGGCGGGGGAGTGTACACATAAACATAAAATTTACCATGGTAACCATTTTTAAGAGTATGGTTTAGTGGCATTAAATACATTCACATTGTTAGGCAACCACCACCACCATCCATCTCCAGAATGTTCAGCCTACTTTTCAATGCCATCATGAAGTTAAAAAACTATTCCCCAAAGCTGTGTCTAGTTATGGCAGCCATGTGCTATATGCCATGGATTTCTATGCAGGCCCACCAAGGCTGTGACTGTCCCTCTCAATGTGCATGCTTGCATTTCTAGTTAAATAAGCTCTGATATCTGACACAGCAAGGGGGTCATGCCTGTCACTGGTTCCAGGTGAACATGTGATGTCCACCTGTGCTTCAATGTATAAGCAGCCTTCTGTTTGCTTGGTAGAGAAGATGGCTTAAGAAGCCTCTTCTTATGTTGGAATTGATGACCCCCCCCCCCCCCAAGGAAAGGGGCCAGCTTGGGTCCAATTTCACTTTTTTCTGAAGGAAAGGGGAAAAGTGGAGCATGCACACTCCAGTTGATCTGCCTGGCTTGGTGTTAATGTAAACAGTTAACTGCAGTCGTGTAGGCCTAGGAGAATACAGGGTAGCTTTAATTAATTCCAGTACACGCCTTGCAATGTTTACATTCCAAATTACCTTCAAGTCAGAAGTATGTGGCCCAGAACCACAGTTTGGGGGCAATAAAATTCCACTGGCCGCTGCTTTTAGCATCTGGAAGTCATTTGCTAAAAGAGACAGAGTTTGCTATTTGGGAAAGTTAGATGTGCTTCAAGGGAGAGATGAGGTGACAGTGGCTTTCTCCCAAGCTGCTGACATAAGGAAAGAACCTGGCTAGTTTCAGAGAAAGAGTGATGTCCTGTGTTCTGAGCAGAGAGAGGAAAGCCCCACCATTTGCTGCCATCAGCATGAAAGGAAGCCTAGGATGAGAGCCTGGGGAAAGATGTTACACCCATGACCAGGATTAGATTTCTAGAAAGTATTTTGCGTTGTTACAGACACCAGCTCTTGGTTTGCTAAAATTGGGGTTGTCTTCCTTTTCCCATTCCTTATCTACCTCCCACCCAAGTGCATTTTCCAGGATTCATAGAAAACTCCATCTGCATTAAGAAGGGTGTTTGGAGGCAACAGTTGGTTTTTCTGATGTGCTTGAGAACATTACAAGTTGGTTACACGATATCTCCAAAACACACTGGGTCCTTGGCACCTCTTATGCACTGAGAACTGGAACCCAGTGAATGAAAGAATCCTCTGAGTACAAGGCCCTTGCAAATTTCATCTAGTCCCTCCTCCTGCCTTTAGGCAGAGCTAAATATAACCCGCTCCACACTTTCAGACATCTACCATATTATTTCCCTCTTCAGATCTGAGAAAGGAAGGCTGGGTTATGAAAAATACTTTGCATTGGCTCCTTTGGAAGTCAAATTTCCAAATGAGTTAGCAATGCTAAAGGGTTTATAGTATGTCTCTAAACAAATCAAAACTTCATGTAAATCCTATTATTTGTCAATGTAGTTTTGTCTCCCACTGGTTCAAAAGCCAAGTTAGATTTGTTGGTGATACACTTCAAGAATTCTGCAACTGTGAGGCAGGATACAGAATGTTGCCCCATCTTTCTGGTTAAGGAAATTTAAAGGAGTAGAAGTGGGCCCTGGAATCAAACAGACCTGGACTGAGGCCTTGACTTGGGTTAAGTTACTTCTCTGAGTCTCCATTTCTTGTGTATAAAGTAGAGATAATACTACAACTTCTCTGATGGGGGTGTTAAGTGTTAAATGAATGCTAAGAGTTGTCAAGGGGTCTTAAATACTAACTGCTCCCAGCACAGTAGCTTGAGTGGCCTGAGTAGTGAGCTGAGTGGCTCTGGGACCATGCAGGGAGATTTTAATCACAGATCTCCAGGCTACCATGTCTCTGACTGCAGGTAGTACTAGGTATACCCAGACTGCTCCCTCTTGGAGACTGGAGATCCCAGCTGTCTCCCAGGCTCTGTGCTGGGTATTTGGCATTCCACAGCCAGTTCTGCTCCACTTCCTTATTCCTTCCTTCCTGGATTGTAAGTGACCAGAAAGCAGCGACCACATCTGTGTAGATCACTGGGTGCAATACAGTGCTTGCAAAGCCACCTAGAAAGCAGTGCTTAGTAAATACTTTTTATTTTTTATTATTTTTATTTATTAAAAAAGTTTCCTTATTTATTTTGAGAGGGGGAGAAGGGGCAGAGAGAGGGAGAGAGAATCCCAACGAGGCTCTGTGCTGTAAGCACAGGGCTTGACATGGGGCTTGAACCCACGAACCGTGAGATCATGACCTGAGCTGAAATCAAAATTCAGATGCTTAACTGACTGAACCACCCAGGTGTCCCTTAATAAATAATTTTTTAAATGATATCAAGATGACATTGCTGTGTTACACATTACCCACCTTGCTTCTTTCTCTAAGCCACTTGGACAATCATGGACTGGAGTTTCTTGCCTCATATCCTAGCCTGTGGGTGTTTGAATGATTCCTATAATTAAGTAGTTTTGGGTCTTTACTATTTGCGTCAGCATTTCACCAAGTGTAGTCCAAGGATTAACTGTATCAAAACCACATGGGCTGGGGGTGGTAAGGGAGTGTGCTAAGCTAAAAATGCAGATTCCTGGCCTGCACCCCAGACCCCCTGAATGATAATCTCTGGGAACAGAGGCAGAGATCTTCCCTGTAAATAAGTCTTCCTGGTGTAGCCTCTGTGGCTCCAGGAGCTTCTGTTTCTACCCTTGCTTTTTAGAATCTACAATAATGGGCAGTTGTATTGGTCTTCCAGAATTGAGAGTGTGGCCAGTTAGTTACATAAGTGGGCTTAAGCCAGAAGAATTTGAACTTTCTGCCCTGTCAAGAGACCATGCAAATTCAAACGCACCAGAGAGCAGGCAAAGCTTCTCAGTGCTCTGGGATCAGCAGCACAGAAAAGAACGCTCCATTCATAGCCTCAAAAGATGAAGTGTCTTTCCCAGATGACATCCCTGGGTTCATCCTGCATGGTCCTGGTCCTTCATGATGGATGGCTCTGTAATTTTTAGAAAGTGCCCTGGGTGGTTGTGCTGCACAGTAAAATTTGGGAACCAGAGTCAAAGTTTCAGGCCATCCACCTCCACCCCAGTGAGCTTTGGCAAGAGGCACAGCCATGCAATGGGGAAACCCACAAACTCTGGGCAGCGGGGAACTGGATTCTAGTCAGGGCTCTGTTGCCTCCTAGGAGCTGTGTGGTCCTGCACAGGTTCCTAGGCATCGTGGAGCCTTGCTTTGTCTCAACTAAAGAAATCTCCAGTGTTCAGATTTTTATTTTGTCAATGACATCATTTTTGCCAAAGAAACTTACCCCGCATCTTGATACAGAAAACAGATTAAAGTGCAGTGGTCAGCACCACCTGCAACAGCCCCACAGGCACATCAGCAGGAGCCCAGAACCCAGCTCTGAATCCTCTGGGGTGATCGAATGTCCAAATCAGACTTGCAGCTCTGCACATCCCAAGGCTAAACTCCAGGAGGAGATGGGAGGAGAGTCGTCAGCTTGCTCAAGAAAGGATGCAAAGAGCTGGCTGGCAGGCGGCTGTCTCATGTTTCAGCTGGGTACCCCACAGGCAGCTAAGAATGGGCTCTGGGTAGCAGTGGTGGTTTGGTGAGGGAAGTTCCGCTCCTCCAAATCTAGTCACTGGGGATGTGGAAGCCCTGACGATCTCATTCCCCTGACAGCAAATGGCCACTATCTCATTTCCTATCACTGCCACTGCAGGAGCTGTTCCCACACACACAGACTTTGGAAACACTTTCTCACTTGTATGTGAGATGGATGTGCACAAGCTCTTCTTCCAAAGGACATTTGCATATTAAAGACCCCAATGATAGGTCCTGTGGCAAATCAGCTTGTTTAGCATGTTTCTAAACCAGCAAGTCTCAAACTTTTTTGACTGACACTTTTTTACAAGTAAAGTTCATCCAGTATTCTTTGGAAGACAGTTTGTGATACACAAAGGTATAGTTTCAGAAGTGTCTGAATGTGGGTTTTAGGAAAAGGCTGACATTCTGAGGATCTGGAGTTGAGGAGAGGCAGAAGAGGAATTATTTTTAAGGTTTTTCCCTTTAATTTTATGTTCAAGGGGACAAAAGACTATAAGACTTAACTTTATTGTTACTCAAGTCCTAGGACTCAAACTCGCTATTTGTGAGAGGACTCCAGGGTCCTGCAAGTTTGCATGCTCTTTGGCAGAATTTCAGGATAAGACAGTGGACCTGAACTGGAGGCCAGCGCCAGGTATCACTCTGTCCTTGAAGGCTTCCTGCTGACCCTGTTCGCCCGGAATGTGTCCGACCACAGATCACACAGGCTGAAGGTGTGTTGTATCTGCTCATTCTAAGCTTCCCACCATGGACCAGAGCCTGGGAAACATCAATCTGCCTAGCCAAACCATAGCTTCTGGAAGTTTCTGAAGTCCCTTTCACATCCTAGCAGCCTGTCACCCAATAGGACTAGTGGCCCAGTGGGTCTTTCTTCATGGGAAAGACAGGTAAGGTTAAGAACATGGCACCTGGAGCAAGACTACCTGGTTTCAAATCCTGGCTCCACCACCAGGATTTGACTCCTTAAGGAACTTCTGGCAAGTTCCTTAACCTCTTCATGCCTCAGCTTCTTCAACTGTTAAAATGGGGAATGTCAATATGAGGATTAAATGAGTTAACCTAAGTACTATAGTTAACACAGTGTCTGGTACACAGTAAGCATCAGAAAGGTGTCTGCTATAGTAATATTACACCACAATTCTGCCTCACTAGCAGACTGGTTTTGGTGGTGGGAAGAAGAAAACCCACCAAAAAACAGCAAACTATTTCTTGGTGGTAGGAAGGAGAAAACTCACCCTGAGTTGTTTCTGAACCTCTACAAGTGTGCACAGCTGAAAGAAAGGCAGGATAATGGGGACAGCATCCAAGATAAGACAGATATGTTGTCATACATGGGAGGAGCACCAGACTGGGAACCAGGAGAGCTGGCCTCCATGTGAGGCTCCACCACGAACTTTGCCATATGACTGGGGCAAATGTCTTAACTTCTCTGAGCCTTGGCTTCCTCCAGAGTAAAATTATGGGGTTGAACTAGGTGATATCAGAGTCTCTCAGATTTTAAACTCCACGTTTCTAGGCCCAGGTGCTGGATACGGGAAGGGCTGGGGTGGCACAGAGCCAGCTTGAGCCCAGAACTAGCCCTGTGTGTGCACATCTGTGTGCTGGACAGGAGCTCAGGGAAGATATGTTCAGACACCTCCCTCAGCCCCTACCAAGGAGTCTCTGGCCAGCAGTCTTCTGAGTGGCTCAGGATGGTGCTGACACCAAGGCAGATATTCTAAAAACGTGCTCACACAGCTGCCATCTAGCTACTTAGCACTGTGTTCAACTAGGTAAGAATTTAATGTCACGGTCAAGATTAAAACTCTGTAAAAATGGAAAGCCCTTGGTGCGGCTACTTTTCTCATCCACATACGTGGTTCACCCTGCCCTGTGCCTCTTTTCCCCCTACAGCCCTGCTTTGTGCCCACGTGTTGAACCTCACTTAGCTCAGTGTTTGGATGCAAAGAGCATCTTTTGAATTCACAAGCAACTAGCTGCTCTGGCTCAGGTGAGTGTGCTGCGTGGTACAGGGAGGGCTCATTCACTGGGAGGTCTGCACATGCTTGGTGGCCTGTAAGAAATCTGCTTTCTTTCCCTTTATAGACAGGAAGAACACAGGGTCTGCCTCCTCTGGATGCTCAGTTATGTGAGCTGCCACTTCCTCTCCCAGCTTTATGGGGTCAGTCTGGCCCTACTCATAGGGTGGAAGAGCGACAACACGGGGGACAAAACAGGTCACAGTGGAGGTGATTTCAGTCCAGAGAAACCTGGCACTAGGGTTTCCTCTAGTGCTGGGTTAGTATATCAGGCTTGCCTCTTGTGGCTGCCACTGCATGCTCAGGGAGGCTACACTTGGAAGGAGGAGAGACTGGCAATCCCAAAGAGTCTGCTAGGCTGGACCACCCTCCACATTTCTCCCAGGGCTCTGTTCTCTCTCAAGCCCCCACCCTGCCCCTTCATATGCATGCATACAAGCACATGGAGGCACACACATGTGTGCATATGCATGCTCGCGGGCACAGGTGTGCACCCACACACACACGGGGTCTGCACTGCCTCCGGCTGACAGACTTGTAAGTCACCAGAATCCACTGTCTGATGTTTCACTTTCCACCAGAGTTCAAAGTCCTTGACAGACATCTCGTCTGTCCTTGTCTGAACTCTCAGAGCTCTAACAGGAGAAGTGACAAACGAGACCTACTCCCTACCCTGCCTTCTGCAGGTGAGAGAGACAGAGCCATCTGCCCAGGCTCTTCTTGAGAAGGGCCACACCTCCCCGGGGAAGCAGCAGGGCCACTGCAAAGACTCCCTCCATGGCCTCCTACATGGTACGCACTTGTGGCATGCAGGAAGAATCGGGATGAAAGCCCAACAAGACTGTCCCTACCACAAAGCATCTCATTTCCCCAAACATACCAGTTTTCAGGGCTCCTCCTCCACCCCCCGGGTGCCTGGATGGGACTTAGGTGCTCACGCTCTGCACAACCTTCATACCAGTCTTGCCCATGTAGACAAATCCACTAGTGGATTCTATTAGGGCTGAATGTGTTCCCCCTGATTCACATGTGGAAGTCCAAGTCCCTGGTACCTCAGAGGGCTACTATAGTTCAAGACAGGGCTCTTATAGAGCTAAGTAAGTTAAAATGAGGCCATTAGGGTGGACACACAGGTATGGAGGGAAGGTGGTGTGAAGACACAGGGAGAAGGTGGCCCTCTATAAGCCAAGGAGAGAGGCCTCAGAGGAAGCCAACCCTGCTGACACCTTGATGTCAGATTTGTGGCCTCCAGACTGAGAGAATATATTTGTGTTGTTCATGTCTCCCAATCTGTGGGGCTCTTTTCAAGGCAGCCCAAGCACCTCAGACAGATTCTGTCACTCATTTTCCAATCTGTAAAACACGTGTGTGGCTAGAAGCCATGCTCATGAGCCAGGATATTGGCTCCAACACCCATCCATGTCCCTGCCAGTTAATGCCCGAAGCTCCCACAGCCTGGCCAAAGGAGGAGATGAAGGAGGAGTCAAGTGAAAAGAAGAGAGAGGGCCCAGAGTGATGCTCCCCACGGCACCAGGCCATCCTCTCTCCACGGCATGAAGAGCCCGCTCAGCATCTTGCTCTCTGGCCTTCCCTGCTTGTGCTGTGATGTATGTCCTGCATTTACAAAGTCTCCCAGTCAGGCACTAACCCCTTACCATTGCAAAGGCAATGAGATACAGCCAGAGCACTCAGTCTTAAGACAACCAACATGGAGATGGAGCCAACATGCTCCCCAGTCCTAAATTAGAACGTGAAGGGCAGAGAAACAAAACAGACCAAAATACCATTCTTCTCATGAGGGAATATTTACTGAATAGTTTATATATACTGAATGAATCTTATGTAAGAGTCAACATGTTCAAAGCACTAAAAATAGGTCTGGATACATTTTGGTGAATAAGCTATTAATGTATTTAACCCTTCTCAAGAAAAAGCATATGTGGAGGAGAAGGTAAGTGGCCACTCATTACCTACCCTCAAGCCCTCCCCCAACCCTGGCTCACTGTGGACCATCACAGGGGAAAGGACATGGGCACAGGTGGACAGCCCCCACCAGCAGAGAAGAAAAGTCCACAGGCTTCCTTCCAGGAGGGCAGGGATACAAGGGAAGGAACTTCCAGGAATTGGTAGCTTCTTACAGCTTACCTGTGGAAGGCATGGAGAGTACACAGGAGGCAAGGGCCTCAAAGTTACCCTCCTACCTCCTCTGGAAGGTGAGCTTCACATTCGCTTCCCAGCACTTGGGCCAACCTGGCACTCACAGTGTGGGAGGTGGGGGACGGGGGTGCCATGCACTGCCTTATGCTCCTACCAAGATATAGGCCAAGTACTCTCCATTCTACCATCCCAGTCCTGGGAGAGTCCCCCAGTCAAGGGTCAAGGATGGTGAATGGGTTAAATAGCCACAGATGAGGCCTCAGGGTAGGAATTCACTGTGTACGTCTCATCGAATAGCCGAGGCAGCCAGAATTCAGTCCATAAACACTTGTCGGTCACGAAAATCATCCAGCCTCAAAAGCAGTATCCTTTTCAGAAACCCAAACACTTCTTCTTGTAAGTGAACCAAAGTTTACAAATTTTTTCCTAATAAATCAGTTGGATTGTACTTCTTTTGCAAGATTACTGACCCAGAAACAAATCTAAAATGTCTTCAAAATAGTCTCTCAAACACACTGATAGTTCATTCAATTGCAAAGCCTGACTACAGTCTCTTCTCATTTTTATTTCCAGCTGGTTAACAACTAAGGAACATTAAACTAGGAGTAGGATCTGGGGCTCCCAACCACTGCCAAAGCCAGGCTGGGGAATCTTGGGAAAATCTCTTCGGTATCCTGGGCCTCTGTGCACCTCACTTGGAAAATGAATGGGCAGATGATATCTGTCAGGCTCCTTCAGGCTCTGCCTTGTAAGACCCTATTATTCCAGGGTTTCCACAGGAGATTAGCCAATGACACTACATTTTCAGAATGTTCATAGGTGCTCTGTAAGAAGAAGTGTTCTGTGGTCAAGAAAATTTGGAGGTGACACAGGGTTGTTTACTGCAAGACTTCTCTGAACCTTGAAAAATGTTAATGAGCAATCTGTGATTCACCAGGAGGGGAATTAAAGCTGCAGCATTTCTAACATAAGGCATAAAATCTGACTTTAAAAAAATTTTTTTATAAGGCTGGAAAACCTTTAACATCCACAGAGGAAAGCAGGATATGGAGCTAGTCTTCTGGGACAGAGGTTTCTACTAATGTCCCCCAAAAGGTGGCACAGAGGAAGGAGGGCACCTACTCACCTACCCAGAGTCAGGTGAGCCCTGGAGCTGAGTGTGTCCCCCCCCACTCCAGACAATCTCAGGATATGGAGGCTGTGCCCACAGCTTCCTGGGCAAATCTTCCATGAAGACCTGCTCACAACCAAAAGTGGACTGCATGCCCACAGACCACTGGGAGCTGTCCCCAAGACCACAGAGTTTAATGACCCTGATGAGAAGTGGCCATGGGCTCAGGGCTCCCAGGCAGGTCAGCTGTTCATCACCCTGATCTCAGCTGTATCACTTTTGTCTCAGGCTGCTTTCCAGAAGCCTCGCCTTACACATTTCTTGTCTTGGGTTTCCCCGGGCATGTTCCTGACTCAGGGCCTTTTCCCTACTCTCTCAAGAGGCCCCTCACCATCTTCAGGGCTCATTGAATATGCCCTTTGAATCCTTTAGCTCTGGAGAGTCCGAATGACACAGTTTAGCACTTAATTACACATCCTCTTATCTGGCTCCTGTTCTTCAAACAGTGCTAACTATACTTCCTAGACCGGGTCACAAATGTCCTCAAGGAAGGGAATACTCTCCTTCTTCATGTGATGCTACCAAAACATCAAGCTGAGCAAACAGTAGGCACTCAATAAATGAATTTAATTAATTCATTCTGGATGGTAATCAGGACCTCACTGTTTTCCCAAAGATGGCACTCATTCTTTATAAATATGTCTTGCGTGTGATGTGCAGAACATTACTTCAACCCTCCCCAGAGTTCTCAGTTCAGATATGAATTCAAAACTAGTCTACCCCCGCCAGCCCCTAGGGCTGCTGCAGACTTCAGGGCCAGAAGTTTTTACTTCACATTCTTTAAATCTCCTAAATTTCTCTCTTTGTCTGCAGCTTTGACTTGAGTTACAAAATGAATGATGATGATGGTTAACACTTGCTGAATATCTGTGATGTGCTACACACTATTCATGTATTAATTCACTTAATTCCCAACACTTTTTTGAAGCAGGTGCCATTGTGGTGATGATGAATGAGGCTTGAGGAGGTTGGGTATCTTTTCTGGGTCCCACAGCTCACAGTGGTCTATCTAGTGGACCCCACAACCATCAGATGGTCAATAGGAGACATGTAAAATCTCTTTTCCTGGAAAATGAGGATTGAGTCTTTGCCTCCCAGTGTTTTCTGAATCTACCTTATTATCAAATCAAACAACAATAAAAATAATCATTCTTCATTCCTACCCACAGAGATTCTGTTTCAGCAAATCTGAGTGGGGCCCAGGAATCTATATTATCTCAAAGATCATTGGGAGATTCTGGTGGTCATTCAGGATTGAGAAGCACTGATACAATCTGTGCTCTTCTGTCCACAGCACCTGAATTAAACCACAACAGGCATCAGACAAGAGATCTTTGATGAATACTTACTGAACACTCACTGGGTAGGAAATGGGAAACAGCTGGTTGGCATTCCAACCCTCCCTGCTTCCTTCCCTCCCCATATCCACTGAAAAGTGTATATAGTTTAGTCCACTGGGCCTCAATAGTGATGTCCAGGGAAAGTGAGGAGAGCCAAGAAGAGCTGGAGCCCAGGGCACCCCACATCCATATTTTCAAAGCTTCCCTGGTGGTTCTAATGCATAGCTTACACATTTGTCTTTTTTAAGTTGAAGGACTCTGGCCATTCAGCCTTGACCTTCAAAAGCTCCTTTCTCACATAAACAAAGTGAGCAGGGATGCTCCTTAACAGCTCCAGCTAATTTTAAAACTAATAACATTAAAATGTTTTAATACCATTACTAGTTCAGTTCAGCCTCATTAGGAAGAGTAAATAAAACAAAACATATTCCACGCACACGTGCAAATGGATAAAGTCAAGTCCCTGTGAGATGGTGACCACGTTGGTGTCACTCCTTAGGCCAGCTTTCAGCACACTTCCCTGCCCACCTGGTGTCATGGACACAACAGGTCAGGGCTGGGAGAGACTTGGGAGAGGCCCTCCATGGACACACAGGGACACAAGGGAAGTGACTTGCTTACATCTGATGGCAATATCAGAACCAGAACCAACCAGGTGGCCCCAGATGATGCCATGGCACAACAGCAGTTAGCCTGCCAGCCTTCCAGACTCTACTCTTTGATTTCCAAATGCTGGGGCAAAAAGTGAATAATATCAGTCACTGAAGCCTTGATGCCAATTTATGACACTGTCACCTGAAGGATACCTGCATTTTAATTTCCAGCATGAATGATTTTGTTTCTTATTAAAGAAACTTGAGACCCTTGTTGAGCTTATCACAGGGCAGGCAGGAGCCATGCTGTCTACACTCACTTCCCTTTACTTCTGCATCCCAACAACCTACGAGCAGCAGGAGGTATTGCCCCTACACTCAGATGGGGGAAACCGAGGCTTTGAGAGGGCAAGTGCCTGGACTAAGGTCACAACAGCACATATGGGTGTTTGAACCAAACTGACTCCAAAGCCCATGGCTGTAATCACTGGGAATATTGTTTCCTTCACACTGGACAAGGCAGGAAGGAAGTATATTTTGGAACAACTGCTAAGGGCCCCTGAAACAGAAAAGATAACCTCCTTCTGAGAGTTTCTCTTCCCTGTCTTTTCCTCCTCTTCCTCCCCCTCCCCCTCCCTCCTCCCTCACCTCTCCTTCTTCCTCCTCCTCCCTCTCCTCCTCCCCCTCTTCCTGCCTCTCCTCCCACTCGTCTTCCTCCTCCTTTAAATGTGTGTGCAGTTTTTGGTTTTATATTGTGTTTTTGGCAAATGCTGGAGTGCTGTAACACATCTATATATATCCAACTGTTAAAAATAAATTCAGGTGTATACATGTTACATATACCTGTGAACTCATGGGGTATGGAGAAATATTCTAATGTGAGATATATGAATATACCTATGCATATGCACACGCACATATTTAACATATATTCATACATATATATAATATATGGATATTCACACACATCTATAATGTATATATTCAGACCAAGCAGAAGGAGAGGCCCCAAGATTCTCACAGAGATGCAACCTGAATGATTTTAATGTCAAAACATCACTCAAAATTCACAAGCATGCTCTGAGGCTTAGTGATGGTGGGGAAAATACAACACCTGGGTGTCAGAACTCCACAGAGATGATTCCTTAGCAATCTCTCTCCCCTTTTCCTTTCCTCTTGGGAGGCAGAGGCAACAGCGCATTTTCTTACAACCCACTGTCTTTTGAGAAATTAAAAATAACAATCTTAATAACAGCACAAGTGAATCAGGCCCGTGGACTTGTCCACTAATGACAACTTTCTGAATCTGCCAACGGTTTTCTATTTGTCAATATCCTCCTGGTGCGGCAGAATCTCTCTCTCCCAAAGCCCCACCAGCACTGTGGATGAAACAATCAGTCTGTAAATGCCTCTGGTAAATGCTACTGTCAATAAGGCAGTTCCCATGTTTTTGATGCTCCTGTCTCTAGAGTAAATGACAATTAAAATTTGGAGGGTAAGCTGAGGGGAGAACACTCAGGAAGCTTGCAAACAAAATCGGAGTTAGTTTTATTACTCAGTTGTTTGCTTCTCTGTCCCTCACTGGACACCTTTCCTTTTATCATGGATATTTCCCCACCAACTGGCAGAGGGATGCACCCCCAAGGCAGTATCCAGGCAAAATGATGATGAAGACACAGTTGGATTTCTAAGCCCTTCTCCATTTCTTCAGTCAGTTCCATGGATTTATTTGATCTGTGACGAGCTAAGTGATTCTGATAAGGGTGTTAGCACGTTAAAGTTTTCTCTTTCCCTGGAGGATTATGGAATAATGGAAGCAAAGCAAAGCTCTAACGGTGGAATTTCAGGCAGTGGGACACTTACAAGGAAGAGAAATTTCCACCCCATGCAGATGGATGTTTCTCTATTGTTGGACCACACACCAACTGGGGCGTTTTATACTACTTTGTGCCCCTTATCACACTGACTTCCCTTCCCCTTTTCCTCACTCCTTGGCTCCATGGTAGAGGATGCAGATAGTCAGCAGTTTGATGTGGGAAACCTCAGAGCAGGAGGTTGGGGCCACATTGCCTGGCAACAGTGCAGGTGGTGGTGGGCAGTAGGTGGTCTGGGATGAGGATGTTATGAAAGCAGATATTTCTTCGGATTGATGTTGGAAGGGAAGAAAACTGGACCTGCACTCTTTTTGACCCCAGTAACCTTCCTCCAGCCTGTCCCAGTGTGTGGCGATGGCCTTGGATTGAGGGTCCAGAGAGAAAAGAGCCCAAACCAGTGTCAGGGTTAAATTTACCCTAAATATAAACTATCTTTGTTGCCTATGACCTGTCTTTTGGCCTGTGAGGCCAGACTATATAGAAATGCTTCTGCTATTGTTTGCAATCAAGGGTTTTAGGTTCCTCTGTCTCTAGGGTGAAGATTCCCCACACTTCTGCATTTTGCTGCAAAGAGATTGCTCCTCATAACCATTAGGGCAGAGTGGCTATCACGTCCCCACTCCATTAGCATGGATAAACACTTGTGCTCACTCATCATCTGTCAACATCTCTCTTTTTCCCCACTCCCTTTCCATTTTCCCATCTTTACTCTAAGGCACAGGGCACAAGTCATCCATTTTTATGACACCTGCTGAGCAACCTCATTTTTCTGACCACTCTGGCATGTGACACCCCTTCCATTCTCCTTGCCTCTTACCAAGGCTGTTCCTCTATTAGAGAGGAGGGCAAGACCCAGTCACAGGGACAAAGAAGCAACATGTTCACAGAAACAAACCAGTGAAAAAAATCCATGCAATCTGCGATACGACATACTAATAGAGGATGCACATTGAGAGGTTAGGAATGTGAGCTAAGAATCAGACAGCTGTTCTACTTCCATATCCGCCGCTTACAAGTCATGTGACCTTGAGCTTCTCAGAGTCTCAGTTTCTCAGGCTCATCTGTAAAATGGAGGTATTGCCAAGCAACAGGGTGGTTACAACACTGACATCATATGTTTGTGATGGGCCTCGCACTGTGCCTGACATACTGTGATGAATATAAACGGTAGGTTATTATTTTTAAACCTTTACCATTCTTAATACTATTTGGCATCTATTTGCCCCCCTCAGCTGAACCAGAATCATTATTATCAACACATACTCACTGAACAATGTTATTTTAAGGGAATTCTGCTAGGTACTGGGAATCCAAGAGATAGAAGAAAATTCCCCACCCTGGAAAGAAAAATTGGGGCACACAAACACACTTGCCTTGTACCAAATGTGTGAAGTATATAGTAAGGGCTGCAAGATGTCAGAGGACTTATCCTTCATTGAAGGGGGGTTGGTTTGAATGAAACCTTGAAGGACAGAACAGGAAGAGGCATTTTAGATGGGGGTGACAGAGGTGGGAGGGACATGATATGAATAAGAAATAAGGAATTAGTCAGCTTGGCCATACTAGCTGATTCCTAAAGAATAATGGAGAATAGGCTTCAGGGATTGCTAAGGGCCACCTGTCAGATTAAGGATGTTAACTATCTAGGCTTCTATGAGCCAAAGAATCTGTTTTAAAGGGGGATTAAAGAGCAAAAGAGGGTTTAGGAAGAAGACTCTAGCAGAGGGCTTTATGCACACCTCTGCTAGAGTCTTCTTCCTAAATTTAATGGGAGGCTATGTGCAGGGACCCAGTGGGAAGACTACTGAAATAGTCCAGGCCCCAGAAGACATAGTGAAAGAAGAAATAGGAAGAAGGGTTAGATGAGAGACAAATGCCAAAGAAATCCCTTCCTTGAGAAGAGTATGCCACAGAACTGTGAGCCCATGGAGATCCCACAACTGGGGCAGACATGATACAACACATACCAATTACACACATGAACAGACTGCCTGGCCCACCTATGGCTGGGTTTTCTGTTTGACTAATGGTGAAAACTGCCTTGACTACTTGCCTTGGTCAGTGTGATCAACAATGCATCCATAGTCCCAGCAGCTTCCGGAGATGCTTGGTATGACAGTGACCTGTTTCATATTAACTAAGAAAGCTGCTTTAACCAGCATACCTACTTGGACTTGTCTGACTTTGATGACCTGAGTTCTATTCTCATTGACTCTCTGCTTCTTTTCTTGGCCCTGTGGCATTCTTCAAGCTCTATGATATGTCTTCAGAGACAGTCTTCCCTGCTCACAGAGCCACATCTTCTTGGACCTGCTTTCTGCCTGGATTCCTGCCCTCATCACTGAAGACCAAGCATTCTTGACCTCTCTGATCTACCAGGGCAGCTTCCCCACCAACCTCCCTGTCCACTCTTCCTCTTCCAGCCACTGCCTGCCACCACCAGACAGACCTTCCCAAATGTCATCAGGGCATTCCCTGACTGCCTAAAGGAACAGATCCAGTTTCTTCCCAGGATATTCAAGGTCTTCCCACTCTGGCCCCAGTCTTCATCTCCCCTAGCAGGCTGCCTACTCAAGGTTCCTTTAAAACATCAGCCACATTCATTCCCCATGCCATGGGCTATGCTCTTCTCTCTGCTTAGAATGTTCTTCCTTCTAGGGGTGGCTGAGTGGCTCAGTTGGTTAGGCACCTGACTCTGGGTTTCAGCTCAGGTCATGATCTCATGTTTTTGTGAGTTCGAGTCCCATGTCGGGCTCTGTGTAGCTGGCAGCCCACAGTCTGCTTGGGATTCTCTCTCTCTCCCTCTCTGCTCCTCCCCCACTCACACCCTCTCTCTCTCTCTGTCAAAATAAATAAACTTAAAAAAAGAATAAATTTTAATGGGGCGCCTGGGTGGCGCAGTCGGTTAAGCGTCCGACTTCAGCCAGGTCACGATCTCGCGGTCCGTGAGTTCGAGCCCCGCGTCGGGCTCTGGGCTGATGGCTCGGAGCCTGGAGCTTGTTTCCGATTCTGTGTCTCCCTCTCTCTCTGCCCCTCCTCCGTTCATGCTCTGTTTCTCTCTGTCCCCCAAAAATAAATAAACGTTGAAAAAAAAAATTAAAAAAAAAAAAAGAATAAATTTTAAAAAAAAGAAAGAAAGAGTCTAAGTTTAAAGGCATTCATGGAGTCACAGGTTTGAAAAATATTAATTGTTCTTAACACTTATTAAGCATACTAGACATTTATTTATCCCAGGATGTGATAGGACCACACTATGTCATCATGTTATCAGATATGACTCATTCATATTTACATATATTATTGTTAATAAGCAAAAGGACATTGTACCTGTATCAGGAAAAAAAAACAAAAACCCTGCTTCTATCTATCCAGCACACCTATGCTACAGCTTGAGACCATGTCCTTCACTTTTGCACTTCAGAGGAGATTTTAAAAGTATTACTGTTTCCTTGCAAGAGGCCTTCACAGGCATGAAGACTGTCCCGTAGGCACTGACGGGCCCTGGAAGCCATGTTAGGGGATGGATGCTCAGACACAGAGAAGATATTATGACCGGTCAGTGTGACACGCTAACACCAGGGTCCCTGACACTTCACTTTCCAGACGCCTCACCTTCCCCCTTCCACTCTCTTTCCTGTCCCACCCCCAGGGCAGAAATATACCCACCAGGGTCTCAGATTTTATAAGAAGTCTCTATGAAAATCCAAGTAATACACAAGTATTTGTGGCCTGGGCATACACCAGAGAAAGTATAAAGGAGCTGCAGAGGAAAGTGGAATTTCCTGAGTTGCCAAGGTCTTTTGGAATTAATAAATATGCCAGAAAATAAAAGCAAGGAACCAATTATAGAAGGCTCCTTGGCACTGACCTGTAACCAGGTGTGCAGGTTCCCACCAGCACCACCATGAGGGCCTGGTGCTGCGGGACACAAACAAAATGGAAAGAGGAGAAAGTCAGGAATGGACACTAACACACATTCCCACTTGGTTCTTCACCATGGTCTGTCCATTTGGGGCAGAGATCTGGCTGAGCTCTAGAAGGTCCCCAGGCCACTTAGAGAAGGTGGCTTTGTTTAGATATGCTACCTGCTACCTGCCTTTCCTTCCCCATTCACCTATCTCTGTGCATCCTCTATGCTCTAGGCTACCCTAATCCTTCTAGTTCACCTGCTTTGGCCACCATAACACCCCCATGCCTTCACAGAAGATACTTGCTACATGTTCGTTGATTGAATACATAAGTCTATAGAGAGGTTCCATAACTTGATCACAGAGCTGATTAGTCACAGAGCTGATTAGTGCTGCAGATTTCAAATGTGGGCTGATTCCCGAAATAGTGCTCCTGACCTCTATGCTGTACAGTGTGGGAGTGGGAGGGCACAGAGGGCGAGAAAGGGTACCTAACCTTATCCTTCTCCAAACACCTCAGGGCATCTATAACAATGTTCTGTAGACAGAGAAAGGACATACAAAATGCAGACAGAATTGACTCATCTCAGAGGTGCAGAACCACTTCCAACCACTTTCCATGCATGCTTCCTTCTCTAATATTCCACAAAAGGATGGCCCTGTCTTATGAGGCCCATCATTCGCTGAGGCGAACACCAACTTACACCACTAAATTCTCATCTAACTTGTCACACTTCCTCACTATCAATTTCTTAAAGATAAGCTCAAGTCCTATGCCTCTTTGCCTCCCCAGGAACCACAACCAGGTCTGACACATAGTAGTGCTTAATAGATGTCTGGCAATTGTTTTCCCCTTATTTCTAACCCTTGCAATGCCCTCCTGTTGCTCTTACTGATAGTTGGGCTCAGGGTGGCCCCAAAATGGGAAAGATCATTAAACCCAACCAAGAAGTGAAGAGTTGAAACAGTACTTTCTTGCCTTCTCAGTTGGAAAAATGCTTCCAAACAAAAACTCAAAATAAAATGTAGGATGGCTCTCTAACTTGGTTCTTTTCTTCTGCCTCACTTTGGATTTCTGGAGAAGCTTTTTTTCCCCTGTATGTGCACCACTTTCCCATGTAGTAAACAGAGGTGATGTTAATGGCAAATGGACCAACGTCAGTGGGTTGGTTACACTCGCCTCTCTTCCTTCTTAGAATAGACAAAGAGCAAATCAACAGTGGCCTGGATGTGCTACCCAGAAAAAAGCACTTCCAAATGCTGCCACTCGGAAGTTGCTCTAGCTATTGTCACAGCCAGATCCTGTGTTCTCCACCACAGGATGCTGCTGTGACAAGTTTTAATAAAACTGTATTTATGCCGAACACAAGACCAAACAAAATCTCCAGACTCTAACATCTTATTTACAAACATCTCAATTTGAAGTAATCAAAACAGTTGCAAAACTGCTAGTTACCTTCCTTTCCTCCCTCCTCTCCCTGGTGTCCTACTCACCAAGGAGCCAAATCCAGAAAAGGAGTTTGTAGTTTCAAGAAACTACCAGTAGGTGGCGCCAGCAAATGCTCTGGGTAGGCTCCAGGGCAGGGCCCTAGAGTAGGTAAGCAAAAGGCCTTGGATAAACACCCGTCTAGGTTCCATTTTGATTGTTTTGGCTGGTATCTATGGATTTTGAGGCTCCCTCATTAAAAGGCTGCACTATTTTCCAAATAACGTTTTTTGGTTTTTTTTTTTGTTTGTTTGTTTTGTTTTTGCTTCAAAGGAAGGACTTTTTATTGCTTTTAGTAAGGGTTACCATTTAAGTGCTTGCTATGAGCCAGACATACTACTAGGTGCTTTTGATGCTATGAATCCTTGCAATAACCCTGTGATGTATTAGTTATTACCTCACAGTACATAGGATCTAGGACTCAGCAAGTTCAAGGGGCCTGACCACATGGCTGGCAACTAGCAGAACTGAGGATTTAAATCCAGTTTACGTAACTCCAAAATCCATGCTGCAAACCACCACCATTTTTTCTCAATTGGCTGGCTGATTCAGACAACCCATTTGAGAAAGCCAAGGATGTGATTCCTTAGGGCAGTTAGGAAATCATCCCTGTGTCCCAAAGATCCCATAACCAGTGCTGATGATACGGGCAATTTCATTCTTGGAATATTGGTCTTTCACATACCTCACATCCCTGTGAAAAGTAACTTCTCCAGGTAAATTTAACAGTTTACTCTCGTAAGAATCCTTGACTCCTTTTGTGCACAGGTTTGGCTTCTCACTCTCTATGACACTGAGTGGAATAGCCCTGGGCCCAGCAGGGGTGGGGGTGGGGGGTTGGGTGGAGTAACTCTAAGCATGTTTCTTTAATAAAACTCAGAGGAGGTTCCTCTGGTTCCTTTTTTTTTTTTTTTTTTAAAGAGAGAAAGCAAGAGCACCATTGGAGGGGGACAGAAGGAGAGAGAGAGAGAATGAGGAGAGAGAATCTTAGGCAGCTCAGAGCAGAGCCTGACTTGGGGCTCAATCCCATGATCCTGGGATCATGACCTGAGCTGATATCATGAGTTGGATGCTCAACCGACTGAGCCACCCAGGTGCCCTTCCTCCTTTTCATGGACAATACAGTGAATCATGTCCCCATTGCAGCCTTCCCACCATGCCTTCTGGTCATACTCCCCAGATCTGCATGGCGGAAAGGAAGTTCCTTGATACAGATGATTTCTTTCCCCCAAAGAAAGCATTTTCTCTATCTCCAACCAGCACTTTCTTCCCCATTCTTATAATTTTCCCCCAAAGTGCCTGCTCCAACATTTCACCCATGGGGCTGCCGCCCACGGGCTCCCTAGAGAAAATCCGCACCACTCTTCCCTGAAACATGAACCTGTCCTGCTGAGCCTAGGGGTCCCAGGAGACAGCATGCCAGCATCAGCCCTTTCCTGATGTGCCAATCCCCAATTGACACGACATCTGCTAAGGGAATCAGGTGCTGGCCAGAAGGCTCTCTTTTGATGCTGGTTCTCCACCTGTCTACACTTACCCACCTGCAGACTTAGCTCTGCTGTGCCAATTAAAACATTAACTCTTCAGAGTGAAAGCTTGGCCATAAGTGCCCAAGAACTTCCCCTGAATTGACTTCATTTTTTAAATATTTTTTAAAGTTTTATTTATTTATTTTGAGAGAGAGACAGGGAGTGAGCGAAGGAGGCGCAGAGAGAGGGAGAGAGAGAATCCCAAGCAGGCTCCGCACTGTCAGTGTGAAGACTGATGCAGGGCTCGAACTCACAAACCGTGAGATATGCTCTGAGCTGAAACCAAGAGTCGGACACTTAACCGACTGAACCACCCAGGTGCCCCTGAATTGGCTTCATTTTTTCAAAGGTGACACAAAGTAAAATAAAGTAAAAGGAATACTAAGTCAGGAGTCAAGAAAGCAGATTTCCATCCAAATTCTATTGCTAACTAGCTGTATCATTTTGAACAAGTTCCTTAACTTCTTTGGCTTCAGTATCTTCATGTTTAAAGTCAGAGGGGTGGACCAGGTGATCTTCCAAATGCATATATTCAGTGATTCTATGTGATTTGACACAAATTTCCTCTTATGAGTAGAAGAGTCACTTGAGCTGAGAGTGTGAGCATGTAAATGACAAAATAGGAAAGTTGTTCCTTTAGATGAAGGAAGGGAGAAAAGGAAAGAAGGAAGGAAGGGAGGAAGGAAGGGAGGGAGGGAGGGAGGGAGGGAGGGAGGAAGGAGATCTGTGTTTGACCATTTAAGATCCTAAAAAGTTATTTCAGATCTGGGTGTCCCCACTGTGTGATCATAAGAACCTTGGGCCATTGCACAGATAGTCCTGATATATTTATCATGAGTACCCTGTCTATGTTGATATGCTCCAATGGTACAGGAATCTCAGTGAACACAGGGACCATGTTTATCTACACCAGCACTGTGTCCCCAGGAACAAGCATCATGCCAGCACATTGTAGGAACTCAATAAATATTTGTTGCATGAATTAATTTCCACTGTACATATCTGATTTCCTGATTATACCAGAGCCAAAATGGCAACCACACATTTCATATACTCTGTAGCTCTTCTCCATCCTTCGCCTGGAGATTTCCATAGGAACTCATTCTTACAGTGAGCTTTGTCCCTGGACATGACTGGTTGCCCTCATCTGGCCTGTTCCCTTCCAGTGCTCCAGCAGACTTAGAATGACTTTTGGGTCCAATGCCCTAACAACTACACCCACTAGAAGACACACAACGTGCTAATGGGCCATGTGGTCCATTTTCCCACACAGAAATCTGCCTCCCATACACTCCCACTATATGGCCTGCACCCTTATCTCATTGCAAGAGAGGAGACCCACCATTCCTCAGGAAGCTTCGGCTCCTGCCAGCTTTCCTAACTGGGGGCACATCTTCCCCATATGGGATGCATTTGGTACATAATTAATCAAAGACATCTAATTTCAATGAAGCCCTAGTTCCTCCACTTGGTCCACTTTGCACGAGGGAAGGACCCTTTTAACCTGACTGGCATCCTGACAGTTTGGCATTTCTGTATCCTTACAGGCAGGCTGAGTCAGAGAACACACTTTTAATTAAAATTTGCCTTCCTATACATGTGTTGCCTTTCCATTTACATTGTAATTTTCAGGTCACATGCGCATATTAGTGGTACTTGTTGGCTGCCTTCAGTAGCAGTGCTGCTGACAAAGACTGCGCTACAGAATCTGTTGACTGGGGCTGCCAAAGCAGTGGGCATGGGCACCCTACAGTGTGGTGATTCATTGGTATGCTTCTCCTCACATTTGTTGTAGACACAAGCATGGGGGAGACAAGACCAAGGAGGCTCTGACCTGCCAAAGACACAAAGCACAGAACACAAGGGTGTGTTCTCAGCCTAGCACCCAAACTGGATAGAAAGAGCCACTCCTGAAGGCCTCGGAAAACACAGACCCCATCAAGAAACACGAGCCCTCTTTCAAAGGGGCACATGCACCCCAATGTTTATAGCAGCACTATTGAAAATAGCCAAAATATGGAAAGAGCCCAAATGTCCATCGACGGATGAATGGATAAAGAAGATGTGGTATATATAGAATGGAGTATTACTCAGCAATCAAAAAGAATGAAATCTTGCCATTTGCAACTATGTGGATGGAACTAGACGGTATCATGCTAAGCGAAATTAGTCACAGAAAGACAAATATCATATGACTTCAGTCATATGAAGAAATTAAGATACAAAACAGATGAACACAAGGGAAGGGAAGCAAAAACAATATAAAAACAAGGAGGGGGACAAAACATAAGAGACTCCTAAACACAGAGAACAAACTGAAGGTTGCTGGAGGGGTTGTGAGAGGGAGGATGGGCTAAATGCGCAAGGGGCCTTGTCAGGATGAGCACTAGCTGTTATACATAGGGTATGAATCACTGGAATCTACTCCTGAAATCATTATAGCATTATATGCTAACTAACTTGGATGTAAATTAAAAAATAAAAAAAATTTTAATTTAAAAATATTTTAAAAAATACATATTATGTTACCATTACTTAAGGGGTAGATTTAAAAAATGAGCAGGTGCTTTTGTTTTTGGAACCCTTCAAATAGAAAAAAAGGTTTATAATTTGGAAAATTAAAAAAAAAAACGAAAGAAAAAAAGGAAGAAACATGAGCCCAGTAACAGAAGAGCTGATTCAAAGAGGAAAATGGAACTGCAAACACACTTGATGGGGAGAGCGGAAAGGGCACTTTCTGGGTGCAATCAACCTATTCCAAAGCAATTGATGATGCTTTCTGGGTTGCCACGGCCAAGTGGTTGATTGGTTCCTGAACTGCCCAAGGGGGCAGAATCTGGACAAGAGTCTCAAACTCCAGAGTGAGGTAAATAGCCCATCATCATATATTTGGCCAGAAATCATCAAACCTCAGGAAGAGGCTAGCTAGAGAGTGTAAGGAGGCTCATGGCAAGTGACATTGCTATCAACAGCTTGCCGCACATTCATCCTCAAGGGAAAAGGGCAGGGAGAGATGGAGGTTTACTTCAATCCTCAAAAGGACAAGGACAACCACTGGATGTCCTTGGGCAGGTCTATATTCCCTTTGATGGTTCAGGGATCAGTGGAACTCCTAAAGGTCCCTTGCACTTTAACATGGTTCCTGGCACACAATCTGACCAGAGAATAGTTATCAGAAGATGCCATAAATCATTGATTTAATATAGTTTTTAGTCATGGGTGTACATTAGAATCACCTGGGGAGTTTGAAAAAATTCCGATGCTCAGGTCACACCAGCAGAGATTCTGAGTTGATCATACTATTGATTCTCCAAGTGTGGTCCTTAATGAGCAGCATCTAATTATCAGGGAGCTTGTTAGACACACATATTCTCAGGCCTCATCCCAGAGCCCCTGAAACTCGAGGGGTGGGGCCCAGGAATCTGTGTTTTCACAAGTTCCCCAGGTGATTCTGAGGACCACTAAAGTCTGAGAACCAGGAGTCCTAATTAGACTATATGATCTGGGCATTGTTTCTGTTAATCCCAGGTGATTCTAATGTGTGGTCATAGATGAGAATTAGTAACTTAAAAGACTCACACAGTCACTCCCAATGGCACATGGACCTCTTTCACCCAGAATCACAAAGTTGGATATAGCTTATCATCAGACAAGACGGCTTCCAGACCATGCAGGCTGAAACTGCTCTTTGGGGCAATGATCTCAACTGATTCGACCCTCCTAAATAACCATGGAACAAATGAGCCACTTTCAGTTTGATCCCCTTGTTTCTCTGGAATTGCACTATGAGTAGCACGCCTCAAGGGACATTGGTCATTTATCCAGTGTTGCTCCATGAGGGCACAAGTGTCTGGGCCACAATCCAAACAAGCAAGGATGATTCGATACTGGCTCCTGCCCCTCACCCTAGGGAGGTCAGATGAGAAGGGTGCCCATTCCCAGAAACCCTCCTCTCTAAAACACTCCTTGGAAAGAAGGGGAAAGGGATTGAAAATGCCAAGAGACCACAAAAAGGAAAGAAAGACCAGTGTGAGGAATCTAGATGGGGTCTAAATGGCCAACAGCCCCTCTGCCAATTGGGGGCAGGCTCCTATAGGAAGCTACTACATAAGTGTAATTGAGACCAGTTAGCCAGACCAAATACACAACATCCAAATTTCTTACACAAGCCCCCACTCCTTGACTTTGGATTTTATCTCCAGAAAAAGAGAATAAAAATCTGCTTAACATTCCACTGGGGTTCGAATCTGCTTGGAGTGGAGGGCAGCTACCAATTACTGTCCTGGCAAAATGTCAGCACCTGAGACACACTCTTTTGGAACAGTGAAGAATTCCTCTATCCTGGGATGAGGATCACTCAGTAAGAAAAAACAACAAAATTGTAAGAATGATTCCCTTGACTCTGTTTCCCTCTCTCCAGAGGAGAGCTGCTCAGGAGAGTTTTAATACCTAAGTTACATTGCTATTTGCTTCTTGGCTTATGTCTCCCTACTAGCCAGCACACTCTCCAGGGCAGGGACTGAGCCATTCTCATGGCTACAACCCTGCCAATGCCTACCACATCATCCATGCTCGATCAATATGAGCTGGTGAATGAACCTGAGTTTCAACCAGCAAGAAGAACCCCAAATCCAGACTGCTGTAAAGCAGCTAGTTACTGGGCCGACAGGCTCCATATTACCCATGATGTCTTTCCCCACAGGGGCCTACAGCTGATCCCTGCATGTACTTCCTGTAGACACTGGCCCTTAAAATCTGGCATGCTGCCAACGGCACATTTGCATCTGCTTGCTCCACCTCAAAAGAATTCTATTCTAGGAATATCTGCCTCCAGGACATCTCAAATTCCTTTACCAAAGAAAGGTAAGAGTCTAGGAAAATCAAGGTTCTGTTTCCTATTCCCTTTTCATGTAAATAGCCAACCCCATTTCTCAGGCCTCAGTGAGTTTTGACAAGAACTGTAAAGGAAAGTCAAACAGGCCAGTCTAGTTTCAAAATTCTTTGCAAAGAAAAAGGACAAGACAGAAATGGCCAGATGCAAATGATGAGTATTTAGCTCTTGGTGATTCTCTGTTCATCCTAATAACTCCAGCAGTCATCCATAATTTGGCATGAGGCATCGGCCCTTTCAACACTCAAGCAAGCAAGCAAGCAAGCAAGCAAGCAAGCAAGCAAGCAGGCAAAGACACTAGGAGACCTTCATTTTTGTTAGAGTTTAGCCCCTCCGGGAACCCTCCCTGGGCCTCAACCTCCTTGCTTATAAGATGAGGGCTGGACTAAAGGATCTCTAGGGTGATTTCCAATCCTAAAAAGTGGTGACTTAAAATACAACAAAGTCTGAAAAGCTGTGCAATTTAAAAAGCACTTCCCTACCTCCCATGGGAAATGACTGAACCCCACTATCAATGCAGTATTCCTTGGACTTACAACTGTAATCCCCAATAAAACACTCCCCAATGTCTCCCAAAAGTCTTTGGGTAGGTAGACATCAATCTCTCTTTGAATGTGCATATCAGTGGCAGGTTGTTTAAAAAGAATAAAAGTAATGTCAGATAAAATGACAGGGCTTAGGGGCACCTGGGTTGCTCAGCTGATTAAGCGGCCAACTCTTGATTTCAGCTCAGGCCATGATCTCATGGTTCATGGGATCGAGCCCCATGTTGGGCTCTGTACTGACAGCATGCAACCTGCTTGGGATTCTCTCTCTCTCCCTCTCTATGCCCCTCCCCTGCTTCCATGCCACAAATGTGCATGTGCTCCCCCCATCTCTTTCTTTCTCTCAAAATAAATAAACATTAAGAAAAAGAGACAGGTCTTAGATAATGGGTAATTGTAGAAGGGAATAGAAGGGAGGCAAGGAACACAGAAAATAAGTCTTGTCTACAACTCAGCTTAGAGTACATCCAGCTGTGTTCCAGAGCAGAAGCCTCCGACAGAAGAGCTGATCAACCCTCTTGGGTAAGGGAGTGTCCAAAGAGTTTCAGAGAGCAGAGCTCCTGGTTCCAACGAGCTGCTCTGTGATGGGCAGCATAGGCTATTGGGAAGGTGGGAGGGTTCCCTCTGCTACCCAGGCTCCTCCCAACTTGGACCTTACCTTCACAAGTGCTCATAACCAGTACATGCTGCTAAGTATTCAACAAACCACTTTCCAGGGAATGGTGGGAGGAAAACCCTGATTTGTAACCCTTGCCGATGTCTGTGGTATAAATACTCCTCCCACTGTCCATTTCAAGCTCTGAATGCAGAGTTCAGAGCAAGGAGTTCAGGCAGCTCTCAGGAGCCATTCCAACCCACTTGATCCAAGGGAAGAGGAAGTTCCTGCCAGGTAAATATGCAGGGATGGAATGGAGAAACATGGAAAGTTTTTTAAGAGGGAACTGGGTCTGAGAGCTGCTGCCAGCACTTAGTGGCCCCCTGTTCTCCCCAGGGAAGAAGCTGGGACCACAGGAGCCCAAGCTGGGATCCTGCAGACCTGTCCTCCAGACCCCCATTTGCTTCAAGCAGTGCCACCTGCAGAGGGCAGGCTGGGGAGAGAGACAGAGACATATTCTGGCCAGGCCCATTCTGTGGCTACCAGGAAGGTAGTGTGAGGAGGCTCGAGGTGCTGAGAAAAATGAACTTTGGGGATTACCAGTGGAAGTTCATTATCCCTGCTCCTTGCAGCAGCAGGCGTTGGCTGCAGCCTCACATCTGAGTGAGGCTGAATCAAGAGCCTCGTAGCTTAGGGGCAGGAGAGCCGTCTGGCCCAACTGCCAATCAGCCAGGAAACCGAACAAAGCAAGACCCCATAGAGTGCAAGGCCCGAATTATGGTAAATTGCACAGGCATGATAATCACTTACATGTGTACGTGTCTTAGGGCGTACACATCACTTTCACGCACCCCCCTTTGGAAGACTGGTACAGTCAGTTCTTTCCCTGAAAAGCTGACAGCACAGAAGCGGGCAGCGTGCCCCAACCAAGAGAACTGCTTTGTGATGGGCCCTGGGGTCCTGTCCTGCTCACCCCCTCATCCTCCAGCCTCTCATGGTCTCTTCCTTTCAGCAGCTCTTCTCATTCATTCCCTCTTGGCAGCAGTCTCTTGTGTAACTGAAACCGCAAGAAACTTTTGTTTGGCTTTTAATTCAGAAGAAATTCCAGTAACTGGGTTCCCGCTACTTAAAAAAAAAAAAAAAAAAAAATCCAAAGCTCTGCTCTAGAGAATTTAGCTTTTCCCCTGGGCACAACTGTTCACAGAAAATGTATTTCTCTCTCGCTCTTCCTAGCTTCTCCCGAGCAACCCCCCCACCCCGAAGCCTACTCTGTGCCAGGGAACCTCGGACATCTGCAATGCATCGGCCCCTCACGCAGCTGGGCCTGAGTCCCCAGCACTTCCGGAAGGCCAGGGCTGAGACAGGGGTGGCATGTTCCTGTTTCACGTCTAGAGCCAAGCAAGTTAAGAGCTGTTGAAAGATGAGCTTGGCTGCTCTCTCTTCTCACCCCGGTACACTGCTCATTTTTGTTTTGGACAGGCAGGGGCTCAAGGAAGCAAGGGATGAGATCTACAGACTTCCAGGCCCCCTGCCTCAGAAACAAGCACAACAGGGTCCCCCTGACCTCCATGGGTCTATTTCTAATATCTGATAACATCCTCACAAACAGCTGCTCACCCTGGGTGAATGAATAACAAGTGACTGCTGGTAAGTTAAGAAGAAAAACTTGACTTTACATGTTCTAGGCCCTTTCTGTTCAAAGTGGGGTCCAGAATCCTCAGCAGCAGCATTGCCTGGGAACTTGTTCAAAACGCAGCATCCTGAATCCTCATTCTGGGTGCACTGAATCAGAATCTGCATTTTAACACAGTTCCCCTACTTAACTGTGCAACTGTGTATACACATTAAAGTTTGAGAAGACCTGTAATAAGAAAATGTGCTAGTAACATTTCAGTTTAACAGTTTAACATTTTACCAGGTACTGCTATGTGTCAGCATCGTGCTTGGTGCTAAGGCAATGGAGTTCTGTAAGTGGAGTCCCTGCTCCCATGAGCTCACTCACAGCCTGGCACACAGGAATGACCAGCTCAGGGCAGGGAGTTCCTGGCCCTATGGACTGGGTGTGGACACAGTGTAAGCAGGTCTATGGCCCTCCCTTATGGGGACGAGGTCTCTAGCTTGTCCCAAGTCAACCTGTAGCTTCAGAAGCTCCCGTAGCTTGTGTTTTCAGTAGAATTCTAGTAGACAGTCCTACAAAGTCTTACCTTCTCTTCTCTTTGGCCCCTTCCTCTATAAAGGCTGAACAAAGCAAACTTCTTTGTCAGCCTCCTTTGCAGCTAGTTGTAATTATGTGACTAAGTTCTGACAATATGATGAAGGAGTGGTAGCCTGGCACCTTGCTACTCAAAATGCAGTTTCTACTAGCACTGACATATCCTGAGGGCTTGGTCAAAATGTGGACTTTTAGGCTCCACCCCAGATCTAGAGTATCCAAATCTGTGTTTCAACAAGACCCTGAGGTGACACTTAGGTATACTGAAGTTCAAGAAGTATTATCCCAGGGGCTTCTGGGAAAGCCTCTGTTGTGTGTTTAAAGGGACAGAGTGCTGCTGTCACCATACCTTCCTCTTTCACCCTGCCTTGAATGTGGATGTGATGCTGGCACTGCATCACCTGCCTTGCATGAAGGAGAAAGCAAGTCTGAGTATGAACAGGCTTAGTATGAGGGAGTGGAGAGAGCCCCGGTTCTCAGTGGCACCTTGAGCTGCTGGACAATCCTGAGGCTACTTCCAGACTTCTTAAGAACTGTACTGCTTGAAGCTGAAAACATTCCTGACACATCCTATAAGTGTTTCAGAGTGAGGAAGGGTCTTAAAGGAATTAACCAAGTCTGGAGAAAGCTAAGTCTATGCAGACCTGCCGTAGACAGACTGCAGGGCTCCACACTCCATATCCCTTCTCTGGTGTGAATTGAGTGAGATCCACCTGTCCCTGACAGCTCATTCAGTGGGCACAGCTAGTTCAGATGTACAGAGCACACTCATTCCTCCTCCTCTTAAGTTCCTGCCTGGGTGCATTCTCCACTCTGACATGGCTATGGGGGAAGAAGTGGTCATGACAATCTTCTCCTAAATCCACTGCCTCAGGCAGGGCCTTCAGGACCTATATGAGAAGCACTCAGCCTCCACAGAGCTTCCAGTCCTGCCTCACTTCTCAGACAGGCTCCCTTCCCATTGGGAAGGAAATCTAAGCATTAAGATCGGCAAGCCAGGAATGCATTCAGGCTGTCTAGTGCTTTTTGGATCAGAGGACTGTCCTTACTTTGGGAATAGGAAAGGAGAAGGAGAAAGCAGGCAAAACTGGATGTATCCCAATCCAGCCTCCAAAGTGTGATGTCATACAAGGCCACCAAATTCCAGAAATGTCACCCCTGGATCTCTTCCTTCCAGAATTTCCAACAGTCATCTGGATTTAAGGATAGAGGGAGACATCTCAGTCTGTGGAATATAGGTTGAAAAGTCTTGGGTTGGTTTTAAAATAATAATTGTCAAATTATTAGGTAAGTTTACCTCCATTTATCTAAAGAAAGGTAGGCATGAAGGCAAGAAGGAAGGCGAAGAGAGGAGAGGGAATGGGGGTAAGAATGGATGGGTGAGAAGGCAGGCAGGCAGGCAGGCAGGCAGGAAAGCAGAAAGACTTAGGCTTAGTGCATGGAATTTGATTGTCTCCCTATCTTAGGGAGACATAGATATTAATCTATAGCTCTTTGGACTAATTACTCCCAAATCACCGAAAGGACTGTGATACAAGCACACAGTAGAATACTACTCAGCAATAAGAAGGAATGAACAGATACATGCAAATACATGCAATAATATGCATGACTTGCAAAAGCATTTTGCTAAATTAAAATAAACCAGACTCAAAAGGTGACATACTATAGAATCATATTTATACAATATTCTGGAAAAAGAAAAGCTATAGGGACAGAAACCAGATCAGTGGTTGCCAGGTGCTGAGGAGAGGAGGAACTACAAAGAGGCATGTGGAAACTTTGGGGGATGAGGAGAATGTTTTCTATCTGGATTGTAATAGTGCTTATATGATTATATACATTTGACAGAATTAATAGAACCAGAGACTTCTGCTTCTGGCCAAGGTAGGATAATGGTAACCAGATTTACACTCTCACCTGAAACAACCAGACACTGGACAGCAGGCAACAAAAGCACTGTCTGAGATCCTGAAGATGTAAGAAGGGAACGAGGTAAGCTCCACAACTATCCTAGGCTCATGGCCTTGTTACAGTCTACAGGCCACAGCATGAGTAGGGAGAGCCCAGGTGGAGCCTTGCAGATGCCCTGAGTTAAGGACATGGAGCTGAGAGTCTGGGGAGACCGAGGCAGTTAGATTTCATAGGACAGAGCTGCACAAATAGAGGACTCCAGAGGTCTGCAAAGGGTCCCCTTGGGTGATTCAGCAAAGTAGTCATTGATACATGTGTGTGAAGAAATGGCCTGAGGCACAGGAAAGAACTATATTTGTTTTTATTATTACTGTGTAACAAGTTACCACAAACTTGGTGGCTTAAAACAACACATATTTATTATCTTACTGTTTCTGTAGGTCAGAAGTCTGGGCATAGCTTAGTTGCGGCCTCTGTTCAGAGCCTCACAAGGCTATAATCAAAGTTTTGGCCAGGGTGTAATAACATCAGGAGGTTCCACTAGAGAAGAATCCATTTCTGAGCTCATTCAGATTGGTGGGAGAATTCTTTTCCCTGTGGCTGTATGACAACCTTGGGCTCTAGAGGCTGCCTACAGTTCCCTGACACGTGGGATTCTCCAATATGACCACTTACATCATTAAGCCCACAAGGAGGCTTTCTAGCCCTAGTCTGGAGTCTTCTACTGTATAACACAATCATGTGAGAGACACCCTATCACCTTTACCATATAATATAACCCGGTCACAGAAGTGGCACCCTACTATCTATGTCATATTTCATTGGTTAGAAACAAGCCACAGCTCCTACTCACACTCAAGGGAAGGGATTACACAAAGGCATGAATAAGAAGAGGCAGGAGTCACTGAACATCACCTTAGGGTCTTTCTGCCACGGAGCCATCCATCCAAGAGGATTAAAGGGAACAGTGCCCAGTGCTCACACAGAGTTGGAAATAATTCCTATTCCTATGAACCAGAGTGTAAAAACTCGTAATTCACAGGGCATTGGGTAGACTACTCAAAAGGGTCTTGCCTCAGTTGTGGGAAATGATCATCCCTAGACTAAATGCTGCCTAACAAATATTAGAACCAAGACCAAAAAAGAATCAAATTGTTTCCAAATAGCTTAACTGAGTCCCAGAATAGAGTTCAAAAATATTTATAAAACTATTTTGAATTGAATTTATAAGAATTCAACATTAACCAAGGTAAAACTTATGTCTTTAATCCAATGCAAAGAAGCAGAATATGCAACCCACAATGAGAAGAAAAATCAATTTAAATTGACCAGAATGACACAGATGTTAGAATTAGCAGATAAGGATATTAAAACTGTAATCATAACTGCATTCCATATGGTCAAAAAGTTAAGTAGGAACATGAAAAATATTAAGAAGACCCAAATAGTCCTTCTAGAGATGAAAACTACCATGTCAAAGATAAAAATACACTGGCTAGGATTAACATCAGATTATGCATGACACAAGGAAAGATTAGTAAACTTGACGACATAGTAATAGAAACTATCTGAAATGAAAGAGAAAAAGACCAATTAAAGAAAAAGCATTAGTGAGCTGTATGACAACTTCAAGCAGTCTAATATATATGCAATTACAATTCTCACAAAATGGGGAGGAGGAGACAGAAAACATATTTGTAGAAATAACAGCCAAAACTTCACCAAATTTAATTTTTAAAACATAAACTTACAGATTCAAGAAGTTTAATGAATTTCAAGCATAGCAAATATGAAAAAAATTATACACCAAGGCACATAATAATCAAACTGCTCAGAACCAGTGATAAAAAGAAAACATTAAAAGTAGCCAGAGCATAAAGACAGATGTATTTACAGAGGAACAAAGACAAGGATGGCAGCAGATTTCTTGTTGTTAAAACAATGTAAGCAACAAGACAGTGGAACAATAGCTTTAAATTAATAAAAAAGGAACTGTCAACTTAGAATTCTATACTAAGCAAAAAATATCTAAAAAATGAAGGTGAGGGGCACCTGGGTGACTCAGTTGGTTAAGCATCTGACTCTTGATTTCGCATCAGGTCATGATCTCACAGTTTGTGGGTTTGAGCCCCAAGTGGGGTTCCATGCTGACAGTTCAGAGTCTGCTTGGGATTCTTTCTCCTCTGTCTGTCCTGCATGCACATGCACACACACACACTCTCTCTTTCAAAAATAAATAAATACACTTAAAAAAATAATAAAGGTGAAAAATCTTTTTTTTTCAGACATACAAAAGCTAAAAGATGTCATTACTGGCATTCCTGCACTACAAGAAATGTTAAAAGAAGGAAAGTGATATGAAATGAAAATGTGGATCTAGATAAACAAATGAAAAATGACAGAAATGGATGTATGTTTTTTCTTTAAAATACAATTTAAGCAAAAATATAATGTATCATGAGGTCCATAACAAATGCATAAATAGAATGTATGACAATAAATGTGTCATGCCATGAAGGGAGAAATGTGAGTATACTATTATAAGGTTCCTATACTAAGTGAAAGCAGTATAGCAACACTTAAAGGTAGACTGTGATGAATTAGGAATGTATACTATAAACCCTAAGGCAGCCATTATAAAACAAAACAAAACAAAGAATTTTGGCTAAGAAGCCAACAAAAGAGATAAAATGGAATAAAAAAAATAATCCAAGGGGCACGTGGGTGGCTCAGTCGGTTAAGCATCTGACTTTGGCTCAGGTCATAATCTCTCAGTTTGTGGGTTCAAGTCCCATGTCAGGCTCCATGCTGGCAGTGGGGAGCCTGCTTGAGATTCTCGCGTTCTCCTCTGTCTCTGCCCCTCCCCTGCTCACGCTTTCTGTCTCTCTCTCTCAAAGTAAAAAAATAAAAAACTTATAAAATTTTAGAAAAAAAATAATCCAAAAGGAGGCAGAAAAAAAGGTAAAAGGGAACAAAGAACATATGGGACTCATAGAAAACAATAGCAAGATGATAAACCTCACTGCATAACAATAATCATATAATGGTCTGAAAACCCCAATTAAAAGAGACAATGAGATTGAATAAAGAGCATGACCCAACTATACATTGCTTATAAGAAATCTATTTTAAATATAAAGGTGCAAATGGGTTAAAAGTAAAAGGTAGGAGGGATGCCTGGGTGGCTCAGTGGGTTAAGAGTCTGACTTGATTTCAGCTCAGGTCATGATCTCATGGTCAAGGGATGGAGCCCTGTGTTGGGCTCTATGCTGAGCATGGAGTCTTCTTGGGATTCTCTGTCTCTCTGTCTGTCTGTCTGTCTCTCCCTCTGTCCCTCCCCAGCTCACACTCTCTCTCTCTCAAAAAATAAAAGTAAAGTTAAGAAAAGATAAACAATACTAACATGAATAAAAGAAAAACAGAGTGGCTACGTTAAGATCGGGTAAAGTAGAGGTCAGAGCAAAGAATATCATCAGGGATAAAGAAAGTATTTTCACAGCAACAAAAGGGGCAATTCTCTCTCTCTCTCTCTCTCTCCCTAAAAGAGAGAGAGAAGGAGATAGAGCACACACACGCATGTGTACGAGTAGAGGAAGGGAAGAGAGAGAGGGAGAGAGAGAATCTTAAGCAGGTTCCATGCCCAGCATGGAGCCCATCATGGGGTTCGATCTTATGACTGTGAGATCATGACCTGAGCAGAAATCAAGAGTCAGAGGCTTACCCAAGTGAGCCACCCAGGCACCCCCTGAAGGGCCAATTCTTTAAACAGACATAACAATCCTAAATGTTTATGCACCTACCAACAGAACTTCACAATACATGAAGTAAAAACGTTTCCTTACAGAAATTGGCAAGCAGATTTAAAATTCATATGGAAATGCAAACGATCTAGAATAGTCCAAACAACTTTGAGAAAAGAAGAACAAAGTTGAAGCGGTAGCAAATGTTACCTTATTTCAAGACATATTATAAAGACTTGATCATCAAAAACATGTGGTATTGGTGTAAAGACAGACAAATGGGTCAATGGAACAGAATAGAGAATAGATGGAATTGATCCACACATAAATGGAAACTGGTTTCAGACAAAGAAGACAGAGAAAAGACAAGCCATCAACTGCAATAAAATATTTACAAAGCACATATCTAATAAAGAACTAGTATCGAGAATATATAAAGAATTCTCAAAATGCAATTATGACAATGCAATTAGAAAATGGGCAAAAGATACAAATAAATACTTTACTTCACCAAAGAAGATATGTGGATGGCAGATAAGCATATGAAAGATGTGCAGTATCATTAGTCACCAGGAAAATGCAAATTGAAAACACAAGGAGATACCACTATCTATATGTAACAGCAAAAACCAATGCCAGGCCAAGTATTGGGGAAAATGGAGAGGAACTCAAACTGTCACACACTGCTGATGAGAGTGTAAGATGGTACAACCACTTTGGAAAACAGGTTGACAACTTCTTAGAAAGTTATACACTAGCACCATATGATGCAACCACTTCATTCCTTGGTATTTATCCAAGAGAAAGAGAGCATGTGCCCATACAAAGATTTCTACATAAGCATTCACAGCGACTTTACTTAAATAGCCCCAAACTGGAAAAAAGCCAAAATTCCATCAACAGGTGAGCAAATTTGGGTATATCCATTCATGGAACATCAGTTAGCAATAAAAAAAGGATGAATTATCAATACATCCAACAACATCCACAAATCTCAAAATAATTATGCTGAATGAAAGAAGTCAGTTAAAAAAGAATACATATATAAAAATCCTACCTATAGAAATTATAGACAATACAAACATAGTGACAGGAGAAGATAGAGGATGGTGGGGAGGATGAGCTGGAAGGATTACCAAAGGACAAGAGAAAATTTCGGGGGTGACAGATCTGTTCACTCTCTTGACCATCTGTGGTAATGGTTTCACAAAGTGCACATGCATGTTAAAACTTTTCAAAGTACATGCTTGAAATTATGAGTGGTTTGTTGTATGTTGATTATGTCTCAATAAAGCCATATTTAAAAATTCATAGAATTGTAGACCTAAAATAATTTTACTTTATGAAAATTATACATCAGTAAAAAAATATCTTTAAACATAAATGGGAGATATAAAAGCCAGGAGAAAACATCTCGGTATCTGGTGACTTCACACATTGGTCTGTTCCTATCAAATTTGAAGTCAGGCATACTTCTGTGCCACGTGGACCATACCAGCAGCAAGGGCAAAGTTCCTGGAATCTGTTTTCCAGGCATGTTGTGGTGGGGAGTGAGGGTGGGTCCTCGCTGCAGGCCTTGAAACAGGCCAGGAATCAGTGGTCCGGGCACTGGTAGCTGGGCTGGCCCCAGTCTGCATGAAAAGCAGTGACGATATGTAGCCACCTCAGTGTGATCAGATTAAAGGCGGTTTCTGCCTCTAATATAGTATCTGAGGGCCCTTCTGCTCTGCTCTCTATTGCTGCAGGTATAATAGGATCAAGTCCAGAAATTAAGTGTTAACATGCAATAAAGAAGCATCAGAGAAAACAGACCCATTTGTGGCGTGCAGTTGGGGAGGGAGGGGTGGAGAAGACAGAAGCCACCTTTCTGTTAGGTAGAGGCAAGAGAGAGAAGGCTCCTTCAGCTTCCTGGGACACTGCCCAGTCAAGACCCAGCAGTGAAGGACTTAAGACATGCTCTGCTGGGATCCTTGAGCAGACATGTGTTGGGACATCCTCTTGGAATTCTTCATAGGAGCCCATGGCAGGGTTGGAGTCCCATTGTTGTTGCCTGAAGCCTCCTTAGATTAATGAGCAGAGGGCATTCTGAAGGTGTCTTTTGTTAGAGAGCAAAGACAGAGAAACTGCTATTGAGAAGCCAGAAGCAAAATCCTTTCCCTACCAATCCTCAGAGCAAGAAAGAGAGGGGTGTGTGTGTGTTCTACTGTCTGCCTGTCTACTAAAAGAGAGAGAGATGAATTAAACGAAATGTTTCTAGGACAAGAGCCGATAAATATAACTGTTAGAAGGCATTGTTAGTAATGGTGCTTCCAAAGCAATGGCTCATTGTGTTTCTACATCTGTGAAATGGGGATGGTAATAATAATAGCCACCTCATGTGGTATTGGAAGAATCACTTGGCATACGGGAGTGACTTATAAAGCATGAAGTGCTCTGCGAATATCAGTTATCAATATTAGGTGACGGCACAGTCTCTGATAGAAAAGCTTAATCTGATTTTCTGCAGTGACTCTGTAGCCCTTCTGGCATGCTGGAAAGAGTTCAGGCCATGGCACAGGTGTCAGAATTTACATACTCCTGGTAATTTCATCGAGTGGTTGGAGTTTATGCTTGAAATCTTCTCTGGTATCTCTGATCCCTGCACTCTTGATTCAGGCACCCCAGCTTCCAGGACCCCCACCATTTCTTGATCTAGTCTATCCTCAACCCAAAAGCACCCCAGATGAACTTATCTTTCCCACGCCATTTCCTTTGGTTTCCAAATATTTCCTTATTCAACAACTCTCCTATTGGGAACTCCATTCTTTTATAGTCCTGGTCTCTGCTTTCAATTACTCTGGGAAATATATCATGCAAAGATGTAGAAGCTGGGCATGTTTCATCCATTCATATGCCCTGTTAATAGGGGCCTCAAATGTTTTGTCACTATATTCTATGGGTTGTTAAAGATTCTAGAGAGATGCCTAGGGGGCCCCCTTGTAATATCAGGGGAAGCTGAACAGGTGGGCTCCGTTTCGCTCCTCCTCATGCACTTGAAACAAAGTAGCCCATACTTTTTCTTTTTGGCACCAAATTTTGTTAGTGAAAAAGGTTCTTTGGATTATAGAATCCCAGGAAGGAAATGGCAGATTCCTCCAAATCCCAGCACATGGGCAGCTGTCTGCTCCAATCATGAAGCCAGCCAGCCTCCTTCTGGATAGAATGTAATCAAAATCCAGATTCTAGCCCAGACCTGCTGTCAGCCAGCTGTGTATCTTGAGTATATCCCTGTCCCATCTCTAAGGCCTCAATATTCTCCCCTGATTAATAAAGTCATTGGACTCAATGACCACAGAGTTTCCTCCTGGCTCTAAAATTCTTCTTTCCATAGTGCTCATTTTGGCAACCCTCTCCTGGGCCTACTGATGGACATCCATCCCTGAAAGGTACCAAGCACCTCACCATTCTACAGGGCTGACTCCCTCCTCCCCCACCTAAACTGCCATGGCACCATAACAGCTCCCTTCTCCATCCTGACCTGACATGAGAGAAAAGGTCTCTACTATTCCGTTTGACTAAGACTGGCCACCTTCCCACAGAGAATGGTGCACAGATCTGACGGTGCTGTGGGCAGAGTGATGTCAAGCCCAGTTCTCTGTGTTTCATGGCTAAGAGCTCTGTGAGTGGGTACAGGTTCCTGAGAGCAGATGGAGGTGGTAGGTCAAAGGTGGGAGCTGGAGTTGTGTGGGGGCCATGAGCTGGGGTGGAATGCATAGGGAGTTGTATGTGCCTGTAGGGGAGAGGGTGGGGAGCCTGGACAAGGCCTAGAGCAGGAGGATGAAAGAAAGCGAGGGCAAAAGAGTTGAGACTGTAGGCTCGCTGGACAATCCATGGGGGCATGGAGCTTCTGGAGAGACACTGCCTGCAAGACTCTGCCCCCTCTTAGGGTAGTGGTGAGGAGCCAGGGTATGCAGACAGGCAGCCGACATACCTAATACCACATGGCCAACCCTTTCCCCTGGCCCTCAACACACACAGAAACTGACACAAATCAGGGAAAGGGGATAAAAATCACGTTTGCCTGGCTTACATTGCCAATGATGACTGCTAGCTAGCGGGACAACGATTACATACCCAATGCACTGCAGCAACTAATTTTCAAGGAGATCAAAATAAATCAGAAAACAAAACCATTCTGACAGCAGAGAAATGTGGAAACGTGTTAAGAGGTAATTATAGTCCTTTCCCCTTGTTTCACCCATGTTTCTCCTGCCACTGGTGCAAGCGCTGAATCACAGCTGTCACTCCCTGTCAAGAGGCCCATGCATGCTGGAGGAATTGTGCAGGGCGTGCCCAGGCCAGGAAAGCTGCCAGCATGCCTGGTCGCCTGGGACCAATGTCTACTGACAGAGACATTAGTCCTGTGCCTGACCCTTGAGGACTGGGGGGAGCCAGCATCCCGTCCCAGCCAGGAGCCACTGTGCCAGCCTGCTCTGGCACTCTTCCACCATCTGGTGCTCCTTTAGAGCAAAGCCCGTCACCTCTTGCTCCAGACTGTACCCATGCACTGTGCTGTAGAAAAGGCACCACCTGGGAATCAGACAGACCTGGGCCTGAATTCTAACTACACTGGCTTCTAGCTAGGTGGCCTTGGGAAAGACATTTGGGATCCACAGACCTCAGTTTCCCCATTTGAAAATAGAAAATATGAATGCCAGGGTGCCTGGTGGCTCAGTCAGTTACACATCTGACTTCGGCCCAGGTCATGATCTCACGGTTTGTAATTTTGAATCCCGCATCAGGCTTTGTGCTGTCAGCACAGAGCCTGCTTGGGATTCTCTCTCTCCCTCTCTGCCCCTCTCCTACTGTCTCTCTCCCTCAAAATAAATACATAAACTTAAAAAAAAAAGAAACTTTAAAAAAAAAGAAACTACCTCATGCAGTTATTGTGAGAATTAGAAATCATGCATGTAAGACACCCACCATCTGGCATGCTTCACCAAAGGTTGCCATTTTCATCATTACTGTTATAATATCTTTCTGAAGTCTGGACTGAGCAGTCACAAACTGATGAAAAACTCAGTGAGGGCATCGGGGGCTCCCTCATAGTTGGGAGTGTTCTAGGACCTCTATGAATGGGACAAAGGTAAACACTCCCTCTTCCAGGATGAGTCTCCTTCTATTACCTGAAGGGAATGCTCACAGCTCAGAAACTCAACAGATCCTTCACAGCTGAATAAATAAAGCCAACAAGGGTTTTTATTAAAACTACTCAAGAATGCCAATATTGGGTAGATACCTGGGCTCCTCAGCATTTTTTGAGATGGCTGCTGGGTGTTTTGGCCCCGTTTAGAAATGGGCTGAACAGAATGATGAGTTGCTGCTATCAAGGATAAAGCCACATAGGAGGTGGCACGGGGCCCTAGGCCACCACATCATCACCATCATCACCACCACTCAAGCACCCAAGTATGACATTATGCTACTCCTTAACACCAGGGCAAAGATAATTCCTGTTGCATGCTGCACAGAACTCAGATGAGCAAGCCCTGTCTGCTAGAAACTGCCATGTAAAACCCATACTCGTTGCACTGTACAATCAATGGCCACCCATCAAGTTCTCACCAGGGTCAAGGGCAGAGCCTGTATACAATTGCTGTCAGGCATTGGTACTTACTGAGGGAAGCAGAGAGCCTCCTCACCCACTCCTATTTCTGTCCCCAGACCAGACCCTACCCTTTGGGTACAAGAGCGTATTTCACCTTTCAAGTCTTCCAAGATGAGTATCCAGAAACATCTCCAGTACCAGTGCAACTCTGTTTCTGGATGTGGCCCATTCCAGCTGGCACATCCTTGTCCCCATGAGTCCCCCACTTTCTGCCTTGTGCTAGTTACTGCTATAAAGAGTATGGTCCTGAAAATCCTATGGGAAACTTGTCCTCGTCTACACTGCTCAGAACTTAGCCAAGCTCTTGATGGTGACTCTCACATGAACTCATGGAGGAGTGTGTTCCACTGAGTCCTTCCACCTATGAGCCACATTTGCCTGAGCCAAAGATGGTTCTATTAAACCATCATCTTTGTATCCCTCACAGGGCTGGGAAACGATGTTGTAGAGCCCTTAGACCAAAATCTGGTACCAGTAAACCTGGATGAGGCAATAAAGTAAAGGGAGATACTGGACTCACCTTAAGTCATGAAAAGGTAGAACCTTTCTGAGTAGTAAGATATATTCAGTGTGCTGAATCAGAAAAATATACAGCCAAGAATTCTTTATCCAGCAAGGCTGTCATTCAAAATAGAAGGAGAGATAAAAAGTTTCCCAGACAAACAAAAATTAAAGGAGTTTGTGACCACTAAACCAGCCCTGCAAGAAATTTTGAGGGAGACTCTCTGAGGGAAGAAAAGATGAAAAAATATATATACATTTATATACACACACATATATATATATCCCAGAAAGCTGGAGTAGCTATACTTATATCAGACAATCTAGACTTAAAAATAGACTGTATCAAGAGATGCAGGGGCGCCTGGGTGGCGCAGTCGGTTAAGCGTCCGACTTCAGCCAGGTCACGATCTCGCGGTCCGTGAGTTCGAGCCCCGCGTCGGGCTCTGGGCTGATGGCTCAGAGCCTGGAGCCTGCTTCCGATTCTGTGTCTCCCTCTCTCTCTGCCCCTCCCCCGTTCATGCTCTGTCTCTCTCTGTCCCAAAAATAAATAAACGTTGAAAAAAAAAAAATTAAAAAAAAAAAAAAAAAAAAAGAGATGCAGAAGGGCATTATATCATAATCAAGGGGTCTATCCACCAAGAACATAACAATTATAAACATTTATGCACCAAATGTGATAGCATCCAAATATATAAGTCAACTAATCACAAACATAAAGAAACTCATCGATAGTAATACCATAATAGTAGGAGACTTCAACACCCCACTCACAGCAATGGACAGATCATCTAATCAAAAAATCAACAAGGAAGCAATGACTTTGAATGACACACTGGACAGATAGACTTAACAGATATATTCAGAACATTTCATCCTAAAGCAGCAGAATATACATTCTTCTCCAGTGCACATGGAATGTTCTCCAGAATAGACCATATACTGGGACACAAATCAGCCCTCAGCAAGTACAAAAAGATTGAGATCATACCGTGCATATTTTCAGACCACAATGCTATGAAACTCGAAATCAACCACAAGAAAAAATAGAGAAAAGTAACAAATACTTGGAGACTGAAGAACATCCTACTAAAGAATGAATGGGCTAACCAATCAGTTAAAGAGGAAATTAAAAAGTATCTGGAAGTCAATGAAAATGATAACACACAACCCAAAACTTCTGGGATGCAGCAAAGGCAGTCATAAGAGGAAAGTTTATAGCAATCCAGGCCTTCCTAAAGAAGGAAGAAAGATCTCAGATACACAGTCTAACCTTACACCTTAAATATCTGGGAAAAGAACAGCAAATAAAACCCAAAACCAGCAGAATACAGGAAATAATAAAGATTAGAGCAGAAATTAATGCTATCGAAACAAAAAAAAAAAAACAAAAAAAAACAAAAAAAAACAAAAAAAAAACCAAAATAGAACAGATCAATGAAACCAGAAGCTGGTTCTTTGAAAGAATTAACAAAATTGATAAACCACTAGCCAGTTTGACCAAAAAGAAAAGGAAAGGACCCAAATAAACAAAATCAAGAATGAAAGAGGAGAGATCACAACCAACACAACAGAAATAAAAACAATAATAAGAGAATATTATGAGCAATTATATGCCAATAAAATGGGCAATCTGGAAGAAACGGACAAATTCCTAGAAACATATACACTACCAAAACTGAAACAGGAAGAAATAGAAAATTTGAACAGATCCATAACCAGTAAGGAAATTGAATTAGTAATCAAAAATCTGCCAAAAAATAAGAGTCCAGGGCCAGATGGCTTCCCAGGGGAATTCTACGAAACATTTAAGGAAGAGTTAACACCTATTCTCTTGAAGGTGTTCCAAAAAATAGAAATGGAAGGAAAACTTCCAAACTCTTTCAATGAAGTCAGCATTACCTTGATTCCAAAACCAGACAACGACCCCACTAAAAAGGAGAATTATAGACCAATTTCCCTGATGAACATGGATGCAAAAATCTTCAACAAGATATTAGTCAACCAGCTCCAACAATACATTAAAAAAATTATTCACCATGACCAAGTGGGATTTATAGCTGGGATGCAGGGCTGGTGCAATATCCGCAAAACAATTAACGTGATTCATCACATCAATAAAAAAAAAAGGACAAGAACCATATGATCCTCTCAATAGATGCAGAGAAAGCATTTGACAAAATACAGCATCCTTTCTTGATAAAAACCCTCAAGAAAGTAGGGATAGAAGGAGCATACCTCGAGATCATAAAAGCCACATATGAACGACCCAACACTAATATCATCCTCAATGGGGAAAAACGGAGAGCCTTCCCCCTAAGGTCAGGAACAAGACAGGGATGTCCACTATCACCACTGTTATTCAACATAGTATCGGAAGTCTTAGCCTCTGCAATCAGACAACACAAAGCAATAAAAGGCATCCAAATCGGCCAGGAGGAGTTCAAACTTTCACTCTTCGCAGATGACATGATACTCTATATGGAAAACCCAAAAGATTCCACCAAAAAACTGCTAGAATTGATTCATGAATTCAGCAAAGTCCCAGGATGTAAAATCAAGTCACAGAAACTGGTTGCATTCCTATACACCAACAATGAAGTGACAGAGAAGTCAAGGAATCAATCCCATGTACACTTGCACAAAAAACCATAAAATACCTAGGAATACATCTAACCAAAGAGGTGAAAAATCTATACACTGAAAACTATAGAAAGCTTATGAAAGAAATTGAAGAAGACACAAAAAAATGGAAAAAGATTCCATGCTCCTGGAGAGGAAGAACAAATATTGTTAAAATGTCGATACTACCCAAAGCAATCTACATGTTCAATGCAATCCCTATCAAACTAACAGCAGCATTCTTCACAGAGCTAGAACAAATAATCCTAAAATTTGTATGGAACCAGAAAAAACCCTGAATATCCAAAGTGATCTTGAAAAAGAAAACCAAAGCAGGAGGCATCACAATCCCAGACTTCAAGCTATACTACAAAGCTGTAATCATCAAGACAGTATGCTAGTGGCACAAGAACAGACACTCAGATCAATAGAACAGAATAGAGAACCCAGAAATGGACACACAAACGTATTGCCAACTAATCTTTGACAAAGCAGGAAAGAGTATCCAGCGGAATAAAGACAGTCTCTTCAGCAAGTGGTGCTGGGAAAACTGGACAGCGACATGCAGAAAAAAATGAACCTGGACCACTTTCTTACACCCTACACAAAAATAAACTCAAAATGGATGAAAGATCTCAATGTAAGACAGGAAAGCCATCAAAATCCTGGAAGAGAAAGCAGGCAAAAACCTCTTTTATCTTAGCCACAGCAACTTCTTACTCAACACGTCTCCAGAGACAAGGGAAACAAAAGCAAAAATAACTACTGGGACCTCATCAAAATAAAAAGCTTCTGCACAGTAAGGAAACAATCAGAAAAACTAAAAGGCAATCGACATAATGGGAGAAGATATTTGCAAATGACGTATCAGATAAAGGGTTAGTATCCAAAATCTACAAAGAACTTATCAAACTCAACACCCGAAAAGCAAATAACCCAGTGAAGAAATGGGCAAAAGACATGAATAGACACTTCTCCAAAGAAGACATCCAGATGGCCAACCAACACATGAAAAAATGCTCAACACCACTCATCAGGGAAATATAAATCAAAACCACCATGAGATACCACCTTACACCTGTCAGAATGGCTAACATTAACAACTCAGGCAACAAGAAATGTTGGCGACAATGCAGAGAAAGAGGATCTCTTTTGCATTGTTGGTGGGAATGCAAGCTGGTGACACCACTCTGGAAAACAGTATGGAGTTTCTAAAAATAGAACTACCCTATGGCCCAGCAATTGCACTACTAGGCATTTACCCACGGGATACAGGTGTGCTGTTTCAAAGGGACACATGCACCCCCATGTTTATAGCAGCACTATCAACAATAGCCAAAATATGGAAAGAGCCCAAATGTCCATCAATGGATGAATGGTTAAAGAAGATGTGGTGTGTGTACATATACATATTTCATTCAAAAAGAATGAAATCTTGCCATTTGCATCTACATGGATGGAACTGGAGGGTATTAGGCTAAGTGAGATTAGTCAGAGAAAGACAAAAATCATATGACTTCACTCATATGAGGACTTTAAGAGACAAAACAGATGAACATAAGGGAAGGGAAACAAAAATAATAGAAAAACAGGTAGGGGACAAAACAGAAGAGACTCATAAATATGGAGAACAACTGAGGGTTGCTGGAGGGGTTGTGGGAGGGGGGATGGGAGAAATGGGTAAGGGGCACTAAGGAATCTACTCCTGAAATCATTATTTTGCACTATATGCTAACGAATTTAGATGTAAATTTAAAAAAATTAAAAAGTAAAATTTAAAAAAAAGAAAAGGTAGAACCTTTCTTTGATTAATCCTGAATAAGTAATAATAATGATAATAATAATAATAATAATAGTAAACAACTTCTTGGATACTTTGCATATGCCAGGTTCTGTCCTAAGCATATAGCATGCCTTAGCTCAGATAATTCTTAGACCAACCTACTGAGGTAAATACCATCCTTACCATGTTAGAGATAAGAACACTGGGAGGCAGAAAAGTAAAGAAACTTACCCAAGGTCACATGATCAGAAGTGGAGCCAGCTTCCCTCACAGGCAGGCTGGTTGCTGAGTCTATGCTGTGCTGCGCCTCATGAATCAGCCCCCTCCAGGGCTTTGCACCGGAGGTCTACCTTTCCTGTCACCTCCTAAGCATATGGGATTCTTGCTTAGCCAAGAAGGTGGTCCCCTCCATTCTCTGCAGGCATGCTCCCTATGGTACCCATTTGGATTTGCAAGTACCTTCCTCTTAGTCCACAGGAGAGCTTACAGAGTTCCTTGAACACCCCTGTCTGTCTGGGCTTTCTTTGCCAAGTCACTCCTGGTTTCTTGATGAAAGAGATGCTTGAGGGATGTTTGCCCCGCAGTGCCTCAAGAAGTCTAGATTCTTCTTCTGGTTTTCTTTTGATTTAATTCCAAGAAAAGATGAAGGCCCTCTCCCTAGCTCCAAAAGGAGCAGTATGTCCTCAGGGTACTGGCTGCCCTATTGGTCCTCACCCAGCACCCAGAGGAGCTCCCCAGGCTGCACAGATAGTAAGATCTTAGGGGTCCAGTTTCTTCTCCACCAGTTCTATTTCTTCTACCAATGCCGTGTGCCTGGTGCTCTGCATCCCCACTTTGAACTACTGATGCTTAGATGTCAAATGATCAAATAGTCATCTCGGTACATAACCCTTAACAATCAACATAGAGTGGTAAGTAAAGGTATCATTGAGGCTTTTTATTCCTAATAGGGACAATGTTGATGTGTAACACATAATGCAAGTAGTTTCTTTGTAAAGGCCAGCATCAGAGTCTTACTTGCCTATAAATTGATTTCTTGTAGCTGTGGACTTAGTTTATTCATGTCCTGGGCCTGTGGACATGTGTTCAGTAGAACGAATAAATACACTCTAGCACTGGTCACATGTAACCTGCCTCTGTTTCAGGAAAAGACAGGGTCCCAGGCAGCAGCCAGAGCCCTTCCGCCGCTGCCTTACAGGAATTTGAGATGCAGAGTTGTCTCTACAACACAATGACGATGTATCAGAGAAACAAGAAAAAAGTCAACCCCCTAGGAGTAGGCACGCCCTACAAAACCAACTGTGCAAATCCCTGTAATGCCAGGCCCTATGAAGAACTGTTAGGAAGCAGCTCCTTTTTCTGTGTTCTTAAAGAAGTGTTAAAAACATAGAAGTAAGTCCACAGGTAAAAGCAAATCCGGGGGATGGCAGCAGGTGGGGGTTGGAGGGAACTAACAGATTTCCCTGGTGAGGCAGAGGACTTGTAGCAAGAGTAGGTAAGGTTGGAAGCCAGATTGTGGAGTGGATCCAGACTCTTCAAGTGAGCAGACTCGCTGCAGGTTTCTTGATGAAAGAGATGCTTGAGGGATGTTTACCTCCCCCACCGGTGCCTCACAGATGCTCCATGTCCCCAGAGCCCCAGGAGGATGCCGTGCCCAGAAGAGTACTTCTCATAGTAATAGCAAATACTCACATGCCACCTATTGTACACTGGGCATGCTGGCTGTATTTATACACCTTAAGCCATTCAGCCCTCATCACAGTATCCCTAATATAGATACGATGGTTACCCCCAGGCTACAGGTCAGGAAACCAAAGAACTAAGACGTTAAATAACTTACACGCAGCCAGTGAGTGGCAACAGCAGGACTTGAGCTCAGGCCATCTGGCTCGTGACCCATAGTCAGGGAGAGTCTTTCTGAAGGCATTCCCTCAGGCCCAGGGCTGTCTCCATTTTCTGTGTTGTGTCAAAAGGGAAAATACCAGCTCCAGTGCTGCACCTTGGACTTAAATCTACAGACATTTTTTCCATTCAGGACAGAACTGGGAAAGAGAAACACAGAGGGGAGGAAAATCTGCATTTCACCCAAATTGGAATTGGAAACCATCAACTGAATTCCACACCCCACCCTGCCTAGGCCCTTCCAGCCGGGCCTGAGTGGTGGCAGCTGGCTGCCTCATAAAGGTTGTAGATGAAAAAGCCCGCCTGCCCGGGACACCATGAAGGAGTGCCCAGCAAGATTCTGGAGACCAAGAAACAGCTACGTGAGAAAGAACACTATGGGCTATTATCTCAAACAGTTCCATGTTGTTCTGAAGAACAGGCCACAGGCCATCAGCCCTTGGCAAAGAGTGTGTCTGATGCCCTTTATCTCCCCTTTTCTTCTCACCTTGTCCACACCCCCACCCATCACCAGGCCTGGCCAAGGAGGGAAATGGCCATCTGGTCTGTCTGGATATGCCAATGACTTCACATGCTCTCCCCCTCAAGTGGATTAAGCTCTTCACCTAAAAGAATAATCTGAATAGTGGAAATACCCACCACAAGGGCTCAGGATGCCAGAGGCATTTAGGAACCACAAGCCCTTCATGGCACATATTCATGGCCACACTTAAGCCAGAGGGACAGTCCAGTGACTTCCTTCTCTGCTTCGTGATCCCTGTCCTCCATTGCCATGGGCTCCCGCTGCACTGTGTATCTGTGTTCTTTCACCAGAGAGGGCTTATTGCATCTTTAGAGTGCTTGTGGACCTCATAGTGCTTGAGTCAAGCCTGCTCATTTTCACTCCCCAAAAGGTCCGCATTGTCACCATTTTGTCAGCCTCAAGGTTTGAATTATTGTCTTCTGTGAAGTTTAATGCACTGTACACAGGTGGGGGCTGTTAAATTTACTCAGACAACTGGTAATAAAAGGCTCAGTCACTGCCCTCCAAAAGCTGATTATTTCACAAATAAAGGAGGGATATATGGGACATTTCAGAATTCCTTTATCATTTGAGCAATGTGTTTTGCAAGGTAAGCATGATAGTCTTGGGGACCGAATAATTTGAAAGTAGGTAAGCTCTTTATAAATTCCCCTCCTCAGGAAGAGCTTTCCAGAGTTGGCAAACTAAGCTAATACTACAAATAAGCTCTTGCTCCCTGCTGACTCCCCTAGATCCACTCTCTACCCTCCCCACCCTGCTCTGTGGCCTGAAAGGCTGATGCCCAGGGACTATATCTCCCAGGTTCTCCTGCTATCTGGCTTCAGGTTGGTTTGGCCAATGAGAAGCACCAGTAGGACACTGGAGCTTATGAAGAAAGAGAAGTCAGGATGTTTTCTTTCCACGCCCACCTGATGTGGTGCTATTGGCCTGGCAGAGGCCATGTCCTTACATGACCATGGTTTCCAGCTCATGGTCCCTCCTCCCCAGCTCCAGTTCTCACTGGAATCCAAGAGCACTGTTTCCTCCCCCTTTGACCTAGCTCCCCTCCACTGCTAGATGTGGGTGGCTTAACAGCCTTGCTGGCTCCCTCTCCCTCTGTGAAAATGCCCTTCAATAAGGTCCTCTCAGTTGAACCATCAGTGTACTCCAATTCGTATGGTGATATGACCCGTTCTTTATATTTATTCAAGATAGATCTATAGAGAAAACACAAAGCTTCCATGGTTAGAAGTTCATTCCTTGCCTCCAGGAGTGGTTGTATCCAAACCTGTCCTAAATAGGCAATCACCCTTCTTATTTTTCAAATTCTCCTCAGGACCACATATTTCTATCAGCGCAGCATGTTTTGCTCAATCCAGAACCCAGGGGCTCAGAATTCCTCCACCCTCAACCCTGGCCAGGTACTTTACTCTCATTCCCATCAACAGCAGCGGAACAGCTTTTCAAAGCAAAGTGGGCCCAGCTCCTTAAGCACACATGCAGACAGTAGAATTTAGGCAGGTTTAGGCCAGTAGATTTCTCTCAGCCAGCCTATAAATCAAGCACTAATCCCTATTACTCCTCCTGGCTCGAGGATTCGTATTCCCTCCTGGCCTCCATGGAAATGTCTTTTGCATATTGAAGTCATTTTGTTCATTGCTCACCCTTCCCTGAGTAGATGCGGAGGCATTTTGTAACTGTCAGTGTTTTGACAAAGTATGAGTATTTAATCATATGCCCATTACACCCTCCCCACCACAACACGTGGGCTTGCTGGTACTTGCTGCCAGGGCAGGACAGCGGGCAGGGAACGGGCAAGTTCTCAAGACCCAGGGCATAGGCAGGGGATGGGAGCAAGTCGAGGAGGTGGTGCCCTCCCTGTTACAAGACAGTTTACCCAGGACCGCATCTGCCTTCTTCCACTTCAGGAAAGGAATGCGTGGCCCAGGCGAACAGAACCAAGATTAAGTAGGACAGAAAGGACCATCTCGTTCTTTCCCTTGCCTCTTCTGGAACTAAATCATCTTTGGCAGATGGTGTTTCTAGTCATGGTCTCCCTAGGAAACCTACCCCAGTGCCTAGCAACCTTCAGCCCTGGGGAGTCCTTGCTGTGGTCTAGCTTTAATGCCCAGGATGCTACCAGCCTGAGGCCTCCACACTCCTGTTTCTACCAGACCCGGCACTTGCTGGAAGAGGTCCTTGGAGGAACCCTCTCATGACTGTGGATACAATTCTCTCCCTGGGAGCCCCTGACCATCTCCCCAACATATATGTGACCTCCCGCCCCGTCCAATACTCCCCCAGCACCCCTAGCCTGCCCATAAGAATTTCCTTTGCAGTCACCTCCAAACTTCCCTTTCTTAAAAAGAAACAATTTTCTGAAGCCCAGGGAGTTAATCCATGAAATCCTCTGGAACAAAAGCAGCTGGCTTGGACCATGGATAAGTCGATCAACAAACATGCCAGAGCCCTGCATGGTTCAAAGTGCTCTTTGTTCCAGCCACTGAGCATGGATCTGCCAGGGTCCTGCCAGTGACCCTCGGCTTCTCCAGATCTCACCTCTTGGGCTCTTGGCTCTGCTCCTGCCATACCCTTGAAAGCTAAACTCCCTTCAGAGGGATAAGGCATCATTTGTGCTCACAAGTCTCTCTCTCCCTCTTTCAGAAGCTACCTGATTAAAACTTTTTAGAGCAAGTCAAGGCTCAACACGAAATGAAAACAAACTGGTCCCTTGCAAAAGGCACAGGCTGTTTAGTATAAATGGAGGCCCCATATGGTTGTTATTTTGGAAGAGAATCAAAGACCTAAAACCTGTTTCTTAGATGACAACAGGGGGAAAAGAAAACCCCCCCAAAACAAAACAAAACAAAATAAAAACCACTCTTCACTTTACGTGCAATCGATCCTGAACGGTGTCAGATGTTTGGCGAGGGCCCCAAGACAGAAAGAACAGTCAGAGAAACAGGGCCGGCAAGACCAGCCAGATGCCAAGATTTCCCAAGAATCACTGAGGGGGAATATCCCTCCCAGAAGTGCCACACGGAAGGAATTCCAGCCTGCTGGGCTCCTTGCTTGCTGCCCTGGGCCGTCTGAGACATTCCAGTCACACCCCCCTCGGAGAGGGACAGAGCACCGTGCAGGCTGCCACGCAGAGCTGATGGTCCTACTGAGATGGAAGAGGAACTCATGGGAAATTGGTTTCCTTCACTAGGACTCTTTCAAGTTGGAAGCAAGCAGTCCTTCAGGTTCTTTCCCTCTCTGAGCCTCAGTTGCTCATGTGTAAAGTGGGCATTATGATACCTAGTTTTGTGGGATGTTATGAGGGATATGATATATTTTTGTGGATGGAATATGGTGCATCCAGTCGGGTGTTTCCTCCTTGCCAGGTCCTGTCCACACCCTATTGCCAAACTTCCCAGGAAGCTCTAACAAGTACTATACAATGGGACTTATTTCACCAAGTCCTAGCTATGTGACCTTGGACACATTCCTTAGCCTCTCTGGGCCTCATTTTACTCATATTTAAAATGGGGATAATAATCCTATGGTGCCTAACAGGTTTGTTGTAGGGATTAAAGGAGAGTATGAGTAAAGCCCCTAGCTCCCTTTACTTGATGAACATTTCTTGAGCACCCATTGTGCATCAGGCACTGTGCTGGGCTTTGGGAAGAATCCAATTCAATAAATAACAGATGCACTTGTTATTATTATCAGAAACCAGTCAATGTAGTTTTATTATCCTTTAGTTTATAGATGGTAAAGAGAAGCTCAGAATAGTTAAGTACATTCAGCCAGTCGCATGTCACACTTTGAACCCATGCCCGCCTAGCTCCCTACATGACAGTGTTTGATATGTGAACTCCCTCTAAGTCTCTCTATGTGCTTTTACATTGTAGCACCGGATTCTTACAGCATTCCTGGAAGTACAAGGACCTTGCTATTATCTCTTTTCTGCTTACGGGGAAACTGAGGCCCAAGGTCACTCACTCAGCATGCTGGAGCCAGGTGTATTTTCACTACAGGACCACACCAGCTACTGCTTCTCTTGGAATGTCCCAGCTCCCATGTGGCGTCCCGGCTCCTGGTCCATAACAGGAGAAGGGGCGCAAACACATCATGCCAGGCCTGGCAGCACCAACACTGACAGTCCCACAGTCTGTCGCACCAGTGAGAGGGACACTTCAGGAGGAGCATGAGAGCAGGTGTCTGAGGCCCCTGGCGCCACCCTGGATCAATACGCTCAGTTTAATTACTTTCAGGACCTGGCCAGTTGCTGGTGCATCCAACTTGGAGCTACATGCTGGATAACAAGACCATATGCTCCCAATGTCAGCCCTCCCAACACATTCTCAAAAGCTAACCAGTTCAGAGGCATTATTCTGGAGATAGAAGAAGGGAAAAAGTGAGGCAGCTTTGGAGAAAACAGGGGCTTTGGGGCTGGGAGAATGTGCTTAATGACACGCACATGGTGATCCGCATGGCTGCCTATTCCTCCTTGGCAGCCTGTGTTTTCTGAGCTTTTTGATAGTGGGATAGGGGAATTGCTACTCTGTGTCCACAGAGCCCAAGGATGAGGCATTTATCTCATCAGATTGTTGAGATACAGTGTGGGTGTTTTGATGTCATTACTGCATGGATAGCAGTGTGCAGTGGAGGGGAGCAGAGATACTGAGATAAATAACACGGGATCCTTAGAAAATACACTGGGAACAAGAAGGCCATCAGCAGTATGTCTGAGCCAGAAGGGACCCCAGAGATTGCTGGCCAAGCCAGCATCGCCTTTCATAGGAGACAGAGGTCGAGAGGAGTGACACAACTGTCAGGTTCACTATAAAAGAGGGGTAGAGCCTAGGCGTCTCCCCTGTCATTCCAGGCTCATTCCACTGCACCATAGGTTTGAGCTCTGGCATCACCAACAGAGAAAAGATGATGGTGGAGAAGCACATCTCACTCTGCATTTGCAGGCAAGATGGTCCCCTGGGGGAGGCTATTCAGCCACCACAGAATTAAAAAGGTTTGAATACCTGTAAAGAAGGGATAGGAGGAGAAGACAGGATAGGAGAAGAATGAGCTGGGGATTCAGAAGTTCCTGATCCTTGCTAACATGCCACCTCCCTCACTATCCAGCAGGAAGCTGAGGAGGGCACAAAGCAAGACAGAGGGGGATCATCTTCCTGCCTTGTCTTGAAATAAAGCATCAGGCACCCATGGGTTCAGAGGGCCCCAAGCCTAGGATTTTCACATGAAACAGGAGTAGGACAAATGCTAAGTTTGCTGATTCCAGCTCTGTAAGTTCTGAATCATTAACTGGAGGGTGGAGGACCCGGCACTCTTCACCTAGAGAGGCAGACAGCCATGGTAGTTAACAGTTCCCTCCTGAAGACTGTATGAAAGCCAGTATCACTCTACCCACTTCCACAAGGGCCAAGGGCCTCCCACCAGGCCAGCAAAGATGCTGATCTTCAAACTCACTGTCCTGGAATCCCTGGTATTGTTGCTTAATTCACCAGGTCACTTGAGGGTAGGAATGACCTCAGCTCATCAGGCAGGCGTCCTGGAGCTGATATTTAAGGAGAAATCCAGAGGCTTAAGAAGTAGTCAAGAAAAAGTTCAGTTCAGACAATTGGAAGGAGAAAGGGATTTGCAGGGAACAAAAGGGACCAATGTGGGTTTGGGCAGGCCAGAGAAGACAGCTCTGGGATGGGGAAGGAGGTGGCTGTTGGCAGATGAAGAACATGTTGGTGCAGAGCTAACTTTCTGCCCCACTGAGGACATGGGGAAGGGCAAAGCCAAAAGGAGTACCATCAATTTTAAGAAAAATATGTCTTGAGGAAGTACTCGCTGCTAAGGAATCCATGTGTCATCTGATGGGGTGGCTAGTTTGCCAAAAGGGCTGGGTGACCTCAGGGATGCCAGTCATCTTCTAAACCCTGATCTGGCAGTGAATAGCCCATGTGGAGGAGGGTCGGGGAACAGGAAGAACCACAAGCATACAGTGCGTTTGGGAAGACGCTCTCTGCCTGGCACGGATGGATGCAAGGGTTAAGTGATTTGCCCTAGGTCATAAAGCTTCTAATTTGGACAAGTCATGTGATCTCTCTGGAGCTCAGTTCCCTCCTCTGTAAGAAGAGAAGGTTGGACAAGATGCTCTTTTTGTCAATTCTGACATTCTGCAGGTCTAATCAAGGACTTCTGATCTGCCAATTCGATCTCCCTGGACAACTGCAGGCATCTGAAGACAGGCTCAGGAGAACAATGGTGCCAGAGGACTGGTCTGGGAAAAGCAGAGCATGGATCCTCCCCAGAAGAACCCCCCAGAAACCCCCACAGAGACAGCCTGTCTTAGGAGATACCACAATAAATTGTGTGTCCATTCCAATCCCAGCAGGGCCTGCCTTCCTGCCTACTCCCTGGGAGTCAGCCTTGTTTGAAGGCTTTGAGTACTGTCCTCTGCTGCCCACTAGGGAGCACCAGCAGGGTGGAAAAGGGAATGGACACCCTTGGCTGCTCATTGTTCCTTGGGTTTAGGCCTAGGGTTTGAGGCTGGCTCTAAGATGCCCCTTCATTGATCATTTGATCCCAGAAGTAGAACTTGGCTTTATAAGAGCTGCTGTTCTTTGTTCTCTCTCTCTCTCTCTCCTTTGCACTTTTTAGTCATTTCTCTGATTCTCCCTGCTCTAGTTTTGGCCTCTCCAGTCATCTTGACATCTCTACCTGGATACCTCAAACTAAACACATCAAAAACCCAACATCCAAACTTCCCTCAACTACTGCCCATCTCAGATAATGGCTATCTCCAGCTTTCCAGTTGCTTTGGTCAAGAAATTTAGAGTTGACCTTTATGCCTCTTTCTTCCATGCTTATTGTCCAATATGTCAGCAAATCATTCCAGGTGTACTTTTTTTTTTTTTTTTAAAGAAAGGCAGACTGCAGCACCTCATTTGGATGTGTCTGGAGTCTTGGAAGCTTGACTACCCTACGTTCTCCTACAAATGGACCTTGAGAACTTGTTTGGAGGTTCTAGCAAGGGAGCACAGCTACTCGTATACCCTTGACCGAAGAACAGTCCTCCTCTATTGGGGAAGGTTGTCCTCTTCAACGTAGCGCACAGCTTCGGGAGGGACACACATGGAGTAATGAGGGAGGAAGGGGACACCCGCCTAGCCAGCCAGATCAGCCAAATCAACCCTGGCGATCAATGGGGTGACAGATGTCGCAGCCAGATCGCCTTCACATCCCTAGCTGTACTTCTAATATATATTAAGAATCCAGCAACTTCTCTCTACCTCCACTGTTTATGCTCCAGTCCAAGCTACAAACATCTGCCTCCTGAATTACTGATCTAGCCTCCTGCGTGATCTTCCTGCTTTTACCAGCTCCAACAGCCTCCCCTTCGATTCCCTTTTAAAACATCATCAGATCATGTCACTCTTTTGCTTAAAACCCTCCATAAGCTTTACACTTCATTCAAAGTAAAAGCCATAATCATCACAATGACTTTAAGGCTCTACTTATTCTTCCCTTATTCCTCACTGACCCCATCTCAAAGAGCTCACTGTGCTCCAACCACACCTGCCTCCTCCCTGTTCCTCAAAGACACTCAGAGCATAGGGCCTTTGTACTTTCTGTTCCCTCTATCCTGAATGCCCTTTTCCCCAGATATCTACCAGACTCACTTCCTTAACCCCTGCAGGTCTTGCCTCAAATGAGGCATCTTCTCAATGAGACCTTCCCTGACCCCTCTATTTAAAATTATAATCCCATCCTGGCACCCTATCTCCTTCCCTGCCTTAATTCCCCCTCAATATCTAATATATTTTACTCTTTTCTTCCTTTATTTTCTCCTATTCTTTGTTTTCTTCCTTCCATTAAGGGGTAAGCTCCCTGAAAGCAGGGTGTTTTATCTGTTTTGTCCCACATTTTGGATATCCTCACCCCCACCCTGGACCTATGACGCATCACTCTGGTTCCAGGCCGCATCCTGGCCTTCCCCATTACCAGTCTCTGTCTTTCTCTGACTCTGCCATCCACAGACACTGATCTGCTCAGACAATGAGCACTGGCACAGGTCAGATTCCTGGTCCCAGGTCCTCAATCTTCATCCCCAATCTGTGGCTGCACATACCCACTGCTGATGCCAGAGACACAGGTGTTGGCCACAAGAAAGACTGCTGTTGCAACGGCAAGTCTGAGCCCCCACTCAGATTGGTCAGTGTTCCTTTATTCTTTCCCTTGGCGGCAGATGAGGGAGGAAACAGACTGGGGACTCGAAACACACCAGGTGTTTAATAGATGGCTAAGTGAAAAGGGTTTCCAAATTACATGCCAACACAGCAGCTTGTACAGCATTCAGCCCACTGCCTGCATTATGGCTTTTGGACTCAAAGAAAAGCCAAGGGAAAGGTAGCTGGGAGTGCCAGCTGATTGTCACATGGTATGCAAGTCCCTTGATGGGAGGACAGTCATGGGCTCTAGGCCCATATCTCAGGGTAACTGACCATCCACTAGGTTGAGGTGACAAGTTCTGTGTCCACAATGTGAGTCCTGAAGGCACTGCACTGTGCCCCTTGGCAGACCTCTGCTGATCCTGCCCATTCCCTCCTTACCTGACTCTGCTCTATATCAGGAAACTCGGGTTAAAGACCTGGCCCTGGCACTGACTCACCTTGGGACTAGACTGACATGGGGATGCTGAGATGACAAATAAGATGATGGAGAGGCGAGTGTTTTGCTTCTTAGGAAGAAAGGCATCTTTGTGACGCCCACATGAAATCATTCCCATATTAGTACATGTGCACAATCCTGGCATTGCAGCCTGAAACATATCCAGGCCCTTTCAGGGCTCTTACTGGCCAGATGAGATGTCTCAGGACTTCTCTGCAGCAGCAACAGAGGCACCTGTTGGGTATGTGGGTTGTGCACACAGGAAGCAGGAAGCAAAGCCTCACTTTCTTCTAGCACTCTACCTTAGTATGTGTAGAAACTGTCTCTGATGTTGTCCCCTAGCTAATGGTGATATTTACAATTATAATTTACTTCTTAGTGCTTACTATGTGCAAAGCAGTATACTAAATCTTTGTCATGATTTTTCAACCGAATGGTTCTCACAGTGTATCCCAGGGAACCCCAGAAGGGTGCCTAAGACCCCTTTGGTGTGTCTGTGAGCTCAAAAAATTTTTCATAATAATTCTAAGATGTTATTTCCCTTTTTCACTTTAATAGTCTTACAGTGGAGTTTTCTAAAGGCCACATAACTGCATAACACATGATACTGCATCATATTGAGTGACAAAGCAGATACTAGAATCTGTCTTCCATTAAGCCAGACACTAAGGAAACTCTTTAAAAGGTAAGGCAATATCATTCTTCTCACTCAATTTTTTGTTTTAGAAAACAATTCTTTTTCATTAAAAAGATGTTATGTTAACATGTAGTGAGGTTTTTTGGATGAATTAGGTTTTAATTTCTAATATAGTAAACAGTGACAGTTATAACCCTCATAAAGAAAAACTCTTTGGGATCCTCAATAATTGTTAAGAGTATAAAGCATTCCTGAGACCAAAAAGGCTGAGAACTGCTACTCTGACTCATTTAATTCTCAAAAGAATCCTCCATAGTATGTATTGTTATTACCCCCATTTTAGGAACAAAAATGTTGAGGCTGAGAGAGGCAATGGCTTATCCAAGATCACACAGCCAACAAGTGGTCAAAGCACAACTTGAGCCAAGTTCCATGTGGATCCCTAGTCCATACTCTTGACCATGATGCTACACTAACTCCAGGACAGGCCTATGGCCTCACAGGCAGAAGCAGGTGTTTGCCTTTGTGGGTCTGAGCCACTACACTCCTCTTTTCTTCCCCAGATTGTGTCAGCCAAGTGCCGATACCAGGCCAATGTGCCTAGCACAGCAGGGGTCCGTGACCTCACTGAGAAGCAGGCTGCTCTCCTCCGGGCTGACTGAGCTTGCTGGACCAATGCTCCCAAGGTTACTGTTTTCTTCTGGATGCGAGTGTGCAATCTGGGGATGCCGGTTGGGAAAGAGATGTTCTCTGAGTAGGACATTAAAACACCCAAGAAGGCAGGAATTTCACTGACAGTGATGTTTACCCATGCTTTTTCTACAAAAATTTTTAAAGCATAAATTGACTAATTTTTAATAAGAAAAAAATTTTAAAGTACAACTGTTGTTCTGGTTATATAAAGAAAATTAAACACCTAGATCCAATACAGTTCTTAATCCAACACTGTCAGCCTCCTAGCCACAGAAGACAGGCTTCCCTACCACTTCCTCCTGTCAAGAGACCCTCAGAAATTCGGTCCTGCCCTTAGCTCTCACTAGAACACTTCAGAGCAACTTATTTCTGGTCTTTAACTACTAACTCAGGAAGGTTTTTTTGTTTGTTTGTTTTATGACAAAGACATTAATTGTCCTCATTAGCAGTTTTAATTCATTCAGAGATGTTTTAACTGTCTAGTTCCTATCCAAATGAAGAAGTGGCTTCCAGCTGATATTGTTTTAAGCCAAATGGTCACACACTTTAGCCTGCATTAGAAAAACCAGGTACACTTGTTAAAACACAAATTGTTGGGTCCCAAGGTTTGCGGCGGGGGGGTGGGGGTGGGGGGGGGGTGTGGGACAGGTGGTTCCCAATCTGTCATCTGAGGCAAGGCCCAAGAATATGCATTTCTATTAGGTTTCCCAGGTGATTTTTGATGTTAGCTCATGACCACATTTTGAGTTTTAAGCTACTTTTCCTGGCATCTTCATGGCCCTGGATTACTTTTCCCTCCACACAAAAAAAGAAAAAACAGAAAGTGAAGGAAATACTGAGCTATCTGATTTCCCCCAGACCCATGTAAAACCCTTCCAGTTAGGAAAAGCCATTGTTAGTAACCATGTTCACTCGCTAGTGTAACTTCATCTCCCCCACCGATTTTTGGAATTTAAAAGCATATACAAGTTAATTTATATTGAATTCTTAACATCACTTTATTACTCCGTCTCTCAAAGCTACTTTCTTGAAGGGTTTTTGGCCTCTCTTCCCTTTCTGAAAACTTAAGAATTCATTTTGATGTAACAAACCTAACTACAAATTGATAAAAAAAATATGACTTCTTTTTAATTAGACAATGCTCATACATCTATAATAATAAATAGGATAGAAAACGTTCAAGTCTCTTAAAATAAGAATCATGTGAAATTGGGAGGGAAGCAATTAAACTCCTAATGGGCCATCTGGACAAGGTAGCATTGTGGAGCGGAAAGAGTACCAGAGGTGGGCACCCAGTTCCAGATACCATGCTGAGCAGGGCTCTGAAAAACGGCTTTATTTTTATGGACTTCAGTTCTACATATGTAAGATTATGATAATAAAGTCTTCCTAAAAAGACTTATGATAGAATTAAAATTACTTGCTTTATCCCACACCATTTTAAAAGGTGACTTGAGAGAATTTTAATCTCACATTTAAAAAAAAGACGAAAATGACAATTTCCAAAAATTAATAAGTAATTTTTTGCAAGTAGACCAGCCAAAAGCATAGGACAGTTATTCTGACTAATTGTAAATGCTGGCCTAAGTTTCCTGGCAGTATAATATAAAGAAGGATATTATTATATACCTCTCATATCTCATTAATTGAGAGGCCAACTCCTTAAAGCAACTGAATGAGATGATGTACATGAAAACTTTCAGTATGTAACCAGAAATAAGAGGTCATTTTTTAATAATGTTTATTTATTTCTTTTGAGGGAGGGGGCAGAGAGAGGGAGGGAATCCCAAGCAGGTTCCACACTGTCAGCACAGAGCCCAATGTGGGGCTCGAACCCACGAACTGTGAGATCATGACCTGAGCTGAAATCAAGAGTCAGATGCTTAACCAACTGAGCCACCCAGGCGCCATGTTAAGAGGTCATTATTAAGAAATTATTAAGAAATGAGATTGCTCTTAGTTGAGGTAGGGGAGATCCAAAACACATCAGGTAACAGCACTGAATGCAAACCCTGCCCTCATCTTTTCTCTCTTTCCTTTGTCTCAATTCTCAAAGAAACCTCTGTCCACTGTGGACTGGGAATGCATTTACCCAAGGCAGATCTAGGGTTCTCAGGAGAAAGCTGAGAGTATAATGTTGACTGAACCATACGAAAATGCCATCTTTGTAGGGCAAAAACTATCCAACATCAGCGATTTCAGGTAGTTTAGTTTAAGAGGACAACCAAATGAAGTGGAGGAAGAGGAGAAATGAGGGGGAAGGATAAAGAATATACAATATCAAGACCTTCTGTGCAGTTCTGATGAGTATAAAGGAGGTGTGAAGATTGGGGAGGTATAACTCGCTGTGAACTTCACTGCTTGAGAGCCTGAGAGAATGTGGAGGAGGAGAGATCAGTGACAATAGTCCAAGAGCCTGCAGGAAGGAGCTGCACTAGGAAGACATGATAGGGTGGAGCTGGCTGTTCACCATGCCCAGGCACTCAGGTCAACTACCTTTCCCAGCATCCTTTGCAGACAGATGTGGCCACATGACCAAGATTTGACCAATGAAACATCAGTGGAAGTGACAGTCACCACTTCCAGGCCTGGCCCATAAGAGCCACCATTATCCTCTCTGTTCATTCCTCTGGCTGGCTGGCTCCTGGATATCACTTCCTTGGAAGACACCTCCCAAAGATGGCAAAGCCTTGATCCCTCGATAAATAAGGGCTACCTGAGCAGGGCTACCCGAGCAGGGCTACCCAAGAAGAGCTACCCGAGGCCGACTGGGCTTATATGAGTGATAAATAAACTTCGTGTTAAGCCATTATGATTTCAGGGTTCAACTATTACTCAGCTAATGTTAATAAAAGAATTGATGTTCTTGTGCCCAAAGAAGACAGAACTGAACTAAATGGGGAAAGTTCAGAATTTTAAAAGATAGTGTTCTGGTTCCCAAACATGAGAACACCTCATTGGTGGAACTTTCTCATCAGTAAGGATTCCCCTACACCTATATCTCTTGAATTTCCCCAGGACACTTTTTCAACTTCATTAATAGGTTATTACTCTGGTCATCAGATTGGAATCAGAGGATGTCTGGAAAGGATTTGGCTGCAACCGTGTCCTCCAACAATGTCTTTATTTATATATGCTTGGGGACTTCACCTGCTCTGCATCTTGGCCCTTAACCTCCTCATCTCTGGCTGGGTAACTGGTGTGTTTTATCAGCCCAAGAACCCTGTAGGCTCACAGGGGCCAAGAATATAGCTTTTATATTTTGTTTCCAAACAGCATGAAGCTAGGCAGGGAATAAAAGCTCAATCAACCCTTCAGTTTATTTGATTTGAGCAGTTATCTTCTGTACAACCAGAATTGGGGGCGGGAGGAGGACTTTTCTAGCAACCTAGACATGGGAGACTAGACTTAGCAAAAGCATTCCAACTGTATATATAATTCATTTTTTTTTTTGTTTATTTATTTTTGGGACAGAGAGAGACAGAGCATGAACGGGGGAGGGGCAGAGAGAGAGGGAGACACAGAATCGAAACAGGCTCCAGGCTCTGAGCCATCAGCCCAGGGCCCGACGCGGGGCTCGAACTCACGGACCGCGAGATCATGACCTGGCTGAAGTCGGACGCTTAACCGACTGCGCCACCCAGGTGCCCCTATAATTCATTTTTAAGACACTGGTGTGCTCAAGTCACTGATCACTCTTCGCTTTGACAGTTACCAAACTTTAACACACACAAGGGTGAACCATGAAACATGTTAAAAATATAGGCTTGTGGGTTCAACTCCCCATATTCTGATCTAGTAGTTTTAGGGTGGGATCCAGGAATCTGCATTTGTGACTTTCCTCCTCCCGCCCCACCCACAATTCCTATGCGAGTGGCAAGGAGCAGTGTGTGTGATTGTAACATCTGTGAGGTGAGGTCAGGATCAGGTCTATCTTGTTTAATATTATATCCACAGGGCCTAGCATATGGCCCCACTCACAGTAAAGCTATTAACTATCTGTTGAATGAGGACACTCATCTGTCAGATTTATCCTAAAAATGCCCTTCCTCAAAGAAAGGAAATGAACTAGGTGACCTCTCTGGTTCTCTGAAGGCCACCAGCTCACCATCACATACTTCATAAACTGGGAAGTGCCCCTCCTGGCTGCCTCAGACCCATCTGCTCTGAGTTCTAATTGAGGAGGCCGACCTTCTTTGATTGGCACTTCCCTCTCTTTCAGCCAGAGACCATCTGTACCCACCACCTCCTGACAGCTCAGACATCCCTTCCTCTCTGCTGGTGCAGACAGGCAAGGGCATTGGTAAGTAGGTCTGGGCCTGGAGGGAGAGGCTGCCTTCCACACCCTGGGATGACCTCAGGACTGTCTGTAAGCCCTGCACAGATTGTCAGAACTCCCTGAATCTGGGGAATGATGCTTTCCTGATAACCAGACTTTGTTTCTGAAGCAGAACTGTGAGAACTCTGTTCTGTTATCTCACATGCTCTCAGTACCTCAGTAAAACCAGTAGGTAGCAAGTGTCTTTATCCTCGTTTTACAGATGGCAAAGAGAGGAAATCTGACTTGCCCAAGGTCACACAGCAGGTCAGCTGTGAAGCCAGAAGGGCATCCAACCTCTCTGCATCCAAAGCAACTGCTTTCCCACAGCCAAAGCGCCTTGAGGTTGATGGGAAGTCATGACTGCTTTAATTCAAGGCTGTTGCTCCTGAGTTTTGCATCAAAGCATATGTTCTTCAGAAAAGAAGTACCAAGCTAAGCTTTGTTTCTCTTCTTTTGAAAGATCTTTGGGATGAGTCTCAGAGAGACTATTCCTCAATCACCAACCAAAGTGAAGAGGGGAGAGAAGGATAATGCAAGATCTTTCTCTTAAAACTGGAAATGGGGGCCCCTGGGTGGCTCAGTTGGTTAAGCGACTGGCACTTCATTTTGGTTCAGGTCATTATCTCATGGTATGTGAGTTCGAGCCCTGCATCAGGCTCTATGCTGACACCACAGAGCATGCTTGGGATTCTCTCTCCATCTCTCTCTGTCCTTTCCCCCATCCCTCAAAATAAATAAATAAACATTTTAAAATTAAAAATATATGGAAATGAACCTGCAGTTCTTAAGGTGGGGAGTGGGCAGTGGGCCATTTCAGAATCACCTAAGGAACTTTTTCAACATCAATCTTCTCCTTTCCCCTGAAATTCTGATGGGTCAACAAGCTGACTTCAACCCTGACTCCATAACAATGGAGTACTTTGATTGGATTTTTCCTTTTCCCTCATCCTCTGAGGTAGATGTTAACAATCAAGTGGACAAAAGGTGAGTGGTAGGAGAAGCTCTGACCCTGAACGATCATCAGCACAGAGTAGGAGCCAACACACATCTGTGTCAGTTTACTGATGCATAGATGGAAAAGACACAAGAGCAATAGGTGAGCAGATCATTCTTGAAGCTGGCTGTCTGAGCCCCTGTGCCTCCATTCCTATACAGCTAGAAAACTCAGGGTCACCTAGTATGTATCCAGAACTAAAATATAAATGGAATTAAACCCTGTATAAGAAATAAACAAAGGAGAAGGGCTGCTCCAGATGATCGGGGGGTACAAAGATAAGTAAGACTCAAGCCATGTCCTCAAGAAGCTTGCTGATTGAAAGAGTTCTGTGTTGCTTTAAGACTCTCTTCCATATTGATATTCTCCTCCCTACCAGCCTGTGAGCAACTGGAGTATGGATGCCTATCTAGGGGTTCCACAGTGGTGGGCACAGTACTAGACACATATGGTAAAGTTCCAGAAAAATTAGATGATTTTGCATCCCAAGATGTGGGAGAGAAAGCTATACATTAACATAGCATATGTCTAGCAACTTTTCTCAGACCTTGTCAATCTTAGCTTTTAAAAAAAAAGTTTATTTTGAGCGAGAAGAGAGCACAAGTGAGAGAGAGGTGGAGAGAGAGGAAGAGAGAGAATACCAGGCAGGCCCCATGCTGTCGTACAGAGCCTGATGTGGGGCTCAAACCCATGAACCCGTGAGATCATGACCTGAGTCAAAACCAAGAGTCAGATACTCAACCTACTGAGCCATCCAGGTGCTCCGATCTTAGCTTTATATAAGGCACAACCAAACTCAGGAGTACCCAGGTGAGGTCCACCAATGGATACCTTAAGGCTCATCACTGCATGTTTAATGACTTTAACAGCCAAACTCCTTCAGGCCCATCCTCCACCTTCTCCAGATGCCCTGGCTGTTTCTTCTCCTTCTTAGCACACTTCTCTTCTCTCTATTGGTTTTGAGGTTCTTTCTCTCAAATGGTCCCCTAAACCAGGTGTATGGGGTATGAGGTTTCCTCATCATATGTTAAGCTTATAAATCGCTCTCAATGAGACAGAAATAATGGCTTTCAAAGGTAACAAGATAGGCATGTTTTAGACATCAGAGTGAACTTTCTCTCAGCAATCACTATTTAACTGTGACACAGGCAACCAAGGAAGGGCAGGTACCTACTGATGACCTATTGTGTGTAAATGTGTGTTATTTCATTTACTCCTTGATGCCCTCCTCTCAGGAAAGTATCATTATTTCAGAGATAGAGAGGAAAATTATAACATTTCTATGGCAGATGTTCTCAAAAACAGGAGCCATAGACTTGGGTTCTTATAATTCTAAATAGTAGTCTGAGGGAGAAAATAGTTCACAGATGTTGCCTTGCCTCCATTATACCCAGAGCTGCTCAGAGAGCCTTCTAGAAACAGCGATCAAGGAGGAATTCTGGGGCTTTGGGTGGTGGCCAAAAACTAATTGTCCATTCTTCCCTCTTACAAGTTCAGAACCAATTAAGAAATACGATATAGGAGACATACAGACTGAAATCAAACTAAAAGCTTCATTACAAACAAATTCTAAATTGGAGAATGTGGCTTAGATGGGTGGTTACAAAGTGCTGCCCAATAGTTCACTCAGAGTTAAAGCTACTCGCCCAATCAAAAAGTGGAACCATTGTAGGCTTTCCCCACAGGGCCAGAGCCAGCCCCAGTAACTTGGTGAGCCCTTCTTTGGGGACAAGTAGATTCAAAAGAGAGTCCCAGAAGGGGCTAAGCCAAACTCATGAATCAGATAAGTTACTTCCCCTCCCCTGGAGTCAAGGGCATGAGTCAAGGGATAAGTGGGAAGTGCTCCTCCCACACCATTCACTACAGGGCTGTGGCGTAGAAACCCTCTTCTCCCTGCCTGTGGTAACAAAAAGAGTAGAGAATTAGTGGTGCTTTCCTCTATGGGGGGTGGGGAACATTGTCAAAATTTTCAAGTTAGTTTGAATGTATAGAGATGGCAAAAAGTAGTGTAATCCAAGCTAAGAGACATCCTGTAAGTGATGACACAGAAGGCCATGGAAGGACCAAAAAGATCTCTGAAAGAGAATGGGAAGGAATAATAGCTGAGAACGCTTACAAACAAGACAGAAGGGGCTTGATTCACCAGGTCTGTATATAAAACATACAGCTGTTCATGTGCAAACACCTTGATCCAATCTGGCATTTGTTCTCAATGGAACCGAATAATCTGGACAAAGCAGGCCTCTACCACCTACAGAGGCCACCTTGACATTCTAAGCTCATCACTATTGTCCCTGCCTCTTGATGTACAGTAGAGGCTGTTCATAAGGATAAGCCATGAATCATGGCATGAGCCTTCAGCCCTGTTTCATGGCTTCCAACCTCAGCTCTCAGTTTTCTGGTTTCCTCTTTCCTGCCCTGCACTGCCCCCACCACCCCACCTCACACTCAGCACTCTGCCTTCCCTCTTGCATCCTCTTTCCAGATTATCCTGTAGACCCAAATGTTTGTGTATAATATCAGAGCTGATGATTTGAAGAGGCCCTTGACTGTGGCCAGATCATAGAGGCCACTGTGAATAAACCAGCCCTTTTTTGGACTTTCTTTTTTAGGCAGACTGAATATTTACACACTGGGAGCAGGCCCCATAAGGGCTCCCCAGCAGATAATACATTCATGCAAGCAGCCGTCTCTAGTGAAAAAAATCATTATTAATTGGGGTTACAGCACTCATTTTAACTGCAGCAGGAGCTGAGCTCACTCGATTTAGTAGTGTGCAGACTTTTCCTGAACTCCAGTGGATACTTCACAAATAACAATAAAAATTTTAATGGTAAGACAAATATGGAGCAGGCTACACAGCTTCAGTCATTAAACAACCTCCATCCACCATGCTCAAGGATTCAAGCTGTTTTATGTGGCGGGCCACTTTGCCTAAGCCTGCTGCCAATAAGAGAATAAATTTTCATGGTGTGGAGTTTCAGTAAGAAACAGGTTTCATTAGCCCTGTCTGAGAGATACAGAAACCGAAGGCCAGAGAAGGGAAGTGATGTAGGGTCAATCAGGGGTGGTGCCAGAAGTCTGTTCTAAGCCCCATGTCCCATCCTGGTCCTTGTTCTGCTCTGGTTCCCGAATTGTTTTCGCTTCATGGAGGCTAGGAAGATTCCATTCTCTGCAAAGCTGCAGGGCAGCTGTTTCTGATTATTTGTCCAACCAAAAGAGCATTTTGGTTATAAAGCAATTTCTTGTTCTACCCACCAGAAGTTATGTACATTCATTCACAGGGGACTGCGGCTGAGTTTGGCTACACTGCACTGACAGTGTCTAGAAGGTCTCCACTGAATCTGGAAGGTTAGTAATGGGGAAACTCAAGGGCTGTGGCAGGTCCATTTGGGTGAACACCAGGACATCTGGCTGCTTCCTGGTGGCCTTGCTGAACGACTTCAACCTCCTTGGTTTGGAAACCTCTGCTGGAAATCTGTAGGAGTGGGTTCTCTCCTATAGCACCTGCTTTTCATTATGAAGGAGATTTCAACATGGTTCAGCTGAGCCATTTCATATCATTGCTTTTGAAAGTTATGTGTTGCTCTGACTAGCCATCAACTGTCCACTCCTGTGCTGAACTTCAGTCCCCAGGAGATAGGTCAAATGGACCATGTTTCTTGACTTCCTTTTGCCCTTCACCCCCATAAGCTCATAATTACTGTAAATGTGCTCCAGTTTCTCCTATGCTCTTCAGAAGCTTGTAGGAGTGGTTTCCTACTCCCCAGAAATTACATGATTAAGGAGTATTCACACACACACACACACACACACACACACACACACACACACACACATGCCAAACTCAGGGCTTTCCAAAGTGACATGACTATTCTATGGAAGAGCTAAGCTGACTCAGAACAAACTGTCCTTCCGTCTGCTTCACACTGGAAGGTGTAATTGCAGTTTACAAAAGTCACCTTGGTGGGTGGGCTGGACCCTTTTCCAGCAAACCCAAAAAGACAGAAATGCCAGCCTAGACTGGTTGGGCAGAAGACACCATCAAGACCAAAGATTAAAAAATAGTTATTTTTCTGAGTAGCTTCTTTTCATCTCCACTGAGAGCAGAACAAACTCCTAAAGCACATGGAATTTCCATTACAGCCAAAGAAGAGGTATCATACAGTGAGTCATTAGACAGTGGAAGGAGTGCCCAAGGGTATGGTGTTGGCACCACCACGATGATCAAGCCAGGAGGCTGGGGGAGGGAGAACAGCTGGACAGAGCTGAAGACCAGGACTCCATTTCTGACTCAGCCATTTAACACATGCTCTTAGGTATGGGTTCAGTCTCTTTCAGCTTGACTAATGGGCACACCATCACCCACCTTGTCCCTTGCTGTGAGGATCAAGTGAGATAACAAATGCAAAAGTGCTCAGTGAACCACCCAGAGATCAGTCACACCCATGGTTCTGACTAAAGGTCCAGAAATGGAGTGGGTCTTCTTCCCGGATTCCACATTATGTGCATAAGCAGAGGAGTTTCTGCCATGGTAATAAGCCAAGCCCTCCCAATTTCAGCAGTCAGGGAGGTGAACAACCCAGAGCTAAAGATGTCCCATGTGGAGAGCTCAGTGCTGGGAGCTGGGCAGGTGGGGGCAGGAGACATGAATTAGCCAGCATCCCTGAAGCCAGGGTCTGTGTGATGCACTGTGTGGGCCTTGGGGAGAAGAGCAGAAACAGGGATGGACAGACAATGGCCCTGTCCTCGAGAAATCCACAGGAAAGGCAAGGCAAGTATCTCTGACTCAGGGCCACTGCCAGAGTGAGCCCTGAGCTAGACTTTAGACCCAGCTCCACCTTGGGTAGGTCACTTGAGTCCTCTACATCCCAGATCCTCTACAAGAAGGGAATGATCATAACCTATGTGTTGTACCACTAGGGAGGGTCTAGTGATCATAAACTGTAAAGAGATAACAGTAGTAACAATAGCAAACCCTCATCTTGCATTTACTCTGTGCCAGGCACTGTCTAAACCTTTTACAACCAGAGATCAGCAAACTTTTTCAGTAAAGGGCCAGGCAGTAAATATTTTAGAATTTGTAGGTCAGACGGTCTCTGTCACAGCTACTCATATTTGCTGTTGTAGCAGAAAAGTAGCCACACATAATACATGAATGAATGAGCATGGCTGTGTGCCACTAAAACCTTATTTACAAACACAGGTAGTGTTTTGGCTTGTTGGCCATAGTTTGCCAACTCCTGCTTCACATATATCCACTCCCCATAACCCTATGAGGTATATACCACCTTATACTCATATTGAAGATGAGAAGGGTGAGGCCCAGAGAGGTCCATTAACTTGCTCAAGGTCATACATCTGGTAAGTGATAGAGCTGGGATTCAAACAAAACCAGTTCAACACACAAACTGGTTCCACAGTCTGTGTTCCTTACCTCTCTGTTGATAGCCTCCTGAGTACATACTAGCAAGAAAGTATAATGGCTACTAAATAAAACTCAGATGCCAATCACATGTGCCAATAGTAATAGCCCAAATTTACTGAGGGCCTATTATACACCAGGCACTGTGACAGGTGATTCCCACATGCAATCCTCATAACAGCACTGTGAGACCAGTGCTATTACAACCTTCATGTTACAGATGGAGAAACTGAGGTCGAGAGTTGAGCCATTTGCTCAAGGTCCCAGAGTTGGCAAACATCAGAGCCATAACTGAGCCTACGGTTGTCAATTCTGAAGCCAGCCCCTCTCACCTCCATACTGTGTGGCACCATGGCCAGGAAACTGCATCTGGTCCCTTCTTTGGTTCATTTCTTTCCAAGTTCCTTTTGAAAGTAGAGTTGGGGACGTCTGGGTGGCTCAGTCGGTTAAGCATCCAGCTCTTGGTTTTGGCTCAGGTCACAATCTCACAATTTATGAGTTCAAGCCCCAGGTTGGGCTACTTGCTGATAGTGTGGAGCCTACTTGGGATTTTCTCTCTCTCTCTCTCTCTCTCTCTCTCTCTCTCAAAACAGATACATTTTAAAAAAATGTTTATAAAGGGGCGCCTGGGTGGCTTAGTCAGTTAAGCACCCAGCTTCGGCTCAGATCATAACGTCACAGTTCAGGGGTTTAAGCCCCGCATCAGGCTCTGTGCTGACAGCTCAGAGCCTGGAGTCTGCTTCAGATCCTGTGTCTCCCTCTCTCTCTCTGCCCCTCCACCACTCATGATCTGTCTCTGTCTGTCTCTGTCTATCTCTCAAAAACATGAATAAATGTTAAAAAAAAATTTTAATGTTTAAAAAAAGGAAAGTGGAGTTGGATGTTGTTCTCTTCAAGAGTTTATATCCACTGAGGTTTTGGAGTGAGCATGAGCAGCCCTGCACTGACCTTGGGATCCCACACCTGCCTGACCCAAAACAGAATGGAGGACTTGCTTTTATTCCCCATTGCAGCCATCCCTTCTCCAGAAGCCATCTCTTGCTTGTCCTGGATGTCACTTAGCAATACATCATCTGTCAGTTCTTATGGCACCATGGGCTTAACATCGCACTTAGAGTTTGTTCACTAGCTAAAACCATGGGAAAATCGAGCACAGGAGTGGGCCCCAGCTCCTTCATAATGGAAAGGGATGCTCCCTTGGGTCCTTGGTCCTGCCGTAGAGGAATGTTTCTTGGACTTTCCCAGCATTCCAACTCTGGCCTCCAAACTCATCTGCTCCTCTGCTTAGCTGGTCAGGAGTTGAGCATGGAAGAGGCACTGCTCACTGGTTGTATTTATCAAGAAGAGTCCATCAGTCAGGAAGTGGAAGTTCAGTGTTATGGATTGAATGTTTGTGTCCCCTCAAAATTCATATGTTGGAGCCCTAATCTGCATGTGATGGTATTTGGAGTTGGGGCTCTAGGAGGGAATTGGGTTTAGATGAAGTCATAGGAGTCAACCCCATGGTGGGATTAGTGACCTTGTAAGTAGAAGAAGAGACATCAGAGGCTTCTCTTTCTCCGCCCACCTACACACACCAGGAAAGGCTGAGCAGGCACACAGTTGAGACAGAAACTGCCTATAATCCAGGAATCTAGCCCTCACCAGGAACCAAACCTGCCAGCATCGTGATCTTGGACTTCCAGCTTCTAGAACCATAAGAAATAAATATGTGTGGTTGTTTAAGCCACCCAGTCTATGATACTTTGCTACAGCATGCTAAGCAAGACATTAAGAGAATATACAGCATAAACAGAGCACAGAATAACAGCTGCCTCGTTACTTTACAACATTTGGGCCAACCCTCCCGGGTTAGCTGAGTTGTTGTGGTGTTATCTTTCCCTTAGCGAAAAGAAACACACGCATACACACACATGGAATTTATGAGTTAAAACAAGGTCTGAGTAAACAAAGGCACCCAATAAACTAGCTCAATTTTAGAAATAACTTTTTTTTGAGAATGAGAGAGGAAAGAAGAGTTGTGTTTTTTGTTTTTTGTTTTTGTTTTTGTTTTCTCCCAGTCTACAAAGGTTCTCAACCATCTGTCCACCTTCTGCAGTGGTCACAGCACTTTTTATCCTTTTCCCATGTTGTTTTTTGTTTTGTTCCTAAAATTCCAGTCATCTTCATCTCCCTTGGGAAACAAAGAGAAGGAGTAGCAGGTGAAACGAGGGTAAGTGGAAGTGACAGAGAATTCACAGAGGAAGGACAAAGAGGCTTGGCAAAAGTCCAGGGGCTTAAGAAGAAACAAGAATGAGTGATTAAAGACTTTAAAAGTTTCAGCAGAGATTCTTTTGTGCCTTTGCAAAATCTTGCTATCACAGTCCCCAGGGAACTGAGGAAGAACCAGGAAATCAGATCCCACTCTGGCTGCTCCCCAGGAGTATGAGGAAGCCTGGGGCTCAGCCACAGGCACAACGTGCCCGCCAGGAGGATGAAGTCTGCAGTCACACTGCCCTGCCCTGTTATCCTGGGACATTCCATCACAGTATGGTACCACTGAGCTTTCTCCTACCCCAGAAATCCCCAAGGGACTTCCCAACACAGGTTATATCTCATCTTGGCACATGCGAATTTAGCTAATTAAATCCACCCAGAAAATGGAGTTCAAGGATAAGGGAGCATCAGGCTGATGGGAAAAGCAGACCCTACTGCACTGACAAGGCAGGGGGGTGCAGGGAATCCAGGAGTGACCCTCCTGGGAAAATGCAAGGGTGTTCCAAACTCCGTGAAATGTGTCATGACCATGTAAAGAAAGTAAGGTTATAAAAGGCCACCCCCACCACCTGGTGTATTTTTAAGAGTAAGATTTATTTCTGAAATACTTGGGTGAAATCTGCAAAAGACAAACAGAATGAATTAAAGGAAGCTGCAAGTTTTTAGGAGTCACAGGATTATTGGAAAGGAAGGAAATCAATGTAGCCTTTCTTAATTTACAGTCTTCTTTTCTTTGTTAGCCCTTCCTCTCACTACTATATGGCAGGTGCCTAATGAAGATTCTGAACAGGTTGTCTCGCTTCTGTGACCCCCCTTGCTACAGGTGCATAGCATAGGAAAGTCTATGTGCCGGGGTTTCCCGCTAATGGAGAGTGTACAGCCAGGGTTTCCTGTGCACAGAGCTTTATAGAGGACCATAGTCCCTTATTGTAGACTCTTGGGGCCAAGTGCATTTCAAAATTCAGAACGTTTCAGGTTCTAGAAAGGTAATTTGTGCATATACTGTATATAACACCACAGCAGGGTGAAGGACCCCACAGGTCAACATATTTCTGCCATGAATCATATGAATAGTCACTCTGAGCAGGTTAAATAAAGACCATAGCTGCCCTCACATCAGTCTAGGTCTCTTTGCCCCCACATGAGTTTGGTCGAGGTTTTGCCAAATGGACAATGACTGAACTTTCATTTTTCAGAGATTTTCAAATTTCAGAATTACAGAAAAAGGGCTATGGATCTATACTAGGTGCTGTGGAACATAACAAAAATAAAACTAACTGAACAGTGTGATCACTACATTTAGGAGACACAGTGAGAAGTGCAAAAGCTCAGACATCTTGTAGACCACCCTCTCTGATCCCCAGTTGCCTAGTCTGCAAAATGGGATGACATACCTGACAAAGAGAGGTTTATAAAGTGCCCAGCAAATTCCTGGCCAAGGATTCTGTAAGGATTCTTCCCTTTGCTATCCTGTCAGCAAAAACTTAAACAATGGATGGCTGAGTACACATGTGCTGAAGGATTTTCTCAGGGGAACTGAGCTGAGAAAAACTTACCTCAGAAGCTTCTTATAGGGAATGAACTCAAAGCACATCCTTATGCTTCAGTTTTGTTGAAATACTTATGCTTCAGTTTTGTTATGTACAAAATAGAAAGAATAGAAGACCATTAACTGAAGCACCTCCTTTAAAGTATGCCAAATTCCAGGGAATAATAACACCAATCCTTCTTGGTGTCACAAATGGCATGGGCCTCTCCACTTGGCCATGCAGTCTCTATCTTGTTTGCTCTTCTTTCAACACTTTCCTGAGATGCTTTCATTTCAAAAGACATCAAACACACAAACACAATTAGGTAATCCACTCAGCAGCAAGCAGAGTTTATGGCCAGTGAGAGAAAGCCAGTGGGATGTCAGGGTGAGAGACCAGATAGAGCCTCAGGCTCGATGAATCTGGGTTTACAGTTTACTGTTTGTTTTTGTTGATAAAAGTAAAGTCTTCCTTTCCATGTCCATTGTGAAGCGAGTTCCTTTTTGCATAAATGAACCTAATCCCCCTGTTTATTAACATTAAACTTGACATTTATAGCCCAAGTGCTTTACCGGCATTAACCAATAATCCCCAGCACATTCCTGTGGGGGAGTTCAATGCCAGGCTCTGAACTGCTCAACGAGAGTCCTTGCACACAGCAAAGTGGGCAGGTGGCTCTGCTCTCAGGAGGAGTAAGTTGCTCACACGACCTACTGCTGGCCTTATACTCTCAGAGCCATACACACCAGGATTCTGCATACCCTTCTGCCAAACCCCAGAGTGGGAAATGTGTACTGAGTGAGCCACAGTGAGCACAGAGAAGTAAACAGCACAATCCTGAAGGACGGCTGGGACCTGGGTGGGGGGGGGGGGGTGCTGTTCCGGAAGGATCTGGCTGTCCAGTGGTTTACAAAGGAGTGTCATGGCATCGTGCTGAATGATGGAAGGGTAAGGTCTGTTTTCACCTAGCCTTCCCCCTAAGGAAACACTCCTGCCTGGTGAAGAATAAAGGCTCCAGCCCTAAATGTTTCTGTTCGAGAGCAGAGCTGCAACCAGAGTCAACACCACATTCCTAGGCTAGTGGTCATGAGCAAAGGAGGCAGCTGACATTCTGCAAAGCATCCTGGGGAGCCAAAGGCCCCTTCCCAAAGTAATTAATGAAGGCCGCAGCTAAAAGAATCTTGGAGTGAGTGCCTAACTTCAGACCGAGGAGGCCGAAGGCCTGAAACAGACAAGGAAATCCTAGCAAAGAACAGCAGGGATGGATCCAGAGGTGGGTGGAACGTCTCAGAACTATCTAGAGACCATGTTCTTAATCCCTTTGACTGGAGGTTTGGTAAAGATGAACTGGAATTTCATCATAACTCTGCTGTATATCCACAATTGTGTGTAGTTGGCTTTAAGATTAAGCAAATTGAAAATAGTTCTCTTCCCATTATGTAGACAGAGTCAGTTTCCACTTATTTTTACTGTCTTCATAAAATCTCAAGTTACAAGGCTCGTCCAGGTACTGTTACGAAGGATTATTTGCATTGAGTGAATCTTTTTTTTTTTTTTTTTTTTTTTTTTTTTTAAATTTTTTTTTTCAACGTTTATTTATTTTTGGGACAGAGAGAGACAGAGCATGAACGGGGGAGGGGCAGAGAGAGAGAGGGAGACACAGAATCGGAAACAGGCTCCAGGCTCTGAGCCATCAGCCCAGAGCCTGATGCGGGGCTCGAACTCACGGACCGTGAGATCGTGACCTGGCTGAAGTCGGACGCTTAACCGACTGCGCCACCCAGGCGCCCCGCATTGAGTGAATCTTAACCTGACAACTGCAGTGAGGAATTCAGTGCCCAGCATCAGCACAAGCAGATAAATAGTGCCCTTACCAGTCCTGCTACACGAAAGGAATCCCCATGCGGTACACTGCATTGAGTACTGATCAAAGCCAGGCACTGTATAGTTGTATTAGCACATGTGACTTTCATTAGCCTTCCTCACCATCATATGAAGTAGCCTCTGTTATCCTTGTTTTGCAGTTAACCTCGTGGTGAAGAAACTGAGGCTTGAGAGTTAAACTGTCCACAACCAAGAATTAATCAAACCCAGGTCGTACTCCAAAATGCCACCATGCCATTTCATTCCTTCCCATATCCCAACTGGGAGGCCTTGGATGGTGACCATCTTGACAGCAGCTGCCATATGTGCTACACTGCACATGTGACCAACAGCTACTAGCAGACTAGGAGCACAGCATTGAGAATCACGGGGTCCACAGGTCCTGACAATCCTCAGGCACAGCCTGGCTTTGGTGTCAAGGTATGGCTCCCTCTCACATGGCATCACCACTTTCCTTTGATTCAGTTTATCAGCAATTACTTACCAAACGCCTCCACAGACATCTCTGTACTAGATTTCATCCCTGTGTCTGGGTACTCACAGTCTGGTCAGAGAAGATGACCACGTGTCAAATAATCCAAGATCAATCACCATGCTGTACAGATGACTGCTTAACTATGTGGTAATGTATGGCATCTACCATATGAGTAATAACCCACATAACAGTAAGCTTCTCACTTCTTCTTAAGTATCCACATAGCACTTAACAGCTTACCATTCTGTCCAAGATTTAAAAAACAAAACAAAACACAAAACCTCAGGAGACAAAAGACCCAAATGCCATGGCCAGCTCTACCACTTATAAGCTGTATGGCCTTGGGTAACACATTTAACCTATCTGAGCTTCAGTTATTTCCTATTAAATTAAAAATATTTCTCAAGCCTACATAGGGTTCTTCTGAGAGTCAAATGAAACCATGCATATGAAAGCACTCCAAAATTATAAGCCAAGCAGCTGAACATATCAAATATTATTGTTCCTATTGACAAATGAGGAAACTGAGGCCATCAGGACTAGAGAGTAGGTCTTCAGACTCTTTGGCTAGGGGTCTTCCTACCATGTGATGCTGTGTCTCTAAGTTCTAGGGGCACTTGGGAAAGGAAAGTCACTTCCTGTGACCTAGGAAGACTCTTTGGAGTGGAGGTCACAAGCCAGAGGCCAGTGGGCCACTGTGACCACAAATGTGTTTTATTTGGCAGACATAATTGTTTAAAAAAATTTTTTTTGAGCCAGCGCTTATGAAACATTAGGTTTCAGCCCAAATCCATATTACCAGAAGGGCTCATGACAGTGGGCAGATATTCTGTCATGGTGCTAATCTGCTGTAGGTGCACCTTTAAGGAAATACGTATTCTTGAGGGTGGCACAGACCCCTTCATTCCCCACTGTTTCTCCAACCTGGAGACCAAGTGTCAGAAGCTATGTATTATTATTCTTGCATTGATGTTTTCCTAGAACGCTGGAGATGAGCATACACCTATGGGAATGTGAACCCTCTCCCTGTACCAGGCCTGCTTCACTTACATACATTTCTTGCCTAGCTTGGGTAGACATTTGAGCTTGCAACCTCTGATCTGAAGGCCAAAGAGAACCCCATGAGGTAAGAAGGCAGGGCTGTACCAAGAGCAAAGTGAGGCTGGGAAAACGGCATGGCCATGTAGAAAGTCTGAAGAAGCAGAGGGGGAACAAGAGGGTATGTGGATGGGAACAGGGATGAGTAGAGGACTGGGAAGAAGTCTGGATCAAGAAATGAGGCTGCATTATGCAGGGAGGATCTTGAGTGATGATGGTGACAGCAGGGGCCCAGGGGACAGGGCAGGGTAATACTGCCTTCAGGTAGAGAGGAAATAGAGATGCCGATGACTGCAAATTAGAAGAAATACTTTGCAAACTCATTCATTCAATAAAACTTTTGTGAACACCCCTTGTGTCCCAGGCATTGGAAATACAACAGGGAATAAAACAAGACGAAAATCCCTGCTTTCGTGGCATATGCACACAAGTTGGGAGGAATCTTGCCAACCCCCCCCCCAGCCCCCCTTTAATGATTCTGCCCATTAGGTGTGTTTGAGCAAGGGAGGACAGACAAGGGGCAGAGATGATGCTCTTCCCCCAGAGGACTGTTGAACAGGGAAAAGGAAAGGTAAGGTGGGTTAAAAATGATCTGCCTACTGCTGCTCAGCCCATGAAAGCACAAAGCAACTCAAAACCCCACTCATTAATCTTCTAAGACACTGGATGAACCTCAGAATTACAGCAGAGACAGTGGGTCCTGTCATTCCTTTGACCTATTTTTCCAGGCTTCTCACATTGTGTGATTGATCACATATATATTCCCCCACACAAGTGCTCTCTTCTGCTCACCCACTCTCTGGCTTATGTACGCGCACACACACACACACACACACACACACACACACACACGCACACACACACACACACACGCACACTTACCCCGAAGCTTTTTCAGAAGGGGTCACCTTGACAACAAGATAGTGTTATGGATTGGAGTACTCTGCATTTGACAAAAGGGGAAACACACAGGCATGGCTCACGGCACCTCATGATAATTCTTTCATTTCTATTGTGGAGGAGACAGAAAAACTAATTACGGGGGCAAATGAGGAAAATGACCAAGTATTCCCATGTAAAGTAGAAGCATGATAAAGGCTTTCTTCCACCAAAGAGCAGCCAAGGGCAACGCAAAAAGGAGAAATGTTTGTAATATTTCTGCCCGTACGTACACAATCACTAACTGCATCCACCATGGGTTCTTTTATGACCACTCTCTACTTGTTTTGCTCACCAGCCTCTGGAATCACTGCACAGCTAAGAAGGGCAAGTAGAGAAGGAGCAATTGGTACAAGCTGGTGAGGTGGAGGAAGGGAACATGAGCTGGGCAGACGCAGCAAGGGAAGAAGATGCATTCCCTAAATATTTGCTAGATACCTGACAATGTGCTGGCCACTAGGGCTTCTGGTATGATACGCAGAGTGGGGAGGGGTGGCCAAGGTCTGGAACATCTAAGATGGCAGTCTGGTGGAGAGGCTGCTAAGGAAGACAAAGAAGCTTGGAAAAGAAGGGGGGCAGAATATGGAAGATGAAGAGGAGGTCCTGCAGATGAGTAAGTAGGGATGTGACTTGGAGGAAAGACTACAGGAGGCAAATACAGGACAGTTAGAATCAACCGAGAGAAGTGGTGTGTGTGTGTGCATGTGCATGTGCATGTGTGTGCATGTGTGTGGTGGGGTGATGGGCAAGGGGAGAGGGAAAACATAATGTGATACAATGGACATGCCTGCTGTTGAGATCACTTGGATTTGAATGTTAGTTCTTCTACATGACCTTGGGCAAATTACTTAATTCTAAGTTTTTGTGTTCTCATACTTAAAACTGAGGGGAGGGTAATAATATTTACCTCCGAGCATTTTTATGAGGGCGAGGTAACATGGTCTATGTGAAAGCACACTGCCAGTGCACCAGCAGGACATAGTGGGTCTGCGACAAATGCTGTCCTTCTCACTGTGCCCCTTTGCTCCTTGACACGTGGGAGGGGTTAGGTCTCTTGGTCCACATACAAATCAGAGAGAAAGCTGCAGCAAGCCTTCAAGGAAATGCCTCTCCTCTTCCCACCCCCATCACCTCCCATTGTTAGGAGAGACACAGCCAAGACTGGTTTTGTGAACTATGTCTCTGGTATTATTTACGAAATCCTTGAAACTCCCTCAAGGATAATTCCATTTGGGTTAGGATTTACATTCCCAGTAACCTGTTGTTCAAATACAAATGTAATCCCTGGGGGGAGTCTCATACCAGCCAAAACACCCAAGATGGTAGGTGGTGGGATGGGGGGATATGCACTTTGGAAATCCAGGCCTGATGAGATCTTCTCACAAAGGGAGGGGAATTTCGGAACAGGAGCCACTGACAGAGTGAGACAGGCAGCCTGGGGGAGGGCTCCAGATGGGGGCTCTGGGCTGCCAGGGGTCAGGAGGGTAGGTGGGGGAGAAAGAAAAATGGCCAAAAGAGGGGTGGAAGAGGAGGGAAAGCTGAGGCCAACATGGCCTACTTTAGAAAATATTTCATTCCTTTCACTAACATCCATCAGCACCTCAATGTGGAAAGGTCAATATCAGAGTGTGTAGGTGATAGAGGGTGAACCCAGCTCTAATACTGGCCTCCAAGACTTTAGAAAATGTCTTGTCCATTCCAGAGCCATTCCAGTCAGCTTCAGGGCTCAGACCTGAGTGTTCAGCCTGTAACTGGCATCCCCATTGCAGCCCTGCCTTTTATTCTGAGCTCAGGTTGGTCACTGTTTGCATTTTGCCTACTTCAATAAAGTTGCAGACATATATTCACATATCAAAGACCCTACCAGAAGATATCCAAAATGCAATCCAAATTCTTCTTCAACCTTCTTACTTGTCAAGATTGTTCAGTATCACTGACTTCAAGAAGGACTATATTATACACATTTTAAAAAGTTTGTTTGTTTGTTTGTTTGTTTGTTTATTTATGAGAGAGAACATGTGAGCAGGGGAGGGGCAGCGAGATAGAGGAGAGATAGAGGGAGAGTGAGAATCTTAAGCAGGTGAAGCCCAATGTGGGCCTCCATCTCACCGTGAGATCAGGACCTGAGGCAAAAGCAAGAGTTGGATGTTTAACCAACTGAACCACCCAGGCACCCGCCCTCCTTTTCTTAATAGGGGGAAATTACCACAACCACTACCCACCTTTAACTCTAATGAGAAAGGCAGTAATGGAGGGGACCCTGGCAGTTGATCAGGCAGTACAGACATAGTTTCACTGCTTCTTGGAAGATGACAGATCAAGCAGAGCAGAGAATTATCATACCAAGCTATTTGTGTTTCATGTAATAATGCCCTAATGATTCAATTAGCATTGATTCTTCAGCAGCAACAATATTTTCTGACTGATCCAGCAATTTAGTGCTCACTGTTGATTGATACAATTCCTATGTGTAATAAAGCAGTTTGAAAGAAATTTGTTTAATTCTTCATAAATGACTTTTTAAAACCTTTTAATTTTAACTTGATCTCCATTTCCCACTCTTTCCCTACCCCTGGAGGTCATAAGGGCCCTTTATTCTGAGTCTCCTGCCAGGCACCCCTGCTGCATTGGTCATCACGTGGCCAGGTCCTCCCTGCCCCTTGTCTGGGCATCTTTAGCCTTCACCACCCCCCACAGATGCTTGGTGGCTGCAGCCAGAGGAACAGATGGGGCACAATTGCTGAGCCTCGGTGAATGGTACCCGGCACACAGCCGCTGTGGAAACGGCCCAGGCGAGAACCACTGAAGCAGGCTTTCTGAAAAGCTGCCCTGGTAACACCGCTAAAATTGGAAAAGAGGCAGGGTGTGTAGGGGGGCAGAGTGGGAGGCTGGTGGGAGAGAAGAAGGACGATCAAAAACAGAGAAGGGAACTAAAACAGACTATTGGAATAAAATTTCTTACCAGTTAAAAACTGGGCTTCCCAGGAAAAAAGCTAAAACACTGTGGCTCATGAGCAAAACCCCAGGAAGGGAAGCCTTTGTGACCTCAGGGATTGGGCAAAAAGGCCAAGAGTCTGTGGTATCTCATCCTGACACTGTTTCTAAGCCCATAGTCTCCTCCCAGCTGTGGCTCCCACCAAAAGCCTTTCCAGTATGAAATACAGGGGGCAGGGGGAAGTGTGTGGAGGAGGAAAGCCCCAGGGGCTGAGGGAGGTGTTGTTGTCCCAACCCCTGCTGTTCCTCTAGGCAACCAATACACCACAGGACAGTCAATGGCCCGTGGATGGAGCCAAACTGGGGTGCTCTGCCGCCTGGGTCCCCTTTAAACAGTTCTGCCGCCATTTCTGTGCCAGCTCTAGTGTCTACATCTTGACTGTTTCTATTGTCACTCCTCACCCGTCATGCTTTCCCAAGTCAGGTATTGTAACAGAACTAGAAGTAGTAACAATAACTTGTAACGTGAAGAGCTGCTATGTGACAGTCGTGATGCGATATATTATTTCATGTAATCCCCTTAACAACCTTCTGGAACAAGCATTATCTCCACTTTGCAGGTGAGAAAATTAAGGTTTAAGGTGGTTAAGCAATTTGATGAAAGCCATTTAATAAGCTGAGGAACTAAGCTAGTCAAAATGAAAACTCTTGACCCTTAAAACCAGAGTTGGAGCTTCCAGAATCTCTCTACATTATCAACTCCCACATTTCAGCCATAGCCAAGGAGATCTCCTCCCAGCTTCACCTCTTCTTCTCCACTTCCTGCAAGTATAACCCTCTTATTTTGCTTCTCAAAGAAAAAGATGGACAAAATCTCTTTAAAGACTCCCTTTGGGGGGCACCTGGGTGGCTTCAAAGGTTAAGCACATGACTCTCGGTTTCAGCTCAGGTCATGATCTCGCAATTCGTGAGACTTAGCCCCACGTCAGGCTCCATGCTGACAGTGTGGAGCCTGCTTGGGATTCTCTCTCTCTCTCTGTCTCTCTCTCTGCCCCTCCCCTGCTTGCTCTCTCTCTCTCTCTCAAAATAAGTAAACTTAAAAAAAAAAAAGACTCCCTTTGGACATAATAACCTTCCACCCAAAGGACTAAGAAATCCAGATTCCCTCCCCTCTCTGAGGACAGCCAACCCCTTCCTCCCCCAGAGCACTTCATGGATCCACCCAAGCCCATTCCACATTAACTGGAGCCTTCCAGGTCCCAGCAGAACTACGTGTTTATTCTGACTCACACGGGAGGGAGTCAGCTGACTGATCCCCTTCCAATTTTTCTCTAAGGTTCAGAGTGATTTTAGTGGAATTCCTCTCCATTTCCCAAACCCTTCACCCTTCACCACCCTTCACCAGCCAGAGAATGTATTATGAGAAGCTTCTGGGTCTGCTGACAGAAATCAGATTCAAGGCAAGAACTGCTCCAGTCTTTCAAAATTCAGTAAAAGTGTATCTTTGCTCCAGTGTCACTATTTCTATGGGAAGATGGTGTCAAAATCAACTAATTACTTACTTCTTCACAGGAAATACTTATTGGCTTATATACACATCATGCTTCCTATCAATATTGGTTGTTCTAAAAAGAAATGCTTCTTCTGCATAATGTCTTCCCAGTTTCATGTGCATGAGCCTTGGTCCCAAACCTGATTCTGTTGGTTTTGATGATAAAGGCTAGAACGGACAGTCTGCAAGCAGCAATATTGTTTGGCATTTAAATAAACATACAAAAAAGAACACAAGGACAGCAGCAGCAGTCAAAACTGCATTTATTAATTTTAGGTTTTCAATATTAAAATCAGTCACTGTCACTTTTATACTCCTTAAAATGATTTGTAATAATCAAATAAGAGTAGAGCTTGGAGGGCAAAGGAAAACAGTATAGGTTTTAATTTAAATCGAGAGAAAATTGGTTAATTAATGTTTTATCAAAGAATGCCCCTTCCTGAAGTTTTGCTTAGCAGTAAAAACAGTGCTGTTAGCTAACATTAGTTTCTTGAAACTTAGATATAAAGATGAAGAATAAGGTGAGTGAGATTAAAAGCATTGTCTGTACCCAGTCCTTCCTTAGGTCACATCTTCATAAGGCAACGTCACTAAAAGTGAGGTTCCACAGGAGGTAGGAAGACCTGTCTTTCCTTTCCAGTTGGAAATGTCTCAAAAGAGGTCGACCATTGGCCACTGGGAATTGAATGCTCAGTGTCTTCTTAGAGACTCAACACAACCCTCTGAAGTATTTCCATATCTGAAAGATGCCTTTCAAGAAGTCATGTGGCCAAGCTAATACAACTGAGTTCATTGTTTCTATCAAACAATAATAACAAATCAACATTTATGTTCCATTGGGTCATTTTGGTTTCTTTTTCCTCAGCTCCATCAAACATTAGGTCATCTCATGGGTCTTGACGGAGAGGTACAGAGTGCTTCTCTGATGGTGTCATCCAAATGAGAGGGGAAAAAGTGAACCCATACCATCATCCCTCAAGCAATGGAGGCCGTGGAGAGAATTGGAAAGGAAGAGAGGTTCCAAATTATAGAAGATAGCTTTTTGCCTTAACGTATAAAATAAAAACCTGATCTAGAAAGCTACACTTTTCACTGATTCCATACACTGGAGTTAAGATTCCCCATGAGGCCACCATGTGGTGGGGTCACATCTGCCCAGGCCCATTCACTACTGGATTTGCCATACGCCCCACACCACCAGTAAGCAGATAAACCAAAATATCGACATATTAACACAGCAAGACTCAGATGTGGTTATCCACCAAAACTCAAACCAGAAGAATAAGAGTATCCCAAGGCACTGAAATATTCTCATGGTGTTAGGGCAGTTAGGGTCAGAAAACACCCTGGAGACTAACTTCAAGATTACAGGGAGGGGAGGATGTTCTGAGTGTCTAGACTCTTCACAGCAAGTGGACACCTCTGGTTGTAGGAATGAAGATATAGCAGCCTAGTGTAGGCAGGGCTCTGTTCCTCCCCATCTCTCAGGAGAACAACTTGGTTCAACTATCAGCTCTGCTCAGGTTCCTGGGCACACTCAAGATTCAAAGGATGTGGTTACCATGGTGACTCTGCCTTTGTGATGGAATCTAACTTTGTGTCTGATCCCTTGTACATTGCTGGGGTGTGTCTGGGAGAACTGTATGTAATGGCGACTCAGAAAAAAATGAGGATTTAAACTAGCCCAGAAGTACCGAGGTAAGCCCAAGAACAAAAGAAAGATCCTTGGCTAATACACAGAAAAGGAGAACATTATCTTTCCATTTTCTATTTAAGTCCTATGAAAATTAGTTTTTTTTTTAACAGAAATTGATTACTCCCTGTTTCTATAGTTCTTTTCTTTTCCAATTGATCACTCATTAAATTCATATTGGTGTTAATGAGTCCTCTACTTAAATGCAAGGGTTTCTTCCACAGCCAGTTAAGTGCAATCTGATTGTGAAAATCATAGAATAGCCTACTAAGGCTTTGCAACTGGATGTGTGGACCATGAATTAGCCACATTGACATCACCTGGGAGCTTGTTGGAACTGGCCACACCCCAGAACTGCTGAATCAGAATCTACATTTTACAAAGATCTCCAGTCAATTCATATGCAAATTTAAGTTTGAGCCACACTGACCTTGACCCAAGAAGCACTGTGGATTTTTCTCTGAAAACCCTTGGGGCTGGGTTGAAATGGAACCTACATTACTGACAGTGTGTCTTTGGTATAGCAGGCTGGACTCCAAGGCCACACGGCCTGATCTCTGACCCTAGCTTCAGAAGCAAATGTTTGTGAGCAAATTTATTAACTTCTCAATGCCTAAGAGTTCTCACCTGTAAAACGGGGACAACATTAGTACCTACTTTATCAGGTCCACTATTATGTATAACAGAATAGTGCCAGTCCCATAATAAGCACTATATATGATAAGCGGATAGACGGTACCACAAATGTGAACTGGAACTGAAAAAAGCAAACTAGCAGTGGCTTCTACATCTCCTGTGCACCTAACTGCCTCCATCCAGCCTGATAGAGACAAGTTGTTGTTCATCATTTTATTTCATATGGCTCCTGAGGAGCCATATAGATAGATTTGAAGAGTACTACACCTTTGCCTGGTCATAGCCCTAAGTTAACCTCCATCTCCCCCATCTAGTAGGAGTATCATACAGGCAATATGTAGGGCAGATCCCCCTCCAGGGACTGTATGATCTCTGATCTCCTACCAAAATAACAACAATAAAACCCCCTAAAACAAGTCAAACCCCAAAACAAAAAACTGTTCAAAATAGGCCAGCAATTTGAAAATATCTAACCCATGATTTTCTGGGTGAAACAATTAGCCCTGAGTTGCTCCAGCCCTTGGCATCTTCATCCCACAATGTCAGGGTTGGTACAGTGCCCAACTGCTGAGCTGGGTGCGAAGGGGAGAAAATCCGTGCTGGATCTGGGCCGAATGGCTTTCCTGACTTGGTAGCTCCAGATGTTAGCTTGTCGCTGTAGAGCAACTGAGTTAATTAGGAATTTCTGTGGAGTCAGAATTCTGAGCAGTAGGGAAGAAATGGAAAATAAGAATTCAAGAATGGCTACTCTGTACCATATACAGCATTTCCTCTCCACATCTTCCCTTGAGACAAGGCTTGGAGAGATGGGGAGAGCACCAGCCCTTCAGAGAATCAACTGTAGAGACAGCTGACAATACAAGAGTGGATGTTTGGAAAATTAAGGAATAACATCAAAATTCTTCCCCGGGAGAGAGTTGGCTTGCCTCAATCCCATGAAGACCAAATACAGGTCCATAGCAAGGGATACTAAGGAACTACCTTCACAAGGACTTCACTCATAGCAGGGTGTCAAAGCATCCATGATGGCTATCATTTATGATTCTTACCCAGAATCTCTTGTCTCTTCCACTGCTTTGCCTGAACCAAAGCTCCTGGGAGGGATTTTTCTCTTGCTGTCCTCCACCTCTTGCCAATCTACACTCTCTGCTACTTTTAATTGAAATAGTTAAGCTATGTAGGTCAGCTCATTTAAAATTCTCAAGGGCAGACCACTGCATTGCAAGCAGGATGGGGCATACAAAGTTTTTCTCTAAACTGGATTTCATGTATTAACACACACACACACACACACACACACACACACACACACACACACACAATTTCTGTGAAAAGCACCAACACAGTGAGATAGGCACTAAAGATTTCATGTTCATAATCCAGCCACTGGTCAACTACCAAGTTAAAGGTTGGAGAACTGGCCACATTAAATGAATGGCATTATATGCTGAGAAACGTATACCCAATTACCCATCTTTGACACATCTGGCAAATGGATTCTCAGATGCCTATGCTACTTTTCAAGGCAAACACAGTTGATCCTATTGTCCTCCCATTTCTAACCAGAGTGCATGGCAATCGACTTACCACAGCTCCACTGTTCCTCTCCTCCCAAGAACAGGCAATAAATTGGCCATTGTGTGTATATTTTGCATGCCAAAAACACACATGTGTTCAGTAACACAAAATACTCATAATTTAATGGATTCCAGAAAGGACTAATATAGAGAGAACACCCCTTAGCATCAGTTTTCAGCATTTCCATCTTTTCCAAAAGTAAAAGAGACCAACAGATGCTTCCAGACAATTGACTTGTTTGATAGGATTATATTGTCCAACCAGCAGAATCCTCTTTGCCAGAAACACTTTCTGAGCTGTGAAAGGGATTCTTAGTCCATTTGTGCTCAAACAGTTAAAAGAAGTACTAATAACAAGCCAAAGTGGGAAGCACTGAAATAATGCCAGATTGTATTAAACCAGATGGGAAGTATAGGATACAGTGGGAGTGGGGATAATCATGTCCAAGTGACCTTAAGTGACATCACTGTTTATCTTCTTCAATCTGAGCCTAGATCCAACTTGATGTACAGGTGGAGTATATTAAAGTCAAGCAACAGAATCTTTGAAAACACACTTTTGCTGAAGGGATCCTTTTGGGGTTTGAGGCTAGTTTGAAGAGGAGTACTCTTATTCCATCTCCCAGCCTCCATGGGAGAGGGAAGCACTGAAGACGGAGCCCTATTTTTGCCACAAACCTTTACTCCTTCCTGCCAGCAGACTCTTTCACACAATGATTAGAGTGAGCAATTAAACACCAAAAGTCTTTTCAAGTCAAAGTATCTGTCTCCAGCCTCCTTGCATAAGGCCTAAAAGACTCAACCACCCATATGTCAGAATCAAGTCATGGGCAAAGGTTTTTAATGATACCAAGTGCTACAGTGCTAGGGAACAGCCTGTTCATATTCTCACAATTTCTGGATCCAAAATCAAAATTAAAAATCCCCTAGGCTGAATCCCCTAGGTTTTAGAATGCTGAATAATCTTAAATGAGTTCTCATACTGTGCAGTGACCAAAAAAGAGTATTGTCTCCTACATTTAATAGAAGACACTGTATTAGAAGTTCCTCAGGAGAACTTAATGCACCATGGTGAGCCCAGCACCCACAAGGCCTGACACGTACTGTGTGCTCAACACATACTTGCTTCGTGCATGAGTGAAAGAATAACATTGATTCATGACTTTAATTCAATGGAATTTAAAATTACCACCAGATGGGTGACATGTGCATGGTTATAGATCTTTAAGACCACTGAGACTCAAAGTGGCAGGGTCACAAATTGTTAGTGGCTCATGACAAGATAAGGAGCTCATTGACTCACTTTCAAAATGTGAAGCTTCCTTCATCAAGGAAATATTGATATAAAAAAAGTTGATAGCAATGAGCACGCCTAGTGCCCAAATCTTGGTTTTTAGATATTCTCCAATGAAATAAACCAGGGCTCCTTGGGGGAAGTGTTTCATTTCAGGGTTGGGGAAGGAAAAATTCAAGATGATCTTGGAGTACCTTGTGGTCCAAAAGCAAGAAAATGCTTGAGGACTGAGGGCATGTTGAAGGCTATAGGAGCTGACCCAGAAGAGCTCTAAATGACCAAAGCTAGATCAATTTGAACAATAAAATAAATATGTGTAGTATTAGGTTGTGACCCATAGAATAAAATAAATATGACAGTGACATAAATTAATAATTGAATAAAGAAAGAAATGGGGAAGAAGGGACAGCTCTTCCTAATAGAAGAATGCCAATTAATAAATGTAGAGGGAAAGAAGACAATAGAAAAATTAGGCTAATGCCACAGCAATAAATGTTGCAGGCAAGATCTACTATGTATGCTAAAATTATAAGCATAAGTTTGAGAAGCAACAGGATTTGAACAGTCTCAAAATATCTCCCACAGGATATGTATTACTTAGAAATGGGGAAATAGCAGCTTTACGGTGGAGAAACTCCACAGACACCACCTTCACCAAGTGATGAAGGTGAAGGTCAACAGCACCAGCAAAAAGAAATTCTAACATCTTCTGCTTCTATTATGATAGAATGCAAAGGGCACATTACTTATATGATATTCAGAAGTGATGCATGTATTCAGTATGCAAAATGCATTACATCAAATCATGGGGAAACAGACAAACTCAGATTAAGAAGCATTCTCCAATATAACTGCCCTGTACTCTTCAAAAGTGTCAAAGTCATGGAAAAAAACAAGGCAAGACCAAGGGACAAGCACATATTGGGGGAAAACTAAGGAGATTGCTGACTAAATGCCAGGTGGGGTTCTGTATTCGATCCTGGACCAGAAACAAAGCATAGGTGGAAAAACTGGTGAAATCAAAAGGAAATCTAAAGTTTAATTGAAAGTGTTGTACTAATGGCAATTTGTTAGCTTTAATCATTATATTACAGTGATGCAAGATATAAACATAAGAGAAGCTGGGTGAAGGATCTATGCATACTCTCTGTACTATTTTTCAACTTTTATGTAAGCCTAAAAGTATTTAAAAGAAAAATGTAAAAAGAGGAGAAAAAAAGTCAGGTAAACTAAGCAGTGTTTATGACGTAGTTGATTCACATTCTGCCACAAGCTCATGATCTCACCATAGATTGGTAACTGGTTAACTTGTCTCTAGCAGCTGGGGCCCACATTTTGAGTAGTACTCTACTAAATTGTTTGCAACCTGCCAGAAAGAGAGGAATCAAAACACCCTGTTGTTCATGCATAATGAGTATCATTAGGTCCTATGTTCAAGCTTTGTACTTAGTAGGTATGTGTCACTCACAAAATAGAAAGTCAGGAGATGATGGTTCTGATTCTGCTCTGATTTTAAAAACAAAGAACAAATACAAAATAGCCCCGTGTGCAACCCTGGGTAGATCACTTGTTGACACTAACCTCGGTTTTCTCATAATTAAATTGGGAAAATAACATGTGCCCCACCACCTTTACAAGGGTTGGTGGTGAGGGGGTGGTGGTGAAATGAGATAAACTGTATAGAAGGTTTTGCAAATCATAAAAGCACCATTTAACTGTAATGAATGTCTTATCACTCACGTATTTAAATGTCCCCCTTTTCATTATTTTCAGAAATGGGTGGCTTAAGAATTGGTTACCAAATGCACTTATTCAACTTTAGAAATTATTTCGTATTTACTGAGGACCTACTATGTTTTATGCATTGGCTGAGATCCTATAGTAAATATGACAATGAATTCCACATGGACTGTGGTCTCAATGAGTTTCCAGCCTCAGGAAGGAGGATGACATACATGTAATAAATTACAACACAAACAAGAGGTGGAAATTGCCAGCTGCCAAGCAGGAACCCCACACAGATATGGGAAAGTAAAAGGACTTATGCAGCTGCTTTTCCCCTTTGTGACCACATAGTTCCTTTGTGTATATCTGTACAAATTGTTTCCAAAAACTAATTCCACATGGTAAATAACAAATAATTACCAGATTGATAAAGGGAAAAGAGATAAGGCTTTTGGAGTCAGAAACATGTGTTCCAATAATGGCCAGCACTTACTAACTGTGGGTCTTTGGGCAAGGTCTTGAACATCAGTTTCTTCTTATGCAAAATGGGGATAATAATGCTACCTACCTCACAGAACCATTCTGATGATTAAAGGAGTTATTGCAAATCAAGCACTCAGAACAGTACTTAGCACAAAATGAGCACTACACAAGAGTTAGTTGTTTCTTCTTGTCTTGAGGAAATGTATTTATGGCTTTGTGACTGACCATGAGGAAAAATACCCTACAAAATCAAAAGAGAAAACTCTAGTTGTAAAGTCCTCTTTGCTCCAGAAAAGCATAGGTCCCCTTGAGCAATCAGGAGAGAGAGAGGACAAGTCAGTAGTGCACACACTTGCTGGTTCCTGAAGCTACCAATGGCCAGGGTGGGTGCTGTGTAACTTCACTCACTACTCTCACCTGCTCCTCTCTTAGCCTTTGGGACATTTTAGGTCATATTATCAGCTCTCAAGTCCTCAGAGTCTTCTTGGGAAGTTGGAGCAATACACAGACACACACGTAATTTCTCACTTCTCGGGGACTGTGCTTCTAGGCTCTCACTCCATCCCCCCACTCTGCTTGAGGACACCCTTCCTCCTTGTCCGGCACACAGGAAAGCCACAGTGAAAGGGTCCCTGCCTTGCCCTCAGCATACCCTCAGATCTTGGCTTGCTCTGATATCTGACATGCATGGGTGCATCATGCCTTTCCCCACAATGTCCATTCACCCACAATCTGGACATGTTCAAGGCCCAGCCTGAGACTGGTGGAGAGGCCCACAGTCCCTCACTTCCTGCTATAGTGTCTCCAGCCCACAGCGATGGGAAACCATTCAGACAAATAACAAGGAAGCACCAAACCCACAATATGAACCATATTTCTCCAGGCCTCCTCCTCCATCTCCTCCACTATCCATTCTCATTTGTCCTTGTAACACAGGGCAATCACATTCTCTACTTACATCAAGGTTCTCTGATTTAATGCTGAGACACACATGTGCACACACACACACACACACACACACACACACACACACGCATGCATGCATGGTATCCTTCCCCCATACGTGATTTCTCCACATGGCAACCACAGTCATCCTATTATAACACAGTCAGACCATGTTGCTGTCTAGCTCAACACTTCTAAAGGCTCTGTCTTGTTCCAGGTAAGAGGTAATGTCCTTACCATGGCCTACAAAGTCCTGCTCCATCTTTCCTCTAGTGAGCCCTCTGTCCCATCCTCAACTAGAGCTCTTCCTAGTTCATGCCACTCCACATGTGCTGGCCTCTTTGCCCTTCCCTGAGCACGCCAGGCTGCTCTCACCTCTAAATATTTGCTCTCCCAATTCCCTCTGCCTGGAATGCTTTTCTCCCAAATGTCCACCTGGCTAGTTCCCTCAAATATCCCCTTAGGAACCTTCCCTAATCATTTTATTAATAATTTAAACCTCCACCCACATCCACACCCCTATTTTCTTGTTTTACTTTTCTCCATAGCACTTGTCACCATCTAATACCATGTATTTTATTTATTTATTTATTTATTTATTTATTTATTTATTTATTTATTTATTTATTTAATTTACTGTCTCTCACTACTAAAACCTAAGCTCCCCGTGGGCAGGAAGAGCTGTTCTATTTACTGCTAACTCTCTGGTGTCTAGAACAGGTACTCAATAAATACTTGTTGAATAAAGGAAAGAAAGAGTTTAAAAATATGTATACGTATATACAAACACATATGCATCTATTCCTATATATGCATAGTATAGCTACTACTTTATTGAGCACCAACTACCTCCCAGGCACTGGATGAGGTCCGCATGAAGCACATGCACTTCCCATGGGTATCTAATTAATCCTTTCAATGAGCCTACAAGAAAAAATATACTGATGCACATTATAAAGATGAGGAAACTGAACTTGCCTAAGTGGGTCAGCAAGGAAAAGACAAAGCTGGATACGCCCTTCAGAACTCCAAATCCCATGCTCTCCCCTAATCAACACTGTGTCTTGTTCTCATGCCCTTCACAACTCTAGCCTGTTAATGATAACTGGCCAGTACATCAGCTGTCTTTCCTACCAGATTGAGCCTCCTGGAGGTCATGGGACCGTCTTCCCTGTCTCTGTTTTTCTAGGACCTACATGTATAGTATAGTTCCTGGCACATAGTCAGTCTCAATTACTCACTGTTAGAAATGCTAATTTTCCTCTTTCCTTGGCAACTAGGGCACATCTGACTCAAGTCAGATGGGAGAGGCATCCTGCTGCATTTATCCTCAAGGAAGAAAATCACAGACAGGCAAAGTGCAGCACTGCTCATCCCAGGCACCCACAGTCTCCTCACCCAGGGGACCTTGCTGACACAATGACAAAGGTGGAAGATGGAATGAGTGCACCTGGAGGAGAGCTGAAAACTCACCTGTAGAGGCTCAAAATCTCGACTGTGCTTCCCTCCTTTCCAATCTCCTTTACCTCCAAACTCCATAACTGAGCCCCTACATCTTTACACATGGCATGTCAACTAGATTCTTAGGAAACAGAAACTCAGACTTAACTCTTGTATTGTTTTATCATTCCCATGAGCTAAGGCAGAGTGGGGAGAACACAAGGACCACTTTGCCAGCTCAGGCTGAGAAAGGGGAGTAGGGCAGAGTGGTTCATATCATGGACTTTGGAGTGGGGCAAACTTGAGTTCAAGCTCTAGGCAAGTAAGTTAACTCCTGAGCTATTTCCTCTGTAAGACACAGATTGAGCAGTACCTATTTTATGGAGCTGTTGTATCAATCAAAAGAGTTTAGGATTCAAACTCAGGTCTGTCTGACCCCAAAGCCCCGGATGCACATCACCAGACTACACTACCCACCTGGGAGATTCCTTTAGCTGGGCAGAGTCTCTGATTCCCACAGAGAGTCTGAAATGCTAAATGTCCTCAGGAAATATGGATACTAAAGTACAAGAATCATTTTTCCAGAAAGCTGGACTTAGTGAAAGGGAGAAGGGGCTCTGGAAGGAGATCCTGGGCAAAGTCAGGGAGAGAGAATTTCAGAGAGGAGGGTGATTAGCTAAAAAGAGGAGGCCAGGACACAGAGAAAAGCACAGTGGTCCACCCAGAAGTTTTGGAGTGAACACTTAGCTAGGATCACCTCCCTACACATGGGCCACAGTATCAGCATAACAACAATATCTGCATAATTTGGCTATTGTTGAAAGTGCTGCTATAAACATTGGGGTACAAGTGCCCCTATGCATCAGCACTCCTGTATCCCTTGGGTAAATTCCTAGCAGTGCTATTGCTGGGTCATAGGGTAGATATATTTTTAATTTTTTGAGGAACCTCCACACTGTTTTCCAGAGTGGCTGCACCAGTTTGTATTCCCACCAACAGTGCAAGAGGGTTCTCATTTCCCCACATCCTCTCCAGCATCTATCGTCTCCTGATTTGTTCATTTTAGCCATCAATTGATGAATGGATAAAGAAATTGTGGTTTATATACACAATGGAATACTACAAGGCAATGAGAAAGAATGAAATATGGCCTTTTGTAGCAACGTGGATGGAACTGGAGAGTGTTATACTAAATGAAATAAGTCATACAGAGAAAGACAGATACCATATGTTTTCACTCTTAATGTGGATCCTGAGAAACTTAACAGAGACTATGGGGGAGGGGAAGGAAAAAAATAATTAGAGAGGGAGGGAGCCAAACCATAAGAGACTCTTAAAAACTGAGAACAATCTGAGGGTTGATGGGGGGTGGGAGGGAGGGGACAGTGGATGATGGGTATTGAGGAGGGCACCTGTTGGGATGAGCACTGGGTGTTATATGGAAACCAATTTGACAATAAATTTCATATTAAAAAAAAAGAAGGCCACTGGATTGGAATTAGTTTCTCCTTTGATGAGCTTTTTTCATATTCTGTCTGAGATTTTATGTACATGTAGTTATCTTTCTGTCTCCTATAAAGAACCCAAATACACTAGATCTTAAGCGCAGTGGTTCCCAGGCAAATAATAAAGCATTATGAAATGAAAAAAAAAAAAAAAAACACCAATATCTGCAATTGGGCCCAGGACAGGTATATGTTTAAGCCTTAGGCAAGTTTAGCACCTTCCACCTGGTCAGGGATCCAGGTGCTGCTGTTCAGATTTACTGCTTATAGGATGCCTTCCTTAGAAAAAAATTTGTACCACCATAGGATGTTTTTCAAGAACTCTCCTAATACCAATAGAATACTTGAAGCTCTTGCTGAAAAAACAACAGGGAGGGAGCCTGAGAACTAAAGGGCGATGGGAGTCAAGCTCCATGTGTTTAATAGCTGTTAACGACCCAAGCACAGTGAAGGACAAGTTCCCAGACTGCTAGCTTCCATTTTGAGTCTCCTTGGAGGAAACAAAGACACTGCATAATTATTAACAATAGCAAGCCAGGTTTTAACCATACTGCAGGCTATGGTGACAAATAGTAGTTTTAAAATGTGAGATATTGAGAGGAAATCCAGATATGTATATGGGTCTTGAAAAGTTTGTATGGAAATTCTGTCATTGACAGGTGGTCTTTAAATACAGGTGCCTCTAGAATGCTGATATCTTCCAGAGAGAATGACAAGGTGTTCAGAATGAATGCAGAGTTCAAAGACCTTGCCTCTGTCTTAGATCTACGTGGGGACCTTAGCCAAGTCATTTAATCTCTGAGTCTGAGTTTCCTCTAACGTACAATGGCAGCCATCAGTAATAGTCCCACCCACCATGAGAGCTAGCTTTCGGTGTCAAATGAGATCACACCAGTGAAAAGATGCTGTGAACTATGAAGAGAAACAAAAGTAACAGATAATTTAATTAATTTTTACAGATCTTACCACCCCTCTAGGAAGAAAACCGTGTGTGTGTGTGTGTGTGTGTGTGTGTGTGTGTGTGTGTGTGAGAGAGAGAGAGAGAGAGAGAGCTGACAGAGAGAGAGAGAACAAGACAGAGACAGAGAGAGAAAGTGAGAGCACTACATACCTGGGAGTTTAGCTTCTCTAAGAAGCAGCAGAGATTTAGTAAGTAACTAGACATCTCTACTTCCTTCTCCCAGTATTGGGGAAGTAAGTGGCATTCTTCTCCCAAAGGCCAATCTTTCAAAGTTGTTTAACTGATGGGGAGGTAAGATGCATACAGTCTTGTGAAAGTTCCTCAAGATGATTCATACTCAGATGATTTGGTGATTGCTCTTGTATGGCTGCCCTGCTCCCTAGGGCTTCACCCATGTCCAGCTTGACTGGGATTTCATTCTCATGAAGACCCACAATGCAATGACCACAATGTTCAGAAAGTGAAATGGTAGTTGCCTACTACCCTAGAACAGCCTCTCTTTCCAGATGTTAAGCCTTAACACAAGTCTCTGTTGTACTGGGAAAGAAGAAACAGTTACAGAAACCTAATTACCCATAATCTCAAACAAAATTCTCTAGAGCACTTTTCCTGTACCCTAACCTCCCCGCCCCTCTTACTAAGGTCTCCTTGCTCAGGTCCCAGAGGTGATGTTTGGCAATTTCATTTACACAAAACAAGGTTCCTGTGGGACTTAGTTCCAGATAGGTGAACTAAGGTAGTGTAGTCTGCCTAATTACTCCATAGCTACCTAGTTTCTGCCTTTTTAAGAAGATATTAGAATATAATCTAGCAGGCAAGGAAGGAATGTGGTCTTTATAATTTTCTTTGTGCAACATGACATAAGTGCTGAATAAATGCTTTTTAATGATGCAGCAGCTGAAAGGGTTCCACACATTATCTTATTCATATTGAAGATATCCTGGTGAAGTGAGCAGTGTCTCACAGATGGAGAAACAAAAAGCAGAAAGGTGAGGTGACTTGTACGAGAACAGAAAGCAAATCACAAATGGAAGCTTGACAATCTTCACATTCTTCAGTTTGGAGTGCTATTGGTTATTCATTCATTCTAAAAAGCCACAACCTTAAACATAAAAGTTCTCCACTCCTACAAAATTTGGGTGTGACAAAAAGCACTTGCTAAATTGTGCTAGAAGAAAAATAGTCCTAATAGTTGGCTCAGGTACATGTTGTCCCTTTCAACCAAACCTCAGAAAATCACTCTGTAAGCAAAAATACATTTTCATCCCCGTGTGCCAACAATGGCAATGGCATAGTGGTGTTTACATGTGAACCTCCCATCTCAGGACCCCAAGGTGCTTTACAATTTAATTATCTCTGACACTTTTCTATTTGCTTATACAAAGGAAGCCAAGTTGCCTTTTCTTCATCAGGAAATTGATGGCAAGTTATGCTATTGTCCAAGATCCCAAAGTGAGCCAACAAAAGATCTTGACCTCCAAACTCACCTTTTTTTTTAAATTTTTTTTTTCAACGTTTTTTTTTTTATTTTATTTTTGGGACAGAGAGAAACAGAGCATGAACGGGGGAGGGGCAGAGAGAGAGGGAGATACAGCATCGGAAACAGGCTCCAAGCTCCGAGCCATCAGCCCAGAGCCTGACGCGGGGCTCGAACTCACGGACCGCGAGATCGTGACCTGGACCGCGAGATCGTGACCTGGCTGAAGTCGGACGCTTAACCGACTGCGCCACCCAGGTGCCCCCAAACTCACCTTTTAATACAAGACTCTATCCTTCCCTTCATATTAAAATTCAATGTAACTGGCCATTCTTGCTACTGCTATGAGGTATTAGGACAGGTGGCTGGGAAGTTGAGAGCTTGTGGTGAAAGGAAAATGGGGGAAGGGAAGGTAGTACATTCTGTTTTAGACTTAAGCCTAAGAGAATGCTCGGATAACCAAGTTTAGATGCTTAGCCAGGTGGATTAGAGGTGCAGGAAAGAGTTCCAGAATAAAGATAAAGATATGTGACTCATGCACATACAGGTAATAGCGAGTAGGAGACTGGAAATCCTACTTTTTCATACAGGTCTCTTGAGACCAACGATGTTTATTATAATAAAAACTCCATTTCCAATTCTGAACATCATTGTGAAGTAGAATTACAAAGTGGAACTAACCAGGAGCATGGGGTTAGTTGCAAGAATCAACCAGAAGGCAGCAGGTTCAGTTTATAAAATCCAACAAGCAAGGCCAGCCGGCAATTAATTCTCACCTCTCCACCCGTCACGGTCCCTACCATTTGTAATCAACATCTCAGATATTACATTCAAATTGCTTTTCTCCTGATATCTCCAAACAGAAGTATTCTGTCCCTTCTTTAAACTCCCAGAGGATTTTATGTGTACATTTTTTATAGGATGCATCATAATCTGAATGGAGTTGTAGATATCTGAATGGAGTTGTAGTTGTTATTGTTGCCATTATCCTTCCCACATAACTGAACATGTGGATGGTAGGGTCATCCACTACGGGAAGGATGGTGAATGTTCAATCAGAAGGAATGCACTACTGGCACACCTAACTGGCAGCTCCCAGGGTCCTCATTTGAAATGGCAAGGTTAGGGATCTTTTCTTAGAGTCAGAAGGCACTGCTGGGCACGAGTATTCTTTCCAATGTAGCAATTCAACTCAGCAACAGTTATCCTTTATCGTAATGGATGTGTATGCTGTACTTTCTACACCTCAAAGAGGCTAGGAGTCCCCAAAGAAATAAACCTCAGCAATTGGTCAGGCTTGGCTGCTTCATTTCCCTTTTTCCAGAAATCACAAGCTGAAAACAGAAGCTCAAACTCTTGTGCTGTAAGGGACTCACATACAACTTCTTCCCGGAGGGGTAACTCTCCAATAAGACATCCTAATATGGACAACACCATCTAATACACTATGAGTCTTACAGAGCCAGGCAGGACATTCCTGGCCTTGACCAATTTAAGAATTTAAAAATCAAGTGCCTGTTAGTCGTTCATCAATGTTTCCATGCATATCCATTCCATTACATCAGGGCCATGATATTTCAGATCCCAGTGTCCAGGGTCCATTAAAAAGCAAACGTCTCCTTTAAACAGAGAGACAGTGCATTTCTCCTTCATCCTTATTCTCACTGGTACCTCCCTCTGCTCAACTCCTTTGCAGGTTCATTTCCAATAGGTTTATGTAACACAACAGCTGAGTAATATATCAAAGGGGCTCTGGGTGCAGCGGCTGCTGAGATGGCATCTCATTTACAGCTTTCCAGTGAATGAGAAAGCACTCCTCACTTGAGAGCTGCCTGCCGCTCAGGACAAGCTAATTGTACCCTAAGTTCAGATTGTTTGCTTTTTTAAGGGCATGGGACCAGAAGCAAGCTGGCCTAACACTTAGTGAAAGTGTGGCCCTTTACTGCATGAGATGTGCATTACAGTACGCCACAAATGATCCACCGCCAAATATATTTGTGCTGACAATCAAGTCTGTGTGTGAAGACTTGGGCCCTGGAATATTAATATTTACATTGTTTTTTTCATCCTAGAAGATATTTTCTCATCCCTGTCATTTAATCCTCAAAACAACTCCATCAAAACATCATTGCTATTTTCATTATTACCATCATTCATTCCCATTTGCAAACTGAGTAAGTCAAGGGTCTGTGTGCTAGACGCTAAGTGTAGTGTCCAAGATCCAAAGCCGGTCTATGGCAGACCTGGGTCTCTGACTCCATTTTTCTGACTCAAATTCAACATTTTTCTTGATACAAACTTTCTGAAGACAAACCATACCCTAGGAATGGTAGGGTATATGGAAGAACCATTATTTCACTGATTTATTCACTATTCCAATTTATAATCAGACATGGTAAGACCCCCATAACTTTTTAAATAACCCTTATTTTTTATTTCAAAATGTTTATCATAGACCATCGGTAAGAATCATAATTATTCAGAAAATGAATCATTTGTAATTTCACTTCCTGAAATGGCTTGTCATTAACACTCTAATGTACACCCTATTAGACTTCCCAGGTTATAGTACATCCTATCTATAATTATATGAGATGTAAATAGAGTTTATGTGTTATGAAAGTGAGATTATGGATGACATTCTATATATTTCCATTTAGATATCTATCAACCTCTTCCCAAGCCATTAAATATCCTCCATATCACCATCTGAAGAGCTACATGGTGTTCCATCACATGGATGCACCCTAACATAGTCAACCAGTCCTCTAGAAATTGAGGAATAACAGAGAGGAATTCAATTATTTCAGGTTTGACTCTATTATGAGCAAGACTACAATGAAATACTTGTAAATAGTCTTTGTGTATTTCTGATTACTTCCACAGGGCAAAAGCCTACAGAATTCTTGAACCAAAAGGAATGAAGATTTTAAGGCTTTGAACAAACCACCTCCAAAGTGACTGTAACCATTTCCACTTCCCAGCAGCTCTGCCTCCACAGCATGTCCCATTCACCCCAATGTACCAGCCTCCATCCTTCCCAACTGGTCTCTCATACTGCCCACCCACCCCCAATCCATTTGCCTAGGCAGACAACCTTTCAAAAATAAAAAACCTGTCATGCTTCCTACTACGGATGCTCTTCTGTTTCTGACACACACCAAGTTTGTCCTGCAACCTTTACACTTGCTGTTCTCTCTCCCAAAAGGCTCTTTCTCTCTTTCTTAGCAAGCCTAGCTCCTATTTGTTATCCTAGCCCCAGAGGGGTCTTCCCTGGCCACCAACTTAAAATAACTCCCTCCCTATAATCATGATATCCCATCACTTTGCTTCTCTTAGATTCCTTGTCCACAGCACCAACCACATTATTCATATTAATTAAGATCTCTTATTGATTTGCCTACTACTATATTTTGTCTCTTCCCCCTTCCCTCCCCCCACATGTACAGAAAATGTAAACTCTTATGCCCCTCAGTGTGCCTGAGAATCATACATTCTCAGTAAATATTTGTTGAGTAAATGAATGCACAGAAGAGTCATTTTAGTGCTGCCCTAACCAAGCATAATATGGTGGCTAAATCTAATGTAAGACATATCACCTACTGCCTTCCAGAAAAGAGGGGGGAAAAGACAAGAGATACCATAAACAACAGCAAGTCAAGACTGGTGGGTAATGGCAGACCCCAAAGCTCAGGCTGTGATGCCTCACCTCACATCAGACAGACCTAGCAGAATCTAAGCAGGCATCAGAACAAGGCCCTTCTGCATTGGAAAATAAAAATCTACATCCTTTAAAACTAATCTCAAAAAAAAGCGGGGGGTGGGGGGAATTTACCATAAGAAGTTACAACATGTAAGAAAACACCCAGAAGTGTCTTCTCTCATATTCTAGAGATATTTAAATTGTCCAGGTTAGTAAGATATAGATAGGGCAATACAACTGTTTTTCACAATTTGAAGACCTGACATATTATTAAAAACAAAAATATAAAAAGTGTTCACATTAGATCTCTAGATTACAATAGCAGCTATGGACATGCATGTGAGACTCTCACCCACATCAGCACTGCTGAACTCCTGGGTAGGCAGAAGCAATGCTTTACCAACTGCCTACTGCTGAGCCCCGACCAGGGAGCCAGCACTGCACCTGGCATTTGACATGTGTGACCACATATGAGCCTCCGGGCGACTCTCTGAAGCATTGCTATCCCCACTCCTACAGGTCAGGAAACCCAGCTTCATGGAGATCACAAATGGATTACATCAGGATTCCAACACATGCCTATCTGGTATGTGCTTTTTACACAATGTCCCCAGTTGCCCATGGCACAGTTTGAGAACCAGGGTGCCCAGATTCCCAGTCCTTCACCCTTTCCACAAGTTTGTGCTAATGCTGGATGCAAGAAGCAAAAAGCCATTTCCTTCCACCTCTGAAGAGCAAGAAACCCTTTCTACAGTTGAGAACAGCTTTCCCTGTATGATTCCCCTGTCAGGTCAATGTCTGGAGTTTATCCAGCGTCAGAGTCCTCCTCAAGGACAGCCATTCTCCTGGGCTCCCTTTGGCCCTGGGTCAACAGGCCACACAGCATGTGCTTCCTCTCTCTTCCAGGGCCCTGCCTGAGATAGCGCCTCAGATACAGTAAAGCCCATGGTGTGTGTGAAAGAAAATGTTTACAGTGTTTCAGGTACCCCAAAGAAAAACCTTCACAGTCATTTTAAAACATTAGTTTCCCTCTCTAATCCGAATCATCGTGAAGGGATAAAGCCAAGCCAACTTCAGGGAAAAAGGCCAGAGCTCTCCCTCTAGAAGTCTGATGGAAACACTGGACATGAGATGTATTTGACAACTTCTATTTACAACTCTAGAGAGTGACAGAATCCTTGAAAATACTTGATTCTGTATTTTTTTTCAATAAATGAACAACAACAAAATGCTTAGTTCCTAGTTGGCCAGATAAAATGTAAGACAGGAGTTTCCTGAATTGAGTAAGAACCATTGTTTGTTGGTCTCTCTGCCTCAGCTAGGTCCTCTGAGTGGACATCAAATGAGGGCAGATGAGGGAGAGCAGCTTCTTCTGACATCACACCAAAAAAGAAAAGTAGAGTGAGGCCAGAGGCACATGGAAACAGGGACAGGGACAATGTGGAAAGTAAAGTAGTTCTGTGGGCTCTTTCTCGAATTCTCTGCATAGCCCACCAAGGCACAAGGGCACTCTTCTAGAGGAGAAGTGTCCAAAACCACAGTGCTCCTGGCAATCACAAAGGGCATGCACGGCACAGCAATTTTAGAAACAAGATTCCACCAGACTGACTTTTAAAACAAATAGACACATATTTGTAGGATTGGTTCAATCTGGCACAGGTTTAAACTCAACCTTTCCTCCCATGTCACGCACACAAATGCACATCACCAGTTTTAAGACTGACAGCTTCCGTCCCATACCGAGTGTCTTGTTCTACTTGAAAGGCATTTCCCAGACTGAAATATTGAGACATATACAACTCATACAACGATGTTCAGGTTGCTAGATACTGACTAGTCAACCTATGGTCAGTAGCTGCTGGAGGATTAAAAACCAAATTGAAATGACCAGATTCCTGTATGCTCAACCTACAGCTGATATAGGACCTCTCTGCCCTCCTTTTTTTTTTTTTTCTGTTGTAACAAAACAGATCTTCTTAAATATATTTCACATATTGCAGTAGTCCAGACATCAAATGTTTCCCAGAGTGAAATTAAATATAGCATTTTATTTGGAGCAAGTCAGCCTAACTCAATTTTCCTTCCCAGCATTGCCACATAGAGACCTTCCATTTGGCAGCTGGGAGATGTGCTCAGCTCTGAGCTGGACTTAGAACTTCTTTCCACAGTCTTGACAATCCATCTGTTTCCTCTGCCCTTGTTCAAGAGCTTTAGAAGTCATAAAGGGGGCAGTTTGGCCCTCTGCCCTCAGGCCCTGTCTTTAGGGGAAAACATACCTCTCTTCCCAGCAGAGCCTCTCCAGGCTCCTCATGACCACAATACTGCACCACTGGAAATTTAACTTCCTAGAAAAAGCAAATGAATTTGCCATGAAGCAGTCTGCCCTTGATGGAGGGAGTGGCTCCCATCTGGAATGTTGTTGCATGTCATTGTGCATTGTTGATGTTTACCCTAACACAACATCAGGAGAACCAAGCAGACTGGGAATCTCACAGTGGATAAACATTACTGCATACCAACTGAGGGCTGTGCATCAGGAACTGAAAGGTTATGGGGGAGCAAAGGCTGCCAGAACAGGTGGAGTGAGGGGAACCTCGAGAGCCAAAAACCAACATGCTCACTTTACAGATGCAGCAACTAGACTCAGAAAGGACATGATGCTCCCAGGGTCACAGCACCAGGCGGCAGCCACAGTGATTTCCTAAATCTCTGGTGAAGGCTTTCCCACCCCCATCTGGGAAGTTTAGAGGAAGACAAGTACCAAGTAGATGCCTCTAACAAGTGTGTCATCAGTGGAGGCTTACAGTGATCCTTCCCTCTTCCCAGGGGCCTGAGAGAGTACTTGGCATCTCTTTAATTCCCGAAACAGTCCTCAAACAAGGAACTGGGGCTCACAATTAGGCCCAAGATCACCAAGATCCTGAATGTCACAACTGCAATGTGAATCCAGTCCATTTTCAACTCCAGACCTGACTGTGCTGTGTTGCCTCACTTAGCCCTCCTCCAAAACGGAGCCATCTCTAATAAGCGTGTGGTAAATCAGAGCAAGTCCAAATGAAAACACAAGTTGCAAAGCATCTATCAAGTAGCATCCAAAGTGTGTGTGTGTGTGTGTGTGTGTGTGTGTGTGTGTGCGTGCACACATGCCCATTTACACACATGTAGGAAAAAGAACACATCAAAGTACCAAGTGGTGATTTTAAATTTTTTTTTTTCAACGTTTATTTATTTTTGGGACAGAGAGAGACAGAGCATGAACGGGGGAGGGGCAGAGAGAGAGGGAGACACAGAATCGGAAACAGGCTCCAGGCTCTGAGCCATCAGCCCAGAGCCTGACGCGGGGCTCGAACTCCCGGACCGCGAGATCGTGACCTGGCTGAAGTCGGACGCTTAACCGACTGCGCCACCCAGGCGCCCCCCCAAGGTGGTGATTTTAAAATTTTCTTCTTTATAAATTTCTGTTTTTCCAAAATATTAAACAGTTCTTATTTTTAAGAACTAATTTAACTTAATCTGAAATTAAAATTTTTAAACTGTGGTAAAATACGCATAAAATTTAGCATCTTGACCATTTCTCTTTTTAATTTTTTTAATTTATTTATTTTGAGAGAGAGAAAGAGAGAGAGAGAGAGCAGGAGGGGCAGAGAGAGAGGGAGAGACAATCCCAAGCAGGCTCCATACCATCAGCACAGGGCCTGATGTGGTGCTCGAATTCACAAACCATGAGATCATGACTTCAGTCAAAACCAAGAGTCAGATGCTTAACGGACTCAGCCACCCAGGTGCCCCCCCCCCCCGACACTTAACCATTCCCAAGTGTACAGTTCAGAACCATTAAAACATGTTCACATTACTATGCAACTGTCACTACCACCATCCATCTCTAGAAAACTTTTCATCTAGCAAAACAGAAACCCAATACCCATTAAACAATAACTGCCCAGTTTCCCTCCCCAGCCCCTGAAAACCACTGTTCTACTTCCTGTCTCTGTGAATTTGCTTCTCCTAGGTCCTCCACATAAGTATGTGTCCTTCTGTGTCTGGGCTTATTTCACCTCATGTAATGTCTTCAAGGTCCATCCATGCTATAGCATGTCAGAATCTCCTTCTTTTGTATCGCAGGTGCACACCATTCAATTGTTCGTGGACACTTGGGTTGTTTCAACTTTTGACTATTGTGAATAACGCTGCCACAAAACATAGGCATACAAATAGTTTTTTAGAAACACCCAAGCTTCTTAAAATCCTGAAGTATTTTTTTCGGAATGTGCCACTGTCCATTAAAATCAGGATATGTCTTCTGTGGGTCCTAGCCTGGGAAATGGAGCAAATTCTATGCTGGGGTCTGCACGTTTTGCCTTCTGTCTTTAAACACTTTTAAACCAATGGTTTTCAACCCTGACTGTACATTAGAATCACCTGGGGGTGCTTTTTAAAAATACTGATGTCCAGGAGTACCTGGGTGGCTCAGTCAGTTAAGCTTCTGACTTCAGTTCAGGTCATGATCTCAATGGTTCGTGGGTTCAAGCCCTGCATCAGGCTCAGTGCTGACAGCCTGGAGCCTGCTTCAGATTTTGTGTCTCCCTCTCTCTGCCCCTCCCTGCTCATGCTCTCTTTCTCTTTCAAAAATATATAAACTTTAAAAAAAGACTTTATAAAAATACTGATGTCCAGGCCCAACTGAAGACATCTGAATCCCAATCTCTGAGTTGAGGAAGACAAATTAGATTTTTTTAAGCCTTCCCTCTCCCCTATTATTCTGCAGGGGTGAGAATCACTGCTATTAACTCTCTTCTCTCTTCTTTGGGGGCCCCTTCTCTTTATTTACAAAATGTCTACCCTGTAAATAACACCTTTTCTCCCATCAAAAGTAAAAAGGGTTTACTGGCTAGTCAACTACCCTAGGTGTTTGCCTGATTATGTCTGAATGAGAAATGCTCACTGCAGAGCACTGCCTCCTCCAGTGCAAACCTTTTATCTCTAATTGTGCAATAAGAACCTGCCTCTTTCTTGGCAGGAATGTTAATATGAGTAAGCAGGTAAGAAGGTATTTCTGGGCCTACTCAGTCCTTAAGGAAATTATAATCTAGTCCTTTTAAGGAAGCAAGGGCAGGAAAAGAGAGAGAGAGAGAGAGAGAGAGAGAGAGAGAGAGAGAGAGACCTCCACTCTCCAGGCTTGGAAGGAGGCTGCAGAGGAGGCTGGCTCCCTGGACTCACTGCAGGAGACAGAGGACCTGGGTCATGCTCACATTCCTCTGACCCTAAAACACCCCCAGGTCCCGGCCTCCCCCATTCTCACCCAGGACTCCCAGGTACTTCCTTTGGTGTGTCCTGAGGACAGTGTGGCTTTGTCCAGTTCTATATTTGATCATTTCCCCTCTGTAACCAGCACTCCAGAATGCATCTCTCTGCTGCTGTGCTCTCTGATCTCCGAGTTCTTGACAACAGAGGGTGTCGCTAAAAGGGGAGCATCGTGACTTCATCAACAAGTTGAGTTCTAAACATCTCTGTCAGAAGCTTCACAAGCAAAGGTGGACATGCAAGTGGCCGCAGCAGGACATACTCTGGGACAGTCTCTCTCTCCGCTCTCTCCCACAGGGCTCTCCTCTCTCAGTAGGCAGACCTGGGACTCTAAGGCCCTTCACCTTACCTTGGGGCTCCTCTGCCTTTTTGGGGAGAGCCCTCCAAACAGGATATTGGAAGACATCCATGCTACAGTCACAGCAGCAGCTTCACGTTCCCAAGGACTAGTTCTCCATCCACATGAAATGTTAATGTAACAGAATGCCAAGCTGTGCTGGAGGCCAGGACCCACAGCAGGAGTTCAAAGGAGAGGAGAGAGGGTGAGCTGGAGGAGTCCAGGGAGCTGCAGAGAGTCCACAGAATGTGGGGTAGCCCCAGTGGAGGGAGAGGGGAATGGACATGATGTAGCCAGGCCTAGAAAGCAGGAAGAGGGCACTCTACCCAGGGGACAGGACCTGCTTGGGTGTGGCCGGGGTGAGCAAGCCCAGCTCTGAACTTGTCTGTGCCCTCTCAGCGATGCCAGTCCCACAAAGTCATGACCAATAAGGTTAGCAGAGAACTCAGCACCACGATAGATGACCAGAACCTATCCTAAGAAGTGAGCAAGCTCACAGAAAGGAAGGGAGAGGCAGTGTGAGGGGTAAGGAAAATGAAGACTGAAGCCCTGAATAATACAACAGGACACCTCCAAATAGCAGATGAACGCTGAAGCCGGGGACCTCAGACAGGCATGTCTCTGACATATCTCTGACCAGTGAACCCAAAATACACAGCCACATGTGGATCTGGCTATCTTGTGCAGCCAGTCCTTGCGGAGCACGTACTAAGCATCAGCACTTACACACTCCCAAGTTGCCTCCAGGTTTTCATGCCCCCTTCCTCCTGACTTCCCATTCACAAGGTGCTTAAGCCCAGACCCAGAGGACACCCCACTGCAACATCAGAAGGAGAGAGGAAGGGAGACACTTAACATTATTTTGATCACCTCTTCAGTATCTCTTTTAGGCAGGGGTGAGACAGTTCTGCACAATTTCCAGGTAAAGAAACAGAAGCACAGAAGAGAAGAGATGGAGTTCAAATGAACCTCATGCATCAATAAATTATGTTTGCCAATCAGAAGTGTCTGCCTATGGATTATGGCCGGGCCTGCAGGAGGAGGAAAGGCGGGTGGGCGGGAGGACTATTCAGCAATGCCATCACTAAATTAAAGTACACTGGTCACGGGGCACCTGGGTGGCTCAGTCGGTTAAGCGTCCAACTTTGGCTCAGGTCATGATCTCACAGCTCCTGAGTTCAAGCCTTGTGTCAGGCTCTGTGCTGACAGCTCAGAGCCTGGAGCCTGCTTCGGATTCTGTGTCTCCCTCTCTCTCTGTGTCTCCCTCTCTCTCTCCCTCTCTCTCTGTGGGTTCACTCATATTCTGTCTTGGTCTCTCTCAAAAATAAATAAAAACATTAAAAACAAAAAAAGTACACTGGTCACTCTGAGGAAGCTAGCTTCTGTGGCCCAGGCCTGTGGCTGAGATCCATTTTTGAGCATATTTACATAAGAAAAGGAGAACAGTGTGACAGAAAGGGCACAGGGATGTGGACGCAGACAGACTCAGGCTCATTTTTAGCTCTGCAACTTTGGATTTCAGCTTTACACAGGTTAAAAAATGGCTAAGGGATTAAAAAGAATCCTGGTATTATTATCCTGGTGATACTCAATAATAGAAAACTGTTTCTATTAACTTATTGCTGGTGTTTAGGCTTTCTTAAGTTTTCATCACAATTATTCACAAATTTATTGACCTAGAATAAAACCCAATAAAATTTTTGAGTTGTCTGTTGAAAATGATTGAGGCCACTTCTCATTAATTGTGTACTGATAAGGAGCAATTTCCCAGGTACAGTTAGGTGGGAAAAAAAGCAATGCAGGACAGAATGTATAAGTGTTCACATCAGGGGTGAATGAGAAAACAATATATGTGTATATGTTCTCTGATGTGTAGGTCTCCTACCAGGACAGGCCCTGGAGGTGAGGAGCAAAGAAGAAGAGAGACTTTTCACAGTATACCCTTTCATGTATTCTTTATTTTGTACTATGTGAATCTGCTATTTTTTAAAAAAAATACATAGAATAATTTACTTACAAGAAGTTTGGGGGAAAAATAAAGCTGTGCAAGGAGCTGAAAACTTTGGATGAGCTAGTGGGAGTACATGAGTGGTGATGTGCTTCATAGCTCAATGGAGAGACAGTTGCCAAGGACCCTGTGTCCTGAGAACAGTCTGGGGCCATGGGGAGGGGTCTCCAAGCATCCTGATTCCATCGCTTATTACAGAGCCTTGCAGTGCCAACCTCAAGATGAGCCATACAAAACAACTAAGAGCCACCTCCCTGGAGATGACACTGGTGAAAGTTCGTAACTCTCTGGTTCACATAGCACCTTCTATCCAAGGAGTGCAAAGTGCTCATGCACATTCACGAGGCCCCAAGGCCACCCTTAGGAGAAGGGAGCAGCTCTCCACAGCTGTGAGGACTGCGACCCTGAGGGGCATGGAGGGTAAGCCCCTCCAAGCTCAGTGGCCCAAGCCTCCCAACTGAAGTCTCTCACTTCCAGTCACCCCAAGGCAGTTGTTCCACCTCTCCATGCCTCAGTTTCCTTCTTTGCAATCTGAGAATATGAACAGTACTTATTTCACAAGATTGGTGTGTGGAGTAAATAATGCCCAGACACAGTAATAACTAATATTGATTGAACCATTATTTTATGCCAGACACTGCTTTAAGCAATTTGACCCATATTTACCTGATTACTCTCCTTAATTTATGAGTGGGGGAACTGAGGCACAGAGAGGTTCTGGAAGCCACATACATGATAGGACTGGTGAGGGGAACCCAGAACACTTCACATGCATCACTGCTCAGCAGGCTAACATGGAGGACTGTCAAGGTTTCAGATGGGCGCAGCCTAGAGATGGAAAAACTGAGGCACGAAGAGGCTGCTGGCTCTGCTGCTCTCCCTCACATATGATTGCAAGGCCATAGATGGCAACCTCTATCAACAGATCTCAGGGAAACCAAGACAACACTGTATGGTGGCATTACTGCTTCTCAGTCTGAGGGCAGGGGGATGCGGGCTATCACTCACAGATGTAAGCCCTAGGTTCCCTCTGAGACCTGCAACCACCTCCCCCCTCTTCAGGACCCAGGATTCAGAGCCTTGCTGACCAAGTGCAGAGAAGGTGCCAGAAAACCTGCATAAAAATCCCGAGGTGCCTGGAACATGAGAAAACTGGTTATTGTTCAAAAGCTCATGGCTGCCAGTGAAACATGTCAAGAGGGGGTGGCCCAGGCGGGGGAGGGGCAGTGTGTGAAGCCGGCAGGCCCATCTGTAAACACAGAATACGTTAGGAATGTGTAAGCAAAACCAGAAATCCCTCGGCAGCTGCCTCCATTCCTCTCCTTCACGGACAGGGCCTGGGAGGCCTTTGGAAGAGAAGGGAGTCTAGCGTTTAGCCTCCGATGGCCAGAAAGATAGCTCCACAGACTGTCTGTCACAGAGCACTGGGTAAAACAGACACACAGAGAGCTTCACTCATTAACATTGGCGTTGCCATGACAATAAGCTGTTGCCAGGTAGCAGCGAACTAGGAGAAGAGTGAGAATTAGCAAAGCCTAAAAATAAAGCCGTTATGTTTCTTCCCCCGTCTAGATGTCCATGTGTAACAGGCAATAATCTCGCCTCCGCCTCAGCCCAGCCCTTCTCCGCAGCCAGCCCCCACTGCTGCTCCCAGCCCAGCACCAAGGGCAAGGAGCTCCCCTCTGAGGCAGCAGGAGGGGGCCTCCTAAAAACAGGTGAGGGCTAAAACCTGAAGGCTGGCTAACAAGCGGCACCGGAGAGAGAGCAGCAGTGCAAAAGCCAGGAGGCATTTTCCCCACTTAGGTGGTCAGCCTTGACTCCAGACTGAAGCTGGGCCCACTCCAGGCTGTCAGATACTTATCCCACTCCTTGGCTCAGAAGGAACAGGAAGAGGCAGGTGCCGTGTCCTAACTGACCACTTTTCTCTTGGAAACTACTTAGCCAAGCCTCAGCCCCAGCGGTGACTGTGGAAGTCAGGAGCCTGGGCTGGGCAGCATGAGTGGTTCACAGTTTCCTTTAGAACTGTGATACCACCAGAAGAGCCATCATGATACTAATTCCAAAAGGTAAAAGAGCATAATGATAAAAATCGTTGAGCAATTTATAAACATCTCCAAGGGACAGGCAGTGAAATTATTTTCAGGGTCTTCCGGGCTGACTCTGATATCAGAAGAGAAAATGCACGTGTCCAGTGGTTATCTGTTTCCTTTGTTCATTTCTCCCATCAGACCCTAAGCTGCACAAAGGCAGAAATCACATCTAACCACTCACCCTCATAACCTTAGCACCTGCGGTTGTCCCAGACACACAGCCAGCACACAACAGACACACCAGGGGAAAGAGGGAGCTGGGAAGGAGCTGGGTGCTGCTTCAAACACACGGCAGAGACAGCATTCTGGGTAAACGGTGAAGATATCAACAGTAATAATACTTGACCTAGATAAAATACCTCTCTTTCTACAATTCTAAGCTCTGATTTTAAGAGCTAAGTACTACTCTCTATCCAGGTCTCTATTCTCAAAAAATTGATTTATCACATAGACAGGTGTGTCATGCTTTAAGCAGATCAGATAAATTAAAACCCAAAATTTTGTTGGCAATAATTTCCTTTATAAGTCATTATAATAAGGTTTCCTCAAATGTAGACCTGTCTAATTTCTTTACAGTATGATTTATTTAATTCAGATAGTATGTGCTAATTTGAATCTCTACTTTGAGTGAAGCCAGCAGCAATAGTGGAATTCGTGGTTTCTTTCCTTCCAACAGACTCACCCTTGACTCACCACACTCTCCCTCTACCATGGTTAATATGCACTCAGCAAATGCAAACAGCAGCTAATTTTAATATTAGTGCAAGAAGTGTGTACTTAAGAAACTAAAATCATTATTTCTTTCGCCATCAGCCCATAAAAATATATAACCCAGAACAGAACATAAACATTATTTCTTGGTTCTTTGACTGTTCTGGAGTATCTAGCCATTAATCCAAATGCCAGTTCTTGCCTCTGGTCCCCCAAGCTTGTGCAAATAACGTAAACAGAGAGAATGACAAGGAAAAGTAGGAGCAGAACAACTGGGGATTTGAGAGCAAGCCCCATTGATCATCCCACTCCCCATCCCAACCTCCCAGCAAGGCCAGAGCTGTATGACTTAATTTATGCTCTTGAGAGAATGAGAATCAGCAGGTAGGGTCCTACTGAATAAGTTATAGAGATGCACATGACTGCTGTATTTCAACAAGACTCCACAGCAGTTCATATTCTTACAAAAAGACAGCAACAGTAGCCATCAAATCTGCTTTTAGCATTGTTTCTAGACAAGCTAAAGTTCATGGACACATTCCTTCTCTTCCAAAGTCAGACACCCCAGACTTTTACTAGAGGGGCCGTGTATTCACAATGCCTGATATGACATAGGCACAACCAGGCACAACCCAGACGAGTCCAACAATGCTACTGGAGCATGATTTCTACAAGTGTAAGGAAGTGGGATAGCAGTCCATTAACTGCAGAATCCCAAGTGATATGTGTCTCTGACATCACAGCCTGGAGAGGGCTCCTTATTCAGCAATATCTGCCTGATTTATTGTTCCCAGAGCTGAAGCTGAGGGCCCCTGCATGCCAATGTCCACCGGACCCCTGGGTTTTCAGCAGGGCCTTCACTTGACCACAAAACAAATGGAAAAGTCAGTCCTGACACTAACTGGAAAATAGGGTTCTTTTGAAAGCTTTATGTTCCTTTCTGCTAAAAGGGACCCAAGAGACAGCTCTTACCATCCCTACACAACCATCTTGATACATAAAATCCCAGCTTGTCCTCATTACCCATCCACATCCTTTCCTCCTTCTCTATGGCACAAAATACCCAGTTATAGCCACAGATTCCAATGGAGAGGAGTTACTGAAGAGATGGCGGTGACACAGCAGCCAGCTTCACTGCACCCTGAGTACAGCCTGTGACATTGCACTGGGCACCTCATAGGTGACCAAGAAATAGACGTCGAATCACTGAATCAACGAATAAAAAAATTAACCTAATGTTCTTTCCCCTAATACACTTGCATTGCTGGCATTCTTCCCAGTTTAGAAACTTGGGCCCAGTTCTCTGAGCCACCACAAGCCGAACGGGGATCACACTTGCCTGTTACTGCCTCTGAGGTCATTTGCACTAGAGCCAAATGTCATTGCCAGCCCTGCAAGAACTGGGTTGAAATCTACCTCTAACCTTGAATCAACTAGATCTTGATCATTACCCTGGACTTCAGAATCGAGGCACTCCCACCAATCCTGGGCTTCCTCACGGGAAAGGGAAACAACACAAGCTACCTGAAGCCCTCAAGGGTAGACAGCAGAAATCCTAAAGCTGTCATTATGAGCAATACCATCACCATTTCACTTGGTACACTCTTGCAAACGTCCCTACTTTGTCCTACCCCACCCCCAACTCCCGTCTTTGCAAAGACTTCATATTTTGCACCATGGTCCTGGTGAAATGAATCTCGAATGATGACCCTAATGAAGCTGTTGAAACCTAGGGAGACCCCAACTCTGCACTAGCCACTCCCCCCAGATGTTCGGTTGCAAAAGCAGTTGGATAAAAATAAAATCACACCAAGTTGAAGATTAGATTCCTCTCCCTGCCCTTCCTTCCTTCCTGCAACAGATAAACTTGTTTTCTTACTGTGCATTTACCATTTTTAGAAACGGGTTGAAAGTAAAATGCGAGCCTCTCCTGGAGGAAATAGTAGGATATCAGTCAGTCTCTGCGCCCCCCCCCCCCCCGCCCGTCTCTTCTCTCTTCTCTCTTCTCTCTCTCTCTCTCTCTCTCTCTCTCTCTCTCTCCCCTCTCTCTTCTCCCTCTGTCTCCTCTCTGGCATGTGTTACTAAATTTTATACAGCTTGACTTGCTGCATCTCTGATATGAGCTGCTTATATACAACATAACCAGACACATATTTTTAAGAGTACGCAGCACTTAAAATAACTGGATTTTAAGCCTTCTGATTTTAGGTGAGAATTTGGTTGGAGGACTGGATGCGTCTTGGCTCTTGAGAAAGCAAGCAATTAGTGTTTTAAAGAAATGTATGAGTAACCTTTCAGGAAGCCACTGCCTGAAATGTAAGAAAAATCTGACTTGCTCTTTGCCCCACCAGACCCCCCCCACCCCCTTGGAAAGTACAAATATCCTTCCCTGGATGGTTTCCAGAGATGAATTTTCTGAAGCTCAAGACAGTTATTTTAAACTTCAGCTCCTTAAACTGTATTTCTAAAATATAATTAGGAATTCTTTATTCTTGGCCAAACAATTGCTAATAGAACACTGTGTGTATGGTGGTACAAGCCAGTTAAGAATCTTATGAAACACTGCCCAAAATACAGAGTGGCACAGACACACGTCTCTCTGTCTCTGTCTCACTCTCTGTGTCTCTTTCTCTTGAATACAAGTATGCACACAGATGGAACACCATTTGTCTTCCCAGAGCCATCAAATATCAGGCACATGATGACTCCTCCCAGTGAATTCCTTATTATTACAACCATCGACAGACCACTTCCAACTGTCTTGTTTGTTTGTTCATGAGGACTGTGGTATTTGTTTTTTTTTTTAAACCATATTGATATATAAAGTGGATGCTTACAAAATTTTTAAAGGTGTTTGATTATTGTTTTTATGAAAACAGTTCTAACAATAAACACACCACCCCAAACCAAGACTTTAGTGAGGTATAGTACGATTCGTTGCTTCTTACTGGAAGGCATGAGGGCCAGGGAGTAATATTTAAAAATCACCCACCTGTCAGAATGGACACCACCAGCCAGGAGAGCTGGCCCGGGGCTCTGGAGCCCTCTGCCCTGCTAGACATAGATCTTCTATTTACTGGGTGCAGGGGATGTCCAGGGATCTGAGGAAGGGGCCAGGGGGTGGGTGCCCTTGGATTAGAGTTAACTCAAATGCTCAGAGTAGTTAGAAAAGGAACGATGTTTCTCCATTATTTCTATTGGTGCGGGCGGGGGGGGGGGCAGGTACTCAGGCCCTAAGTTAGATCCTCAGGTTAAACCAGGTGGAACCTCAAACCAAACCAAACCAAACCAAAAACAAGGCATTTGTTACGGGGTAAACACGTTGTTCTGGGGTGGGGTGAGAAGAAGTTAGATAACCTGACTTCATTGGTTTACTCACCCCAGGGGTTCTAATTTGGTCTAATCTTCAGCTACTAGGTATGGTAAGTACAAACTGATCATTACATATTAAGACACTTTCATATTGGTCGGTAAATGGCCATTTCCCTGAGTTTCCCAAATTCCCTGTACCACCCAGGCCCCCTTCCTCAGGTCCCCTGGATCCTCCCTTGAACCCACTAAATAGAGGGTTTATGCCAGGCAGGACAGAAGGCTCCAGAACCGTACACCAGCTGTCCTGGCCAGTGGTATCCATTATGATGAGTGCTGCAGGACCAGTTGTTAATAACAGGTGCAGCCCTAGTCATAGTCTTCCCTTAAGACCATCTCAGGTAACATAGCTATCCTAGCCAAAGCCATGGTGACTTCTCAGGTGTATGTCATCTCCCCTCTTGTCACTATCCCTCTCTTTCAGCATGTTGTAACTTTTTCATTTGAATTATGTTGTGTGTTTTCAATGTACATGTCTTCTGATTACTCTTAGACATGAAGAGATTTGAGGCAGGTATAATACAATGTTTTATGTGTTCTGCCTTATCACTTCATACTTAACACAGTACTTGGTGCATTATAGGTATTTAAGGAATGTTCACTGGAAGAAACTTCTCAAGCCTGACATTCAAACAGCCATGGCTTATAAGTTGATTTCCATCCTAACCAGGCCTTGCCATTCTTAAAGTCCCTGCAGGTATAGTCCCCTCCATGAAACCTCTCTGGAATTTCCCCCCCACCCAAGTGATTCTGCTTTTTCTAATCCCTATGAAATCAACAGACCATAATGCATACCCCAACACCTAATTGAACTGTATGTCATCTTATGTTATGTTCCTTATAAGAAAGTTTAATTCTTGTTGTTTGTGTTATCACCCCAACTAGACTATACATTCTTTGAAGATAAGGACCACGTGGGAAAAAGCACATTTTGGTAATCTGTTTCTGAAAATTGTATGTTCAGTGGGAAATGCTAACCTATTTCCCATTATTTTAAATAGGAAAAATTATAATGTGTTGCATTACATCAACCCCAAACCAAAATATATTATAATGTATTTCCTAAAATGTAAGCAAAGTACAGCACATAACTATCATATAAACTATCACATTAGGATGTAAAGTGTTTAAAATAGCACTTCCTGATCTCTCCGTTGAATGTGCAGAAGCCTGTCACCTGGTTTCTCCCAGACTCTGAAAAGGGCCCAAATGGATGACCTCCTTCTAGGAAGGTTGGCGGTCAGGAAAAGGGGAAGAGTGTGTTGCGGATGTATTATGGGTCGGAAAAGCAGTCTGGTCTACCTCACTATTTATCAAATTGGCTTTGCAAATCCTCCAACACATATATGTGACCAAGACTCCTCCCCAGAGAAGAGGATGAATGTTCCTTTAGTGTAGTCACATGGCCTTTCTTAGCCCCCAAAATATCCCCAAAGCACATCTCCTTTACTGATACTCTGTGGGCTCTACAAATCACCTACAATTGTTTCTCATGCTCTACCAGTTGTATTAGAAACATAATTGTGGAGACTTTTTTTCAAAATGTACAGTGAGTTTGGGTGATATATTTCCTGTATAAATATCAACTGAAAAATCATTTTATTCAGAGCTGTGTATAAAATATGAAACAGGACTATTGAAAACTAAGGTATATTCTCCTAGGAATATGTTAACATGGGAGACATTCTGCAGGAGAAACCTGCGTTTCTTCTGAATCTTTACCACCCTTAACACAATGATGAGTACATTGCATGTGAGCACTATATACCTAAGAACTGGTAAATGACTAAATAAATGGGACGAGATTAGGTTGGAGAGAAGGAGAAATCTTAAATCTTCCATGTTGACTCTTCAAAAGAGAAAAAGAACTAAGAATCAACACTCACTGGACACAAAGTGTGAGGTAGACATACATGTCATCTCTATATTCATGACAATGCAGAACAGGAGCTATCACTAGGCCCATTTTACAGATAAAAATACCAAGTTTCACACAGACTAGATAAACAACTTGGCTAAGAGCCACACAACTAGTCAGTGGTGAAATCTAGAATTAAATGCTGGCTTAACTCCAAAGTCTGAGCTCTTTCCAGCATTGCATAGCACCTCCTCCCAGGTCAGAAGCAAACTCAACTCCCATGTTCTGCCATTCCCCCAACCCTTAGTGTCTTATTTTATTTTTGAAAACACTGCCCTGTGCTTCTGAAACCACCAATCTACATTATATAAGTTGTCAACTGGCCTTCTTCCCTCTGGATGTCATCCAAAGGTTTGGATTTTACATCTCATGGAGCTCCAGTGGAAGCACCAAATCTCAAGTAGACTACCAGGAGGCTCAGACTCGATTTACATGGAGCAGCCCCAGGTTTGCCCAACTCGCCCTCCTGCCTCCCTGAGTATCCCCAAATCAAGGTTTATCCCCAACACAGACCATGTACACCAGACCCTCTGCCTCCCCCCTTATTCAAAAACATCAACCCAAGAGGAGTCTACCATCACCATTTACTCATCTGACAACTATTTCTTACATGCCAGCAATGGGCTAAGAACTGGGATATGACAGTGGCGAGAAGATAAATAAGGTTCTCAACCTCACCCAGCTTATAATCTACTGGGGTGACCAACAATCATACAAATAAATGTAATTACAAATTGTTTTAAGTTCTAGAAGAGACAAGAGCAAGATAAAAGGGCAATACAGGGCAAGATAAAAGGTTATAACAGGAAAGAGGATTTAGAATAGGAGCTTAGGGAAGACTTGTCAAATGAAGTGACATTTAATGAGACCTAAATAGAAGGATAAGAAAGAGAAAGCCAAATTAAGAGTGAGCACCTCTGGGTTGTCGGCTTCCTCCTTGTAAGCACCACGACCTGCCACCTCCCAAACCCCACCTCCACAAGTCTATCTCCATGTCTGAACTGTGAGAACCCAGCCTCTCAGGGTGGTGGTGGGAGGGTACCTTGAACTTCTACATACAGAGGTTTCCCAGTTGAATTTGCAGAAGGCTGTCACCTGGTTTCACCCAGTCCTTTAAAGGGGCCCAAATGGATAACCTCCTACCAGGAAGACTGGTGCCCAGAAAAAGGGAAGGGATGAGAATGCAGATATGTCATGGGTTGGAAAACTACACTGGCTTTGCAAACCCTCCAGTACATGTGACCAACACCCCCTCCCCTGGGAAGGGATGAATGTTCTTTGGGGTGTGTGTGTGTGTGTGTAAGAAGTTTTAAATACGCATTCTGAGAGAAATGTAACTAACTCGTCTGGTTCTGATTCATTCATAACTCACCAAATTTGTTTTGCAAGTGCTGTCTGATGTCCAAGAAACTGCCAAGCATCCCTAACCCTGCATCCCGCTTTGAAGTGGTGGTTGTGCAGACGTCACATGCCCCCCTGGGCATTGAAGAACAGAGCCTGGGGCGCTGGGCCCTGAGATTTGGTAAGAAGAAGACCTGCTGTGAAGGTCTTCCAGTCACAATACCCCACGCTACCCCCTTTGGTTCTGTTTAGCAATCTCTTTGGTGTGAAAATGCATCCATAATGCATGAGTGAACGCCCCATGGGTGTGTGGAGAGAAGGGGGGGATGATAATCAATGTTTATTTCATCTGTTTGCTGACTGAAGCTATGTCAGCAGCCAGGTGAGCAGAAAGAAATGTCCTCCTTCTCTAGATTCAGAAAACTGCCCTAAAAACAGAGGAAGAGACAGGCTTAGACATATGACTAAGTCAGGCCCCAGAATTCTAACTTTCTAGTTGGTTCTGTGTTGAATGGACCTTCTCAACCAGGAGCATTATGTCCCCTTAGGAGGTGGTTCGAGGTGAGCAGAGGTCCTTCCAGGTGTCACCATACTTGGGTGGGGACTTAAGTGGGGGTGAAAGCCAAGGCTTCTAAACACCCTGCAGTGGGTGACATAGACCCTAACAAAGAATGGCCTCAGCACTGAGCAAGAGCTACCCTGAGGGGAAGAAGACAAGGCAGTAACCATGGCACTTGGTGGCAACGGGGGAGGACAGCTCAGAGACAGGACTGCAGACATAATATCCTACACCACCTTCTTGGTACTAGCCTGTTGCTTCTCTGACCTAATAGCCTAACTAGGTCTCTGACCTAATAGTTCAGAGGCATGTCACTTTAAGGGAAAGACTATGTATGTCTCACTTTAAACAATACTCAGTGTGGAAATCAAGTCAGTTTCTAAATACTCCAGGGGAGATACTCCAGGTACATACTTGACATACTCCTTTCATAGGATCCCCATGATGATTTTATCTGCATAGAAAAAAAAAACAAACTTTGGTAGTACAAACAGCCACTTCCTAGGCTTCTATGATCAGGCACTTAAAAGCATCTGTTTATGGAGAAGAGAAGTCTGTCTTGGACTGTGAGACATGGGGGACTTTGTCAGACAGATGTCTTCATCTCTGGGACCCGGAGCATTCTAAGGACCTATGGCCCTGTATCCATGGGCCTCACCTCACCCACCTCACCCTCTGCTTACAGAAGACAACAGAGCTTGTACTTTACACACAAAACATTTTTAGATTAAATGAAGGGTCTAAGGATGGTGTTCAGCAGGACACTTTCCTCATGTGAAGCAAGGTCCCTTTCTCTTCTCTGCTGTAGCTCCTGAGATGGTTGTGCCTTCGAGGAGCAAGAAGGCAGACGAGGTACCAGTTTCATTCTGAAAGACCGGGAAGAGAAGTAACGGTCTCCTATCTCCAAAATAATTCTCATTCTGTTAATAAATGCTTGAAATGTCTTTAAATGATTCAAGAGCAGACTTAAAATATGAAGTATCTAATATTCATGCTGAGCTATAAATGACTGCTCTCTAGTTCTTCGGTTCTCGCACAGGTTTTAACAGAGAGAAAAGCTTAAAAGTGCACAATAGCATTGATTACATGGACAGAAAGAGGCTGGAGCATAGTGAAAGTAGAAAAAAAAACATGAAATGAGAGACAAGCCATCACAGGCATGCTCAGCTAAACCAGCTATGAGACACCCACCAGGCAAGTCCCTAGCAGCATGAGCCTCAGTGTCCCTATTTGTAAAATGAAAGATTGAGCTGCATGGTTTTTTTTAAACATTTATTTTTGAAAGAGAGAAGAGAGAGACAGAGCGTGAGCAGGGGAGGGACAGAGATAGAAGGAGACACAGAATCTGAAGCAGGGTCCAGGCTCTGAGCTGTCAGCACAGAGCCCAATGTGGGGTTCGAAAGCACAAGCCACAAGATCATGACCTGAGCTGAAGTCGGACACTTCACTGACTGAGCCACCCAGGTGCTTGTGAGTTGCATGTTCTTAGAGGGCTTCCAACTCTAAAATCCACATTGTCCAGTTCAGGCAAGAAGAAACAGAGGCCCGAGGTCAGCACTGAATAATTTCTCTAATCGTTACAACTTAAAGAGAAAAAAAACATATTTTTGCACGTGACAAAAGACTAGAAAAACGTAAATGGTCAGTATCACTTTTCAGCAGCTGCCGCTAAGGTGTTCAGTCCTTCTGAGGAAGCTGAGGCCGTGCTGGGGTGGGTCCCCCACTTCACCCTGAGACTAGCACGCGCCCACACCATGGCCTCCATCTTGGAGCTCACCTGCATCTACTCAGCGCCCTCATTCTGCATGACAATGAGGTGACAGAAATGGAGGATAAGATCAATGTCCTCATGAAAGCAGCAGGTGTTAAGTGTTAAACCTTTGTGGCCAGGCCTGTCTGCAAAGGCTCTGGCCGATGTCAACATCAGGAGCCTTGTCTGCATGGTAGGGGCTGGTGGGCCTGTCCCAGCAGCTGGCGCGGCACCAGCAGAGGCCCTGACCACTCTACCACTGCTGCCCCAGCTGAGAAGAAGGCAGAAGCAAAGAAAGAAGAATCTGAAGTTTGATGATGACATGGGCTTTGGGCTTTCTGACTAAACCTCTTTTATAACATGTTCAATAAAAAGCTGAACTCTTAGGGGCACCTGGGTGGTTCAGTCGGTTAAGTGTCTGACTTCAGCTCAGGTCATGATTTCGGATTTTGTAAATTCAAGCCCCACATCAGGCTCTGTGCTGACAGCTCAGAGCCTGGAGCCTGCTTCAGATTCTGTATCTCCCCCTCTCTCTGCTCCTCCCATGCTCATGCTCTGTCTCTCCCTGTCTTTCAATAATAAATAAGCATTAAAAAATTTTTTTTTAAGCTGAACTCTTAAAATGAATAAACAAACAGGTGGTGGGTACCCTCTAAGTCCCTGCCAGGAAGACCAATGATGAAATCAGTATCACTGCCTGCCTAAAAGCTATCACTCCTGCTCACTGGCTGGCAAAGCCCAGATTCTGGTTGGTTGTGATACCACAATCCCAGTGTTGGAGGTAAGTCCTAATTCATCTAAACCAGTCAGGAAATCCCATTCTCCTTGCTAAAGGGACATTTGACCAATTCCTGGCCAGGAGAAATGGTGGAGTGTATTGGACACTTCTGGGGTAAGCGTCCTCATTCTTAAGACACACTCAGGGGGAAGATGCCTCCTGTGGCCTGGACATTGCTGCTTCTGCCTGGGATGTGTGAAATGGGTAGAGCTATCTTACGATTTCGGGGGAGGTCTCTGAGGACAGAGCTGCCACACCAAAGATGTCAGAGCACAAAGGATCGGAAGGATGCATGCCTCTAAGCCCCTCAGGAGACGATGGGCAGGATGGAGTGATAGAACAATGTGGAGCCACTTGTTGAAGGTCAAAAGGGAAAAACTCACAAGCTTCAGGAGAAATGACTTTACGCAACTAATACCTAACTTACAAGAGCTTACATTTGCTTCAGGAAAAGTTTAGAAAAGATTTTTGGATAATACACTATAATATATGATTGAAAACAATTAACAGAACATCACAATGCATCCCTCACCTTGAAGACTAAGAATCACATGGAATAAATATGCTGCTCTGTATGTCACCTCTTGTTGGCCTTGTCAAAATGAATGCCCGCCACAGCAACCCTGGACACAGGGCTTAGTAGGCAGGTCCTCCGCCCTCTTCCCTTAATACCAGGATCCCTCATCTGACCTTCCCACCTCCCACCTCTGACTTCCTCCCCCTGGTGTGACCTGAGAGCTGCAGGGTAGAAAATGAGGAGTTTCTATCAAAGACACTGCAGAATTTACCTTTTCTACCAAACATGATTCAATTGCTGTTTTTTAAAACTGAAGTCTTCACAGTTTGGTAATGGAGGAACTCAATGCCACTGTGCGACACTGAGAGTACCACTCCCCCACACGTGTGGGGCCTACAGTATACCGAGTTGTAGGGAATCATTACATGGTGAGTCATTCTTATGCCTGAGGAACACATCCACATAGCCTCTGAGGGGAGGCCTCTGGTTCAACAGAGATCAGGCGCTCTTCTGGCGGCATATCTCCTCAGAAGCCACTTCTCCAGGGGAGGCAGAGGTGGGGAGAGAGCCAGGTGGGGAGGAAAACAGGCAGGCAGATCCCCAGGTCCTGGCCCCTGCTGCCTTCAAAGATGCTTTCAGCAGAACGGCCAGATCTGAATATTTTGTCCTAAAGAACGCAGGCACAAACACAAGCACCTTCCTTCTTGAGCATGTCCTTTACTCCTGTTTCAGCCGTGTGTGTGTGTGTGTGTGTGTGTGTGTGTGTGTGTGTGTGTATACAAACGCAGCCTTGAAAGGTAACTCCAGTCCTCTCCAAGCCCTGGCTGCCACTCCAATATCAAGGCCATCTCACCCTCAGGAGCAGGCAAACCACATAATGATAGAAGATCATTTCCATACAAGGGCCTTCCGGTAGTAAAAATTCATTTAGGAGGAAATAAATTTGAATTGAATTTTACTAAACCCAGAAAATGTAAATCAGGGGAACCTTCCTAATGAAATTGCAGCTTGGTTTGAAAATGATCTAAGGTTGCATTTCAAGAAACAGGTTTGTTTCTGCACGGAACTGATTCACTGGGTGATTATTTACAGAAGCCCTGGTTCTATTAAAGGGTCCTCAAAAATGTCAGATTTTGAAATTAATAAAATTCATTTCAGTTTGGTGCTTCTGGTTCCAAATTTAATCATCCTCCAGTTTGGTCCTATTCAATCACTGATTTGAATGTAGGAAAATCTCACCTACCTGAATGTTTTTGGAGGAAGAAGGAGGAGGAAAGTCTTGTCTAAACTGATGAAAAAATCCAAATGGCTGATTTTTGAAGAAAAATGGTTCTAATACTTGTAGTATTGAACATATAATAAGCTAAGATTTAAATGAACACTAATAAGTAAAATTGAGTTAGTCACTGAAAAATTACAATCCATAATAGGCTTTTATTACATAATAATGAATTACATTATATCACTGAGTCTTAATTTTTTAAATCAATGGGAAACACAGACTGTGTCAGAATTCCTGGGGTACAATTTGAATTTAAGTCACACAGCACTCAGGATTTAATTGGGCATTTCCAATGGTCAGTGAGTAGCTTTAGTAAAGTCAAGAAGCAGGGAAGCTGGAGAGGGGGAGAGGGAGGACAGAGAGAGATGGAGAGAGGAGGAAAAAGAGGGAAAGAGGGACTGGGAGGAAAGAGAGAGGGCGAGGGAGGAGGGGTAGAGTGGAGAGAGAAGGGAACGAAAGGGAGAGACAGAGGTAGAGGGTGGGGAAGAGATCCACCCAGGGAAGAAGGGATAAATTCTTAAATTGGGAATCTCGATTTACATGTCTTGATAGAGAAGAGCAGCCGAAAGAGTGGTAGGATTTAAATTTCCTAAGGGCATAGGGTAGGCGTTCTGGGCTGTAGTGAGGTACCTTGCTGCAGTCTCCTTGTTCTGACAGCTTTAGCTCCCATCTCCCATCTTAGAAGAGCAAGATGGTGCCCCTGAAGGAAGGGGTGCTTTGGGCCAGGCTGTGCCTGGTAAAAAGCCAGCTCTGGATATACTGCTGGCCATGGGACTGCTGACCTAAAAAGGACCAGAATATGTTTCACTGGGCAAGCCCAGCCCATCCATTCTGAACCAGAAGGCAGGCTGCTAACAGGTTTTGTCCTGCTCAAAACTACAGAAGCCCTGGAGTCTTCCCTTCCTGCTGCCCACCTTGTTCCTATCAGCTCTGGATCTGCTGGGCTAGGTGATATTTAAAATACTCAGGGGGCACCCTGGTGGCTCAGGTCATGATCGCATAGTTCGTGGCTTCGAGGCCCACATCAGGCTCTCCATTATCAGCGCAGAGCCTCCTTCAGATCCTCTGCCCCCCTCTCTCTCTCTGCCCCTTCCCTACTGGTTCATGTCTCTCTCTCTCTCTCTCAAAATAAATAAATAAATAAAACTAAAAATTTTAGAAAAAAATACCCAGGAAGAAATGTTTACAGGAGACCATAAGGGCTACACCTACCACAGCCTCAAGAACCCTGAACCACACTGCTCTCCTTGCTGCTTGCCTGGACCATGTAAATACCCAGTAAACTCTCGGTTCTTCCTCAATTCCCTCTTATCAGAGTAAAGATTAATCGGACATCCTGCTTTTACACTTCAGTGTTAAATGTGTTTCTGTTCTGGCTGGAAACTGCTGACGGCTTTCCAAAAGTAGTTCGATATAGAGGGAGTCTAACTGCAATTCTATACTACTCATTTACAAAAATATTATTTTCCACTGTGATTCATGGTAACTATAGAGTGTTTCAGCTGTATTATGGGTTAAACAGGCCAGCCCAGAAATCTAAATGCCATTTAAAATTTTCTAAGTTTAAAACACCAAGCTAACAATGAATAAAAGAACAGTTCAAAATTTGGGGATTGCCAATAAATTATTTTTGTGTGTATGACTCAAAATATCTTACCAATGGTACTTCATTTAGGCTTTCACTACATTTAGGCTAGGAGATCTTGACTATACTTTATCACAATTTATCACCTGAGAAGTAGCAAAGAATCCCGGATTCATTAATTCCCACTAAGAACTGTAGAGTGAGCTGGCAAATCACAGGTATTCAGGATAGATGGACAAGAGGAGCTTCCTGAAACAACAGGAGGGTTCCGGACTCCTTGTCCTACTAACCAGCCTGACAGATAAACTACTGGAAGAGAGGCTGAAAGAGTCTTACAAGTTCCATATTCCAAAAGGAAGCCCTGCTCTACCAAGGCTGGCTCTTGAAGATGTACTTATCAGGGATGGTACCCCTGAGGGGGCACAGAGTGTGAGGCCCCCCTGATCTAAAGTCTCCTCTGTCAGAGATTCTTTGGGAGTTTGGAACATATGGCCTCAGATGTCTCTGTCCTCTAAGGGCTGAGAGTTCCACGTATGCTGACATAAAATGAAGGGGGTGCTAAATGGTGCTGGGGTCCCCTTCCTGACCTGACATATGAATTTCTGAGTCTGAGGCCGAGGGGAAGATCCTCACCAGTCTGACATTCACTACCTCTAGCAGGCTTGAATTGCAGGGGACAGAATCAGATGCATAATTTTGTGGCTCCCGAAGAATTATGTCCCTATTCAGTTTAGGATGCTGGCCCATCCACCCATCCTAAGCCTCATCTCCACCCTGCTTCCTGTAGTAATGGCTTTCTACCTCTGGTGCTAACCCCATTCACTGTGTCCGAGACTAGAAAACATTTTGACAGAAGGCAATTTTCTTTTCTTGTGACAACAATGTTTCCCAAAGGAAGCTGTCTCTGAAATAACAGAGATATCAAATCATAGACATATATAGCTGATAGCACTGTTAAGCACATCTAATCTGATCCCATCTTTACCACGGGAGAAACTAAGGCCCAGAGACTCACCCCCAAGTGGCAGTAACACTGGCACAGCCATGATCCCAACTGTCCTGTGGGAAACATGACTTGCTGGTTACAGGGAGCTCTGGCTCCACTGCTCTGCTCTCTAGCCGTGTGATCAGGGCAGGTCTGATGACCCCTCCAGGCTTTGAGATATGCACACTCACTCCTCATTAGTTGCTGTATGGACTAAATGACAAAGGTGTGTAGAACACAGAGCACAGTGCCAGGCAAGTAATAACTATTACTGTCATCTCTGCTATTATTATCAGTGATAAACACACACACACACATCTCTTCTCCCATTAAGGGAATTGTATTTGGTTCATTTGCAAGACATTAGAACATATTCTCTATTTTGGTAACTTGAAAGTTTTCTACCAGATCTCATGATAGCCAAAAAGACATTGTAGTCTGTGTTTGCTCTTGGGAATACAGTGTCCCCAAGTGTCCTCACAGGACCTTTGTTTGGAAAGTATTCCTACTTCTACAATGATGGAATTTTCAGATATGCCAGTGTAGGCTGCAGGATAGAACCTGATGAACACTGTGCTCCTATGAGGGCAAGAAACCCAGTGACACCTCCCATAGGTGTTCAATGGCCAGTCAGGACTTAGGGAATGAGCGTTCCTGCATGGGAAAATGGGATAGAACCAAAGGGAGCATAAGTGTTCACAGGGAGCATAAGGGAGCATAAGAAGTTCATCAAATAGGCCAAAAACTCCTCCAGTCACTGAAACACAGCATTCATAGTGGGAAAGAAAATAAGAATATCACAGAGCAGGAATGGTGGGGCGGGGGGGGGGGGGGGGGGACAAGCAAAGAAGCCCCAAAAGGGGCCAAGTGTGTCAAGGAAAAACATTTACCAGGAAATCTCCAAAAGAAGGAACTGTCCATGGACAGAAAGAGAGAAACAAAACTTACCACTACACATGAAAAATGACTGAGGAATTCCAGTTGCCTAAAATTTCAACACAAGTAAACAATGTGATGTGGAAGGAGGAGGGAGGGGGATGAGGAGTGAGAGGAGAACAAGGAGGAGGGAGAGGAGAGAAGAAGGGAGGAGGAGGAGGAAGGAAGGAGGAGGGAGGAAAGAAGAGGAAAGGAAAAGGGAGGGGGAGAATGAAGGAGAGGAGGAGGGAGGGGGAGGAGGAAAGATGGGGAAAGAGGAGAGAGAGAGGGAGGATGAGGAGGAGGGAGGGGGAGGACAAAAAGGAGGAGGGAGGAGGAGGAAGGCAGTATATAATCTCAGGCTATGCTGTCCTAAGGGGAAGCAACAGTCTCTCATCCCTGTGGCCAGGTAGAGCTGAGGAACTGTGGGTCAAAGGCAAACAGCAGAGTTCAGATGAGGTGGCCAGGACTGCAGGGAAAGGGTGCAGTGAAGAGGATTGTTAGCCTAAGGGACAACCAAGACAACCAAGAGACACATGGGAGCTGTCTTTGGTATCAACAAGGATTTCCTAAGGAAGGGAGAATACCTTTTTCCCCTCCAGATGGCAAAATGAAGTGCAACAGGTAAAAGATAAAGGAAGACAGCTCTAAGAAAACCCTTTTTCAGGATTACAGATATCCCCAAATGGATTTCCACTCCTAGAGGTGTTGGGGCAGAGGCTGGATGGCCCCAAAGACTTGTCAAGAGACTGCTGCAGGAGAAGACCCTCTGCTGGATGGGCCAGGGCCCCTCTTAGCTCTGGGAGACTGGGGGAGTGGCAGGAGAAAGGGTTTTGATCCTTGCAGCACATGCCTGACTGTGTCAGCTGCTTAGCTTGCCTGGGCCTCTCTTCCTCTACCTCTCAAAGAGAAGTAAAGGCACGGGGCTCTCACAAAGAGCAGGCTGCTGGGAGAGTACGTGAACCCTCCAGCTCTGCCAGCCATTTCCCTGCAGGATCTGTCATGCAAACCAGCTCCTCAGGGTAACAAGTTTCAGCCGGGTCTTCCAGACAGGGCCAATAAGCTGCAGCTCACGTGGGAGGACACACTATGTCTGCCCTAACTGCAGGTGTGGCATCCTAGAGCAACGAACCAGCTTCTGCATGTGCTCTGCAAATTTAAACCTACTTGGAGCCACATCTTGAATCTCAGTAAAAAGACTTCTGCTCAAACAGACGGCTATTTTAAAAGGTTCTCCTCCCATTTATATCTAATGTGCTAAGTTCTGAATTCTGAATGCAGAGGACAAAGGCCCATCTCCTTGAATAAAAGCACGGCATGAAATTGTTTAGCCCCACTCCCCCTCTGCAGCTCCAGCTCTCACAACTCCCCATCACACACTGTCCCCTTGACCCATCTAGGTCAGTGTCACTGACCACACAGCACTGTGCCTTTTAATACCCTGTGACTCTGAGGGTGGGCGGGAGAGGAGTGACAGCTGCATTTTAATTGAGGATCTGCTATGTGCCAGGCACCATATTACACATTTTCATATATTATCTTATTTCTCACAACAACCTTGCAATTTGGGTGGCAACATTCCCATCTGATCCTTAGTGAAATTGTATATAAAAGAAAGAAAAAGTTACTTAAAACAAAAATTGACGCCATCTGCTTCTGCCTTTGAAGCAATGGAAAAATGAATCTCTCTACCACCCCTTTTCCCTCATCCAAGAAGATGGGGTCAGATCCCCATCAGATGGCCCATCATGTGGGAAGGCACATCAGTGGATATGGCCCCTTGTGTGGGAAAGCACATCAGTGGATGTGCAGAGGAAAGCTCTGAGATAAGTTTAGGGACTATATAGAGCTGAACTGCTCTGCATAATAAAAATGAGGAGAGTATGTTCAAGTAGTTTGGGGGCAGTAGAGGGGGAGAAATAGAAAGGGCAAGAAATACATTAAAACTGTAAGGCCTGGGTAGGCAAAAATGTCGGAAGGACTTTCTAAGCACAGAAACTTCAAACATTCAATATTTACATTACAATGATGTGAACTCCCTTTAGCTTCCCAAAACCTGAGTACAGGCTGATATACTCATAAAAACCTTGTGTGGGACTGGAGTGTCTGTGTGTGTGAGTGTGAGTGTGTGTGTGTGTGTGTGTGTGTGTGTGTGTGTAACTCAAAGAAGGGGAACAGGTCCATGTCAGGGTTTGTCCAGAGCAGGGAGAAGGGCATACTCAGAGAAAGTGACTGTGGTTGACACTGGAGCCAGCAGGGACTGTAGAAGGCAAGTCCCTAATGCCCACAATCTGGGAGAGGGCATGGGATGAAGAGCTGAAGCTGACACCTGGGACACACAGGGACCAGGCTCAAGGTCACACCATTGCTAGTTGTAGGCCAATGTTTAAATCCAGCTCTATCTGAAGACAAATCCAAGTTATTTCCACTTCCTTTCCTTGAGGTACTCTTCTCACACCCCTACTCCCTCCTGGCCTGGCACCAACACTCAACATCTTTATGTGGCAAACTCCACCCACCCTCAGTACTCACTTTTCATGGAGCTGCTCTGACTTCCCGGGGCGGGGGGGGGGGGGGGGTGGGGGGGGTGGGCAGCAGTTGCTCCTTGCAGTGAATGTGACACTACTGTTCACCAAACCTGCTCCTCTTCCACATGAGCACAAAGCCAGACCATATTTCCCAGACTCCCCTGCAGGGGGCAGGGCCATGAATTGTTTTCTAGCCAATGGAACATGTAGGAAATGATGAGCCCCACCTCTAGGCCTGGACCTTAAAACTTCGGGTACAACCCTCCATGCCCCTTATTATCTCTTATCTGTCAGCCCAGATTCAGGGGCTCCAAAGGAAAATTTCCAGGCCCAAGGGGATGGCACAGCCTCTAAACAGAAGAACCCTGAATCCCTGAATGTCCCCTATCACGACCCTGCCAATCTAAGTTGGACTGTGATAGAAGAAATAAACCTTTATCCCGTTAAGCCACCAAGAGTTGGGGGTTATTTGTTACAGCAGGCAGGCTATTCTACTACACTCTTTCTCAAGGTTGCCATGAAATCTGCTCATCTCTCTACCATCCTCTTTGCTGACCAGGGTATATTTCAATTTTCCACAAGAACATCTGTTTTCCCACTGGGCTGACCTCCTAAAGGAAAGGAACTCTATTATCCTCATTCTATGTCTTTAATACCTAGAACCCATAGTTTATATATGTCTTCACTAAGTGTATAATGAATGAGAAAATGAATGATAGATCCCACTAAGCCCAATATCCAGCTAAGTCTATAAGACCCTAAAACTTTTTACAGCCCTAGGACCAGCTAAGTCCTGGATGAAGGAAATGGAAAGGTCAGAAAACACGGTGAGGACTGGGAAACTGAAGGAAACTTCCCTCTTCTGCTATGTTCCTGTTGCACAGGCATACCTTGAAATGACAAAAACCTTACCCTGGGAGAACACTGGCTGGCAGGAATGTTTCACTGTGCTTCATCCTACAGTATTTTGAATTCTTTTGTTTAAATCGATTGGCAATGTTTAAACACACCATTTCACACAGAAGTACAATATTACTAATTAGGCAATAAGGAGTAAGACAGTGTCATTTTATGGTAATGCATCAGGCACACAAAAAAGCCCTCCCTCTTTCAAATAAATTTTAGATTTTACATAATCTCATTTTTAGTGTAGAAAGGGGATTCCACTCCATTAACAAAGAGCAAGTTCTGGTTGAATGTACTACTTGCTTAATGGAGAAACACCAGGCATGACCCAAAAGATGCTTCTCCTGGGTTTCAGAAGTATCTGTGCCCAACCTTGAAGATTCTGGCTCTCACCTTGATCAAAGGCAGCCACTTTCATGACCTCCTTTGTTCTCTTGTATCAGTCATCTCAAGGGACCTATATTTTCTTTTCCTGTAGTAAATCCCTTCATGTCTTTTTATGAGGGTTTTTTCCCCTTCTTTAAATACCACTAGTTATCAGAGCTCTTAATGAGTGTGTCACATTAACGGGGACTGTCACAATTCATGATGCTTCATTTTAGTTTTTCTTATGTCAGGTAAATCACTGTGGTTGAGGATAGCCAAATGCTCCCCCCCTCTCCCTCACCCCTACAGGTTACCACTCAAGGTGCTGATAGAGTTTTCCAGATGAGTAACAGGCCCCTCCTAGAAGTGGCCCTTTGGAAGCTAGACCTGGTGCCCCCATCTTGGGAAGCATAGCCAGAGCCCAGCTTCAGTCCCTAAAGAGGAAGCCATGGTGTCCCCACATGGCAGAGTGTCTTCCTGCTTCCATAGCCCGGACCCTACCTGAATGTCTTGGATGAGCCACGTCCCTGGCCCTAGAGGGGTTTTCCCCAGCTTTCCTCTCCTTTTTAAAATTCTGCCTCTTGTCACCCAAGTCAGTTCTTCACTCTGCTCCCCTCAGGCACAATATTTGCACACAGTGCCTGTGAGGCACCTCCATCATGGCTACATCCAGCACAAGTCTCTTTTTTGGAGCAAGAGGGAAAATCCATCATCTACATTACACCAGAGCCACACAAAGGTCGCAGTCAGAGGCTCTGGAAGAACCAGCCCTCCCCACATCTTTACTCTTCACTTCTGAAAATCTGAGCTGGTTGACACAATCACATTTAGAATTTATATCCTCCCTTCTGCCAAAGGATCTGTGGTAACTGATTTAATATCATCTGTTTGGGACACTTAGAAATTTTCCACATTTCTCAAAGAACACTTCTTATATTTTATAGTTATAAAAACAACACCAAGAGGAGACTGGAGGACCTGAGAACCTAGTATAATTTAGGCCAGAAAGTGAATATCAATTCATTGAGGAAGTCTCTTTCTTTCTCTCTCACTCTGGGGCTGGAGGGTGAGGTGGGAAGGGATAGAAGAGATTATACACTGGGCACAAGAGACTCAATGCCTATCCCTACAAGCTTTTCATTACCCCAGAAAAAAACTCGAAAATTTTTTTAAAAACTAGATTGGGTCCAAAATAGAGAGGAAAAGTACAAAATCAAAATGCATACATAACTCAATGTCCATAACACTTAACATTGTGTCAACTAGTCAAATGCAGCTCAACACATAAGAGTTATCTATCAATATAATAATGTCTATATCACAAGACCAAAGTGAATAATTTATTCTTAATAAAACTCAACATTATAAAAACACAACCATTGTTTCTAACTTTGTTACAGCAAACATATTCTACTTGATGTGATTTGTGGATATATTTGAAGATGTCCGATATGCTGATGGGTAGAGTTACCAAACATCAGAGGGCCGTGGGCCTTGGAAAGTTTTACACAACCCCAGGAAGACGACAGTTATTCTATCACATGGCCCCTAGATATTGTGTTGATAACAATTTTTTTTTGGTTTCTGTTTTAATTCTGAGTGAAAAGACTCACACACAGGATGCTTGTTCTGTTGGGTATTTGCTTCTCTCTGACAGCTGCTATTTCTGGAGGCCCAAGGCAGTGTTTCAAGGAGATAGGGCCGGGGTGGCTCCACAGATACCCTCCTCACTACAGGAGGGTAGCGAGGGTGCAGATGGGACAACTTAACCCCTCTGAGGGGTCAGCAGACCCGACTCTGACATCAGGACAACATGTCAGGGACCTTAGAGCCTCAGGACTTTAGCTGCAACTATGTGGGAGCACCAGTGGGAGATCTGCCTTTGCTTTCATGGTCATTTCCCTTTAAAGAAGGTAAATGGAACACTTCAAGGCAGGTATCCTACTCTCTGTGGACACTGCTCCTGGTCCCTTTGCCACACCTGGCTGTCTCCATGTTTCCCTGATGTCAGGTCTGCCAGTCACTAACACATGCCCCCCAAACAGTAGGTTTCCTCACACTTACCTGACGTATCAGCCCTCTACTCTGTTGGAGGGCAGACTTTCTGAAAATGGCCAGTGGTCAACACTAAGCCATTACTCAGATGCTCTGCCTTGGGGAGAGGCTGCAGCTCCCAGGGAGAAGTTTCTATGGGCCCACTCACTGCCTCAGTGTCTCTCTACCCACAACCAACCCCATCTCAGTTCCAAATGCAAACCACTTCCTGGTTCCATGGCCTATCCTCTGGCTCAAGATGGAGTGGCTGCTATGAAGAACATGGCTCCTCAGAGAGGTGGCCAGTGAGGTTAGGAGGGTGCTGGATTTGAATTCTGACACTGGATTTGCATCCTGGCTCCACCACCTAACAGTTGTGTGGTGCAACCCTAGGCAGTCATTGAATCTCACTGAGCCACTTTCCCCTTCTACAGGATGTAGAAAATAATATCTGCTCACAGAATCACTGCATGGGAAAGGCTCTGGAAACATAATGGTACACAAAGGTAAGATACGCTTTCACGGTGAGTCTGTGGGCTTGACTGCTGGCAGCAAGAAAGCAGAGAGTGATGGCAGAGGTAGGAGATGAAAAAGGGGTGGGCTGTTTGTGAAAAGAGGACCACATGGGATAAAATGGATGGGGCAGCTCCCAGAAGAGAAAGAAGTGTCACATATTTTACAGTGATACACGTTGGGGTTCCACAGACCTCAGGTCAGAGTCCTGGCTCTTTTCCTTGCTTGCCATGTTCCCTATTCTGAGCACCTGTTCCTCTTGTATAAAATGAGATAATGAAAGTCCCCTCATGGGATTGTCATAAAAATTAAAGGAGGTTACATTTACAAAATGTCTTAGCACAGTACTTGGCACACAGCAATTGCTCAAGAAATCCTATTATTATTAAATGGATACCTACATTAAGACTGTACTTTAGAGACTCCCAGCAGAAGTTGTGAACAAGTCAGGGATCAGTAAATCCATAAGCAATGTCACCACTGCTTCCTCTAGGCTTCCCTCTCCCTCTTCCTCTGTCTCTCTCTCTCTCAGTACTTCTCTCCCTGTGGTCTTCCTGCCTCTCTCTCTGCCAATCTGCCACTCACTGTCTCTCTGTGTCTCAGTGTATGTTCTTCCCTGGCACTCCTTTTGTCTCCACCTTGGGCTGTCTCAGACTCTGACCTCTAAAGTTCTTCATCTTTTCCTTCCTTCCTTTAAAAGTAAGTAAGTAAGTAAGTAAGTAAGTAAATAAATAAATAAATAAATTCAACTTCTGTTTGGGCAGAAGGTACCTTCTGTCACTGAAAGGTGCCCTCACTCCATCCGTGGCCATCCTCCCCATGGCCTGCTGTTGCTTCAGGACCCACTGCACAACTGCCTGGCTCTTCTTCAGAAGTTCCATCCCAAAGGAGATCAAGGGGTGGGCACCTAACCTCACCTAGTTACCCAGGCCCTACCCAACACAGCAAGAGCCTGACTTCAGTCCTGTCTGGGTGACCTGAGCCAAGTAGACCCACCGCACAGTTGAAGACAGTGACTAGAGGCCTGGGAAGGAAACCCGCTATCATGTGTGGCTAACTCCAGCCATTCAAGGCTACACACTCAGCCCCACTGGAGGGAAGGAAAACCTTTATTGCCACCATCCAATTCTAATCAGGCCGGGGCTGGGCAGGCTTCCCATAAAGATGAGAGGCCTAAAAAGCGGCTCACCAAAACCACAGCCCACAGTGGGAGCAGCTGCTGACGTGAATCTGGCCACTGCCTCCTTAGAGTGGGGGGCAGGGGAAGGCACTCAAAAGAGGAGCCAGACTGTGGCCAGGAAACAACTGATGGCCTGGCTGGAAAGCCAATCAGTCAGGCCACAAGCGTTTGTTGGGCTCTCTTCACACAAGGGCCACAAAGATGGCTATCATGTTTTGGGAAGTCTAGGCTGGTCTCAGGGACAGGGCAAAAAAGACATGGTCCATGAGAAAAGGTGGCCAAGGATACATGGCAGCTTCTGCCCAGGGGTATACAAGCAAGGCAGGAGATAAGAGCCAGAGGACTAGCTGAGAGACAGCCCTGTAGACAGGCACTCATGCAGGCCTCAGAGGTCTGGGCAAAGCTCTGAAGGCACGGGGGTATGCAGGGTAGACAGTGTGGTGGGGGGGAAGGATTGGGTGCAGAGCAGGTACTGTGGGCAGGAGGAAGAACAGCCTGGCCCCTCCTCAGCTGCTTGATTCCTTCCTCCTGGTATCTCGACTGCACCTGCCAGCCACACATGAAAACAGAGAGGGATTCACCGGTGGTAAAGTGGGAGTGATACAAAGCAGAGAAGTAGAAACACAAGAGAGACAACTTGGAGGGTGTCAATGGAGACATCTGTACCTTCACACAGCTTGGCGACAGGCATGGTGAATGAGCTACAGCCAGCCGGGCAGCATTAGCCACTTCAGAGGGAGATTCCAGGTCTTCCCACAGAACCTACCCCAAAATTTAGCTCCACATCCCTTTACATAAGATTTTAACTCCAGTTTAAAGGCAAATGCCCATGGAAGGGGAAGTATCTTAAGTTATTTCCATTGTTATTCATCTTTAAGATCCTAGTGTTAGGAGTATTTTGTGAGGAAGAGGAAGCCACCAAGCTAACAAGGAAGAAAGCATCCTAGAAAACAAGATTCTCTGTCTGCTCTATCATGCCGCCTATTCTCCTGTCCTTCTCACCAAAAGGTAAGTTCCAGAAAAGCAGGACTGAGCATTGGTCCTCACGATACTTCCAGTGTTGGTGACTGTGCCTGGCACATGGCAGACAAGCAAGAGGTAAGGGTTGAAGGAATGAACGAACAGACTAACAACCACACAGAAAGACACTCACAGCACTCACTGACTATTTCATATTCTAGATATAACTGCATGGTAGGGGGTTCTATATGAGGCAAATCACATTCTTACCTGGTCTGTGTTAGCTCTGACAGGAGACAACAAAGGAATGGGTACCCTAAAGTTGACACCAAAGACTACAAACTAACATGAACTTAGTTCAAGTTACCAAGGTATCACCCATGGCGACCGGAAACAGTTGCGAACTTCTGTCCCTTCAGTGGTAAACTTGAGGACATCATAGGGGAAGTCAGAGTTCACAGCACAGTTCATAGAGCATCTTAGGAGACTTAACGAGAATACAGAAAACAAGGAAAAAAGTCCAAGTCTCCTAACCTCACAAGGCATGTTGAAAAACAAGTCTCCTTAGCTGCCAAACACAGAGCCAACATTCCCTTCCTGTCTGTTTTTACCATCACACACCTGAAAATCCTCCGGAATCACAACATCCCAGTTCTGGTGCCTGTTTGCCTTGCCAGGAAGTCAGACATTACAGGCAATGGAGGATGGGATGGAGAAAAGAAAAAAAGGAGACTCATTGCTGACAAAGATTGGACCAATTAGGAAAAATTGCAAAAGCTTTCAGACCATGCAGAGGCTGCCTCTCCTGCACACACACCACAAACCTCTATCCCTCTTTCACTCAGATGGATGTAATTCATAACAGATTTCACGTTTACAGGAACCAGACGGAAACGATTTCCATGTCAACTTTTCAGGCCAGTTACAACTATCTCAGGAACCTCTGGAGTCAGCATGATGAGATGCCCCACTTACCCACCTGCCAGAGTCAGGTGACCAAGCACCTGTTCCTATTTCCCCAAGAATCTCTAGAGTGAGGGGAGGAGGAGAGCCCAGCAGTGCTAGACTTAGAGGCCAGTTCATGTCCTAAGCCCATATTCTCCAGACCATCGTCTGTGCCAGCGAGCACACAGCACACAAGAGCTATTCTTAATTTTTGTGGTATTATGAAGCACTTTGAGAATCTGGTGAAAACAAGAGGGCCTTTCTCTGGAAAAATGCACATAGGTACGTGTGTGCATGCACACTCATACTTTTGAATATATTTTCAGTAGGTCTCCAAATCTACCTATGCTTCAGGATCACTTGGGCAACTTCTCAAATTCTGGTGCAGCCCCTTCCTACACTCCCCAAAACAGAATCTCCAGAGAAAGCACCCCAACACTTGTACTAAAGAAACCATTCCTGTGATTATGATATTTAGCTGGGCACCAATCTATGACCAAGAGTTTGGGAACCACTGTCTTAAGGACTCGTGGACATCAAGTTTAGCATCTCTGTGCCCACCCTTCACCCCCACCAAGGTCAGGAAAGGCAAGGAAATTTCCTTTATTGGGCCAGACACTACGCTAAATTGGTTTCCCTAAATTAACTCATTTAACTAGATTTTCACAGAAATGAATTAAAGGAAGTAATATTATCCCCATTTAATAGGTGGAGAGACAAGGGCTCTAAATGGTTAAGAAATTTGCCCACCATATGGCATGTGGCAGGATGAGGACTAAAACCAATCCCTGTCTGAAATTTTATAAGGATGACACCATCAAGTCCAGCCAGGTGACATCTGGGTAAATTCCCCTCCCACATGCTGCCCGAGGACCCTGGGTGCACCTTTATCCCAACACTCATGGTGCAGTGTCATCTGTTTGCTTACTTCCCTGTGTCCCTGCACAGAGAAAACACAACAACACACCTTAGTCACCTTTGAGTCTCCATCCCTAGCACAATTCCAGCCAGTAGTAGACATGAGACAAGTATTTCCCAAATAAATTAAACAAAGAAAAGGAGAGGGTATACAGATGAGGTGACCACTTCTCCCTATAAAAATTCCACTAGAGAAGCCACTTCCCCAGAATGACCTTGGATTTTGTGCCCTCAATATGATAACAATGACCCCCACATGGTTCACCAATAGGCAAAGGGCTTTGAAACCTCCACAGATATGAGTGGGTTTCAATTTCAGGTGCTGTAGGAGAGAAGAAGAAAGAGTCTTGTACAGAGAAAGACTTGGGGAAGGCACGGGGAAGAGGAAACCCATAAGAACCTCTGCCCCCAGGGTGCACAGATCCTGTCACTGGACCCATGTTTCCACTTGGGTAATACCCATGCTTGTGTTCACTTTCCCAGTATTACCTCATTGCTCACACTTTATAGTTGTTCTTGTTGGGCATGTTATTAAAGATTACATGGGTTCCCTCATCATTACTTTTCCACAGACAGAAATTCACATGTCATCTGGCCAGTCCCTTCCAGTGCCAAAACTCCCTCTCCATCATCACTGACTGTCCTCCAGCCTCTGCATGAATGCTTTTAAGGATGGAGAACTCACAACCTCTTGACATGTTCTATTTCTAAACAGCTCTTGACTGAACCCACAGCATCCACCCACTGTTGGAGTTCTACACTAACAAGTAACCCGCAGTCAGTTCACTCCCTCTCTACATGACCCCCTGAAAATACATCTTCTTGCCTGGTCCTACAGCTATTCATTATGGGCCATGAGCAGTATCCCTTTTAATCCATTACTTAGGTTTCAGTGTTCCCATCTATAAAGTGATAATAACAACAGTATTGTTGACTCTGTGGGGTTACTGTGGGGATTCAACAAGCTATAATTAAATAATATCATATATGTAGGTCTCTTGGCCTACAATAACTCCAAAGTCTGAGCTATTATTGGTCTTCTTTTTCTTCCCCTAGCCTAAACACTAAGCACTCCCCACCTACAAATGCAGCTTGGGATTGCACTATAGTTTTAGCAGCCCCCATCATTTAAGATGAAATACCTGGACTGTTTTCATGTGCTCTATTCTCAAGTCTGCTCTCCTTCACTATGTCTTTGAACAATTGAGTTTGGGAGCCTAAATATCAGACTCCAATGTCTTCCTGTTTGCTTCAGGTCACCATACCAGTCTATTGTGACCATACCAGTCTATTGTGATCATGTTGATCTTAATTCCATCCCACACTAAAGGCCTAGATGCTGCTCCCTCCAGCTGCCTCTCATTTGTATTTTACAGACTCTCCAAATAACAAGCATGAGCTCCAAAACTTCAACTTAAGGCTAGAGGCTGGGGGTATTCCCCTTTGAGATTATTTTAATTCAGCTCCACATTTTATAGAAGAAACTGAGATGCAAAAATATGAGCTGGTTTAGAGGAAACTGAAGAAATAGTAATGATCGTTGTAATCACTGTCTTGGCTGAGAACTTCCTGTCTACAGGTACTACACAAATGGCTCTCCTCATGGTGGCTCTCCCAGCAAGTGTCTTGGACCACAGAGGGCAGGGTCCAAATCTGCAGCATTCACTTCCATGTACTCTGCACCCAGCAATGTGCCAGACACACATTAGACAGCCAAATACTTGTGGAATAAGTGAATACGTGATCTCATTTGACACTCGCAAAAACCCTTATTTTAAAAAATGATAAAAAGTAGGCTTCAAGGGACTCAAGCACCCACTCAAGGTCCCTAGCTGCTTCTGGGATGTGCTGTGATTAGGACCCAGCTTGCCTGGCTCCAAAGCCAGCCCTCTTAACCTCTCACTTTACTGCAAAAGTGTTCCAGTACGCAGCACTCCAGACAATCAAGGGGAAGTTTTCTGTATTACATCTGAGAACTTACCCACCGCAATCACATGTCCCAAACTTATATCTAAACAAGAGAAATGGGAAAAACCTACCAAGACTAAAATATCTTTGAGCAGAGAAGATCCTTTAGCCTCTCCTCTCGAAGTGACTCACTCTCTGGTTCCATTCTCCCACTGACTCATCCTGCCAGGACATTTTGCTTCCTCTGAAAGGAGAAGGGCTCCATGCCAGGCTTGCCAGTACTCAGACCTGCTGGGCTTCCTAGCAGATGCTGGCTCCAGAGAGAAACAAGAACTGGAGCTTCTGTATCTTACTGCTGTCCCCTCTGGTTGATGTTTATACTTCTCTAGGCCCCTCACCCTTTGCCAGGTGCCAGAAAAGAGGGGTGCTAGGGGCTATCTCCATCTGTGCTTAGGAGTAGGGGGTGTTTCTGTGCATGCAGACAGACATATGGGTGTGTGCTCATACCTGTATGTTTGTTTATGTAGAATGTAGGCTTCATTTATTCATTCATACATCTACTATGTACTCAACCTCACGGTAGGTAATAATGGAAGTTACAGGAACTATAAGATATGCTCCCCATTCTAACAAGCATGAGCAAAGACTCAGAGTAAGGCCTGCTCAGGAGGCAGTGGGTGAACCCACCTGCCCCAAACAAAAGCTTATATCAAAGGGTGGAGAAAGAAGGGTGGAGCCTTGAAAGGCAAGTGTAAAAAGCTCTAACTTTCTCCAATTAGACAAAGAGAACCCATGAAAGTTTCATTCTTGGAGAGAACAAATGCAGAGGAAGAAGACTCTCAGCAGATGACTCCAGTAGTTGTGTGTCCAGTGGTTCAGAGGGTGAAGAAACCAAAGGCAGGAAGGCAAGAACTCCTCCTGAAAGAAGGTTCACATCAAGTAAGTGTGGACCAAGGGTATTTTTTTAACTACTGAATACTTATTTGTGATCATTATTCTGAAACTTTGATTGTTCCTTCGAACCTACTGAACTTACGCTTTTCTCACTGTGTCTACTTTCTAACTTTACTAATGTCTGTTGCTCCCTCTGGATATTTTTACTGCTGAATCTCTTCCAATTTGTGAATTCAGGTCTGAAGCCAATATTCTAGCAGCATTCCATTAATTATGATAATATTCTAAACCAATAATATGGGCCTGGGTCAACCTTTGGAATGCAGAACCTGGAGTTTTTGCATCAATTACTAATCAAGCATTCAATGGGGCAATGGGCTAGATGACCTCAGAGGTCCTGCTAACCTTAAAGAGTCTATGGGTCCAAGGTGCTGACTTCACTAATAAGTTTGGGTACTTTCCCTTCATCAGACAGCTCACTGGGTCAAAAATCTGGCCAAAACCATGAGTTCACTAAAACCTACCATCATCGGTAGGCCCAGGGAATGCTTCATCTTTGGCAATACATCACCCTCTAACTTCTGTGCTGTGCCCCCATGCCTGTAAAGACCATGAACAACTGGAGATACAAGAGGACACTCAGATTATAAAAAAAGACTTTGGATTTCAAGTTTTCAAACATTCGTTTTAATGCTTGTTTAATGAATTAAATAAGCATTATGTTGTTCTCACCACAAAAAGACTCCCCTTACTTCTACCTTTTTGTTTTCCTCTCAGGGGATGTGCAATTCATCTGAAAAAAAAAAAGAACACACCCATAGGTCCAAAACTCTTGTACTCACGCAGCCCCAAAAACTCCCTGGTGGGAACCAGGTCATGAAGAAAGTGGCAGAGTCTGCCCAGGAGTCAGGAAAGAAGGGCATTTTCCAGGAGCCTTTTATGACAACCTTGGAAGGGGGCCAAACTCTAGGTCTTAGCATCCAGCTCTTCAGACACGGATGCCTTGACACTACAAGGCAATCACTTAGATCCTTTGTCAAGCCTTATGTAGACTTGGACTGTCTGCAGCACATAACCTCACATGCAGCAGCAATTCTGAGTTAGGTTCATCTGTGCAAAAAAGAAGGTTCATGCCTCCTACAGGTATTTTTAAGAATTGCAGCTAACAGTGTATGACCCCTTGCAGACAGCAAGCTCTGTAGCATTCCCCTCCCTTCCCACAAGCCCCTGGCTCCTCTTGAAGCCTCCTGGCCTGAGAGCTCCATTTCCTGTCCTGTCACATTGCTGTGTATTGGCCGCTACCAAGGATGGTCATTCATTTGAAATATTTTGCCACTCCCCTAGCCAGCAATTTTCCTTTCAGTAAGAGGCACAGAGACCATTCTAAGTTATGATGTCCCTTCTTTGGAAAATTTTCTCCCCTCATTATGTCCTTCTTTATCCTCTTCAGAACCTGCAGCTTGAGAAGAACCTTGCATTGTGGAGAGGCCTGGCCTCCTCCCACCCCCTTGCTTCCCTTGGTGTACCTACCAAGAAGTAGGCCTGTGGGGAAAAAACCTCAGAAGGTTACAGAGAACCACCTGGAAGGATGACACAGAATGATGAGAAGGGATGCTTGCAAGCTTTCTTTGAGGCAAGGTGTGCTTGAACTAGATTCCATTTAAAATTTTTTTAATTAAAAAAAAAGCCACTGTTTAAGTTGACATTGAGTGTCTCTGTCTCTTCTTTTATTTCACATACAAACCCAGAGCAGAAGATGAGAGAGGGAACAGCTACTTGACAGGCATAGCTTGTATTGTATTCAGGCTGCTTGTATTGTATCCTCTCCTGGTTGCTAAGCACCCATAAATTCCTAACAGCCTATGACAGGCAGGAGTTACAGGCAAAGACAGATGCTCGTCCACAAAAAGGCTCTCTGGATGCTGAGAAGGCGGCATGGATGAAAAGGTGTGCTCCAAGCTGACTGGGAAACTCTGGAAGGAAAAGGGTGCCCCTCACCATGCTTAAAGTGGTAACCCCTGGACAGATGGATGGTCTCTGCCGCCACAAACACTGACCTACCTCTAGAATCACCAGGAATCCCCACTGGTTAGCCAACACCAATTCTTTAGAGATGGTGAAAATGTGCTGACAGACTTGTAACCAAGAACAAAAGGAGATGGGTCAAGTGGTGGCATTTTCCCCTGTATCATAATTTTAGAGTAAGATGGAATTTGATTTCTCTGGGATGATGGACATACAGTCATTCTGTGTGGAGGGTGAAAGAGGAAGGTTTCTGCCCTGGAATTTTATGTTATGAAGTGCTCAACAGTGCCAAGGAAAATGTTAAACCTAGGAACTTAAAAGGATAGATTAAGAGACAGTATTTCCTATAGTCCAACTACTAACCAGATGCAGAATTCCCCTCCAAACAGATGAAACACCTTCTGTCCACCTTGCCAGTACTAGCTGGCAAGAAAAGAAGCTTTCTACTTTTAAATCTAAACTCGGTTCCACCCTTACCTGACTACTCCATCAGGAGTCACATCATATGCCTCTGCTCAAAACCCTTCAGTGGCTGCTTAGTTCATTCAAGGGGAAATCCAATGTCTACTAGGCCCTACTTGGTCAGCCCCCTCTCCCACCTTTCTGACCTCGTCTCTTACTGACTTCCCCTTCATTCACTCACACCAGCCACACTGGCCTCTTTGTTATTCCTCAAACACTGTAGGCACGGTCCCCACCTTAAGACCCTCTGCCTGGAATGCTCCTCTCCGACAATGTATATGGCTCATGCTTTCACCCTCTTCAGGTTTTTGTTTAAATGTCACCTTCTCGGGGCGCCTGGGTGGCGCAGTCGGTTAAGCGTCCGACTTCAACCAGGTCACGATCTCACGGTCCGTGAGTTCGAGCCCCGCATCGGGCTCTGGGCTGATGGCTCAGAGCCTGGAGCCTGTTTCCGATTCTGTGTCTCCCTCTCTCTCTGCCCCTCGCCCGTTCAAGCTCTGTCTCTCTCTGTCCCAAAAATAAATAAACGTTGAAAAAAAAATTAAAAAAAAAAAATGTCACCTTCTCATGAGCCTTCCTGACCTTATTTAAAATTGCAAACCCAACTCCCACTCCCTCCAGCACTCCCTATACCCCTGCCCTGCTTTATTTTTCTCCATATCCCTTGTCATCACCTAACACAATATATCAACTTACTGGCTTGGTTATTATTTGTCTTCTCCCACCAGAATGTAAGTTCCAAGAAAGCAGAGTTGTGTCCGTTTTGTTCACTGCTGAACAAAAAATTGTTCACATCAGGAGTTATAACAATGCTTAACATACAACAGCAACTCAATAAATAGTTGTTTAATTAATTAATTCATGAAAGATCTATCATTCTTTGCTAGGGCACCAACTCATTATTCCAAAAGTTGACAAATGATAGGAAAGCACTTATCCTGCTTTTTCTATCAAACTGTATTTCAGGAAAACCAAATAAATGACGAGGGAGTGTAGTTCTTTATAAAAGACTTCCAGCTAGTAAGTGCAAAGGAGTGATGGAATAAAAAATGGACATTTTACAAGTCCTAGTGAATAACAGGTATGGGCAACGGTCATCACTGGATGCTAAAATCACAATGTGAAAAGTTGATGGGGAGCTCGGTAATAGAGAGAACAGTCTGACAATCAATTCCTGAGCCCCCTCAAAAGTCCTAGAATCACTACAAGTGATGCTGATGTACTACAACAGGAAGTGCATAGCCCCAACAAGAATACCCTTGACCTTCCCTCCAAAACAAATGGAGCGTGAATCTAGCTTCTAGGTTACAAGAAATAGGAGGGTAAAGGAACAAATTAAATGACAAAATGAGGAAGTAGTCAGCCAAATCAAAATGTGGGACATTCTGCAGGACAGCTGACCCAGTTTCTTCAACAAACAAATGACATTCAAAAGAGGAGAGGGGGCAATCGTTAACAAAAAGAGATTTAGGACATACAAGTCAATGTAATGTGTGGACCTTATTAGGATCTTGATTCAAACCAAATGGCAAAAGGTTTTTTTTTTTTTTTTTTTTTTTTTAGATAATAAGGAAAATTTAAATATGAACTGAGTATCAGATGTTATTAAGGATTTACTGAGTTTTGTTGGTGTTATTGTTGTCTGGGGTGATTCAGATATTTGGGGTTTTTTAAGTCTTTATCTGTAGAAGATACACACTGAAGTATTTAGAGGAAATTACAGATCTTCCTCAACTTATGATGGGGTTATGTCCTAATAAACCTGTATGCTGAAAATATCATAAGTTGAAAATGTATTTGCTATACCTAACCTATCAAACATCATAGCTTAGCCTAGCCCACCTTGCTCAGGACATGTCCGCTAGCCTATGGTTGGGCAAAATTATCTAATGCAAAGCCTATTTTAAAATAAAATAATGAATATATCATGTAATATATTGAACACTGTACTGAAAGTGAAAAACAGCATGTTTTCATGGGTATAGAATGGTTGTAAATGTATCAGTTACTGGCCCTGTGATCACAGGGCTGACTGGGAGCTGTGGCTCATGGCCACCACCAGGCATCATGGGAGAGTATAGTACTGCATATTGCTAGCCTGGGAAAAGATCCAAATTCAAAATTTGATGTATGGTTTCTACTGATTCTACTACTGTACCATTGTAAAGTCGAAAAATTACAAGTCAAATCATCACAAGTCAAGGACCATCTGTATATATGATGATGAATTTGCTTTCAAATATCTGAGATAAAATGTCTTGAGGGAAACAAGAAAACTAACTTGACAGGTGTTGATAACTATGGAGCTGAAGCTGAGAGATGGATACATGGGAAATGATTATACAAGTCTCTGATTATGTTTGAAATTTTCCATGATAAAGCCATTTCTAAAAAATATAAGTTGCTGTTTTATAGATGAACTTAATGAAGTAAATAAATAATAATTCAAAGTACTTAGAATAGTTCTGTGCCTCCCATCAGTTCTGAATGGAGGTCAAATACTAGAAGCAAAAAAAGCTGGTCATTTTCTGACTTTGGATGTAGCTACGTGCCTTGCCTCTCTAGTTTAAAGAAAGCTCCTCTGGTTTTTATCCTGAGAAAAAGGCCAGCCCATCTCGTGACTTCTAAAGTCTTCTTTCTTGCCTGGGGGTGCTAAGAAGATTAGCAATCCGCTTATCTGGGTTTCTGCCTATCCCTTCCATGAAGGCCACACATCCCTCTCCCTATTTGCTTCCTTCCTCTTGGGCAACCCCCCTGTCCATTCAGTAAATGTTCTTTAACCACATCTAAATATATTATGCAATAAATCTGTGGACAATGTCTGCTGCTTATTCTAAGGAAGAGGGGGGCTATATTTTATTGAATTCCAAGTCCATAAAAGGTAGGTATTCCTGTCCCTGTTTCCCAGATGAGGAAACTAAAGTGCAGAGACATTGGGTAAGTTATCTGCTGTCACAAAGCCAATCATAATAGTAACCAGTATGTATGTGGTGCTTACTTTATGTCAGGCAGCATTCTAGTGTAAATCTATATTAACTCATTCATCTTCACCACAATCCTGCAAAACAGGTATTCTTGTTATCCCCATTTTACTGACAGAATTTGAGTACTGGTTAAGTAATTTGTCCAAAGTCACAAACCTAGTCAGTGGCTAGAGTGGTGGGGGGTGGGGGGAGGGCTTCAGCTGAGTCTTGACAGTAAGAAGAATGGGCTCAGGCAGGCAGGAAAGGAGTCCCATTCTTGGCAGAAGATGAGGACATGGGTGGAAACATGCACTGCTCATGGAACATGCATCTCACTGTACCTCGGTGTGAATGGAGTGATATCTCAGAAGTCGGGTCTCCATATATCCCAGTTTTCCTGAGCCACCTTTGTGTGTGCCTGTTGTCCCCATATAATTATTAATAGTGTCCCCTTTCTTTCTCAAATGTGTCTTTGTTTGGCTAATACATTGTATGATCATCTTAATTATAAGCTCCTCCAGGGTAGGAGAAGCACATATAGCCAATTAATTAATTCCTGTTGAATAAGAGACTAATGAATTTTGGTTTATGGTTATGGGCCTTCCTAGAAATGGAGAACTGACCGAGTAATGGTCTCCATGGTGTCCTTAGCAACTTGTTTGAATCCTGTGGCTCATAACTCTTTCTTAACTACCCCCTCAGATGTAAATGCCTACTTTCCCCCAACTCCCCTGGGTTATCCCATGGCATCTCTGAGTTCAGTGAAGAAATGGATCTGGGTTAGAGCCAAACACAGAAACTCTTAAACTTTTGTCACTCATAAGTAAGAGAACTCCCTGGGCACATTATCAATCCATCATTTAACCTCCCTTAGGGTAAGCCCTGTTCTCCCTCTTAGATGGAGGCTAGTCTCCTGTCCTCAAGTATGCCCACCATTCAGAACTCAGTGCTTCCTGATAAATCCCTCCCTTGGCTCCTCATCAATTCTGCAGTCACCTGCCACTTCCAGGCCAGTAAGGCACTGGCCAAAGCTGGCCAGTTCTCTTTCCCATGCTCCCTGACCCCACCCCATATCCTCTCTCGATAGTCCAGGTTCATGAGGGCAAGTCTACTCTAGTTTCTCCCATCTTGACATTTTGTAGTATCTAATTCACTCCAGCCCCTTATTTGTGCTTCATCTCCTTACTGTGACATGAAGATAATCCCATTTTCCTAATTCTATCACACTATTCTGGTTTATTGCTAGAAAAGATTAGCTATCTTTATGGGGTCAGAGATAGGTGAAAGAAGTGAGCCTTATTTCAAAGTATGAAGTCATCTTTCCAACTTTTCTGTGGGTCTTCACCTCTTCCTAAGGTACAGTTGGTATGATATTTAGACATATATTTTAATACTTGCATATTGAGCTCTTCAGAAGAAAAACATGACATAAAATTGTAAGATTTTATTATCAACATTAATAATATTAATTTTTAAAGCTATGATAATTTGGTCTTGATTCATTGCAACCATATGGTATTTATTGGACAAGCACATTACTGCTTAATTAGAGGACCAAGGGCTCCCGGTGACGTGACAACAGTCTGGAAATGCTGCCTTTTGAACTGACATTACAGCAAGACAGAGCCTCTGGCTCAGACTACAAGGAGAGAGAGGTGAACACCCTCCTGTTGCTGAGGTGATAATTGGCTTTCCTTTCTGTGTTCAAGTTCCACATTTGCTTCAGGCCCTCTGCACCACTAGATGCAATGGTTTATACTGTATTTGTTAGGGTGGCACTAATTGCTATAATACACACCAACATGTAGGTGGCTCAACACAATGTAAGTTTATTTCTTGCTCACAGTAATTCCAGATAAGCTTTCCTTCACATTGGGATTCAGAGACCAGGCTCTGTGCCCACTTAGGGCATCATGGCCATCTGCCTACGGGCCTTCCCATCTCAGGGCCACTGCGTTTCCTGTTCCTTCTTTTTTTAATGGCCTTTCTCTCAGGCCTATTAATAAAAGGCCCAAAGAGCATTACCTTAGGGAGGCCTTCCATGCTACCCCCCAGAAGTAGCCACACCCCCCTCCACTGCACCATCCACCCCATTACTTTTTTTTTTCAAAGCACTTACCAGGATTTAAAACAGTCTTACTTATTTAGTTGTTTACCTCATTTCTGTCACTCTCTTATAGAGCATCAGCCTTGTTATATTACTTCCCACTGCATTTTGAGCACTTATAACCCCTAGTAGGCACTCAAAAGGAAAGGAGGGACAGAGGGAGGGGTAGAAAGACAGTTCAAAGAGTTTAAGTGGTGTCCCGAAGGTCACTTATACAGAAAGTGGCAGAACCTAACAGAGCCCCATCTGTCTGAGTTCTCCTACTAGACTCTTCTTGACAGACTTTCTGTGCAGGGTGCCCATCACTCTGTGATGGGAGGGGAATGTACACTTTGACTCCTCCTTCCTACAGAGGTGATGTTATGCCCTAAGCCTAGCCGTCTCTTGTCTCAGCCTCTCATTTGCAAGTCAGCTGCATTGGGGACTCTTGAAAATAAAGATCAAGGGTTCAGTCTCTAAGGGAGACATCCTGCTCAGTTCCAAAGGAATTTCTGTTCTGTGGACACACTTCTAGCTCTGGCCACACAGCTATAGAACTTATTACCCTGACAGGTCATGCTGCTCCTGCCTGCCTTTTAGAGAATATGTGAATCAGCTTTCCAGACTGACATCCACCTCACCTATATGGGGATGCCCCAGGGAAAAGACTTCTCAGTAATCCAACCCAGTACTTGGAAAGCCATGTACTGTAAAGTAACCACAGGGTGCGAGCTGTCTCTCCCTGCTACAGGGCATTCTACGGGCTGCATGAGTCACACAGATGGAGAATTCCAGATGCAGACACCATCAGCCCTTCTCCCTGCCTCCAAGGGGAATATTTATCCCTCTCAAACAGTGAGGTTTGGAAAGCCAGGCCTACCAATATGCCACTCAGGAACCCCTGCAGGCCTGGTGAGATCTCTCTAGTCCCCAGGGTCCTGGGTAGCAGTGTTAGATACATTGCTTTCTGCTAGACCACTCATCTGCCCCTAATGAGTCCGTTCCAACTCACCTCAGACTCGAATGCACTGTCCCTCCCACATTCCTTCCCACTGAAGGCAAGAAGGAAGCAAAAGCGCAGGCAGCAGAAAAGAACTGGATCCTCATCCGTTCTCCACCAGCCCTCAGACACACTTGGCATTCCCTGGGGAGGAGGAACTAGGCGTCTTCTACCTCAGCTTCCTAACTCTTAAGTTGGAACATAATGTCTTCAAGATAGTGACTCACTGCAGCAGTGAAAACTGACTAATTATTTTGATCTTCTTGAAGCCACTTGCCTCATTAATGGATACTCTCCATCCTGGGCCAAGACCCATTCTTGCAGTCAAACTTGGCTGAGTCAACCATACATGAAGGGGTAGGATAGCTCAGTCCCTCTCTTCCCTTAGGTCATGGCTGAGCTCCTCTGTCCCTCCTATTCTAAAATAGACTTTTCCCTCTAAAAACAGGGTCTGATCTAAATCAGCAGGTACCTCAGAGCAGAGGGCTTATCCCCATATTGGGAAGGATACCTCATTCCTCATAGACCTGGTTATGCTGAAGCCATATTAAAATGAATGAGACTGAGCAAAAATCCCACTATGTGAATATGCAAGGCACCCTGTAATGACTCAGTCCTGACTAGACTTAAATAGGGGCTGAGATTCACAGATCTAACTGCCAGCCAAGGCTGAGCCTGAGATTTCATTGTCTGATCATCTATTATATGCTTGAGATAAAAGTTAAAAAAAAAATTATATATATGCCGAGAACCTGCCAAAACTGCAACAGGGGAGAATTCCTATTTCTGCCTATTCCACGCTCTTTTGACTCACTTTCTCTCAACCCCTGAAACTCATCCCCACCTCCCACTGCTGCCATCCACAGATCTCAGATGGAACATCATAAATAAGTCAAGTGCTTCCCCAATCAACTTCTTCCAGTAGAATATGCCTTCAACCATGATAGCCCATGGGATAGCCCATGATAATGTGATGAGTTACACCAATGGCAGAAACTTGGGCACAGAGGCAGAGAAATAGGAGATGAACTTGGAGTGAGCCCCACAGCACCCTCAAATCCAAACACTGGCCAGATTATACCATAATAGATATAATAGAAGTTGGCAAAATGTCACGTGTGGCCAAATTTGAACATCTATGCCACAAGCACATTATTTCACTTCCTGATATTTTCACCAAATCCAATTCAGTGGCCACAGTGTGATAGAAAAGAGAGAACCACCATGGAAAGGCACACCATGTTCATAAGCTCAGTTTGCAGGGTAGAAAGCCAAGCAGTCAAGGAGGGGCCATGTCAGATACTTAGCCTAGGGTCTCTCTGAGGACAAGGACTGCATCTTAATCACTAGAATTTCCCCAGGTCAACCCCAGGTGCCTAGTAAATAAGTGAGCTAATACACTCATACACTCCAGGCTGGAAACAGATCATAGAAAAATTTTAGAGCCATATAGGCTCTAAATGATTTTATCATTTAGTCAACTCTGACTAAAATGGCATTCCTCAAAGTAAAAAGTCAGGAAGGTAATTCACGAATCTCTGTACCAGGTCTTGAAATCCTAAGAAGAAAGCCTTGTTTACAGTTTCATGTAAGAAACACCATCCAAGAATTACATTGTTGCCTCTATAACTCCTAAAGCCTGGTGTTTCTTGTACTGAATGTAGGATTGATTTACCAAGGATAGTATACTCAGCCAGCTTTAAGAACTAAAAGGCCTGAGCTCCTACTAAGGCAAAGCACATAAAACTGTGTCATGATGAAGGTAGCCTACTGGACTCTGGACTGCCCTCCTGAGCAAGGGCTGATGTTGCTTTTCAGCATGCCATCACAATCTGACACAAAAGAGCTCTTTGCTCTCCAAGAGGCTTTAGAAGATGCAGAACATTCTGAGGCTCAGGGAAGCCTCACTTTCCTATTAGGCCAGAACCAGGAAAGGATAAAATCCAGTATGTCCATCATACTGCTATCAGCATTTCCGGAGGCTCTCAGAAAACTATGATAGGGTATACTCCCACTGTTCCCAATCTGGGCACCCCAACTGCAATATGTCCCAGGGTTCCTAATAGGCCCATTTCCTTCTCTTTGAGAACTTAAAAAGTCAAATTCAGATTAATAGTAGGCCATTTAAGATAACATGGAATAACCAAATGCCTGTTGTGATGCAGGAGGTAAGAGAGAGACAGAGAAATTCAAAGGTTGTTAACCACCTATGGTACATTTGTGTGTGTTGCTTTGTGCCCCCATTGCCTTAATGTATTCATAAACCAAAGAACACCACCAAGTATACTTTTCTCTGTTGGCATCATCTAAAGTCTGGGATCACAGGGCTGTGTATAGTGCTCTGCAAAACACAGCCTTACAGGAACCCCCAGCTCCAGGAAGGCCAAATAAGGACATTAGTGGGAAAATCATAATATTAAAGCTAAAAGACATTAATGATCAGCTAGCTCAACCCCTCATCTTCCAAAGGAGAAAACTGAACTCTGTTTTACCCATTAGCCTCCTAACTATCTTCCTACCTCTTCTGGCTCATCCTTCAAACAGATGTCAAGCCATGTTCCTGAGACACAATTCTGATCATTTTACTCTTCTAATTAAAGCTCTTCATCACATCCTTCAGGCTAAAGCTCAAATTCCTGAGTGTTACACACAAGGCTCTTGATGACCTGGCCTCTGCCTTTCTCCAAGCTATATATCCTTCCAGTCCCCTACAATACACACACACACACACACACACACACACACACTCCCTTCCAACCATACTGAACAGCTTGAAGTTCTTGAAATATCCATGTGAATGTTTTGCTTCCAATATGTTAAGTAGCTTATATTGGACCAATCCTTTCTGCATAACTATTATCTAATAAAATATCAAAAATAACTATTTGTGTGCACTAGAGGGCAACCAAAAGCAGGCAGAAACTGGGTAAAGGGAGCACTGGACAAGTTTTCTGGTCTTTGCAACTTTTTGCTTGAGAGGGGGCCCCAATAAGCACCCTGTGAAGTGGCTACAAACTAGATAGATACCTGCAGAATCATAAGATGGAGTTGAGGCAGCTGAAAAATGAGAGAAGAAATACCAAAAAGGAGAGAGCCTCAGAATGGAACTCTAAATTCTATATATAAATTCCATCCAAATCTCTAGCTGACTCTTAAGCTATACATGCATGGGACAGATTCTAAACAACCCAGCTAAGTTTAATAGAACTGATCAGAGATTTAAGTTTCTGCCCACTACAGAGAAAGTGGAGTTTGATGTTTGAGTTCAGTCAAATTCAATACCTGCTAAATTGTTAAAATGTCAATACTGTCCAAAACAATCTATATATTCAAGGTGATCCCTATCAAAATAACACCAGCATTCTTCACAGAGCTAGAACAAACAATCCTAAAACTTGTATGGAATCAGAAAAGACCCCAAATAGCCAAAGCAGTCTTGAAAAAGAAAACCAAAGCAGGAGGCATCACAATCCCAGACTTCAAGCCATATTACAAAGCTGTAATCATTAAGACAGTATGGTACTGGCACAAAAACAGACACTCAGATCAATGGAACAGAATAGAGAACCCAGAAATGGACCCACAAATGTATGGCCAACTAATCTTTGACAAAGTAGGAAAGAATAACTAATGGAATAAAGACAGTCTTTTTGGCAAGTGGTGCTGGGAAAACGACAGCATCGTGCAGAAGAATGAACCTGGACCACTTTCTTACACCATACACAAAAATAAACTCAAAATGGATAAAAGACCTAAATGTAAGACAGGAAGCCATCAAAATCCTAGAGGAGAAAGCAGGAAAAAAACCTCTTTGATCTTGGCTACAGCAACTTTTTACTCAACACATCTCCAGAGGCAAGGGAAACAAAAGCAAAAATGAACTATTGGGACCTCATCAAAACAAAAACTTCTGCACGGCAAAGGAAACAATCAGCAAAACTAAAAGGCAACCGACATAATGGGAGAAGATGACAAATGCAAATGATATATCAGATAAAGTCTTAGTATCAAAAATCTATAAAGAACTTATCAAACTCAACACCCAAAAAACAAATAATCCAGTGAAGACATGGGCAAAAGACATGAATAGACACTTCTGCAAAGAAGACATCCAGAGGGCCAACTGACACATGAAAAGATGCTCAACATCACTCACTCATCATCAGGTAAATACAAATCAAAACCACAATGAGATTCCACCTCACACCTTTCAGAATGGCTACCATTAACAACTCCGGCAACAACAGATGTTAACGAGGATGCAGAGAAAGAGGGTCTCTTTTGCACTGCCGGTGGGAATGCAAATTGGTGCAGCCACTCTGGAAAACAGTATGAAGGTTCCTCAAAAAATTAAAAATAGAACTACCCTATGACTCAGCAATTGCACTACTGGGTATTTATCCAAGGGATACAGGTATGCTGTTTCGAAGGGGCACATGCACCCCAGTGTATATAGCAGCACTATCAACAATAGCCAAAGTATGGAAAGAGCCCAAATGTCCATCGATGGATGAATGGATAAATAAGATGTGGTGTATGTATTCAATGGAGTATTACTCAGCAATCAAAGAGAATGAAATCTTGCCATTTGCAACTACGTGTACAAAACTAGATGGTATTATGCTAAGCGAAATTAGCCAGTCAGAGAAAGACAAATATCATATGACTTCACTCATATGAGCACTTTAAGACACAGAACAGATGAACACAAGGGAAGGGAAGCAAAAATAATAGAAAAACAGGGAGGGGGACAAAACATAAGAGACTCTTAAATATGGAGAACAAACAGAGGGTTACTGGAGGAGTTGTGGGAGGGGGGATGGGCTAAATGGGTAAGGGGCATTAAGGAATCTACTCCTGAAATCATTGTTGCACTATATGCTAACTAATTTGGATGTAAATTTAAAAAATATTCAATACCTGCTAAAATAAAAAAAAATTAACATTCTTGAGAGGAATAGAATCCATAGGCTCTACAATGTATCACTGACAATGTCCAGAAAATAATCCAAAATTGCTAGACACATAATCCAAAATTCCTTACTTAAGAGAACAGGCAATCAATGGAGAAGAGCCACGAGATTACTGAGATGTTGAAATTAGCAGACAGGATATAGCATACACAGTGCTCTGTCATCCATGCCTCTGCACATACAGGAACCTCTACCTGAAAATCTCTTATCCTATTGCTAAATAACTCTTACTCATCTAATCTCAGTTATCAACTCCTCCAAGAAGCCTTCCCAGTACACCTCATTCTTCCTGATCATTCAAGAACTTGTCTAATTGTCTGGTTACTTGCTCATCTCCTCCCTCAGCTTTCTTAAGGGTAAAGAGTGGATTGTTTTTATCTATAACATCAATGTATAGCACAAGTTGGGTGATAAATTGGGATCAATGAATGAAGTGACTGAGGATGATATTAAAAGGTTGAGTATCATAGACTTATGGGTAGCCCCTTTGTACTATGCTCACACTATCCTTTTTCTCTTGCTATGTCTGATGTAAGTAGTTTCTGTGGCAAGGAGGATGTAGACCTTAAGTACAAAGATGTGCTCATATCCTGCATATTCCCACATTCAAAATGCTGTTAGCTACTCTCCTGGACCCCCACTTTTCCCAAATATGCATCTTATTCCTTCTTAATATCAATTTACAATATGCCTATTAATTCTTACCATTTGAAAATTAACATAACTTTAGCTAACTTTTATTGCGTGCCTTCTATCATGTCAGGCAGGCACAGTGCTAAGCATTTACCAAATAACTAACCCATTTAATTCTCCTAACTCCCCTATGAAGGATGCATTATTATTATTGCCATTTTACATATGACAAAACTGAAACTGTGAGGTTATTTATAAAGTTAGCAATTGGCAAACTCCTTTGCCCGCCAAACTAGACAAAGAAAGAGACTTCAAGAGATGCTATTTTTCCCCTCACTTTTGATGCTCCTTAAGTATGTACTTCTAATATATACTATATACTTCTAATATATTCTATATATTTCTAATAAAAAGGGCCATTTTGAATGGGGACAGTGTATCTCCCCATGAAAATCTAAATAAACATCAAAAGCCACTTGAAGAATTGGCTAGCCAACCTAAAGATAACCTGGGTAGATGCTGCCTCTCCATTCTGAGTTTCTTTTGCCCACTCAAAGGGTTATGAGTGGGAATCCCACAAACTACTAGGAATGGAGGCATCTTTCTGCCCCTGACTGGGTCTGGGGAGGATGGGAAACAAGCTGAAGGAATATGGGTAAATATGGCACAAAAGCCCATTATCCCAACAGTGCAGAATGTTTGCTGGGCCTAATGGGTTTGGAAAAACAGTTTGAGGGTTGATGTAACACAGTTCCCCAGAGATAATCAATCTCTGAGAAATCACTAGAACACTAATGGGACTAACAGGCAGAAGACACTTTGAAGCTTCGTCCTGTTCTGTTTTACCCAAAGCTATTTCTTCATAGACCATGTGCCCTCTGCAATGTATACCATTTTGATTATTTCTTTTTACTCTCTGAACATTTATTAAAAATTGGCTTCCTCATTCTCCTTTATCTTCTGGAATTGTTTCTGACCCTGAGAGCCAATGTTGAAACTCAGTTAAAACATAAATTGTCAAGATAAGACATGGGAGATCTGAAAGCCCTAAATCTTGCTCACCTGCCACTGATGAAAAGCATTATTTTGATAAAACTCTTTTCTCTGTTTCTTAAAGATACTGTGTGCTGGAAACCTTTACAAATACTTGAACTTCAGGCACACACACACACACACACACACACACACACACAATCCCTGGACTTTGTCCAAGTTACTTGAAAGGTAATACTCCATATACATTTTTTTTTCATTTAGGCAGAAAAAGATCATCTAACACGTTATTTCCTCACTAACACTCTCTAAAGCCAGGTTATGTTCATCATGCATCATACCATTTTTGTAGTTGGTAAGATTAAGGTATCCAAAGTCGATAAGTGACCTTCCTGACATCTCAGAGCAAGGCAGTTAGAAATTTTTGATTTACACCCAAAGTCTTTTTTAAGGCCTCATTGCTTAGATCACTGAGCTACCTTCCAACTTTAAGACTTGAGAAACTTCATTTACTTAAATCCAGAGCAGCTGGGTTGGGGGGGGCAGCAAATTGGAGAGCAGGTCTGTTACTTTTGGTAGTTCAGGGATAAATCTGAGAGTCTCTCCTTAGCCAATCACCTCAAGAATACAGTGCCCCATTAAGACAGTTCCTTATCATTAAACCTGTTCCATTTTCCACAATTTGGTTAAAAAGTAAAGGTTTACACTTGATTTATTTGCACTGGCAGGAAGCAAAAGTAGCCCGTTTGAATCACTCACCAGAAATCTGAGACTCCAGAGAGTCAACCCATGTTTTTGTAAGTCTCTCCCAATTCCATAAATTATGGAGCTCTGTTAAAATGCTATCATGTGCATAATTAGTACTGTTAGTGTTCTTATTAGAACCAAAATGATTTTCTTCAAATCATTATGCTGCTTATTAAAATGATAAACGCATTGTCTTAAAATACAACCAATAGTTTACAAATCAGAAAATGCTCACCGATGGATAAGAAGACACACTCTTTTGCTTCCCAATTACAATTATTATTGCCACCACTATTTATTGAGCACTTACATTGTGTATACACCACACATGCTTTATCTCACTTATTCCTCAATCACCCTGTGATACCAATATTATCAACTCTATACTTCTGATGAGAAAAGTAGTATTTAATAAGGTAACTTGATTAAGATCACACTAGTAAATGACAGGACTGTGATTTGAACCCAGGACTGAAAGACATCTGCTTCTAAAACTACTCACTATTCCCTCATTCTCCTCTGTAACTTGTCTCTGAGATAGGAAGATAATATTCCTTTTAAGCTACATGCAGCCAAATCATAGATGCAGGTGATAAGAGAAAGACAGCTTAACAGGTTGCAATATGGAGAATGCATACAGACAGGTAAAAGCAATGAGAATCTCTATGATTAATCTATAAGTACTCCTAGAATTTTGGATTTGGCATAAACTCTACAGATCATCCAGTTCAACTCTCATTTTACAGATAATGACTGCAACCAGAGAGGTGAAGGGATTCATCCTGGATAACAAAACCACATCTCCAGATTCCCAGATCTCCACTTTTTCATCAGATGAATCTGTCAGCATTCACTTGTGCTCAGCACACCCAGGCACTTACAGAAAGGGGAAAGATAAGGCAGATCCAGTGTCTGGCTCCAAAGAATCCAGCCAGAATAACTGTGCATAAAGCAATCATGAAACACTGCAAGGGGATATTTAATAAAGCATCAGCTTGAGCAACAAACAACCAGATCACAGGCATTCTGGCAAGGAGACTCCATGGAGAAAGTAGGGTCTTGCAGGCAAGCAGGATTTACAGAAACAAAGAGAGAAGAGGGATGTTCCAGGCCCAGAGGATGGAATAAGAAACTGAGTAGTGTCGTCCAACATGGCAGGGGAGTTGACAACTTGATTTTCCAATTACTTGCAAACTTAAAGAAAAAGATATGACTTTTGATACGTACTATACAGAGTGATATATGAACATTTTATTTCAGCTGAGTTGCAGGCCCCAGAGGCCAAGCAGCCAGACTCACATGCAGGTGGCTCCAGTTATGTTTTCGATAAGCCACAAATAGCCTTGCTTTGTACTGGGCCCATGACCCTGACAAGCCATCATCATCACTGGAATGCCTTAGAGGCCAAGGGAAACGCACAGAGCTGCCAGAGTCATTGCAACATTGATCCAAATCCCGGGAGAAGGGGACCAGGGCCTGACTCAGCAGCGGTAAACTCACTTGCCAAACTCTTCTGGCACCTGTACTGGGCTTGAAGACATTTTTGGTTCCTATTTTTCTGAGAACCTTCACCACAAGCTGAAAGCCATTTTCCTCCTCTAGAAAACAGAAGGGTCTACACATGATGCCTCTCATCAAGAAAAGTGACCAGTCTTGTTACCAGGTTACAGACAGGAGGCAGAAGAAGCATTGTGGATTACAAAAAGGAGCATGGGATGTGTAGTCCAAAGACTTCTGTCCTGCCTTGGTGATTTACTCACTGTAGTAACTTGGCATGGTGCTCAAGCCATTTCGACACCAGCTTCCTTATTCTTTACACTCATACCGTCTATGCTTGATAAGGCTGTTATGAGGTGCAAGTGACATATGAGGAAATTCACCGTAAATTTTAAAGCACACAAATTTCAATAGTCATATTTTAAATACGGAAGGCATATCCATTGGTTTTCCAGACACATGGGCAAATGAGGGACAGAAATTATTCTAGTTTTAATGAGGGTGACCAAGAGGGCCATTATTAACATTATTAGGGTTATTATTAGTGATGGCTTTGCCACACTGAGTTGACGTCCATGCTATAACCACAGAGCTCTGCTGAGATGAAATTTCCTCCTCAGTGTGCTTCTGTGGGCCATTCTCAGTAAAGGGGTCCACAAAAGCACACTAAGGAGGGAATTTCATCTCAGCAGAGCTCTGTGGTTACAGCATGGACATCAACTCAGTATGGCAAAGCCATCACTAATAGTAACAATTACCCTTTGGGAAGGCCCTCCCATGGGCTAGGCTGTGTGCCTGGGGCTATATCCTCCCTGTTAGGGAAGCAACTTCTTCCCTCAGTCCTCTTGTTTACTCCTCTACTATTAATTGAGGGCACTTTCATCCCTCTTTCCATCCCATTTCTAGGTCTCCCTGTTGGAGGAGTAGCTATTCTAACTGGTTACACCAAGGGACAGCCAATGAACAGGGTTAATGTACCTCAAAGGCATGTCCTGCTTCTTCTTTTATTCTTTTGTTTTGTGAACAAGAAAGTATGGACCACAACCCTCTGTGAACTTTCCTGTTCATTTCCTCCAGCTTTGTCATGCATTCCATGTAAAAAGCAAAACTGGGTGGGGCTTGTCTCTCTGTGGCAGTAAAATCAGCATCTTCATCGCAGCTGAACAAATGGGCTCATGGTCTGGGCTGGGCACAGTGCAAGGAAACAAGGGGTCTTTAAACAGGAGGGAACAGTTCTCAGATGTTTGCCAAGCTCTTTAAGAAAGCACCCATCTCCCTCACTTGGAGAGTACTGTTCTTTGGACACGAGATCCTTTCTGAGAGAGTACAGGAAGGGGAAAAGGATGTGAAACCAAAACTGAGCAGTGAACCCCTAATACAGCAAACCTACAAAATAGGCATCATTATGCTCATTTTAAAGATTAGAAAATTGAGACTTACTGGTAAATAAATGGATGCCAGCAACCTTACAATCTGGTTGGAAATACAAAATAGAAAATACCAAAACAAACAGAAAACAACTAACTACCAAGGTCTGTGGTGGTAGGTTTAAGTGCCCCAGAAGGTCAGGATGTCTTTCTCTAGAGTTTCTGCTTCCAAATATCACTCCTCCAAAACAAAACAAAACCCCCCAAACCATTTCCACCCCCTGAGTCACCAAAGAGGTAAATGGACTAACTTGGTTGGTCCAAGTTTTCTATACAGTCACCAGTTTCACTTTCTTTGGTCTGGGCTCAAAAGCTAGAACCACTAGAGACCACAGCACCCTGTGTTTGCCCAACAGGGTTCACACATCTCCATTCACAGCTCTGTTCCCCACACAGAGCAGTTTGGTACCCCAGAAAAATGTAAGTGACTTTTACAAGGCAAGAAAGTAGGCCGTAGTCTCCATCATTTTTCGTGGTTTGAGGCTCCTATTCTCTCTGGATTCATTTGCCTGTTGGAGCATTTATCCCTGCTGCCATGAGGCTGTGTGATAAGGTCTGAATTGCAGGGAGGGTTGACACACTGGGCTGGGCGCCTTTCACAGCAACACTGGCCCCTTGGGCCAGCCCTCTGCAAAGTGATAAAACGGGTAGCAGAAGCTGATCTTCGTACCCCTCCTCTGCCTTCTGCCCTCGGCCCAGTTGCCTACAAATTCCTGGGAATGAGTGAGACAGTGTGCAGGGCCCTCACCTGCTCCACTCCCTACGACCCCTTTCCTACTTCCCCACATGGACACTGCCTTTGGCAAGATTCTGTTAACCAAATAAACTGTGTTGGTAATTATTATCTCCCCTTCCACTCTTAAATTTATCAAAGATAGATAGCTACCAACCATAGCACCTAACCAGCAAGGAATAACCAGAGCTACACTGCCAAGTCAGTAGATACTCTCAGCGAGAGCAGAGAACCTTGACATTTTAGTTACTTTTTATAGCCTTATCTTGAATAAATGGGCAGTTTCCATTAGGTGTTTTGAAATATTAAAAAGAACTCTCTGGCCACCATTATGCCCTTGATGAGATATCAGAGTGTAGAAACTCCAGGGTGGAAATTATCATGATCATGGTTCATAGTCTTTTTCCTCTCAGAAGCATTTGTACTTTCCTTAAATTCCAAATAGTCTTCAAAACTCAAAGTGCTGAATCTCAAATAATTAGATTCCTGGTAGCAAAGGTGTAAACAGTGGGGGGTCAGGTGGGCTGCAGCAGGCCCTCCCTAGTTTCCCTGTTCTGCCCAAGCTAAGGGGTGATCTTGGGACATGAGCAGGTCAAGAGTTAGTCTACTTTGTGGATGAGAGACAGGAGAGGAGTACACATAAGAACAACTGTTGGTCTATCCATCAAGTGCCTGCTACCTGCCAGGAACTGTACTCAGCTAATTAACCACAAACTGTTAGAAATTTGCAATTTCCAACAATACTACATATAGCAGAGATCTGTGGAGAAAAAGGTACAGGACAGGCAGTCACTAGTTTCCTAAATTTAGGGTCCCAGTAGGAAGCATTTTTTTTAAAAAGGAAAACACTGAAAAAAGAAGTGGCCTTAATACCCAGCACATAACAGATGCTCAAGAAAAGATCTGCTGAATAATGAGTGGACAACATAGGACTCTCTCTCTCTCTCCTTTTTGTTTTAATTTTTTTAATGTTTATTTATTTTTGAGAGAGAGAGAGAGAGAGAGAGAGAGAGAGAGAGAGAGTGCATGAGCAGGGGAGGGGCAGAAAGAAAGGGAGACACAGAATCTGAAGCAGGCTCCAGACTCTGAGCTCTCAGCACAGAGCCTGATGTGGGGCTCGAACCCACAAACTGTGAGATCATGACCTAAGCCAAAGTTGTATCCTTAACCGACTGAACCACCCAGGAGCCCCATGTCTCTCTTTTTTTAAAATGCAAAATCATTCTTTTTTTTTTTTTTAACGTTTATTTATTTTTGAGACAGAGAGAGAGAGACAGAGCATGAACGGGGGAGGGGCAGAGAGAGAGGGAGACACAGAATTGGAAGCAGGCTCCAGGCTCTGGGCCATCAGCCCAGAGCCCAAGGCGGGGCTCAAACTCACGGACCGCGAGATCGTGACCTAGCTGAAGTCGGACGCTTAACCGACTGAGCCACCCAGGCGCCCCAAAATGCAAAATCATTCTAAAGGAAATAGCTGCTTAGCAGCAATAAGCTATTAATTTTTTCCAGTTTTCATTTTTATCTGTTATATATCCATATAATTAAAAGAGACAAATAGTTCTAAAAGGCTCATCACAAAAAGAAAACCACAGTTCTCTTTCCTACCTCCCTTCTAAACAAACAACCACTTTGGAGTCTTTAGCTGTTTCTTTTGGTAGTTAATTCTGTATTTTAAAATAATATGCTCATATAGCTTCTTACCAATTTTTAACTTTTTTCCTAGCATGGAAAACGAGGATTATCCCCATTTTCCCCACTGCAGCTCAGGATTCAGTTATCTTATGTGTGCAAAGTCAATCACTACTTGTCCATCTACTTTCCAGATTCCAGAATATTGTTGCCACTGGATTGCATGAAGGCAGGGCCTCTCTGGTGAGTTCAGGATTCAGCTCTAGCCTTAACCCCCCACACTACATCCATGAAAAGCATCACTTTTGGCAGTGAAATGGACATTAACACTGACTTAAAAGAGGTGCTGAAGGGGTGCCTGGGTGGTTCAGTTGATTACTGCTCTTGATTTCTCCTCAGGTCATGGTCTCATGGTTCATGGGCTTGAGCCCCACATTGGGCTCTGCACTGACAGCATGAAGCCTACTTGGGATTCTCTCTCTCCCTCTCCCTCTGCCCCTCCCCTGCTCACACACTTGCTCTCTCTCTCTCTCTCCCTCTCTCATAAATAAATAGACAAATATATACATATATACATACATACGTGAACAAACTAAGTGCTGAAGAACACCCCATCCACCATGGCCCATCCAGGGCAATATGTGTCTGGCAAGTCAATGCACAAAAACCTGGTAGAGGAACTGTGTGCTACACACCAGATCAACTTAATTGAGGATGCTTATAACAAGAAACTAGAAGAATGGGTAGGCCTCTGCAAAATTATCTGAGAGGCAAAGCCCTATAAAGCAGTTGGTTGCAGTTGTATGGTTGTTAAGAACCATGGCAAAGAATCTCAGGCCAAATATGTCTTCAAAGCATATTTCAAATACAAAAAAAATGACAAATAAAAATCCAGTGTCCCCTCTCTCTAGATAGATACATAGATATAGATATAGTTATAGATAGGCATATCTATAGGCATATCTATCTATCTATATATGTGTGGTTGCTGGTATTTTCTTTTCCATTCATTTTGTCTTTGTGGTTTATGCATTTTTAAAGATTCTTTTGCCATCATTTTACTGTGGTTTTGGAAAAGAGCACTCAATCTTGCCATATTTATCTGTGACTTCTAAACTACTGTATTTTTCTCATTTCCATATCACTGTATTCTATTTTTATAAAATATAGCATACATTCAGAAAAGTTCATAAAACATATTTTTATAGATTAATGAATACGCAGAAAGCAAACTCTCATGTAACTACCATCCCGATCAAGAAACACAACATTGCCAGCCCTTTCCCACATGGTCCTCCCGAATCATGAACCAACCCCTCCTCACAGTCAACACTGCTACCTTGACTTTGTCTATAACCATTCTCTGACTTTTCTTTATGATTTTATCACCTATGGAATGTGTACCTAAAAGCCTGTGTTTAGCTTTATATGAATGGTATCCTACTGAACATATTTTGTCTTGCTTCTTTCACCCAACTCTATGTTTGTCAGATCTATTCTTATTGTTGTGCGTTGGCTATTGATCTTTTTCTGCATCTTTACCTTTAATGAAATACACTTTATAACATTAATAATAAAAATGAGAGATGTTAGGGAGCCATGGAAGTGGCATGTAATAAAAGAGAAGTTAAATAATTTGCTCAAAGTTTAAGGAACAAAATCCTCAGCTTCAGAAATATTTCTCTTTTAAGTGTGAAACATAATTAGACTTTTCAAAGCCAGTGGAAAGCTCGCCTAAAAATGGCTTTCCAGGGCTGGCTGGCTCATCCTCCCACCTCTGGAAGGATTTGTACTAGTCTCGGTGCCCATTTTCTCATCAGGAGATGCCCTGGTTTTAAGTTGGTGACGTTTTCTAAGAGGCGGCACCTTCTCTCAACAATCAATATATTCTTTTTTTTTTATTTTAGAGAGACATAGAAAGAGAAAGAGTGTGTAAGCAGGGAGGAGCAGAGGGAGAGAGAATCTTAAGCAGGCTCCACACTCAGTGCAGAGCTGGAATGGGGCTTGATACCACAACTCTGGGATCAGACCTGAGCCAAAACCAAGAGCCAGACACTCAACAGATTGAGCCACCCTCAGCAATCCAATATATCCTTTTTTTAAAGGTTACTTTTAATGTTTATTTATTTTTGAGAGTGGGGGGAGAGGGGCAGAGAGAGAGGGAGACACAGAATCCAAAACAGGCTCTAGGCTCTGAGCTGTTAGCACAGAGCCTGACACGGAGCTCAAACTCATGAACTGCAAGATCATGATCTGAGCCGAAGTCAGACACTTAACTGACTGAGTCACCCAAGCACCCCACCAATATATTCTTGTAGCACTTTTAAGTCAGACATTGCCCCAAGAGACATGAATCTCTACAACCAATGAGTAAAATGGACTGAGGTCAGAAATTCCCTAAAAATCCAGCTATTCCAACACTTCTCCAGAGAAGACATCCAGATGGTGAACAGACACATGAAAAAAATGCTCAACATCACTCATCATCAGGGAAATACAAATCAAAACCACAATGAGATACTACCTCACACCTGTCAGAATGGCTAACATTAACAACTCTGGCAACAACAGATGTTGGCGAGGATGGAGAAAAAGAGGATCTCTTTTGCACTGCTGGTGGGAATGTAAACTGGCGCAGCCACTCTGGAAAACAGTATGAAGGTTCCTCAAAAAATTAAAAATATAACTACCCTACAACCCAGCAATTGCACTACTAGGTATTTATCCAAGGGATATAGGTTGTTTTGAAGGGACACATGCACCCTAATATTTGTAGCAGCGCTATTGACAATAGCCAAAGTATGGAAAGAGCCCAAATGTATATCAATGGATGAATGGATAAAGAAGATGTGGTATATATATACAGTGGAGTATTACTCAGCAATCAAAAAGGATGAAATCTTACCATTTGCAACTACATGATGGAACTGGAGGGTATTATGCTAAGTGAAATTAGTCAGAGAAAGACAAATATCATATGACTTCACTCATGAGCACTTTAAGACACAGAACAGATGAACATAAGGGAAGGGAAGCAAAGATAATAGAAAAACAGGGAGGGGGACAAAACATAAGAGACTCTTAAATATGGAGAACAAACAGAGGGTTGCTGGAGGGGTTGTGGGGGGGGGGATGGTCTAAATGGATAAGGGACATTAAGGAATCTACTCCTGAAATCATTATTGCACCATATGCTAATTTGGATGTAAATTAAACAATAAATAATTTTTTTTTAATCCAGCTATTCTAGTCAGTTCTAAGAAGGCCAAAGAATGGTGAGAAAATGGCAATTAAAATTCAGTTAGTAGGGTGCCTGGGTGGCTCAGTCAGTGGAGCATCACACCCCTGATTTCAGCTCAGATCATGATCTCAGTTTGTAGGATCGAGCCCCACACCAGGCTCTGTGCTGACAGTGTGGAGTCTGCTTGGGATGTTCTCTCTCTCCCTCTCTCTCTCTGCCCCTCCCCCACTTGTAGGTGTGCAGGGTTTTTTTTTTAATGTTTATTTATTTTTGAGAGAAAAAGAGAGAGACAGAGCACGAGCAGGGGGAGGGGCAGAGAGAAAGGAAGACAGAATCCAAAGCAGGCTCTAGTCTCCAAGCTGTCAGCACAGAGCCTGACGCAGGGCTCAAACTCACAACTGTGAGATCATGACCTGAGCCAAAGCTGGATGCTCAAGCAAGTGAGCCACCCAGGTGCCCTGCATGCGTGCACTCTTTCTCTCTCTCAAAAGTAAATAAACTTAACAAATTCATTTAGTATAGAATTCTGAAAACATCTTTAAAGATCCTTTTAGGGTAATCCTATTTTTTTCAGATGAGGAATTCAAAGCCCAAGTGAGATAAAAACACTGTCTAAGTTACAAAGCTCATAGGGCTGTTAGGCTCTCAAGGCTACATTCTCTTCACCTGTGGAGGGCAGGTGTCCTACATTAGTACTGAAGAAAACGAACACTCCAACTCCTGCTGTCTACAGGCAAATCAAGCCCACACTATGGGAACAGCCATCATGGAAAATGTATCTTCATGCTCTGTGTTCTCCAGGCAAAACAAGGCCCCTTACACATCAGGGGTATGACTCTGTGTATGTGTGTGTGTACACCTGTGTAATTACAAGCAAAGAGAATTATGTTTGCATTAGAAGAGTCTTCCCAGAATGCCATGGGATTCACCAAGTAAAAAAATATTTCATCTCCTGATAACTCGGTAAATGGAGGGAGACTGCACCTCTACCCCAGGAAGGTGGGATGAGCCTCTTTAAGAACACAGAGCCACCTCAGGAAACAAGCCCTGGGAACATCCCACTTGGGGAGCTTTGTCAACATCAATATAGCAATCACAAAGCCCCCACCTACCATCTATCCTGCAGGGAGCTTCTGTCTCATTGGCAAGACAAGGTTGATATGTGAAACTGTGAGAAAACAGTACAATGCAGTATGCTAAACTCTCTGATCAGACATTCTGCGCCTCTGGAATTGAGAGAAGGAAGGAGGCAGCCTGTGTAGGAGTCATCAGAAAAGAAGTTCTTCTGGGCTTCAGTTTCTTCACAGTGTAAAATTGCTTGGTAAACCCTCAGTGACATATGCCCTGGAGTCTTGGATTCCCTCAATGGCAAATTCCAAAGTGTTGGAGGTATAGTTAGAAACATTTTAGACTCGGGGTGCCTGGATGGCTCGGTCAGTTAAGCATCCAGCTCTTGGTTTCAGCTCAGGTCATGATCTCACAGTTTCGTGAGTTTGAGCCCTGCGTCAGGCTCTACGCTGACAGTGCAGAGCCTGCTTGGGATTCTCTCTCTCCCTCTCTTTCTGTTTCTCCCCTGCTCGCATTGTCCCTGTCTGTGTCAACAATAACTAAATAAACTTAAAAAAAGAAAGAAAGAAAGAAACATTTTAGACTCCACATCATACACAGGACTCCCAGCTAGGAGACCTGAGTCCTAATCCTGCATCCTCCACTGGTCCCACTGGCCTGAGTGAGAAGACCCCCTTCTTCTAATACCTCAATGTCCCTCTGTGTTAAGTGGGCACCAGGATGCTGGACACAGCAATGACCCCCATGAGTGGGGCAGGGAGCAAGAAGACTCTAGGAGTTACAGGAAGAAAGTAGCTCTATACATTTGAGGTAGCGTTCTTTCTACAACCTGGTAGATTTTGTTTTCTGATCGCTTACCTTCTGTCTCACTGCCAAGATAATCCCAAGTCTCAGAATTGCCTTTCCAAGTGTATTGTCCTTCTCTTATGTCCTGGCCAGTCTCAGCGGCACATGGCTGGAGTGGGATGCAGAATTTCTTAGTTGTTTTTTAAGTAGGACCCATCACTGCTGGGAGATGACTAAGCCTCCTTTTGTCAGGAAGAACCCAAGATATTTAAATGGATAGCCTAAAGGAAAAAAATCCTATTGTTGAACTTTACATTGGAAATCTCCCTGGTCAAAGAGGAGATTTCAAGAGTGTCACTGGGGAGAAAGGTAAAGTCTAACTTTTTTCTTGAATTTAAAAGAACTTCTGCCAGTATTTTGGGAAACAGAAAGCAGAGTGGAGGAAGGCAAGGGAAAAAGAAATGTCCAAGAATAGCTGAAAGCACAATTAAAGTGGTAGAGCTTGGAGGGATTCTGTGATTATTTAGCTTTTCTGAGATAATTGGTATTTAATATTTTGCCAACTACATTCCAACTACCTTATTCATGATCCATGCCTCTGTGCCTCCAAGTGAAGAAGGCAGAGACACCATTCATTTCCCAGTAAGAAAAATTAAAAGGTGCAATAACAGAAGACATTTTAGCAAGGGCTACCACATCCTACACTGGACAAAAAAGAACAATTATAGTTTGGAGTCTCTAAATTCCCAATGAACACAGTCCCTGGCTCCTTCCTAGCAAGAAATTTACCCACCTCTTTCCCACCTTAGTAAAAAGTGGATTCCCCCAAAACAAATAAACAGACAAACAAAAAACAACAAACAAAAAACAAAGCAACCAAAAAACAGCCAAAGTAACAATACTTATATCAAACAAAATGAAGTTTAAAGCAAAGACTGTAATCAGAGACAAAGAAGGGCACTGTATAATGATAAAGGAATCAACCCAACAAGAGGGCAAAACAATTGTAAATATCTATGCACCCAACATAGAAGCACCTAAATATATGAAGGAAATATCATCAGACATAATGAGAGAAATTGGCAGTAATACAATAATAGGAGACTTTAATGCCTTACTTACATCAATGGACAGATCATCCAGACAGAAAATCAACAAATGAACAGTGGTTTTGAATAACACATTAGACCAGATGGACTTAACACGTATATACAGAACATACAGCAGAATACACATTATTTTCAAGTGCATGTGGAACTTTCTCCAATATATATCACACATTAGGCCACAAAACAAGTCCCAATAAATTTAAGAAGATTAAAATCATATCAAGCATCTTTTCTTAACATAATGGTATACAACTAGAAATTAGTTACAAGGAAAAAAAACTGGAAAAATACAAACCCATAGAAGCTAAACAACATGCTATTAAAGTTTATTTATTTATTTTGAGGGAGAGGGAAGAGAGAATACCAAGCAGGCTCCACACTGTCAGCACAGAGCTGGATGTGGAGCTCAAACTCACAAACCATGAGATCATGACCTGAGCATAAATCAAAAGTCAACCGAGCCAACCAACTGAGCAACCCAGGCATCCCTAAACAACATGCTATTAAACAACCAGTGAGTGAATGAAGAAAGCAAAGAGGAAATAAACTTAAAAAACATGAAGATAAATGAAGATGAAAACACAATGGTCCAAGATCTTTGGGACACAGCAAAAGCAGTTCTAAGAGGGAAGTTTACAGTGATACAGACTTACCTCAAGAAACAAACAAACAAAAAAAAACCCTCAAATAAATAACTTAACCTTACACCTTAAAGGAACTAAAAAAAGAATAACACAGCTCAAAGCTAGTTGAAAAAAGGAAATATTAAATATTAGAGCAGAAATAAATGAAATAGACTAAAAAAATAGAAAAGACCAGTGAAACTGGAGCTAGTTATTTGAAAAGATAAATAAAACTGATAAACTTTTGGCCAGGCTTATAAATTAAAAAAAAGGGAGAGGACTCAAATAAATAAGTTCAGAAATGGAGGAGGAGAAATAACAACTGATACCACAGAAATACAAAGAATTATAAGAGAATACTATAAAAATGGTATGCCAACAAATCAGACAACCTAGAAAAAATGGATAAATTCCTAGAAACACCAATCTTCTAAAACTGAATCAGGATAAAATAGAAAATTTGTAGGGAGTGATTACTAGTAACAAAATTGAGCTTGTAATCAAAAAACTCTCAACAACCAAAAGCCCAGGACCAGATGGTTTTACCATCTGGTGAATTCTATCAAACAGGTATTAAAGAGTTAATATCTATATTTCTCAAGCTATTTCAAAACAATACAAAAGGAAGAAAAATTTTCAGTTTCATTCAACAAGGCAAGGATTACCCTGATACCAAAACCATACACTACAAAAACAGAATACTACAGGCCAATATCTCTGATGAAATAGATGTAAAAATCCTCAACAAAATATTAGCCAACAGAATTCAATAATAGATTAAAAGGATCATTCACCATGATCAAGTGGGATTCATTCCAGGGATGCAAGGGTGGCTCAATATTCATAAACCAATCAATGTGATACATCACATTAACAAGAGGAAGGATAAGAACTATATGATTATCTTTTTTAAGTTTATTTATTTATTTTGACAGAGAGAGAGAGAGAGATTGAAAGAGCATACACAAGAGAAAGCAGGGGAGGGGCAGAGAAGAGCAAGAACCCCAACCAGGCTCTGAGTGTTGTTAGTGTAAAGTCCAATGTGGGGCTTGAACCCACGAACCATGAGATCATGATCTGAGACAAAATCAAGAGTCTGACGTTCAATTGACTGAGCCACCCAGGCGCCCCCCGCCATATGATTATCTTAATAGAAGCAGGAAAAGCATTTGACAAAATACAACATCCATTCATGATAAAAAACTGTCAGCAAAATGGGTTTAGAGGGAACATATTCAACATAATAAAGGTCACATATGAAAACCCCACAGCTAACATCATACCAGTGGTGAAAAATGGAAAGCTCTTCCTCTAAAATTAGGAACAAGACAAGGATGTCCACTATCACCACTTTTATTCAACATAGTATTGAAAGTCCTAGCTGCAGCAATCAGACAAGAAAAAGAAATAAAAACATCAAAACTGGTAAGGAAGACGTAAAGTTGTCACTATTTGCAGATAGGATACTATATATAGAAAATCCTAAAGACTCCACCAAAAAACTGTTAGAACTGATAAATGAATTCAGTAGAATTGCAAGGTACAAAATTAATATATAGAAGTCTGCTGCATTTCTATACACTAACAAAGTCACAGAAAGAGAAGTTAAGGAAACAATCCCATTCACAATTGCACCAAAAAGAATTAATTATCTAGTAATAAATTTAACCAGGGAGATGAAAGAGCAATACTCTAAAAACTATAAAACACTGATGAAATACATTAAAAAATAACACAAACAAATCAAAAGATATACCATGCTCATGGACTTGAAGAATTAATATTGTTACAATATCCATACTGAATGCATTTCCTTCAAAATACCAATAGTGGGGCACCTGGTTGGCTTAGTCGATGGAGTGTCTGACTCTTGATTTCAGCTCAGGTCATAATCCTGGGGTCATGGGATTGAGCCCCATGTCAAGCTCCACACTAAGCATGGAGCCTGCTTGGGATTCTCTCTTTTCTCTCTCTGCCCCTCCCCTGCTCACTCGCTCTCTCTCTATAATAAAAATAAATGCTTTAAATACCAATAGCATTTTTCACTAGAACTATAACAAATAATCCTAATCTGTATGGAACCACATAAAACTTCGAATAGCCAAAGCAATCCTTGAGAAAGAGCTGGAGGTATCAAAATCCCAAGTGTCAAATATACTACAAAGCTACAGTAATGAAATAGTATGGCACTGGCACCAAAATAGACACATATATCAATGGAACAGGACAGAAAGCCATGAAATAAATCCATACATGTATGATCAATTCGTCTATGACAAAGGAGGCAAGAATATACAATGGGGAAAAGACAGTACTTCTAATAAGTTGTGCAGGGAAAACTGGACAAAAGATTAAAAATGGACCAGACTTATCAAAAAGAAAAGAGAAAGAATGCAAATAAATAAAATCACAAAGGAGAAAACAGAAGTAACAACCAACACCACAGAAATACAAACAATTACAAGAGAATATTATGAAAAACTGTATGCCAACAAATTGGACAAAATGGAGGAAGTGGATAAATCCCTAGAAACATATAAACTGCTAAAATTGAAACAGGAAGAAACAGAAAACTTGAACAGACCCATAACCAGCAAAGAAATTGAATCAGTAATCAGAAAACTCCCAACACACAAATATCTTGGACCAGATGGTTTCATAGGCAAATTCTACCAAATATTTAAAGAAGAGTTAATACTTATTCTCAAACTATTTGAAAAAAACAGAAAAGGAAGAAAAACTTGCAAATTCATACTATGAGGCCAGCATTACCTTATAGTAAAACCAGATAAAGACACCACTAAAGAAGAGAACTATATGCCAATATCCCTGATGAACACAGATGCAAATCCTCAATAAAATACTAGCAAACCGAATCCAACAATACATTTAAAAAAATCATTCACCACAATCAAGTGGGATTTAATCCTGGGTTGAAAGGGTGGATCAATACTTGCAAATCAATCAATGTGCTATATCACATTAATAAAAGAAAAGATAAGAACCATATGGTCATTTCAATAGGTGCAGAAAAGGCATCTGACAAAGTACAACATCCATTCATGATAAAAACCCTCAACAAAGTAGGTTTAGAGAGAACATACCTCAACATGATAAAGGCCATATAGAAAAAACAGCTAATATCCTCAATGGGGAAAAACTGAGAGCTTTTCTTCCATGGTCAGGAACAAGACAGAGATGTACATTTTCACCACTTAATTTAACAGAGTACTGGAAGTCCTAGCCATGGCAGTCAGAAAACAAAAAGAAATAAAGGCATCCAAATTGGCAAGGAAGAAGTAAAACTTCCACTATTTGCAGAAGACATAATACTATATATAGAAAACCCAAAAGACATCACCAAAAAACTGCTAGAACTGATCAACTAATTCAGTAAAGTTGCAGGATACAAAATCAATGTACAGAAATATGTTTTATTTCTACACACCAATAATAAGGTAGCAGAAAGAGAAATTAAGGAATCAATCTCATTTACAATTGTACCAAAAACCATAAGATACTTAGAAATTAACCTAACCAAAGAGATGGAAGACCTATACTCTGAAAACTATAAAACAATGATAAAAGAAACTGAAGAAGACACAAAGAGGGAAAGATATCCCATGCTCATGGATTAGAAGAATATTGTTAAAATATCTATACCACCTAAAGCAATCTACACATTTCATGAAATCCTTATCAAAATACCAACAGCATTTTCACAGAACTAGAAAAAACAATCCTAAAATTTGTATGGAACCACAAAATACCCAAATGGCCTTAAAAAAGGCCATTTTCTTTCTTGAAAAAGAAAACGCTGAAAGCATCACAATTCCAGACTTCAGGTTATATTACAAAACTATAGTGATCAAAACAGTATACTACTGACATAAAAATAGACCCATAGATCAATAGAACAGAATAGAAAACTTAGAAATGAACCCACAACTATATGGTCAATTAATCTTTGACAAAGCAGGAAAGGATATCCAATGTGAAAAAGACAGTCTCTTTAACAAATGATGTTGAGAAAACTGGACAGCAACATGCGAAAGAATGAAACTGAAATATTCTCTTCCACTATATACAAAAATAAATTCAAAATGGATTAAAAACCTAAATGGGAGACCTGAAACCATAAAAATTCTAGAAGAGAGCACAGGCAATAACTTCTCTGACACCAGCCACAGCAACTTTTTTCTAGATAGGTCTCCTGAGGCAAGGGAAACATCTTGCTTACATCAAAATAAAAAGCTTCTCCACAGCCAAGGTAACAATCAACAAAACTAAAAGGCAACCTACAGAATGGAAGAAGATATGTGCAAATGGCATATCTGATAAAGGGTTAGTATCCAAAATATAAAGAACTTATAAAACCCAATACCCAAAAAACAAAAAAATCCAATTAAAAGTGAGAAGACATGAATAGATATTTCTCCAAAGAAGACACAGATGACCAAAAGATGAATAAAAAGATGCTCAACATTACTTTATCATCAGGGAAATGCAAATCAAAACTACAATGAGATATCACCTCACACCTGTCAGAATGTCTAAAATTAACAACACAGGAAACAACAGATGTTGGCAAGGAGATGAAAAAAGAGGAACCCTCTTGCACTGTTGGTGAGAATGCAAACTGGTGCAGCCATTCTGGAAAACAGTATGGATTCTTCAAAAAGTTAAAAATAGAACTACCCTACTATCTAGCAATCATACTACTGGGTATTTACCCAAAGAATACCAAAATACGAATTCAAAAGGATACACGCACCATGTTTATAGCAGCATTGTCTATAATATCCAAATTATGGAAACAGCCCAAGTATCCATCAACTGATGAATGGATAAAGAAATTGTGGTTTATATACACAATGGAGTACTACATGGCAATGAGAAAGAACGAAATATGGCCCTTTGTAGCAACGTGGATGGAACTGGAGAGTGTGATGCTAAGTGAAATAAGCCATACAGAGAAGACAGATACCATATGGTTTCACTCTTATGTGGATCCTGAGAAACTTAACAGAAATCCATGGAGGAGGGGAAGGAAAAAAAAAAAAAAAAGAGGTTAGAGTGGGAGAGAGCCAAAGCATAAGAGACTCTTAAAAACTGAGAACAAACTGAGGGTTGATGGGGGGTGGAAGGGAGGGGAGGGTGGGTGATGGGTATTGAGGAGGGCACCTTTTGGGATGAGCACTGGGTGTTGTATGGAAACCAATTTGACAATAAATTTCATATATTGAAAAAATTAAAAAAAAAAAAGAACATACGGGATATATACACAATGGAATATTATTCAACCATAAAAAAAGAAAGAAATCTTGGGACACCTGGGTGGTTCAATCAGTTAAGCATCTGACTTAGGCTCAGGTCATGATGTCATGGCTCGTGAGTTTGAGCCCCGTGTTGGGCTCTCCTCTGTCAGTGTAGAGCCTGCTTTGGATCCTCTGTCCTCCTCTCTCTGTGCCCCTCCCCTGCTCACTCTCTCTCTCTCTCAAAAACAAACAAACATAAAAAAAAAAATAGAACGAAATTTTGCCATTTGCAATGACATGGATGGAACTCTAGTATTATGCTAAGTGAAATAAGTCAGTCAGAGAAAGACAAATACCATATGATTTCACATATATGTAGAATTAAAGAAACAAAACAAATAAGCAAAGGGAAAAAGACAGTGAGGGGTAAACCAAGAAACACTCATAACTACAGAGAAAAAAACTGATGGTTACCAGAGGGGAAGTGAGTAGGGGGATGGGTTCAGTAGGTGATGGGGATTAAGGAGTGCAGTTGTTGTGATGAGTGCTGCACCGGGTGCTATACAGACAGGCTGAATCACTATATTGTACACCTGAAACTAATATGACACTGTATTTTAGTTATTTAAAATTTAAATAAAAACTTAAAAGACAAAGAATGAAACTGGACCACTTTCTTAAACCATACACAAAAAATAAACTCAAAATGGATTAAAGACCTAAATGTGAAACTTGAAACCATAAAATTCCTGAAAGAAAACTTAGGCAATAGTTTCTTGGACATTGGTCTTAGCAACATATTCACAGATGCACCTTCTCAGGCAAAGAAAACAAAAGCAAAAATAAACTATTGGGACCATACCAAAATAAAAATAAAGAAAACTATCAACAAAACAAAAAGGCAAATTAATGACTGGGAAAAGATATTTGCAAGTGATATATATGATAAATGGTTAATACCCAAAATATTAAAGAACTTCTACAACTCAACACCAAAAAATAATCCAACTAAAAATGGGCAGAGGACCATGTGAATAGACATTTTTCCAAGGAAGGCATACAGTGGCCAACAGACACATTAAAAGATGTTCAACATCACTCATCATCAGGGAAATGTAAATCAAAACCACAGTAAGATATCACATCACACCAGTCAGAATGGCTCATATCAAAAAGATAAGAAATAACAAGTGTTGGCGAGGATGTGGAGAAAGGGAACCCTTGTGCACTGTTGGTGGGAATATAAATTGACACAATCTCTATGGAAAACAGTTTGGAGTTTCCTCAAAAAAATTAAAAATAGAATTACCATGTGATCCAGTAATTACATTACTGAGTATTTACCCAAAGAAAATGAAAACACTAATTTGAAAAGGTACATACACTTCTATGTTTACTGGTACATTATTTACAATAGCCAAGATATGGAAGCAACTGGAGTGTCCACTGATAGATGAATGGATAAAGAAAATGTGGTATATATACATTTGGAATATTACTTGGCCATAAAAAGGAATGAAATCTTGCCATTTGTGACAACACGGATGAATCTAGCAGGTGTTATGCTAAGTGAAATAAGTCAGACAGAAAAGACAAATAACATATGATTTAACTTATATGTGGAATCTAAAAATCAAAGCAAGTGAACAAACAAAAAAACAAAGAGACTCTTAAATACAGAGAGCAAACTGGTGGTTGCTGGGGGCAGAGGCAGAATGAAATAGAGAAAGGGGATTAAGAGGTACAAACTTCCATTTATTAAATAAATAATTCACAGAGACAAAAAGAACAGTACAGGGAATACAGTCAATAATATGATAGTAACATTGTATTGGGACAGGTGGTGATTACACTTACTATGGGGAGCACTGAGTTATGCACAGAATTGTCAAATCAGTGTGTTGCATACATGAAACTATAACAACATTGTATGTAAATTACACTTCAATAATAATAAAAAATAGTTTAAAAATAATTACAGATCACCATGACAAATATAAAAATAATGAAAAGTCTGAAATATTGTTAGTATTGCCAAAATGTGACACAGAGACATGAATGAGAAAATGCTGCTAGAAAAATGGGGCAAACAGACCTTCTGGGTTCAGAGCTGCCACAAACCTTCAATTTGTATATAAAAACAAACAAACAAAAACACAGTATCTGAGAAGCACAACGAAAGGAAGCACAATAAAATGGGGGAAAAAAAACAAGTGGCCTCCAATCACTGAAGGACAAATACTGTACATTCCACTTCTGAGGTACCTAGAGTAGACAAATTAGAGACAGGAAGGACTGTGGTGGTTGCCAGGGCCTAAGGGGAAGGGAGGAATGGGGAGTTAGTTTATTAGTTACCGAGCCTCAATTTGGAAAGATGAAAAAGTCCTGGAGTTGGATGGTGGTAACTGTTGCACTTAATGCCACTGAATATACACTTTCAAATGGTAAAAATAGTAAATTTTTTGTTATGTATGTTTTATCACAATAAAAAAAAAGAACTTCCATCCTAAAATGAAGAAAGAATTATGTAAGTGAGGATGCTCCTGTAAAAGAAGTGCTGTCATTCATCTCAAGAATAAGAGCCAGTTCTTCACACAAGTTACAATAGGCTGTTTTAGGACCAACAGACCAAAGCAATAAAGGGGAACCGACCACTCCACTGACTCAGTGGACACTGACATTTATTATTAGAGTTAGATCAGAAATGAGGCTATCTCCTCACTCTTCATTCTGCTAGTCTGCGCCCTGCTGTCCATAATGGGCAGCTGGATCTCCCAAACTGTTTTTTCTGGAACTCTACCAGTTGCCAGAGGCACCGGCGCCTTCTGCTTGCTGCTCCACCATGTCTAGGGTGCTGCTTCGGTCATCATGATCCAAGTGGCTCACCAGCATGACTGCACTCATGCCAGCAAGAGGAAAGAAAGGGGAATGGGCAGGCACAGCTTTCCCTTTAAGGGTAAAACCTGGAAGCTGTACACATCACTTCTGCTGACATCCCATTACCTACTACTTATCACACAACCTCACTAACCATACAGATGCAGCCAATTGCATCCATAGTAACCAACAGTAGTTCGTTATTTCAGGCAGCCATGTCCCTAGCTAAAGATGCTATTACTATGAAAGATGAAGAGAATAGATGTTGAGTGAATCATTTCTGTCATTAGGGGAATCTGTGACCTCTTTTGTATGAACAACCTCCACCATAATGTGGTCAGCTGTGATGTGGCTAACCAGGGAACTGCGCATCTGATGTCACCCTCCAGCTGACTGACCATTACCAAGATTCACAATGACAGCCTGAGTTCCAAACTTCTCAGATGGGCCAAGACACCAGAAACATGAGGGTTTCAAACCTGTCCAGGTATGCTGACTGAAAGGGATCCGTTGGTTGCCACATCACTGCTTGGTTCAGATCCCTCCAAGACATGCTATATCCCTAGGGCAGCACAGGTTCAAGATACAGCGTCAGGTAATAAGCTATCAAAATGGGCCTCTACCCAATCTTTGGCTCATCCACCACATATGAGAATGGATTCCTGAGGGTCCACTGGCCTATGTATTAGGGATGGAGGAAAACAAGCTTAATGTGTCTGCCAGAGTGGCCTAGTGTCATCTCTAGTTCTCTGTAGCACTTTCATAATGACAGAGGTCGAGACAAGGTATAAATCTCCCTTCTTCATCAATATAAAACCATTTCTCTGCTAACCTGGCTCTGCGCCCAGCTTCACGACTCATTCTATGACAAGTGCTTGTTCTCTGGCTGGGATGTACCCAGACTCCTGGCCAGATATCTCGGCCTGGCTACTAAAAGGGATATGATAGGGACAGAGTCCAAAGGAAGTGAGTCTTTTATGCAGAGTTGCTCCTGAAAAGGGAAAAACTATTTTTGGTTCTGCTACTCCAAGCCTATGCAAATACATGATGAATGATGACCACAGCTTTAAGACTATAAAAATGGTTCTTCAGTCAGACACTCAGCCCTACCATCCCAAATGCATTTTCTTGCTACCACTGGTCAGCCAGTGGTCTATACAAAGAACACTGGCTGTGCTACGAATGACTTCAATTTTTTTAGACCTGAGTAAAATCTAATTTAACCTCAGTTTCATTATTTTGTAAAGCCAGGGAATTCAAGTAGATAATCTTCAGGTCTTCTTTTAGCTCCAATGATCTGTATCACAGTTGAGTGTAACTGTGCCCACAGAATCCCATACTACTGGTAGAGTCTCTTGCGACTAAAATATACAAGTTCAGTGGAACTCAGTGAGTTCTGGGACTTACTCACACCTCCCCATAACTGTCAAAGACAGACCAATAGTGAACACAGACATAAAAGCCAATGCAAAGGAAAGCATGCAGGACACAAAAATACAAGCAGCCTCAGGCCCTTGGCACCTGCCAGAGGTACCACTGTAGTTCCCATGTCATCTTCCCAGGAGGCGTACTCAAAGTGCTTTGAAAGTATTGCTATTAGATAAAAAAAAAAAAAAAAAAAAAAAAAATAGGAGGGTTAAAGACAGTTCACCCTTGAGAAGGAGAGAAGCAGGAAAAAACTGAAAACTCAAAGTTGTGTGTTAAATTTTGATTCTGTGTCATTGTCTTGAAAACACCAGTGTATATTAAGTATTAATTGCATGATAGCCCACATGTTTTTCACCAAACACCCTCTTCATTGGAGCTCAGAGAGGGAATGAAATTAGCCTTACCTATTTCAAAGCCACCTAACCTTCTAGAGGAGGGGGAAAGCATTGCTGTCATCAACGATGCTTTGTAGCCTAAAAGTCTTATTGAAATTCAGAGGGCAGAAGGTCATGATGTAAACAGACATCTTCCTCTTTGGTTTGTCGTCCCTCTGATCTGTTCCTCGGGAAGTGCTGGGAAATTGGGGGTGAGGGACACTCTTATTCTCTTGTGTTCTGTTGATCAGTTAATGGACACATTCCTTCTTCCATGCAGTGGTTCCTCTAGAGACCAAGGCCAGCAAGACCTTTCCTATTCTGCCACTTCATTCTTACATGGCTCTGACTCTGATTTATCTCAGCCTGCAAGCCTCAAGCCAGCCAAACCTGCTACAGAATGCCGGCTTCTCGTAGAAAGCCCTTAGGGACTGGTACACTTGCTGCCCAGACTCCACCACCATGTCATGGCTCTCTGTTACCCTTTCTCCTTGCTGGATCTCTGACTTCTACTATATGGTCTCTGTGCCAGATAGTCCATCAGTAAAAGTCATTACCTGGAGCCTTATCTTTGCTTTCTGCCTACTCTACAGTCTTAACCCATAAAGCTAGACTGGTTCCTTAAACTCTGCCTGCTACCCAGATTCCTGAGCCACTATGCCGACATCCGCCTTCAGCCAGCACCCCAGGCACAGACTCCCAGCTTCCCCAGCAGCCGTGCCTGGGGTTTGTCCCAGCCTGGACCCTCACATGCCCTCTGACAGTGGGCATTGGTTCTCCTAAGTCATGGTCCCACCTGCTGTCCTCCGTTGACACAAATCTCTCCCGCTGCATTTCAGGCTACCGTCTCTTACTCAAGGCCAGCCCTGATCCAAGAAAGTTTCTGGTATGGTAGACAGTTAATACATAATCAGGAAATTAAAATACTGCTGAAAACCAGAAAGGACATTAGCCTGCTCTACTACTATAAGAATTCCTGTAGCTAGGATCTTCCTAGATTCCTGCTTTGCAAAACACCATCAACAGAGATAATTCTTGCAATCAAAATATTAAGTGGGTCCTGGGCTTTTTAAGTAAGTCCAGGAGAAGGGACTATGACATTCCCCAGATATTTTTTCAGGCCTGTCTCTCTTTCTTTTGGCTTTGAGCCTAGAATGGATGCATGCTCAGCTTGATTCTTTACACCAGCCTGGCATGAATCTGAACATGTGCGTTTATTCAAGCATTTCCAAAGGGTCACAAGAACAAAGCACAATATCCCAAGATGGGTCAGAGCTGCCCTTTCTTCCTCAGCCTCAGACATTCAAATGCCCTTTGTGAGTTCTCAGGTCCAGCCAACTCATCAGCTTCCAAGTTAATTCCACATAAGCCCAATGTCATCTTGCAAGATTTCCTCTGCTGCTCAGGTGACCTACAAGACCACATCTTCCCAAATGCAAGACATCATTTCCCTGATGACCCTGGGCAAAATCAAGTCTTATGTGTGGAATCTCCACTGCAGAAGCCAAAAAACAGATTTCAGGGTTGGTCCAGACAGGACGAAAAGTGATGACTCCCACAGACACCCACCAGCCTGTGGTAGGATGGCTTCTGGTAGCACACAGGGCTGAGAAAGCATAAGTACCAGGCTACACCCTCCAGCCCCAGGAAAGGGAGCCACCACTTGCTCACTCCTGTGTTCTCAGACAACAAACCCCTCTTCCCCCTCCTCGGGCCCCTTTGACAATATATCTGGCATAGACATGGTTGCAAACATTGAGTACACTGGGAAGAACAGCATTTAGAGTAACACAGAATGTGGGTCACATCCTACCTCCTCTGTTTCCTAGTTGTGTGACCACAGCTAGGTTACTCTGCCTTCAAACCTGCTTCCTTGCTTGCAGACAAGAGTTGAAAAGTCTAAAGTTGCAGAGTTGTTATTATGAGTAAAGTTCCTGGCACATGATACATGCCCTGGAATTGTAATCATAGTAATCGTCATCAGTACAATTAAAGGTAAATGGCAGCTAAATGAAAGATGTGACCCAGAACCCCTGGACCATAATGCGTTCTCAAAAATGAGGAGCCCTGGCCTGGCCTTAGAGTTTGGTTAAATACACAAGCGTGAACAGCAGAGGTTAATACATAGAATCTTTGAGCAGTGGCTGGAAGACAAGTTCGGATGCCTCCTTGCCCATAAGTGGGATCGATATCTCCACAGCAGGTCTTTTCAATGCAATATTTTAATATGAAAGGCAGAGAGAACACTTCCAAAGAGAACTGTCAGGCAGAAAGGAGTTTATTTCACAAGAAATTTATCAGAGATTTCTGTGGTTGTGTGGATGATTGGTTTGCAGCGGAGTGATATATTTGGGCTTTTTCCCTCCTTTTTGTCTATTGTGAAGTCCCTTCAGAGATTTCCTTAGGACTTTATAATGCTAATTCCTTTAAAAAGTGTTGAAAGACTGGCAGGTATAAGTACGTATGTGTATGTATATACGTGCAAATGTACAAATAATAATTTTTAAGAAGCCCTGGAAGTTGCATCTAGCCCCATCCCCAGCACCCTGCTAACTCGTACCAGGTGTACTGATGGCGTGTTGTTTTCCAATGGACCCTTCACAACCCACAGTGGTAATCCGAGGATTATGAATCAAGAACATAGAAACCCAAGTGTTAAAGGGTGAATTTTCCAAAATGATTCACCTGGGAGGAAAACCTGTTGCTTATTTAATTACCAAAAGAAGTCCCCAGAAAGGTTCAGGAAAGTAGAATGAAGTCTCCTTTCACTTTATAATTCACAGTTCCTCTCCTTCCAACCTGGTCACAGTATTTTCATCATTGCCTTTTACATGTTATTGTCCTAAGATGTATGTACGCTTTCTCTCCATTCTCCCTTCATCTCCCCTGTTCATGCAGTTAATCCTGAGCCTCATTTGATCTTTTCTCTCTCCACCACCACCCTTTCTGCCTTTTCTATCAACGACTGAGTTAATGGAAATTATCTAACACTTGTCATAAAGAGGCAACAAGTTCCTGGAAAGTACTTAGTAGTAGATAATTTCGGTGAAGCCCCAATACCAGCAAAGCCAAATGTGTGCCTTGCCCATATTTAGCATTTCACTCCCCAAGACTGCCTGAAGAAGTTGTCAGTAAACCTCCCATTGTATTAACGTCATCCAGAAACGTGCTGTCTGGGAAGCCTGGCCCTGCTAAAACAGCAGAATTTACCTCCACCTTTGACCTCTGCAGTACACTGTGTTCCTACCTTCCTTTCTCTCTGGTTGGTCCCATTGCTTGAAATTTAAACCTTCAATTCCTTTGAAGCTTCTGAAACACTAAGCAAGTGAATCTCAACATTTTGGGGGTTGCCACCCTATATCAGTGACTTGTTTTAATCTCTCTAGATGCCACCCTTTGTCCTTAAAGCCCTGGATTGTATAGATATAAAGATAGGGATAAGAACTGAGCAAGGAACAGAGATATGCCTTTCAGTGAAATTAATTTGCTTTGATCATTCAAGGGACTGAAGCGTTCTCAGGGGAGATGTGTCTGTCCTCTCTTTCATTTGCCCACAACTGGAAGGACTCAGGCTGCCCTTCTCCCTCTCTGTCCTCCTTCCCTCACACCTAGCCCTACCTGGGTGTCATTAGCCATCCCTGGGTGTCATTAGCCCTCAGGCATTTATCTTGAATGCCGGAAAAATCACTGGCAAATCCCACAAAACCCCTTCTTTTTTTTTTCACCTTACGAAAATTTTTTTTAATATGAAATTTATTGTCACATTGGTTTCCATACAACACCCAGTGCTCATCCCAACAGGTGCCCTCCTCAATGCCCATCACCCACTTTCCCCTCCCTTCCACCCCCTATCAACCCTCAGTTTATTCTCAGTTTTTAAGAGTCTCCTATGCTTTGCCTCTCTCCCTCTCTAACCTCTTTTTTTTCTTCCCCTCCCCCATGGTCTTCTGCTAAGTTTCTCAGGATCCACATAAGAGTGAAAACATATGTTATCTGTCTTTCTCTGTATGACTTATTTCACTTAGCATAACACTCTTCAGTTCCATCCACGTTGCTACAAAAGGCCATATTTCATTCTTTCTCATTGCCAAGTAGTATTCCATTGTGTATATAAACCACAATGTCTTTATCCATTCATCAGTTGATGGACATTTAGGCTCCTTCCATAATTTGGCTATTGTTGAGAGTGCTGCTATAAACATTGGGGTACGAGTGCCCCTATGCATCAGCACAAAACCCCTTCTATAAAGAAGAGAGGAAATGGTGCAGGGGGCTGCATGAGTTGGGTTTTAAGATGCTCTCCCCTTCTAGTAGGTAAACAAAATCAGGTATTGAGAATAGAAAGTAATCTCTTCAAGCTTGATGGGAAAACAGATAATTAAATGCTTCCAGATAAACAGAAACATGGGATGTCCTTTCAGATGGCTCTGCTTTTGTCTAAATCCTGCTCTTCCTTTAGGTCAGGAGCCACTGCTGCTCGGTCACCTTTCCCACTAACCTCAAACCTGGGGCTGCCTTCTCCTCTGGTTTCCTGCAGCACTTGGCATCTCCCTCATCTGGGCCCCAGAACAGGGAATGTACTATCTTTTTTCATGTCAGCATCCTGACTCCCCAACCAAATCACCACATACTGCCACTCAATAAATATTGATTTTTATTAACAATTATCATTGTTAATAAGATGAGAATGTTAATAAGTAAGAAGGTGATTCTGACTGATGCTGATGACAGCCACGTTGAGAGCCAACTCCCCAGTGAAACCTTCCCTGAGTATGATTAGACTGTTGGAGCCAGAAAGACCCAGAGAGATCCTCAAGCCCTCTCTGCCTTCTCTTAACTCTTCCATGATTCTCTAATTGGTTCTTGTCATCCAAATCTGAGCCCAAAGTCCCCCAGGGCGGGAACCAAACTCCTGCCTTTCTTTGCACTGCCCTGCCCCCCACAATCCAAAACACGCCTAGGATACCCAGCACCGTGACAACGCCCTCTCTCCTTTGTCACCACTCCTGGTGTGGAATTAGTAGGCACTCGATAATAAAAATAGCGATACTTTCCATTTGAATAATGCTGCACAATTTTTAAAGAGCTTTTAGACACATTATCTCTAATGAGGTAATGTTCGTCACAGAAAGCCTGTGAGTTAAGTAGTGCTAAGCAACAGATGGAAACTGAGGCTCAGAAAGGTTAAGCAACTTGCCCAAGGGCAGACAGCCCAGCTGGTATTTCTAGAGCAGGTCAGTCAGCACCTTCCTCTATGTTGCAGGGAAACATATATTCGACACTCAAAATGCCAGGATCCAACTGACGATCAGAATTCAGGCAAGAAAGACAAATGCCAGGAAAATCCACACCTTCCACCAAACCCCACACTTGGCAACACTTGACATTTACCATAACAGAGATTAATCTAGTGTTTTCCCCACAACGTTTTCTATAATTGAATGTCCCTTGCCCAGGCTTGGTGAATAAGAGACACTCAGAAATGCTAGCTGAACGAGTGAAGGATGAAAAATAAATGAACAAGCAAAACAAATGAAGAAACCTATGACAAGAATTGCATTGTTGCTGTAAATACAACCAAGAGTAGATTTCAAATCTTAAAAATTCACAAGTTTAAGAAAGGCTGATTTCAACATATAGAATTACAAATGTTTGAGATAAAACAGCTCTAACATAAGCAAAGACCCACAGAGTAAACAAAGAATTTTATTATTCAGTTCCAAAAGGCCAGACCTAAGAATACTACATTGAAGAAAAAGAAAAGAAAAACAATTATTCAGGCAGGAAACCCTCCTGACTCCAAAAGGGTAAAATGAATATAACATTTTTTTTGTACAAAAAAATCCACAAGCTTTACTAGAAATGGCTGGCTACTGGGAGAAAAAATGACTTTGCCAACCCAGAATTTCAAATCGTCCTGATATGTAAGGAATGACAGCAGGTGGCATACAGAGGCTTAGTACCTTCCCACAGTGAAAACACCCCTTAAATGCAGATACTTTTTTGCATGCTAATTGAGTTTCCTGTTGAACAATCTCATAGTGTGGCCCTCCTGCCTCTGCTGTGGCTCCGTTTCTTCCCCTGGGGTATATTTTCTTTAACTTCTGGAATCCTCTCCTTGTACCTTAGGATTTAGTTCAAGCAATCACGGTCTATTCCCCCAAGGAAATTTAGATTTCCCCTTCACTCTTCATCCCTCTAATTCAGCAAGTCTCAGGTTTTCTGATCGAGGAGCCACCTGAACAGTACAAAAATTCTACAATCTACCCTAAAACATCTTTTTAATCACAACTGAAGAGAAACATCATCTTTACAATATAGCCCTCTCTTCAAAGCAATGAGGTGACCGTTAGTTCAGGCTTTGTTTTTTCAGTAGCTTAAGTAAATATTATTTTAAAGCAAATATAGTCACACCCAAACATAAACATAAATATTTTAGAGGCCAATTATAATTAAAAAATTAGTTATTTAATTAGATGCTGAGTAGGTACCTGTCTCCCTTAGATAGAACGATATCCCATGAGGCAGGAACTGTGTGTCTTAACTCCTGTTGTGTCTTATATACAGTAGGTGCTCAGTAAGTATTTGTTGATGAATGAATGCAGACCACCCCAAAAATGTTCTTAGACTGAACTTTGAGAAATCCATGTTTATATGTCAAAATTGTACTTGTTGCATGGAATTGTATCTCCTGTTTTTCTTACCTGGAATTCCTTCACTGCTACCACTGGCCTAGCCAATTCCTCCACCACCTTCCAGGTTTCACTCAAGCCCCGCCTCCAGCAAAACCTTTTCTACCACTCCAGTTCACACTAATCACTTCCTTTTTGGCCTTCTACTAATCGGAACATCAGAATCATATACAGAATCTTACAGATTAGTAACTGATGTTTCCATATGTCTTACCTAACTCTGCATTCTCAATGCTTTGGTAGGGACGCTTACACCTCTTATGTGCCCACACAGTGCTGACCTCAAGCAACAGAGTAGGGCTCTAGTAATCTTTGTTTGGATGAACCAGCTAACCTTGCCTACCATAGCTATTTTCTTTTTTTTTTTTTTTTTTAATTTTTTTTTTCAACATTTATTTATTTTTGGGACAGAGAGAGACAGAGCATGAACGGGGGAGGGGCAGAGAGAGAGGGAGACACAGAATCCGAAACAGGCTCCAGGCTCTGAGCTGTCAGCCCAGAGCCCGACGCGGGGCTCGAACTCACGGACCGCAAGATCGTGACCTGGCTGAAGTCGGACGCTTAACCGACTGCGCCACCCAGGCGCCCCAGCTATTTTCTTTAAATACCACTAATACCAGTGATTATAAATTTATAGTCAAATGTCTTTAGGCAACTTTAAAGTAAACTAAAGACACAATTAACAGCATGCAGATAGCATGTCCCACTGGATGATGGGGTGGAGGTGGGGAGGAAAGTCAGCAAAACTTAGGATAAGTATCACCTCTAGCATAAGTTGATCCCCTACCACAACCCAACAAGAGCCAGGAAATCCAATAGTAGTAGTCTTTCAACAAAGTCCTTTAAAATTCTCCCAAACAGCGCCTGGGTGGCTTGGTCGGTCCGATTTGGGCCACGGTCATGATCCCAAGGTTTGGGGGTTCAAGCCCCGTGTCAGGCTCTGTGCTGACAGCTCAGAGCCTAGAGCCTGCTTCCAATTCTGTGTCTCCCTCACTCTCTGTCCCTCCCCTGCTCACACTCTCTCCCTCTCTCTCTCTCTCTCTCTCTCAAAAATAAACATTAAAAAAAAAATTAAAGTTCCTCCAAATTTGAGAGGGAGCAAGGGAGAATATCAAGTTTTTCTTGATCTGCCCCCTTTGTGATTAATTCCTAAAAATTGTTTTTGTGTACAGAATATGTCTGGTTTCCTTGCTTTGGAATGTGGACTTTGGTGCTATCAATGGCTTGTATCTTGTTGTAGTTAATGGAAGGAATTCATATGACATTAGACTGCAAAGGACTTTAGAGATCATCTCACCACTCCTACCTTACAGATGAGACTCGGCCAGCAGAGGCCAGTTGCCAAAGCTGCAGGGGACAGTCCAAGAGTATGGACTCTGGGTTCTTGCTCTCCAGGTGCAATCACCCAGGCAAATCGTCCACTTTTCCAGCCTGTTTGCTTCTCTGTCATAGGGGATAACAATATCTCCACCTCCTATGGTTGCTGGAGGCTGAATGAGGTGATGCATGTAAGGCACAAAGCTATGGCATTAGAAGTACTCATAAACACCAGGTATCACCTCCAAGGGCACACAGCCAGGTGGTGGTTATGCCAGGACTAGACCAGGGACCACCCAGTTCAGTGCTTTCTCCCCTGTGTCTGAGTCTCATGTCAACCTCCCCAAATGATGGAAAGGAATAGACACCTCTCTAACATTACCCCTCCAAATATTTGGACAGGCTTCTGGTCAAGCTAATCTCATATAGACTGGGTTACTATGACTCACACAAGGCTGACCTCTGCCCTGGGGCTGCCATCAAAGGAAATGAGTGAAGTTCTGAATGTAGGCTGCCCATACTCTCCTTCCAGATAGGTGGGATATACAGATATACATAAAATGAAACCATCCAGAGTGCTGTCTCCATGCTCCTCTTCCCCTGACAGCAAAAGGCTGCAGAGGCCAGATGCCCCAGGGAGGCTCCAAATCCTCTCCAGCCACCAAGGAGCAGAAGGGTTTGTATACCACCCAATGGGCTGGCCAGAAGGGCTCCCCTCATGAATCAGGGTGTAGAGAGCTTGACAGGTTACCAAAGGCTGGATCACTGAGACCACAGTGTACGGAAGAGTCAGGAAAACTGCCTCCAGAGGTACCTGGCCTCCATATCACTGATGAATTCTGACAGGAGCCATTGACATGTTTCTGTAACTCCCACCTTTCCCTCCTCTTGGTGAGACCTACACAGGCCCACTGGCAACACATACATCACTTTTGGAATGACAAAGTGAATGCAGAAATGTTCACCTTTCTCTGTTGACCTCCTATCACCCTTCTGGATGCTTCCTGCTCCTTTGCAGACCTTCACAAGCTAAAAGGACCTGCCAACCCAACATTCAGAGCAACCCCCTCAGCATGGCCCAGGTGAGGCAGCTCCTCCCATCTGACAGCTGGCATGCCTCCTCACCTTCCTCACTGTGCACCAGCCACTCCCACCACACACACCTGTGAGTCCTCCCTGCTCCAGGTCCATCTGCAGACTTTTCCCACAGGCCTCTAGTGTCCCTTTCTTCCCATCACCACCTCTCAGCTCCAGTACCCATCCTCAGAGACCTTCCCTGCCTCCCATCCCCACCCCCATTGCACTCTGCCCCCAGAGCCTCTTCTACTTTCTTCATGGTACTACTGTCAATGCTGTGAAATTTTCTTGCTTATTAATTTGCCTTGTTGTTTACTGACTGATATCATAGAACATAAGCTCTTTGAGGGCAGAGACCTCGTCTGTATGCACACTTTGTATTTCCAGCACCTAGCTGGTACACAGCAGACAGCCAATACACATTTATTGAATGAATGTGTGAATGACTGTACTGACACCAAGTCAAATGGTCTAGCAACCAGGCAAAGACTCCAGATGTGCAAAATGTAAAAGGACCATCTATACATAATCCTCTTTGGGGCGCCTAAGTGGCTCAGTCGGTTAAGTGCCTGACTCTTGATACTGTCTCAGGTTGAAATCTCACAGTTGTGGGATCAAGCCCCAGGTCGGGCTCTGTGCTGACAGCATGGAGCCTGCTTGGGATTCTCTCTCTCATTCTCTCTCTCTCTCTCTCTCTCTTTCTCTCTCCCTCCCTCCCTCCCTCCCTCTCTGCTCCTCCCCCCTCCACTCTCTCTCTCAAAATAAATAAACTTATAATCCTCTCCTGGATGATGAAAAATGTACAAACAGAGGTCAGAGAGGCAAAGTTACTTGCCAAAGGTCATCCAGCTAGTGAGGAGCAGAGAAAGGTCTGGAATGACAGGATGGTGCCATTTCAGTCACACTCCACCTCTCCAGTACCCTTTCCTCCAGCAAGTTCTCTCACTCACATACCCACTCAGTTATTTATTCAGCAAATACTCAGTGAGTACATTCTATGCTTCAAGAATGGTCCTTGGAGCAAAGTCCAAATCAAGAGTGCTGGGAGCCCCTTATCTACAATCACAAAGAAATTTCTGGTGGCAGTTAAAGGACCCTCTTGCTGATCCTCTCCGGGGATCATTCCACAAATCATCCACCTTCTATGACTGGTCCCAGAGTGAATTCGGGACTGTCCCCGTCCCAGGAGAGAGATTCTCTGGTTACAGGATGGGTCTTCTGCTAGAAACACGATGACACACAGACACAAAACAGAGAGGGAGGGACAGCACTTTGAAGGGTGTGGAACAAGCTGGCTGAGTTGCCACGTGTCCACCAAGAGCTCCTCCCCTCTGTCTGGACTGAACTTTGGCAAAGATAAGTCACTCTGAGGCCTCTGCCAAACTGGCTTCAAATGGCCCTGAGTGCCAGGGAAGAGGAGGAGGACCAGCCCAAGCCTTCCCTGGTCGGTCAGGATGCACTGGGAACCAGTGGGGAAGCCAGGGCCCTCTCTGTGGCCCCTTGGGAGGCCTCTCCCTTCCCACTCACTGGCACCAGGAGGGGCTAAGGGGGCATCAGGACTGGGCCTACTGTAACCTGGAGAGCTGCCCTACCCACAGACCTCCAATTATGATACAGTCAGAATTTTCCCTTCCCTTGGGGCACACATCTGACACCAGTGGGCCAAGGAGGCAAGAGAGGGAAGACAGGAGCAGGTCTTGAGCTACAGGACTGAGTTAAGGTCTCAGACCTTTGGGGTGGAAGGGACCTCTGCTGCCACCCAAGCTGCCATCTGTCAGGCAGCTCTGCTGTCACAGGGGCACCATGAGCTTACCCTTGCCAGCACACACACCCACCCTAGGCACACTGTTCCCTAAAGTGAAGCAATGCCTATAACAGACCAGCCAGGCACTCAGCAGATACATATTAAGCTCCTACAGTATTCAGGCACTATGCTGGATACCATATGGACATGATCCCGGCTTGCACAGAGCTTACTGTTAGTGAGTGTTGTGGGTTGAATTGTGTCCCCTGGTACCTGTGAACATGACTCTATTTGGAAACAGGGTCTTTACAAACAGAATCAAGTTAGGATAAAGTTACACTGGATTAAGGTGGGCCCTAATCCCATGGCTGGTGTCCTTATAAGAGGAGGGAAATCTGGACACAAAGAGACAGATACCTGGAGAAGGAGGCCATGTGAAGGTGGAGACAGAGAATGGAGTGAGATGTCTAGAAGCCAACACATGGCAAACATTAATGACAACATCAGAAGCAAGGACAGAGGCATGCTACGGATTCTTGCTCAGAGTGCCTGGAGGGAACCAATGCTGACGACCCCTTGATTATGGACTTCTGGCCTCCTGAACTGTGAGAGAAAAAAATTCTGTTGTCTTAAGCCAAGCCACTAAATTTGTGGCAATTTTTTACAGCAGCCCTACCAACCGAACACTGTGAGATACACATACAAATAAACAGGAGATTAACAGTGCTTAGATAAAAGACACATCCCCCCTTATCTGCAGGGAGACACTCCAAGACCCCCAGTGGATGCCTAAAACCACAGAGAGTACCAAGCTCCATAGATCGTAGGTTTTTCCCTATACATACATACTTACGATAAAATTTAATTTACAAATTAGGCACAATAAGCAATTAATAACAAAAACTAACAATGAAATGGAACAATTACAATATACAGTAATAGGTTATGTGAATGTGGTCTCTCTGCCTCAAAATATCTTACTGGGCTGTACTCACCCTTCTTGTGATGACGTGAGATGATAAAATGCCTGTGTGATGACATGAAGGGAAATGAATTACATAGGCATTGCAATACAGTGCTAGGCTACTGCTGGCCTTCTGACGTTACATCAGAAGGAGGATCATCTGTTCCTGACCTTGGTTGACTGTAGTAGGTAACTGAGACCGCAGAAAGCAAAACCATGCATAAGGCTACTGAATCTAGAAAATCTTATGGAGCTGTGAAAGAGAAGAGAAAGCTTCCTACAAAAAGTGACTTCCAATCGGAGCCTTGAGGATACATAATAGTCAGCCAGAGGACAAGTGCATAAAGTGGAGGTATCTGGGCTGAGACATCAAGGGCCAGCTGCATTTAGCCAGGCAAAGCAGAGGAACAACAATGTGAGCAGAAGCCCCTCAGTGAAGGGGCAGAGACCGGCTCAAGCCCAGCAATGCCCAGGTATAAGTGTGGGAGGGAACTGAGGGTTTTCTACTGCTGCATGACAAATGACCACAAACTTAGTGGCTTGAAACAAAATGCATTTGACAGCTCACAGTGCTGTTGGTTGGACACAGAGGGGCCAGGTTCTCTGCTCAGGATGAAATCAGGGCAGTGACGGACAGGGGAGTCCTCTTGCAAGTTCATTCACACTGTTGGCAGAATTTCATTCTTTGATGGCCATCAGATCAGGTCACTCTCAGTTCCTAGAGGTCATGCTCAGATGCTTGCTACAGGGTCGCTCCTTCATGAAAACCAACAACAGAAAATATCCCACACATCAAACCCTCCTGTACTCTGAATCTTTTCATCAGGAAGGGCCCAGTCACCAAACTAGATTAGACCTCCGTCCTTCCATTTTTGCCCCTTTCTTAATGCCACTATGTGGGATAGCATGCCCCACCACAGTCATGCTCTCCTGTCCTAATCACAGGACAGCCCCACAATCATGGGGACAGGACTGACTGTGCAAGACTGCAGGGCACTGGGAGTCATCCCAGAATTCAGCCACCAAGTAGGCTAGCAAAGTGGGCCTGTGGCAGCCTGCAGACTAAGATGACACATGTTCCTGTGCCTTTCCCTTTGGCATCTACTTCTTCTCCAACCCTGCCAGCTGCCACAACTCAAACCCAACTGCATTTGACCTGTGAACATAGCCCAGCTCTCAAGCAGACTAGCCACTGCCCTTGCCTGTACAACCAGAATCCACCCACAAGCACAGGTGGCTCTGAGGTCCGTGCTCTCTGAGCCTGTGAAGACCTAACCTGACCACAAATCCCACAGCACTGTGGTCCAATCTGCAGAAGACCCGATTCAGCTCACGAGGTCCCCTCCTGGACATCTGTCCTTATTCTCAATGTCTGACCCAGTCCCTAAGGGCTTGAAGGCACTAGAGAGAGAGCCCTTCCCAGGCCATATTGCTGATGATGTGTCCTGGAGCACAGAAACTCCAGTGTTCTCCTGTCATCTCTGCCCTGTATTTTGGAAGGCTTTACAAGTTGTAGGATGGTGCTGAAGGAACTACTCGCCTGCCACACTCACCTGTGCCCAAGTTAAACTAGCCCCAAAGAGCAAACACAACGAGCACCCAGTGAGCTCCCCAGCAAGGGGCTCCCTACATGTAGGGTGAGGGGTTCCAGGCCCCAGCCCAGTCAAGGATATGACGGCTGTCCCCTCGCTTGGCTTTCCCAGGCTCCAACAGCCCAGCTGCACTCAGCACAAACAGGTTATGGCCACACCGCTCACCATCCATCTTGGAAAGGTCAGGAACTAAATTTGGAACTTGGCTTTTTAGTTCTTTTGCATCTCTAAGTTATCTTGAGAGGAGGCTAAAGGAAAAGGTTCACAGAGGAACATACCAGAAAAAAGGGAGTAAATGTATCAGAGACCGACTATATCTGACTAGTTTTAATAACAATAGTTACTGTGATAATGCAGCTACGTTTATATGGCACTTTGCATTTTACAGAGCATTTATATACATCCTCTCATTTGAATCTGCTGTGATTCTGTGAGGTACAAGCTATTACCTATGTCACTACCAAGAAATCTAAAGGCCAGGGAAATAAAGTGATAAGGCCATGCCACTAGTTGGCAGCCAAATGGGAGCTAGACCCCAGGTCGGTGACTCCAAACTTGGGGCTCTCTCACCGTCATCACACTACCAGGTTTAGGCTGTGGCTTTATGTTTACCCATCTCCCAAGGGGCCTGGAGTGTTCAGGTGTATCCCATGAAGCCACACCCATGAAAGGGATGTGGCTCTCATCTGAGGTTGGGTGCCCTTGAGGTCCCCTACATCTGATTCTGCTGGCCCAGCCACTAGACTATACTGACCAGGGTCCCAACAGAGCTCCTCATTCAAATGCAGGCCCTTCTAGCTCTCTAGAACGCTTCCCCAAACAATCCCCAAGACTGCTCAAGGGACTGACTCGGTCCCCAAGAAGGCTCATTCAGGTTTTAAGCTTGTGTCAGGAAGTCAGGCTGATTCTGGGTCCTCTGCTCCAACCTGAGGTTCTCATCTATTTAGGAGGAGGCTTGAAGGCCTACTTGGTTAAAGGTCTCAGCTAATGTGACTCAGGGATCCTTGAAAGAATTCAGGTCTCATAGCCAGTCTTTTGCTCAGGCAGCAATGGACACAAATGAGTTTCTCCTCACCCACCTCCCACACTTACCAAATGGCACCAACCAGGGGTGCCATGCCCTTAAGACTTTCACAAACACATACAGCCTGAGGTGCTTATTCCCTACATTCATTGTCCCTCCTCCTCTGACAACCCTTGGTAAAGAGATCATCATATAAGAGCACCTGGGTGGCTCAATCGGTTAGGCGTCTGACTCTTGGTTTCGGCTCAGGTCATGATCTCACTGTCTGTGGGTTTAAGCCCCGCATCAGGCTCTGTGCAGCATAGAGCCTGCTTGGGATTCTCTCTCTCTCTCTCTCTCTCTCTCTCTCTGTACCTCCCCTGCTTGCTTTCTCTTTCTCTCTCTCAAAATAAATAAATAAACATTTAAAATAAAAGATCATCACATATGTTATAGGTGTTCTAGTTGAGCCCCCAGTAATTAAAAGGAGCATATTATGGGCAAAACACCTCTCCCTTATCCACCTTAGGGAAGCCAAAGGGCACAGCAGTTAAGGGCACTGATTAAGGATCCACACTCCTGGGGCAAGCTAGTTCATTTCTCTGTGTCTCATTTCCCTGATCTTTAAAATGGGATGATTATAATCATAATAATAGAGGTCTCATGGAGTTATTGAGAGGACTAAATGAGTTAACACTGTAACATACATACAGCAGTGGCAGCAATGGAAGTGTGGCTACATGAGTGTGGATGGTGCTATTATTATTCTTATTAGTTGAAAGGCACTAATCCAACAACTTCAATCATACAGAAATCAGTAAGAACAAAGGGAATAAAGAGGAAAAAAGGCTTCTGAGAAGCCAAAATCAATTGTATAAAATCCACAAATTAAAGCTAATGCATTCCTAAATCAGAATCTATTTACTCTTACTTTGTACATAACTATAATGGATGTGGTTATCCAGTTTCCACACTCCCAGGAGAGAGGGAACAGCACACTGAAAGGGCTGGTACGGGGGCAAGAGACACCCCAACAGGGATGGTGTATGAAAATGATGCCCAAAGACCCTCTCAGGTCACAGTGTTCTGGGGTCATTTGGAGTTTCCTTCACTCTCTCAATGGTTTTACGGTATTACAGAAGTTTTAATAATTGAAGTTTCCAGTGACTGTACAGTCCCAGAAAAAGGATGGGAGTATTTTGAGAATTTTCTTTTAAAGATCCAGGGATTTGTATTTTATATTCCAGAAAGACTTTCTTCAAATATACTTACGTTAAAAGGAGTTTGATACATGAAAGGGGTTCCATTACCCAGAGTGTGAATCCGTATGAAACATTTTCCCCCCAAAATGAATACAGATGGATAAAAATGAAGCAAGAGGTGTCAACATGCTTAGACTTCAAAGCATCATCTCCTCTCACCCCATCCTCTGGCAAATGCAGAGCAGACAATGCTTCCTCCTCTGAAATATTTAGTGAGGAAACACTGAGTCAAACAATTGCCCCAGGCACCCGAGGGTTTAAGACAGAGTAAGCACAACTCTATCAGTGAACTTGCCATCCCATCAGAAATGCCAAGTCCCTGACCCGGCCACCAGGTGGGCTTTGCTGGCCTCCTTTGCTGCACTGGCCTTGCAGTGTGCCCCATCCTGCTCCCTGCTCTGTCCTTTCTCCCAACGGCATCCATCCTTGGGGTGAGGGTTTTCTCCTGCATGTGGTTTTAAACCACTGAGTTACTTGATTGAGTACAGCATTCACCATGGTGTGTTCCAAGGGACACCACTCCTCAAACTGTAGTTTGGGATGGTTTGGGAAAGTCCAGGGAGCCTAGAGGCACCTTAACTCACAGGGAGGCTGCTGTAGCACAATGGTTAAGAACACACACGCAGGTAACTGCCTGTGTCCACACAACTGTCTACAAGACAGTCTTCACTTCGCAGCTATGCTTCAAGGCACAAATTATTTCCATTCTCAGAGCTTGTGTCCTCATCGGTAAAATGGGATAATAACTAGGGTTTTTAAGATTCTTAAATGCATTAAAATACTCAAAGCACTAAATAGTGACTTGTTATCATGTTAAGGACTCCAAGAAGTCTCACAACAAATTAATTTAACTTCAGTTCTCTCAGCATTTACCAAATTTATTCTGAAACAGAACCAAGTTTGTTTTTTTAAATACCTGTTAATACTGCTACAGAGTGCTTAATATTTGAAACATTTTCACACCTACTTCATTCTATGCTCACAGCAACCCTACATACTCCAGAGAACAGAGCAAAGAGCCCAGGCAATGCTCTCATACAGTCCTGAGTTCAAATTACAACTCTGCCACTCACTCGCCAAGTCACTTTATTTCTCTGAGATACTATTTCCTCATCTGAAATAAAGGGATACTACCTGGCAGGGTTCATTCATTCACTCGACAAATATTTATCAAGAGCCTGACATATGCCAGTTACCGCGCAAGGCGCTGGGGATAGAGCAGCAAACAAAAGGGAAAAATTCTCTACCCTCAAGTAAAGAAGTAAATAGATATTATAATTTATTGCTGTGGGGATTAGGAATAGTGTTTGCAAAGCATTGGCACCTGGTGATCACTCAATAAGGGCGATTATTATGACTAAGCAGGTGTTATTACTCCCACTCACCGGAAGAGACACAAATAGGAAGGTTAAGGGGCTGACCTAAGGCCATGCAGTTCAGATCTCTCTTCCCAGGTCAATTCCTGCAACCCTGGCTCCAGAATAGCTTTTAAGACATACCCATGCCCAGGTCCCACCCTGACCAAATCAATGAGCGCCTCAGAGGAAGCACGGTATCGTGCTCATTCTCTCATCCAAAGACAGACTATACACTGCTGCCTCCCCCCAACCCTGCTCCCTCTCACCACACAGCACAGAGACGATTCACATACGATGCAGAAGCTATGTGGCTTATTACCTGCAATTATCTATTGGTGTATTTTACAACCCTAGTATTTCTGCAAAGTGTGTAAGTCTGGGGCATTAAGATGACACATACAAGGTAGCAATAACAAATTGCATTTTGTTGAAGCATGAAAGTCTCACTCTTAGACAAACCTGATGATACAAGAAATCACAGCTCACTGCAGAGAGATTAGGGGCCCCCTGAACTGGCATTTTTATTCACTTCTCAAATAGAAGCTCTGACTTGGGGCCACCCAGGTCTCGGAGAGCCTGGTGGGCAGGTCCTGGACTCATCTCAGAACTTGTGGCCTAAATGCAAGACCCTGCAGAGTGCCTTCAGCCCAGCCTGCCTGGGGATTGTGGAAACCTCCACTCTACAGTGCTCAGGCACACCCCAGCTCCCGAAGCTATGACTGGGAAGAGACAGACACAGGGTTGTTCCAGGCACAAGACACCTGTGGGGGTGGGAGATAGGGTCCCCCACAGGCCACCCAGGGCTCTCCCTTCAGGGCTTGTCTTTCACCATGAATGCATCTCCACTCTCCTCCCTGTGCAGTAGACGATGAGGCTGAGGCATGTGCAGACACACGTCCATCTTGCCAGATTAGAGTTGCTAGAAACGAGGGCTTTTGGGTGTCCTCTCTCGCCCTTCTGAAACAAAAGCTAGCCTGAAGTGCCACTGATCCTGACTTACCCCAAGGAACCAGATGGAGGGGATGGCTTTCAGCCTCTGGTTTTGAGTTCTAAAGGACAACACCCATTTGCTGTGCCAAGGCATTGTTCTAAGCACTTCTCATACATTAACTCATTTAACCCTCGCGGCCAGCCTATGACGCCAACTCTCATCATTGTCCCAACTTTACAGCAGGAAGTGAGGAAATCTGACATTCCAACCTTTTTCCTAATGTGGCTCAAGTACCTCTCACAAACCCATCCCCCTGAGCTCACTCTAGTCTGCAATGGAGATGGCAAGCCCAGCCCCAAAACAACTCCTTTTCTGGCCTCTCCGCCTCCGCAGAGAGCCTGGCTCTTGCTCCAGAAAGTACACAGCACTGTTCTTTGCACAAGGTCAAATGCCAAATATATTCTCTTAATATTTCAACCCAAGCCAAATCTTTGTGGACTTCAGGGTTTGAGAGAACTGGGAGTTTTCCACACACAATGAGTTCACCCCACTCGCTGAGGTTATTCAACAGACACCCTACAATACACCTACTGGGTAACAGCTATTGGTGGAACAGGTTTACAGCTGCTATATTATAAATGATGTACTGCATAGCAGGTGGCATTGCCAGTAACAAGACTGTGAATAACACAGAGAGAAATGTCGTGTCATGGGCCAGTTCGGTTTCATTATCCTTTACTAACATGAGGAAAAGATAACAAAGATGATGGATTTGGGTGCAAAAGTATATGTTAGGTGGAGCATAAAACAGACTTTTCTTTAAATAATGAGAGAAAGAGCCAAAAAAAATTCTATACCGGAATACTTTTCATCTCTCGGAAGGAGAAGAAAGCAAAGTGCTAGAAAAATAAGTGGGGGTTATATTAAGGAGACAGGAGAAAGGAGAGGATGACGGAGGATGTATGGAAGGGAAAACCATAAGCGCAGATGTGAGTCTGCCAGGGTGTGTGAAAGGAAGACTCTGCTAATTCTGTGACAGCACCAGCGTGCTTCGTTAAACAGTCTGTTCTTGAACCCAACAGAGTGGGAAACCTCTCAGCAGCCAACGTGTCCCAGAGAGGGCTGTCAGGAGGGCGAGCTTCAGGAGGGTCCACCCTATGATGACAAGCTCAGAGGCCAGTCCCCAGTCCCCCACACCAGGTCACAGAGGAGGGGGGATGACTGTGGACAAGACTCTGGGGCCCACTCCAGACATGGAATGGGAGTCTCTGGGGCAGGGCCTGGGAGTCTGCATGCTAACCAGTTCTCCATAGGATCCTCACCCACCGAGGTCCGAAAACCACTGCTGTTGCCATCATCCCTCCTTTGCTTTTCTCAGAGCAGGACTCTGAAATAGCAGCTCCTTATTTAAAATATAGGACCACACCATGAAAGTACTGGGGGAATTCTCGAGCTTCATCTTAGGGGAACCTACGTGATTGAGGGACCATGTTCTGGCACGACACTGAAGCTCAATAAACAGTCATTATGCACCTACTATCTCAGGGCCTGGGGGAGACTACAGATGCCAGCCTACGTCCTCTCCTCTTATGCTGGGCCTTGAGCTCAGCTTCCCCCACAAAGCAGGCCAGTCCTCCTGGGATTCCTGGACTGCCAGAAAGACAAGCCTGAGCCAGCAACCAGTCTCTCTTCTATGTTTGTAAACTTTCTGACCTTTGCTTCTAAAACTCTACTCTCTCTGGTTTCCCTCCTACCTCACAGGCTGAATCTTTGTCATACCCTCTGGGGCTCCCCTCCCTCTGTCCACCTCATGGCTGCAGCCTGGGAGTCCAGGGTCCAGCCTGAAATGCTCCAAATCACGCCCGTGGCTTCTCCTACCATCTATGCCCTCACTCCTCCCTCTTCAGCCCCAACTGCCTCCTAAGCCTCTAACCAGTATCTACTGCCTATTGGACATTTCCATGTGCGTGTTCCATGAGCTTCTCACTTAACAAAGCTCAGACTGCATCCCTCAGTCCCTTCCCCTTAAATGTGAAGTCCTCCTGGCTAAAGACACATCACCATCCCAGGACTCTGCTCTCTGCTTCATCTACAATATCCAATTGGTCACAAGTCTGGGGAGGCTTACCTCCTAAATCGACCACCCTCCTTTCTATCCCTATTGTCACTATCATCTGGACTTCTGCAGTTTCTTTTTTTCTTTACAAATAGTGAAGTCTCCATCCAAGCCATTTTCCTTACACTTTCTCAAAAAGAAAAAAAAAAGCACACTTTCTCAAAAAGACTCCCAGACCCAGTCCTCTGTTGCTCTTAAAATCTTCAGGATCTTCCCATCACCTGCAGTTAAGTTCAACTGCTGGCATGGGCCAGGAATACCCCCTCTCCTGGCTCTCCTCATTCACTTGGAACTCTAGTTATAAAGGGCACAGCCACAGGGCCTTTGCACATGTGTACACCTCAGCCTGAAATGCCTCTTTTGGTGCTCGCTTTGGCAGCACATAAACTGCCTCTTTTGGCCTGGAAATCACCTCTTATTGGGAGAGGCAACTCAAATATGCCCTCCCATGTGAAGCCTTCCCTCTTCTCTTCCCAATAGCAAAACAAATCATTGCTTCCTCCCTGACACTTTGAGCCCCTGTAAGACCTTTCACGATTTGCAAACATCTGTACATGTTTATCTTTCCTGTCTGCCTCTTGAAATATCCCAAACACTGTGCCTGGCTCTGGGCATGGATGTTTGTCAAATGACTGAAGGAGCATAAGATGGACCCATAGAAGCAGGTTCTGGAGGTAGAATACAAGGCAAAAGGCTATTGCAATAGTCTAGGCAAAAGGCCACAATGGCACAGGCTGGAATGCTGACAATGGCATGAGGGTAACAACACCACCACTGCCCAGCATAGAGCCCTCACTATGGCACTCTTCTAAGAACCTTACCCGTCTTGTCTCATTAATACTCACAGCAATTCACAAGGTAGATACTGTGATTATGCTCTTCCCACTTTACAGACAAAGAAACAAAGTCACAGGAAGTTTACACAAATGACTTCGAAAATAGAAAGGAAGCTAAATTGGAGATATTGTCAATAGAAATTCCATTTCTGGAAGTCTGCTCAGATGAACACAGTGAGGGGAAGAAGGCGTTCAGGATGACTCCGTGTGACATCAAGGTCAGTCCGTAGAGCCAATGACCAGGCTAAGAGCAAAGGTCAGGAGCAACATTCCTACATGGTTTCTTTTGTTTTCTTTTTTGAGACCGGTTGTGTGATGAGAGCGAGGATAAATCCTATCTGGACTTGTTTGTCTGAAGTGTCTGCAAGACATCCTGGCACATGTCACTGTGTGCCAAGACCATACTGGGCATTTCATGATCACTGTCGGCCTTATTCTTCCCCACAACCCCGCGAGGGAGCATTACTTGCATTTTACAGGCTAGGGAACTGAGGTTCAGAAAGACTAAAATAAACAACTCCACATTAAGATCCAGATTAAGATACAAAGTGGTAAGGCCAAGATATGAACCCATATCAGGCCAACTCAAAGTTTACTCCATCCAAAAAGCCAGTAGCTCCCAAATCTGACTGATCATTAGCTCCCCAACCCTGCCCATGAGGGATTTTCCAAATGCATATTCCCAGACTATGCCCCAGAACTACTCAATCTGAATCAGATCTACCAAAGCACTGGAATCTTTCAGTTTAAGCTCTCCAGGTGTTTGTAATAATCAAGCCAGTTTCAGGAATCACTGCACTGGTCTATGGGCCTCTCTAATGTAGGAAATCCTAGCCCGGGCTTTAGAAAAGAGCTGAGAGCTGGATACATAAGTCTAGGAACAGCATAAAACAGCTAGACAGGGAACATGAAATTGTGGAAGTAGCTGGGCTCACCAAAGGGAGAGCACAAAAAGAGGAAATAAGACAGGCCAGAACACAGACCGGTAAAAGTCCCCATAGAAGACAAGAAGCTAGAAGCAGGAAAAAAAAAGTAAGGGGACTTGATAGTAACTATGTCCAAGGGACAAAAGAGTTTTGCAAAGGGGCACCTCACAACATAAGATGCTGTGGAGAGAAAGGGGAAGAAGAGGGCCCAAATCACAACACTCATATGCATTATATCCAGGGAGCAGAATAATAGCCTGGTCTACAAGTCAGTGTGGGTTTGGCTTGATTGTTTGTTTTAGGGGTTTTCTAATATTCTTGGCCGTCGTGCACTCCTCCCATTAAGTTGATGGCCTGCACTCTCCCAGGGAAGGTATGACACAGTGGAATGCAGGGAACAGGAGTCATACCATGGCTTCAGAGTTCAAAGAGTATAGGTCAGGGCACTGAGAACCATATAGAAGACTACAGGAGGCATCTGCTGGGCAACCTTGCCCCAAACAAAGACCCCAAGATGGCAAACCTGGAAGTATCAGCAAGGAAACAAAAATAAGTGGGGCCCTGGGGTGTGTCCTTGAAAAGGCCTTGAAATCTTCACTGTGTCCCCATTCCTGCAGCCCCAGCATGGCCACAAGAGATCCAGAGCTACAGATCAAGAGACCCCATGCTGGAGAATAAGGGACCACACCGCCTGCAGGGATCAAATACCAAGGCCCTTCCAAGAGGGACAAGTCCTCTTCAATGGTGTGGACTGACCACACAAGAGCAGTGTGTCCCCTTGGCTCCATAATGCAGTGGCCCTAAGCTACAACTACAGGGAAGGGGCTGAGAGCACTTACAGGAATGAGCTTTATGCCACAGGCCAAATGGAGTCACAAATCAGACAGGATGTTCAGTTATAGGAAAGCAAAAACAAGTTGCATTTCTTTCCCTCCTGAGTTTGCCAACTGAGATCCATATCTTTTACTTTCCAGAGATAGAGATGGGAGACAGAGAGCATGGAGCTGAAGAAAGAGCAAAAGCAAACTGGCAGAAGTGGCAAATGCAGGCTCTTGCTAAAAAAAAATTAAAATTAAAAAATTATATATATATATACACACACACACATACACATACATATATATAAGTTCAGGAATGGAGCAGAATTAGAGAAGTGTGTGCATGTGTATGTGTCTATGTGTTTATGTGTCTATGTATGTATATGTGCATGTATGTTTTTGTGTGTATCTGTGGGTATGTGTCTATGTGTATGTCTACTGTGTGCATCTGTGTGTATGGCTGTGTGTGTGTACGTCTGTGTGTATGTCTACATGTCTGTGTAATATACCTGCACATATGTCTGTGTCTGTGTATACATCTGTGTGTATGTCTGTGTGTGTCTATGTATGTATATGTCTCTGTATGTGTGTCTGTGTCCATGTGCATGTCTGTGTCTATCTGTGCATGTTTCTGTGTGTTTGTGTGTGTGTGTACCTATGTGTCTATCTGTGTGTGTTTGTATTTGGGATAAAGGAAATGCTAGCATGCTTCCTTCATTTGGTAAGTCACTGCCCAAGCCATGGCTTGAAAGAGGTGGGAATTGATCTAGCACGTAGAAGCCCCTTTTCAACTCTTCACACTTTGCTCTGCAACCCCCCCAAACTCCTAGTGTAATGTCACTGACAAATTTCACTGGCTGTCCCCATCACCCCTTTCCCTCCACCTATCTAACCTCCCCTTCATTTGCAAGGTATAAAAGAGCAACAAGCAGCTGATGTTGGGAGGCATTGAAAGGCCTGGGTTTCCATGCTGGTATTATTCTTTTTTATAAAAACAGCTTTATTGAGGTATAATTTACATACCATAAAAATCACCCATTGTTAAATATATGACTCAATGATTTTTAGTACAGTTATACAGCTGTGCAACCATACTACCATCCCACTTTAGAACACCTCCATCACTCTGTGGTGTGATTTTAAAACTCCACTGTCCCTCCAGCAGTCTCTGCACTCGGCGACCTCCACCCCAGCTCCAGGGTAAGTCCAACACAACCCCCTCCCCTCATTGTCCTGCCAGCCCCTCTGTTCCCGTGCAGCCAGCCCAGGCTTCCCTCTCTGTGCTGCTAATCCCCCCAGGGAGCTCCGACAGGAGGGGCTGGGGCATAAAATAAACACAAACTCTCTAGCCACTTTCCCCACTGCTTTTGCCTAGAGTACACCCAAAGCTTCACTGGCTTCAGAATAAGACACAGATTCTTTTTTTTTTTTCTTAAGTTGCAGATTAAGTGCTAAGCTGCAGGGGTTTCGGGTGGGCTGTGGTGGGGGGAGGGAGGTGGACACAGAGACAAGTATAACTGATGGAAGATGCTCCAGCTTTTCCAAGGGCCGTTTGGGAGACACTCCTGCTTGTATTTATTCTGACACAGTAAAGATTTCTTGCCTGTTAAGAGACAAGGTCATGCCTCAGAAGGCCGCATGGACTGCTAATGCTCTGCCTGCCTGCTGACTCTGGCCATGTCATCACTCGGAGCTCACTGGCCAGCTAGGGAACCTGTCCCCAACACGTAGCCCAAGCCAAGCCATAAGACGCAGCAGCCCGGCTCACACCATAACATCTTACCCAATATGGAGCTGGGGCCAATCGTCAGAACTGGGGAAAACAGGGGAGAAGTTTCAAATGTGCATCAGATCTATTTGCTGAAGGGGCTAAAGAAAATGTCAAAGGTTAAAAAGCAAAAGAATTACACCCATGATACCATCAGGAGCCAGCAACAACAGAAAGGAGAATTCTGTAACCCTCCTGCTTCTTTTCAAAACGATCTCATCAGACAGCCCAATCTCGCTAATTAGAGGAAGGTGCTGATGAGGGGAAAAGATGCACTTGGAATCACAGGAAAAGTTATGGTGTCTCTGCCGGGGGAGGGGGAGAGAGGCAGGATCTTCCTACCGCCTGCAGCAGAGGCATCCTGGAGTGCCCTGATTTTGCCAACTGCATTCCAGAACTCTTTTCCTCCCATGCCCAGACAGAGCAAAGGCCTCTGTAATGACTTCACGCTCAGCCAAAAGTAAACACACTCTGCGCTTTTTCCATGGACAAATTCTAACCCCAAATTGCCAGCACTGGCCTCCCAACAGTCCAAATGGAAAGCCGCCTTTCCCAAGAAAATAAAACCCTTTCAACTAAATAATACATCTTGGCTGCAAAAGGAAACTTTCCTAAAAGCTTCCTAGAAATTACTTCTCGTGCAGTGATACTACAGATCACCTGAGCAAACCCTACCAATGGGACACAGTCACTTAAAATAAGTAACAAATGATCCAAGATGAAAGCTTGCGCCTGCAAACACCTGCACGTGCAACTTATGCAGCACATTTTGTAGCCCTCAACACACACACATACACACACACACACACACACACACACACACAGAGCACACATCTCACCACCACCTAATTGGAATATTTTTTCTGAAAACAGGCTGTGATAAGACAGGTGCTGATTTGAATAGACAGCAATAGCACTTGAGATCTGAGCACAGCAGCACTTTTGCGCATGTCAAACACACATGTCACTTCTCCCCACATTCCACCTTGAATCCATGTGATCCAAGCTCAGTCCTGCACCGAGGGAGAAAAGCAGAGACTTGGGATGGTGGACTTACCAGGTTGGAATTGGTGGCATTGGAGTCATCTTCTGGAAAGGGAATATAGATCGCTAAGGCCACACAATTGGCAAAAATAGTCAGTAAAATAATTATTTCAAATGGTCTGAGGAAGGGAGTTAAGGAAGTCAAGGCCACAGAAGGCATAAGTGAAACAAACATACACATATATATTTTAAAATGAATCAAAGATTCATAAGAATTTTGTTTGAACAATACATTCCAAGCCCCTTGTATTCTGAGAAGAAACATATGCCTTTTAAAGTGCTTCTAATGGGTCCCCGCCAAAATTTTTCCTAATATGTCAAAAGCAGTGGAGGCCAGTCGCGTGCCAGAGTAAACACACATTTCTAAAAACTTTTTTCTTCTTCTTTTATTTATTTAGATTGCACTGGACTTCATTTTCCCTCATGTGTGCTCGGGGGTGCTTTTACAGAGCAGTGCCTGCTCCAGTTGGGACAGGCTGTCCCCTAGACACCTCTTTTCCCGTGGCTTCCATGCTGCCACCCAGGGACTCAAGCTATGGTTGGGAGAGGTGAGATAGTAGATTTAAGGCAGACTTGACTTCAAGATTTTTCATTGAAATTTGGAGATTCAGATCTTTTAATCTGAAGTTTAGAGTGTTTTTTCCCCTTTCTACTTTATCTTCTGACACCTTCCACAGAACCTGAAGATGGCTGGGGGCTCTGGACCCTCAAGAGCACAGCAGCATGTATACTGTGCATTTAGGGCAGGACAGCCATCTTTGCTCCAAGACACAGCTCCACATGGAATACCTTACCTCTCTTTAGTCTGTGGAGGCCTTGCCTTCAGTGGGCAAGGCTGACATCTAGATCTTCATGACTTTTCCGTTGGCGTGTGCTGGGATCTAGAGGGACAAGCTGGTTCACTCACCAATGGCAGTGCACTTGGTGCACTGTACCAGATTTGTTCTTGTACCAGATTTTTTTATCAAAATTCCAGAAAGAACACATTCTCAAGAAAAAAATGACCTAATATGATAAGGGTCCTTCTACCCTGCACCCACAAATGAAGGCCAGAAAGGGGAAACTTCAGAGGAAGGCCAGTTTATGCTCTTCCAGCCCCGTCTCCCCCTACCCCCATAACACTGCCAGGTTTCCAGGCTTGCCCATGGGACCTAACAGGAAGAGGAAGGGAAAGAGGATGGGAATCCTGGAAGAAGGGACCAACTTCCTCTCCCAGGGAAACCTGTACTCACAAAGTTAATAAATCAAAGCAGGGAGAAAGACCTTAGAGATTATCTAGTCCAAACCTCTGAGGCCCAGAAGACCTGAGAAACTTTCTGAAGACTTCACAGCAGGTACTTCCCAGTCAGGACTAGAACCCAGATTCCCTGACTACAGAGTCCAGGGTTCATTCTCCTACCTTGAATGGCCTCTGACCTGTGTTAACAGGGCAATTCTGGGCCTGGAAGGCATCTTAGTCAAGGCTTTAGCTGCTGTGCTAGTTATTGATCCCCCTCAGCCCTATGGGCATAGCTGAGGGTCCATTTACCCAGCATACCTCATGAAGGCTGCCATTTTCTACGTGTGCCTTGATATCCACAAGATGGTAGGCAGCAGACCTGCCTAACCTCCCAGACTGACAGGTACAGAAAGTAAAACAACCTCTCCCAGATTCCAAGCTGACAAATAGCAGAGCCAGGTCCAGAAACAGACCTACTGACTATCTTTTCCAATATGTGCTGCCCCTTGAGTTGGCCAAGGAACTAGTGATAACAGTGGTGATGCCAATGATGACAGTGATGGCAACAGGAAGGACAGTAGCTAACATCTGAGAGCTTACTCTGTGCCAGGCTCTTTTCTAACTGCTCCATACAAACACCCTGAGTGACTGAGTATAAAATTGTCATCCCTATTTCCAAATGAGGACAGTGGGGCACAGAAAGGTGAGATGTTAACTTGCCCAACATCACATAGCCTGTGGCAGAATGGGATTCAAACATAGGAAGTCTCGTTCCAAAGTCTGAGTTTGTAAGGACTACTCTATGCTGATATATCCTGAAGTTACCCTTAAGCATTTTTAGGGAGTTAGCACTTTATTCCTCCTATCACAAAACCTCTTCCCTTCTAGCCCTTTCCCCATCTGCTTAGGAAAGTGACATTCGACCTAGGGGCTGCTCAGTTTCATTCCCATCATCTGGTCCCTTGTGCTCCTCCCACCAGGGTGATAGCACATCAGTTCAGCTAAGCCAGACCTCATGCATCCAATCCTCAAATGTCAACTTGTTCCTTCCACCAAAGCGGGTGATGGCTAAGCTTGGGGTGTCTCTTACACTATCAGTTCTACATCCTCTGCCAATCCAGGCTATCCATCCATCATCTTATGCTAAAAGTCCCTGCTACTTCTAGAAAAGATAATGTGTAAAGAAACCAATCAGGCAGATAAGAAAAGCCATCAGCTGCAGAGTGGAGGAGAACCCAGGTTGAGACCTGGAGGCGTACTATATCACCCTGTGGCAGCCAGACCAGTTTTAAAACTGTCTTCCCTTCTTAATGACAGCATCAGATTCCACTCTTTCAAGGAACACTGACTAGCTAATACACCAGACCATCTCTTTACCTGTCCAGTTACCCTTCCAAGGCAATCTAAGAATGCTACCCAACTAGCACTGCTGAGGCTGGGCCCACTTCCTTTCCTGCAGTGAGGAGGGCACAGTCACCCAGGTGGTGTGGCTGCAGCACCCCTCTGCCCAGCATGGGGGTGCAGTGAGGTGGCTGGGTCCACAGGTGGCACACCAGGTAACTGCCTTGTTAACACTGCTGCTGACCCAGTCAAGGGTCTTTTCATGAATCCCAGACTCAGGCCTCATGGGGCTTTCTGACCAGTTTCCATGGACAACACATCAGACATTTTCATTACAAAGCCCCCATTCTCCCACACTTCCCTGTCAGGCCCTGTGTACTGCTATCTCCTCTCTTCCCTTTCTCCCAGGCTACTATGGCACCTGGCACTTCATTCTGCACTCAGTGCTCCTTGTCAGGGAGCTGTCCATCCCAGGAGAGGAAGAACAGACTTGAAGTTAACTAGTACTCACTGAATACATCCCCTGACATAGCTTTTCTGAAAATGCTTCCACATGCACGGACTCTGCAGCCCTTGTTAATTCTCTGGTTATTCCCTATTAAAGATGAGAAAAGTGGACCCATGACCACTCAAGAACACAGGAGGCATGGCCATGATGGGAGTGGTTCAGGCTCCAGATCCAGGTGCCACTGTGTCCCAGTGGGCTGGATGGTGTTCCCCTGAACATCTACCCTGGTACCTATCCTCTATACTATGGGTGCATGGGGAATGGGAAATGTATGGATCTGGGACTTGGGGAACCTCAATTTGAAACCCAGCTCTGTCCATTGCAGGCTATGTGATCTGACCAAGTTCTTCAGCTTCTCCAGGCCTCAGTGCCCTCCCCTTTGGGGGAGCCTGACCTGCACGGCCCCCACCTTTCCCACTCTGTGGTTCTGATTGAGCAGTTATGACAGCAGCATAAGGAGGTTGTGCAGAGCCGAGCCTCTCACCCAGTCATCTGGGAACTGGAAGCATGCTTGGCCACTCAGGACAGACGGCCAGCTTGCACTGCATTCTCATAAAGTTATTTTTGAGTGGAGGGGCTCAAACATTTATAGAACTGACATTTATTGCTAAACAGAAGCTCTTCTCTCCGGAGCCATCTTCTTTTGCCTTTCAACCACTACCCAAGACTTTTAAATCCTTCTATGGAAAGTCATGAATAACACCAAACACTCCCATCCTGAGCCCCGGAAGACATGGTAGCCCTGCCTGCATGAACTCTTATTATGGAAATGCCCAAAACTAAGTGCCAGAGGTCTAGTCCTGTCTGTCACTGACCATATGACCATATGGAGTTCAATGTCATCACTGGGGAAAGTCAGAGGTGGCCCTACTGATCTTGAAGCTCCTATCAATCTCCACCAACCCACAATTCCCAGGACATTAAGGGGCCTATAATTCCACAGTGAGAGTCTGGCCCTTCAAAGTCATTTTCTCTGAAGGACCCACTCACTGGGCTCTATACATACAAAGTGGATCTGTGTTGAAACCTCCAGGCCAGCGTTCTCCACTTTGGCTATACATCAGAATGATGTGGAGAGTTTTAGAATTATGCCTGAGTGGGGATCAGGCACCTGTATTTTGTTACAACATTCAGGTGATGCTAATGTGCAGCCAAGTTTGAGAACCACTGTTCCTAAGCTTTGAACCAAGAACCAGGGTCACTGACCACTACCGTCTTGCACCTCTTGGGCTCTTTCACACTAGAGAGAGGGGAGGTCATCAAACTACGCCAGTGCCATAACAAGGGAGGTAAAGAAGGCTATGGAGTAGCAGCATGTAACCACTATTAACCCAACACACCTGGAAAGGCTCAGCTGGGTGAGATGATATTTCATAACCTCTTAGGATCATTTTCTCAAATGTTGCTTATCGTATGAAAAAATATATGAAAAAGATACCCTGCTTGTTATTCCAGCAGATTCCTGGGCCCTGTCCCCAGACATCCTGATTCATCAAGTCTAGGGCAGGGCCTAAAATTCTGCATTCAAACAGCGCCCCAGTGATGAAGAAGCAGTAGGTCTGAGAGCCACTTTGTAGGCTCAGCTCAGCCAACACAGCTCACTACCTGGTGGCATTTGTGGGGCTGGCCCCGCCAGGGCTCCCAGGGGCCCCCTGCCCAACCCAGAGCACAAAGGATATTTCCATTCGACGATGCTGATGCACGCCCTCCTGATGGGGTTCTTCAGAGTCAGGCAGAGCAGGGCACGGGGCGGGCGTGTGGCAGTCGTGCTGCCCTGCTTCTTGGGTTTCCCATATTGCTGCCGCTTCCGCTGTGTGGAGCTGATGGTGGAGATGGTTGCATTGCCAGCGCTGCCCATCAGCTTAGCCTGCCGGGCCGCATCGATGGCTGCCTGCCAGGACAAGGCTGCCCCGGGCGTTGGGATGTGCTCGGGGGCGAGCCCCGCAGCCGCATTGGCATTCATGTTGGCGTGAGCTGCACGCGGGCTCCCATAGTTGGAACCTGCAGGAGGAGAGGACAGAGGACGGCAGTTACTAGGGAGAAGACAGGAGAGCTAGGAAAAGGAACCCAGACTTGAGATTTTTTAAAAAATCTTATTTTAAATGATTGCAAGAAACTGGGAGATGACGCATGAAAACATTAATGTGTGATGCTGAGAAAAAGAGTCAGGAAAACTATTCTGGTTGCAATTCAGCTGTGTGACCCTGGACATGTCACTCCTCCTCTCTAGTTTCACTGATTCATTTTAGGCGACAAGACATAAGATGTATGCATTACAGCATGCATGTATGGTACGTGTATGCACCCAGGAGCACCGAGCAAGGGAGAAAAGGAGGACACAGAAAACAGTACATGTGCAAGATATGTCTATTAAAACACATATTTATAAGAACACATGCAAATAAAGGATATTCATAAATATAACAGAAGGTTGTTTAAGGAAAGTTAGGAGTAAAAAAGGAAAGTAGGATATGGGGATACAAAGGAAGAATGGATGAATGAGTGAATGAATGAGAGTCATTGCATGAAGCAATGATGGCAAACGTACAATGAATTGAAGAGTGTAATTCACTCAGGTCTCTACCCAAGTTCCAAAAATAAAAATAGTATAATAAAAGAAAGGCACTGGACCAAAGTAAGATTATATCCTGGTACCTTAAACCTATCTAGGCAATGAGTGTTGGTTGGATACGAGGGGGTAGGGGCCTGTAGTGGTTTTAAATTATGTCAGCAAATCTTTGACATCCCTCCCATTAAGAAAGAGGACCTATGTCCTTTCCTTCTGAAATGGGATTTGTCTCGGGTGACTGTTTTGACCAATAAAGTACAGCAGAATGACAGTACATCACTTCTAAAACTAGGTCCAAAATATGCAGTGTAAGCCCTGTGGCTTCCGTGTGGTGAGGAAGCCCAAACTAGCTTACATGGAGAGACCACATGCAAAGAGAGAGACTCCCAGCCAGCCCCCAGATGCTCCAGTCACCATCTGACTGCAACCCCATGAGAGACCCAAGAAATTCCTGACCCACAGAAACTGTGGGAGACAGCAAGGTATTTGCTGCTATCAGCCACTTTGTTTTGGGGTGATTCATTATATAGCATTTGATATCTGGGAAGCGGAGCTCTGTATGACAAGGATTGACAGGGTGGGGTAGAGGGACACTGTCAGGAAGGAAACCTGGGTAGAAACCAGTGAAATCCAGAACACAGGCATCTGCACTTCTCTGATTTAAAGGCACCTAGAGCCTTCGAGACTGCCCCCAAGACACAATGCATACTTTCTGGGCACTCTTCAGTCTGATCAGCTGGATTCCTCACCCTAGAATCCTACAAGGTTCACCCAGGATCAGCTCAGCCTGGGCCCAGACCTGAATGCCCCAGGACAGATGCGTGACCTGGAGACTTGTCACCTGGTTGGGTGCCACAGGATCAAGAGTAGCAGCAGAGAATGGGGTGGCAGTGTGGGGCAGTGAGCCTGGCACCTGGATGCCACATCAGTTGCCATCAGCGACTGTGGCTGGAGCAAGCAAACCAGTTGCATATGCATGTCACCTCCAAACCTCTTCACAATGACCCTCTTCTCTGTTCAGTATACACAAGGCTCTTCCAGGGAAACTGCTGGGCCCAAAACAAACTGCCTTGTGGAGCCCCTTCCCTCTCCTCGCCACAACTCACTAGTATTCAGATGAACACTTAGCACCTCTCCCTACTCTTATCTTGGATTGAGCCTTCTGTGTTTGACCCTCAATATAACTTTTGTTCCCACTGTGACCTGCTATCTAGACCCTATCACCACCACCACCAGCCCTGTCACCCCACAGGGGATAAGCAATGACCCATTTTAGCCAGACAGAATGCAGACATACTCTGTCCTAGAGACAGACTCTAGCAACCTCATTGGTCTCCTGCATCTAGCCATGTCTGACATTAGCCTTACCCTGAGCCTTCGGGTTATATTACTTAAGTAACTCAGTGCTAACTCAAATTGAGTTTCTATCCTTTGCAACCAAAAAAGACCTGACCAATATGCCTGCTCAATACAACAAAGCTTGTACCTGTCTGGGCTGTCATTTCTGCTAAATTCCAAAATCTATGTCCTTTCCATCATCACACCAGTGACAGACAGTAAATAAGTTTTCACTCTTATGCCAACTGATTGACTTGACTGCCCAAAAGGTTGTACCTAAAGGATTCAGAGTCTTCTCTGACTACAAAGAAAAGTATATTGTGATAGATTAGTGATGTCTGCCATGGGCACAAAGGGTAGGAAATGGTATCACAGATGCCACGAATTTACCACCCCTGTTATGATACCAAGATGAGCACATCAGTTCTTCTTTAGTACCAGCTGGTCTACAGCCTTCTTGTCCTGACAGTTGCCTCCTGCACTATTGCCATCTGGTTGCTGTAGCATTAGAGCCCCACCCCCAGTCCCCAGGGCCTGGAAAATTGCCTCTTTGCTATACTCAATTCATGGCTATATTCTCAACATGACACTGACTCCTGCCTCCCCATATATTCCATTCACCTTCCTCTTTTCCTCTGCTCCAGCTGCTCTGGGCAGCTGCTGCACCCCCAGGGGTAAAGTATTTTAACTGGAATGTCAGGATCATGGAGAACCCAATACTTCCTATGAGAAGTCTTCTCTCTCTCTCACGCACCTTGCCATTGCCCTCCCTACACTCATTGTGTGGATCATAGGCATAAAGCAAGGAAGGCCCCCAATAAGGCTGGGCCTTCACTTTCTTATACTACCCCAGAGGAAAAAACTAGAAGAGAGGATTTGAATTAATAAGGGCACCCGAAGCATGAGAGCTAGAAGCATTCATATCTCCATTTAACACATAAGAAAACAAAGGAGCGTGTGACTCATTAAAGGTCACAAAGTGAGACAATGAGAGATTTCAGCAGCATGCACAGCACTCATAGTTAACTGCTAGACTATACTCCGCCTCCTCAGAATTCACACATGTACCCCACAGGCATATACACGTGTGTGCCCACCACCATGGCCACGAGCAGAGCACACATCTCCTACTGGGTTTGTGGGCCTTGATGGTGAAGGGGCTGCATTTCTTTTTTGTTTGTTTTTAATGTTAGTTAATTAGTTTGTTTATTTTGAAAGAGAGAAATAGAGAGTGAGCAGGGGAGGGGCAGAGAGAGAAGAAGACAGAATCCCAAGCAGGCTCCACACTGTCAGCACGGACCCCGATGCGAGGTCAAATGCACGAACCATGAGATCATGACCTGAGCCAAAATCAAGAGTTGGGCACTCAACCAACTGAGCCACCCAGAGGACCTGAAGGGGCTGCATTTCTGACCTAAGAACATCCTTTATGTTTGGTATGATCTTCACAGGAAGGATTCTACTATGTAACTAGCCCCTTCAGTAACCCTTGGGGTGCCTCTGGGATGAATGAAAGGGGAAGGTGTCCCTTTTTCTATCAACTGTGTTGGAATGACCAGTAAACAGTGGCCTGATCTCATTTCTTACTGGGTTCACCAGGGTTGGAATTCTAATGTTATCCATTCCATCTGTGGTATATAATTTTTCCTTACTAGACTCTCTGCTTGGCATTGACAACACTTAATGGACTCTATTGTAGTTCCTCGACTAACTTCTCCTCCCTCACATGCATAAAAGCAGCCATGTCTCCACCACTGTCAGCCTCTCCAGACTCCAATTCTCTTCTCACAAGCCCTCAGCACCTCACACCTTCCCGCAGATCACTGTCTTCAAACTCTAATCTTCATACTATCTCTAAGCACTGTCTTAATCCTCCTCTCTCCTACCACTTGCCAGTTTGAAAAGCCAAGCAATCCTGGGAAGAAGGCAGGAAGCACCAGCATGAGAACACATCCATTGCCTCAGAAAGGCTGTGGGGTTGGGGGGGGGGGGGAGGGTTACGTCCTATGCACCTTGAGCTGTTGACATTGAGAGCAAGATGACTGTGGCTCCACAGAGCCAATACGTGGTTTTGAAAGCCATGTCTTGGCAAGCTGACTTCTGAGCCACCCTGCACCATGGGTGACCTTATTTATATTCCCAGAGCACAAGGACCTCTCTGGAGCACACCATCTGGAGAAAGCACATACAAATAAGTCCATAGGGAAAAATGGAATGTCAACCTCTCCCTAGCCAAAGAACAAAACAACAACAACAACAACAACAACAACAACAAAAAACAGCCTTCATTATTTTGGTCCTGGAAGCTCTGAGCATTGTTACAGCCATGTGACATGACTAAGGCACTGCCACAGTAAACACAGAGCCATGCACAGGTGAGACAGGTAAGGCCCCACAGGGCTAGTCTCCACAAGGGCTGTGCTCCAAGGCCCAGCCTGGCCTCCTCTCCTCTAAGCAATTTTCCCCCATCCACTGGGATGATTCCCTCCCCAGGCCCAAGGCTCTATTAGCATCTCCAGGTCCCACTCAATAAGGGGGCACAACTATCCAAGAATACCAGGAATGGAAAATCACCATCTTAGGCTCCACATTTTTGAACCCAGAGCAGTGCCATGGAGGAAGGGCAAGCAGCATTGTGTCCCTGATGGCTTTTGTTAGCACAAAATAACCACCCAATGCAAAGAGACCAATTTTCAAATTATAAAGCTGATTCAAAGCTCTGTCTCCTGGCTGCCAGCTGAAAAGATGCCACCGTTTAAGTCTGCTCTGGCTCCTGCCTTACTAAACTATTTGTACTGATGTGCTCATCCCTGAATGAGCCCCAGAGCAGATCAGGCCACATACAAACAGGTGGGTGCCCACAACAGCCACCTGCTCCTCACATATAAGAAAATGATTCCAATTTGTCAAATGGCCCAGATCCCCTGACTTCAGACAGTAGCTCCCTCCTCTGCACACAGAGCTGCTGCTTCTCCAAGGGACTAGAACCAGGGCAAGACCCCCGCACAGACTGGTCAGCCATATGTCATTCTGCTCTGCAAGGTTCAAGTAAAGATAAAAAAAAAAAAGTCAGGAGGCAGTGGCTTATGCTTCCTTGGTACCCCCATGAGTGAGGCATGGAGCTGGGGACCTGGAAGGTGCTCAGCGATGAAAAAGTTGATTTTTTTTTCCTTTAATCAATCTCCATCCAAGCACCTGATCCCAGGCCTTACTGCAAAAGATGCTTAATATCTATTTGCTAACAACTACACTATGATGAGGTCATGATACAGATGAAGGCAGATAACAGGTAAGCATTAGAAATTGCTGGAATCAGTCCACCTACGCCCTAAAGCATGGGCTTATTCAGGCTCTCCCACTTACTTCTTGGATGTGATTATAGGGGAGATTTCTGAAGGAAGAGTTTGTGAGCAATGACTTCCATCTCCCACGCCACCCCCCTCGTCCAGACCTCCATCCATTTCTTGCCCAGAATGCTGCAGTAGCCCCCTGACATTTCTCTCTCCTTTCCTGCCTGTCCCCAATCCAAGTTCCATGCAGCAGCCAGAGTGACCTTTTAAAAATATACATCATAAATCAGGTTCCTGTCATTCTTCTACATAAATCTCTTCAAAATCTGGACTCTTTGCCATGACTTATGAAGCCCACATAGGCTGGCCCTGGCCACTTCTCTCATCTCATTCCCCTCTCAGCCTGGTCCAATGCAGTCCTGACATACTGGCCTCATTTCACTCCTCACAAACACTTGCTTCTTATATGCCACAGTACCTTTGCACATACTTAGAACATTATTCCCTCTGCTCTTGGCTTGGTAATCCCTTCTCACGCTTCAGGTTTGGGCTTAAATAATTCCTTCTCAAAGCCCCCAACCCCAATCCTCCAATGTAAATAAGTAGCACTCCCCATCCCCCTGCCTCCATACACCTTTGAACAAAATGACCAAACCCCCGGCACCATAAAGAGATTCCCAGTTAGCCATGTGTGTGGAAAAAAGTACAGTGCTGCAGATGTGCTTTGACAGCACGACCTCCTTCTTAGCCCGAGCACCTTCATCCATGCACCAAGGAGGTCACCACTAATGACCAGACTCTAAACACACAACTACAACCCAGATTGATTTATGGAGAGCAAGAAGTAGCAGTTGACGCTTGGCAGAGAGAGAACTGGAAATGCATTTCCTCCTAAAGGCCTAACCATCCTCTCATTTAGCAATCTCTACTGTGCAAAGGAAATGCTTTCTCTCAGGCCAGGGTGTCACCCGAGATCTTCGCAGAAGCCCATTTAGCTCTTGCTGTCTGTCATCTCACTGTAGTGACCAGGGGCCAACATTCTCTTTAAGAGTGTAGCAGCCAACCTGAAACAGAAACCGTGCTTTCTCTGCCCATTAAAGGCCAAATAACTAGAAAGCAGGAGGCCATTAATCTTCTCTAGCTAGAACATTACAGAGATAGCTGGGAAACTCAAAAGGGAAGATACTGTCTCCTGGTCTTAGAAGATACCCGATGACCTATCCATCTTAAGCCCAGGGGTGCTCAGGCAAAGAAGGGTCAGCTCTGGCTCAGCCCCATTCAGCAGATGGGGTAGACTGGTGGATTGACTAAACTCAGCAGCTCTTGCAACCTCCCTGTACTTGTGCCTTCCTGTCCTGTAGAGGCAAAAGAGCTAACAACTATAATTTCCAATATCCCCTGTAGCTGGACTTCCTGATGTGACTATGGGGTTTGGCCAACTCAAGAAGTGAACTGAAACTAAGTCTGTTGGGGAGAGCATCTATTTCACTGCTATAGGGCCGGTAAGGCTATGGCAATGGTTTTTTGATACCTGGAACATGGATAAGGTGGTGTGATCCTGGAGCCAGCTCTTGGCACAATGGCTTCCAGATTCCTCATCTTCCTAATTATACCAGAGCCCCAGTCCTTTTGGTGAGCCAGTTCTGCAGTGTCGTCCTGGGAGTCATTCCTAGAGGCCCTACCTACAGCCTGCTCTCCTAACCCTTCCAATTAAATTCCCTTGAATTCCTGTATTAAGTATGTTTCCTCTGAAAATGGCTACAGCAGTGTCTGTTGTAGGTCTGACCCCTGACTGAGACATACAGTCTACAGTCTCGCTGTCTAATAGAACATCTGCAATGATGAAAATGTTCTGTTAACTCTGAGATGTTCAATATGGTAGCTGCCAGTCATTGCTGACTATTAAGCACTTGAAATGTAGCAAGTGCAACTACAGAACTACACTTTAAATTTTATTTAATTTCAATTAGTTTACATTTAAATAGCCACACATGGCTAGTGGCTACCATATTGGACAGCACAGGTCTATATTAAAAGGAAGTCATAATGGAAAGAGTAAAATTTGTGAAGAAACTTTTTTAAAAAGCAATCAAGAACTGATTCAGATGCTGATAGGTGGGTGGATTTTCTGATCAGGAAATAATCACCCTATGCAAAAAGACATGTTTTCAAAGCCTAAGACAGTCTGAGACCCAACAAACAACATTAAAAACAAAAAGTCATTCTTCAGTGGCTAACACTCTTGTCAAGTGAATGAAAAACTAATTATCCCAATGGGCAGATAGGGAAACTGACATTCACCCCCCCCCCCCCCGCCGCCAACCTAAGTAGGTCCTAAGAGAGCCCCAGGACATCCCAGCTGAAGTAGAAACATCTCCTCAGACCGAGCACCCAAAGGATCTTCTAAGTGTGTCACAGCTGCTACCTGTATCTTTCACCTGAGCCATTTCCACACTATTTTCAATAGCATTCTCTTACACTCTTTCCTCACCCTTCTACAAACACAGTTCATGAGAGATGGGGATGCTCAGAACAGGCCCACCATCACAGTAGTCAAACCTGCTCCAAAACAAAGACAGGGACCCAAGGACATCTGTGGCCATCTCCTCGCCTAATTCAATCAGATACTGCCTTAAATACAAGCATCACTTGCCTATTCTACATCTCACTCCTCTCTAATGACCAGGGAAAAGGCAAAGAACCTGGAGCATTTCAGGAGCCCAAGACAACTGGAAGAGTGGTAAAACTACCACACCTTCTAGTGATCCAGCAAACTAAATCTTTTCTTGGTTCTTCAGAGGGCAGCTAGTCAAAAGGAGAGAAAGACAGGAAAAGGAATTCTAGGACTGACTCCCATGGAAGCAAACTAGCCTCCATCTACAGAGGAGGTCTGCCAACATTACCTAGACTAGAGGATATTAATCATAAAGCCATTTCCCTAGCATTACTCAAGGTCATACTGACATCAGAGAGCAGGTGAAGAAAAACAGCAGAAAACAACTGACAGATACACACCCTAAACCACACTCTCCAACCAAAGATAATAAATTGTGATAGTAATAAAACATTTCTTCCACTTTTTTCCAAGCAGGGAGAGGAGGGAAATCTCAACCTCTTGCTATTTGAACTAAGGCACCTATCACCACCTGGTGATGGCAAACCTAAATTACAGGACCTAGTTGAGGTTCAGTTCAAATTTATCAAGTCAGCCATTTCAGCTTTTTCAGAGTAGCAAATGCAGAGTACAATGCAAAGTAGCCATTGTAGTGAAAAAACTAGATCTGGCCCTGAGTGAGGTCAGATACCAGCTAGAAAACCAGAAACTTTCCCTCTGTTTGTAGACGTCTGGGGACAGCTGGCCACAACAATGAAAAGACCAAACACTGGCTCACGGTCTCCTTGGCTACAGCTAATGAATGGCTGAGAGTGGTTACACTCTTATATGGGTGCTCTGCTCGTATTCTTCCAGGGATTCATAAGCTCCTTAAACACAGGAACCAGCTTTGTGGCCTCAGAAACCCTGGCAGGGTGGTTGTCACCTACTAGGTCCTCAAACCCATCTCCTGCATGGGAGTTCTTTTGCAAAATTTTTATTTCTATGTGGAAGTTTACAGAGATGATGTTATTCAATTGTTTTAGATTAGCATGTCATATGTGTGTTTATTCATGTGTTTATTTCATATATTAGGTGGACATTTATTTCTTATCCCCCATCAGAAGGGAAGCCCCAAGAGACAGGCACCTTTGTCTGTTTTGTTCACTACTGTGTTCCCCAGAGTCCAGAACAGCCTGGAGCATGGTGTGCTTTCCGTCAAAATGTGTTGAATGAAAGAGGGAATATCTCAAAGTGTAATTGTCCCATGACAGTTTCTTCCCATGACATTTTTAATTACTTCAACTTCTGGCCCCAATTTATAGAGGGTTTTGCTGCTTTGGCCCCATTTGATTGGTAGGAAAACAGAGACACAGAGTGACTACACCTCTCCCAGTCACCAGAACTACAACAGATGAGGCAGTGCTATCTTGAGAGGACACTTGTTAGTGTACTCAGTGGCCTTGACCTCCTTCCTTCTCACCACCTGGGAGGATGGGGTGACAGGAAGACTCACTTGGCTGATACTCATCTGCCCACGTACTTCACCCACTGAACTGGTCAAGGCACCTTTAGGAACCAGCAGTAATTCCTCTGACTCCATCCATGCCTATGAATGCCCAGCCACACTGCCACAGTGAATGGCATATGGTCCCTGCAACAGGGGCGTGGCCTTGCTGAGGCTCAGAACTCATAGACTCAAACACTTGATGGGAGGTTCTGTTTTGCGGGAGAGGTCTCAGTATGTCTGGAGCCTCTTCAGCCCTGAGGGGAGCAGAGGAAGCTGAACTCCAGAACCCTACCCATGCCTCTTTCACTTCACCAGCAGGAAGCATGGGCTGATCAACCCTGTAGGGAAAGCAACACAGCACTCCTAATGAGAGTCTTTAAGAAATTCAATCATTTGGCTACCATTCTCAGAAGCTGTCCTAAAGGACTAATCAGAGACTCCAGCAAAACAACGTATCCGGGTATTCACCACAGTGTAAATTATACCAACATCAAATTGAAAATCACCTATAAGCCCAACACAGGGGGACTGGTTACATAAATTGATCCCACATCCACATGATACAATTTTAGAAGCCATAAAAATTATGTTTTGAAAAATAATATAGAAAAAACTTCCATGATATTAAGCAACAGAAACAGTGCCCAAAAATGTATGGGCCCAATTTTTTAAAAAGACTTTTTTTCATAGAAGAAAGACTAGAAGAAAACACATAGAAATATTCCTAGAGGTTCAACTATAATTTTTTTAATGTTTATTTATTTTTGAGAGAGACAGAGAGGCAGAGCATGAGCAGGGGAGGGTCAGAGAGAGAGGGAGACACAGAATCTGAAGCAGACTCCAGGCTCTGAGCTGTCAGCACAGAGCTGGACACGGGGCTCGAACTCACGAACCGTGAGATCATGACCTGAGCCAAAGTCGGATGCTTAACTGACTGAGCCACCCAGGCGCCCCTCAGCTATAATTTTTTTAAAAGTCACCTTTCTAGATCATGAGCATGACAAAAATGATTTAAGATCTCTATTGTTTTTACTAAACTTGAAAGGAATATACATTTATTGTTGAAAAACAGAAAAAGTCCAACAATTTAAAAATGTATATCTTAGAAACGCCCCTACTTATGTGTCTATCTAGATTTTGTCCTGTAAATAGTTAGAATAAAGATTTACAAAAATGAAAGGAAGCATGGAAGGAAGGAAGGGAGGGAGGGAGGGAAGGAGGGAGGGAGGGAGGGAGGGAAAGAAAGAAATACTACTAGTGGTTATCTCTAGGTGGCCACATTTATTTGCAGAGAGGCAGTTCAGCCTAGAACTCAGGGCCATAGACTTAGAAACCAGGCAGACCTGATGCACATTCTAGCTCTGCTAGTCACTAGCCGTGTGGCAGGAACAATTGCCTTACCTCTCTGTAGCTGAGATTCCTTCTTTGTAAAATGGAAATGACAATACTGCCTATCACACAGCATTGTTATGATAATCAAATGAGTTAATAAATATAAAACTCTCAGAATAGTGCTGAGAGTAAGAACCTTGTAAGTACTAGCTCTTTTTGAAGTTATTATATTTTCCAAATTTGGTATAGTAAATAATTCTTTGGTAATCAGAAAGAAAAAAGTTATGGTTTCAGCTTCATTATTTAAGTATACTTCCAAAATTACTGTAGCCAAACCAGTATCAGATTGTGGTCCAGCTGTCGACATACCCAATCTGGGTGGTGGGGTGCAGGGTTAGGGGAGGCTGTGCACACAGACCCCACCTGGCAAACCGGCTGCCCACCTTCCTAGCCTGCCTGAAGCCTCTTCCTCCCAGTCCCCAGCACTGCAGGAAAATACAAGCCTCTGCTTGCAGCTGCACAGGAACAAGAAGTCCCATGAAAACTGAGCACGCACCTCTGTGCAGCCCTCTGCTTCCTCAAACCTAAGCTCTGGGACAAAGGATAATTACACCCTGTGTCTTCAGCTACAGCTCTCCATGAACAAAAGTATCTAGGTTCGGGGCAAAGTAAAATGGTTGACTTAAAAATTAGCCAAGATACATATATGGGCAAGATGCTATCTTTTTTCTTATCTTGATTTGTAACAACAATTCCATTAAATATCAATTCGGCTCCATGAGATATGAACAGGTATGTGTACACACAGAGAAAGACACCAGGACCCAGAGCCAGGACACCTGTGTTCAGGCCCCAGGTCTGAGGGGTGCCATCCATATCAGCACAAACCCTTCAAAGAAGCTGGAACAGAGTCAGACACTGGAGGCAGGGAGTGGCTTTCCTCCATCTGGAGCACAACCCCATAGCATTGAACCAGGTCCCTGACCCTGTGGCTGTCTCTCCCACCCCCAGCCACACTGCCCAGTACCAAGTGATGCACACTTCTCAGTTTACCCTCTGTAAAATAGAGATAATAATACATTACTCATGGGACAATCATAAAGACTAAATGAGATTAAGTCTATGAAATGTATTACCCACATATAAAGATACTTAATAAGAATCATTCCACAGATGCCCACATGCAAAGCCTCAGGGCACCAAAAAAGAATACCTCATTTCCAATGAAGTAAAATAAAACATTAAAGCTGTTTTATAAAAAATATATATATATATTTCCCCAAAAGCACACCCCCTCCATGTTAAGCAACCACCTCTCAAAAACTGCTATATTTCACACACAAATTAATAGTATCAATTCGTGGAAAAGTGAATCCATCCAGAGACTTCCGAACACAGGAATCCAAAGATCCTTGAAAACAGTGCCCCGTTTTCCTAGGATCCTCTATTAGTGAGAGGCTCTGAAATTCTTCTTCCATTACCCCGTGGGATTGCACTGTGGTGGGGGGGGGGGTCACTGCACATATTTACACACGAAAAACATAATACACCCATACATGACCCATTTGTCCTCCTCCTGATGTCTCTAATTCTCATTAAGGTGGGACAAAAGAAACACATTAGTGTATTCCTCTACACTCATAGGCTATTTAATAACGATGCTTTGTATAAAGTATAATGCTTCTTTCACTTAGAAAAGTCAAAGCCATTTATCTCATTAATCCCCACAAAACCTTTGCCAGACAGCAGGCAGACAAGATGGTGGAAGGCAACAAAAAAATAAGCAAGTCCCCCTGAGCCTGTTGTTCCTTGGTTAATATTAAGCTTCAAAAGATATGAAGCCATCTTGACTCCTTCCTGAGTTTGGTGAGAGAAGAACCAGACCAGAAGTCAAGAGAGCTGAATTCCAGTCTCAGTTTCATCACCCATTTGTCCTGTGCACTCAGACAAACCGCTTTCCTTCTTTGGCTCTCAATTTCCTCCCCTTTAGAAGGAGAAGGCTCAGCCAAACACCATAAGAGGTCAGGATCCTAGCTCAGACACTCAGGCATAGAAATCTTTGGTCAGGGCATCTCACAGCCCCCATTTCTCCTCCCTAAGCAGTCTCACTCCTACAGAGTTTCTCAGCGCTTGGATCTCCTCCCCACAGACCTCAAAGATACAGGCTGAGAAAGTCAGCCTGACTTTCTCAGCTCCCTGTGTTCACTGGCTGGGCTCTCGGCCAGAGAGGGCCTGAAAGAGGTATGCTTGGCTATCCTAAGAAGCTGCCTCCAATCTGTCTGTGCACACAGGGCAAGGTCAACCTAAAGGGTTACTCAGCTAGGAAGAGCAACAGAGAGAATATGACCCTCCAGCCCTCGTTTCTTTCCTGGTTTACTATTCCAGGGTTTCCCCAAGACACCTGGTGGTTCAACATGGTTTACATTGAAGTCCTCAAAGCCAGAGAGAGCCCTTCACCCCCATTAAGATAGCATGATCAAAAAAATGAGAAGGGACGCCTGGGTGGCTCAGCCGATTGAGCACCCCACTCCTGATTTCAGCTCAGGTCATAATCTCATGATTTGTGGGATAGAGCCCTGCATTGGGCTCCACACTGACAGCATGGAGCCTGCTTGGGATTCTCTCTCCCTCTCTCTCTGGCCTTCCCCCGCTTCTCAAAAATAAATAAACATTTAAAAAAATTTTTTTTAATTAGAAAATAATAAATGTTGACAAAGACATGGAGAAAGTATGACCCTTGGATACTGCTGGCTGGAAATGTAAAATGGTACCACAGCTATGGAAAACAGCATGGAGGTTCCTCAAAAAATCAAACACAGAATTACCACACGATCCAGCAATTCCACTTCTGAGTATATATCCAAAAGAACTGAAAGCAGGGACTCGAGCAGATGCTGTATGCCAATGTTCACAGTAGCATTATTCGCAACAGCCAAAAGTTGGAAACAGCTCAGGTGTCCATCAACAGATGAATGGCTAAACAAAATGTGATTTATACATTTAATGGACTATTATTCAGTCTTAAAAAGGAAAGAAATTCTGACACATGCTACAAAATGGATGAACTTTGAAAACATTATGTTAAGTGAAATAAGCCTGTCATAAAATAAATACTGTATGATTCCACTTCTATGAGGTCCCTAGAGGAGTCTTATCCATAAAGACAGAAAGTGGATTGGTGGTTGCCAGGGCCTGGGGGGTAGAAGGGCAAGGGGAGTTAGAGTTTCATCAGGAAGATGACAAAGCTCTGGAGAAGGATGGTGGTGACAATAGCACAGTGATGTGAATGTACTTAATGTCACTAAATTATGTACTAAAAAAACATTAAGATGGTAAACTTTATATAAGTTTTACATAACATAAAGATATTAAAATTTTAATTTAATTTTTTATAAAAACCAGAGAGGGAGGAGTGTTGGACCTGAAGCACTTAAAGGACATTCCAAGAGGAGTGAGATCTAGGAGGTGGGGGGCTGCCTTCTCAGGAACAGAGCGCTGGAAGGCAAAGGCATCTGTAATGTATGCTACTTGAGCCATCCTCAGGAAGGGCTGGGTAGGGTGCATGCACACTAGAGGGAGGTGTGCAGCAGGACGAGTCTCTACCCCTACACATGCGCCTCCCCACATAGGCTTCCACTTGGGCCCTCAGCACATGACACAGGCCCAGAAAAGGATGCAAAGAGTTTCGTCATAAATTGTTCCCAATTATCAAATAAATCACACATGCACACACACAAACATGCCTTCACAACTGAGTGAAACCAGACTCACGTCCAAATACCTCTATAGTGTTCTCAAGCTCCACTGAATATCAGGCGTCAGATCTTTGGCTGGGAAAGATGGGTAGCCAGAACATTAGATCAATCCCTGGCTTTCCATGGTTTCAGTCTTGTCCAAAAACTTTGCTCTGGGCACCTGGAGTATCTCCAGAGCAGGCTGTGACTTGTTCATCTCTGTAGCTCTGATGCCTAGCCCAGTGCCTGACACACATCAGGTACAAAAAGAAGTGTTTGCTGAAGGAATATGATTTCTACTTAGCATCTGATAGTTTTACGTGAGGGGACAAATGACGTCATTCCCACTGCTAATGATGAAACCAAGGCAGAGAGAAACACAGGACCCCATCCAACGAGACCCAGGCCAGGGCTGACTTAGCCACCCCCAAGTCCTCCAATTTCTCTGGCATCTCAAATCCATGCTCTTTCCTCAGAGACTCTTACAGCCAGGAATCCCTTGAGCTCTCTCCCTCTGTGTGTGTGTGTGCACGTGTGTGTGTGTATGCATGTGTGTGTGTACATATGTGTTTCCTCTCCTTTGTTTTTTTTATTAAAAAATTTTTTTAAGTTTATTTATTTTGAGAAACAGAGAGAGTGAGCAGGGAAGTGGCAGAGAGAGAGAGAGAGAGAGAGAGAGAGAGAATCCCAAGCAGGCTCCACACTGTCAGCGCGGAGGCCAATGCAGGGCTTGAACTCACAGACCATGAGATCATGACCTGAGCTGAAACCAAGAGGCGGAGGCTTAACCAGCTGAGCCCCTCCTCTCCTTCTTGGGCCCCAAGCTGTCTTTTCCCTTCTTTCTGCACGGCTTTTTCTGGACCTTCCAGACCAGTAGTACCTGACCCTTCCTGGCCTCTCTCCTCCATCTTTTCCTCCTTGGAAGACTGAAGAAACATCTGACAAGGATCATCCTTGTGTGTGGCAGAGATTCAGAGCAAGGTTCCAGTGTGGGCCAAGAACACCTCTAGTGCTGCCCACATCCTTCCCCAGGCCTCAGAGCACCAAAAGGCTGGGCCAAAAGGGAACATACAGGGAGAGGTGGGAAAGTCTGTTGTTAAAAACCCAAAAGTAGGAGGCAGAGGTCAACATGACCTCCATTCTTCATCTCAGAATGGAGTTATGATTCAACAGAGCAGAAACCAGGGCTGTAAAAACACTGTAAAACTCTATAATCTCTATACCTTTGTCACCCTGTTTATGTGACTCTCTCCCAACTATGCCCCCACAGTAATTAGGAGGGTTATAACCTCTAGACAAAGTGAATCTAGTGCTGGCCTATGAAGACACCAAGGAAGGAGAGAGAAAGAAGAGTATGGGATCTATACATACTGAGTTTTAGGGACAGGCTACAAGGGAATTGAGTGAATGGTGATGGCTAGAAGAGAAAGCAGCAGAGTCTAGTAGTTAAAAGCAAAGATCAAGAGTCACGTGAGACCCAAGTTCATACTCTGTACAGCCACTTACAACCCTGGGGGCCTGTGCAACTTATTTAATATCTCTGAGACTCGGGTACCTCTAAACTGTTTCAAGGATTTTAAAACATTTACAAGCACTTGGCACGGTGCAGTCATATACAAAGTTCTCGGTGAACAGTGGGCATTAATTGGTATTGCTTTTATTGCTGATGTGGTTATTAATCTGGATCCCTGGGGCCTGCAGCAATGAAGGAGAGGCATGGAGAGGCCCTGGCCTGAGAAGGGCCATCAGGCTCAGTACCACGAAGGCCTCTGTGGGCACCTCAACACAGACCCTGCCCAGAGTATCAACAATTCACAACCCTCCACGCTTCTACTAAAGCACACACAGCCCCACCCTATCTCACTTCCTGATCAGCTCCCCTTGAGTCAAGAAGACCAAGGACCAGGGCTGGGCACATGGGTCTCTTCTTCCCTCCCCCGCTAAGGAACCATGTGACTCTGGACAAATTCATCTCCCTGTGTTTCAGCTACCTCATCAGTAAAATGAAGGAGTTTACCAGATGATCACTAAGGTCCTATATGTGTGTGTGTAAGTACATATACATATACATATACATATACATATACATATACATATACATATACATATACATATACACACATATATATACACACGTGTGTATGCATATATGTTTATATATTTTGGTACTCATTGATTCTAGAATTCACATGTTGGTGGCAGAAGAGTTTATCATGAGGAACATGCTGGCAAAAGAAACAGGCTTCCTAGGTGGATGCTCAATGCCCCCACCCACTCCTGAATTCCCCCCTTTAATGCTAATAATGCTGAAAAGCACCTACCTAATAGGGCAGCCACTTAAATAGGGCCATCCCCTCCCCCACCAGAGTCTCAACAAACATGGGCTAGGACTGCCATGATTCCTTGAGAGCAGGACACAGTGTTTGCACTGCACACTGTCCAGCTTCTGAAATATCTGCTGACTTACTAAGCTGTTCTTCCTGGTCCTCTCTGTCACACTCAAGTTTTGGAGCAGGACGCTGCTGGAACTACAGTTACCTGCTCATTAGCTCTCCATGAATGTCTGACTTGTTTGGCAGCCTTCTCAATTTGGTTTTCCCAATCTGTGAAATGGAGCTAACAGAAACCAGCTACCGAAGGATACAAGCATAGATGTGGAACTTAGACCCAGAAGCATATTTCTAAAAATCAGTCACCTAGTTTTCATATAGGTAGAGAAGGTTATTGGGGCAAATGGGGCATTTGCTTCAGTCTGCTCTATGCACTCAGTACTCCACTAAAGGGCCCTTTAATATAAAACACGCATGGACTAAACATAGCTTTGCTACTGGGTGGTCCCCTGGCAGCCTGCAACTACAGACACTGTTTGCTGAGCACCACTGTTTGCCTTTTACAAAGAAAGGCAGTTTTCTTTATAAAACTATGGGCTTAGGACTCCACTCAGGATAGCAAATGCTTGGTCTAACTTCCCAGTTGAACCAAGGAGTTACAGAGCCACTACTCACTGACCCCAAATCATCAGTGATCACACAATTGTGTAGAAGCATCAGTGATGGGAGAAGGGACAGCAGCTGCTGCCTGCCAAGAATAAGGCCAGGAAAGCAAGTTCCCCTCATGACCACACGTTCACCCTGAAGCACAAATGTGCAAACGCGTGTGTGTCCCTTGTGAGTAACTTGCAGGCACAGAGCATCACCACCATGGCCTTTGCCACTACTTTCCTTGTATCTCCATGAAGTATGTGTGTGGCTTCTCCCCCTGCACAGACATAACCCTGTAAGCACAGTCCCTATCTCATTCCACTCTGTGGCCCCCACAGTGCCAGCACAGGGTAAGCGGTCAAGAACGTCTGGGTGCATGCGCTGCACTGGGGCAGGCACTGTGGGGAGACGCAGACACGTGAGCCATGCTCGCTGCCTCAGTGAGCCACCAGCATCCCTGGGTTGCACATTCACCCGCACAGATGGGCACACAGACACCCACCCACACATACTCTCCAGTAACATCTGCCCAGCCTGGGACTTTGCTCTTTCAGAGTCTGTGACTAAATTTGGATGTGAAACCAAAGCAGCCAAGGCGAGACTGGCCCAAAGGTTAGCTCCAGGCAGCTTAGCTTTCTAGAGCACTTGGTTCACCTCTGCCAGAGCACGTGGTTTTGGGCTGTCACCCTCTCTAGACTGTGGCTCAGTGCTTCAGTTAACTGAGGCACCCCTCCCTCCCCCTGCCCATGGCTCCCATACTCCACTCCCAAGGGAGCAATGGTTTCAGGGGAAGGGACGAGGCCAGGAGTTATAAAGTGCCAAGGTACAAAGAAGAGGAGTTTTTGAATGAGACATAGCTCAGTGTGAGTCTCAACTCTCCCCAGCTAAAAAGCTGGCTGCTCTCTGCTAAGTTAGCCTAACCTGTTTGATCCTCAGGTTGCTTATCAGTAAAACAGGAATAATATTATAAGGATAAATAGGATTCATTAACACCAGTGCATGCTTACCAGAGGTTAACTATTTCGAGCCAACACTACCTGTTGAGTCAGCAAGGCTAAAGAGTGGTGTGAGACACAAGGAGTTATGCCCTCCTTCTCCAGCCCCCGGAGGATGTCAGTTCTCCAGCGACTTCTCCCAGCCCACTCCAGAGCACAGCTGGACCACCCATCTCAGAGAGAACAAACAACACCTAGTGATGTCTTGCCTTCAATGCCACATCCAGAGCTGGCAACACTCTCTCACACTTCCTTGAATACAACAGCCCAGACCAGTCACCACACAGATGGGGTTACACAACATCTGAGCCTCTGGGAGACATAGCTTCCATCTGGCTGGCAGCTTACAAATATTTGACCTTATCAGGCTTGAATTGGACAAGAAGGATAATTGAAGTCTCGCATGAAATTATTGGGCAAGTTATGTATGACCCAATCAGGCTTACAGGGCATGTACCAATTTCATTGGTTTGTTCCAAAGATACTTTACGTGGGGACTGGAGATAAGAGGCAGGCAACAAAGCTGAGCCCTGCGCCCTTCATTTCTGCTATGCTTTAATTGGTACCCAGCAGCCATTTTCACAAAGTCTCACACACCTGTTCTTTTCTACCCCTGCAGGACAGCCTTGGTCTTTACACAAGCGGATGGGACAATGCAAAGTGAGGAAATGAAAGGAGAAATGACAGCTGGGTGTAAAAGGGGGGCAAGCTCAGCCACAGCAGAGCAGGAGTGCCCTAGACACCATCTGTCCCCAGCACCTCCTCTCAGAGGTAACGGCACTCAGGCCCAGAGATAGCAAGCCACATGCCCTAGGTTCCACCGCCAGGTCAAGGTCAACACAAAACTTGAGCCCAAGCTTCAAGATTCCTACATGCTATTTCTACTAACCCAAGCCACGGCTGAGGCTGGCAGGCACATAACAAGAACCTGGCCTATGAAAACTGCCCTAACCACTGCCCTTTACATGGCAGAGGCCCATTGTGGTAGCCTGAATAACATCCCCTCCCCAAGATGTCCATGCCCTAATCCTTGGGAACTAAATATTACCGTACATAGTAAAAGTATTGCAGGTGTGATTAAGCTGATTTTGAGTTGGGGAGATTAGCCAGGATTATCCAGGTGGGCCCAATATAATCATAAGAGTCCTTTGAAGAGAGAGGCAGGGGAGGAGAAAGGAGAAGGTCTACACAGCTGGTTCTGAAGATGGAAGAAGGGGCCTCCAGCAGCTGGAAAAGGCAAGGAAACTAATTCATCCCCTAGAGCTTCCAGAAGGAATGCGGCACTGCAGACCCACTCTAGACCTCTGACCTCCAGAACTGTGTTTTTTAAGCCACTCAGTTCATGGTAATTTGTTACAACAGCAACAGGAAACTAATACCCTCAACACTGCATCTGAGTGAAACCATGGCAACCTGAAAGCAGCAGGGAGAGGGCAGAGTCAGGAAGTCTTGGTAATTTGGCTGATGGTGATGAGTAAGCTGTACATCTGGGACTTCCAGAGCGCAAAGTCCTTGCCTGCCAGGCCCTCAGAAGCAGGCCAGTGCCAGATGTCTAGGGCAGGGGACAGATGGTATGAGGAGAACAGAAACAAAAGTGTCTCAGAGTTGATTAAAAAAATGGGTAAAGGGGCGCCTGGGTGGCACAGTCGGTTAAGCGTCCGACTTCAGCCAGGTCACGATCTCGCGGTCCGTGAGTTCGAGCCCCACGTCGGGCTCTGGGCTGATGGCTCAGAGTCTGGAGCCTGTTTCCGATTCTGTGTCTCCCTCTCTCTCTGCCCCTCCCCCGTTCATGCTCTGTCTCTCTCTGTCCCAAAAATAAATAAACGTTGAAAAAAAAAATTAAAAAAAAAAAAATGGGTAAAGAGGGCACCTGGATGGCTTAGTCAGTTAAGCTCCCAACTCTTGATTTCAGCTCAGGTTATGATCTCACGGTTTGTGAGTTCAAGCCTCTCATCGGGCTCCACACTAACAGAGCAGAGACTGCTTGAGATCCTCTCTCCCTCTCTCTCTGGCCTTCCCCCACTCATGTACACTCTATAGATAGATAGATAGATAGATAGATAGATAGATAGATAGATAGATAGATAGATACCTTTTTCAAAGATGGATAAAGGACTTGCACCGATATTTCTCCAAAGAAGATATACAAATGGCCAATAAGTATTTGAAAAGATGCTCAATTAATGATCAAAAACTGCAAATCAAAACCACAATGAGATATCACCTAACACCAAGCACGGCTACTGTCAAAAATAAAACAAAACAGGGGCGCCTGGGTGGCTCAGTTGGTTAAGCTTCCAACTTCAGCTCAGGTCATGATCTCATGGTCCCTGAGTTCAGCCCTGCATCAGGCTCTGTGCTGACAGCTCAGAGCCTGGTGCCTGCTTCGGATTCTGTGTCTCCCTCTCTCTGCCCCTCCCCCACTCACACTCTGTCTGTTGCTCTCTCAAAAATAAACATTAAAAACAAAAAATTTAAAAAAATAAAACAGAAAATAATAAGTGTTGGGAAGGATGTGGAGAAACTGGAATCCTTGTGCACTGTTGGCGACAATGTAAAATGGTGCAACTACTATGAAAAACAGCATGCAGGTTGCTCAAAAAGTTAAAAATAGAAGCACCATATGGTCCAGCAATTCCACTTCTGGATATTTGGATACCCAAATGAACTGAAAGCAGGTCTGGAAGAAGTATCTGTACACCCATGTTCACAGCAGAGGTAGTCACAACAGCCAAGTGGGGGAAGCTATACAAGTGTCCAGACAGACAAATGGATAATCAAAATGTGATATAGACACGCAATGGGATATTATTCAGCCATAAAAAGGAAGGAAATCCTGTCACATGCTACAACATGAAAGAACCTTGAGTACATTATGCTAAGTGAAATATGCCAGTCACAAAAAAAGGACAAATACCATATGATTCCACTTATACAAGGTATCTAAAATAGTCAAATTCATAAAGTAGAATGGCGGTTGCCAGGGGCTAGAGGAAAAGGGAAAAGGGAATTGTTTAATGGGTATAGAGTTTCCATCTTTCAAGATGAAAAAGTTCTGGAGATCTATTTTCACAAAAATGTGAATATACTTAACACTACTGAATTGTCTACTTAAAAGTGGTTAAGATGGTAAATTTTATGTTATGTGTTTTTCACCACAATAAAACAAATTAAAAAATAATAAGAAGGCTCTGAGTGTATAACAAGCACCAAATGAGCCCTGCTGGGGCCCAAGGCCTCTTACAACACAGCGTATGTGATGGTTCCCATCACTGTGCCTTTATTCCTGCATTCACTTACATGTTTGTCTCCCCTGGAAGATCATGAGCTCACTGAGGACAGCAGTCAAGTCCTATTACTCTGAGTACCTCACACAGCACCCAGTGTTGTGCTTTACACATAAGAGGTGCTTAATGAACATTTGTTGACTTTAACTTTTCAAAAGTATAGCCTTAGCTCCTGCAAATTTATCCTAATCTTCCAAAGTGGTGCTTATTCTACTGCCTCCCCTGCAGGGTCAGGGGTATTAGGCCAAGTACCAAGGAGACAGGGAAGAATGGATCAGGGCTTAGGGAAGAGGCCCAGACTGGACGTAAACAAGTATAGTTATTCTCTAAATGCTCTCATGATATCATTTCTCTACACCATACCCCAGCCTTCCTCATGTGACATTAAACAGGTAAATACTCAAGAACATAAAATCAGAGGTAAAAACAGGATGATTCACCAGGAATAGGGACCAGCTTCAATTTGGCTAGACTATGAAGTGAAAAATGTCAGAGCCCCACAGACCATACCTGAAGTAATAATGCAGGTCTGAAAGCCCTCCTTTACCAATTCAGCATCTCATTGATCGATTTAAGAATATCAACAGCACGCAAGCCTGATGCAGTGAGGTCTTCAGATATTCCTTCAATGCTGTGATTACATACAATAACCACTCCAACTAAATTCTATCAACTGAAAATGCTGGTTACCGTGTGTGTTGGTAGTCATCTCCTGACATAACCTGAGCCAGCATGAAAACAGTGGAAATGTCCTTCTCCTCTTATCTGTAAGCATAAAGTCAGCCTTGGAGCCCTTAAAATGTATGGGAGGGGCCTATTCAAACAATAAAGGAGAAAACAAGACAGGGATACCTTTGGGGAATTCTTGCTTAAAAGTAATACTTCTAGATAGAGCATTTACTATATGGACCAGATGCTGTTCTTACAATTTTACGTGTGTTAATTTATTTAATCTTCTCAACATATCCATAAGTAACCATATTACTATGCCCACTTTACAGATAAGAAGACTGAGGCACAGAGAAACTAACTTGTGGAAAGCCACCAGTTCAAACCAAGCAGCTTGGCTGTAGAGCATGGATCACAGCCTCCACAGTTAGGTCCCTGGCCTGAAGGTATTAGCTTCTACCTTCCTCTCCTTCCTCCCTGGTCCCCAAACCCACAGAGGGTACCACTTCAGGCCTCACTTGGAGAGCCACACAAGTTTAAAAAGCTATTTCTAAGAGATAATATTTGCAAATAACCATACATGTCTCAAGGCAAGAACAAAAGAACCAAGATGCAGAGCAATGCACCTAACACAAGTAATAATTGTATAGCATGTTTCACTCACATGTTGTAAAGCATGTTAGAAACATGAATTACTTCTCACCCAAACTTCCTGAAAATTCATTCCATCCCATCCCCACTTAATAGATAAGCAGACGATCCAAAGAATGCCCAAGTCAGTAACCTGCAGAGTGAGTGGGTGATAAAAGAAGTAATGGAATCCAGGCATCATAGTACTTGAAACCTTACAAGACAATACCCTCTCCACTTATGAAATCATTGGGAAATATTACCCAGAGACAAATACTTTAACTATGAGCATCTCTCAAAAGAGGTATGAGCCAAAAGAGCATGACACCCCGCTTATTGTTTCTAGAATTACAGAATGAGAAAAGATTTTAGCTTGCTCATCCACCTCCTGCCACCCAGCAGGTCACTTACAAGGCACCTGGGATGGGCTCTCCGACTCAGTGTTTTCCAGGAAAGCACTCGACTTAACCTCTCAAGAACCTATCCCCAGATCCCAAAATTCTGGAATTCATTAACTTTTTCTTAGTCTCCTACCTAAAAATCCCACACTGAAATGTGAGACACTTTCTTTTTCAGAGTAACAAAAGAACATCTACTCCAGCACCATTACCTTTAGAACAATTTTAAAACCAACTTTTTACAAATATGTTAAGATTGGCTCTTCCCTTCAGGCTTGTCTCCTTCAAGATACACAGCACTGATTCTTTTGGCTTCCCACAGCTGTATTTTCCAATGTCTTACTTATTTTATGGCTCTCATTTCAACTGCCTACATTCTCTAATTGTCTCTAAAAATAGAGTTCCAATCCATAACCAGTACTCAAAGGAAGGACTTCAAAGCATTGGACATATTTAAGAAACTCTCCTCTCTTGGACTAAGGTGGGCTCTCATCCAAGGAACACACATGGTGATGGCAAGCAGGTACCAAGGATCAGATGGTCCAGTCTCAGACACGTGAGCAAGACAAGGAGGGTTGCTAGGAAACTGGAGAGATGAGGCATCAATCTAGCCAAATCAGCAAGGAATGAGGAATTAGCCAACAACTGACCAGAGGGTTCAAGAAAATGCAAAGGCAAAGACCAAAAAGCAAAAACCCAGGTTGGGAGATGGAAGGTCTAAAGGCTTGGAGGTGAAACCCTGGCTAAGAAGGGATCTGGAACACATGAGGTCAGAACCTAAGACAGAGTATAATATCAGAAACTGGTAATGCTCACTAATATCTGTGTTCCCTTTTTCTTCCCGGGGTCACGGGTAGCCCACATTCTCCAGCCTCTCTGGTACTTGGACACAGCCTTGTGACTAAGTTCTGGCAAATGAAATGTGAACAAAAGTGATTGGTACTACATCCAGTCCTGGCCTGGAGGAACCTCCCACACACAACCTCTCTGTTTTCCCATCTGCAAACCTCTTTCTTTCTTCATTCATCAGCTGAATGGAGAGGTCTCTAAAGACCTAAAAGGGGGCAGAGACACAAGATGAAAGGAACCGGAGATCACTGAATCACCTGTGGGAGACTACTTGATGACGAATCCTGCATTATGACAAAATTAAAAAATAAACTTTGTATCAAGGCCATGAGATTTAGGGGCTACTTGTTATAGATAATTAATAGCCTTCCTTTACTAATACAGGGCCAGAGAAACAAACACATAACTAAGAAGTAAAACAATGGAGTTTAACATGCCTAGAGTAGATCAGAAATCAAACGATTTGAAACACCTATAAAGAAAAAACCTAATCGATATCAAAGTACCTCTTTAACTTTTGTAATAGGATTACAAGGCCAGTGAATCAAAAGGACACCACAGACACAGAATACAGCTGAGCAGGGAAATTAATAGTCACAAGGTCCACAATAAAATGGAAATAATTTGGCAAACCACCCATTTGTTCAATAAACCCTGAATACCTGTTACGTCCCATGCCCTATGCTAGAAGCCAAGGCTACAGTGGTAAAGGGAGCACAGTCACTATCCAGAAGGGCCCCCAACCAGGTGGGAGAGACAAGAATGTAGTTACTCTACCATGTGACAAGGTATTTAACCAGTATGCCTAGAGTGTGATGGCAGCTCAGGAAAAGGACCCCTAACTAATTCTGGAGCTGTCAGGAAGGAGTCCAAAAGGAGGGGATGCTTGAGCCCAGCACTGAAGAATAGAAACTAGCTGACAAGAAAGGGTGAGAAGGCAATCCTGTTAAAGGGAACAGCATGTGCAAGGTACAAATGAATATACTGCATTTGGGAACCATCAGTAGATAGTGCATCTTAAGTGTAGGGTTGGTAGAGGGGAGCAGTAATAGATTAGCTATTAAGACAAGTAAAGGCTAGACTATGAAGGACCAGCCATCATTCATACTTAACAGGGAGCCAGCAAAGTGCTCAAAGCAATATAATGATATAATCTAATTTGTGCTTTTGCTTTCTGGTGACATAGCAAAGGATGCACTAAAAGAAGTAATATCAGGAATAGAGAATCTAGTCAGAAGACTCTTATAATCACATAGGCAAGACAGATCAGAGTCTGGGAAGTGGATTATGAAATATAAAGAAGGAGAGTCTCTAAGACCAGCTAACTGAATTAGCTGTAGCGTTAGAGGAAAGCAGACATTGAGAATGGCTCCCTGGTACCTGGCTTAACCAAGATGGTGGTGCCATCACTGAAATAGTAACCACAGAAAGAGGAAAAGGTTCTAGGGGGCATAGAGACAATGAATCAATTTTGAAAAACTTGAAACATTCTGGAGACGTCCAGTAGAAAATTTTAAATGTGAACTTGAGACTGATATGTGAGGTGAAAAACTAAATTTGAAGGTCATAATCATAACAATGGTGGGCTCAATAATGGGCACAGTTGACATTGCCTAAAGAAAGATAAGTGGAAAAGTCAGAAACAATTCATATCACCTGTGTGGATGATACACTTAGGTGATCTGTAGTTAGCTGATACACAGGTGCATTAATGATTGATGCATTCATAGATGCACTGATTCTATGCACAGATGTTTAGAGCATTGATTCACAGATGCGTTTAAACTTGGAAGGTCTCTACTGATGTGACCCAGGGCTCTGTCCTTGGCTCTAGCTTTTTAAACACTGAATTAAAAACTTGGATGAAGACAAATTTGTCAAATGTGCTGCTGACACAAATCTGGGAGGAATAGCTAGTAAATTAGAAAGTTGAATCAGGATTCAAATGACCTCAGTGTGCTACAACTATGGTCCAAACTGACAAGATGAAATATAATAGGCATGAATGTAAAGTACAGCACCTAAACGAAAAAAAATGTCACTGCCTAAACATAAGGTAAGAGGAACCCTGGCTTATCAGCAGTTTATATGACAAAGACCCTAGGGACTTCAGTAGACTGTAACTCAATGTGAGTCAACAGTACAGCACAGCTGCCAGAAAGGCAAATGCAATCTCTACTTCCTTCATCTGCATTCAGGGCCCAGAATAAGGGAAACAGCAGGCTGAGCAAGCACTCAGCACAAATCCACCCACAGCTGAAGCATGTGTCCCTCCGAGAAACAGACACCAAAAGGGACAGTGACAAAGTGAAGGGTGACCAGAAGAAGGTGAAGAGTGAGGAACAAAGCCATGAGAACTGGGTGAAGAAAGTGGGGACAAGAGCCCTGGAAAACATGCTTAGAGGGAGCATGGTGACTTGCTTCAAAAATCCAGAGGAAGGGGCACCTGGGTGGCTCATTTGGTTGTGCATCTGACTCTTGGTTTTGGCTCAAGTCATGATCTCACGATTCATGGGTTCAAGCCCCATGTCAAGCTGTTTGGAATTCAATAAATAAATAAATAAATAAATAAATAAATAAATAAATAAAATAAATAAATAAATAAATACTTTTAAAAAATTTAAACTTTAAAAATAATCCAGAGGGCTAAATAACATAGAGTAAATGCATTTCTTTGCTCCAGATGGAAGAAATAAGATGAACAGGCAAAAGTCACAGAAGCTAAGTCACAGCACATTTCCACTTTATCTTATTTCAAAAGATAAAGGCTATTCAAAACCAGAATGGCTGCTTTTGTGAAGCTAGTGAGGCCCCCTTCCCTAGAATTATCAAAACAGAAATTAGGCCACCAGTTAGGAACGCTAAAGAGACTTCTGCATTGGGTAGGAGTTTGGGCTGGATCAGGGCCCTAACCTTTTGAATTTCAAGGACCAGTAACATCTCTTTCAGATTTGCTACGTGAGAAATTTTTCAAAAATCAACTACCATCCACAATCACCATCGTTTCACAAAAACAAAAACATTTAACACTGAAGAGCAGGGAAGATATATTATCAGCATAAAGGGCAATCCTTTATAACAAGTAAACTTAACTTTCTGAAAAACACACCTAACTCTGTAAAGGGCCAGAAAAAAACATTAATCATGATCTCACCGTTTTGTTCACTTGTATTCCCAGTGCATGGCATTTAGCAGGCATTCAATAAATACTTGCTCAATGAATGACTGAGTGAATGCATGCATTTAATATAGAAAGCCCTGGCTTACACAGAGTCCAAAAGCTTCTCTACCTCATCATTAATCGATATTTATTGACAGCTCTTGTCATTCCTGGCACTGAAACACACTATACAGCAAGGGCCATTAACTTCCCACAATCCATTTTCCAAGCACTGAGAGTAACAATGCCTTATATTTGTATTTTGTTTTAAGATTTACAAAGCGTTTTCTCATGCTATCATCTCACTCAATTCTCTTTACAACACAGAGATGAGTTCCCTAAATTTCCAGCTGGAGAAACTGAAGAACAAAGGCTTTCCCAAAGCCACATCCAAGATGGTTGAGTCAGAACAGGACTCCTCCAGATGCAAGGTGGATGCTATTCCCACCTGCCTCAAGCTATCTCCCTAAGAAAGGTATAACCTTGTCCTGTGGACCCTTTGGGGAAATTGAAATGCTTTGTTTTAGCCACAAAACCACAGAGCACAGGCCTCAACAACACAGGCTGCCCTGGTACTGCAGGATCTACAGCCAGGGCCTCCTTGGGGAGAAGCAGAGAGATTGAGGAGCACACAGCTTCCGTGAGCAGCAAGCTAAGAGCCTTTGTTTGCCTTCAAGACACCATCTGTGCAGCAGATCTGCTGACTCTGGCACTGTAAAGCCCTCTGAGATGGATCTGATCTTAGGTCTACCCAAATTCACAATCAATCAATCAATCAATCAACAAACCAACCTCAGAAAGATGATAACAATGTGTGGGAAGCCAATAATGGGAACCTAAATTCAGAGCTCCCTTTTCAATTCTGTGTGCAAGTGAGCTCATGTGGGACTACCTGATGAGTTGTCTTAGCCTGAAAGTAACTGCCAATGCAGGAAACCAACAGTGCCATCCATGATTAAAACCAAAGATACAAAAAACAAACAATGACCAAAAAAAAAAAAAAAAAAAAAACTATTTTCACAGACTTCACCAGTTAATTTGGCGCACGCGCATGTGTGTGTGTGGAAAGAGAGAGATCTCATGTAGACTCGAGAAGATAAAGCATTTTTATTCAAAATACAGGAAACCAAATGAAGACTCCTTAAATGTGGGGTATCTCAGCACCTCTCCTCCAGTGTGTGACTAGCACAGAGTACAGTGTAGCTTCGCAACCCTAGGTGCTAGTTTTCTCACTGACAATTCCTTGGGTAAAGAAATCCAAGCTCCACTGACCCCCAGTCCAGAATGCAGTGGAGCATCTCAGTAGGGCAGGGTCAAGGTACTGAAGCAGCAGTAGTGGGCATCCTGAACAGATGGTAAAGGCAGGTGTATATGGGAGGGAGGAGAAAACGTACGTGCTCTAAATGCTGTGATCATTACTGCATTTCCTAGCAACACAGTGCTGGAAATGTTGTCTGAGTACCACATAAAAACTTGTGAAATCAAAACAAACATCAAAGAGACTGCTTGCCTGTGTGACACACGGTAAAAACACAGCCAGGGCATCAGGTCTGAGTGGGGCCTGTCACACAGGAGACCAAAGAATGTATGAGGGGGGGAAAAGTGGGGCATCAGTTTATAGGAAGTGCACAGCCAATGTCTGACCATTCCAGAAAGTCATTTACCCAGAGAAGTAAACAGTGAGGAGCAGAGCCCTGTAGAGAAGCAGGACCGGACCGTGAGATTCAACAGAATGGAGTCTGAACAATGGTTTTATCACTTTCCTAATATCACGATGGGGGCACACTGTTGGCTGATTGCATTTTAAGCTCAGCTGGGTTTGGTTCACCCACACTCACTGAACACATATTACTGCTGTACATTATACTGAGTGATGGGAGTACAAAGGTAAATATAGG